>NC_057316.1:6221700-7466040 GCF_000687475.1 Ustilaginoidea virens
AGGAAGCCGGACCGCGGTCTTCTATAGCATAGACCTTATGAAATTTCCTTTTTAGCTGGTTAATATAAGTTATATTTGGACTAACTAAAAGGCAATCGTCAATATAAGTGACGATAAAGGTGCTGGTTTTGTCGGAATCGCTGTCGCAAGGTGCCCAATTGGGCACATTGCGACGGATGTGCCGCGCACACCCGTTGCGCACGATGTGGCCACTTTTGCCCCTTTTGCCCCTGTGCCCCTGAGCCCGGTAGGGCACGCGGGCAGCCCGGCCCGACCGCGCCGATGCACGTGACTACGGCACGCACAAAAAGGCCACATCGTGTAATTACTCTTTTGCTTCCTTTCTTTCCTCTTAGTTAATCAGTCATAATCAAAGAAGTAATCATACCTTTGACCGGTGACCTCACGGTACTTGATACCACGCGCGCAACCCTACGTACAACTGGGTACCCCTTGGTGAAACCAACAGGTTTGCTTATTATAAAAGACGGCAGCATTAGAAGCTAAAGATAAGAAGCCTTCACTAGAAATCAGGTCTTTTAGCCGGTGTTGCCATTCGCGGGGTGCTTGTTTTAGCCCGTATAGGGCCTTCTTTAGTAAAATAGCTTGCTTAACAGAGGGATTAAAGCCGGCTTCTTTAAGTAAAGTTAGTAGCCGTTATCGTTAAATATCAGACCAAAGCTTGCTATTAGTTAGTAATAAGCTCTCTATAAATTCAAGGAATCCGTCAGGAATATCCATATAAATAGTCTCAGAAAGTTCGCTATTTAGGAAGGCGCCTATAAAGTCGATTTGCTCTATTTCCTAATTATTACTAGCTGCTAAAGCTAGTATAACCCTCCAGGTGGGTGGAATAGAGGTAGAGGCATAGGTATGCTGAAAGTCCTTTCCTTCAACTTGCATAAAGCCTTTGACAACTAATCTAGCCTTATATTTTATAGACTGATTATTAGCATCCTTTTTAACCCGAAAAACAGGTCTATTGCGTATAATTTTCCTGTCAATAGGAACGCTAGACTTAGGAATAAATTGGAAGACTTTAGTATCTAAAAGCTGCTCAAATTCCTTAAATAATGCCTTTATCTAAAGGTCTTTTTCAGGACTTCGTAGCACATCCTTCGAGCTATTAGGCGTACCATCAGGGGCCTTTTTAGCTAGCTTACGCTTAGCTGCATAGTAGGAATCCCATATTAGGTGGTATAGATCCTGATTAGGGAATAAGTCGGTAGGGCTAGTAGGGTTGGTAGGGCTAGCAGGTATAGCAGGGCCAGCAGGGCCAGTAGGGCCAGTAGGGCCGGCAAGGTCGGCAGAAGTAAGGCTAGTAAGAATATCTATAAGATCATCCTTTGCAGTAGCCGGGAACTGTAGTATAGTACCTTCTGACTTAGGAAGGTAATCCACGGTGGCATTAGTGTTAGTAATATCATCCGGGGTAGCATTAGTATTAGTAACGCTAGTAAAATTAATAGGGTCCGGCATGCTTTCCAGGTCATCCGGTATAACATTAGTATTAGTAATATTAGTAAGGTTAGTAGGGTTAGTAGGGTCAGGAATGCTTTCTAGGTCATCCAGTAAAATAGCAGGTTCTCTGCTAGATACCCCCTCTAAACCTGTATTTTGCCCTCTGTGAAAGTCTCCTTTTAGGCCACTAGAAATAGGGCCTATACCTTCATTTTGATGGATAAAGGTAATAAAAGTCGTTTTAGTAACAACCTTCTTCTTTAGAAGGTACACTAGGTAGGTATTATTACCTAGAGTGGTAAGGAGCCTACCAGGCTCGGTACGGGGCGCTAATTTGCGGCTTTTTACACGCTTTTCGTGTGGTATAAGCACTTCAATAGCTGCTCCAATAGCCCTAAAGTTAATAAGGTCAGGGTAGTGCTCCGGTGTTATCTGGTCGTAATCCTTTAGTAGCTCCTGATAGGGGCTAGAAGGTCTGTTAGTAACAGCTGTTATATTTACTAGCATAATAACGCCAGTAATTACAGCAGACCAGAGGTTAGATGGTAGCCTTGACCAGGCCATAGTAGCACGTAGCCTATCAGCTATAACCCTAATGGAGCGCTTAGCTAGGCCGTTTTGTTCGTAAATATAGGGGCAAGAGGTATTAAAAGCTATACCCTGTTCAATAAGCCAATTACTAAGCATTTTGTTGATTTCATTTCCACCATCATAGTGGAATTCAACAGGCGTTTTACCATATCTGACCTATAGGCTCTGTATAAAGCTCTGTTGTCAAGGATTCGGGCTACGCCCGTATCATGCTAAGGACAAGCTTGCGCGCAGCATAGTGCCAAGGGGATATAGGTGTCAATTGTACCAAGTGTGGTAACTTGGTACAATACGTACTCTTTTGTCTGGTCTAACGGTCAGACAGAAGATTAGGTTTTTACCTGGCGATGTGCGCAGACACCCGCTTAGGGCCTAATTGGGCCACTTCGTTACATTTGTACCAAGTTACCCAAGGTCACAGGTTCGAGTCCCGTATGTGGTGCGTGCAGCGGGCTCCTTACCTGGGCTTACAGAGGATGGGACTGGCCTCTGGGGGGTGCGTGGTATCAGATGGCCGGCTGCGGAGAGGGGAGCTATGTCAAGGATTCGGGCTACGCCCGTATCATGCTAAGGACAAGCTTGCGCGCAGCATAGTGCCAAGGGGATATAGGTGTCAATTGTACCAAGTGTGGTAACTTGGTACAATACGTACTCTTTTGTCTGGTCTAACGGTCAGACAGAAGATTAGGTTTTTACCTGGCGATGTGCGCAGACACCCGCTTAGGGCCTAATTGGGCCACTTCGTTACATCTGTAATGCTTTAAAAACAATAGTGCCTTCCCTATTAGGCAGCAAGTAAAGCCAGCGGAATCGGGATTTTCTGTCCACTAATATAAGGGCAATAGGTCGTTTGTTATATGGCATAGGTGATATAGCAAAAGTATCACCTTCTATAATATCCAGGCATTTAGCTGGATTAGGTATCGCATCCTTAGAAGGTCTTCTAACCTTCTTAGCCTGGATATAGGCTAGGCAGCGAAAATCAGCATCTTTAACCTTATTAAGGTTAGGCAGACTAGGGGTATTAGCATAGGTCTTTTTAAGTAGCTGAATACCTATATGCCCTAGCCGTACATGCTAAATGCCGGCTAATTGTAATAGCTTCTGATATTCTGCATCAGCTGCTATAGGGGCAGGAGTAGGGCTAATAGCCACTACAGGGTCTTCGCTAGTCATAATAGCGGGAGAGTTGGTAGTAGGGCTAGTAGCCTCTACAGGTTCCTTACTAGTTGCAGTAGTAGGAACGGGGGTAATAGTGGTATCCTTAGGATCACTATAATCAGCAGGGTTAGTAGGACTGGGGACCTCTACTGTTATACTATTAGTAACAGTGTAATGGCTGCAAGGTTAATGCAGCAGTGGTATGTCTATTCCTTTCTGTAGAAGGAAAAAGCCGTATTTATTAAAGTTAAAAATGCCGATGCATTTACGGCTTGCTGACTAAAGCTGATTTTTAATTAGTACCCCTTTAGCGGCATAGTGCTTTACACCGCTAATGATGTTAATATCCAAGGTAGGAATATATAGTGCATTCTTGAGCTCTATAATACCCCATTTGGTGGGATTAACGCCCTATAGCATAGTGAATCGTGCTATGCCCTAACCAGTAGGGGAAATAGGGCTACTACTAGTAGTAATAATAGGCTTATTATCCTTCTTAAAGTGGTGAAAAGTGGTGAAATGTTTCTTATTATTAACAATATGACAAGTGGAGCCTGTATCGTAAAGGAGGGCATCCTTAGGGGTCCTACCGCCTGATTTAGCACTATAGCTTATATTAGTGGATATACTGGAAGAAGAATAAGATATATTAGTATCCTGGGTATTATAGTTGCCTATAATAAAGGCCTCAACGTCTTGCTGATTGCTGCTAGAGTCCTGTTTCTTCTTCTGTTGCTGCTTCTTTTTCCTATTATTAGTAGAATTATTCTTGCTATTATTAGTAGAAGCGGTATTAGTAGACCCTTTATTCTTAGAGTCTTTGGAAGCCTTAAGCTGCTTAGGGTTATTATTAGCAGCTACTTTATTAGACCCTTTAGAACGCTATTCTTCTAGTAGGTCAACCATAAAATACTGGAGGTTAAATTTGCTGCTGTTAATAATACCCTGGGTGCTATAAGCCCTAATCATAGAGCGTTGGCGTTCCGTCCAGCGGGTAAATACCCCCTCTATAGCCCAAAGATACTGGTTAATTTGGTCGAAAGAGTCGATCTTAGAACCTAGGATTCTGAGGCGAGAAATATAGCTGTTAAATTCGCTATTAAAAGCCTCTAAAGTGCCCTTATAACCGGTAAATGTAAGGGTGTGAAAGGTAGGGTATAAGTGTGCCCGTTGTACTTCTGGTGAGTGGCAATACTGGGCTACTAGTAAAAAGTAGGCTTCCTCTGGGTCGTTATACCAGTCTATAGCCTCTGCAGCTTCTTCACCACAGCTATTCTTTAGCATTAGTAGTAGAAGTGCCTGCTTAGACTTATTAAAGTGCCTTGCTATAGAAGGGTCGTTGATAAAATTAGCTATTTTAAAGGCCCGAAGTTGTATAGTAAGGGCCTGCTTCTACTGGTCGAAATTATAGGGGCTTTTTAGCTTTTGGAACTCCTTAAAGCGGTTGGCAGTCTTAGCTAATTCCTTAATAGCCCCATTACTAATTTGGTTGGTGATAGTTGTTGGTGGCGTTGTATAAATAGGCTCTTTACCCTTATATTTTATAGGGGTAGAAGGTTGGTTAATTTCTATAACGTTAGCCTTATTATCATTATCCTTAGTGGTAGTCGTCTTAGTGGAAGGTCTAGCTTCAGTGGCTTTAGTAGGCTTCTTATTAGTAGCCTGGTTAGCCTAGGTGTCGTTATTTTGCCTACTAATTAGGCCCTGTATACGGTCAGTTAGTATATTTATCTGGGACTTTATATCGTCTATATCCAGCTGTAGTTGTGCATTAGTATCAGCTTCAGTATTGGATTCAGGGACCTTATAAGTAGAAGACCCTGATTCTGCCATAGTGGGCAAAAAAGGTTTAAAAATCCGTTGAAAAATGGTGCCGATAGTTGTAATAATAGAGGAATAATTAGCAGAGAAATAACTAGCTAAATAGCTAGCAAAATAGTTGAATAACTAGTCGGATTGCTAGTATATATAGTGGCTAGTAGCCTACTATAAAAATAGCCGCAGATTATAGCGGCCGGTCTCAGTATAAAAGCATAGATGCCGTAGGCGTTGTGCAAGTCTGTATTATAGCGTTGATATTCAAGGTGCTTATATGGTGCCGTAATATAAAGGTGCCGTAAGTGCCGTAGGTGCCGTAGGTGCCGTGGGTGCTATAGGTGCCGTAATATAAAAGGTGCTGTAAATGCCGTACCAAAAGTGCTATAAGTGGGAGAGTATAACAGGTGCCGTATGATGCAGTGGGTGTCGTGCACTAGGTGCAAAGGTGTTATATAGTGGTATAGTGTGATAGATATCACACTATAAAGTCCGTAGGTGCCGTAGGTTACTCTAAAAATAACGTAAGGTTACGCTAAAAGTGCCGTGAGGTTATGCCGTAAGTTGCCGTTAGGTACGCCGTTGATTGCCGTAGGGTAATACTGTAGGTAATAGAGGGTAAGCCAAAGGTAATAATAGGTAAGCCAAAGTTAATAAAGGTAAGCCGAAGATACCAAAGGATAGCTATATTAGTAGTACTAATAAGCAAAAGAGACCAAGGGGTGAATACAAAAAGGTAGGGTAAAAACAAAGAAGTAAAAACCCGGGCTCATAACCTATTGCAATTTTTAAGGTTACTATAAAAGCAGAGCCTTACTAGCTAGCTAGATGGCACGAGACTTTTTGCGACCTGTGAACTAATCTTAGTATAATATTAGATTTTTCACTAAGTCCTAAGACTATATAAGTGCTATAAAGCAGGGCAAGTGTAAAGGCAAGGCAAATATAAGATAACCAGAAAACGCAGGGAAGGTAAGAAGTTAAGAGGCATATAGTGCATTAATAGACTCGATTGTGCTACCCTTCTACTATCTAGAAAGAAGGGGGAAAGCTATCCTATATATACACGAAGGAGGGGTGGGCCTAGGCATCTAGGGAAGCCAGTAAGAGGGCTCCCCGTAATGCTCGCTATGATACGTCAGCAACCCCGCTATATCCGACTTTTCCAACCACCCTAACCACCGCACTAGTAGTTAGTCACCGCACTAGTAACTAGCCACCACGCTAGTGACTAACCACCACACTAGTAGACTAGCCACCACGCTAGTAGGCCACCACGCTAATTTAGCAATGCCACACCACGCTAGTAGGCCGCCACCACGCTAGTAGGCAACCACGCTAATTTAGCAATGCCACACCTTTTCAATAAGGCCTACTTTACTTGATATACAGTAAATAATCCACTGAAAATCCTTAAGGTAAAAGGCAAAGGCCTAAGGTAATACTACCATAAGTCCAAGAGGCGGTATAAGGGCCAGAAGGTTAGTAGGCCAGTAGGGCATAAGGCCAGCAGCCTAGTAGGCTACTATAGGATTTTAACAGCTATACTTCTGGTGAGTGGCAGTACTGGGCCACTAGTAAAAGGTAGGCTTCCTCTGGGTCATTACACCAGTCTATAGCCTCTACAGCTTCTTCACCACAGCTATTTTTTAGCATTAGTAGTAGAAGTGCTTGCTCAGACTCATTAAAGTGCCTTGCTATAGAGGAGTCGTTAACAAAGTTAGCTATTTTAAAGGCCCTAAGTTGTATAGTAAGGGCCTGCTTCCACTGGTCGAAATTATAGGGGCTTTTTAGTTTTTGGGACTCTTTAAAGCGGTTGGCAGTCTTAGCTAATTCTTTAATAGCCCCATCACTAATTTAGTTGGTAATAGTTGTTGGTGGCATTATATAAATAGGCTCTTTACCCTTATATTTTATAGGGGTAGAAGGTTGGTCAATTTCCATAACGTCAGCCTCATCATCATTATCCTTAGTGGTAGTCGTCTTAGTGGAAGGTCCAGCTTCAGTGGCTTTAGTAGGCTTCTTATTAATAGCCTGGTTAGCCTAGGTGTCGTTATTTTGCCTACTAACTAGGCCCTGTATACGGTCAGTTAGTATATTCATCTGGGACTTCATATCGTCCATATCCAGCTGTAGTTGTGCATTAGTATCAGCTTCAGTATCGGATTCAGGGACCTTATAAGTAGAAGACCCTGATTCTGCCATTGTGGGCAAAAAAGGTTTAAAAATCCGTTGAAAAATGGTGCCGATAGTTGTAAACACAGAGGAATAACTAGCTGAATAGCTAGCAAAATAGTCGAATAACTAGCTAGATAGCCAGTAAATATAGTGGCTAGTAGCCTACTATAAAAGGTAACCGCAGAATATAGCGGTAGGTCTCAGTATAAAGGCACAGATGCCGAAGGCGTTGTGCAAGTCCGTATTATAGCATTGGTGTTTTAGGTGCTTATATAGTGCCCTAATATAAAGGTGCCGTAAGTGCCGTAGGTGCCGTAATATAAAAGGTGCCGTAAGTGCCGTACCAAAAGTGCTATAACTAGGAGAGTATAACAGGTGCCGTATAGTGCAGTAGGTATCGTGCACTAGGTGTAAAGGTGTTATACAGTGGTATAGTGTGGTAGATATCACACTATAAAATCCGTAGGTGCCGTAGGTTACGCCGAAAATAACGTAAGGTTACGCTAAAAGTGCCGTGAGGTTACGCCGTAAGTTGCTGTTAGGTACGCCGTTGATTGCCGCAGGGTAATACCGTAGGTAACAGAGGGTAAGCTAAAGGTGATAATAAGTAAGCCGAAGTTAATAAGGGTAAGCCGAAGATACCAAAGGATAGCTATATTAGTAGTACTAATAAGCAAAAGAGACTAAGGGGTAAATACAAAAAGGTAGGGTAAAAACAAAAAAGTAAAAACCCGGGCTTATAACCTATTGCAATTCTAAAGGTCACTATAAAGCAAAGCCTTACTAGCTAGCTAAATGGCATAAGACTGTCTACGACCTGTGACTTAATCTTAGTATAAATACTAGATTCTTCACTAAGTCCTAAGACTATATAAGTGCTATAAAGCGAGGCAAGTGTAAAGGCAAGGCAAATATAAGATAACTAGAATAACGCAGGGAAGGTGGAAGTTAAGAGGCATATAGTGCATTAATAGGTTTGATTGTGCTGCCCTTCTACTATCTAGAAAGAAGGGGGAAAGCTATCCTATATATATACGAAGGAGGGGTGGGCCCAGGCATCTAGGATAGCCAGTAAGAGAGCTCCCCGTAATACTCGTTACTAACCCTACTATATCCGACTAACCCCGCTATATCCGGCCACCCCAACCACCACGCTAGTGACTAACCACCACGCTAGTAACTAGCCACCACGCTAGTGACTAACCACCACACTAGTAGGCTAGCCACCACGCTAGTAGGCCGCCACCACGTTAGTAGGCCACCACTGTAACGAAGTGGCCTAAAGGGCCCTAAGCGGGTGTCTGCGCACATCGCCAGGTAAAAACCTACCCTCTTGACCATACGGCCAAAAGAGTACGTATTGTACCAAGTTACCATACTTGGTACAATTGACACCTATATCCCCTTGGCACTATGCTGCGCGCATACTTGAGCTTGCCCTTAGCATGATACGGGCGTAGCCCGAATCCTTAATATAGCTCCCCTCTCCGCAGCCGGCCATATGATACCACGCACCCCCCAGAGGCTAGTAGCATGTCCTCTGTAAGCCCAGATAAGGAGCCCGCTGCACGCACCACATACGGGATTCGAACCTGTGACCTTGGGCAACTTGGTACAAATGTAACGAAGTGGCCCAAAGGGCCCTAAGCGGGTGTCTGCGCACATCGCCAGGTAAAAACCTACCCTCTTGACCATACGGCCAAAAGAGTACGTATTGTACCAAGTTACCATACTTGGTACAATTGACACCTATATCCCCTTGGCACTATGCTGCGCGCATACTTAAGCTTGCCCTTAGCATGATACGGGCGTAGCCCGAATCCTTGACAACCACGCTAATTTAGCAATGCCACACCTTTTTTTAACAAGGCCTACCTTACTTGATATACAGTAATAATCCACTGAAAATCCTTAAGGTAAAAGGCAAAGGCCTAAGGTTGGTAAGACTACCATAAGTCTAAGAGACGGTATAAGGGCCAGAAGGTTAGTAAGCCAGTAGGGCATTAGGCCAGCAGCCTAGTAGGCTACTATAGGATTTTAACATAAGCACACCCAAAGAACTAAGTGGAGAGAACCTAAAGCTATAACGCCCCCGACGTAATATATATACCTAAGTGGAGCAGCTTGCAGCAGGATTATAGTAGATAGAGGCGCAGATACAGACTAATGCATAGCACCTTGCTGCTATTACCGCCTTGCTATAGACCTTTCTCGCGAACTAGTTAAATAGCTCTTAAAATGCCACCTAACCGGCTCTAGTCGTACAATAGAATGCCCCCCTCCCTACTGCTTAGGATACCCAGCTAAAGCGTAAGCCGATCCCGATAGGGGACCCCTTTAATAGCAAAAAGGCTATATTTATAGCCTAGCGGACCTTTATACAATATAAGCTTGAGGTCGATAGGGAGTTTATTAGAGATAAAAAGACCTAATAGATATTTATCTTCTAGAACCTTTCGTCTATAGTCTAATTATAGGTTGCGGCCTTCTTTAAGAATAGTGCGGCTTGCGATTATAATATAATAAGGTTCTTCGAATACCTCTATATTGCAATTCTCAAGGTCACTATAAAAGCAGAGCCTTACTAGCTAGCTAGATAGCACGAGACTGTCTGCGACCTATAAACTAATCTTAGTATAATACTAGATTTTTCATTAAGTCCTAAGACTATATAAGTGCTATAAAGCAGAGCAAGTATAAAGGCAAGGCAAATATAAGATAACTAGAAAACGCAGGGAAGGTAAGAAGTTAAGAGGCATATAGTGCATTAATAGACTCGATTGTGCTGCCCTTCTACTATCTAGAAAGAAGGGGGAAAGCTATTCTATATATACACGAAGGAGGGGTGGGCCTAGGCATCCAAGGTAGCCAGTAAGAAAGCTCCCCGTAATACTCACTTGCCACGTATATAATACGTCAGCAGCCCCGCTATATCCGGCCTTTCCAACCACCCTAACCACCGCACTAGTAATTAGCCATTACGCTAGTAGACTAACCACCACGCTAGTATACTAGCCACCACACTAGTGGACTAGCCACCACGCTAGTGACTAACTACCATACTAGTGGACTAGCCACCACACTAGTATGCCGCCACCACGCTAATAGGCTACCACGCTAATTTAGCAATGCCACACCTTTTTAATAAGGCCTAACTTACTTGATATACAGTAAATAATCCACTGAAAATCCTTAAGGTAAAAGGCAAAGGCCTAAGGTAAGACTACCATAAGTCCAAGAGGCGGTATAAAGGCCAGAAGGTTAGTAGGCTAGTAGGGCATAAGGCCAGCAGCCTAGTAGGCTACTATAGGATTTTAATACCCCCTCTGATTAGCTACTATAGTAGCAAGCTAATCGTGTTAAGGATAGGGAAAGAAAATGCAGTAAAAAGTGCTAAGGAAAAATATAGGAAAAACCTTAGTAAAAATATGTTAATATAAGTTAGCAGGCCCTAAGGCCTAGTAACTCGCGGAACCTAGTAAATTTAGGGCCCGGCAGTGGCTTAGTAAGACCGTCAGCAGGCATACTATTAGTAGGTAAGTAGGTTATTTTAACTAAGCCCAGCTGGGCTTGCTCTCTAATATACCGGAATTTTAATAGAGTATGCTTAGTGCGAGTATGCTGATTAGGGTCGTTAGAATTTGAAATGGAGCCCTAATTATCGCAGTATAGCGGTATAGGGCGCAAAATGTCAATTTCCAGCTCCTTACAAAGGTTAGAAAGCCACTATACCTTACGAATAGTCTCAAGTAATGCATTAGATTCAGCTTCTAAAGTAGATAGCACTACTAAAGAGGCTCGCTTAGAACGCCAGCTAATAGGACCACTATTAATAGTAGTAAGGAAGCCTCTAGTAGATTTAGAGGTTTCTTTACAGCCAGCAAAATCGCTATTAGAATAAGCGGTTATAATAGGCTGTTGGTTGCTTTTAGTAGTACTAAAGCAAATAGCTAGGTTCTCAGTGCCTTTAAGGTAGCTAAAGCTGCCTTTTGCAGCATTTAGATGCATATTAGTTGCCTTGGACATAAACCGAGAGAGGTATTGAGTAGGAAATGCTAGGTCGGGTCTAGTTATCATCATAAGCCACATTATAGTGCTAGTAAGGCTCTGATAAAGGCTCTGATTAGTAGGGGTAAGGTCTTTTCCACTAGATTCATTTAGAATCCCTGGTTGAAGTGGAATAAGCTGAGGTTTAGTATCCTGTTGTTAAAATCCTATAGTAGCCTACTAGGCTGCTGGCCTTATGCCCTACTGGCCTACTAACCTTCTGGCCCTTATACCGCCTCTTGGACTTATGATAGTATTTCCTTAGGCCTTTGCCTATTACCTTAAGGATTTTCAGTGGATTATTTACTGTATATCAAGTAAGGTAGGCCTTGTTGAAAAGGTGTGGCATTGCTAAATTAGCGTGGTTGCCTACTAGCGTGGTGGCGGCCTACTAGCGTGGTGTGGCATTGCTAAATTAGCGTGGTGGCCTACTAGCGTGGTGGCTAGTCCACTAGTGTGGTGGTTAGTCACTAGCGTGGTGGCTAGTTACTAGTGCGGTGACTAATTACTAGTGCGGTGGTTAGGGTGGTTGGAAAGGTCGGATATAGCGGGGTTGCTGACGTAGTATAGCGAGCATTACGGGGAGCCCTCTTACTGGCTTCCCTGGATGCCTGGGCCCACCCCTCCTTCGTGTATATATAGGATAGCTTTCCCCCTTCTTTCTAGATAGTAGAAGGGCAGCACAATCGAGTCTGTTAATGCACTATATGCCTCTTAACTTCTTACCTTCCCTGCGTTTTCTGGTTATCTTATATTTGCCTTGCCTTTACACTTGCCCTGCTTTATAGCACTTGTATAGTCTTAGGACTTGGTGAAAAATCTAGTATTATACTAAGATTAGTTCACAGGTCGCAGACAGTCTCGTGCCATCTAGCTAGCTAGTAAGGCTCTGCTTTTATAGTGACCTTGAGAATTGCAATACCTGTAAGCCGAATTTAGCTAAGACCTCTGCTATAAATTGGGCTTGGTGTAGCCATAATAAACCTTCCTTCCTATTTCGTATAATTTATATGCCTAGGAAATAGAAAGCCGGACCGCGGTCTTTTATAGCATAGACCTTATGAAATTTCCTTTTTAGCTGGTTAATATAAGTTATATTTGGACCAACTAATAGGCAATCGTCAATATAAGTGACGATAAAGGTGCTGGTTTGCTTATTATAAAAGACGGCAGCATCAGAAGCTAAAGGTAAAAAACCTTCACTAGAAATCAGGTCTTTTAGCCGGTATTGCCATTCGCGGGGTGCTTGTTTTAGCCCGTATAGGGCCTTCTTTAGTAAGATAGCTTACTTTACAGAAGGGTCAAAGCCAGCTTCTTTAAGCAAAGTTAGTAGCCGTTAGCGCTGTATATTAGACCAGAGCTTACTGTCAGTTAATAGACTTTCCGTAAATGCAAGGAATCCATCAGGGATATCCATATAAATAGTTTCGGAAAGCTCGCTATTTAGAAAGGCGCCTATAAAGTCGATCTGCTCTATTTCCTAGTTATTACTAGCAGCTAAAGCCAGTATAACCCTCCAGGTAGGTGGGATAGAGGTAGAAGCATAAGTATGCTGAAAATCCTTTCCTTCGACTTGCATAAAACCCTTGACCACTAATCTAGCCTTATATTTTATAGGCTGATTATTAGCATCCTTTTTAACCCGAAAAATAGGCCTATTGCGTATAATTTTCCTATCAATAGGAACGCTAGACTTAGGAATAAATTGGAAGACTTTAGTATCTAAAAGCTGCTCGAATTCCTTAAATAGTGCCTTTATCCAAAGGTCTTTTTCTTTTTTAGGGCATCGTAGCACATCCTTCCAGCTATTAGGCATACCATCAGAGGCCTTTTTAGCTAGCTTACGCTTAGCTGCATAGCAGGAATCCCATATCAGGTTGTATAAATCCTAATTAGGGAATAAGTCGGTAGGGCTAGTAGGGTCGGTAGGGCCAGCAGGACCAGCAGGGCCAGCAGGGCCAGTAGGGTCAGCAATATCGGTAGGATTAAGGCTAGTAAGGATATCTATAAGGTCATCCTTTGCAGTAGCCGAGGACTGTATTATAGGACGGTTATCCAAGGTAGTATTAGTAACGCTAATAAAATTAGTAGGGTCCGGTATGCTTTCCAGGTCATCCGGTATAACATTAGTGTCAGTAATATTAGTAAGGTTAGTAGAGTTAGTGGGGTCAGAAATGCTTTCTAGGTCATCCAGTAAAATAGCAGGTTCTCTGCTAGATACCCCCTCTGAACCTATATTTTGCCCTCTATAAAAGTCTCCTTCTGGGCCACTAGAAATAGGGCCTATACCTTCATTTTGGTGGATAAAGGTAATAAAGGTTGTTTTAGTAATATCCTTCTTCTTTAAAGGGTAAACCAGGTAGGTATTAGCACAGGTCTTTTTAAGTAGCTGAATACCTATATGCCCTAGCCGTATATGCCAAATGCCGGCTAATTGTAATAGCTTCTGATATTCTGTATTAGCTGCTATAAGGGCAGGAGTAGGGCTAGTAGCTACTACAGGATTTTCGCTAATCGTAATAGCGGGCTCTTTACTAGTCGTAATAGCAGGAGGTTGGGTGGTAGGGCTAGTAGCCTCTATAGGTTCCTTACTAGTTGCAATAGTAGGAACGGGGGTAATAGTGGTATCCTTAGGATCACTATAATCAGCAGGGTTAGTAGGGCTGGGGACCTCTACTGTTATACTATTAGTAACAGTATAATGGCTACAAGGTTGATGTAGTAGTGGTGTGTCTATTCCTTTCTGTGGAAGGAAAAAGCCGTATTTATCAAAGTTAAAAATGCCGATGCATTTACGGCTTGCTGACCAAAGCTGATTTTTAATTAGTACCCCTTTAGCGGCATAGTGATTTACACCGCTAATAATGTTAATATCCAAGGTAGGAATATATAGTGCATTCTTGAGCTCTATAATACCCCATTTGGTGGGATTAACGCCCTATAGCACAGTAAATCGTGCTGTGCCCCAACCAGTAGGGGAAATAGGGCCACCACCAGTAGTAATTACAGGCTTATCATCCTTCTCAAAATGGTGAAAAGTGGTGAAATATTTCTTATCATTAACAATATGATAAGTAGAGCCTGTATTGTAAAAGATGGCATCCTTAGGGGTCCTACCGCCTGATTTAGCACTATAGCTTATATCAGTGGATATAGTGGAAGAAGAATAAGATATGTTAGTATCCTGGGTATTATAGTTGCCTATAATAAAGGCCTCAATATCTTGCTGTTTGCTGCTATTGTTGGAGTCTTGTTTCTTCTTCTGTTGCTGTTTCTTTTTCCTATTATTAGTAGAATTATTCTTGCTATTATTAGTAGAAGCGGCGTTAGTAGTAGTAGGGCTAGTAGCCTCTACAGGGTCCTTGCTGTTTATATTAGTAGGACCGGAGATAGTAGGGCTAGAAGCCTCTACCAGTTCCTTACTAATTATAATAGTAGAAACGTTACTATTTTGCCTACTAACTAAGCCTTGTATAAGGATAGTTAAGGTGTTCATCTGGGACTTTATATAGTCCATATCTAGCTGTAGTCGTACAGTAAGATCAGCTTTAGAGTCGGAATCCAAAGTGGCCTTATAAGTAGAAGGCCTAGACTGTGCCATTATAGTGGTTAAAAGTCGTTAAAAATGGTGCTAATAGCTGTAGGAACAGATGAATAACCAGCTAAATAGCTGGCAAAATAGTCGAGTAACTAGCTGGATAGCTAGTAAATATAGTGGCTAGTAGCCTGCTATAAAAAGATAACCGCAGAGTATAGCGGCAGGTCTCAATATAAAAGCACAAATGCCGTAAGCATTGTGCAAGTCCGTATTATAGCGTTGGTGTTTAAGGTGCTTATATGGTGCCGTAATATAAAGGTACCGTAAGTGCCATAGGTGCCGTAAATGCCGTAGAAACTAGGTGCCGTAGGTGCCGTAGGTGCCGTAGGTGCCGTAGGTGCCGTAATATAAAAAAGGTGCCGTAAGTGCCGTACCAAAAGTGCTATAAATAGGAGAGTATAACAGGTACCGTATAGTGCAGTAAGAGTCGTGCACTAGGGGAAAAGATGTTATACAGTGGTATAATGTAAAGAATATTACACTATAAAATCCGTAGGTGCCGTAGGTTACGCCGAAAATAACGTAAGGTTACGCCGTAAGTTGCCGTGGGGGTACGCCGTTGATTGCCGCAGGGTAATACTGTAGGTAATAAAGGGTAAGCCAAAGGTAATAAGGGTAAGCTAAGGATACCAAAGGATAGCTATATTAGTAGTACTAATAAGCAAGAGAGACCAAGGGGTGAACACAAAAGAGGTAGGGTCAAAATAAAGAAGTAAGAACCCGGGCTTATAACCTATTGCAATTCTCAAGGTCACTATAAAAGCAGAGCCTTACTAGCTAGCTAGATAGCATAAGACTGTCTGCGACCTGTGAACTAATCTTAGTATAAATACTAGATTTTTCACCAAGTCCTAAGACTATACAAGTGCTATAAAGCAGGGCAAGTGTAAAGGCAAGGCAAATATAAGATAACCAGAAAACGCAGGGAAGGTAAGAAGTTAAGAGGCATATAGTGCATTAACAGACTCGATTATGCTACCCTTCTACTATCTAGAAAGAAGGGGGAAAGCTATCCTATATATGCATAAAGGAGGGGTGGGCCCAGGCATCCAAGGTAGCCAGTAAGAAAGCTCCTCGTAATGTTCGCTTTGCCACGTATATAATACGTCAGCAGCCCCACTATATCGGGCCTTTTCAACCACCCTAACCACCGCACTAGTAACTAGTCACCGCACTAGTAACTAGCCACCACGCTAGTGACTAACCACCACACTAGTGCACTAGCCACCACGCTAGTAGGCCACCACGCTAATTTAGCAATGCCACACCACGCTAGTAGGCCGCCACCACGCTAGTAGGCAACCACGCTAATTTAGCAATGCCACACCTTTTTCAACAAGGCCTACCTTACTTAATATACAGTAAATAATCCACTGAAAATCCTTAAGGTAAAAGGCAAAGGCCTAAGGTAATACTACCATAAGTCTAAGAGGCGGTATAAGGGCCAGAAGGTTAGTAGGCCAGTAGGGCATAAGGCCAGCAGCCTAGTAGGCTACTATAGGATTTTAACAAATTTATACTTATTAGTAGTCTCGGTTGGCCTAAAGAAGTTAAATTAAAATACCTCCGATCGGCGCTTAACGCTTATATAGCTAATAAAATTATCGGTTTTAAGGTCTCCCATTATAATTACTATTTAGCGGTAGACTGCTATTGATAAATTATTATTGATATCGAGATTAGCCTGATTATTAACTACTAATCGGGCTCGGCCTATTCCCGACTAATATACACTTAGGATTCTAAGGGCGATATATAAATATTAGGCGTTAATAAGCTAGACTTAAAGGGTAATTAGTATACTCCTAGGGCGATATAGGTCTCTAAAGAACGATATAAAGATTATAGGAAGAAAGGCCTCTGCCTTTAATATAGCTCTCTTAAGCATTAGACGTTTATATATTACCTACTGCTAGTAATTTAACCCGATATAGCTAAAGTGGCCTCGCTTAACTTATAAGTTATAGAGGTCGAAAGTAGTAATAAAGATTAGGAAAAAGAATAGCCTTTAAACTTAATCTTATTAAAAGGCTTAAGATATATATATAGACCCCGGCTTAATTATAGAAAGAATTAAAGGAGATCGTAAAATAAATAGATAGATACCCCTTTTTAGTACCGATTTTATATAAATCCTATACCTTTATTAATACCTTAATCGACTCGGGATATAACTACTATAGCGCTATAAGCGAAAAAATAGTATAATAGTTAAGCCTCCAATCTATCTGCCTACTATAATATAGGGAAATCGGAATAGTAGTAGATATTTAAAGCCGTTTAGGAGAACGTAAGGTAATATATTTTTCTATTACCTATATTATCTATATAGCGATCGATATCGATAGATAGCTATCTACGGTTATACTTTATATTATCCCGGGCCTTATATGCGATATTATCCTTAAGATGCCTTAGATAGAGCATTATAATATTATACTATAGGCGAAGTATTACTAATTAAAGATCGGATCGGTAGGTAGCTTTAGTATTAAAGAATCGATAAAAAGATAATAGGGTCTAACTATAGTAAATATCCCTAGCTTAATCTTCTATAGTATATTAAAATAAGCGAAACGCTCTAAGGATCGGTCGACTTCCTTTATAGCGATAAGCTTATAGGAGATAATATATATTCTTTATATTATATTACTATTTTATTAAGACTCTACCTTATAATTGCAAGAGCTATAGGTACTCTTAATAGAATTATAGGAATTTGCCGACCTTTTTAATAAAAAGAAGGCTTCTAGTCTCCCTTTATACTAAGGTATATTAGACTATTATATCTAACTTAAAAAGACTATAGATAGGAGCCAATTAGACTTACCTTAGGGCCTATTATATAATATACTACGAGACTAATTACTTAAGGTTCGGAGATAAGTAATTAACCTAATAGATAAAGGATAGATCTAAATAAGCTTTTTATTAATAATAGCATTAGTCTTATTAGCTAGGAAGGGGAATAGTAGGTAGTAGTTTTATATCGACTATTAGGCCCTTAATAAAGTTACGATTTAAGACCGATACCCCCTCCCTTTAATTAAAGAGACCTTATAATCCCTCTCCTAAGCGAAATAGTTTACTAAAGTTGATATACATATAGCATTCTATAAAATATATATTACAAAGGGTGATAAACACTTAACCGCATTCTATATACGATTTAGACTATTTAAATAGCTTATTATACTATTTAGTCTAATCGGGGCCTTTATAACCTTTTAAAGATATATTAATAGGGCCTTAGGGAATACACTAGGAGACTTTATAACTGCCTACCTTAATAATGTTTTGATTTATACCGGGGGATTAAAGGCGGACTATATAGGGCATATTAAGGAAGTCTTTTAATAATTATAAAAGGCCGGCTTAAATTTAGATCTTAATAAGTGCGATTTTATAGTAAAAGAGGTCTAGTACCTAGGATATATTATAATGGCTGGAAAGGAAATTTATCTAAACCCCGAAAAGATTAAAGCTATTTAGAATTAGGAAGCACTTATAAAATTAAAAGGCGTTTATAGTTTCTTCGGTTTTGCTAATTTCTACTGTAACTTTATCCTAAACTTCTCCTGCCTTATTGACCCTTTAGTTAGGTTAATAAAGAAAGGGGTTTTATTCTAATAGTTAGATAAAAAAGAGGTAGCATTCTAAGCGCTTAAATAGTATTTTATATTATCTTTAGTTTTTGCCTAATAGGACCTTAATAAGGAGACGGTCTTTAAAGTAGATAGCTCTAGTATAGCACTTAATAGCTATCTATTATAGATCGGAGAGGATAGTATATTCTACCCTATTGCATACTATTCCGCTTACTTATTAGACGCAGAATAAAACTATACTATATATAATAAGGAACTTTTTACTATTATTTCTTACTTTAAGGCGTAATTAGTAGAATTTTATTTAGTAGCCTCCCTTTTTACTATTTTTACCGACTAAAAGAATTTAGAGTACTTCGCCTAGCTATAAGAAATATTTAAGCGATAAGCCTAATAGGCTAAGACTCTAGCGCTTTTTAACTTCTATCTTTAGTATAGGCTTAAGTTATAAGCCTAATGCCCTAATGCGCTTTCTTAGTGGGAATAAAAGGCAGATAAAGTAGAGCTATAAATCGGCTAGATCCTAAAACTACTATCTATTTTAGCACTTAATATAGATAAAATAGAAAGCGAGAAAATACTAATTTTGGCCCTAAAAACTACTCTACCCCGTGGTTTATATATCTTCGCTAACTCCTACCTTTAAACTATCTAAGACTAAGCGATATCTAAAGATAATATATATTAGGCCTAATAGACAACAGTACCGAATAGGGAATAATAATTTCTAGTAAAAGTAGCGATATAAGAATAAATTACTAACTATACCCTAAATATATATAGCATACTCCTTTACCGGGTATAAGTATAGCTCCCATCGTTTAAGCCCCTAACTACTACAGTAATCTAATATTACTATAATTTACCTATTATAGGCTACTTAAAGAAAAATACTACTTTCTAATTATTATAACGAGATTATTACTTCGATAATATATTATCTAAGGTAGCAAAATATATTCGGAATTACCGATACTATAGGGTGTATAAAAGCTATTAATTACGCTAGGGCTTACTATAACCGCTACTAATTATAGACCGCTTTTAGTTATAGATATCAGTCGACTTTATAATTAACCTTCCTACCTATAATATATCTAACCTACGATTCCTTATAGTAATAATAGACCGCCTATCAAAATATATCTAGCTAGAAGTTATATACTTAATAAAAGCAGAAGACTATATAAAGCGGTTCTAATAGTACTAATAGCGCTTTTATAGTTTTCCTAAAGAGATTATTAGCAATTAAGGTTTAGATTAAATAGGCTAATTTTAGTCTATACTTTATAAATTAGCCAGGATTAAGCAACTTCTTTCTATAGTATACTATCCCTAAACTAATAGCGGTATAAAGCAAATAAACTAAAAGGTATAAACGGTCCTCCGTATTATAGTTTCCTTTAATTAGTACGATTGGCTAAACTATCTTGCAGTATATTAACTCGCATTAAATAACTAGATATCATCTATTATTAGGTTTAGCCTAAACTAGCTGCTTAATAGGTTTAATATTCTGATTATTGCCTTACCCCTAGAGGTAACCTTAAGCTTAATTACCCTAAAGAGGTATACGGCTTTTTTTTTTAGTAACCTTAAAGAGGGATAGGAATTAGCCTAGGCTACTATCACCTTCATATATTAATAATAGTAAGATACTATTAACTATTTATAATACCCGGCCGAATGCTTCTAGGTTAGCAATTAGGTATAATTAAACCTTTAGAATATTAAAATAAACTGCCTATATAAAAAGCTTGATTAGGTCTCTACTAAATATACTATTATTGCTATCCTATTACTATTTAATATTTAACTTAATATCCTATAAGGTATTTATCTGGTTTTTTATATTAACCTAATCGAATAAGCTACTTTTAATCTACTATTTAATTAGGTAATAACCAATATACGACTTAAGCTTTTACTTATCCTCCCCTAAGACTTTATAAACCTATACGAAGAATATAAAGTTAAAAAGATACTTATAGTAAAAAATATATAGGGTTAAAAATAGAAATGCAATATACTTATAAAGTAGAAAAGGTATGATTTACCGATATAAGAACCCCTAGAAAACTTTAAGGATATTATTATATAGGAAATATTTAAGGCTAAATAGGGGGATATTAGGACTTACGATAGGCCTAGCTAGGTCTTAAAACGGGGTCTATTAGACTAGTAAATAATACTAAACGCCTACTACTATAAAAAATAAAATAAAATAATAAAAATACGCCTAAAAAAAAATAATATAATAAACTAAACCGAAGCTAATATAGGCTTAACTTTAATATGCCCCTTTTTAGGGCTACTCTTTATCTCCCTAAGCCTCCTCTTATTCCTATAGCGGCATATAGGCTAATAGTAGTAAAAGTCCTCGTAAGGTAAAATATATATATAGGCTATATATTAGACGGGGATAATTCTCTATATATCTATAATATAATAGAGTCTATAGGATATTATAAGGCAAATATAGCGGGGGCGTATTAGGAGACGATAAAACCCTTTAATAAGATAGGGCTAAATAATACGGTATCTATAGCGGCAGCTGCAATAAAGACGGCAAGGGCATAAGGGGCTATAGAGCGGGGTCTGCCTACTGCTATAGGGGTTATACTAGATAACCTTATGCCGGCGGCGGCGGAGCCTCTATATAATACTAGCCGCTTTAGTTATATAATAGTTCCCCCCCTACGTAATATGCGGGGAGGGCGGGCTAAGATAGGGGTAGGGGCAATCAGGGATATTAAGCTCTAACCTAATACTACTCTATCCTAGTATAATATTCCCAGGCTTCTATTTATATCTTCTTTATAATATTTAAAATAAGAATAAAATCTATAATAGACCTAGCCTAGCACCGCGAGGGCATTAATACTATAAATATAGTAGAAACTATATTAGCAGTATCTTTTAGCCCGAATGCTAAACGCGGGGCACTAGGGGCTACCTACTCAGTAGTAAAAGCGCGATACTATTAATTATTTAAAGCCCGAAACTTAGGGGTAAGGATAGCGGTATACGCTTTCTATATATCTATCTTAGGATAAATAAGCTTCATAATAGCCTTCCCCTCTTTTACTGCTTTAATCTAGCTATATAAAATACATTATAATATAGGGTTCCCCGCGAGATACTAATTAAATTATATATAAAATGCATAAGAATTAGCGCAACTCTTATACCCTTTAGCTCTCTTATAATGCTTATATATAGGTAATTCTCCAATTAACTATATATACTTAGTGTATCTATTATATAGAAACTTTTTATTTTTTATATACTAATACTCTTTATCCGAGGAGTCCTCCTTTAGAAGATAATCGCTAGCGGTATAATATAGCTTCTAAGGATAAGTAAGGCTCGATCCCTCCCTAATAGGGGTACTTCCGGCGGCAGATAAAGATATATTTAGGCTTTAAATGGGGTTAATATAAGATACTCGCGATAGAGGTAGGGACTTAAGACTTACTAATAGGCTTTACGATAGGCTAAACCGGGTCTCGCTATAAAAGGAGTTAGCAGCCGGTTATAATAGAGATAGAATTTAGTAAGGAATACTAATGCGAGCGGGATAAAAATAATGCTTTAACCAATTAGTATATAATATGGGCTTAATATGGGATAAAACTTATAATAATGGGGACCTTTAATATTTATTAATGGCCTTAATAAGAAGAAGGGAAGAAGGAAAAAAGCCCTAATAAGGAAAAATAAAGACTATAAGGAGATTTCTAGCCGGCAGCTAGCGAAAATTTTTTTATAATATTCCTAGCTGTATTAATTAACCTCTAGCTAATAGCGCGACGATGAACTTCTATACGCTTCTACTATACTATTCCTAATTAATGACTATACGACTCCTATTAATTGTATAGCTATATCCGCTATAGTTATAGAGGAATCCTTCCTATATCCGGCAATTAGCCTATATACGGATTTAAGGATATCGCGATATAGTAATCGGCGATATAATTAGTCTTTAGCGGAGGATTGATTGATGATAGAAGGCGATTTTTCCGACTTTAAGGCGGAGAAAGGGGGTATATTATAGGCTTAGACTACACCCGCGCCATAATATGGCTAGGACTTAGGCTGCGCCCGCGATTGGCCTTAGGAGTATCAGCATAGGGTTATAAGGGCTCGCTAAGGACTCGGCCCGTACTATATATAGGCATAAATAGGCTACTTAGAGGCCCCTATTCGGGCCCTCTCTCTTTCCTCCTTAATCTATTTAATATATTCATTCGACGCCTATTCGCAGTAGCCCTAGGGCCAGTCCTTTACACCTTACTTAATTTATAAATTATAAAAGTCGAAAGTAGTAATAAAAATTAAAAAAAAAATAGCCTTTAAATTTAATCTTATTAGAGGGCTTAAGATATATATATAGACCCTAGCTTAATTATAGAAAGAGTTAGAGGAGATTATAGAATAAATAGATAAATACCTTTTTTTAGTACCGATTTTATATAAATCCTATATCTTTATTAATATCTTAATCGACTCGGGATATAACTGCTATAGCGCTATAAGCAAAAAAATAGTATAATAGTTAGGCCTCTAACCTATCTGCCTACTATAATATAGGGGAATCGGAATAGCAGTAGATATTTAGAGCTATTTAGGAGAATATAAAGTAATATATTCCTCTATTACCTATATTATCTATATAGCGATCGATATTAATAAATAGCTATCTATAGTTATACTTTATATTATCTTAAGCCTTACCTGCGATATTATCCTTAAGATGCTTTAGATAGAATACTATAATATTATACTATAGGCGAAGCAGTACTAATTAAAAATTAGATCGGTAGATAGCCTTATCGTTAAGGAATTAATAAAAAGATAATAAAGCCTAACTATAGTAAATATCTTTAGTTTAGTATTCTATAGTATACTAAAATAGGCGAAATACTCCAGGGACCGGTCGACCTTTTTATCGCAATAAGCTTATAAGAAATAATATATATCTTCTATATTATACTTCTACCTTATTAAAACTCTGCCCTATAATTATAGGAGCTGTAGGTACTCCTAAAGGAATTATAGGAATTCGCTGACCTCTTTAATAAAGAGAAGGCTTTTAGTCTTCTTCCGCACTAAGGTATATTAGACAACTATATCCAGCTTAAAAAGACTAAGGACGGGAGCTAGCTAGATTTACCTTTGGGCCTATTATATAATATACTATAAGACTAGTTACTTAAAGTTTAGAGATAAGTAACTAACTTAATAGATAAAGGATAGATTTATATAAGCTTTTTATCGGTAGTAGTATTAATCCTATTAGCTAGAAAGGGGAATAGTAAATAGCATTTTTGCGTTAACTATTAGGCCCTTAATAAGGTTATAATCTAAGACCGATACCCCCTCCCTTTAATTAAAGAGATCTTAGGATCCCTATCCTAGGCGAAATAGTTTATTAAAGTTAATATATATATAGTATTCTATAAGATATATATTGCAAAGGGCGATAAGCACTTAATTATATTCTATATATAATTCGGACTATTTAAATAGCTTATTTTACTATTTAGCCTAATTAGGGCCCTTACGACCTTTTAGAGATATATTAATAGGGCCTTAAGGAATATACTAAGAGACTTTATAATTACCTATTTCGATAATATTTTAATCTATACCGGGGGATTAAAGGCAGACTATATAGGACATATAAAAGAAGTCTTTCGATAATTGCTATTGCAGTTCTAAAGGTCACTATAAAGCAAAGCCTTACTAGCTAGCTAGATGGCACGAGACTGTCTGCGACCTGTGACTTAATCTTAGTATAAATACTAGATTCTTCACTAAGTCCTAAGACTATACAAGTGCTATAAAGCAAGACAAGTGTAAAGGCAAGGCAAATATAAGATAACTAGAAACGCAGGGAAGGTAGAAGTTAAGAGATATGTAGTGCATTAATAGGTTCGATTGTGCTGCCCTTCTACTGTCTGGAAAGAAGGGGGAAAGCTATCTTATATATATACGAAGGAGGGGTGGGCCCAGGCATCCAGGGTAGCCAGTAAAAAAGCTCCCCGTAATGCTCGCTTTGCCACATATACAATACGACAGCAGCCCCACTATATCGGGCCTTTTAACCACCCTAACCACCGCACTAGTAACTAGCCACCACGCTAGTGACTATCCACCACACTAGTGGACTAGCTACCACGCTAATGACTACCCACTACACTAGTGGACTAGCCACCACGCTAGTAGACCCACCACGTTAATTTAGCAATGCCACACCTTTTTAACAAGGCCTACCTTACGGCCTACCTTACTTGATATACAGTAAATAATCCACTGAAAATCCTTAAGGTAAAAGGCAAAGGCCTGGGTTGGTAAGACTAACGTAAGTCTAAGAGACGGTATAAAGGCCAGAAGGTTAGTAGACTAGTAGGGCATTAGGCCAGCAGCCTAATAGGCTACTATAGGATTTTAACACCCCCTCTGATTAGCTACTGTAGTATTAAGCTAATCGTCGTATAAAGGATAGGGAAAGAAAATGCAATAAAAGTGCCTAAGGAAAAACATAGGAAAAACCTTAGTAAGTTAGTATAAGTTAGCAGGCCCTAAGACCTAGTAACTCGCGGAACCTAGTAAATTTAAGGCCCGGTAGTGGCTTTATAAGACCGTTAGTAGGCATTATTTTATTATTATTAAATTACTCTAGGGGGCTATTCTAAGCTAGAATTACCTATCTAGTACTCCGGCAAATAATCCGGAAGGGAAAAACCCGAGGTCCGGGGGGAAAACCCTTCCTACTAGTATAATTATAACGACTAGGGAGTCGGGCCCCTGGGGGGGCCGACGGGTTTCCAGCATATAGGGAAGGTAGGTACGCTATCGCTTAGGATCGTACTTAGCGGTAGTACTAAGAAGAGTGCGAGAGCGATCTGGAGAAAGTGGGTCCGGAAAAAGGTAGGTCTAGTATCTATAGGGGAGGGGTGGTCTTAAGTCGGTATGCTATAAATCGAAAGTAAAGTAGAGGTTATATAAGCGGGGTAGCACCGGCTGCGTAGCACGCGCGCCGGCTATACAGCGTATATATCGCGCGGGGGTATTAAAGCAAGAGTAAGGGAATTTTCTATTATCGGGGCCATATTAGCAGTAAATCGGCTGCAGGGGGGGTGCTTAGTAGAAAGCAAGCGGTATCGGATTAAGGGTTAGGGTAAGCTAAGTATAAAGAGAGGGCGTAAAGGCCTCTAATCGGGCGAAGATATAGAGGTGTAGGTACCCCCCGACTTCTTGATCCCTTTTTCTTCTTTTCTATATAGCTATTATTTTTCTATATATAATCCCCTTAAGCCCCATTCTCTAATACTACGGGGATAACGCTAACCCATACGGTAGGGCGGTAATAATAGCAGTAGCATCAGCATCAGCAACAGCAGCAGCAATAGTATTAGCAGCAGCAATAGCAGCAGTAGCAATAGCCACAGCAATAGCAATAATAATAATAGCAATAGTATGCCAAAAAAGTCGGCATCTTTAGATAAGGGGGTAGGTACTGCCCGCTCCCGCTATACTAGCATTGCTGACCTATTATTATTAGCCTGGCGAGCTATAAGGCTGGCCTTGCGACCCTTGCCTAATATAGGCCGAAAACCCTAAATATTATTACTACTCTTAATAAGGTAAGACCCGACCGACCGAACCCTAATTTAATTAGCGTTCAAACGATAGTAATATAGCGTGGTACTATATAGGGCCCGAGGCGGTATATTTTATATATACTGCGGTAGGGAAGACCTGCCGACCCTTTAAATAGACTCCTAAAAACCGGGAGTCTATTTATGCCCTCCTAGGTGCCTAAAAGGTGCTAGCTGCAAAGAGGGAGGTATATATAAGGTACGGGGACTATATGGGATAGGTGCTAATATAGATAGGTCGATAACTACTATACCCTTTAGTTAAAAGCGCGGTAAGTATCGACTGCCTGCAATAGGGGGAAGGTAGTGGCGGTAGTAATAGTAGTAAGGGGGAGCATTGCTCCTAAGGTGATTTAGGAGGCGCTAGACCTTAAGGAGCATAAGGTAGAGGTATTAGAGGGCATCTGGGCTATATTAGAGCTATTTATCTCTTAGGGGCAAAAGAGGGCGGTAGAGGGGGAGAAGGAGAGGGGGGAGAGGGAGGGGGGGCTACTATAAGGGCCGGCAGGGGAGGGGGAAGGGGGGGGGGAGGGGGGCTCTAATATTAAAATTATAGCTTCAGAGTAGCTAAAAATTAATCATATTTATCCGCCTACTATATCTCCTCTCTTTTATATCGGGATATTATTATTAGATATTAAGGGCGGTATTAGGCGGTCGGGGTCGGCCTAATGCCTCTATAGGGGCGGGTCGCTAAAGCGATTAAATAAGCTAGAACTAGTTAAGGCGGTCGAGGCTAAGGATCTAGTATATAAGTTAGTAGGCGAGGCTTAGCTTATTAAGGGCAATAAAGATCTTTTAGTAGTCTCAGAAGAGGCTTAGGCCAGTCCTGTATAGCTATTAGCGCTATCGTCTGTATTTTAGGTAAGAAAGGATTAGATAATAATAGTCTTTAGGGGCCTCCCTATATCGGCAGAGAGGCGAAGGCATAGTAGGGACTTAATACTAGTAGAAGAAGAAGTTTAATCTAATCTTTTCTATATAAAGCTAAATAAATATAGCCGATTTATATTTAAAGAGGCTATTATAAAGCTAAATTATTATAGCTATAGATTAGAAGTCCGGGGCCTTCTCTACCGCTATAGGCCTATACTGCCGCCGTCTCGCTTTTACAGTAGCTTAATATTTAGACTACCTAATAAGCTACTCTTTTGCCAGGTATTCCTCGGCTATTAGCTACTATAGGTCGAGTTCTAGGAATAGGATATATATCTAAGGTCCTTTATAGTCGCTCTACCGATAGTATTAAAGTATCGCTATTATTATAGTAGAGGCGCAATTAATTCGCTTAGTTATCCTAGTTTTTGCTATCCTTTCTAAGAATCGCTAGTAAATATAGTTTAGGTATAAGTCGATAAATAGTATAGCTGCTTTAATCTTAAGGATATCTATTAGTATAGCCTTAAAGGCCTTAATAATAATTTAAAGGCAAAATAATTATTCTATAATTAGTAATTTTATAATACCTTTCGCTACCCCATTAGGGGCGGTAAGGGTATACTAAACTCCCGCGCTAAAGGCAATAATAGTGCGAATAACCTACATATAGACTAATCGGGCCTCCCTATATTAATATCCCTATATAGAGGCCGCTATCGCTATAAGGGCGAGTTGCTACCGCTTAAGCTTTTTAGCTATTTTTATACAGTATTTATGCCACTAAAGTTTTCAGTAGATCTTAACCCCTAGGAAATAGGCATACTGCTTTAGCTAAATTATTGCGGTTTTAAATTAGACTAGCGTCTCGTCCGCCTTATAGGCGTATATAAAATAGATAAGCTTACTCTTCCCTAGATTGAAATTAAGCCTAGCTTACTTAGACTACTTTTTATAGATCGTCTATACCTTTTTAAATAAGGTCTGGGTCTCCCCTATACTCCTCTTATACGCTATAATATTAGTATTATCTATAAACCCTAGGGTAATAATAGAGGCTATTTCTTTAAGCCTCTTATAGAGTAATACAATATAGATTAAGAAGAGGATAAAGGAGAAAGGGGACCTTTATAGGACCCTAGCAGTAATAGGTAGGTTATTAATTAATTTGCCCTTAAAGTGAATTTATACTATACGAGAGTCGGTAAAGCCGCAGACTTATACCGCAATCTATAGCGGTAATTCTTTTTCTAAAAGTAGGTAGGTAAATCGAATATAGTTTACTATATTAAAGGCTATAGATATATTAAGCTAGAAAAGCGAGGCGATCCCGCTATAATACTATACCGTGCGAACTATTTCTATAAGAGTACTAAAGGCTATATTTATAGAATAATTAGCTCTATTTCCTATCTAAAGGTCTAGGAGTAAGTTGCCCTCTTTAAGGGCAGTAGTAAGCCAGCGTACTACCGCGGCTTTTAAGACTTTACCGGTTAGGTTAAATAAAGATATTAGTCTCTAGCCTCCTGCTTTAGAGTATTCCTCTAGTTTCTTTCCCGGCTTTCTTAGTATAACTATATAGGTCTCCCGGAATTAAGCCGGGTAGTACCTAGTACGGTAGGACTTATTAAAAAGGTAGGTAAAAGCTATAATTAAGGGGGAGCTATATGCCTTAAAGAATCCTATAGGTAACTTATCTAGTCTAGGGGCCTTCTAGCTGGCTATATAGTAAAAGGCGGTATAGACCTTTTCGTATATAAATCTTTTATACGGTAGGAACTCTATATTAGCAAATTAAGGGAAGGTTAGGTCCGGTATATCTTTAAATATTATATAAGACTAGGGGAAGAAATATTAAGCGAAGATCTATACTTTTTCGCTATATATAATTACTAAAGGGTGGCTAAAGCCGGCGCGTTTAAATAGTAAGATCTTTTTAGACTTAGGGGGGAGGCCGCTATATAGTCTAGCCTATCGTTCTAAAGACTAGAGGTCTATATTCTATACTATAGCTTTCTTTAATGCCTCTCTTTAGGAGTATTATCGCTCTTCTTATATAACCCAGGTTTAAATAGCTCTTACGTCTTAGGCAGCCCTATAGTTTTTAGGGGTATAATATACTACCTACTTTTAGTATGCTTTCTTCGCAGCGATAGCGGCTATTTTTATACGGTTATTCTATTATAGTTTTATAGTAAAGGCTCTAGGGGTTTTCTTTAGGGCTATAATATCTGCAATTTTTTAGAGTTAGTAAGTAAGCTATTTAGTATATATATTTATTTCTTCGGGAGAGCTAAATAGGGCCGCGGTAGTAGTAAGCGTAAAGCGGTTTTTAGCTTCTGCTTAAGCGAGGTATTAATTAAAGGATTTCTAGCTATTTTTCGGGTGGGCTTTAGCAGCTTATAGGATATTAATATCGATACGAATAAGCTATAGGATATAGTCGGACCCAGCAAGGTCTATATTGCCGAGGTACTTAATAGTAAGGTCTTATATAACCTAGGTATAGTCTATAGTACTATTTCTTTTATTTGGCGCTTACTATATAATTTTGCCGCAGGGGGTCGTTAGGCCGAGTCTCTATTACGTCGTAAGGTCGAAAAGGGTATTAATATTAGGTAAGGTTCTATCTAGGCTATCCTATAGGGGATAATATATATTAAAGTCCCTAATGAATACACTTTAGGGTTAGGGCAAAAGCCTTATAAGGTCTATAAGGGGGGTAGTCTAGTTATATTTATAGCCTAAAGAGTAGATAAAGTAAATATCGGTTTTAAAGAGGCGGACCTTATACTAATTAGGTCCTTTCTCGGTAGTCTATATACCGGGACTATACCGCTTATAGATATATATCGCCACTCGTCCACTATAAGCTGCTAATATATACTTACTAAGGCTTAGGCTTAGTGGGGCGCGGCTAAGCGTAGTAGGTTTTTAGATCGCTATAACATTAGGTTTACTTTAATGGCAGAATACTATTTATATAAGGGAGGTTTTCTTCTGTATATTCTAATAGAGGACTAATATTATACAGATAGATATATAAGGGTCGGTAGTAATAGTATATTAGTAGTTACAGCAGAAGCAGAGGTTAGGGCTAGAGTAGGTATAGGCTTTAGGGCCAATAGGGTCCCAATCTATCCTAGCATTAGGACCGGTTATAAAAACACAATAAGGATATAATTTAGTCTAGCATTAAATATTCCTCTAGAGATAGAGCCCTTTTAGCTAGGGCGGCAGTTATATTTATATAGAGAGGATCCTTTTAAGATAATATACTCGATTAGTTCCCTTAGGGGCGAAGCATTAGCTGCTTTATATCGGTTCTATTTTATAATAGGAGTAGTATTTATAGATATTATAAGAGGCATTATAAAGAGCCTAAATTAGCTAATATAAGAATTCCTAGCTAACTCCTATTGCTCGTTTAAGGTTCTATAGAGGTAGGATTATACTAAGTGCGGGCCTTTATAGTTAAGGTATAACTCCCTTTATCTATAGGAGACTATTAGGTAGGTCTGCTCCCCTTCTAGGTGCTTTTTCGCGCCATATTAGCCACACCGCGGGGCCGCTGCATAATAGGCTGCAATATATCTAAACTTAAAGTAGTTATAGCACTATTTGGGGTATAGGGCGTTATTATAAGGTTCAGCTTTAAATATCTCTACCTAATAGATAATACCAGACTTATAGAGCTTATTAGCAAGGTTAATAGAGTTTACGCCTATAATTAGGGGTATATATATAGCGGTCCTATATAGGCGGCAGGGGGAAGCTCTAATAAAGCCTTTTCTATTCGCTTTAGTAAAATTTCGGCAGATTTCTTTAGTTACGATATTTACTATATAGCTGGTAGGGAAATTCTTAATAATAAGACTGAATAAGCATCGGTTTAGTTCTACCTTTTACCCAAAGGCAGGTCGGACCTAGGTCGTATTAGCAATAAGACTTTTTGCTGCTTCTTCTATAAAGGTGACGATAGTATCGCTACTGTATAGCCTATATACTGCGACTGTAGCATTCCTAGTAGTAGCTCTATTAACGGCATCTATAATTTCGACTGGTGTTCGGTTATATAAAACCTCGCTAATACTATTGCCTTTAATCAAAATTTCCCTATAGATATATAGCGGGACCGGAAGGGGAGCGACAGTATATTAGGGTAGTATAGCAGTAGCGGCATATCCTTATACCGCGATATTTGCTTAGGTGGTAGCCGGCGCCTGTTTTAGGATATCTTAGAGGGCTGATTTAATGGCTTTTTCGATAGTCTTCGAAATTATATCGGTAAAGGTGCCGATAGGGTCTGGGGTGGCCTTACCGTAGGCCGCATTAGCTATGGTTTCTATAATTTCTCGCACTCGTCCTAGTACCACTAGGGGGATATAATCCTAAAGCTCTTTTATTAATTCTTTAATTATAACGGTAGTAAATCGCTTCCGCTCCTAGGCAGGCTTGGTTTCGGTCTAGTTATACTGCATGCTATTCGCGATCGTAGTAGTAGGGTTATAGCGGCTATATATAATGCCGCCCCTATTCCCTCTATCGATATCTATTACTTTATTCGCGCCTGCTGCGCCTACTCTTTAGACGCGATACGCTATAGGCGAGGGGGGTAAATAGACGAGAGGAAGCGATTAGGATTATTAGAATTGATTTTAGAGGCGGTTCTATGCTGCTACCTAGGTGCGGGCGAAATCGCGAAGGTTTTTTATTCCGAAGATAGTATATATCCCCGTCAGTAGGCATACTATTAGTAGGTAAGTAGGTAATTTTAACTAAGCCTAGCTGGGCTTGCTCCCTAATATACCGGAATTTTAATAGCGTATGCTTAGTGCGAGCGTGCTAATTAAAGTCATTAGAATTCGAAATAGAGCCCTAATTATCGCAGTATAATAGTATAGGGCGTAGAATATTGATTTCCAGCTCCTTACAAAGGTTAGAAAGCCACTGGACCTCACGAATAGTCTCAAGTAATACATTAGATTCAGCTTCTAAAGTAGATAGCACTACTAAAGAGGCTCGCTTAAAACGCCAGCTAACAGGACCACTATTAATAGTAGTAAGAAAGCCTCCAGTAGATTTAGAGGTTTCTTTACAGCCAGCAAAATCGCTATCAGAATAAGCGGTTATAATAGGCTGTTAGTTGCTTTTAGTAAAGCAAATAGCTAGGTTCTCAGTGCCTTTAAGGTAACTAAAGCTGCTGTTAAAATCCTATAGTAGCCTACTAGGCTGCTGGCCTAATGCTCTACTGGCTTACTGACCTTCTGGCCCTTATACCGCCTCTTGGACTTACGGTAGTCCTACCAACCTTAGGCCTTTGCCTTTTACCTTAAGGATTTTCAGTGGATTATTTACTGTATATCAAGTAAGGTAGGCCTTAAGGTAGGCCTTATTAAAAAGGTGTGGCATTGCTAAATTAACGTGGTGGCCCACTAGCGTGGTGGCGGCCTACTAGTGTGGTAGCTAGTCCACTAGTGTGGTGGTTAGTCACTAGCGTGGTGGCTAGTCTACTAGTGTGGTGGTTAGTCCACTAGCGTAGTGGCTAATTACTAGTGCGGTGGTTAGGGTGGTTGGAAAGGCCGGATATAGCGGGGTTGCTGACGTATCATAGCGAGCATTACGAGGAGCCTTCTTACTGGCTACCCTGAATGCCTGGGCCCACCCCTCCTTCGTATATATATAGGATAGCTTTCCCCCTTCTTTCTAGATAGTTGAAGGGTAGCACAATCGAGTCTATTAATGCACTATATGCCTCTTAACTTCTTACCTTCCCTGCGTTTTCTGGTTATCTTATATTTGCCTTGCCTTTACACTTGCCCTGCTTTATAGCACTTGTATAGTCTTAGGACTTGGTGAAAAATCTAGTATTATACTAAGATTAGTTCACAGGTCGCAGACAGTCTTATGCTATCTAGCTAGCTAGTAAGGCTTTGCTTTTATAGTGACCTTGAGAATTGCAATAGGTTATGAGCCCGGGTTTTTACTTCTTTATTTTTACCCTACCTTTTTGTATTCACCCCTTGGTCTCTCTTGCTTATTAGTACTACTAATATAGCTTATCCTTTGGCACCTTTTAGCTTACCCTTTTCACCTTTGGCTTACCCTTTGTTACCTACGGTATTACCCTGCGGCAATCAACGGCGTACCTAATGGCAACTTACGGTGTAACCTCACGGCACTTTTAGCGTAACCTTACGTTATATTTTGGAGTAACCTACGGCACCTACGGATTTTATAGTGTGATATCTACCACACTATACCACTATATAACACCTTTGCACTTAGTGCACGACACCCACTGCACTGTACGGCACCTGTTATACTCTTCCACTTATAGCACTTTTAGTACGGCACTTACGGCACCTTTTATATTACGGCACCTATAGCACCCACGGCACCTATAGCACCCACGGCACCTACGGCACCTACGGCACTTACGGCACCTTTATATTACGGCACTATATAAGCACCTTGAACACCAACGCTGTTAAAATCCTATAGTAGCCTACTAGGCTGCTGGCCTAATGCCCTACTGGCTTACTGACCTTCTAGCCCTTATACCGCCTTTTAGACTTACGGTAGTCTTACCAACCTTAGGCGTTTGCCTTTTACCTTAGGATTTTCAGTGGATTATTTACTGTATATCAAATAAGGTAGGTCTTGTTAAAAAGGTGTGGCATTGCTAAATTAGCGTGGTGGGCCTACTAGTGTGGTGGCGGCCTACTAGCGTGGTGGCTAGTCCACTAGTGTGGTGGTTAGTCACTAGCGTGGTGGCTAGTTACTAGTGCGGTGACTAGTTACTAGTGCGGTGGTTAGGGTGGTTGAAAAGGCCCGATATAGTGGGGCTGCTGACGTATTATATACGTGGCATAGCGAGTATTACGGGGAGCTTTCTTACTGGCTACCTTGGATGCCTGGGCCCACCCCTTTTTCGTGTATATATAAGATAGCTTTTCCCCTTCTTTCTAGATAGTAGAAGGGCAGCATAATCGAGTCTATTAATACACTATATGCCTCTTAACTTCTTACCTTCCCTGCGTTTTCTGGTTATTTTATATTTGCCTTGCCTTTATACTTGCCCTGCTTTATAGCATTTGTATAGTCTTAGGACTTAGTGAAAAATCTAGTATTTATACTAAGATTAGTTCACAGGTCGCAGACAGTCTCGTGCCATCTAGCTAGCTAGTAAGGCTCTGCTTTTATAGTGACCTTGAGAATTGCAATAACTATCATTATCTTTAGTAGTAGTCTTAGTAGAAGGTCTAGCTTCAGTAGCTTTAGTAGACTTTTTATTAGTAGCCTGGGTAGCCTAGGTAGCCTGGGTATCGTTATTTTGCCTACTAACTAGGCCCTATATAAGGTCAGTTAGTATATTCATCTAGGACTTTATATCGTCTATATCCAGCTGTAGTTGTACGTTAGTATCAGCCTTAGTATTGGATTCAGGGACCTTATAGGATCCTGACTCTGCTATAGTAGGCAAAAAGGGTTTAAAAATCCGTTGAAAAATAGTGCCGATAGTTATAAAATAGAGGAATAACTAGCTGAATAGCTAGCAAAATAGTCGAATAACTAGTAAATTAGCTAGTAAAATAGTCGAATAACTAGTAAAATAGCCAGTAAAATAGTCGAATAACTAATCGGATTGTCAGTATATATAGTAGCTAGTAGCCTACTATAAAAGGTAACCGCAGAATATAGCGGTAGGTCTTAGTATAAAAGCATAGATGCCGTAGGCATTATATAAGTCCGTACTATAGCGTTGGTATTTAAAGGTGCTTATATAGTGCCGTAATATAAAGGTGCCGTAAGTGCCGTAGGTGCTATAGGTGCCGTGGGTGCTATAGGTGCCGTAATATAAAAGGTGCCGTAAGTGCCATACCAAAAGTGCTATAAGTGGAAGAGTATAATAGGTGCCGTATAATGCAGTAGGTATCGTGCACTAGATGTAAAGCTGTTATATAGTGGTATAATATAAAGGATATTACACTATAAAATCTATAGGTGCCGTAGGTTATACCGAAAATAATATAAAGTTACGCTAAAAGTGCCGTGAGGTTACGCCGTAAATTGCCGTTAGGTACGCCGTTAATTGCTGTAGGGTAATACCGTAGGTAATAAAGGGTAAGCCAAAGGTGATAATAGGTAAGCCGAAGTTAATAAGGGTAAGCCGAAGATACTAAAGGACAGCTATATTAGTAGTACTAATAAGCAAAAGAGACTAAGGGGTAAACATAAAAAAGTAGGGTAAAAACAAAGAAGTAAAAACCCGGGCTTATAACCTATTGTAATTCTAAAGGTCACTATAAAGCAAAGCCTTATTAGCTAGCTAGATAGTATAAGACTGTCTGCGACCTGTGACTTAATTTTAGTATAAATACTAGATTCTTCAATAAGTCCTAAGACTATACAAGTGCTATAAAGCGAGGCAAGTATAAAGGCAAGGCAAATATAAGATAACTAGAATAACATAGGGAAGGTAGGAGTTAAGAGGCATATAGTATATTAACAGGTTCGATTATACTGCCCTTCTACTATTTAGAAAGAAGGGGGAAAGCTATCCTATATATACACAAAGGAGAGGTAGGCCTAGACATCCAGGGTAGCCAGTAAGAGAGCTCCCTATAATACTCGTCACTAACCCCGCTATATCCGACTAACCCCGCTATATCCAGCCACTCCAACCACCACGCTAGTGACTAACCACCATACTAGTAACTAGCCACCACGCTAGTGATTAACCACCACACTAATAGACTAGCCATCACGCTAATAGGCCGCCACCACGCTAGTAGGCCACCACACTAATTTAGCAATACCACACCTTTTTTAACAAGGCCTACCTTACTTAGTATACAGTAATAATCTACTGAAAATCCTTAAGGTAAAAGACAAAGGCCTAAGGTTAGTAAGACTACCATAAGTTTAAGAGACGGTATAAGGCTAGCAGCCTAGTAGGCTACTATAGGATTTTAACAACTATAGACTTAAAGTATCTGCATATTATAATATAGCTAGAATTTAAGTTGCATTAATATTTAATTTAAAGAAATTTTTAGAGTATATACGTATAGGAATTAAAAATCAGCTATAAGCTTAGGTCTTAGTATTTATTGTTGTAAAATGGTGATTTAGAATACTATTGGAAATATACTGGATACCGATAGTGGCATATAAGGCGTTGTAGAATAAAATAAAGAGCTGGTTAAAGATTTAAAGCGCATAAAAGGTTGACTAAAGCAAAGATATTAGGGAAATCTAATTCTAATTATTAATGATTATTCTAGCTAGAAAGAGGGAATTTTAGGCATATTTCTACTATCTTAAAAAAGTGGTTAAAAATAATGAAAAACCGCAGAAATAGTAAAAAACCTAACGAAAAGTCGGTCTGCTTAACCGTGCCTAATCTATGCCTAATATCCTACCTAATGCCTACCCAACCAAGCCCAATGGCTTATAGCGGTATACCGGATGCCCTATAACAGCCTGCCGTACGGGCCGGAAGCCCTATACCGGTCTGCCGTAAAGGCGCGGTATAGCGGGTAACTATATATAGAAGGCCGAAAGTGCGGTATTAGTAGGATTTGCCTATTTAGTAATCCTGTAGAAATGCGCCGCCTATTATAGGCCCTATAGCCCACTGTGACCGGCCGCTATAGCCGGATATAGGTCGCTGTGCCGGTGCCGTGACCGGCGCTATAGTCCACTATAATCGGCGCTATGGCCTATTATAATCGGCGTTGTAGGGCGCTATGCCCTACTATAGCGCCTGGTATAGCCACCGCGATATCTTAACGCAGAGACATCATATAGTGGCGAGACTAGTACTAAAATATAGCTAAAAAGGCGCTGATTTTAACACCCCCTCTGATTAGCAATATGGCTAATCCTAGCGTTTAGAATAAAAGAAAGAAGTCCTATAAAAAATAAGAAAAAAAAGTTAAGCTATAGGGATTGCAACCCTAATAGCTACCGAAATATAGGGAATTTCGGGCTTAGGAGTGGTTTAGTAAGTCTATCTGCAGGCATATCTATCGTAGGTAAATAAGATATTTTTACCAGGCCACTATAGGCCTTCTTACGTATATACTGGAATTTAAGTAAGGTATGCTTAGTGCGGGCATACTAATTTAGGTCATTTGCGTTAGAAATAGACCTTTAGTTATCGCAGTATAGTAGTATCGGGCGTTAAATATCGACCTGGATTTCTTTAAATAAATTAGATATCTACTCTACTTCGCAAATCGCCTTAAGTATTACATTAGACTCGGCTTTAAGCGTTAATAAAACCATAGTTGAAGACCATTTTAACCTCTAGCTAATAGGCCTACTATTTAAAGTAGTAAGATAACCACTAGTAGACTTCAAAGTCAGCTAGCACCTAGCAAAATCGCTATTAGAAAATGCAGCTAATACTATAGTAGCTTTAGCGGCTCGGTAATAGTAACAAATGGCTGTATTTGCTGTACTAGCTAAGTAGCGGAAAGTGCCCTTAGCAGCATTAAGCTATATAGTAGAAGCCTATTGCATATATCGTGATAGGTATTGCGTTAGAAAGGTAAGGTTAGGTCTTAACATTATTATTAACCATATCGATATCCCTACTAGCTACTGGAATAAGTATTGATTACTAGTATCTAGCGGCGTATCGTCAGCCTTAGTAAGTATACCGGGCTATAGTAGGATTAGATGCGGTTATACGTTCTTAAGGTTGAATTTCTTAAGGACTTCCGTAATAAATTGCGATTAATATAGCTATAATAGGCCCTTTTCTAATTCTTTAAGGAAGGCAAAAAACTTTCGCAATTTCGCCCGCACCTAGGTAGCGGCACGGAACCGCCTCTAAAATCAATTCTGATATTTCTAATCGCTTTTTCTCGTCTATTTACCCCTCTTACCTATAGCGCATCGCGTCTAAGGAGTAGGCGCAGCAGGCGCGGATGAAGTAATAGATATCGACATAGGGAATAGGGGCGGCATGGCATATAGCCGCTATAACCCTAATACCACAATCGCGAATAGCATGCAGCGCAACTAGACTAAGACCGAACCTGCCTAGAGGCGGAAGCGATTAGTAGCCAATATTATCATAGATTTTATAAAAGAGCTTTAGGACTATATTCCCCTAGCGGTACTAGGAAGAGTGCGAGAGGCTATAAACTTTATAATAGAGATTGCCCGGTAAAAGGCCGACCTGGGCAATATCTGCACCCCTATTGGAACCCTCATATAGACGATCGAGACCGCAGTTAATAAGGCTATACAGAATCTCCTAAAACCTGCTATAGCCCCTACTACGTGGGTATCTATTGCCGTACGAGGGCTCGCAGCCGCTATACTACCCTAATGTAGCCTAACTCCCCTTGCGGTACCCCCTTATATCTACCGCAAAGTCTTTATTAAAGGAAACACTATAAGCGAAATCCTCTAAAACTACACCCTAATCGAAATCGTTAATACAGTCAATAGGGCTACCGCCGAGGGAGTAGCAATCGCGGCCTATAGGCTCTATAGTAGTAATACGATCGTTACCTTTAAAGAAGAAAAAGCGAAGTATACTATAGATACGACCTAGGTATGCCCCACCTTCGGCTAGGAGGTAGAACCCAATCGACGTTTATTTAGTATTATCGTTAAAAGCTTCCCGACCTATTATATTGCGAATACCGTAATAGAAGATATCCGGTCGAATCTTACTAAAGCTAATAGAGAGGGCTTTACTAGGGTCTCCCCTTACTGCCCTAGGGGGACCGTAACGCAGGCGCCCTTAATTATAGGGGTAGACTCTATTAATCTTGCAAATAAGCTTTATAAAGCCGGCATTATATACTAAGTAGAGATATTTAAAGCCGAACTATATAATAATGCTATATACCCTCGCTAGTGCTATAATTGCTTTAAATTCGGTTATATCGCTGCATATTACATAGCGGTAGCTCGCTACGGCTAATACGGCTCCAAACGCCACCCAGATAGCGATTAAAGCTGCCTAGCTACCATATAGAACTAATGCGAATCCTACTTTAATTATTACGGATTACACCCGGCGTAGTCCCGCCTTTATAAAGTAGCGAACGAATAATAGGAAAAAGCTAGAAATTCCTATAGCGATAGACCGAGGCTTTTCGCCTCGTATATAGTATTAGATACTAATGCTATCCTAATTGCAGACCGGGGCCGCTGCTATATAGCTAGTGGATCTCCTTTACGCGAGCCCTCCTCTTAGAAATAAGGCCGACCGGTCGGAAGCATTAATAAGACCCCCCGCATTAGGGCCGATAGTAGTATTACTACCTTCCTCCGAGCCGCCCCTACATAAAACCATAGTACGACCGCGCCTACCCTAGATGCCCAACCTATAGCCACCTCTATTATGCCGCTGCTATTAACCCCCTTATAATTATCTATATAATAATAGTCCTCTACTAGAATATATAGAAGAAAACCACCCTTATAAGATTGGCACTCTATTACTAGCGCGAGCCTAACGTTATAGCGATCTAAGAACCTACTGTGCCTAGATAGACCCCACTAAGCCCCAGCCTTAGAAGATATATATTAGCAGTATATAGCGGGAAAATAGCGATATATATCTATAAGTAGTACGGGCCCGGCATATAGACTAGCAATAAAGGAACCGATTGGTATAAGATTTCCCTACTATATACCGATATCTACTCTATCTACTCCCCGGGCTATAAGCTAAACTAAATAACCCCCTTTACTGCGCTTATTAAGCTCCTACCCTACTCCTATAATACCTTTATTAGGGACTTTAATATATACCACCCTCTCTAGGACAGCTTAGACCGGACCTTACCTAGTATTAATACTCTCTTTAAATTTATAATATAGTAGCGGCTTAGGCTAGTTACTCCTCGCAGCGAGGTAATAAGGAGGGCCCTAGGAAAGAAAAGTAGTACTATCGATTATATATAGGTTATACCGGATATTATAGTTAAATACCTTAGAAATGTTGACCTTATTAGGTCTAACTATATCCCCTAGCTTATATATATTGAGACTGATAATTATTGCATAAAAGCCCCCCCCTTAAAGAATGGCTAGAAGTCCCTCGACCGATACCTCGCCTAAACTAAAGCAAAAAACCGATTTACTACCTACTATACTAAGGCCCCGTTCTACTTTTTTGCTAAGATAGATATATACACTAAATGGCTTACCGGCTAACTCTAGAGTATCGCCGATATAGCGGCACTAAAGAGGGCACCTAAAGCTCCTAGTGCGGAACCCTGGTGGAACTCCTGCGCTAAGATGGCCTAAATAGCAGTAAAAAAGGCCTACTGAAAATAGGCAGTATACTATACCCCGGAGAACCTTAGCGCCGCTTAAGAAGCGGGAGCGACCTAATCCTATATTATCTAGGAGGAATAGCGCTAGTTATAGCAAAAGGCCCTTAATAAAGCAACTATATAGAATGCCGACCTATAGTTTCTAGAGAAATAGGCCTGCCTATATAGTGGCCTCCCGCCTAAATTAAAAGAGATCCCCCCGCTAGAATAAAGCGGTCCAGGCCTAAAGGCAATAATACACGAAGAAAAGGCATAAGTACTCGCCTAATAGTTCTTCCTTACCTCCTAGGCTACTTATAATAATATCCCCGACCCGATATTCCCTTAGCTTACTACTACTATATTCCCCTCTATAGACTCCTTTATATATGAAAAGGTATGCACCACATTACGCAATATGGCAGGCTGGAAAGCACTAGGCCCTAACGGGCTCCCAGTAGGATTCCTTAAAGTATATAGCCCTCCACTCGTTTAAACCCTAATATACCTCCTTAATGAAATATGCCGTATTAGGTACTACCCGGCCTAGTTCTAAGAGGCTAGAGTAATAATATTATAGAAGCCTAGGAAAAGGCCTAAAGAATATTTAAAGGCAAGAGGATAAAGACTAATATTATTACTTAACCTAGTAGGGAAGGTTATAGAAGCTATAATCGCAAGGCGGCTTACCGCCGCCCTTAAGGAGGGCAACCTTCTTCCGGATCTTTAAATAGGTAATAGGGTAAACCAGTCAACTAATATAGCACTAAGCATACTAGTAGAGATTATTCGTACGATCTAGTATTATAGTAGAATCGCCTCGCTCCTTCAATTAGATATATTAGTAGTATTCAATATAGTTAACTACACCCGCCTTATCCACCTACTCCTTAATAAAGGGCTCCTATTATGGCTCGCAGCGTAGGTATGCAGCTTTACCGATTCGCAAACGGTATAGATCTACTTCGAGGGATAGCTTATAGAGAAATTGCCGATTACTACTAGGGTACTATAAGGGTCCCCCCTCTTCTTTATCCTCTTCTTTATTTATATTATACCACTCTACGAGAGGCTATAAAAGGTAGCCTTAATTATTATATTAGGCTTCGCCGACGATATAAATATTATAGCCTATAGGAGAGATATAGGGGAGATAAGGGTGCTATTCAAGAAAGCATAGCTTATCTGCGATAGCTAGTCTAAGTAAGCCGGACTTAACTTTAACCCTAGTAAAAGCGAGCTTATCTATTTCACCTACGTATATAAGGTAGATAAGACTATAGTATAGTTTAAGACCATAATAATCTAGCTAAAGTAGTATATTAGATTCTTAGGAGTCGAAATCTACCGTAAGCTAAAATAGAGGGAATACCGTATTAAGATCGCAAAAAAACTTAAGCGGTAGCGACTCGCGCTTATAGTGATAGCGGCCTTAATTTAGGGCTATTAATACCGGGAAGCACGCCTAGTCTATATGCAGGTTATCCGGACCTCTATTGCCTTTAGCGCGGGGGTATGGTATATCCCTACCGCCCCCAAAGGGGTAGCGAAAGGTATTGCAAAATCTTTAGCTATAGAATAGTCAGCCTGCCTCCGTATAGTTACCAGGGCCTTTAAGGCTATACTGCTAAATATCCTTAAGATTGAGGCGGCTACGCCCCTAATTGACCTCTATTTTAATTATATCTACTAGTAATTCCTTAATAGAATAGATAAGATGGGCATAACCGATAGGATTAACCGTACATTAGTAGTAGTAGTGGTAATACTCTAATGCCGATAAAGGAAGGGTTACTAAAGACCCTTAGCCTATATATTATTCCCTAATCCCGACTTTAGCTAGCTCCCGGCCGAAGAGCGATTAGTAAAAGATTAGCACGATTAATAATAGAGTAATTAGGCAATAATAAAGGCGAGATGCCCCTAGCGTAAGACTTTAGCGGCCAAGAGGGCACTAGACTTTTAATCTATAGCGAAAATAACCCGACTATATAAAGGTCTATAGAAGTATAAATCGGCGATACTTACCTAACTTTATATAGAAAAAATCGGCCTTAACTTTTTCTTCTGCCTCTAATGAGTTCCCTTAGTGCTATTACTGTTGAAATCAGCGCCTTTTTAGCTGTATTTTGGTACTGGTCTCGCTACCGTACGACGTCTTTACGTTGAGATATCGCGGTGGCTATACCAGGCGCTATGGTGGGGCACAGCGCCCCACAACGCCGATTACAGTGGGCCGCAGCGCCGGTCACGGCACCGGCACAGCGCCCCACAGCCGGCCACAGCGGCCGGTCATAGCGGGCCACAGGGCCCACAACAGGCGGCGCATTTCTACGGGATTACCAAATGGGCAAACCTTGCTAATACCAGCACTTTCGGCCTTCTACATACAGTTACCCGCTACACCGGTCATTTACGGCAGACCGATATAGGGCTTCCGGCCCGTACGGCAGACTGTTATAGGGCATCCGGCACACCGCTATAAGCCACTGGGCTTGGTTGGGTATGCACTGGGTAGGATATTGGGCACAGACTGGGCACGGTTGGGCAGACCGACTTTTCGTCGGGTTTTTCGCTATTTTTGCGGTTTTTCATTATTTTCAACCACTTTTTCAAGATGGTAGAAATATGCCCAAAATTCCCTCTTTCTAGCTAGAATAGTCACCAACAATTAGAATCAGATTTCCCTGACATCTTTGCTCTGGTCAACCTCTTGTGCGCTTTAAATCTTTAACCAGCTCTTGTTTTATTCTGCAACGCCTTGTACGCCACTGTCGGTATCCAGTACATTTCCAACAGTATTCTGAATCACCATTTTGCAACAATTACCTCTCTACTGCTATAGGGAAGGCCTGGAAGACCTCTACTATATTATCCTCTCTTATCTAAAGTACCGTAAATAAAGGCATATACTCCTTAGGTCTGGTTTTAGCCCTAGCTTGCTTTGCAACCGATATAGTATATCTATTATACTTAATAAACTATATTTTATATAAACGATCGCTTGCTAAATACTTAATATCGATCGACTTAATTAATTCTGGCTCGCTTAATCCCTCCAATATAATATAGCTAGAGGCGCTATTAAATACCCCTATATAGCCCCTATATAATATCTATAGCAATCCTAAAGCGCGAATAAGGAGCCCTAGGAATAAGTAAGTCTCTTAGGCCCTATAGGCTAAAACTAGTCGATAATTATTATTTTAGTATTAGGGGTATCCTCCTTCCCTTCCCCCCCCTTATTCCCCCCGCTACCCTCCCCCCCCTCGTCTTTATTATCCCTATCCTACCCCCCCTCTAAAGCCCCCTCTTCCCCCTCCTAGGCTAGGAAAACTTATAATAATATAACGATATCCTTTTAGGTGTGGGCCTATCGTTCTAAGGTAAGGACCTTCCTCTTTTCGAGGTCTAGTATCTCCCGGGTTACCTTAAGAGTGCTAAGGCCCCCTACTGCCGCCGCCGCCGCTACTGCCGCCGCCCGATTATGCCCCCGAGAGGCGGATGCCTATTTAGCCCTCTGCTAGAGGGCCTTATAGTTATCTACCTAAAAGGCAAAAATAGTTAGCTAGTGACCTATACTATATACGAATCGAAAACGTATCTCTATCCTCCCGGTAATAGTCTCCTGCGTATCTAGGAGTTTTTATATTAGGACCCGGTTCCTAGGGGTCCTTTCTAGGGGTATACACATCTTGCCCGCCAGGGCGTAGGGATAGTAAGCCGCACTAGTCCCTACCTATATTAGCCTCGCTAGAGAGTGGGTACGACCCGGTTTATACCTTATTGGCTGCGGCATCTATACTCGGGATCTTCCGAGCGCGTTAGATATAGCCCGTAAGGCTATACGCGCAATTCGCCGGGCTACCACATAAGGGTCAGCTGCGGTTCCACCGCACGTAAGATCCGCACTCACCCCCTTATCTAGTATCGCCAACCGCTTAGGCATTATTGTTTTTGCTATTATTATTCTTACTGTTATTATTATTGCTGCTACTATTGTCGCTGCTGCTGCTGCTATTCTGCTAATAGGGTCAGCACCGGCCCTACACTACGATAGAGGGGTTATTATATACTTTGAAATTAGCGCTATAGAGGAAAAGAAGAAAGGAAGAAAAGGCACTAAATCGGGGGGCATCGCTAACCTATATACTGACGTAATACCTAAAGCCGCCCGCTTTAACCTTTAGAATCGGCTTACTTTCTCTTCCGACTAAAAAATTAACGCATACTAAAAAGCGCCCGGGCTACTATAGACACGCGCCTAACGAGAACACGCCTATCGCGAGCGCGCTGCTGGCCCTACCCCCCCCGGCCTCACCCTCCCCTTACCTCTCACCCGATAAGACTACCGACCCGGACCTATTATTCTAGGACTTCTTACTCGCACTCTTCCTATGCAATACCGCTAGATATAATCCTGAGCGGTTGCGCACCCTATTTTCTTACGCACCGGATACCCGCCGCCCCCGCTGCGGGGCGATAAAAAGTAGAAATTAAGAACGCAGGAAGGGTTTTCCTCCCGGCTACCGGGTTTTTCCTTTCCGAATTATCTTTATAGAAGTATTAGATAGGTTATTTAGCTCTAAATAGCCTCTAGCGTATTTTAATAATAATAATAATAGGCCCTTTTCTCTATCCCTAATAATCTACACTCTAAGAAAGAAGGAGGTAGGTCTTCGGTCTTCTATAGTATAAACCTTATGGAATTTAGCCTTAAGCTGGTCAATATAGCTAAGGTCTAGACCGATAATTAAGCAGTTATCCATATAGGTTATAATAAAGGTATGCATTCCTTTATTATAGAAGATAGCAGTATTAGAAAGTAATAGCTTAAAACCTTTTTATACTAGAAGGTCTTTTAACTGTAATTGCTACTTGCGAGGGCCTTATTTTAGCCTATATAAGGCTTTCTTTAATAGTATAACCTATAATATAGAGGGGTTATATCCAACCTTATTAAGTAAGGCTAGAAGTCGATAATACTGCTGGTTAGACTATAAGGCTGGGTTAGGTAAGAGTAGGCTTTTTGCAAATTCTAGAAAACTAGCTGGAATCTCTATATAAATCGTCTCCAGTAGTTCACTATTTAGAAAGGCACTAATAAAGTCGATCTGCTCTATTTCCTAGTTATTTGCAGCAGTAAGAGTAAGGATAATCCTCTATATTGGTAGAATCAAAGTAGAGGTATAGGTCTCTATAAAGTCTTGCCTAGATATCTATATAAAGCCTTTAATAATTAATCGTGCCTTATATTTAACCGGGTTATTATTTGCATCTTTCTTTATACGAAAAATAGGCCGGTTATACAATATCTTCCTACTAGTAGGAATATTAGTCTTTAGTATAAATTAGAATATATTTAAATCGATTAATTGCTCGAATTTTAAAAATAAGGCCTTAACCTAGCTATCCTTATGTGGGTTATATAAGACTTCTTTTTAGCTATTAGGTATACCTTTTGGGGCCTGTTTTGCAGCCTTTACCTTATAGTAGATATCGTATATTTATTGGTAAAAGGCATAGGAAGGGTGGAAATCCTATATGGAAGCCTCTGGGGGGCTGCCTAGGTATCTAAAAATCTAGTCGTTTTTCGGCTAGGTAGGTGGGAAAGTATCTTATTGGTTAGTCTGTAAGTTAGACTATTGGTCAGACTATTAGTCAGTCTGTGGGTTAGGCTGTTGGTTAGCCTATAGGTCTAAAAGTGACCTATAGTATCTATAACCTAGGATACCTTATACGTCTTATATTTGTGGCTGTATTCTTCCTCGAATTCTACCCTTAGTAGCCTTAACCTAGTATGGCTGAATAGGCACCTTTTCTGATACTTAAAATATTTTCTCTTATAGTCTCTTATTTAAGGCGATATCTAGACTCTCGAATTTTAGATATTCTAGTGTAGGCAGTATTTTACTATAGCGAAATGGTGTATTTATTAGGAAGCTGGGCGAAAAGGCAGAATCTATTATATCGGAAAATCGCAGAAAATCAGTATGTATAGGGCTTTGAGATTCAGACTATTGAAAATTTGCTATATAGGGCGAGTTAGAATTTTTATATATGCGGGGTATGCCTACTTTTATGATGGATTCGGAAAATCTTAGTGGTTGAGATTCCTAGTGATGAGAGCTTTCTATATTTTTTAGTATTTATAGCCTTTTTGTATAGGAAAAGGCTGTATTTTCTTTAGCCGGTAAAAGCAGACTATTTTACCTAAGCTGAAAAGCTGAGTTAGGCTAAAGCGATTTAGAATTAAAAGACGGCGAATTGCTAAGAAATATTGCAGAATGCTATAGCGGGCTAATTAGTAGGCCCACTAGTTGTGGCAGGCCTATTAGTTGTTATAGATCCGTATGCTGTATTAGGCCTATTAGTTGTAGTAGGCCTATGGGCTATATTAGATCTATAGCCTATAGTAGGCCTATGCCCTCGGCTAAGCCTGAAATAGGCATATTTAGGCGAGGCGACTTCTAAATAGGCTCTTCTAAAGCAATTTAGTCGATATTTACCCCTTTTAAAATAGAAGATAGTAGGAAGTCGAATTTGCCCTTTAGGCTATTTAAAATAGGGCCTATACCTTTATTTTAGTAGGTAAAAATAATAAAAGAGGTCTTAGTGACGACCTGGCGATATAGGATATAGACGAGGTAGGTGCTGTTATCTAGCGTAGCTAGTAACCTACTTAACTTAGTCTAGGGGGCTAGCTTATGGCTAATGACCTGTTTTTCTAAAGGGATTAATACTTTTATAGCCGCATTAATAGCCCTAAAGTTAGTAAGGTCGGGTAGGTGGTAGTATATAATTTCCGGAAAGTCTTTCTTTAATTCCTCAAAAGGTAATAAGGAATAGTTTAAGACTACTATTAGATTTACTAAGATAGTAATATTAAGAATTACTGTAGACTAAAGGTAAGAAGGTAACCGAGACTAAAGTATAATAGCTCTAAGTCAGTTAACGATAACCCGTATAGAGCGTTTTGTTAACCTATTTTGCTTATAAATGTAAGGGGAAGAAGTTAAAAAATCTATGCCCTTAAGAGCTAGCCAGGCTGTAATAATATTATTGATTTCTTTGCTACTATTATAGTGGAATTTAATAGCTGATTTGCCGTAGCGATTCCTAAGACTTTAGAAGAACCCCTATAATACTAGGAATACTGTGGGTCCTTCCTTATTAGGTAGTAAGTGCATCTAATGGAAGTATGATTTCCGGTCTACTAAGATAAGACAAATAGGGCGTTTATTATATAGTAGAGGGTTAATTTAGAAGATATTACCCTCTATAATATCTAAATAATATATAGGGTCTGGTATAGCCCCTAATATAAAACGCTGAACTGATTTTGCCCTTTTATAGGCAATATAGTTGAAATTAGAATCTTTTACCTTATTAAGATTAGGTAACCCTATGGTTGATATATAGGTTTTCTTTAAAAGTTGGATTCCGATATGTTTAAGCCGGATATACTAAAGTCCGGCTAATAATAGCAGCTTTTAATACTCAGTATTAGCTGCTGGGGCTGGGTCGAGGTTGACCGGGGCCTTTTGTGGTGGTTGGGCTATATTAGGAATAGCAGCCTCTATTAGTACTACTGAAAAACTAGGACTAGCTAATAGAAGTGGAAGGTCTGAGTCAGCTAGTAGGGTAGGTAAATCCTCTAGTAGGGGATATTCCTTATATTCTTCTAGGTTAGCTAGGGCAGGTAATTCGACCGAGATACTATATAAAGCCGGTTAGCTAGTATGGTATAAAAACGGCGAATCTACCCTTTTTTATTATAAAAAGAAGCTATACTTTTTAAAATTAAGAAGCCTAATACACTTATTATTGCTATTAATTAGGCTTTAGCCCTGAATACTATTACGATTTAGATAGTATTTAACGCCGCTAAAGATATTAATATTAAAAGCTGGTATGAAGAGGGCGTTAGTTAGCTCTAAGGTGCCTTACTAAGGTAGGTTGGTGGCCTGTAGTACGGTAAAACGTATTATGCCCTACCTATTAGGCTTAATTAGGCCACCACCTATATTAATGACTAGTCTGTTTCCGGTATAGTGTTAGAAGTAGGTGAAATGCTTTTTATTATTGATAATATGCACTATAAAACCAGTATTATAAAGCAAAAAATCTATTAGCGTTTTCCTACCGGATTATGCATTATAGCTGGTAGCTAGAAATTGCATATATTTGCGGTCCTAAAAGGAAGAATAGGCTATCTTACTAGGTATAAGACTTAGAGTATTATAATTCCTTAGTATAAAGGAATTAATAGTCTTTTCCTTTTCGTCGGTCTTTTATAGGGTATCTACTTTATTAGCTAAATCTTTCTTTTTTTTCTTTTTCTTATTTTCCGGCTTATTTTATATAGCTAAAGAAGACCTTTATTAGATAAAAGACCCCTATTTCTTTTTATTAGCGTTAGTAGTAGTATTTTTACTACCCTTGCTAATGTTATTATTAGCTGGCTTGCTACTATTATTAGTATTAGTAGCGGCACCCTTAACCTTTGCAAGGTAGGTGGTAGCCCTTACTACTAATAACCCTTTAATGCGTTATTCTTCTAGTAAATTAACTATATAAAATTGCAGGTTAATATTTAATGTATTTCCCTAAGTATAGGCGATTCTTATTATTATGCGGTGCCGTTCTGCCTACTGAAAAAAGACCCCTTCTATAGTATATAAATACTGGCTGATTTGGTCGAAAGGTTGTATATAGGAGCCTAAAATTTGCAGCCTGGATAGGTAGCTATTAAAGGAGGCATTAAAAGATTCTAAAGTACCCTTATAGCCTATAAAATTTAGTTAATAGAAGGCAGGGTATAGGTGGGTCTGCTATACGTCTAATGAGTAAGAATACTATTTAGTGAGTAACATAAAGGCTGACTCTAGGTTAGTGCATTAGTTAATAGCGGTAGCTAGTCCTTCTGTGCAACTATTTTTGATAAGTAATAGTAAAAGTGCTTGCTTTAAGTCGTTAAATTTGCTAGTAATAGAAGGATCTTCGATAAATTTAGCGATATTGAGTGCCCTAAGTTGAATTATAAGGGCTTGTTTCTATTAGTCGAAGTTAGATGCCCCCTTTAGCTTTTGGGATTTTTAGAATCTATTGGCTGTTTTGGCTAGTTCCTTGATAGCTATAGCGCTGATTTGGCTGCTAATACTGGATGGAACCGGTAGGGGTTGCTGCTAGGCTTTAGGTAGTGATAGTAGGTTATTTCCTTTACCTATAGGGGTTTGGAAGGTATCTATATCTATTATATCCTAGGATGGTAGGCTAATAGTAGGCTTGATTAGTCTATCTACTAAGGTGCCTACCTTATTAGCTAAAAAATCGATTTTAGAATTAATTCGATTAAATTTATAGTTGAATTCTTTTTTTATTTCCTATTGGTCTTCCCTGAGTTGGGTAATTTCCTAGTTATTATTAGATTCTTCTACCTCTGTCGTATTAGGGATTTGGTAGCTTGGGTTATTAGCGGTAGGAACGTTCTGATTGGCTATTATAGGAAGAGAAAAGGTGCCGGAAAGTCTTAAAAATGCGAAGAAAATTAAGACTGAAAATCTAGATAAAACTAGAAGAAAGCTGCGTTAAGGAATAACCTTAGAAAATCCTATTGTAAGGATGTGTTGTAGCTTGGTGTGGTAGCTAGGTTCTTAAATCTGGGATGATTAGTCCCTTATTAGTAGATTTCTGGAAGGTTAGCTGCTAAATGCGTTAAAATCCTAAGTTAGCGTAAAAAAGTCTTAAGCTGGAAGCCTTAAGACACCGGGCTTATAACCTGTTGCAAAATGGTGATTCAGAATACTGTTGGAAATGTACTGGATACTGATGGGCTAGAGTAGGCCCTATCGCAATTGGCGGCTTTTATACGCCTTACGGTATTAGCAATTCTGAATAAACCGAGCCACCTTAGACGATATACTATTGAAGTGGTAGTCTCGTCGTAAGAGTTAGAAGGTTATATTCTTCCTTAGGTGCCCTACGGTAGGGGAGTTATAGTATCGTTGGATTACTATAGTTATTAGCGGCTCGAACGAAGGGAGCTAAACCTAGCCCCAGTAGAGTAGTACTCTATAGGCATTTAAGGTATAATTTGCAATCTACTCTCTAGTCTTTACCTCTATAGGGAATTATCGTTCTCTATTCGCTACAGCCTTCCACCGGGCCTAATATAGTTCGTCCTCGGCTATAGCCTAGTCCTAAAGCGCTTATAGGTATGTATCGGCAAAGACCCGAGAGCTATTAGATAGGGAGACTCTAGTTAACGAAGCTACTATCGGCTTATCCTCTATTATACCTAGGGCTATAGTCGGCTGATCTCCTATCGGGTCCGGCTAGACCTCTATCGGGTCTGCCTCTATAGTAGAAATAGATAGTAATTAAAGGACTTAGCTAAACCTTAGTGCTGCGCTATCTGCCTCTTGCTCCCGTCGCGAGAGGGTATTAGGGCATTAGGCCTATAAGCTAGGCCGGTACTAAAGGTGGAAGTTAAAAAAGGCTAATGTTTCGGCCTATCGCGCCTAGTATTCCGATATCTCCTTTAGTCGGGCGAAATACTTAAGGTTCTTATAGTCCGTAAGGATTATAAATAGGGCGGCGATAGAATAAAGCTTAGCTGACTATACCTTAAGGCATACAATAATAGCAAATAGCTTTTTATTATAGATAGTATAGTTCTATTTAGCTTTTGTAAGCCGTATTAAGTAGTATGCGATCGGGTAGAGTATTCTATCCTCCCTAATCTAAGAGAGGCAGCTACCGAGAGCTATACTAAAGCTATCTACCTTAAGGATTATTTCCCTTTTAGGGTCTTATTAGGCGAGGACCGGGTGTGAGATAAAGTACTACTTAAGCGTTTAGAAAGCCTTTTCTTCCTCTTCGAGCTATTAAAAGGGAATACCCTTCTGTATTAGTCGAACTAAGGGCTTAGCTAGGTAGGAGAAGTCTGGGATAAAATCGCAGTAGAAGTTTGCAAAACCTAAGAAGTTTTAAACACCTTATAATTTTATAAGGGCTTCCTACTTCTGGATTACTTTAATTTTCTTGGGGTCTAGGTGGATCTCTTTCCCTGCCGTTACGATATAGCTAAGGTAGCGTATCTCCTTTACTGCGAAGTTATATTTATCTAGATCTAGATTTAGACTAGCATCTTATAGGCATCTAAAGACAACCCTAATGCGGTCTATATATTCCTTCTATAAGCCGCCGGTATAGATTAAAATATTATTTAGGTAGGCGGTAGCGAAATCCCTTAATAAGTCCCCTAAGGCCCTATTGATATAATACTAGAATATCGCGGGGGCCCCGGTTAGGCTAAAAGGGGTTATTAACCACTTAAAGAGGCCGAAGCGGGTCTAGAATATAATTAGGTGTTTATTGCCTTTAGCGATACGGATCTTATAGAATGTAGTGCGGATATCTACCTTTATAAACTACTTCGCCTAAGATAGGGAATATAGCGTCTCTTTAATTAAGGGAAAGGGATACCGGTCTTATACTATAACCTTATTTAAGGCCCAATAATCTATGCAAAAATGCTATCTACCATTCGCTTTTTTCGCGAGTAGGACTAGTGCTACTGCCGATAAGGAGCTTATATAGATCTATCTTTTATCTATAAGGTTTATTACCTATCTCAGAACCTTAAGTAGCTAGTCCCGCGGTATATTATATAGTGGTCCCTATAGGAGGTTAGGTAGCCCTCTATCTAAAGTCGGTTTAAGCTTAATATAGTGATTAAGCGTGCCTTGGTGCGGTGGGAGGCTGGAGGCCTTTGCCTTATCGAAGAGGTTGGCGAAGTCTTAGAGCTCTGGTAGTAGGGTCTGCGGCTAGGCTGGAGGGGAAGCTGAATTCTAATATAGCAGGAGTATAATACAGAGGATATATATAAGCTCTTATAGGCTTATAAGGAAGAAGGAGGTTAAATTATCTTAGGTGCATACTACGTATTATAGTATACTATAAAAGACCGATCCGAGAATATTAATTACGGTAGGACTAGAGGATTAAATAGTTAATTCCCTTACAAAAAGGCCGCCGGTAGCTCTAATTCTTAATTAGTGCTATTTTACCTAAAGTTTAATATCGCGGTGCTCTATCTAAAGCAACCTTAGGATAATATCGCGGGTGAGGCCTAAGACAATATATAGTATTATAGCTGATAGCTATCTATCGATATCGATATCGATATAGATAGTATAGGTAATCGAGGGGATAATCTACTACTCCCCCGATCGACTCTTTATATTTACTATAGTTCCAAGTTTCCTATAAGACGGTAGGCAGATAGGCTAGAGTCCTAACCTTTAGATAGTTCTTTCGCTTATCGCACTATAGTAGTTATAACTAAAATCAATTAGGGTATCGATAAAAGTAGAATTATTATATAGTATTGGGACTAAAAAGGGGTGTCTATCTATACGGTCTTTAATATTATTAGTCTCCCTTATATAGTATTCTTATTGTGACCTGGCCGGGGGCTAGGTGCGTTTTTTAAGCCCTCTTATGAGATTCAGCTTAAGGGCTAGTCTTTTCCCTAAGGATTGCTATTATTGCTATCTCTAAGCTTAGCAATTCGTAAGGCTTTTACGGCCTTTAGGTCTATAGAAGCTATGGTTATCTCTAGTGGAGGCCGGGCTAGCCTTAGCTTGTATTTTAGTATTTTATAGCTAGCATCTCTATATTAGGTATAAAATAATTTCTAATAGCGCTCCTTAAGGACCTCTCTTAAAACCTATACTGCCTTTTTAGTAAATAATTTCTCTTTACCCTTCGAACCTAGCTTATTAATGCCCGTTATAGGCATATTACTATCTTTATCCCGAGCAATTGCCTATAGATCCCAGGCGTTATCGTTATAATTCCAATAAAGGTCTATATAGCGTTTCGCGATAAGGCTTATCTCTAGGTCGATAGCGATTTCATAGTACTATGCAATAGCCGCATTATAATCTTTATAGGAGACCTTTAGGCCGATAATCTTATCTAATATATAAGGGTTAAGGGCAAATCGGAGTTGTTAAAATCCTATAGTAGCCTACTAGGCTGCTGGCCTAATGCCCTACTGGCTTACTGACCTTCTGGCCCTTATACCGCCTCTTGGACTTATGGTAGTCTTACCTTAGGCCTTTGCCTTTTACCTTAGGATTTTCAGTGGATTATTTACTGTATATCAAGTAAGTAGGCCTTAAGGTAGGCCTTGTTAAAAAGGTGTGGCATTGCTAAATTAGCGTGGTTGCCTACTAGCGTGGTGGCGGCCTACTAGCGTGGTGTGGCATTGCTAAATTAGCGTGGTTGCCTACTAGCGTGGTGGCGGCCTACTAGCGTGGTGTGGCATTGCTAAATTAGCATGGTGGCCTACTAGCGTGGTGGCTAGTCCACTAGTGTGGTAGTTAGTCACTAGCGTGGTGACTAATTACTAGTGCGGTGGTTAGGGTGGTTGGAAAGGTCGGATATAGCGGGGTTGCTGACGTATCATAGCGAGCATTACAGGGAGCCCTCTTACTGGCTTCCCTGGATGCCTGGGCCCACCCCTCCTTCGTGTATATATAGGATAGCTTTTCCCCTTCTTTCTAGATAGTAGAAGGGTAGCACAATCGAGTCTGTTAATGCACTATATGCCTCTTAACTTCTTACCTTCCCTGCGTTTTCTAGTTATCTTATATTTGCCTTGCCTTTACACTTGCCCTGCTTTATAGCACTTGTATAGTCTTAGGACTTAGTGAAAAATCTAGTATTATACTAAGATTAGTTCACAGGTCGCAGACAGTCTTGTGCCATCTAGCTAGCTAGTAAGGCTTTGCTTTTATAGTGACCTTGAGAATTGCAATAGGTTATGAGCCCGGGTTTTACTTCTTTGTTTTTACCCTACCTCTTTTGTGTTCACCCCTTGGTCTCTCTTGCTTATTAGTACTACTAATATAGCTATCCTTTGGTATCCTTGGCTTACCCTTATCACCTTTGGCTTACCCTTTGTTACCTACGGCATTACCCTGCGGCAATCAACGGCGTACCCCTACGGCAACTTACGGCGTAACCTTACGGCACTTTTAGCGTAACCTTACGTTATTTTCGGAGTAACCTACGGCACCTACGGATTTTATAGTGTGATATCTACCACACTATACCACTGTATAACACCTTTGCACCTAGTGCACGACACCTACTGCACTATACGGCACCTGTTATACTCTTCCACTTATAGCACTTTTGGTACGGCACTTACGGCACCTTTTATATTACGGCACCTATAGCACCTACGGCACCTACGGCACCTACGGCACTTACGGCACCTTTATATTACGGCACCACATAAGCACCTTAAGTACTACCGCTATATTCTGGACTTGCACAACGCCTACGGCATCTGTGCTTTTATACTGAGACCTACCGCTATATTCTGCGGTTACCTTTTATAGTAGGCTACTAGCCACTATATTTACTAGCTGTCCAGCTAGTTACTCGACTATTTTGCCAGCTATTTAGCTGGTTATTCATCTGTTCCTACAGCTATTGGCACCATTTTTAACGACTTTTAACCACTATAATGGCACAGTCTAGGCCTTCCACTTATAAGGCCACTTTGGATTCCAACTCTAAAGCTGATCTTACTGCACGACTACAGCTAGATATGGACTATATAAAGTCCCAGATGAATACCCTAACTACCCTTATACAAGGCTTAGTTAGTAGGCAAAATAGTAACGTTCCTACTATTACAATTAGCAAGAAACTAGTAGAGGCTACTAGCCCTACTATCTCCGGTCCTACTAATATGAACAGTAAGGACCCTGTAGAGGCTACTAGCCCTACTATCCAACCTTCTGCTATTACGACTAGCAAGGACCCTGTAGAGGCTACTAGCCCTACTACTATTAATGCCGCTTCTATTAATAATAGCAAGAATAATTCTACTAATAATAGGAAAAAGAAGCAGCAAAAGAAGAAGGAACAGGACTCTAATAATAGCAGCAAACAGCAAAATATCGAGTCCTTTATTATAGGCAATTATAATACCCAGGATACTAATATATCCTATTCCTCTTCTTCTACCACTATATCCACTGATATAAGCTATAGTGCTAAATCAGGCGGTAGGACCCCTAAGGATGCCCTCCTTTACGATACAGGCTCTACTTATCATATTGTAAGTGATAAGAAGTATTTCACCACTTTTCACTATTTTGAGAAGGATGATAAGCCGGTAATTACTACTAGTGGTAGCCCTATTTCCCTTACTGGTTGGGGCACAGCACGATTTACTGTGCTATAGGGCGTTAATCCCACCAAATGGGGTATTATAGAGCTTAAGAATGCACTATATATTCCTACCTTGGATATTAACATTATTAGCGGTGTAAAGCACTATGCCGCTAAAGGGGTACTAATTAGAAATCAGCTTTGGTCAGCAAGCCGTAAATGCATCGGCATTTTTAATTTTGAAAAATACGGCTTTTTCCTTCTACAGAAAGGAATAGACACATCACTACTGCATCAACCTTGCAGCCATTATACTATTACTAATAGTATATCAGTAGAGGTCCCCAGCCCTACTAACCCTACTGATTATAGTAATCCTGAGGATACTACTATTACCCCCGTTCCTACTACTGTGACTAGTAAGGAACCTGTAGAGGCTATTAGCCCTACTACTAACCAGCCCGCTACCACAACTAGCGAAGACCCTGTAGAGGCTACTAGCCCTACTACTAACTCTCCCGCTATTACGACTAGCGAAAATCCCGCTAATACGACTAGCGAAAATCCTGTAGTGGCTACTAGCCCTACTCCTGCCCTTATAGCTGCTGATACAGAATATCAGAAGCTATTACAATTAGCCGGCATTTGGCATGTACGGCTAGGGCATATAGGTATTCAGCTACTTAAAAAGACCTATGCTAATACCTACCTTGTCTACCTTCTAAAGCAGAAGGTTATTACTAAAATAACCTTTATTACCTTTATCCACCAAAATGAAGGTATAGGCCCTATTTCTAGTGGTCTAGAAGGAGACTTTCACAAAGGGCAAAATATAGGTTCAGAGGGGGTATTTAGCAGTAAAGAACCTGCTATTTTACTGGATGACCTGGAAAGCATCCCTGACCCTACTAACCTTACTAGCATTACTAATATTAATGCTATACTGGATGACCTGGAAAGCATCCCTGACCCTACCAATCTTACTAGCATTACTAATATTAATGCTATACCGGATGACCTGGAAAGCATGCCGGACCCTACTAATTTTATTAGCATTACTAATGCTACCCCGGATGATATTACTAACACTAATGCCACCGTGGATTACCTCCCTAAGTCAGAAGATACTATACTACAGTCCCCGGCTAATGCAAAGGATGACCTTATAGATATCCTTACTAGCCTTACTCCTGCCGACCTTGCTGGCCCTACTGGCTCTGCTGGCCCTGCTAGCCCTGCTATACCTGCTAGCCCTACTAACCCTACTAGCCCTACCGACTTATTCCCTAATTATGATTTACACCACCTAATATGGGATTCCTGCTATAGAGCGAAGCGTAAGCTAGCTAAAAATGCTGACGGCACGCCAAATAGCTGGAAGGATATGCTACAAAGCCCTAAAAAAGACCCCTGGATAAAGGCGTTATTTAAGGAATTTGAGCAATTATTGGATACTAAAGTCTTCCAATTTATTCTTAAGTCTAGCGTTCCTATTAATAGGAAAATCATACGCAATAGGCCTGTTTTTCGGATTATACAGGATACTAAACCTCAGCTAATTCCACTTCAACCAGGGATTCTAAATGAATCTAGTGGAAAAGATCTTAGCCCTACCGATCAGAGCCTTTATCAGAGCCTTACTGGCACTATAATGTGGCTTATGATGATGACTAGGCCCGACCTAGCATTTCCTACCCAATACCTCTCCCGGTTTATGTCCAAGGCAACTAATGTGCATCTAAATGCTGCAAAATGCAGCTTTAGCTACCTTAAAGGCACTGAGAACCTAGCTATTTGCTTTAGTACTACTAAAAGCAACCAACAGCCTATTATAACCGCTTATTCTGATAGCGACTTTGCTGGCTGTAAAGAAACCTCTAAATCTACTGGAGGCTTCTTGACTACTATTAATAGTAGTCCTATTAGCTGGCGTTCTAAGCGAGCCTCTTTAGTAGTATTATCTACTTTAGAAGCTGAATCTGATGCCTTACTTGAGACTATTCGTGAGCCACTGCCGGGCCCTAAATTTACTAGGTTCCGCGAGTTACTAGGTCTTATGGCCTGCTAACTTATACTAACTCACTTTTACTAAGGTTTTTCTTATGTTTTTCCTTAGCACTTTTATTGCATTTTCTTTCCCTATCCTTTACACGATTAGCTTGCTACTACAGTAGCTAATCAGAGGGGGTGTTAAAATCCTATAGTAGCCTACTAGGCTGCTGGCCTAATGCCCTACTGGCTTACTGACCTTCTGGCCCTTATACCGCCTCTTGGACTTATGGTAGTCTTACCTTAGGCCTTTGCCTTTTACCTTAGGATTTTCAGTGGATTATTTACTGTATATCAAGTAAGTAGGCCTTAAGGTAGGCCTTGTTAAAAAGGTGTGGCATTGCTAAATTAGCGTGGTTGCCTACTAGCGTGGTGGCGGCCTACTAGCGTGGTGTGGCATTGCTAAATTAGCGTGGTTGCCTACTAGCGTGGTGGCGGCCTACTAGCGTGGTGTGGCATTGCTAAATTAGCATGGTGGCCTACTAGCGTGGTGGCTAGTCCACTAGTGTGGTAGTTAGTCACTAGCGTGGTGACTAATTACTAGTGCGGTGGTTAGGGTGGTTGGAAAGGTCGGATATAGCGGGGTTGCTGACGTATCATAGCGAGCATTACAGGGAGCCCTCTTACTGGCTTCCCTGGATGCCTGGGCCCACCCCTCCTTCGTGTATATATAGGATAGCTTTTCCCCTTCTTTCTAGATAGTAGAAGGGTAGCACAATCGAGTCTGTTAATGCACTATATGCCTCTTAACTTCTTACCTTCCCTGCGTTTTCTGGTTATCTTATATTTGCCTTGCCTTTACACTTGCCCTGCTTTATAGCACTTGTATAGTCTTAGGACTTAGTGAAAAATCTAGTATTATACTAAGATTAGTTCACAGGTCGCAGACAGTCTTGTGCCATCTAGCTAGCTAGTAAGGCTTTGCTTTTATAGTGACCTTGAGAATTGCAATAGGAGTATTTTTAACTTAACCGATTTAGGCTACTTAAGCCCCCCTGCTAATACTAATTTCTCTTTAAAACGTATAAAGAAGGTAGAAAAGGGTTCTTTCGGCGCCTAATGGAGGGTATACTTAAGCTCGCTAATTATATATTCCTCCTAATATAGGTCCTTAAAGAGTCGCTATAGGTAGTTAAAGAAAGCTATAGGGCGGTAATAGAGGGCCGCATTATTTTCGAAAAATGCTGCGATTTAGGATTAGACTATAGCCGAGAGGTTCTAGTAGATAAATATCTATTAGGTCTTATTGTTACTAATAAAGTCCCGATCGATCTCTAACTTATGCTCTATAAAGGTCTTCTATGCGGTAAATATAGCTTTTTTACTATTAAAGGGTTCCCCGACCGGTATTAGCTTACGCCTAGGTTGGGTTTTCTCCGGGGTTAGGATAGAGTCAGTCTAAGACCGGTTAGGGGTTATTACGGGGGCTGGCGATAGTTATTATTGCATCTAGTCGATAAGGGCTAGTATTTAACGCTCGGTCTGTTCGGCCTAAGTGTATATCTAATGCTTACTCTCCTAGCTTTAGGATAGCTATTCTTAGAACCTCGTATTAAGGATTTCTATAGTATTAGTAATTGACTCCTATTGAGCGGCCTATTGATAAGTAGAGGCGCGTCGGGCATTATCTGAGCCTGTAGTATTCTGTGAGGGCCCTATATCTATTGTCGGCGGTTGTATATAGTATAATAATAAGGGTTAAGAGAGTTTTATTAATTGTGACGGATTGGCCCTAGGGCGACTGCGAATAGGCGTTAATTAGATGTATTGATAAAACTAAGGAGGAAGGGAGAAGAGCCTGAATCAGGTCCCTTCCGCAGTCTATATACATCCGTATGTGGCGCGGGCTAGAGCCCTAACGTTGCCCTTATGGGCCCGCGCGTCTACCTTATGTCATCCGTTCCGGACTAGGCACGGGCGTAGCCCGAGCCTCAGTCAATCTATGATACGGGCATAGCCCGAGTCCGTAACACCTATAAGCTTATTGCTATAAAGGAAGTCGACCGATCTCTAAAGTATTTCGCTCGCTTTAGTATACTATAGAAGATTAAGCTAAAGATATTTACCGCAATTAGACCCTATTATCTTCTTATTAATTCCTTAACGATAAGGCTACCTACTGATCTAATCTTCAATTAGCGATACTTTACCTATAGTATAATATTATAATGCTTTATTTAAGGCATCCTAAAGATAATATCGCGTATAAGGCCTAAGATAATATAAAATATAACTATAAATAGCTATCTATCGATATCGATCGCTATATAAATAATATAGGTAATAGAAAAACGTATTACCTTATATTCTCCTAAATAGCTTTAAATATCTACTGCTATTCCGATTTCCCTATATTATAGTAGGTAGATAGGTTAGAGGCCTAACTATTATACTATTTTTTCGCTTATAGCGCTATAGCAGTTATATCCTAAATCGATTAAGGTATTAATAAAGATATAAGATTTATATAAGATTAGTACTAAAAAGGGGTATTTATCTATTTACTCTATAATCTCCTTTAATTCCTTTTATAATCGGGCTAGAGTTTATATATATATCTTAAGCCCTCTAATGAGATTAGGTTTAAAGGCTATTCTTTTTCTTAATCTTTACTACTACTTTCAACCTCTATAATTTATAAGTTAAGTGAGGCCACCTTAGCTATATCGGATCAGATTACTAATAGTAGGTAATATATAAATATCTAATGCTTAGGAGAGCTATACTAAAGGTAGAAGCCTTTTTTTTTATAATCTTTATATTATTCTTTAGAGACCTATATTGCCTTAGGAGCGCACTAATTACCCTTTAAGTCTAGCTTATTAATACCCGATATTTATATATCGCCTTTAGAATCCTAGGCATATATTAATTAGGAATAGGCCGAGCCTGATTAGTAATTAATAGTCAGGCTAATCTTAATATCGATAGCAATTTATCGGTAGTAATCTACCGCTAAGTAGTAATTATAATAAAAGACCCTAAGACTAATAATCTTATTAGCTATATAAATATTAAGCGCCGATCAAAGGTATTTTAGTTTAACTTCCTTAGGCTAACTGAGACCGCTAATAAGTATAAGTTTTTCCTTAAATTAAACGAAAAAGGCAGCAAAAGGTTCCTTCGGGCTTTAGCATAAAGAATACTTAAGCTTAATAATAGCGCGATCCTGCCAATATAGATCCTTAAAGAGATATTAGAGGTATTTAAAGAACCTTATTATATTATAATCGTAAGTTATATTATTCTTAAAGAAGGCTGCGATTTATAATTAGACTATAGACGAAAGGTTCTAGAAGATAAATATCTATTAAGTCTTCTCGTCTCTAATAAACTCCTTATCGACCTCAAGCTTATATTATATAAAGGTCCGCCAGGCTATAAATATAGCCTTTTTGCCATTAAAGGGGTCCTCTATTGGGATCGGCTTGCGCTTTAGCTAGGTATCCTAAGTAGTAGGGAGGGGGGCATTTTATTATACGACTAGAGCCGGTTAGATAGCATTTTAGGAGCTATTTAACTAGTTCGCAAGAAAGGTCTACAGCAAGGCAGTAACAGCAGCAAGGTGCTATATATTAGTCTACATCTATGCCTCTATCTGCTATAATCCTATTATAAGCTGCTTTACTCGGGTATGTATATTACATTAGGGGCGTTATAGCTTTAGGTTCTCTCCACTTAGTTCTCCGGGTATGCTCATCTCGATATCTTATATAGCCTGCATTATTAGCTCTATAATGTGAGGTTATAACAGTAAGGCTGAGAGAGTCTATTTAAATATAAAGGACTGGCCCTAGGGCTACTGCGAATAGGCATCAAATGAATATATTAAATAGACTAAAGAGGAAAAAGAGAGGGCCCGAATAGGGGCCTCTAAGTAGCCTATTTATGCCCGTATATAGTACGGGCCGAGTCTTTAGCGAGCCCTTGTGACCCCGTGCCGATACTTATTGCAATTCTCAAGGTCACTATAAAAGCAAAGCCTTACTAGCTAGCTAGATGGCACAAGACTGTCTGCGACCTGTGAACTAATCTTAGTATAAATACTAGATTTTTCACTAAGTCCTAAGACTATACAAGTGCTATAAAGCAGGGCAAGTGTAAAGGCAAGGCAAATATAAGATAACCAGAAACGCAGGGAAGGTGGAAGTTAAGAGGCATATAGTGCATTAACAGACTCGATTGTGCTGCCCTTTTACTATCTAGAAAGAAGGGGAAAAGCTATCCTATATATACACGAAGGGGGGGTGGGCCCAGGCATCCAAGGTAGCCAGTAAGAAAGCTCCCCGTAATGCTCGCTATGATACGTCAGCAACCCCGCTATATCCGACCTTTCCAACCACCCTAACCACCGCACTAGTAATTAGTCACCGCACTAGTAACTAATCACCACACTAGTGGACTAGCCACCACGCTAGTAGGCCACCACGCTAATTTAGCAATGCCACACCACGCTAGTAGGCCACCACGCTAATTTAGCAATGCCACACCACGCTAGTAGGCCGCCACCACGCTAGTAGGCAACCACGCTAATTTAGCAATGCCACACCTTTTTTTAATAAGGCCTACCTTACTTGATATACAGTAAATAATCTACTGAAAATCCTAAGGTAAAAGGCAAAGGCCTAAGGTTGGTAAGACTACCGTAAGTCCAAGAGGCGGTATAAGGGCCAGAAGGTTAGTAGGCCAGTAGGGCATAAGGCCAGCAGCCTAGTAGGCTACTATAGGATTTTAACACCCCCTCTGATTAGCTACTGTAGTAGCAAGCTAATCGTATAAAGGATAGGGAAAGAAAATGCAGTAAAAAGTGCTAAGGAAAAACATAAGAAAAACCTTAGTAAAAGTAAGTTAGTATAAGTTAGCAGGCCCTAAGACCTAGTAACTCGCGGAACCTAGTAAATTTAGGGCCCGGCAGTGGCTTCGTAAGACCGTCAGCAGGCATACTATTAGTAGGTAAATAGGTAATTTTAACTAAGCCCAGCTGGGCTTGCTCCCTAATATACCGGAATTTTAATAGCGTATGCTTAGTGCGAGCGTGCTAATTAGGGTCGTTAGAATTTGAAATGGAGCCCTGGTTATCGCAGTATAGCGGTATTGGGCGTAAAATATCAATTTCTAGCTCCTTACAAAGGTTAGAAAGCCACTATACCTCGCGGATAGTCTCAAGTAATGCATCAGATTCAGCTTCTAAAGTAGATAGCACTACTAAAGAGGCTCGCTTAGAACGCCAGCTAATAGGACCACTATTAATAGTAGTTAGGAAGCCTCTAGTAGATTTAGAGGTTTCTTTACAGCCAGCAAAGTCGCTATCAGAATAAGCGGCTATAATAGGCTGTTGGTTGCTTTTAGTAGCACTAAAGCAAATAGCTAGGTTCTCAGTGCCTTTAAGGTAACTAAAGCTGCCTTTTGCAGCATTTAGATGCACATTAGTTGCTTTCGATATAAACCGAGAAAGGTATTGGATAGGAAATGCTAGGTCGGGCCTAGTCATCATTATAAGCCACATTATAGTGCCAGTAAGGCTCTGATAAAGGCTCTGATTAGTAGGGCTAAGATCTTTTCCACTAGATTCATTTAGAATCCCTAGTTGAAGTGGAATAAGCTGAGGTTTAGTATCCTATAAGCCGAATTTAGCTAAGACCTCTGCTATAAATTGGGCTTAGTGTAGCCACAATAGACCTTCTTTCCTATTTTGTATAATTTGTATGCCTAGGAAGAAGGAAGCCGGACCGCGGTCTTCTATAGCATAGACCTTATGAAATTTTCTTTTTAGCTGGTTAATATAAGTTATATTTAGACCAACTAATAGGTAATCGTCAATATAGGTAACGATAAAGGTGCTAGTTTGCTTATTATAAAAGACGGCAGCATCAGAAGCTAAAGGTAAAAAACCTTTACTAGAAATTAGGTCTTTTAGCCAGTATTGCCATTCGCGGGGTGCTTGTTTTAGCCCGTATAGGGCCTTCTTTAGTAAAATAGCTTGCTTAATAGAGGGATTAAAGCCGGCTTCTTTAAGTAAAGTTAATAGCCGTTGCCATTAAATATCAGACCAAAGCTTGCTATTAGTTAGCAATAAGCTCTCTGTAAATTCAAGAAATCTATTAGGAATATCCATATAAATAGTCTCAGAAAGTTCGCTATTTAGGAAGGCGCCTATAAAGTCGATCTACTCTATTTCCTAATTATTATTAGTAGCTAAAGCTAGTATAACCCTCCAGGTAGGTGGGATAGAGGTAGAAGCATAAGTATGCTAGAAGTCCTTTCCTTCGACTTGCATAAAGCCCTTAACAATTAATCTAGCCTTATATTTTATAGGCTGATTATTAGCATCCTTTTTAACCCGAAAAACAGGCCTATTGCGTATAATTTTCCTATCAATAGGAACGCTAGACTTAGGAATAAATTGGAAGACTTTAGTATCTAATAGCTGCTCGAATTCCTTAAATAGTGCCTTTATCTAAAGGTCTTTTTCTTTTTCAGGGCATCGTAGCACATCCTTCTAGCTATTAGGCGTACCATTAGGGGCCTTTTTAGCTAGCTTACGCTTAGCTGTATAGCAGGAATCCCATATCAGGTGGCATAAATCCTGATTAGGGAATAAGTCAGTAAGGCCAGTAGGGTCGGTAGGGCCCGTAGGATTAGTCGGGGCAGCAGGGCCAGCAGGGCCAGTAGGGCCAGTAGGGCCGGTAGGGTCAGCAATATCGGTAGGATTAAGGCTGGTCAGGATATCTATAAGGTCATCCTTTGCAGTAGCCGGGGACTGTATTATAGGACGGTTATCCAAGATGGCATTAGTGTTAGTAATATCATCCGGGGTAGTATTAGTAATGCTATTAAAATTGGTAGGGTCCGGCATGCTTTCTAGGTCATCCGGTATAGCATTAGTATTAGTAATACTAGTAAGGTTAGCAGAGTTAGTAGGGTTAGGAATGCTTTCTAGGTCATCTAGTAAAATAGTAGGTTCTTTACTACTAGATACCCCCTTTAAACCTGTATTTTGCCCTCTGTGAAAGTCTCCTTTTAGGCCACTAGAAATAGGGCCTATACCTTCATTTTGGTGGATAAAGGTAATAAAAGTTGTTTTAGTAATAACCTTCTTCTTTAGAAGGTAGACTAGGTAGGTATTATTACCTAGAGTGGCAAGGAGCCTACCAGGCTCGGTACGGGGCGCTAATTTGCGGCTTTTTACACGCTTTTCGTGTGGTATAAGCACTTCAATAGCTGCTCCAATAGCCCTAAGGTTAATAAGGTTAGGGTAGTGCTCCGGTGTTATCTGGTCGTAATCCTTTAATAGCTCCTGATAGGGGCTAGAAGGTCTGTTAGTAACAGCTGTTATATTTACTAGCATAACAACGCCAGTAATTACAGCAGACCAGAGGTTAGATGGTAGCCTTGACCAGGCCATAGTGGCACGTAGCCTATCAGCTATAACCCTAATAGACCGCTCAGCTAGGCCGTTTTGTTCGTGAATATAGGGGCAAGAGGTATTAAAAGTTATACCCTGTTTAATAAGCTAATTACTAAGCATTTTGTTGATTTTATTTCCACCATTATAGTGGAATTCAACAGGCGTTTTACCATATCTGACCTGTAGGCTCTGTATAAAGCTCTGTAATGCTTTAAATATAATAGTGCCTTCCCTATTAGGCAGTAAGTAAAGCCAGCGGAATCGGGATTTTCTGTCCACTAATATAAGGGCAATAGGTCGTTTGTTATATGGCATAGGTGATATAGCAAAAGTATCACCTTCTATAATATCCAGGCATTTAGCTGGATTAGGTATCGCATCTTTAGAAGGTCTTCTAACCTTCTTAGCCTGGATATAGGCTAAGCAGCGAAAATCAGCATCTTTAACCTTATTAAGGTTAGGAAGACCAGGGGTATTAGCACAGGTCTTTTTAAGTAGCTGAATACCTATATGCCCTAGCCGTACATGCCAAATGCCGGCTAATTGTAATAGCTTCTGATATTCATCAGCTGCTATAGGGGCAGGAGTAGGGCTAGTAGCCACTACGGGATTTTCGCTAGTCGTAATAGCAGGCTCTTCGCTAGTCGTAATAGCGGGAGAGTTGGTAGTAGGGCTAGTAGCCTCTACAGGTTCCTTACTAGTCGCAGTAGTAGGAACGGGGGTAATAGTAGTATCCTTAGGATCACTATAATCAGCAGGGTTAGTAGGACTAGGGACCTCTACTACTATACTATTAGTAGTAGTATAATGACTACAAGGTTGATGTAGTAGTGGTGTGTCTATTCCTTTCTGTGGAAGGAAAAAGCCGTATTTTTCAAAGTTAAAAATGCCGATGCATTTACGGCTTGCTGACCAAAGCTAATTTTTAATTAGTACCCCTTTAGCGGCATAATGCTTTACACCGCTAATAATGTTAATATCCAAGGTAGGAATATATAGGGCATTTTTAAGCTCTATAATACCCCATTTCGTAGGATTAACGCCCTGTAGCATAGTAAATCGTGCTGTGCCCCAACCAGTAGGGGAAATAGGGCCGCCACCAGTAGTAATTACAGGCTTATTATTCTTCTCAAAATGGTGAAAAGTAGTAAAATGCTTCTTATCATTAACAATATAACAAGTAGAGCCTGTATCGTAAAGGAGGGCATCCTTCGGGGTCCTACCGCCTGATTTAGCACTATAGCTTATAGCTAAGGGCTGGTTATCAGTGGATATAGTGGAGGAAGAATAAGATATATTAGTATCCTAGGTATTATAGTTGCCTATAATAAAGGCTTTAATATCTTGCTGTTTGCTGCTATTGTTAGAGTCTTGTTTCTTCTTCTGTTGCTGCTTCTTTTTCCTATTATTAGTAGAATTATTCTTGCTATTATTAGTAGAAGCGGCATTAGTAGACCCTTTCTTAGGGTCTTTAGAAGCCTTAAGCTGCTTAGGGTTATTAGCAGCTACCTTAGAAGACCCTTTAGAACGCTATTCTTCTAGTAGGTCAACCATAAAATACTGGAGGTTAAATTTACTGCTGTTAATAACACCTTGGGCGCTATAAGCCCTAATCATAGAGCGTTAGCGTTCCATCCAGCAGGTAAATACCCCCTCTATAGCCCAAAGATACTAGTTAACTTAGTCGAAAGAGTCGATTTTAGAACCTAGAATTCTAAGGCGAGAAATATAGCTGTTAAATTCGCTGTTAAAAGCCTCTAAAGTGCCTTTATAACCGGTAAGTATAAGGGTGTGAAAGGTAGGGTATAAGTGTGCCCGCTGTACTTCTAGTGAGTGGCAGTACTAGGCCACTAGCAAAAGGTAAGCTTCCTCTAGGTTATTACACCAATCTATAGCCTCTACAGCTTCTTCACTACAGCTATTCTTTAGCATTAGTAGTAGAAGTGCCTGCTCAGACTCATCAAAATGCCTTGCTATAGAGGGGTCGTTAATAAAGTTAGCTATTTTAAAGGCCCTGAGTTGTATTGTAAGGGCCTGCTTCTACTGGTCGAAATTATAGGGGCTTTTTAGCTTTTGGGACTCCTTAAAGCGGTTGGCAGTCTTAGCTAATTCCTTAATAGCCCCATCACTAATTTAATTGGTAATAGTTGTTGGTGGCGTTGTATAAATAGGCTCTTTACCCTTATATTTTATAGGCGTAGAAGGTTGGTCGATTTCTATAACGTCAGCTTCACTATCATCATCTTTAGTGGTAGTCTTAGTAGAAGGTCCAGCTTCAGTGGCTTTAGTAGACTTCTTGTTAGTAGCCTGGGTAGCCTGGGTAGCCTGGGAATCGTTATTTTGCCTACTAACTAGGCCCTGTATAAGGTCAGTTAGTATATTCATCTGGGATTTTATATCGTCCATATCTAGCTGTAGCTGTGCATTAGTATCAACTTCAGTATCGGATTCAGGGACCTTATAGGATCCTGACTCTGCCATAGTGGGCAAAAAGGGTTTAAAAATCCGTTGAAAAATGGTGCCGATAGTTGTAATAACAGAGGAATAATTAGCAGAGAAATAACTAGCTAAATAGCTAGCAAAATAGTTGAATAACTAGTGGGATTGCCAGTATATATAGTGGCTAGTAGCCTACTATAAAAATAGCCGCAGATTATAGCGGCCGGTCTCAGTATAAAAACACAGATGCCGTAGGCGTTGTGCAAGTCCGTATTATAGCGTTGATATTCAAGGTGCTTATATGGTGCCGTAATATAAAAGGTGCCGTAAATGCCGTATCAAAAGTGCTATAAGTGGGAGAGTATAACAGGTGCCGTATGATGCAGTGGGTGTCGTGCACTAGGTGTAAAGGTGTTATATAGTGGTATAGTGTGATAGATATCACACTATAAAGTCCGTAGGTGCCGTAGGTTACTCCAAAAATAACGTAAGGTTACGCTAAAAGTGCCGTGAGGTTACGCCGTAAGTTGCCGTTAGGTACGCCGTTGATTGCCGCAGGGTAATACCGTAGGTAATAGAGGGTAAGCCAAAGGTAATAATAGGTAAGCCAAAGTTAATAAAGGTAAGCCGAAGATACCAAAGGATAGCTATATTAGTAGTACTAATAAGCAAAAGAGACCAAGGGGTAAACACAAAAAGGTAGGGTAAAATCAAAGAAGTAAAAACCCGGGCTCATAACCTATTGCAATTCTCAAGGTCACTATAAAAGCAAAGCCTTACTAGCTAGCTAGATGGCACAAGACTGTCTGCGACCTGTGAACTAATCTTAGTATAAATACTAGATTTTTCACTAAGTCCTAAGACTATACAAGTGCTATAAAGCAGGGCAAGTGTAAAGGCAAGGCAAATATAAGATAACCAGAAACGCAGGGAAGGTGGAAGTTAAGAGGCATATAGTGCATTAACAGACTCGATTGTGCTGCCCTTCTACTATCTAGAAAGAAGGGGAAAAGCTATCCTATATATACACGAAGGGGGGGTGGGCCCAGGCATCCAAGGTAGCCAGTAAGAAAGCTCCCCGTAATGCTCGCTATGATACGTCAGCAACCCCGCTATATCCGACCTTTCCAACCACCCTAACCACCGCACTAGTAATTAGTCACCGCACTAGTAACTAATCACCACACTAGTGGACTAGCCACCACGCTAGTAGGCCACCACGCTAATTTAGCAATGCCACACCACGCTAGTAGGCCGCCACCACGCTAGTAGGCAACCACGCTAATTTAGCAATGCCACACCTTTTTTTAATAAGGCCTACCTTACTTGATATACAGTAAATAATCTACTGAAAATCCTAAGGTAAAAGGCAAAGGCCTAAGGTTGGTAAGACTACCGTAAGTCCAAGAGGCGGTATAAGGGCCAGAAGGTTAGTAGGCCAGTAGGGCATAAGGCCAGCAGCCTAGTAGGCTACTATAGGATTTTAACAATACTCCTAAGGCTAGTCGCGGGCGCAGCCCGAGTCCTAGCCATATTGTGGCGCGGGCGTAGCCCGAGCCCGTGACAACACCGCTAATAATGTTAATATCCAAGGCAGGAATATATAGTGCATTTTTAAGCTCTATAATACCCCATTTAGTGGGATTAACGCCCTGCAGCACAGTAAATTATGCTGTGCCCCAACCAGTAGGGGAAATAGGGCTACCATTAGTAGTAATTACAGGCTTATTATTCTTCTTAAAATAGTGAAAAGTGGTAAAATACTTCTTATCATTAATAATATAACAAGTGGAACCTGTATCGTAAAAGAGGGCATCTTTAGGGGTCCTACCGCCTGATTTAGCACTATAGTTTATAGCTAAGGGCTGGTTATCAGTAGATATAGTAGTAGAAGAAGAAGAAGAATAGGATATATTAGTATCCTGGATATTATAATTGCCTATAATAAAGGACTCGATATCTTGCTATTTGCTGCTATTATTAAAGTCCTGTTTCTTTTTTTGTTGCTACTTCTTTTTAGTAGAGTTATTTTTGCTATTATTAGTAGAAGCGGCATTAGTAGACCCTTTATTCTTAGAGTCCTTGGAAGCCTTAAGCTGCTTAGGATTATTATTAGCAGCCACCTTATTAGACCCTTTAGAACGCTATTCTTCTAGTAGGTCAACCATAAAATACTGGAGGTTAAATTTGCTACTATTAATAACACTTTAGGCGTTATAAGCCCTAATTATAGAACGTTGGCGTTCCATTCAGCGGGTAAATACCCCCTCTACAGCCTAAAGGTATTAGTTAACTTAGTCGAAGGAGTCAATCTTAGAACCTAAGATTGTGAGGCGAGATATATAGCTGTTAAATTCGCTATTAAAAGCCTCTAAGGTGCCTTTATAACCGGTAAATGTAAGGGTGTGAAAGGTAGGGTATAAGTATGCCCGCTATACTTCTGGTGAGTAGCAGTATTAGGCCACTAGCAAAAGATAGGCTTCCTTTAGGTCATTACACCAGTCTATAGCCTCTACAGCTTCTTTACTATAGCTATTCTTTAGCATTAATAGTAGAAGTGCCTGCTCAGACTTATTAAAGTGCCTTACTATAGAGGGGTCGTTGATAAAATTAGCTATTTTAAAGGCCCGAAGTTGTATTGTAAAGGCTTGCTTCTACTGGTCGAAATTATAGGGGCTTTTTAGCTTCTGAGACTCCTTAAAGCGGTTGGCAGTCTTAGCTAATTCTTTAATAGCCCTATTACTAATTTAGTTGGTAATAGTTATTAGTGCTATTATGGTATAAATAGGCTCTTTACCCTTATATTTTATAGGGGTAGAAGGTTGGTCGATTTCTATAACGTCAGCCTCACTATTGTTAAAACCCTATAGTAGCCTATTAGGCTGCTGGCCTAATGCTCTGCTGGCTTACTGACCTTCTGTCCCTTATACCGCCTCTTTGACTTATAGTAGTCTTACCTTAGGCCTTTGCCTTTTACCTTAGGATTTTCAGTGGATTATTTACTGTATATCAAATAAGGTAGGCCTTATTAAAAAAGGTGTGGCATTGCTAAATTAGCGTGGTGGGCCTACTAGTGTGGTGGCGGCCTACTAGTGTGGTGGCTAGTCCACTAGTGTGGTGGGTAGTCACTAGCGTGGTGGTTAGTCACTAGCGTGGTGGCTAATTACTAGTGCGGTGGTTAGGGTGGTTGGAAAGGCTGGATATAGTGGGGCTGCTGACGTATTATATACGTGGCATAGCGAGCATTACGGGGAGCTTTCTTACTGGCTACCTTGGATGCCTGGGCCCACCCCTCCTTCGTGTATATATAGGATAGCTTTTCCCCTTCTTTCTAGATAGTAGAAGGGCAGCACAATCGAGTCTGTTAATACACTATATGCCTTTTAACTTCTTACCTTCCTTGTGTTTTCTGGTTATTTTATATTTGCCTTGCCTTTACACTTGCCCTGCTTTATAGCACTTGTATAGTCTTAGGACTTAGTGAAAAATCTAGTATTTATACTAAGATTAGTTTACAGGTCGCAGACAGTCTCGTGCCATCTAGCTAGCTAGTAAGGCTCTGCTTTTATAGTAACCTTAAGAATTGCAATAGGTTATAAGCCCGGGTTTTACTTCTTTGTTTTTACCCTACCTCTTTTGTATTCACCCCTTAGTCTCTCTTGCTTATTAGTACTATTAATATAGCTATCCTTTGGTATCCTCGGCTTACCCTTATCACCTTTGGCTTACCCTTTATTACCTACGGTATTACCCTGCGGCAATCAATAGCGTACCTCTACGGCAACTTACAGCGTAACCTTACGGTACTCTTAGTATAACCTTACGTTATTTTCGGCGTAACCTACGGCACCTACGGATTTTATAGTGTGATATCTATCATATTATACCACTATATAATACCTTTATACCTAGTGCACGATACCTACTGCACTGTATAGCACCTGTTATACTCTCCTACTTATAGCACTTTTGGTACGGCATTTACGGCACCTTTTATATTACGGCACCTATAGCACCCACGGCACCTATGGCACCTGCGGCACTTACGGCACCTTTATATTACGGCACCATATAAGCACCTTGAATACCAACGCTATAATACGGACTTGCATAACGCCTACAGCATTTGTGCTTCTTTTATACTGAGACTTACCGCTATACTCTGCGGTTACCTTTTATAGTAGGCTACTAGCCACTATATTTACTAGCTGTCCAGCTAGTTACTCGACTATTTTGCTAGCTATTTAACTGGTTATTCATCTGTTCTTATAGCTATTGGCACTATTTTTAACGACTTTTAACCATTATAATGGCATAGTCTAGACCTTCCACTTATAAGGCCATTTTAGATTCTAACTCTAAAGCTAATCTTACTGTATGACTACAGCGAGATATGGACGATATAAAGTCCCAGATGAACACCCTAACTATCCTTATATAAGGCCTAGTTAGTAGGCAAAATAGTAACGTTCCTACTATTACAACTAGTAAGGAACTAGTAGAGGCTACTAGCCCTACTATCCCCGGTCCTACTATTACGACTATTAAGGACCTAGTAGAGGCTACTAGCCCTACTACTACTAATGCCGCTTCTACTAATAATAGCAAGAATAATTCTACTAATAGGAAAAAGAAGCAGCAATAGAAGAAGAAACAGGACTTCAGCAGCAATCAGCAAGATGTTGAGGCCTTTATTATAGGCAATTATAATACCTAGGATACTAATATATCCTATACCTCTTCTTCTACTACTATATCTACTGATAACCAGCCCTTAGTTATAAGCTATAGTGCTAAATCAGGCGGTAGGACCCCTAAGGATGCCCTCCTTTACGATATAGGCTCCACTTGTTATATTGTCAATAATAAGAAATATTTCACCACTTTTCACTACTTTGAGAAGGATGATAAGCCTATTATTACTACTAGTAGTGGCCCTATTTCCCCTACTGGTTGGGGCATAATATGATTTACTATGCTATAGGGCGTTAATCCCATCAAATGAGGTATTATAGAGCTCAAGAATGCACTATATATTCCTACCTTGGATATTAACATTATTAGCGGTGTAAAGCACTATGCCGCTAATGGGGTACTAATTAAAAATCAGCTTTGGTCAGTAAGCCGTAAATGCATCGGCATTTTTAACTTTAAAAAATACGGCTTTTTCCTTCCACAGAAAGGAATAGACACACTACTGCTATATTAACCTTGTAGCTATTATACTGTTACTAATAGTATAATAGTAGAGATCCCTAGCCCTACTAACCCTGCTGATTATAGTGATCCTAAGGATACCACTATTACCTATGTTTTTACTACTGCGACTAGTAAGGACCCTGTAGAGGCTACTAGCCCTATTACCTAACCTTCCGCTATTACGACTAGCGAAGACCCTATAGTGGCTACTAGCCCTACTCCTGCCCCTATAGCAGCTGATACAGAATATCAGAAGCTATTATAATTAGCCGGCATTTGGCATATACGGCTAGGGCATATAGGTATTCAGCTACTTAAAAAGACCTATGCTAATACCTACCTGGTCTACCTTCTAAAGAAGAAGGTTGTGTTGAAATCAGCGCCTTTTTAGCTGTATTTTGGTACTGGTCTCGCCACCATACGACGTTTCTGCGTTGAGATATCGCGGTGGCTATACCAGGCGCTATGGTGGGGCACAGCGCCCCACAACGCCGATTACAGTGGGCCGCAGCGCCGGTCACGGCACCGGCACAGCGCCCCACAGCCGGCCACAGCGGCCGGTCACAGCGGGCCACAGGGCCCACAACAGGCGGCGCATTTCTACGGGATTACCAAATGGGCAAACCTTGCTAATACCAGCACTTTCGGCCTTCTACATACAGTCACCCGCTACACCGGTCATTTACAGCAGACCGATATAGGGCTTCCGGCCCGTACGGCAGGCTGTTATAGGGCATCCGGCACACCGCTATAAGCCACTAGGCTTGGTTGGGTAGGCATTGGGTAGGATATTGGGCACGGTTGGGCAGACCGACTTTTCGTCGGGTTTTTCGCTATTTTTGCGGTTTTTCATTATTTTCAACCACTTTTTCAAGATGGTAGAAATATGCCCAAAATTCCCTCTTTCTAGCTAGAATAGTCACCAACAATTAGAATCAGATTTCCCTAACATCTTTGCTTTGGTCAACCTCTTATGCGCTTTAAATCTTTAACCAGCTCTTTATTTTATTCTGCAACGCTTTGTACGCTACTATCGGTATCCAGTACATTTCCAATAGTGTTCTAAATCACCATTTTGCAATAGGTTATAAGCCTGGTGTCTTAAGACTTCCAGCTTAAGACTTTTTTACGCTAACTTAGGATTTTAACGCATTTGGCAGCTAACCTTCCAGAAATCTACTAATAAGGGACTAATTATCCCAGATTTAGGAACCTAGCTACTACACCAAGCTGTAACACATCCTTTTTGCAACAGGATTTTCTAAGGTTATTCCTTAACGCAGCTTTCTTTTAGATTTTTTTTATCTAGATTTTTAGTCTTGATTTTCTTTGCATTTTTAAGACTTTCCGGCACCTTTTCTCTTCCTATAATGGCCAGTTAGAACGTTCCTACCGCTAATAACCCAGGCTACTAAGTCCCTAATACAGCAGAGGTAGAAGAATCTAATAATAACTAGGAAATGGCCCAGCTTAGGGAAGACCAACAGGAAATAAGAAAAGAATTCAGTTATAAATTTAATTGAATGAACTCTAAAATCGATTTTTTGGCTGATAAGGTAGGCACCTTAGTAGACAGACTAATCAAGCCTACTGCTAGCCCACCATCCCAGGATATAATGGATGTGGATACCTTCCAAACCCCTATAGGTAAAGGAAATAACCCACTATCACTACCTAAAGCCTAGCAACAACCCCTACCGGTTCTATCCAGTATTAGCAGCCAAGTCAGCACTATAGCTATTAAGGAACTAGCTAAGACAGCCAATAGATTCCAGGAATCATAAAAGCTAAGGGGGGCATCTAACTTCGACCAATAAAAACAGGCCCTTATAATTCAACTTAGGGCACTTAATATCGCTAAATTTATCGAAGATCCTTTTATTACTAGCAAATTTAACGACTCAGAGCAAGCACTTTTACTATTACTTATTAAGAATAGTTGCACAGAAGGACCAGCTGCCGCTATCAACTAGTGCACTAACCCAGAGTCAGCCTTTATATTACTCACTAAATAGTATTCTCACTCATCAGATATATAGCAGACCCACCTATATCCTGCCTTCCATTAATTAAATTTTACGGGCTATAAAGGTACCTTGGAATCTTTTAACGCCTCCTTTAATAGCTACCTATCCAGGCTGCAAATTTTAGGCTCCTATATACAACCTTTCGACCAAATCAGCCAGTATTTATATACTATAGAAGGGGTCTTTTTTCAGTGGGCAGAACGGCACCGCACAATAATGAGAATCGCCTATACTTAAGGAAATACATCAAATATTAACCTACAATTTTATATGGTTGATTTACTAGAAGAATAACGCATTAAAGGATCATTAGTAGCAAGGGCTACCACCTACCTCGCAAAGGTTAAGGGTGCCGCTACTAACGCTAACAATAGTAGCAAGCCGGCTAGTAATAATACTAGCAAGGGTGGTAAAAACACTACCACTAATGCCAATAAAAAGAAACAGGGGTCTTCTTCTACCCAACAATAAGAGTCTTCTTCAGCCATATAAGGCAAGCCGGAAAATAAGAAGAAGAAAGAAAAGAAAGATTTAGCTAATAAAGTAGATACCCCACAAAAGACCGAGGAAAAGACTATTAATTCCTTCATACTAGGGAATTATAATACTCTAAGTCTTACACCCAGTAAGATAGCCTATTCTTCCTTCTAGGACCGCGAATATATGTAATTTCTAGCTACCAGCTATAGTGCATAATCCGGTGGGAAAATGCCAACAGATTCTTTGCTCTACGATACTAATTCTATAGTGCATATCATTAACGATAAAAAGCACTTCACCTACTTCTAATACTATACCGGAAATAGACCAGTCATCAGCATAGGTGGTGGCCCAATCAAGCCCAGTGGGTAGGGCATAGCGCGTTTTACCGTGCTATAGGCCACTAACCTACCTTAGTGGGGCACCTTAGAGCTTACTAACGCCCTCTTCATACCAGCTTTTAATATTAATATCTTTAGCGGCATTAAACACTATCTAAATTGTGGCAGTATTTAGGGCCAAAGCCTAATTAACAGCAATAACAAATGCATTAGGCTTCTTAATTTTAAGAAGTATAGCTTCTTTTTACAACAGAAAGGGGTAGATTCGCCGTTTTTACACTATTCTAGCTAAAATTACCTAGCTACACACAATATCTCGGTCGAAATACTTGCCCCAGCCAACCCAGAAGAATATAAGGAATATCCCCTACCAGAGGATTTACCTACCCCACCAGCTAACTCAGACCTTCCACTTCCACCAGCTAATTCGCAAGAAATCCTACTAGCTGACCCACTAGTTAGTCCTGGTTTTTCGGTGGTACCAACAGAGGCTGCTATTCCCAATACAGCTCAACCACCACAGAGGGCCCCGGTCGCCCTTAACCCTGCCCTAATACCAACTGCTAATATAGAATATCAAAAGCTGCTATTATTAGCCGGACTTTAGCATATCCGGCTTAGGCACATCAGAATCCAACTTTTAAAGAAAACCTATATATCAACCATAGGGTTACCTAATCTCAGTAAGGTAAAGGATTCTAACTTTAACTGCATCGCCTATAAAAAGGCAAAGTCAGTTCGGCATTTTACATCAGGGGCTATACCAGACCCTATATATTATTTAGATATTATAGAGGGCGATATCTTCCAAATCAACCCTCTACCATATAATAAACGCCCCATTTGCCTCATCTTAATTGACCAGAAATCACACTTCCGTTAGGTACATTTACTACCCAATAAAGAAGGACCCACGGTATTCCCAGTATTACAAGGGTTCTTCCAAGGTCTTAAGAATCGCTATAGCAAATCAGCTATTAAATTCCACTATAATAGTGGCAAGGAAATCAACGATGTTATTATAGCCTGGCTAGCTCTTAAGGGCATAGATTTTTTAACCTTTTTCCCTTATATTCATAAGCAAAATAGGTTAGCAGAACGCTCTATATGGGTCATTATTAACCGACTTAGAGCTACTATACTTTAGTCTCAGTTACCTTCTTACCTTTAGTCTATAGTAATTCTTAGTATTACTACCTTGGTAAATCTAATAGCAGTTACAAACCGTTCCTTATCACCTTTCGAAGAATTAAAGAAGGATTTTCCGGAAATTACGTATTACTACCTACCCAATCTTACTAGCTTCAGGGCTATTAGTGCGGCTATAGAGGTGCTAATCCCTCTAGAAAAACGGGTTATCAGCCATAAGCTGGCCCCCTAGACCGAGTCAGGTAGGTTACTAGCTATGCTAGGTAACGGTACCTACCTCGTCTACATCCTATATTGCCGGGTCGTCACTAAGATCTCTTTTATTACTTTTACCTACTAAAATGAAGGTATAGGCCCTATTTTAAGTAGCCTAAAGGGCACTTTTGATTTCCAACCGCCTTTTAATTTAGAGGGGGTAAATATCGACTAAATTGCTCTAGAAGAGCCTATCTGGAAGTCGCCTCGCCTAAATATGCCTATTTCAGGCTTAGCCGAGGGTATAGGCCTACCATAGGCTACGGATCCAATATAGCCTACAGGCCCACCATAAATGGGCCTAATACAGCATACGGATCCACTACAACCAGTGGGCCTACTAATTGGCCTGCCACAGCACTCTGCAATATTTCCTAGTAATTCGCTATCTTTCGATTCTAAATCGCTTTAGCCTAACTTAGCTTTTTAGCTTAGGTAAAACGGTCCTTTTTCACCGGCTAAGGAAAATACAGCCTTTTCCTATATAAAAAGGCTGCAAATGCTAGGAAATACAGAAAGCTCTTATCACTAGGAATCTCAATCACTAAGATTTTCCGAATCCATCACAAAAGTGGGCATACCCCGCATATATGAAAATTCTGACTCGCCCCATATAGTAAATTTTTAGTGGTCCGAATCTCAAAGCCCTATATATACTGATTTTCTACGACTTTCCGACACAACAGATTCTGCCTTTTCGCCCGGCTTCCTAGTAAATACAGCATTTCGCTATAGTAAAACGCTGCCTACACTAGAATATCTAAAATTCGAGAGTCTAGATATCGCCTCAAATGAGAGACCGTAGGAGAAAATATTTCGAGTATCAGAAAAAGTGCCTATTTAGCCATACTAGGTTAGGGCTACTAGGGGTAGAATTTAAGGAAGAATACAGCCATAGATACAAGACATGCAAGATATCCTAGGTTATGGATACTATAGGTCACTTTTGGACCTATAGGCTGACCAATAGCCTAACCTATAGACTGACTAACAGTCTGACCAATAGTCTGACCTATAGACTGACTAATAGGGTGCTTTCCTACCTACCCAGCCGAAAAACGACCAGATTTTCGGATATTTAGGCAGCCCCCTAGAGGCTCCCACATAGGATTTCCCCCCTTCCTATGCTTTTTACTAGTAAATATACGATATTTGCTATATAGTAAAGATTAAGGCTGCAAAACGGGCCCTAGAAGGTGTGCCTAATAGCTGGAAGGAAGTCTTATACAGCCTATAAAAGGATAGCTGGGTTAAGGCCTTATTTTTGGAATTCGAGCAATTAATCGATTTAAATATCTTCTAATTTATTCCTAAGACTAGTGTTCCTACTAATAGGAAAATATTGCGTAACCGGCCTATTTTTCGCGTTAAGAAAGATGCAAATAATAACCCGGTTAAATATAAAGCACGATTAGTTGTTAAAGGCTTTATGTAGGTATCTAGGTAAGACTTTACGGAGACCTATGCCTCTACTTCGATCCCACTAATATAGAGGATTATCCTTGCTTTTACTGCTGCAAACAATTGGGAAATAGAGCAGATCGACTTTATTAGTGCCTTTCTAAATAGTGAACTACTAGAGACGATTTATATGGAGATTCCAGCTGGTTTTCTAGAATTTGCAGAAAGCCTACTCTCACCTAACCTAGCCTTATGGTCTGACTAGTAGCGTCGTCGACTTCTAGCCTTACTTACTAAGGTTGGATATAACCCCTCTATATTATAAGTCATACTATTAAAGAAAGCCTTATATGGGCTAAAATAAGGCCCTCGCGAGTGGTAGTTATAGTTAAAAGACCTTCTAGTATAAGAGGGTTTTAAGCCGTTACTTTCTGATGCTGCCGTTTTCTATAATAAAGGAACGCATACCTTTATTGTAACCTATATAGATGACTATTTGATTGTCGGTCCGGACCTTAGCTATATTGACCAGCTTAAGGCTAAGTTCCATAAGGTTTATGCTATAGAAGACTGAGGACCTGCCTCCTTCTTTCTAGGAGTGTAGATTATTAGGGATAGAGAAAAGGGTCTATTATAGCTGCATTAATCGCAATTTATTACGGAAGTCCTTAAGAAATTCAACCTTAAGGACGCACGACCGTATCTAATTCCACTATAGCCCGGTATACTCGCTAAGTCTGAGGCTGATAATACGCCGCTAGATGCTAGTAATTAACACTTATTCCAGTAGCTAGTAGGGACATCGATGTGGTTGATGATAATATCAAGACCTAACCTTGCCTTTCCAACGCAATACCTATCATGATATATATAATAGGCTTCCACTATACAGCTTAATGCTATTAAGGGCGCTTTTCGCTACTTAGCTGGTATGGCAAATACAGCCATTTATTACCGAGCCGCTAAAGCTACCGTAGTATTAGCTGCATTTTCTGATAGCGATTTTGCTAGATGCCGGCTGACTTCTAAGTCTACTAGTGGTTATCTTACTACCTTAAATAGTGGGCCTATTAGCTGGAGGTCAAAACGGTCTTCGACTGTGGTTTTATTAACGCTTGAAGCCGAGTCTAATATAATGCTTGAAGCGATTCGCGAAGTAGAGTAGATATCTAATTTATTTAAAGAAATCCAGGTCGATATTCAACGCCCGATACTACTATACTGCGATAACTAAGGGTCTATTTCTAACGCAAATGACCCAAATCAGCATGCCCGTATTAAGCATACCTTGCTTAAATTCCGGTATATACGTGAGAAGGCCTACGGTGGCCTAGTAAAAATATCTTATTTACCTACGACAGATATGCCTACGGATAGACTTACCAAACCACTCCTAAGCCCGAAATTCCCCATATTTCGGCAATTATTAGGGCTGCAATCCCTATAATTTTTTCTTCTTTTTTATGGGACTTCTTTCTTTTATTCTAACGCTAGGATTAGCTATGTTGCTAATCAGAGGGGGTGTTGAAATTAGTGCCTTTTTAGCTGTATTTTGGTACTGGTCTCGCTACCATACGACGTTTCTGCGTTGAGATATCGCGGTGGCTATACTAGGCGCTATAGTGGGGCACAGCGCCTTACAACGCCGATTATAGTGGGCCGCAGCGCCGGTCACGGCACCGGCACAGCGCCCCACAGCCGGCTACAGCGGCCGGTCACAGCGGGCCACAGGGCCCACAACAGGCGGCGCATTTCTACGGGATTACCAAATGGGCAAACCTTGCTAATACCAGCACTTTCGGCCTTCTACATACAGTCACCCGCTACACCGGTTATTTACAGCAGACCGATATAGGGCTTCCGGCCCGTACGGCAGGCTGTTATAGGGCATCCGGCATACCGCTATAAGCCACTGGGCTTGGTTGGGTAGGCATTGGGTAGGATATTGGGCACGGTTGGGCAGACCGACTTTTCGTCGGGTTTTTCGCTATTTTTGCGGTTTTTCATTATTTTCAACCACTTTTTCAAGATGGTAGAAATATGCCCAAAATTCCCTCTTTCTAGCTAGAATAGTCACCAACAATTAGAATCAGATTTCCCTGACATCTTTGCTCTGGTCAACCTCTTGTGCGCTTTAAATCTTTAACCAGCTCTTTGTTTTATTCTGCAACGCCTTGTACGCCACTGTCGGTATCCAGTACATTTCCAACAGTGTTCTGAATCACCATTTTGCAACAGGTTGCTACTAAAACGACCTTTATTACCTTTATTTATCAAAATGAAGGTATAGGCCTTATTTCTAGTGGCCTAGAAGAAGACTTTCATAAAGGGTAAAATATAGGTTTAAAGGGGGTATCTAGCAGTAAAGAACCTGCTATTTTACTGGATGACCTAGAAAGCATTCCTGACCCTACTAACTCTACTAACCTTACTAGTATTACTAATACTAATGCTATACCGGATGACCTGGAAAGCATACCGGACCCTACTAATATTACTAATAATAATATTATACTGGATGACCTTAAAAGCGTCCCTAGTATTATTAATATTAATACTACCCCTATAATTTAGTCTCCGGCTATTGTAAAGGATGACCTTATAGATATTCTTACTAGCCTTATTCCTGCTGACCTTACTAGCTTTACTGGCCCTATTAGCCCTATTGGCCCTATTAGCCCTACTGGCCCTATTGGCCCTATTAGCCCTACTGGCCCTACTGGCCCTACTAATCCTATGGGCCCTACTAACCCTACTGGCTTTACCGACTTATTCCCTTAGGAGGGTTATATCTTACACTACCTAATATAGGATTCCTATTATAAAGCGAAGCGTAAGCTTGCTAAAAATGCTGACGGCACGCCAAATAGCTAGAAGGATATGCTATAAAGCCCTGAAAAAGACCTTTAGATAAAGGCCTTATTTAAGGAATTTGAGCAGTTATTGGATACTAAAGTCTTCTAATTTATTCCTAAGTCTAGCGTTCCTATTGATAGGAAAATTATACGCAATAGGCCTGTTTTTCGGGTTAAAAAGGATGCTAATAATCAGCCTATAAAATATAAGGCTAGATTAGTTATCAAGAGTTTTATATAAGTCGAAGGAAAGGACTTTTAGTATACCTATGCTTCTACCTTTATCCTACCTACCTAGAGGGTTATACTAGCTTTAGCTGTTAGTAATTATTAGGAAATAGAGCAAATTGACTTTATAGGCGCTTTTCTAAATAGCGAACTTTCTGAAACTATTTATATAGATATTCCTAATGGATTCCTTAAATTTACGGAAAGTTTACTAACTAATAATAAGCTTTGGTCTAATATATAGCGCCAACGGCTACTAATTTTGCTTAAAGAAGTTGGCTTTGACCCTTCTATAAAGCAAGCTATTTTATTAAAGAAGGCCCTATACGGACTAAAATAAGTACCCCGCGAATGGCAATACCGGCTAAAAGACCTGATTTTTAGTAAAGGCTTCTTACCTTTAGCCTCTGATGCTGCCGTCTTTTATAATAAGCAAACTAGCACCTTTATCGTTACTTATATTGACGATTGCCTATTAGTTGGTCCAAATATAACTTATATTAACCAGCTAAAAAGGAAATTTCATAAGGTTTATACTATAGAAGACTGCGGTCTGGCTTCCTTCTTTTTAGGCGTATAGATTATACGAAATAGGAAGGAAGGTCTATTGTGGCTATACTAAGCCTAATTTATAGCAGAGGTTTTAGCTAAATTCGGCTTATAGAATCCTAAACCTCAGCTAATTCTACTTTAACTAGGGATTCTAAATGAATCTAGTGGAAAAGATCTTAGCCCTAAATTTACTAGGTTCCGCGAGTTACTAGGTCTTAGGGCCTGCTAACTTATACTAACTTACTTTTACTAAGGTTTTTCTTATGTTTTTCCTTAGCACTTTTAATGCATTTTCTTTCATTATCCTTTACACGATTAGCTTACTACTATAGTAGCTAATCAGAGGGGGTGTTAAAACCCTATAGTAGCCTATTAGGCTGCTGGCCTAATGCTCTGCTGGCTTACTGACCTTTTGTCCCTTATACCGCCTCTTTGACTTATGGTAGTCTTACTTTAGGCCTTTGCCTTTTACCTTAGGATTTTTAGTGGATTATTTACTGTATATCAAGTAAGGTAGGCCTTATTAAAAAAGGTGTGGTATTGCTAAATTAGCGTGGTGGGCCTACTAGTGTGGTGGCGGCCTACTAGTGTGGTGGCTAGTCCACTAGTGTGGTGGGTAGTTACTAGCGTGGTGGCTAATTACTAGTGCGGTGGTTAGGGTGGTTGGAAAGGCTGGATATAGTGGGGCTGCTGACGTATTATATACGTGGCATAGCGAGCATTACGGGGAGCTTTCTTACTGGCTATCTTGGATGCCTGGGCCCACCCCTTTTTCGTGTATATATAAGATAGCTTTTCCCCTTCTTTCTAGATAGTAGAAGGGCAGCATAATCGAGTCTATTAATACACTATATGCCTCTTAACTTCTTACCTTCCCTGCGTTTTCTGGTTATTTTATATTTGCCTTGCCTTTATACTTGCCCTGCTTTATAGCACTTATATAGTCTTAGGACTTAGTGAAAAATCTAGTATTTATACTAAGATTAGTTCACAGGTCGCAGACAGTCTCGTGCCATCTAGCTAGCTAGTAAGGCTCTGCTTTTATAGTGACCTTAAGAATTGCAATAACTATCATTATCTTTAGTAGTAGTCTTAGTAGAAGGTCTAGCTTCAGTAGCTTTAGTAGACTTTTTATTAGTAGCCTGGGTAGCCTAGGTAGCCTAGGTATCGTTATTTTGCCTACTAACTAGGCCCTATATAAGGTCAGTTAGTATATTCATCTAGGACTTCATATCGTCTATATCCAGCTGTAGTTATACGTTAGCATCAGCCTTAGTATTGGATTCAGGGACCTTATAGGATCCTAACTCTGCTATAGTAGGCAAAAAGGGTTTAAAAATCCATTGAAAAATGGTGCCGATAGTTATAAAATAGAGGAATAACTAGCTGAATAACTAGCAAAATAGTCGAATAACTAGTAAATTAGCTAATAAAATAGTCGAATAACTAGTAAAATAGCCAGTAAAATAGTCGAATAACTAATCGGATTGTCAGTATATATAGTAGCTAGTAGCCTACTATAAAAGGTAACCGCAGAATATAGCGGTAGGTCTTAGTATAAAAGCACAGATGCCGTAGGCGTTATATAAGTCCGTATTATAGCGTTAGTATTTAAAGGTGCTTATATAGTGCCGTAATATAAAGGTGCCGTAAGTGCCATAGGTACCGTAGGTGCCGTGGGTGCTATAGGTGCCGTAATATAAAAGGTGCCGTAAGTACCATACCAAAAGTGCTATAAGTGGAAGAGTATAACAGGTGCCGTATAATGCAGTAGGTATCGTGCATTAGATATAAAGCTATTATATAGTAGTATAATATAAAGGATATTACACTATAAAATCCATAGGTGCCATAGGTTACACCGAAAATAACATAAAGTTACGCTAAAAGTGCCGTAAGGTTACGCCATAAGTTGCCATTAGGTACGCCATTAATTGCCGTAGGGTAATACCATAGGTAATAAAGGGTAAGCTAAAGGTAATAATAGGTAAGCCAAAGTTAATAAGGGTAAGCCGAAGATACTAAAGGATAGCTATATTAGTAGTACTAATAAGCAAAAGAGACTAAGGGGTAAACATAAAAAAGTAGGGTAAAAATAAAGAAGTAAAAACCCAGGCTTATAACCTATTGCAATTCTAAAGGTCACTATAAAGCAAAGCCTTATTAGCTAGCTAGATAGTACGAGACTGTCTGCGACCTATAACTTAATCTTAATATAAATACTAGATTTTTCAATAAGTCCTAAGACTATATAAGTGCTATAAAGCGAGGCAAGTATAAAGGCAAGGCAAATATAAGATAACCAGAATAACATAGGGAAGGTAGGAGTTAAGAGGCATATAGTGTATTAATAGGTTCGATTATACTACCCTTCTACTATTTAGAAAGAAGGGGGAAAGCTATCCTATATATATACGAAGGAGAGGTAGGCCTAGATATCTAGGGTAGCCAGTAAGAAAGCTCCCTATAATACTCATTACTAACCCCGCTATATCCAACTAACCCCGCTATATCCAGCCACTCTAACCATTATACTAGTAACTAACTACTATGCTAGTAACTAGCCACCACGCTAGTAATTAACCACCACACTAGTGGACTAGCCATCACACTAATAGGCCGCCACCACACTAATAGGCCACTACGCTAATTTAGCAATACCATACCTTTTTTAATAAGGCCTACCTTACTTAGTATACAGTAATAATCTACTGAAAATCCTTAAGGTAAAAGATAAAGGCCTAAGGTTAGTAAGACTACCATAAGTTTAAGAGACGGTATAAGGCCAACAGCCTAGTAGGCTACTATAGGATTTTAACAACTATAGACTTAAAGTATCTGCATATTATAATATAGCTAGAATTTAAGTTGCATTAATATTTAATTTAAAGAAATTTTTAGAGTATATACGTATAGGAATTAAAAATCAGCTATAAGCTCGGGTCTTAATATTTATTATTGCAAAATGGTGATTCAGAATACTATTGGAAATATACTAGATACCGACAGTAGCATATAAGGCGTTGCAGAATAAAATAAAGAGCTGGTTAAAGATTTAAAGCGCATAAGAGGTTGATTAGAGCAAAAATATTAGGGAAATCTAATTCTAATTGTTAGTAACTATTCTAGCTAGAAAGAGGGAATTTTAGGCATATTTCTACTATTTTGAAAAAGTGGTTAAAAATAATAAAAAACCGCAGAAATAGCAAAAAACCTAACGAAAAGTCGGTCTGCCTAACCGTGCCCAGTCTATGCCTAATATCCTACCTAATGCCTACCCAACCAAGCCTAATGGCTTATAGCGGTGTGCCGGATGCCCTATAATAGCCTGCCGTACGGGCTGGAAGCCCTATACCAGTCTGCCGTAAAGGCGCGGTATAGCGGGTGACTATATATAGAAGGCCGAAAGTGCGGTATTAATAGGATTTACCCATTTAGTAATCCCGTAGAAATACGCCGCCTGTTGTAGGCCCTATGGCCCACTGTGACCGGCCGCTATGGCCGGATGTAGGTCGCTATGCTAGTGCCATGACCGGCGCTATAGTCTACTGTAATCGGCGCTATAGCCCATTATAATCGGCGTTATAGGGCGCTATACCCTACCATAGCGCCTAGTATAGCCACCGCGATATCTTAACGCAGAGACATCGTATGGTGGCGAGACCAGTACCAAAATACAGCTAAAAAGGCGCTGATTTTAACACCCCCTCTAATTAGCAATATGGCTAATCCTAGCATTTAGAATAAAAGAAAGAAGTCCTATAAAAAATAAAAAAAAAAAGTTAAGCTATAGGGATTACAACCCTAATAGCTGCCGAAATATAGGGAATTTCGGGCTTAAGAGTAGTTTAGTAAGTCTATCCGTAGGCATATCTATCGTAGGTAAATAAGATATTTTTACTAGGCCACTATGGGCCTTCTCACGTATATACTGGAATTTAAGCAAGATATGCTTAGTGCGGGCATACTAATTTGGGTCATTTGCATTAGAAATAGACCCTTAGTTATCGCAGTATAGTAGTATCGGGCGTTAAATATCGACCTGGATTTCTTTAAATAAATTAGATATCTACTCTACTTCGCGAATCGCCTTAAGTATTGCATTAGACTCGGCTTTAAACGTTAATAAAACCATAGTTAAAGACCATTTTAACCTCTAGCTAATAGGCCTACCATTTAAAGTAGTAAGATAACTACTAGTAGACTTCGAAGTCAGCCGGCACCCAGCAAAATCGCTATTAGAAAATACAGCTAATACTACGGTAGCTTTAGCGGCTCGGTAATAGTAACAAATGGCTATATTTGCCGTACTAGCTAAGTAGCGGAAAGTGCCCTTAGCAGCATTAAGCTGTATAGTGGAAGCCTATTGCATATATCGTGATAGGTATTGCGTTGGAAAGGTAAGGTTAGGTCTTAATATTATTATTAACCATATCGATGTCCCTATTAGCTGCTGGAATAAGTATTGATTATTAGTATCTAGCGGCGTATCGTCAGCCTTAGTAAGTATACCGGGCTATAGCGGGATTAGATGCGGTTATACGTTCTTAAGGTTGAATTTCTTAAGGACTTCCGTAATAAATTGCGATTAGTATAGCTATAATAGGCCCTTTTCTCTATCCTTAATAATCTGCACTCTAAGAAAGAAAGAGGTAGGTCCTCGGTCTTCTATAGTATAAACCTTATAGAATTTAGCCTTAAGCTGGTCAATATAGCTAAGGTCCAGACCGATAATTAAGCAATTATCTATATAGGTTATAATAAAGGTATGCGTTCCTTTATTATAGAAGATAGCAGTATTAGAAAGTAATGGCTTAAAACCTTCTTATACTAGAAGGTCTTTTAACTATAATTGCCACTCGCGAGGGCCTTATTTTAGCCTATATAAGGCTTTCTTCAATAGTATGACCTATAATGCAGAGGGGTTATATCCAACTTTAGTAAGTAAGGCTAGAAGTCGATAATACTGCTGGTTAGACTATAAGGCTAGGTTAGGTAAGAGTAGGCTTTCTATAAATTCTAGAAAACTAGCTAGAATATCTATATAAATCGTCTCTAGTAGTTTACTATTTAGAAAGGCATTAATAAAGTCGATCTGCTCTATTTCCTAGTTGTTTGTAGTAGTAAGAGTAAGGATAATCCTCTATATTGGTGGGATCGAAGTAGAGGTATAGGTCTCCGTAAAGTCTTGCCTAGATATCTATATAAAGCCTTTAATAACTAATCGTACCTTATATTTAACCGGGTTATTATTTGCATCTTTCTTTATACGAAAAATAGGCCGGTTATACAATATCTTCCTACTAGTAAGAATATTAGTCTTTAGTATAAATTGGAAGATATTTAAATCGATTAATTGCTCGAATTCTAAAAATAAGGCCTTAACCTAGCTATCCTTATGTGGGTTATATAAGACTTCCTTCTAGCTATTAGGTATACCTTCTGGGGCCCGTTTTGCAGCCTTTATCTTATAGTAGATATCGTGTATTTATTGGTAAAAGGCATAGGAAGGGTGGAAATCCTATATAGAAGCCTTTAGGGGGCTGCCTAAGTATCTGAAAATCTGGTCGTTTTTCGGCTAGGTAGGTAGGAAAGCACCCTATTAGTTAGTCTATAGGTTAGACTATTGGTCAGACTATTAGTCAGTCTGTGGGTTAGGCTATTGGTTAGCCTATAGGTCTAAAAGTGACCTATAGTATCTATAACCTAGGATACCTTATACGTCTTATATTTATGGCTGTATTCTTCCTCGAATTCTACCCTTAGTAGCCTTAACCTAGTATAGCTGAATAGGCACCTTTTCTAATACTTAAAATATTTTCTTTTACGGTCTCTTATTTAAGGCGATATTTAGACTCTCGAATTTTAGATATTCTAGTATAAGCAGTATTTTACTATAGCGAAATAGTATATTTATTAGGAAGCTGGGCGAAAAGGCAGAATCTATTATATTGGAAAGTCGCAGAAAATCAGTATGTATGGGGCTTTAAGATTCAGACTATTGAAAATTTGCTATATAGGGCGAGTCAGAATTTTTATATATGCGGGGTATACCCACTTTTGTGATGGATTTGGAAAATCTTGGTGGTTGAGATTCCTAGTGATGAGAGCTTTCTATATTTCTTAGTATTTGCAGCCTTTTTATATGGGAAAAGGCTGTATTTTCTTTAGCCGGTGAAAGCGGACTATTTTACCTAAGCTAAAAAGCTGAGTTAGGCTGAAGCGATTTAGAATTAAAAGATGGCGAATTGCTGGGAAATATTGCAGAGTGCTATGGCGGGCTAATTAGTAGGCCCATTGGTTGTGGCAGGCCTATTAGTTATTATAGATCTGTATGCTGTATTAGGCCTATTAGTTATAGTAGGCCCGTAGGCTATATTGGATCTGTGGCCTATGGTAGGCCTATGCCCTCGGCTAAGCCTAAAATAGGTATATTTAGGCGAGGCGACTTCTAAATAGGCTCTTCTAGAGTAATTTAGTCGATATTTACCCCTTTTAAAATAGAAGATAGTAGGAAGTCGAATTTGCCCTCTAGGCTATTTAAAATAGGGCCTATACCTTTATTTTAGTAGGTAAAAGTAATAAAAGAGGTCTTAGTGACGACCTGGCGATATAAGATATAGATGAGGTAGGTGCCGTTACCTAGCGTAGCTAGTAACCTACCTAACTCGGTCTAAGGGGCTAGCTTATAGCTGATGACCTATTTTTCTGGAGGGATTAATACTTTTATAGCCGCACTAATAGCCCTAAAGTTAGTAAGGTTGGGTAGGTGGTAGTATATAATTTCCGGAAAATCCTTTTTTAATTTCTTAAAAGGTAATAAGGAATAGTTTGAGACTACTATTAGATTTACTAAGATAGTAATATTAAGAATTACTGCAGACTAAAGGTAAGAAGGTAACCGAGACTAAAGTATAGTAGCTCTAAGTCAGTTAACGATAACCCGTATAGAGCGTTTTATTAACCTATTTTGCTTATAAATATAAGGGGAAGAAGTTAAAAAATCTATGCCCTTAAGAGCTAGCCAGGCTATAATAATGTTATTAATTTCCTTGCCACTATTATAGTGGAATTTAATAGCTGATTTGCCGTAGCGATTCCTAAGACTTTAGAAGAACCCCTATAATACTGGGAATACTATGGGTCCTTCCTTATTAGGTAGTAAGTGCATTTAATAGAAGTATGATTTCCGGTCTACTAAGATAAGACAAATAGGGCGTTTATTATATAATAGAGGGTTAATTTAGAAGATATTACCCTCTATAATATCTAAATAATATATAGGGTCTAGTATAGCCCCTAATATAAAACGCCGAACTGATTTTGCCCTTTTATAGGCGATGTAGTTAAAATTAGAATCTTTTACCTTACTAAGATTAGGTAACCTTATGGTTGATATATAGGTTTTCTTTAAAAGTTGGATTCCGATATGCCTAAGCCGGATATACTAAAGTCCGGCTAGTAATAGTAGCTTTTAATACTCAGTATTAGCTGTTAGGGCTGGGTCGAGGGTGACCGGGGCCTTTTATGGTGGTTAGGCTATATTGGGAATAGTAGCCTCTATTGGTACTACTGAAAAACTAGGACTAGCTAGTAGAAGTGGAAGGTCTGAGTTAGCTAGTAGGGTAGGTAAATCCTCTAATAGGGGATATTCTTTATATTCTTCTAGGTTAGCTAGGGCAAGTAATTCGACCGAGATACTATATAAAGCCGGTTAGCTGGTATAGTGTAAAAATAGCGAATCTACCCTTTTTTATTATAAAAAGAAGCCATACTTTTTAAAATTAAGAAGCCTAATATACTTATTATTGCTATTAATTAGGCTTTAGCCCTAAATACTACTACGATTCAGATAGTATTTAATACCGCTAAAGATGTTAATATTAAAAGCTGGTATGAAGAGGGCGTTAGTTAGCTCTAAGGTGCCTTACTAAGGTAGGTTAGTAGCCTATAGTACGGTAAAACGCGCTATGCCCTACCTACTAGGCTTAATTAGGCCACTACCTGTATTAATGACTAGTCTGTTTCCGGTATAGTGTTAGAAGTAGGTGAAATGCTTTTTATTGTTGATAATATACACTATAAAACCAGTATTATAAAGTAAAAAATCTATTGGCGTTTTCCTACCGGATTATGCATTATAGCTAGTAGCTAGAAATTGTATATATTTACGGTCCTAGAAGGAAGAATAGGCTATCTTACTGGGTATAAGACTTAGAGTATTATAATTCCTTAGTATAAAGGAATTAATAGTCTTTTCCTTTTCGTCGGTCTTTTATAAGGTATCTACTTTATTAGCTAAATCTTTCTTTTTTTTCTTTTTTTTATTTTCCGGCTTACTTTATATAGCTAAAGAAGACCTTTATTGGATAGAAGACCCCTATTTCTTTTTATTAGCGTTGGTGGTAGTGTTTTTACCACCCTTGCTAGTGTTGTTACTAGCTGGCTTGCTACTATTATTAGTATTAGTAGCGGCACCCTTGACCTTTGTAAGGTAGGTGGTAGTCCTTACTACTAATAACCCTTTAATGCGTTATTCTTCTAGTAAATTAACTATATAAAATTGCAGGTTAATATTTAATATATTTCCCTAAGTATAGGCGATTCTTATTATTATGCGGTGCCGTTCTGCCTACTAAAAAAAGACCCCTTCTATAGTATATAAATACTGGCTGATTTAGTCGAAAGGTTGTATATAGGAGCCTAAAATTTGCAGCCTGGATAGGTAGCTATTAAAGGAGGCGTTAAAAGATTCTAAGGTACCCTTATAGCCTGTAAAATTTAGTTAATAGAAGGCAGGGTATAGGTGGGTCTGCTATATATCTGATGAGTAAGAATACTATTTGGTGAGTAATATAAAGGCTGATTCTGGGTTAGTATACTAGTTAATAGCGGTAGCTAGTCCTTCTGTGCAACTATTCTTGATAAGTAATAGTAAAAGTGCTTGCTTTGAGTCGTTAAATTTGCTAGTAATAGAAGAATCTTTGATAAATTTAGCGATATTAAGTGCCCTAAGTTGAATTATAAGGGCTTGTTTTTATTAGTCGAAGTTAGATGCCCCCCTTAGCTTTTGGGATTTTTAGAATCTATTGGCTGTTTTAGCTAGTTCCTTGATAGCTATAGTGCTGATTTGGCTGCTAATACTGGATGGAACCGGTAGGGGTTGCTGCTGGGCTTTAGGTAGTGATAGTGGGTTATTTCCTTTACCTATAGGGGTTTGGAAGGTATCTATATCTATTATATCCTGGGATGGTAGGCTAATAGTAGGCTTGATTAGTCTATCTACTAAGGTGCCTACCTTATTAGCTAAAAAATCGATTTTAGAATTAATTCGATTAAATTTATAGTTGAATTCTTTTCTTATTTCCTATTAGTCTTCCCTGAGTTAGGTAATTTTTTAGTTATTATTAGATTCTTCTACCTCTGCCGTATTAGGGATTTGGTAGCCTGGGTTATTGGCGGTAGGAACGTTCTGACTGGCTATTATAGGAAGAGAAAAGGTGCTGGAAAGTCTTAAAAATGCGAAGAAAATTAAGACTGAAAATCTAGATAAAACTAGAAGAAAGCTGCGTTAAGGAATAACCTTAGAAAATCCTATTATAAGGATGTGTTGTAGCTTAGTGTGGTAGCTAGGTTCTTAAATCTGGGATGATTAGTCCCTTATTAGTAGATTTCTGGAAGGTTAGCTGCTAAATGCGTTAAAATCCTAAGTTAGCGTAAAAAAGTCTTAAGCTGGAAGCCTTAAGACACCGGGCTTATAACCTGTTGCAAAATGGTGATTCAGAATACTGTTGGAAATGTACTGGATACTGATAGTAGCGTATAAGGCGTTGCAGAATAAAATAAAGAGCTGGTTAAAGATTTAAAGCGTATAAGAGGTTGACTAGAGTAAAGATATTAGGGAAATCTGATTCTAATTGTTGGTGACTATTCTAGCTACAAAGAGGGAATTTTAGGTATATTTCTACTATCTTGAAAAAGTGGTTGAAAATAATGAAAAACCGCAGAAATAGCAAAAAACCCGACGAAAAGTCGGTCTGCCCAACCGTGCCTAGTCTGTGCCTAATATCCTACCCAATGCCTACCCAACCAAGCCCAGTGGCTTATAGCGGTGTGCCGGATGCCCTATAATAGCCTGCCGTACGGGCTGGAAGCCCTATACCGGTCTGCCGTAAAGGCGCGGTGTAGCGGGTGACTATATGTAGAAGGCCGAAAGTGCGGTATTAGTAGGATTTGCCCATTTGGTAATCCTATAGAAATGCGCCGCCTGTTGTGGGCCCTGTGGCCTACTGTGACCGGCCGCTGTGGCCGGATGTGGGTCGCTGTGCCGGTGCCGTAACCGGCGCTGTGGTCCACTGTAATCGGCGCTGTGGCCCATTATAATCGGCGTTGTGGGGCGCTATGCCCTACCATAGCGCCTGGTATAGCTACCGCGATATCTCAACGCAGAGACGTCGTATGGTGGCGAGACCAGTACCAAAATACAGCTAAAAAGGCGCTGATTTCAACATTTATAAATAAATAAAAAAAATACAAGAAGGTTTTTTATCCAGTCTTTTTTGATCTATTTACTATATTTTATTATAAGTTTATCTTTCTTGTCTTAATTTACTTAATATATTTATATCAAAATATAGCTAGAATTTAAGCTGCACTTATACGTAGCTTAAGAAAAATTATATAAGATATGTATATAAAAGCTGTGAAATCCCGTCTTATAATCTCGTGGCATAAAGTTAAATATACTGTAAGATATAAAAAGACTAGATATAGTTAATATAGTATATTAGACTTGTTAAAATCTTATAGTAGCCTACTAGGCTGCTGGCCTAATGCCCTACTGGCCTATTGACCTTCTGGCCCTCATACCGCCTCTTAGACTTACAGTAGTCTTACTAACCTTAGGCCTTTGCCTTTTACCTTAAGGATTTTCAGTGGATTATTTACTGTATATCAAGTAAGGTAGGCCTTATTAAAAAAGGTGTGGCATTGCTAAATTAGCGTGGTGGCCTACTAGCGTGGTGGCGGCCTACTAGTGTGGTGGCTAGTCCACTAGTGTGGTGGCTAGTCACTAGCGTGGTGGTTAGTCACTAGCGTGGTGGTTGGTTACTAGTGCGGTAATTGGGGTAGTTGGAAAGGCCGGATATAGCGGGGTTGTTGACGTATCATATACGTGGCATAGTGAGCATTACGGGGAGCTCTCTTACTGGCTACCCTGGATGTCTGGGCCCACCCCTCCTTCGTGTATATATAGGATAGCTTTCCCCCTTCTTTCTAGATAGCAGAAGGGTAGCACAATCGAACCTGTTAATGCACTACATGCCTCTTAACTTCCACCTTCCCTGCGTTTCTGGTTATCTTATATTTGCCTTGCCTTTACACTTGCCCTGCTTTATAGCACTTGTATAGTCTTAGGACTTAGTGATGAATCTAGTATTTATACTAAGATTAAGTCACAGGTCGCAGACAGTCTCGTGCCATCTAGCTAGCTAGTAAGGCTTTGCTTTATAGTAACCTTGAGAACTGCAATAAGACTAAAGCTTGAGGAGAGAGTAAGAGTTATGCCGACTACATGACTAGATATAAGTGAATTCTATATAACTTGTTATTAGTACAAGAGCTCTGTGCTTCTGCGTGCTAATGGCCTTATAGTTACCAACTATTATTGTCGGAATTGCTGTCGTAAAGTGCCCAATTGGACACATTGCGACGAATGTGCCGTATAAACGCTGCGCATAATGTGGCCACTTTTGCCCCTGTGCCTGGTAGGGCACGCAGGCAGCCCAACCCGACCGCGCTGATGCACGTGGCTACGGCACGCGCACAAAAAGGGCCACATCGTGTAATTCCTCTCTTTTGCCTCTTTTCTACTTTCTTAGATAGTCATTAGTAAAGTAATAAAATCTTTTACTTGGTGATCACCTAATACATCATACCATGCGCGCAACCCTATAGACAACTGGGTATACCGAGTTTTTATCAATAATTATAGCTTTATCTAATGTATTATTCTAAAATTACGGGATAGTGCCTTATACACACTATTATGATATATAACTGCATAGATATTAGAGCTGTCAAAATGTGTGACTTTTGTAACGATGTAGCCCAAAAGGCCCTAAGCAGGTGCCGCGCACATCGTCAGGTAAAATCCTACTCTCTTAACTATACGTGTGAGGGTTGGAAGGCTAGGCAGGGTCAATCTGGTATATTGGACTAAAGCTTGAGGAGGAATCAGAAGTGTCCCGGACTATGTGGCTATATATGCGCGAGTCTGTTATGACTCGCGGCTGGTTCGCAGGGTCTGCGCCTCTGCTATAGTCGCCAACCATCCTCGTGTCCTCTTCCAGGACTGTAAGGCCCTATCCCACGTTTCATCCTATGGTCGCGGGGCGGGGCCTTACAATACGGCCAAAAGAGTACGTATTGTATTAAGTTATTTTGACTTGGTACAATTGACACCTATGTCACATTAGCCGCGCACACTTACTATAAGCTTGTCCTTAGTATGAAACAGGCGTAGTCCAAATCCTTGACAACTCTTGTATTATTAGTAGATAACGTGAGAATTTACCTATATCTGGCTATATAATTGGAAAGACTCTTTTTTTTTCTTAAGTTTTAGCCTAATATTATTTATCAAAAATTTGAGCTATGCCCGTATCCAAAGATTAGCCGAGGTTTATCCGAGGTTTAAGCTGGAAAAGCTATATGAATATTAGATGTGTGTTAATTATATTAAGTATAATAACTTAGTATAATACGTACTCTTTAAGCCTATTTAACAAGAGTAAAAAGTTGGATTAGCCTGATAATATGCATAGACATCTGCTTAATGCCCTTTAAGCCACTTTGTTATAATAACTATTCATTTTAATAGTCTATAATTTATAATTATAAAAGTAATTTTATAGGATCTTTATATAAATAAGTAATTAGTAGTTCTAACTTCATTGATTATAAAATCAAATTAAGTGGTAATATTCTACGTAAACTTATCCGCAGGTCGTTACAGAGCATCAAGACCTTTGCTGATAATATATGTTTTTCGGCAAGTTTGCAATTCCTCAACATCTTAACAGATAAAAATAATAGGCTCAAGTAACCCAGTCTCAGCCCCCTTCCCGTCCTCTTAAAGCTTTTGATTAGCAGATAAACCAAAAGATGCCACGGGCGACTTCTTCGAGCCGTACCACCGGTGGTTATGATTTCGCCAACTCTGGACTTGCTGCTATGTGCCAGCCTCGGTCCGTCTAGATAATCGAGCAGCAAGGGCAAGGAAAGCGGTTTGCAGCTCATTTCTTCTACTTCCCTGCGTCGGTACCGAAACCTGCCCCGGAGTTGGTCGAAGTCTTCTCTTCCCATCTCGCGAAAGTACAGGTTTGTCTTCAGGTCTCCCGGCTTAACGGTTAGGTTTCTCGCCCTGGCTGCCGAGTAGCTCGTGCTGAGAGAAGTATCCTGGGACTTGGACGCCAATCCAGACTAGTATTGACGCATAAGACGTAAAAGAAGAGCGTTTCCTGGTGGTGGCGGAAAACTTCCCAAAGACGCAATGGAGACTCCGAGACGAAATCCGAAGCGCAAGCTTTCCGAGACGGCGGATGTTGCGGATGGCATCCCCGACGATCCGCTTGGCGAGGCGTGCCGTCCACTCACTCCGCAAGAGATTGAAGACTGGAAAGGGTGGGTTGAGCTGGAATCAGAGCCGGTAGGGGAAGAGACCCGTCAGCATCTCCGGCAAGAGGACGGGACGGACCAAGCGGGGACAATATCACTAACGATGGACTCAAAAGGCCTTTTTCAACATCATACTCCGAGATCTGGGGGTGAGAAACGCAAAAGTGCAGGAACTGTTCGCGATAGACCAGGAATCTCTGGAGGCAGTCGCGTAAGAAACTGGCGTCTCACCATTCGAAACCATCATTTTTGAGCTAAACCCTTACCGCAGGAAACCCGTTCTTGGGCTAATCTTCCTGTTCCAATATGAGCCTGGCCATGACGAGAAGGAGCAGCAACAGGACACGGAGAGCGGCATATGGTTTGCAAACCAGGTGAGCCTTCTTCGGCCTTCTTTTCTCTCCCTCTTCCTGCCATGAGAGGGCCTTGTTGCCTTCTGCTTGGATGCAAGCCGTGCTAAAGAAACATTGTGGTCAGACAACAAACAATGCTTGCGCTACCGTAGCGCTGCTCAACATCCTGATGAACGCACGTGACATAGACTTGGGCCAGCAATTGACCGAGTTTAGAGAAAGAACCAGGAGTCTCAGCACTTCGCTGAGGGGTCATAGCATCAGCTCGAATGCATTCATCCGCACGATACATAATTCCTTCACGCGGCGTATGGATCACCTCAATGCAGACTTGTGCTTAGAGAACGAGGTGGAGGATGCCTCCAAGAACAGCGCTTCGTCTTCCAAGGCTCGAAAGCGATCCAACCGCAGAAGGCAATCAACTTTGGAATACGGCTATCATTTCATTGCCTACGTGCCCTTTGACGGACATGTGTGGGAGTTGGACGGACTGCAAAGTTGCCCGCTTAAGCTTGGTAGGCCCCCTGCCCCATCCCCCCCCCCCCCCCCCCCCCCCCGGAAGCCTTCCAGACTAAATCGTACTTATGCGTATCCTATACCAGGCCCTGTCGTCGACGCTGACTGGACCGCGATTGCGAAGCCGCAGATCGAGGCGAGAATGTTTCAGTACCAAGGAAGCCAGTTGTCGTTCAACCTGCTCGCAGTCTGCGGTAGCTCCCTATTGCGCCATGGCCAAACCATAGCCACCATGGTGGCTGCAATGCAGGTGATGCAGATGCATTTCAAGGATGGCCACAACCCCATGTTCAATAACCTTGTATCTTCGGATGAGCACCTGTTAGACATGACTAAGCCGACGCAGCTGACGGAATTTAACCTGACGCTGTCGGATATTCAAAACGCAGAGCTACCCGCCGAGTTAAAGCTAGTCATATCTCGCCCGTCGTGGCTAGTTGAAGAGGACGCATGCGACGTGTTTCGGGAAATCCAAAGCCAGTTGAAAGCAGCCATCAATGAATACCGCATTGAGCTGTCGAATATCCGAGAGGACGAAGGGCGTGTAAGAAGTCGGAAAAGGGACTATGGGGGTGCGTTGCACTGCTGGGTCAAGAAGCTGGCACACAGGGGCGTGTTGGAAGACATCATCAAAATGTCCGTTTGAACCGAGTGAGAAGAAGATGCTAGACCATCACATCGTACATGTGTCTGTCCACCCACCCAAGGCGCACAGGAGGAAAGAGCCCTCTTATTTTGGCAGAAAGTTCCGGTGCGTATTAGAATTAGTCCAGACCCAAGGGCTACACGAGATACGAAGCCGGGAGCGATAGCCCGAGACACGCGCGAGGTGCCATCGACTCAAACTACCTTACCCACCTCCTGCCTTCTCTGCTGAGGACTGACGGAAGAACAAAGGGAATACCAAGACGCCGTCATCTGCCCAAGAATGTAGCCCCAGCAGGCCCAAACTGACCGACCATTTTACACGATAGTGCCTTCCCAAGGAAGCCGGAGCGGTACAGTGGCAGCCTTGAAGCAAAGTAAAAAGTCTATTCCGCTTAAAATAGCACAGCATCCCCTCTCCTGGTCCACCGACCCTGCCTTTCCATAGCGTCATTAATCATCTGGATACTGTTCCTTGATGTTCGATACAAAAGTGCACGTCTCTGGATCGAAGCGCTTGAAAAATTTCCCCGCCATGGGAAACATATCACTGGCAATGTCCGTGGGGTCGTGAATGAGCTCAATGTTGTCAGGGGCAACAACATGCGGTTCCGAGCCAGTGCTTGGACTGTCAACATTTGAAACGGTAAGAAAGATGAAAACTGCTTGCCGGGGGGGGGGGGGGGGGGGGGCGGGCGGCCATCGGCGGCCAAGGGAAGCACTTACAAACACATGAAATAGAATTGGTTTGGAAGGCGTACTGGCAAGCCTGGCTGTGCCGCAGGGTCAGACGTGCCAAACTGGCCATTCAGGTCTCTGGAATTGGTCACTAGAAGCCTTCGAGCGCCTTGGTCGGACCATCCTGTGATGACCCCAATCCAGCCGTATCTCCGATGTCGAAAGACTTGCCCAATCTTAAACGGAACCGATTGGTTACCGGCCGAGTTCCTCCTGAAAACAGGGGGTGCAACGTCATCTTGCTTACGGACAAAACTACAGAGTTCCCACGGGTCACCGAGACCACGATTCACGCGGCGGGCGAAACCATTTCGTAAAGGCGTTAAACTATCGTACATTGGCCGAAGGTACTTCTCCACTAGCCAAGCGTCTTCTGGCCACGCTCCCGCAAACCGGCCAAGGAAGCCTTCCAAACGATCATCCCATTCAAACGTTTCAGGTGGGGTCAGCATGAGGAATGACCACAGAGCTGAATATAGAGATGCTTCGACGTTCATGGCGCTGTTGCCTCGTAGGAGCTGGCTCAGTTCAGTATGCGCGCGGTCCTGTAACTCCAGGATCCTTGCAAAGGTCGCTTCTATGCTTCGAGCGGTCCGCAAGACCAACGACAAGGTAGGAACAGGTGCTAGGAATGCATCAGCACCTGCAAGCCATCCAAGTTGAGCCAGCCGGTTCTGCAGACCGGATACAGGAACCTCGTCATCAACCCCATAAGGATCAAGATACATCCGCTCCGGTTGCTCATCGCCATTGCCGACAGGATGGCCGTCCAACGTCTCCCCTGGCCGAGCAAATACGATGGCGTGGGAATGGCTGAGAAATGCGCAGCATTGGGCATTCACACCCAACCTAGAGGCAAGACAACAGTAGATGGCGGCGGATATGAGTGGAATTGAATCGTGATCACGGTGACGCAGGGCTTGGCCGATCAAGCAGTTTCGCAAGTTTCTGTCATTCCTGTCTGGGTTACGTAGACCCGTAAGGTTGTTTGTACGAACCCAGCGATTCAAGGCCAACGCCTTTTCGCGAGTTGTCAGTTCAGACAAGTCAGCGCGGCTGGCTTTGAACCGTGCAACTGTCTGATCCAAGATTTGAGAAATCTAAGCGCATCGAAGAACATCGGCAAGTTAGCAAAAAGGCAAGAATACCATGACACAGAGAAGAAGAAGAAGAAGAAGATGATGATGATGGTGATGAAGAAGAAGAAAAGAACGTACGTCATCCAGGTCACCTGGCTGGTCGTGTAGCACAAACATGTCAAAGGCACCAAGTGCTCTTTCCAACCGCCGAGAAGCAGCTTGCGCATCAAGCGAATCGTGGTCCAGACGAAGCCTGTACCATTCTTCAACGGCTATGCTCCGGTGAATACTGTCGAGAACAGCGTTGCCGTAGTATCTGAAAGATGAAGGCTTAATCGTCATGATGACTCGTCGTGGGATGGGGAAAGTAGAGCTGGCTTTTACCTCCTCGCTAAGACGTCTGGCGCTGACTCGTGGATCTGACACTGCTTTAACAGGAAGTCCTTTGCATCGTAACCCAAACGACAGATATCTTCCATCCGCTTCAGACGGCCAAGCTTGGACTTCAGGACACCGTCAAACAGTTGGGATACGAGGCGATTCCTGCGGGCCCTGAGCAGAAAAAGCTGCTTCCATTCCACAGTCGCCGCCGCCTGGCGCAACTTGTCGCGAAAACCATGTTCTGAGCTCCAGTACTTGAAACGGTGGCAGCAGTGATGTCGCCACAAGAGACCTTGATTGGCCAGTCGACGAAGGCGACGGCAGAGAAGCTGAAAGTGCTGCAGATTGTCCTCGGGGGGGACATAGTACAGCAGGTGCTGGATGATTTCGTCTGGAACCCGGTCCAACGACATGGCAGCCCATGTGGATGACGGGAGCTGAGGGGCGGCAGGCAAGCGCAGCAGCTAGGACAGGGTAACAACGGGGTTAGAAGTTGAGGCCTGGCTGGGGCCTTGCTTTCACTGGAAAGCTCGGACAAGGTGCAAGGAACTAGCTGGTTAGTTCGTACGGGCCGAAAGTCGAAAGTATGGACGAGAGGCCTGGTGAAGCTTGCCTTGCCTTGCCTTGATGCATCTAACCGTGTAATGAATCCGCCCCGTCATTGGCTGGCAGAGTCTCCAGCAAGTTGCGCCCTGGTCCCGTAGGTACTGTGTACCTACATACCGTGTACGAAGTGCGGAGCCTACTGTGTCAGGCTAGGTTCCTATACATAACGGCGGCCCAGCACCAACCGCGCTAGTCTGCAAGAGGGTACCAAGTAAACAAGGCTGAACGCGTCTCCCCGGGTTGCAGGCTGTGTCTGCATTTGTATTGATAGCTCCAGCCAGAGACGGCAACAGGTTGGCATTGACCAGACTACTTTTCCACAACTTGCACAGCGGCCAGAAACGCCATGGCGGCCAAGCAACCTGGCTCAGCGCAAACCCATTCCGATTCTTCTGCCAGATTGTAGTCTTTGATCAATAGAAAGCTCCGAATCCAACTCATAGCATCAGCACTCAAAACCGCTTGCAAAATACCAAGCGCCTTTTTTTTTCTGGGATCCCCAACACCACACTGACGATTAGTCCTCGAGATTTGCTCCTTCTCTCGCTCTGCGTCTACTCATGCTGTCATGTGAATCCAAATCGCCCGCCAGGAACGCTGCTTTCGGATCCTCTACCGACACAAATAAATTGCTATCCAAACATTCTAGCTGTAAAGGTTCCCCCCGCCCGCCGTGATGGTCCAGCCAGGGCTCGGCAGTGCGCTTGACACGCCTCGAACCAACATTGGCGACGCGACCTATCTCAACAGACAGCCCGATTTCGCCGACATCTCGCAAGAGGCCTCCTTCCAATCTCCAGGCAAAGACGGCGATCTCCTGCAGCAGCTTCGAAACGGCCGTTCGACCGGGATTAGCCTACGCACTCCGCGACAGCGAGGACCGCTTGCCGATCGCAGGAACCTTCCCCCAAGCATTGGCGGTGCCGAGTTCACCCCGCTGCTCAAGTCCGCAACACGAAATAGCATTCAGAAGCAAGGGAAAGAGAATGGCGCTGCCATGTCGGACACGCCCGGATTGAGCAAGATAGACGAGGACGATGTGACTGCATTGCCAAGAATGGATGGCTCCATGTATTCCGTTTCTCGCAACCAGTCATACCTTGATAACACCTTGCCGCACGTGGAAAGCAGTAGTGTTGCGTCCACTCCCTTGGTTATGCAGCCGCGACGAGGCGCGAACAAGGGACCGCTGCAAGACGGCAATCAGCTATCGCTACGAGAACAAGAAAATGTCATAGATCGAATCGAGAAGGAGAATTTTGGTCTCAAACTCAAAATCCACTTTCTTGAAGAGGCGCTGCGCAAGGCTGGCCCTGGATTTAGTGAAGCCGCTTTGAAGGAAAACACGGAACTCAAGGTCGACAAAGTCACGATGCAAAGAGAGCTTCAACGGTACAAGAAACACGTTTCAACCGCCGAGAAGGACCTTGAGACATATCGACAAGAAATGCTGGAGCTCCAGGAGAAGACAAAACGGAGACAAACCGACGAAACCCAACGACTAAAACTGGAACAGCTACAAAAGGCGCTAGAAGAGAGGGAGGCAAATATAGACAACCTGCAGCGCCTGCTTGACCAAGGCCGTAACGACGATGACCAATTGGAACGACTCCGGGATAAGGTGGAGGACATGGAAGCGGACTTGCGCGAAAAGGACCGCCAAATCACAGAGCGTGATGATGAGTTGGATGAGGTGAGAGAAAGAGTTGTCGCAGCCGAGGACGAAGCCAAGGAAGCTCAACGAAGACTGGCCGAGCTCAACGAAATGGAGCAGCAGACTGAAGAACTGGAGGAAGCCAAGGAGACTATCCAAGACCTGCAAACTACCCTGCGTCAGCTTGAGCAGCAAATCGCTGAAGTCAAAGACACAGCTGACAATGCGATTTCTCAAAGAGACCGAGCAGAACGGGACCTCGAAGAACTGCAAGAGGAAATGGCCAACAAGTCCGTGGTGACAAAAGGGCTCTCTCGCCAGATTGAGGAAAAGGTGGCTCGTCTGCAGGAGGAACTCGACAGGTCTGGGCAGGAATATGCAGATGTAGAAAAAGAACTGTCTAGAGCAAATGAGGAGAACGAAAGGCTGAGGGCGGAGCTTGATGAAACGAAGAATGGTCAGGACGAAGCTCAGCGGGGACAACGATTGAACATGGCGAGAATTCGAGAGCTTGAAACAGAGCTTCTTGCCGTTGCAGACGAGAAGGACACTTTGCAGCTCAGGCACGAGTCTCTGATGGTCGAGTCGGACGCTCTTCAACACGAAGTGCAGAGGTTGGAGGGCGAGGTTGAAGAGCTCCAGAAGCACACAGCGGATGAAAAGGAGTATGCCCTCGAAATCGAGAAGGACCTGCGGCAGCAGTTTGAAGACGAGCTGGAGCGACTGAACAACGAGATATCCAACTTGCAAGCCGAAGTCCGAGAACGAGATAACCTTTACGATAACGACAGTGAAAAATGGGATGTTGAGAGGCAAACGTTGGTGTCGGACCGAGAAAGGGCAGAGGAAAGGGCAGCTGGTCTTCAACGGACCATCGATCGTCTCCGCGAAGCCGAAGGGAGTTTATCAAGCAAGGAGGCGTCCTTGCAGAAGGCTATGGAAAGTGAGATGGAACGCCACAAGAGTGAAGAGGCGGTCACGGCTCGGCAGATTGACGACCTCCAAGATGCTCTGGAAACCCGCGCGAGTCTGCTGACAAAACTGCGAAATGAGCTATCTACCGCTCGAGACGAGCTCCGCCAGGTTCAGATTGACTATCAGGCACAAGTAAACAAGGTTGTCGCAATGGAGGATGAAATCGAGCTGCTACGATTAAAGACGTCCGCGCAGGGGACTCCTGGTCGCATGTCTTCAGCTGTCAAAGAGTCACAGGCTTTGCAAGACCAAGTGAAGAAGCTCAAAGCAGATCTTGCATCTACCCAGAACTCACTCGCGGAAGCCAGGGCAAAATGCGACGAACTTCAAGGGCGCCTGCGCCAACAAGGATGCCCGGAAAACGACGGCCTTCAAATGGATCAGGAGCGGCTTGATTTGAGAGCTGCCAAGATGAAGCTCGACAACGAAGTCCGCCGCCTCACTGATGAGAAGAGGTCGCTAAAGGAAAGCCTGGCTGCTACGGAAAAGGCTCTGGACGATGCGAGAGACAATGCTTGCGCGACGGAGCAGAGTTTGAGAAGAGAGATTGGTCAGCTTCAGAGCAAGGCACGCTCCGTCAGCCCGACAAAGTCCAACAGCCAGGGTCCGCTGGCAGCCCACCACCAGCGCACAATACGGGAGCTAGAACAGGAGGTTGGGTTTTACCGGGACGAGCTCTCCAAATTACAGTCGGCCGGCGCCGATGAAGACGACGCTGCCACCAATGTATCGAGTTTGCGGAGGGATCTGGCAACACTGAGGCAAAAGGAACTCGATTTTCTGCAAAGGGAGTCGAGCCAGCGCAGCCTGGTGAAACAGCTCGAGGCGCAGGTGGCAGATCTGGAGCGGCAGCTGCATGAGAGCAGAGTTTCGCGACTGGCAAGGTCGCCAGCCGGGTCAGCGGCCGCGCCCTCCAGTCGGCAGGTGGCGGCGTTGCAGCAGGAGCTCTCGGACGCGCAGCAGGCGCTGGACGGGTTGAAGACGCAGAGCACCGAGGCAGAGCGGCGGGCGTCCAAGACGCTGGAGGAACTGCAGTGCCAGCTCAACGACCTGGAAGACCAGAAGCTCGTGCTGGAGGAGGTCCTGGAAGAAGCCAGGGAGCAGGCGGAAGAGCTGGCGGCGCACAACGACAAGGCGATGCGCCGCCTGAGGCACAAGCTGGACAGGGCGGAGCGAGAACGGGACGCCGCCGTGGCTTCGCAGAGCGGCGAGCAGGGCAGGCAACTCCGGCAGAGCCAGGCCGAGATGTCAAGCCTCGGGAGCAGCGTGCGGCAGCAGCAGGAGCTCATAGACGGCCTCGCCGCCGCAGAGGCCGTGCTGAGGCGGAAGCTGGAAAAGGCGCGCAGCGAACGCGCAGCCTTCCGGATGAGCGCCGAGAAGCTGCGGCGCGACATGCAGCTGCTTCAGAAGTCGGGCAGTGCGGCGGAGTCGTCGGACAAGCACGCGCTCGAGACGCTGGTGCGCGCCGCCGAGAGCGCCCAAGGCCAGCACAAGAAGGAGGTCAAGGGGATGGTGATGCAGATGGAATGGATGCAAGCACGCTGGGAGCGCGAGGCTCTGCTTCGGTCAGATGCCGCCTTTGCCAAGGGCTTCGTACAGCTCCAGCTCGACGTTGCCAATGCATGGTTAGTTTTTCTCTCCCTCTGCCTCTCCCCCCCTATCCCCTCTCTCCCCTCTCTCCCCTCTTGGAAGCCCCTTTTTGCCCCCCTTTTTCATCCATCATGTTCTGGCGCCGCAACGTGCCAAAAATCGACTGACACATGTGAAAAATTCCCACAGCAACAAGGCGCAACTCCGCGAGCTCGAACACATCCGCACCCACCTGCTGCAAAGCAAGAAGCCCCTCGCGGTATCCCTGCCCGCCAACAACAACAACAACAACAACAACAAGGCCGCTTCCGGCACGGCGGCGAAACCAAGCTCCATCCGGCCGTTCCTCGCCATGGCCCGCTTCATCGCTCGCATGCGCGTCTCGTCACGCCGATGGGCTGAGCAGGAGCACGTCCGCCTCAAGCTGGTGGCAGCCAGGGATGAGCAGCGGCGCGTCAAACGGTCGAAACAGTTCAAGATTGTCAGAATGGAGTCTTGACGCGGGGAGCGTGTATTACGGAGGGTGCCTTTTTTTTTTTTTTTTTGCCTTTTTTTTTTTTTGTCATTCTGTCTTTTGGTCGCTTTTCCGGTTGTTTTTTTTTTTTTTTTTGTTTTTCCTCTTTATTCCCACCCCGTCTTAGAACACATGTCCATCCATGTATTGTCTCCACCGGACGAGATTTTTCAATTTCTTCATGATGCCATCAAGACAGGCAGAGGAGCATTGTACGAAGCCCGCGTTCATTCCACGACGTGTCTTGCCGGCGCCGGTCGCTGGTATCCGCCCCGGTTATGCATATTTTCGCACAGTCAGCCATCTTTTCTTTATCCGTCTCGCCGTCTCCAATACAAATACATATGGACAAAAATGACTGGGGGTTTTTTCTTTCGCCCGTTGGGCCCATCCCGTCTCGTCTCGCTGCGGAGTCCCTCCGTTCCGTGCCAGGTATCCCCGTGCCAGGTATTCCCGTGCCACCCCTATCAAGTTGCAAGCGAGCCGTCAGTCGAATAGTCGCGTCTGACGGAGGGCCAAAAAAAAACCCCCAGCGTTGGGGACAAGTCATGACGGAGCAGAAGAGCGGCGCAGCTTACTGTGCCCAAAAGCCGTGTTTAATTTCGCGCTGCTGGATGCATCTCAAGAACCTTTGGTCCCTCGTGCAAATGCCAGGTGGTAGTGAGACTGAAGCTGGGGAAAGCGGAAAAAAGGAAAGAAAAGAAAAAAGAAAAAAAGGAATAGTCCACCAGGTAGTCCACCAGGGATTGAAAGTTATAGGACCTCCACCCACCCCCCCCCTCAAAGCAACCAAGACCAGCATTTTTTTTTCTTTGCCATTGAATGGGAATCTCTGGGATATCAAAACAGGTATGCAAAATTGTACCCCCTACACCCATACATAATACCCTAAGCAGAGAAAAGAGAGAGAAAGAGAGAGCAGCAGCGAGCAAGGAGGAGAAAAGGCTCATGGGTAAGTTTGCTCAGGCATGCAACCATAACTACCAGCCCGGTCAACGAAGCTGTGCCCCCTCGGCGAGATTATTTACATGACAAAAAGCAGATTCGTATCTAAATCAGCGAGTTAGGTCAGGCTTTCTCGTCCTTACGCCAGGTGGACTTGGGCTTGGTGAAATGTACTCAGCGGGTGGCTGCTCGAAAGCTGCGGCTTTTGCGTGTATTTAGTAGCTAGTTCGTCTCTGATGCTGTTCAACAGTTGCACGTAGCTCTGCTGGGGGTTTTTCTTGAGGGCCGTCATGAACGCCCATGACATGGCCCCCGTGGCTTGGGATGCAATGGTGGCATCGGCTCTGCGTACACTTTTTGTCAGCGTTGAAGCAGGGGACAAGCGAGGTCTGGTGCGTTTTCAGATGATAAAAACCAACAAAATATGGAACAAAATGAAATAGAATAAAAAGGGAGGGGGACTCACGAGGTTTGGTCGTCTTTGCTACCAGACAGCATGATGACATCGGCTGGAGACGTTTTGGTGGCAAGAGTGCGCGCATAGGCATCTTCACCGCTGGTGGCCTTCTTGAAAAAGCTCATGATGTTGCTGGCAACACCACCGAGATCGCCCTGGCTGTATGAGGAAATGACGCTGAGGAGGCCTTGACCAGCCTCTTTGGCGAGGTTTGGCTCCTTCAGGATGCCTTGAGTGGAGTAGATGTAAGGCAGGTCGAGGGCGGTTCCGGAATGACACGAGTCGAAAATCGCCGTCAACCTGACGCCAGCCTGCAGGGGCCTGACCATGATCCGGTGCATCTCGTCGTCGGTGATGTGGCCTGTTTGTCGGAAGTCGACGGGGTAAATGACTTCGTCATATCCATCTGCCTCGTCGCCATCTAGGTCTTTGGTTTGGCCTCCATGTCCTAGAGGAAAGGGGGGAGAGCAAGTCAGCTACCTAGTTTGGAGAGTAGGGTTCTTTTCTTTTCTTTTCCTTTCCTTCAGTGGAGCAGTGCAAAGGACGGCAAAAGTGATAGCAGGGTCCATGCAGGGTGATGTGATGCAGGGTGATGCAGGGTGATGCAGGGTGTATTGGAAAACCCCGTGAAACCGCCTTACCGGAATAGTGGAAGAATAGAGAGTCGTTTGGGCGGGCATCCTTGACCAGCCAGTGCATGGCGCGCAGGATGTTTTGCTTTGTCGGCTGGCTCATGGGATTTTGCTGGTCGTCTGTCAAGATGACCATGTCTTCTCGTCTGTATCCGAAATGTTCCGCCAGGTATGCAGTCATGTTTCGGACGTCGTTGATGCACCCGCGCAGTTGACCGCGCTGACCAAAATAGTTGATGCCGATAAGCAGAGCCTTTCTGCGGCCGGTGCAGTTTGAGTACTGAAACGCATATCCCTGGGGAGCGCCGCCTCCGAAATGCTGCAAACCAGAAGGCGGCGGAGGAGGTAGCCCGGTAGCTGGCCGAGGGCAGTATCCGGCGTGTTGTTGGGGGTGCCCTGCTTTTTTTTTTTTTTTGTCCCCTTGTCAGCACTCTAGTACTCTGCTTTCACAAGAGGGAGTGTTGGATAAAGCCGGGCTAGGTTTCCAACGTACCAGGGCTCTGCGAAGGTCTTGCTGTGTAGCCCAGCTGCGGAGACGCTTGACTGTACTGGCCGATATATTGCTGGGGCTGCGGTGGGCCGTAATGCTGCACGGGTTTCATCCGTAAGCAAGTGAACCGGTGCCTGCAATGGCTCCAACCCCCGACATGCTTGTTCAAGGAATCCTCGCGCCTGGTGCTTGTGGTTCCATACCTGATATGCGAACTGTTGGGGTGGAGGTTGCTGGTAGTCGTGACTCGATTGCGGGGAAGGTTGGCCTTGGGGCGGATAGCCGCCATAAGCCTGCGCCTGATGCTGTTGAGGTGACGGTCTAGAGGCGAATGCATGCGAAGTTAGTGACGGGATATACCAGGAGAGCAAGATTGAGCCGCTGTTGGTGTCAGAGCTTGCCGGGAGACGAGGGGGTTTGTTTTTTTCTTGCTGTTCATATCACCTGTAATAGTTGGTCTGGTAATGAGGTTGCTGAGTGCCGCCGTAGCCTCCACCTCCGTAACCCGGATATGCGGCCATTTCTCGTTGAGGATGAAGGACCAGCTACCGTCGACGACCCCGACAGCTCGGCGGCTCGACGGCTCGACGGCTCGACAGCCCGATGACTCGACGACTCGACGACTCGACGACTCGACGACTCGACAGCGACGGCGTGGGGGTGGGGGTGGAGCGATGTGTCGGCCCGCACTCTGGACAATTGTGGTTGGGTCAAGAGGTCGGTGATGTGCTGCTGAGCAGTTGGCTGCCAAAGGGATGAGGATGTTGATTGTATGTCGCTAGGCAAGCTCGTGGAAGCCAAGCCAATGCAGAGGTGGGTGGGCTGGGCTGGGCTGGGCTGGTCTGGTCTGGGCTTGGGCTGGGCGCTTAGCTCTCCTGTTCCCGGTAGATCAAGGTCGAAAGCGAGGAGAGAGTTTTGCGACACAAAAACGGTTGTTATAAAGAGGAGGGAGGAGCCAGAGCGAAAAGAACGAGCTCGGTGGTGGTACGGGACGGGTGCACGGGAGATGCTGACGCTGCCACGTCCAAAGTCAAGGATGCCAAATGCACATGAATTGACACGTTGAGAATCTCGGGGTTGACGACGAGAGATGGCACCAGACAGGACCAGACTGGCTGGACGCAACTTGGGGGGGTTGATGACGACCCGCCAACTGCTGAGCACAGCGGCACCTAGGGTGTAACTCGAATGGCTCTCGGCGCTAACCGCAGCGATGCGATTGCGGCCTGGGGTGCCACGGTGGGTGGGTGGATGTATGTAGGTACAGTGCCTTATGTACCTATGTATGTACATGCCTGGAACCAGCCGGGCTGTTACATATCAAAAATTCTGGTGGGCTTTCTGGGACGGCCGGCGGTCTGCGGGTGGGAGCTACATCTGGCAAGTACCTTAGGTACCTACCTGGTAGCAGGTAATGCTGGAACATGCCAGCCTTCAAAGTGCCGTGAAAATGTCAGTCAAAACTGGCGGGCGGCACAGACGTCAAGTGGACCCACTCACCTGGCACTGGCACTGGCACTGGCACTGACGCGACCGCCGGATGGCAAAGGGGGGCTTTGTTTGTGTGGCTGGGGCGGCGGCCCTTTGGTGCTGCCCTTTGGTGCTGCCCTTTGGTGCTGCCCTTTGGTGCTGCCCAATCCAGGACGGGCAAGCGGTGACGGCTGTGTTGCCTGCTCTCTTGTCTGTCTGTTCCTGAGCCGACCAAACTCTAATTTGCTCTAAACGCCGTGGGGGAGGGGGGGTTGGTCAGCCTTCAACGCTCCAGACAGCCGCTACATGTTAGTGACAGTAAAGTGGCTGGCAAATATGTGTGGTCTGGTCTGGTACATTCATACACGTTCACTTGGTGCAAATGGTGCACAGCTTGGCTTGGCGCTGCTTGGGCTGTTGGAGCCAGCCCACCCGGCCCGCAACATGGCTAGTAGCTACCGTCGCCCATCTGGCAGCACGTGCCAGGCATGACCTGTTCAGGTCGGCAGGGGGCGGCCACTCCGAACTGGTGGGAATGGACGCTTGTGGCGGCGCGTGCTATGAGGCGTCTCTCGATGCAGTCGGGTCTGGTCTGGTAGCATCTTGGGTTCTGGCGCGCCCAGTGCTGGCGTTGCAACTTGGCGCCTGCCAGTCCACAGCTAGCCCGTTCCGGCCTCCGTACGGAGGATTTGGTCAGGCTCAGGGGCTTTCTCAGGGCTTTCTGAGGGCTTTCTCAGGGGTAATGGATACCCTGAAGAATCCGACAGCCCGTTGACCAGATTTAGCAGAAACGTCGTCACTGCCACCAAAGCCCCCTATTTTTTATTATTGGATTTTTTTTTGTTTTTTCCTTTCTCTCTTTCTCTCTCTCTCTCGCTCAATTCTTTTATTTCATCTTGTATCTCTTTTTTTTTTCTTCTTTTTTTCCCTTGGTACGTAGTGTCAGAAGTAACATCGTCATCCGGCTTTTTTTCTTACGTTGGCGCACCTCATCGTATTTGCACAGCCCACCATGTGTGTATGCATCATGCGGGAAAGTGCAGACAGGCAAAAATAAAAAAAATAAGAAAGGGCGGGAAACTAAAGCCGACGAATTATTCCCTTTGGTAAAACGCAAACCTCAGGCTGGGGTTTGCGTTTGTACTCGGCATGCACTGGGCCTACGGCAATGCGTTGCTTAGGAAACCGGAGTAGCCGCCATGAGGGGAACCTGGGTGGAGTGGGGCATCTCGGGTCAGGCAGGCAGGCAGAATGTTTAGCCCTCTGCCTCCCCTGGCGGCATAGCCGAAACGGATGGCGGGGCGGCGGAAAGTTTTCAGTGTCAGTGTCAATTGCTGACGTCAGATTCTGTATTGTTACTGAGAGCTGAATATACCACAAAGCTTGAGGTCGAGGTTTTCTGCCATGAACACCTGACCGCTTTACCAACTTGGAAACGCAGTGCTACAAACCTAAGATAGGTAGGTAGGTAGAGGTAGGTAGATAGTAGAGACCAGCACCGATGATATGCTAGTAATTAGGCATGCATGCATTAAATATTAGGCTATGTAAAGAAAATCTAGAAAAAAAAACATGAAATAGTGCATACGAGGCACAATGCTCAAGTGTTGGCCATCTCCTATTTGCAGGCTCACCAGGCTCACCACTACCGCAATGTATTCCCTTGTGCGTTACTTGCAGAGCTGGGCAGTCAGGTTGACCGGCCGGGGGCAACCATAAACCTTCTTGTGCGCAGGCGTGCTGTAGCATTGACCATCGTTGGCCTGGCAATCAAACGCCTCGCAGCCACTGCCAGGAGACAAGACATTACGGTTTCCGGCAAACGGATTCCCCCATTCCGTGCTGAACTCGTCTACGAGGGAGCGTTAGTGCATCTCTGGACTAGCACACACATTTGGATGTTGGGATAAACTCACAGTAGGCGTAGTCCGGGTTTGAACTGAACGAGTATCCAAAGAACAACGGCCTGTTCAGGGTCTTGGTCTTGGCAATCTTAATGGTCTTTGCGTATAGTTATAGTTAGTGTTTGTTCTGCAGAAGCTGCCCCCTTACGTTCAGGGCAGCTGGCTTGGGAGTCTGGCATCTCGTACGTACCGAGCCAGAGGGTCTGAATTGCTCGGAAAAGGACTGTCCAGGCTGGAGGGTGGTAAGAGGGCCGGGGGCACCTCCGTTGTACGGGAAAGACTGCACGTAGACTGTTTCAGAGCAGCTGTTGATGACGACGGCGTTCTGGGCAGAGGCGAGACCCAGGAGGGCAGCGAGAGCGACAACAGAGGTCTTCATCTTGAGAGAGTAGGTTGCTTTGGGAGATTTTGCGTTCGATTTAGCGTGGGAAGGATTGTTGCGCAAGATTTGCGTTCAAGAGAGCTTGTATTGTGCTGATGGTGCTGATGGTGCTGATGGTGCTGATGCTGATGATTGATTGATTGATGCGGATGATGAGCAGAAACTTGGGACGAGCAGGACCGAGCTGCCTTAAATATTTGCATCTTGATATAGGCTCGCGGCCACTCGACGCAAATACGACATTGATAGAACACGACGAAGCCGCTGACTTCATCCGAAGCTCTCCATCTCGTATTCTGGAATAGAACGTCGTGAGGAAGCCGGCGTTGATGACCTCATCCCGTCTGCGCCCAGCCCGGCTGCGCCCAGCCCGGCTAGGCCCTCTTTTTTAATCCCTGCGAACTTTCGAAGTCGGGGACTTGGGAAATGCGGAGTATACGACTCACGGCGGTGAAGCGCACTGCCGATCAATGTGTCGCGCCCCATGACAAGTTAGTTGTCTTGCCAAGACCTGGCTGGACCAGGCAAACGGGTCTGTTAGCCCAAGAGCGTCAACGTATTATGTAGCTTGGTCAACAAGCGGCCCTCGACATCTCTCGCGAGTCAGCAGCTCCAATGGCAGAAACAAAGGTTCTTGCCGAAGGTTGGTCGGACTCGCCCGATCTGTCGACGAATAGCTCGAGGCAGGGCTCTTTTTGACACAGTATCAAGATGGAGTCCTGCAACATGTCATTAGTATGCTCCTCTTGAAGCCTTGCAGACATAGCAGCCTGACCCGATGGGCCTGTTGTTGCTTTCCGAGCTTTGCCTCAAAATAATATCGCGGCTACAGAGAGTGGAACAATGAGTTGATTTGTGGGGAAACTTCATGTTCCCGAGTCAGCTTGCCATTGGCCCTGGGTACCTTACCTGGGGGTACGGTACATACCTAAGCCCCCGGGGGCCTGTAGCTGACGAGTCTGGCTTCCCTGATTCATTCGAATCATGTACTGTGCTCCTCGGGCTCACGGCTTCATTTCGCTCACACGAAAAGACGGCTTTTTTTTTTTTGTTTACTTTCCCGCTTGTACTGTGGGCGACGGAAGGGGGCTGCTTGTCGCCGTGCTTACATGGCTGGTAGTTGAGGGATGGATGCCTGATGTTCCCCACTGGACGCCGGTTGGTGCCTCGTCCAGTTGACGTAACGTTGCGGCCTGTGGCTGAGCCGCTGCACCTGTTCGCAGCTGCGAGAAACCTCAACCCGACCACGGAGCGAGTCGTTTGATCGCCGACGGCTCTCGCCCTCTGCCTCCCTCCATTGACTACCGTGGAATACGAGTACAGACTTGCAGACTGCAGACTGCAGACTGCAGGCCCAGACTACGGAAAAATGGAACGGCAAAGCCCAAGTGAGCAAATACCACCCACGCCAGAGTATCTACTCCAACTTCAAGGATTGGTCCACTCGTCATACGATTTGAAAAAATCAGGGTACGTGCTGTACCAGCTCTCTTCTGCAGAGCTCGAGAGAAAGATGCGGTGCGAGCGGTGCTCCAAAGGTGAGAGACCGAAACCGTTTGGTTCTATCAAACGGTCGCCCACAAGTGCCTCTCTCCACCTCGCCTGTCCTCGGCCTTTCCCACTGACGCAGGAAGCAGTCCTCAAAAGGGATCGACGAAACCGACCCTTGAAACCCAAGCTTCCGCTTACCCAAACCGCTGGACGTGCCACGTCCTCGCAAGACGACGACCCGGTGCTTTCTGGATCCGGCCTCCGCAAGCTAAACATCCACGGCCACTCGTGCGAGGCGGCTTCTGAGCCAGGCGATTCCGAGCCTCGCCAGCCGGCGGGGAAGCTAGCCTGTCGATTTCACCCAGGCAGAGTGGCGAACAAGGTACCGAGTCCGTCAAAGCCAGCCTTTGCTGCCCACATCGTTGGCTCCCGAGAAAAAAAAAAGGAAAAAAAAAGAAAAAGACTGCTGACGGAGCGACGCGCGTGTAGACGTGGACATGCTGCAGGAGACCGCCCTTGTCGAAGCCTTGCTCCGGGAATACCCAGCACACTCCTCGCCAGTATCCTAACGGCCATCTCGAGAGAAACTGGCGCTTCTACGAGACTCCGTCCGAGAGGCATGCATCCCATGTCGCCGCCGTTGCGCTCGACTGCGAGATGGGAGTCGCCAGCTCGGGCGACAGCGAGCTGATTCGCGTATCCGTCCTGGACTTTTTCACCGGCGCGGTGCTTCTGGACAAGCTCGTGTACCCGAGCGTGCGAATGGCGCACTACAACACCAGGTTTTCCGGCGTAACCTGGCAGGCAATGGAAGAAGCCTGCCGCCGCCGCAACTGCCTGTTTGGAAGGGATGCCGCAAGACAAGCGGTATGCGAGCTCGTCGGGCCCGACACCGTGGTGGTCTGCCACGCAGGGCACGGAGACCTCGTTTCGCTGCGGTGGATCCATCGCCGAACCGTCGACACCCTCGTGATCGAGACCAGGCGCCGAGAAATAGAGCTTGCGTGCTCCAAGGTGAGGCAAGACTCGGAGCCCGCAGCCTCGCTCCCCCACGAGGTAGGACAGGGGGCTGTCAAGGCCCCAGATGCGGCAGAACGCGAGCCTGCAGCACGACAAGACGGCTTGTCTCTCAAAGCCCTCGCCCTCCAGAGGCTCAAGAGAGCTATCCAGGTCAGCGGCCGCGGGCATGATAGCGTGCAAGACGCCCTGGCAACCCGCGATCTAGTGCAGTGGTACATTGCCAACCCCGCCAGCTCGTGAAGGCCCGAACGGGGCCCTCGAATCCGCGGCCTGCTCGGATACAAAGTGAAGGCCATCTCGTGATTCTGCATCCTAGCCAAGTCCTTCTGCCTTTTGCCCAGGCATCAGAGAGAATCGACTGGAACGGACGCGGGGGAGGCTAACGTGACGGCCATGATTGCTGTGCCCGCACGACTCACCCCCTGATGCTCGTTTCACCACCCCGGCCACCTTATTGTCCTTGCATCCGTATGCTTATAGAAGACCGCGCAAAAATCGTTTCATGCATCACGTTGGATGGTATAGCTTTGATCTTTTTTTGATCTTCTTTTTTTTTTCTTTTTTTCCCTCGGCTGGTAGCCTGGATTTAATGATGCCTAGACGAGCTTCTTGCTCTGAGCTCAAGCCTGAGTTCAAGGCCGAATGTACAGTACAGCACGGGTTTGCCTTTTGCGATGCTTCTTTTTTTTTTACGAAAGCTCCTACTGGATTGCGAGGGGCTGGATCCTGGAAATGATTTACACGACTACTAGGTATGAAAATGAAAGTTTTGACAGTAGCTTTAATCATGTGAGTATGGCGTGAATACTTGAAACGCGTGTTTAAAAAAAATTAGTAAAAAATGAAAGATGAAAAATGAAAGCGAAAAGCATGGCAAATTGACGACGGAAATGGTATTTTAGCTTTTGATACTAAATGGATATTCTCAACGCCAGGTTAATCTTTCAAGTTGGTTGATAAGGAACTCTGTTTTGCACATCAGTTATTGCAAATGATTGTTGAAACCTAGACGCCCTCTCATAGGAGCTGTCGCTGTCCGATTGAAGAAGAAAAACTTTTAAACACCCAGAAAAACAAGCAGATATCCCAGGCTTGGCAAGAGAGCAACTGCCAGAGTGCCCCGCCGAAGACGGCTGTGTAGCGATTGCGATCTGGAATCTGGAGAATCCCAACAACCTCAAGCCCCAGCCACCCACGCTGGCTCCACTCGAATACTGTGAAGAACCAACACGGCTCGGGAACAGCGTGCGTGAATCGTGAGCCATGTCTTTGCCATGCTTCGGAAACCGCCACCGCACTGGGCATGGGCAGACTCTCGATTTCAACGTCAAAAGGGATCCGATCTGACCTCGCTCTGTTGCTCGGCAGACGAGTTCGACATCTGCATGGCTTCTTCGATCAGCAGGAGGTTGCTGTGGCCTTGAAGGCACAGCCAATGTCCGCAGGTGATGGCAAGGTCCTCCGCGCAGCCGCCCAAGCGTCCGCACTATGAGACTGCCTACTGTGCATTGCATCTGTGACTGTGTGCTGGCGCAACGCGTCCGGCAAGACTGTCTAGATGGGATCGGGTTGGAACGCGCTGTCCCTTCAAGCTGGTTGCCTCCGACAGATGTCTTGAAGCCGCACAGGTTTTGGCGTTGTTGGGGGGGAAAGGTCCGTCATGCTTTCGACACCTTGTGCGGAAATTTCCCGCCGCATCGCGCAGCGTGCCACGGGAGGCCCCATGCTTCCTGTGCTGTTTTGACAGGCCAACATCTGACTCACTTGCCAGGAGTTGTAAGGCCCCCGGCTTTCGTCTTGATCTCATGTTCGTGAACCACGCCCAAAATGCAACGAGGACTAGGCCAGCGAGGCTCGCAACAGAGATCCCCAATGATTGTGCCAGTTGAGAGGCGAGTTGTTGTGCCAAAAGAACTTCGACATGCGAGCTTGGTGGTGACTCTCTTCTCGACATGTGGTGTCTGGGGCTGGCGGGCGATGCGATCCTACCTGAAAGTTGATGTGCGGGTTTCCGAAGATGAGAGTGCAGCCCCTGCCATCAACACGCTAGAAAGTTGGGCAGGATCTCTTGACCGGACCGAATACTCGTTTGTGAAGAGTCCATGCAGGGCTTTGGATTTTCATGTGGGAGGGAAACCAGCTTTGGCTTGACACGGAGAAGATGGTATTGAATCCGACTCTCTGGCTTCCACCGATGGAGCTAGGGCGAGCTTTGCTTGCGAGCCTGGACATGGCAAAAGTCCGTCCACCAAGACCAAGGTTTTGGCTGCCACGGTCGATTCCGGAGACTTTTTCTTGGCTCCGTATACTGATTTGTGACGAGGCTGGCTACGTCCGTGGTGCTGTTGGAGTTTCCAGACTGCATGAAGGCATAACCCCTGAGCATGTCAACCCAAGACCCTAATTGCATCGACATCTTGACAAGATGTCAAGACGTCCAGATGGCTGAAATTGAAGTTTCCACGAAGGAGCAGGGGACGAGGCGGACGATGAGACGGAGATGGATGGCGGTTACTCACCGAGCCCGTTTCCCGCTGAGAGAAGAAAGGAAGAAGGAAGACGACAAGACCGAAGACAGAAACGGAGCAAGCCAGCCGTAGAGTCACGTCCTCGGACACATCCCCGGACAAGGTAAACGTGCAAAGCACATGAGCCAAAAGTGTCGACACAATTTGCACGACCATGGCCTTGTCGATTATTCACGTACCGTTTGACGTACCGTTTGACGTACCGTTTGACGTACCGTTTGCTCTCTCATCGACTCCCCAACTTACTTACCCTTGCGTGCCTGTCCGTCTCTGCAAACACATTTAGCAAACATGCGGCGGCAAGAGATGAAGTTCCAGATTTTCAACCTTGGCTACCCCCCGGCGGAGTGGCGTAAGCTTGCTGCTCGGGTTTCCCGTTTCAGGTGCCCGTCACATTCACGAAGCAATCGAGACTTTTCCAGCACGACTTTCCAAAACAACTCAGAACGAGTCCGGGGTCTCGTCGTGCCTGGCGGGCACCGGACTGCATATTAGATGTCCTTGCGATTTACCGAGTAACTCTGGAATCGCCGAGTCCGTGCATACCAGCGAGAAGCAAGTCGCGGTCTTGCTGCAAGGGCCCAAGGCCAAGCTCAGCAGGTTTGCATTCGGGCTCGAGTCCATGCCACGACGGTTGCTGCACTGCATTAGATGGGAACGAACGAACGAACGAACGAACTGGACGACCTGGACGACCCGGGAATCCCGCTGCCATCAATCCATCGCCGGTGCGGACTGGCGGTGCTTTTCCGCAGCAGATGCCAGCGCCAGCGCTTTCCTTTAGGCACCAGACCGACCAGTCACCGACACCAGGCCCTCCCTTCCCAATAACTTGCTCGACCCAGCCAGCTTCCGACAATGGCGCACGCGATGCCGGAAACAATAGATAAACGCATGGTACGACGTGCTTACATGTAGGTTAGGAGGTACAGTACCTTGGCATACAGTACCACTTATCAGCCCCAAGTCGGCGCAGTTGCCGCAAAACAAAGCAAGGGGTAGGAGGCATATACCCGGTCACCCCGCCGCCGATTACGGAGCACGTCCTAGGCACAGCCGCCAGTGCCTCTAAGCAGCACGGCAAAAGTTTGCTGCTCACAACACACTTGCAGCGGGGGAAATGTGATGACACAATGATGAGGTAAGCCGGCAATGCTATTGCAGCGGCCGTCAATCGGAAGGATTGACTGATACTGCATGGGGTGATGCTTAGGTACCTACGGAGTACCTCTCATTTATGCCCCATTACCACGGACGGCACTTGGCGAGCGGGGGTGGGGTTCGTGGTTCCAGCATTTCCAATTGCCAATTGCACCTCGAGCTTTTCTTCTCGCCGGCCGACGTGCAAGCTGCTGGGTAATGAGTCGAAAAAAGAAAGGAAAGGAAAGGAAAGGAAAGTAAAGGAAAAGAAAAGAAAAGAAAAGAAAAGAAAAAAAAAGAAAAGAGACGCGAGAAAAGAAGGCTGGAAAAGACAAAGATGCACCATGCTGATCTTGGTCGTACGCATGCACCTTGATTGGCTGCAATTCGATGCATGGTCTGCTGGTTATCCTCCCCGAGTCCACAAGGGGTACAGTTAAAAGTATGTACATAGTAGCTACTTCCTCCATGCTACTACATTTCCTAGCCGCCGCCGTCATGACCCCCCCACCCACATGGAAACAAACATGGAACCAACAACTCGCCTCCCTCTGCGCTGGTGCACGGCCATCATTTTATCCTTCGTTCACGGTCAAGACTTCGCGCTGGCTGTTTGCATTCCCGTGGATCGCATGGACTCTGCAGCCGTCTCTCGTTAGCTTTTAACCGCCCCCGTCGTCATCGTCATCGTCAGCGCGGCTTGTTGACAACAAACCATCTTCATCGCCATCCCATCATCCTTCATGTATCTTATGCTGTTCCCGACTTGTTCACCGCCGCAAAGACAAAGACACGTCATTGCCGTTATTTGCTTCACCCAGATCAAACTCTCAGCTCGCTAACCGACGCTCGACCCTCCCTCAAAGCTGCCTTACTCCAGACCAACTGGACCAACTTGCCTCGATGCCTGACAAGCACACCTGTCTCGCGCCCATCTAATTCAGGAGTTTGTCGGTCCCGCAACGTGTGTTTTCGTACTTTCCAACTTTAGTCTGGGCACGGCGTACGGATTACGCAAGCCTGGTACTTTGTTCGAGCACAGCAAAAGTTATCAAAATCAACATCCGTGTCGGTTGCCGAGTTGCATGTCTCTGGCTCCAAACTCACTGAGAGCTCACCAAGAGGCATCAGCAGGCGACGAAATTCGAAGCTGCTCCTTACCGCCATGTTTGGCGCATTTCCGATCAATCGTAAGTCGTCTTCACGCTATGAGCCTTTCGCTTAAACCTCCTCGCTTGACTCGACCCTTTTCCCCACCCAGCCGTGACTAGTCTCCTCCTCATCTTCTTTTGCCGGCGCTGTGTGCGAGCCTTCTCTTGACGTTCTTTCGAGTCTTTTCTGTGCGTTTTGTTAAAACAAGTCCTCCTGCCATGCCGTACTCGTTGAATGCCAAAAGAAAAAAAAGAAAAGGTGCGGGGGAGGGAGTGAGAGAGGAGGGGAAAGGGAAAAAAAAGCAAGGAAAGAAGGAGAGAGTCCAATATCTAACCATTGCGCAGCAAGAGTGCCTTCAAACATCGACCCACAAGATATCCCAGGCCCTACACCCATTACCCTGCCGAGATATCAGCCCTTTGCACAAGATGACCTGCTTGTTGACCAGTCACAATCATTGCCTCAGCTGCTTAAACAGACCGGACGTGAATCCATTGTTCTTGGAGCGACTGGTCTGCTAGCCATCGGGTTAGACCTTAAGCTAGATGTCGATTTGAAGCATCTCGTGCCTCCTGCATCATGCTTGCCTGATTTTCACCAGTGGGATAAGCTCACAGCGGAAGAAGCTCAAAACCAGGGTGGGAAGCATCAGTTCCCACTGCGGAACGGAGTAACATCCCCTGGCGTCCAAGTGTACTTGGAACGCAGGCGAGAGCTTGCGAATACGAATGAAGACGCCTTCCGTACCGTAAGACGGCTAAGCCCCCCACGGGGGAAACAACAAGCCAGGCTGGGGAACGCGTACGAATTCTTCCGCTGTCTGGAGCTGTTTACGGCTTTCTGGGACGATCCCTCCCAGCCCGAGCAGCTGCCTCCCTCACCAGAATTGACCGGATCCAGGGATGATGAGGCAGCTGACCCGGACCCCGACCACGACCACGACCACGACCACGAACCCGAATCTCACCAGGCTTCAGCAGCTATTTATCGAACCTGCTCGGGCGAGGCCATGCCGGCAGAATACAGACAGACCCTGTTGAACGCCTTTGTAAAGCTGGTCGCCTACGACTTTGGCTGCAGCGTCTCCGTGGCAAGGACGGAGCCACGACTGCATTTCAGCTCGCCTTCAGGCCGTCGGCAGCGGAAATCGTACACGTCATCCGACTGCCATTTTGTCTTCCAGATCCCCAGGGCTCGAGAGACTGCCCGAGCAGGAGTTGTCCACGGCCCAGTGGCTGCAGTCAGCACCCGCCCCACAGTGAGCTTCACCACGCCCGACGCCGAGGCGGCTCAGTCGCAGGATCTGGCCCGGGAAGTCGTGGCAGCGCTCATCACCGCTCAACATCGAAACCGGGAAGGCAGAGAGGAAACCCGTTTCGGCGACCAACAATGGTGGACGACGAGACATCGATGGGGCGGCGGAGTAGGAGGGCCAATCGGTCGAGAGATTGAAAAGGAGGCCGTCGCTAGCAAAGCCGAGGCGGGCGCGGCGGACAAGACGAACCAGACGGACAATGCCGGGGACGGACCCGTCAAGAAGCCTCGTAAGACGATGCCCATCTACGACAGGTACCGCAAGGTGCGCCCACCAGCTTCGTCGTGGGACCAAAAGGCCAGGTACGAGGCCATCGGCAAGGTCAAGGGTGCGGGCTACGACGACATATTCCTCATCAGCTCTCTTTTCCACCACCTGTCCATCCTCCGCGTGCGCGTGCCTTTCCGACTGCTGGAGGTCTTGGACGGGTCGCCCGAGCAAGATGCCACGAGGAGAAGCTGGGGCAGAGTGGAGGCTTGGAGGAGCCCGTGGTTCGACTTTTTCGACGTCGGACAACGGATACGGGCCATGCAACTGGTCTGGGCGGTCATGGCGTACCAAATGAGGCGCGACGACTAATGCGCGGCAAAGAAGAAATGGAAGCTTTGATTAAACTTTGAGCGGGTTGGAAATGAAAATCATGTAAAAAAAAAAAAAGAGCATATCGCGGATGATGTTTTAAGATGAAAAATAAAAAGCAAACAGATTGTTTTTTTTTTTTTTTTTTTTTTTTTGTAATCTTGGCGAGAACTGAGAAAGCGGCAAATTTCGAAAATTCCACATCACCTTTTTTTTTTTTCGCTCCTTCTCTTCTTTTTATTTGATTTGTTTTATTTGACTAAATTTCTTGGGCTGAAACGCCTCCTCGCCCGCAAACGCTTTTCTGGCAGCAAACCAGGGAGAACAGGAGGCTTGTCATCAACGGCGTAGGTACGTACATGTTAGGAAGGTAGAGTGGGGTGGGGGGGTGGTGGGTCACCCGGGGCATGCATTCATCATTCGCAAGGGCGGGGGAGAGACGGAAAAAAAAAAAAAGAAAAAAGGGTGGACCGCGAAAAAGCGCGCGCGACCCCCCGCTGTCTGACGCGTGACGCGTGACGCGTGACGCCAACGTTTTCGCGCGTCGAGGGCAGCGCAGCAACTGAGCGAACACACCACACCATCACGAGTGGGGGAAGACGAAGACGGGGGCGAATGCACGGCTCGTCGTTGAGCGGGCAGCTAGCTAGCTACTCGTGCCTTGGCCCGGGGGCCAACCTCTACATACATACAGGACAGGACAAGGGGGGGGGGGGGGGGGGGGGGCAAAGGACGAAGATGAGAGAGCCAGAACGCCGGGACCTGGCCCAGCCGGAGGGGGTTCAAAACCAGCCATGCGATCCGCCAGGTTGCGCTTGTAAATGGAAAAGTGCAAGAAAAGGGAACAAGAAGAGAAGATGAAGAGGAGAAGACAAGATGAAGAGGAGAAGACAAGATGAAGAAGAGAAGAGAAGAAGCAGAAGCAGCAGAAGAAGCAGAAGAAGCAGAAGAAGAAGAAAGACAAAGAGACAAAGAAGGAAAAAAAAAAAGACAGCGCATGCCCACAACGAATAGACGGCAGATGGAGCACCGCCATTCTCCCTACATATTGATGAATCGCCAGCTCCTGCTTTCCCACGCAGCCTCGGGGCGCCATATGCAGCTTCATGAGCCGACACTATAAACGCCTGGGTAAATCCAAGATGATGGTTCCAGCTCGGAAGCTGTGTCCGTCGGATGTGTCCGTCGGATAATGAGAGGGCTGGTGAGAGGGCTGGTGAGGTGGAAGCACTCCCAACGCCAAGTGGAGGGCTGAAATAGAGAAAAAAAAAGAGTCAAGGACCAGAGCACGTCAAGAGAGAAGTCGGCATGGGAGAGGCAGTTCCGTTGACGTCCCAAAAGACCAGGATTCGTTTCGTTGCGAACCATTTCCAGCTTAGGCCAGCGGCTCTTCAAACGTGAGCCTCCTCCTGGCCACGCTGAGCGGCGTCCGTGCTGACGAGGGAGGGCCCGGCGTCCTCCATGGTTTCTGAGCGGGACTCGGGGTGATGTTGACGAAATCGGCAAAATCGAAACCTTGCCCCGGCGTGTTTGGGAACAGGTTGCCCCCCCCCGGCGTGGTCATCATGGAGGACGGCAGGTCCAGCTTGCTATTCTTTGGCGGGGGCGTGGATAGATGCTCCATGCGGCCACGGTTCGACTTCACCGCAGGCGAGGGCGACGCCGCCAGGTAGAGCAGCAGATCCGCGCCCTCTTCCCCAGACTTGGCGGGGTTGGGCCCGTCGAGGTTCTCCCTGCTCCGCTTGGTCCTGAGACTGCGCGTCGTCTGCATCGGAGGGGTGCGCGGGGGCGAAGAGCGGACTTTGGACATGGTGAAGGAGTGTGCGGGGAGGAGGTCGTCGTCGTCGTCCGAGGGAGCGGCAAAGTTGGGCGACGTGAGGGCGGCCGTCATTCTCCGCTGCTGGAAGAAGGAGACGTCGGGTCCGGCGGACGTGGTGAAATGCTGCTGACGTCGGGGCTTGATGGGTGACGACTGCGCCAACTGATGCGTGTCCCTCCAGGTGGAGGAGGACGATGCGGCGAGGGACTTGTGCGCCGTGGGCGAGGCTCGGAAGCGTTTGCTCGGACTCGAGGCCGTGTGGTCAAAGGAGGCAAAGTAGGTGCGCTTTCGGTGACCAGAGCTTCCGCTGCTGGACCCGACGGCATCGGAAAACAAGGGCGCCTTGAGCGGCGAGCTCATCAACGTTCGGGTCGGGTAGGGCAGGTCCGAGGCGCTGGAGGACGAGTCGGAGAGCACGTCGCCGTCGCAGAGGCGTCTCCGTCGCATCTCCTCCTCGAGTTTCGGTTCGATGGAGTCGAGGGTCAAGTCTTCCCAGCCGTGCTTGGTTTTGAACTGAGCCAGAGCCAAACGGTTCTGCAGTCGTCGAGCAATCTGCGCAGGGGCAGGGAGAGAGAGGGGAGGAGACTTGTGTGTAAGCTATGCAATCTCTTTCTTGAGCCGTGCCAGTTTTGCGTGCGGTCCATTGTGGGCAAAGTTGTGGTGTGTTGCCGGCTGACTGACCTTGCTGACTTCTGCTCGCTTGAGAATGCTGTCCACCACGTCCTCTGGCTGCTTCTTCCACGGAGACGACATGTCTATGCGGTCCGGGGGCCGGGGGGACCGAGTAAAATTGAGGAACGAGGTTTTTTTTCTTTTTTTTTTCTTCTTCTTCTTTTTTTTCCCCCGCCGTATTGCAACCGTCGTCGGGGTAGATCGTGTTATCTGGGGTGGGCGGTCGAAGGAACGAGCTGAGGCTGAAGGGAGAAGAGGCGGACGGACGCAAAGAATTGATTGATGATTGCGAGTCAATGGGATGGGATGGGATGGGATGGGATGGGATGGGATGTGCGGGCGGCCGTGCGGGTGAGACGACGCCAGCTGCTCGGCGGCTATGACCCCAAAGAGATCGGGTCTGGTCTGGTCTGGTCTGGTCTGGTCTGGTCTGCGAGTACCAAGTAGGTACTTGGGCGGCTGTCTAGGGCGGAAACAAGAAGCAATCAATCATTCAATCATTGATGGTTGACCATGTATTTTCACGTCAATGCATGTGGCTTTGCTTGCTCTCGGCTGTCGAGGTCAAGCTAGCGTGCTCTTGCCTTGCCCCAAGGTACACGTGTACTCCGTGCCTACCTTACCAGGTACCTACCTCCTACCTACCTCCTAGGTACCTAGGTAGGTACCTTCCGAGAAAAAGAGGATAAAATCTGAATCTTTCAATATTTCGTTTCCCGGGAGAACAGCCGGAGCGGCCAGCGAGGTGGACCATGCCGCCCGCCACTCGTTGCTTAACCTGCTGGCCTCGCACTTGTGAGTCGTCATGGAGCAAATGCAAATGCAGGGGGGCACATGAAGTTGTTCCGGTCGCCCATGGACGTTTTGTTTTGCTCCATGGAGTACGGAGTACAGTATCTGATTGAAGCCAACCGAAAGCCCCGCCGCCGCTGTCATGGCCGTGGGGGATCAGGGGAAGCCGTCGGAAACCGTCGGAAAGCGTCGCGGGGAGCAAAGCGAAAAAAAAAAAAAGTTAAAAACAAACGAGGACGGAAAGGCAAACAGGGCCTATTGACAGCGTGCAGCATAGTAGAGACAAATGAAGCACTGGTGTGGCATTGCGTTATCCGCGAGATTGCTCCCCCAAAGCATTGCTGCCCTTCCGTCGGTTGCTCCCAGCCTAGCACTACGTGCCGTTGAGGGCACGAGTTAGGGTCATGGCTCAGGGGCCAGTCAGTGGCCAGTCAGTGGCCAGTCAGTGGTCAGCAGTGGTCAGTCAGCGGCCTGGGTCAGTACTTGAACCCCCCAGCCAGCATCACGGGCAAATCGAGATCTTGCCAATGCATGCGCTCCCAGCCTGCTTTGACCCACTACGCCAACGGCAGGGCATCTGACTGACATTGACGGCATCAGTTAGTTGGCGTAACTTCGGTAAAAGCCACATGCACTTTGACGTCGACGAAGCTTTCACCGTGGCGAGAAACAGACTCCGGCACCCAAGGTAGGAAGTACCTAGCACCTGAGCCAAGCTAAACACACACGTATTGATGATATATATGTAACCTTCCTACCTGATGAGCGGGACATCGTCGTCGCCTTGTGGTAGGCAGTACGACACAGCCGAGCCCAGCATAAGAGCAGGCCAATCGCATCGACGGTCCTTTGCTTGGTCCGTTGCACGAGCAAGCTGGCGGGTAGGTACCATCTACCTCCTGGTAGAGCGGGGGAATCCCGTTGCTAAAAGTCAAGGTACCTTTGACGCTTTACGCAAAGTAAATTATGCTGGTGAACGACCCCAGGGAGTCACCTCTCCACTGCACGGCAAGGAATGTCGCTTTTGGGTCTTCACTTGGTTGCATTGGAAAATTCATTGCAAGCTTAAAGAGTTTGCGAAGCGCAGATATGTGAGGCAAAACAATGGAGCATCGCGTCTGCCCGTCTTTTGTCTGCGGCCTCTCTCACTGAACGGGATAATGACCAAGTCGTAATGTACTATACACAGCTGCACCAGCAGCGTCCTTGAAACCGTCTCCCCCTTGTGCTACCTCTGGTTGTTCGGGTTCCTTAAAGGCAGGGCAGCCGAGATCTAGCAAATGCATATGTAGGATCCACCAGCCATCTACTCTGTTGATGAACGCTTGTCTCGTCGCTTGCCGTGGTTGCGAGGTCTAGGCGTGACTACCCACTTGTTGCGGTTGTGCGTGCGGCGTGTTTTGTAGCCACTCTTGGTCTGTAGCATGTGTTAGTAGTTGGAAAGCGATCATGTTCGCCACCTTCGAGGGTAGCGAATGCGGGAGTCTCGAGTGGGATATGTCGGAGGGATGGGAGCTTACGGGTCTTCCCCATGGTGTCACTGGGTTGCGATTGCTCTTGGACTTTCCTCTACCGCCGCCGTGAGGGTGATCAACTGTCGGGAACTGTTAGCCAAGACTTGCACTCTCTCTTCCCTTGATTCTTTCAAGCGCACTGCGAAACAAAGGGAAAAAAAAAAAAAAAAAAACATTCGACAAGTACTCACCCTTGTTCATGGCTACGCCACGGACCGTCGGCCGGATATTCAGCCAGCGACTTCGTCCAGCCTTGCCGAGCTGGCGGTAATGATGGTGAACGTTGCTGGCGACTCCTACCGTAGCGCAGGCATTCTTGCTGACGCGACGAACCTCGCCGCTTTGAAGGCGCACTTCGACATACTTGCCCGTCATAATCTTGGTGCCGTCGTCTCTCGTCTCCTCGTTCTTGTTTACGATTACTGCAGACGTGCCGGCACTGCGGCAGAAGACAGCCCCTCGCTTTGCGGCCGAACCCACCGCAAAAACCTCTGTCCCCACGGGTATCATGTGCATGGGCAGGCAGTTGCCGGCAAAGGCAGTCTTAGACGCCAAGATACCGGCATCAATAACGCCGCCCATGCTGTCCAGGAGATCCTGGGGAATGCCTGCCCGGTAACTGTGAACAATATCACCAGCTCGAAGACCTTCCGCAGCCAGAATATAAGACTTTCTCCCGGTGGCTTGTTCCGCAACCAGCGCGATGTGTGCACTGCGACCAGGGTCGTATTCAATGCGATCGACCAGATGTGGTCCGGGCCTCCATCGCTCAAAGTCGACTGTGCGTATTCTTCGTTTGACGCCACCGCCGCGATGTCGCACGGTTACGCGGCCATATACGTTTCGTCCACCTTTTCCGTGCCCCTTTTTGGGGTAAGTCAGAGGCAGGAAAGGTCGACCTTTCCATAGATGATCGTTGATGGGTCGTTTCAAATGTCGCACACCAGGAGTTCGGGGCTTGTAGGTGCGCAAAATGGCCGACTGCGGACCGGAAGTCTCGGTGGTGTTTGTGGGAACGCCGGTTGAGACCGCATTGCCTTCGGATCCAGTCTTGAGTTGCTTCGTCGCATAAAAACGACTTGTGTATTGCTGTAGCGCGAGCCGTTGTAAACTTTTGGTTACCGCAGATAACTGCAGTCTTTGATGAAGCATTTTTTTTATTATCTTTTTCGCTGGGCAATGGAGCTGCCTTGGTTCGAGTCTTTTTTCGATTGTAGGACTGATTACCGGTACGATCGGGGAGCTGAACTTGAATCGAGTGTCGGCATACAGTGGGGGGGAAAGGAGGACAGCAAGCTTGATGTTGAGACGTGAACCACAGCCTAATACGTGGGCATTGACTAAGAGATGAGACTTGGCAAAGTCTTCTCCCAGCTGCCAAAGTTTGCAGGATACTTCGGCATCCCCTCAACGCATTCAATTGATGAAAGCTAAAGGGACGGGAGGAAAAAAAGAGGGCGCCAAGGCACAAGTTCCATTGGATCACCTATCCACATGTGTGAAGTAGTTCACGTCTGGTTGAAATTTCCGCGGGAGCTGGAAAACATTTCGCCGAAATCCGGCCGGCTTCAGCGGCACCCTGCCAGCTTGAGCCACAGGTAAGCCACAGCATCAAGAACGTCATGGTCAGCTGCAGATGGAGTTCTCCATCCCCGAGGGTCCAATCAGCGGCCCGTTGCTCCACGGTTGCTACTGTTGACACCGAGACTCTGGCCCTGCTCGGGTACGTACCTATTCCGTCTTTGTATCGCGAAGCTCCAGTCGTCGCGTTATGAGTCGCTGGCCTCGACTGCCATCTCCACTGCTGACCACTCATTTGCTGGTAACCCATGCCCTTGACGACACGCTATCGTCAGAAACGAATGAATATACTAATACTGTAAAGATTTGGCGTTTTCAGTTCGGAGTAGAGTCCTCACGTCTGTAGCAGTTTCTTTTTTCTTTTATCGTTTTTTTTTTTTTTTTTTTTTTTTTTTTTTTTTTTTTTGGTGCGTCTCCGGCCGGCCAATCTGTGCAACTGTGTTCATGAGAATTCATTCTGTGACTTTAGTCGCGAACGCTGAAAATCCGGAGCGTGTCGAGACCATCCTCATCTCATGGTTCACGTTTGATACCATTTAGTCGTCCCTGCAAATCGCGCAAAACGAATTGCATCTTTGCTACGACGGTAGCACAAGCACGGGCTGCTGGACGTGTTCGCAGCAAAGTGGCTTGGGCGCTGCGACTTTCAGCCAAAACGAGCCCTCTGTCTCTCTATTTTTCCCTCACGACGCTGCAATCTTACCCTTGGCAACGGTCCCTCGCGAGTGAGCCGCGACACTGGCCAGGTACGTACCTTCGCATCCGCGACGGCTCCACCTCACGCCTCTTCCTCCCCTGCTCCTCCGCTCCTCAAAACACTTCTCGTCCGCCCTCGTAACCATTCACTTCAACATAAACACCTTTGTTGCTGCCCGGCTCTTTTCATATCGATCCTCTCTCATCTCTTTAACTCTTTACTTACGGTCTTAACCGGCTCTTGGACAGATTCTCCTAGTACCACATACAGTTTTGGTCTGCATTTATCCTTCCAAAACATTCCCATCGCGACCTCGTGTTGGACGTTCGTTGTCTCTGAACCAGAGGTAGGAAGCCGTCTTCCATTGCTTCTTGAAGTCTCTCATCCTAAAGCTACTTGTCTTTGTCGTCCTCTAGCCTTTCCCAGGCTTCTACCTTTTTTTTTTTTTTTTTTTTTTTTATAACCTTGCGTCGAGAGCTGACTTTTTTCTTCTTCTTTTCTCTCCCGCAGTTCGGTCTCTGGCTCGTACCATCGAAGATCTAGTATACACTAGATTAAAACATGCCTCCAGGTGTAAGTGGCTATCAACACGTGTTCCTTGTCCAGCCTGATCATTTCACGTTACGCCCTCGGGAGCTTAGTCCGGCTGACAAGACGTATCATTTTCTCCAAATGGTAGACTCGTGCTGCACGTCAACGTGTCGAGAACGACGAGAACTCGACGCGTCCTCTTACACGAGCCAAGTCTGCTGCTCTCAACGCGGACGAAGCCGCCATGCCGTCCAAGGGTGCCTTGCAGCCGAAGAAGTCAGCTGCCAATCTTGGCATTGCTGGCAACCAAAGAAAACGTACAGCTCTGGGCGACATGAGCAATGTCAACAAGCCGGATGCCATTGAAGGGAAAAAAATCGTTGGCAAGGTTGGCTTCACCTCCAAGGCTCATCCTGTAGGCATCCAGAAAAGCTCTGCCCGACCTACTCGTACCGCTAGCTCCGCCGCCAAGGAACCAAAGAAGACTGAAGTCAGGCGAGCCGGCCCGGGTTCTCTCGCCGCCCCAAAGAGGAAAGTCGCATCTTCTACCCACAACAAGGAACAAGAAGACGCCGTCGTTGAAGACGCTCAGCCTGCCCGTAAGAGGGCAAACAAGGAAAAGGTAGTAGACCTTGTTCAGGACGAAAATCGCGTCAAAGGAGTCCAGGTTGACAAGGAGGAAACCGCCGAATTGTCTGACGATAAGAAGATACCAGACGGTGTTCACACGATTGAGGAAGATGACTGGGATGATCCTCTCATGGTGGCCGAGTATGCCACGGAGATTTTTGAATATCTTCGCGACCTCGAATGCCGCTCAATCCCCAACCCTCAATACATGTCACATCAAGATGATCTCGAGTGGAAGACGCGAGGTATTCTCATTGACTGGCTTATTGAAGTCCACACGAGATTTCACCTTCTTCCCGAGACGCTTTTCCTTGCCGTCAACATTATTGATCGCTTCCTGTCGGAAAAGGTTGTTCAGCTTGACCGTCTCCAGCTTGTCGGCATCACCGCCATGTTCATTGCTTCCAAATACGAAGAAGTGCTCTCGCCGCACGTTGAGAACTTCAAGCGCATCACCGACAACGGCTTCAGCGAGGCGGAAATTCTGAGTGCCGAGCGATTCCTGCTCAGCACTCTCAATTACGACCTGAGCTACCCGAATCCCATGAATTTCCTTCGCCGGGTGTCCAAGGCGGACAACTATGACATCCAGTCTCGCACCATCGGCAAGTATCTTACGGAGATTAGCCTTCTCGACCATCGCTTCATGGCCTATCGACCGAGCCACTGCGCTGCTGCCGCCATGTACCTAGCACGCATGATGCTTGATCGTGGCCCATGGGTAAGCCCACGATGACTTGACGCTACTGTTGGATGTACAGAAACATTGACCTTTTTTTTTTCTTACTTTTCGGTTAGGACGATATCTTGGCATACTATGCTGGTTATGACAAGCAAGAGGTCCAGCCAGTCGTTGATTTGATGATTGACTATCTTGCCCGTCCTGTCGTCCATGAAGCATTTTTCAAGAAGTATGCAAGCAAGAAGTTTCTCAAAGGTAAGCGAGACAACGACACGGTCTAGAGGAGTGGTGTGACGTGACGATGCTAATGCCATGTAGCTTCTATCCTAGCAAGATCGTGGGCCAAGAAGAATGCACCTATTTTCGGTATCACAGATACTGAGCTGTCTTTGGACCAAATATCATGAGTGACGGCCCTGCATCATGCACATTATCGATCGATCTTACCAATGCACATCATTTATAGATATGAGGCTTAAAAAAAAAAAACGTCAGGACACCATGGCACGGGGTTGAACTGCGATCAAGACATGACCTCTTTTTTGACGACTTTAATATATACGCGAATCACGTACATTCTTCGTTGGTCAGTACGCCAGATGCAGGTCTGCTAATGGTTGACGGATTAGTGTCACCCTCGGTCTCCGCTTGGTGAAGCTATCACGCGTGTGGAAGAGCGTCTGCCGATTTGTTTTTAGCAAGTATTTCATGGATGCGATTTTGTTGAGCTGTTGTGTTTTTACATGGCGCTTGGAGTCTCTGGCGAACTTGGCAAGGACTGTTTGGATCGACAGGTTGGAGAGGGTTGTTCAGCAGCCGGCTTTGGCGTAGTTCAGGCGTGAATGCGCGGGAAGAAGGGAAGGGGGGGGAAGGCGTTGGATAAACCCAGCTTTTTGTCTTGGGTCACGGACAACTCAGCAAGGTCATCATCATCATCATCGTCAGAAGGGCAAAACGGATGATGGTGGTATCCTGGGATCTCGGAAGAAGACTCCCGAGACGTCGAAGCAAACAAGCCCCTCGCTGGATGACGAGGGGGGCGACATAGAACTTGTACATACATGTTGATTGGACTACAGGCAGGATTTTGGGAATCGAAATGAGAGTTGCATGGCATGGTACTCATAGGCGCTTGATGCATGGCGCCGTGGAATTGATGTGAGCGGAGGGGATTCGATGGCGTCGTCGGCTGGAGAAACGCAGCAGCAGCCTACACCTCACCTCGACTGCGTGCAATGAGCGCACGCCCGAGGTACCCGGTACACCGAGTCCAGTGCCTGGAAGTGCAGCCAGCCAGGTAAGCAAGCCTACCAGGTACCTACCTCCACCTCCTAGGTAAGCACCTCGGCGGTTCGGCTTTCGTACTTTGCACGATGCCGAGAGGTGCACCCAGCGCGGCAAAAGTTATTTTTACATTGCACGGAGTACCTGGCTGGTATTTACCACTCGTTGATTTTTATTCTTTTTTCTCTCTCTCTCTTTTTTTTTTTTTTTTTTTTTTTTTCCTGCATAAAATGAGAGCAGGTTGCTTTGGAAAAGCCATCGTCACAAAATGGCTGATTCCAGACCATTGATGGCAAAACGATTCAGCTAATACGAGGCACGGGTACGGGAGCACTCTTGACTCTGTCGCCGCCCCTCTGCCTGCTGCGCGCGTTCTGCGCGCGTTCTGCCGAGGTCAGTCAGTCAGTTCGGGGAAGAGCAAAGGCATGAATATGAATGAATGAATGAATGAATGAATGAATGAATGAACTTGTCGACTGGGCCTTTGGAGACAACCAACTGCGTTGCAGACAGCTCGTCCACGCCGGAACCCTATGCTCACCGACAAGTGTAGCAGATTCGGTGCCGCAGCTTTTGGACGGCTGACGCGTCTGACTCGCCGCGGCGGGCTGGGCTGGATGCGACGGAGAGATTTCAAGCGTCGAGACGGGACTTGTTTGCCCCCATGGCATGGCATGACAAGACTTGACTTGACATGACATGACATGACATGACATGACATGACAGGCAGCACCAGGTCAAGCATAGCCGTGCCGAGAGGGCCGGCCATTCATATGCTCGAGCAGCGTGCGTGCGCGCTTTCCAATGGCTTGTCAGGTCTGGTTGCCTTTGCATAGAGTGTGTGTGTGTTTGTGCGTGTGTGTGAATAGGGTTCATGACTGGGATTGATCCGTGGATTCTCCTCGTGCCTGCCGCGCTGCAGCCGCGCTGCAACCGCGTTCTTTTGCGCAACTCTAGTTTCTACAGGCAGGGAGGGGGACGAGGTGGGAAAAAAGTAAAAAAAAAATTGAAAATTGAAAATAAATAAAAAACACCCGTCGCGCTGCAACCTCCTGTTTTGGCTCTGCCATCAAAAGATGTATTTCGCTTCCCCCACCCCCTGCCTCCGTGGAATATGGCGGGTTTTCATTTATCCATCGAATGCAGAAGGCGGTGAAGAAGCATTGGCGCGGGTCCGCCGAGTAATACCCAAACCCAAGGTACTCCGTACCGAATGCTGCTCACGTTCACCATGTTCGTCATGTATCGCGTCTGGTACATGGGCCCTGCAAAAGTTCGCGCCAAGTCGACCCTAGACATGAGCCTAGCGTCGCATCCCCCTGCCCCGAAAAACACCCAAAAAAAAAAAAAACACCCAAAAAGAGGGCTTCCTGTGACCCTGTTGCAGGGCCGGTTTTCTCGCTCGAGTGACGTATCCCGTTCTCCGCCTCGGGCGCGCTTGTACCTCTACCAGCCGTAGGTGCCTAGGTGCCTAGCCTCGCCCAGGCTTGGAGGGAAACGCCCTCGTCCAAAGCCTCCTGGCATCCCTCCAATGGATAGGTCGACAGAAGCCCGTTCCCTCATCCCTCTGCTCCGTCGTCCAAAACCAGACAGACCCATTGAAATAGCGCGAGGAGGGAGGCAAGGGATATTCCATGATATCCAGCAGGTCCCCAAAGACGACGACGACGCTTGCCAGGTGCGGTACCTCCAAGGTACCTACCTACCTTCATGCGTCAAGTCCTTTGTTTGACGCCACCGTCTCTTTTTCATGGGTCCGATTGGCCCTGCTACGCGTACTCCGTGCAGGGTCTCCTAGCTTAGTTTGTTCTCTCGAGATGACTGAATGCTATTGTTGTAGGAAGAAACAGAAATAAAGATAAAAATAAAAATAAAATAAAAATAAAAAATAAAAAGAACCTAGGCAATACGCCGGAACGCTATTCCAGATTGCAGACGTACCTTGGAGCAATGTTGCATATGCGACCGACCAGAGGGAGGAGGGGCGCAAAAAACAAAAAAAAAAGAAAAAAAGAAAAACAAACAAAAAAAGTGATAAACGACGAAAATTCAGCTGTTGGTCCGACGTCGGCCATTTGCGCCAAGTTGCTAGTGTAGCTGGTACCTCGGGAACTCTCCAGGACGCCTTTCCCTCTTTTGTTACGTGCTGTCGACTGAAAACCTACGGAGCCTGACTCGTACGCGCGCAAGCCAGGTTTTTGCCAGGAATGGCGAAAAGTAGTCCGTACTCCGCACTGTTATCCATATGCTAGGCACCTGGATGCCTGCCGCCTTTACGTAAAGCGACGGGGGCACATGCGCCTTTCTACACGTTACAAGGTGCACGTCGGGGGGGGGGGGGGAGTCGATCCCCATACGAATAGATTCAAGTACCTACTTGCTCAAAGTACCTAGGTATGGTCGGCCATAAACCAAGCAAGATTGGAAAGCAAAAGCATGAGCATGGCGCACAACCTGTGGCAAGAATGGGAGATGTGAACAACGCCGACTATTGACGCCAAAAAAACAAGACCCGGAATGAACACGTAGGTCAAGACATTGCTAGTAAAGGAAGCCAAAGAAGGGCCTCAAATCACATGTACTCCGCGTACTGGGTACCTAAGGCTGAGCATAGCCGCGACACCCATGCCAGGACGACGAGGTAGTACCTCTGGTGCCTTTGGTAAGTACCTAAAGTACCTGCTACTGCAGTGCAAGTTTCAACCGGCAGACTTGGTGGCTGGGCCGGTGGGCTCTTCTGTCGGCGGCACAGTGCGCAGGGAGAGGTCAGCCATCGGCAACCAGTGACCGTGAGACGGGCGGTGCATCTGGATTCTGCTAGGACCAAAAAAATAAAAATAAAAAGATCAAAAAAAAAAAAAAAAAAACACCCACCCACACACACACACACACACACACACACACACACACACACACACACACATGCGTGTTTTAAACGCGATTTGAGCGCGGTGCATTGGATATCAAAAAGACGTTTTGCGAAACGCGGCTGGATGGAGCATCGCTTAGAGCCCGTAGAAGATGGATCGCACTCCACATGAGGCTCTTCTCGAGGGCCCGCTTGGCCCAGGTACGCTTTCTTTCGACTGCCGGCTGGGCGTGGAGGCGTGGAGGCGTGGAGGCGTGGAGGCGTGGAGTGGGAAGGACGTGAAGTCACGTGTGCCTGGGGGGGAACTGGGGGGGGGGCAACTATTTCACCCGAATTTTGAAAAATTGATTATTGTTATTTACTTATTTAAAAAAGTATATCAAATAAAATATAATATAATATAATAAAATAAAAGAAAATAAAAAAAAATCAAGGAAGAAAGAAAAGAAAAGAAAAGAAAAGAAAACAAGGGCCTTGTCTAGGGTCTCGTCTCTCGTCTGACCTGTCACTCCGCTGCCCTGTGTTGTTGCGTTGATTTTTGCAAAGATGGCTGGGCGTTTCGAGGACTCGCGTGAACGCTGGCGCCAGCCAACCTCGGGACATCCAGTCGCCAACCAGGCCAGTCTTGCACAGTACGCTGCCTGCCAACTCGTCACTGTGAACAAGGGCTTCAACTACAACTACACGTACCCTCCCTGCGGCGTCGAGCTGACCACGTACAACAGGGTTTTCTTACCCTTTTTACTTTATATTATATTACGTTGTTACTTTTTTTTTTTTTTTTTTTTTTTTTTTTTAATTATCTTTTTGGCGATTATGTGCAGGCGTTTTGCCATCGTATCGGTCGGTGGCTTTCAAGTGTGAGCTGGAGACAGTTGAGGCAAAGGGCGGCGTCGCATGGGGCTCGGCATACCGTTTCCAGCAGTCCCATCGACCGGGAAGGGGGGCCCCGTTTGGAAAAGCATGTGTTTTTTGGATTTTTGCATGGCCGCAGAGATTGCGATTGAATGATGCAACTCTGAACCTATATTAATGAACACGCCAGCGAATACACCAATGAGTACGCCGCGACCCGGGCCTTGGAATCGGCCAGCCCCAGCCCTGGTGGAGGATCCATCCCCGTCCATCCACGGTGTGCGTCCAGCCAGACAGACGTGCGCGGACCAGACCCTTCTCGCTCGCCCCCCCCCCCCCCAGTACGGAGCACCGGGAGGGCTGCCTGCCTGCTAGGGAGGTCGCAGGTGGGGGTGGGTGGTTGGGTGGGTACTTACTGGCTGGGTGGCTCCTGCCGCAATTTGACAATTGACGCAACCGCGCACGGCCAGCAAAGTCACGCGTCTGGTGCTACCCGCCGCATCCCGAAACCCAATGCGAGCGAGAGGCAGACAGACCAGACGGCTTTGAAGACTGGTTGAGACTTGCGACATGACTGGACGGGGGAACGTACATGACTGCAACATGCACGTACTCGGTATACTCTACTCCAATGTTGCTCTCCAACCCTCCTGAAATCCGGACTATCCGGCAGCTATCGGCCCTGTCGACTGCGAGCAACTCTGCGGCCAACGTCGATTCTTCCTCGGGACCTTGCACAGGGTGACTAACTACATTACATGTACCTACCTACCTGTACCTAGGTAGGTAGGTACCTAAGCTAGCAGCTGCTCACCTTCCGCCGAGCCGGGGCCCTGGCTCGGCCACCTACAGTCAGCTACTACCGTCGCGCGCCACCCCTGATTCCAGCGACAGTAAGTATTCCGCTCGATACATGCATCAATGGTAAACCGCAAGACGGCTCAAAATAATCACCGAGAGGTCTATAACTACATCCTAGCTGACTACCTATATTTGCCGCGTCTACAGGAAGCGCGGCGAGGTAGGCGGGTACTTGAACAATTAAAGGCCCGACATGTGGCGGAGTATCATTCTGCAACCCGGCCGCAACGCAACGATATCGTCATCGTCATCATCGTCGTCATCGTCATCATCATCATCACCACCACCATCAACATCACCATCGCCATCACCATCACCATCACCACCACCAACCATCACCAACCATCACCATCACCACCACCACCATCGTCATGGTCGCTTCCGACAGCTACCTTGGTATCTACCGATGAGACTAAGCAGTGTGGTGCCCCAGGCTCACAGCTGCCTTAAGCTTCAGCTCAAGTGGGCTGGTCCTACCACCCGGCGCCCAAGGTCTACTGCGCGTCTAATAGGATCTAGATACCTTTAGACGGCCATACAGACAGCCAGTGCTGGCAATGATTTCTTCCCTGGCCAAGGCTGTAGGATGTGCCAAACCTACGAGTCATTCGGCACGTAAGGCAGGTTACCCTACTCTAGTACTATCCAGGCTACATAAATTCACCTGTTATTTCTACCTGTGACGCCAAGGTTGTTGCCCAACTTTTGCCCGTATCCATGTAGAAGAGAACACTTTTACAACCTCTAGCCGGCATGTCCACCCACCCGACATTCCCTTGCGCTGCCCTGAGGCTCTATATAACATAACACTGACTATTCAACAAGTTCTGGGCCGAATTGTTTGCCAGGTCTCGTGATAGCCACTGCCGCCACCGGGACGTAAACAGGTAGTCTCTTCTCGACGCCAAAATAGTCCACGGCGACACTAATTCGAGCCAGGGGTGGAAGTTTCTTGACGGGGAGTCGTGGGAGACGCGTAATATTGCCCGCCCCGGTGTGCGGCGTTGTTGACGCTCTCCAAGAGCCCGACGAATGAAGAAGGCTTCGTTCTCTTCTGTAGAGGCCGATGGTTCGGCCACATCCCGCTACACAGCCGAGAACGGGTAATGGCGTTCGGCCAACTTTGGCGCATAGCCTGAGCAAGCTTGCAACTCTAGAACGTCTGGTGCCTGGTACATGTCAATGTCTGAAAGAATAAACCCGGCAACAGCAAGCCCATCACTTTGGCGATGCGTTAGTTGCAGGATTCAGCCCGTCATGTCTGCTTTTTTTTTTTTTTTTTTTTTTTTTGGCCATGGTATACTTGAGCTTGAGCAATTTCTTCTGGTCCCCCCCCTTCCCCGTTGTCCGCTTTCGTTTTTGTGTGATATTTTTTTCTTCTTCTTCTAATTTCGCCTTGATCTGGCCCTTTTTCTCCTTCGAAACATACTATACAACCGAGTATCCCATCGCATCGTCCGTCTGGCTGGCAAGACTCCACTGGATCTGGGGGCCCGCAAAGGCTTCTTTGGGTCATTTGGAAGCCTGCTGGTCTCCATTTTGCCAATAAAATCAGGAACGGGGCTTTCATTTCTGATAGTCTCCTTGGTTTCTTCCCTTCTCCAGGCACATGGAGGGGAACCACTGGGTTGTCCTACTACTATACTACGGATGGACGATGGGCTCTTGGCCAATGGTTCCACTCCACATCTAGGGTTCGCGGACGGCAGAATGGAGTCCAAGACGGAGCACGGTTGGCAGAGCGATTGGACGCCGACGGACTGATGAATGGAGCTCCGCCTGCAGCGTTTTTCGCAGAGAGAGGAACCAGACGAAACAATCCCCAGCGCTGTCAGCCAGCTATCGCGACCAGAACTACAACTTTGGCGACATTGCCGACTTCTCCCTCGATGACTGCAACGCCACATACCCCGGGCAACGTGCAATATGTGCCTGGGCAGATTTTTGACGGAGAGCTCCGTGTCAAAGGGCCCAATCTAGTGAACCGAGAGAAGAAGCGCGATTAAATACTCACACTCTGCCTGCACTGTAGAGTAGAGCTTGCATGGCGTGAATGCTTGGAGGCCATTATCACCAGCGCTACTTCGTAAACAGTTCAGAAATGGATCCAGATTGCCCTTGGTGGGGCGGGGGGGCGGGGGTTGGGGGCGTGGCCGGATCGTAAGCGGCGTGAGTTTCTTACTGTACTCCGCCGTACGTACTCGGTACTCCGCTAGCAAACCAGGCAGCTGCAAGCATTCAAGTCAACTTACCTGCTCTATACGTGTACGGTACCTGCGCCGCCAGACTGAGGACACTCGGCACCACCACCACCACCACCCCCACTACTACCACCACCCCCCTTCCTTCCCTTCCTTCGATCCAGGTTAAAGGCACTGGAAAAGGCGGACCGCCGAAACCTGCTTGCACAGGGGCTGTTACCGCCGTCCGTACTTGGCCTAGCGCCTGGCTTCCGCCCATCTGCCCCATCTCGTTTCCCTTGACTCGTGGATCCTGGTTCCCTCTCCTGCACATCATCCCAAGTTCCCGTGACGTGTCGCCGCTCTGTTTGCTCCAAAGCGCTAACTTGTGTTCCTTGCGCAGGGTTCGTCATTGCTTATCCTGTCCCCAGCGGGTCGGGCTTGGGCCCATGACTTGGTCGCAATAGCCGCGGAAAGCGACTACTGCCACCAGGTCAAGCTAGTCCGCACCGCACATAATCCCACCGTCACAGCCCGCCACAGCAAAGTCTGGTCGCGGTCGCGGTCGCGGTCGCGGTCGCGGTCGCGGTGCCTTTGTCAGCGACAAGGGGGAGCCTACCTTGTCGCCGCCAAGCCTATGCCTGCCACGAGGACAAGCAGAATTTGGCAGACCAAGGCAAGCTTCAATGCTACAGTCCCCCTTTCCACGGATGTACCAAGAGGTATCGTATCTAGCAAGGGGGTATTCTGACAAGGTACCCCAACACCGTTCACCATGCGGTGAGCTCGCCCAAGAAGGCCAAGCAGGCAAGGTTACCTGTTATCCATCAAGCAAGAATCCATCTCGTTGCGATTCATGAACCAGGTGCCGGTGAGTTGAGGGCAGAGGTAGAGAGAGACGTATGTACGTGGGTGAATGCCGCTTCACGGTGCCTTTTCCCTTTCCCCGCTGATAATAATCATCTCTACAGTGTCTGCACGAATGGTTATCCTTTCTTCCTTGACAGTATGACCATCTTTCCAGCACCTCTAGTCTGTGAATAGCAGTGCGGACGCATGGCTGTGATGATATCCTTCGGATGCTGCTACATAGGATATGCAGCCTTTGCACCAGCCAGATCCTTCGGGGCTGCAAAACAAAAACTGCTGCCTACCATGCAACAAGAGGGTCCCGCTAGTGGCGGCGTTGGCCTGCAGTAACGCGTTTCAAAAGTCATCAATGGCATCGGCCTGGCTGCCCGATGAGCGGAGGAGTGGAGGCCAAACAAAGAAAATTCGCCGAGTGATGACGCTGGATGTGCCAAACGACCCTCGCCGCTGCTGCAGATCGAAGCAGAGGAACTTTCAAAGACCGATGCAGTTCTCGGGTGTTTTGGAAGCTGATGTCCTGCTCAATCTTTCGTGCTCTCCTCTCCACGAATCAACTGCCATTGGCTGCAAAACATGGCGAGCAACAGTGCGGCAAAACCTCATTGGCCAAGATGAAGGTGGTTGGCTACCTGTGCCATTGTTCATTTTCAGAATAGCAACAACGCACCGATATGACGGACTTGTTGTTGTTGTTGTTCGTCTTGAGAAGGAATAATAGGGAACAGGACCCGCATTGCGTTCGATATTAGGTTACCAGCACCGCCTATGGCTGGCTCTTGGCCACTTGACGAGACGAAATTGTGTACACGCGTGATGTGATGGTTCATCTGCGTGTTCGATCTACAGATGCGAGCACTGACGACGAATGACGGATGCAGTTGAAATTTGCAAGGGGCTGGGCATTCTTGGCAGAACTCGCTAGTCTGAAACTCTTGATAGATTGCTTGAGCAATGTACTTGAAGCAAAATTTGCATTGCAAAAAAAAACATGAGCTGCAGCAGCATCATGGGCGAAGCAGCATGACAATCAATATATCACGTCACCATTAGAGGCAGAAAGGTGACCTGTTTATGCGACCAAGGCAGTCTACATGGCCCATCCGCCCGAAAGAGAAGCCTAGAGGGGGGGGGAGGGCGGGTTTCTTCCGGAGGACCTCAGCTATGCCCAAACTCTGTTCGATGGTTCTCCGTTGATGCCGCAATGTCGCAGCGTTCCCTTGGTTCGTAACGTACAGCCCAAGTATTTGTAGCAGGTCGGAGGATTTTTAATCAGAATGATATGATGATATGAGTCGCAAATAATTGCAACTTGGCGCAGCACGCAAGAGCGAACGGCCCAATGGGGGGATCCAACTGTCCGCGTCACGCCGGGACCGCCAACGGGTTCGAGTGAGTCGAGTCAGTGAGAAGGAGAGAGGAGGCTGCTGGTCCCTTTCCCCCCCTCATCTTCCGCCTAAAAAAAAAAAAAAAAAATTGCATTCGAGGGGGGATTTGATCAGGCCGACGGCGAGACCATACTCTGACACGACAGAAGCCAGACAGCTGTCGACGGCAGACGGCCAAGGGAGTTAGTTGGCTGAGTTGGCCGAGTACGATTCATGCGCATGAGTAAGGGTTATATCATTTTGTCCACGGGGACGCGGTACTTTGGATGATTTAGGTACCTGGGTACTTTTCTTGGGGAGGATGGGTACACACGTACATGGCTAGTGCTGTTCATGTACGGAGTACGTACCCTGGGTTGGTGCAGCAGCAACGGCGACGACTAATAATAATAATTATAAATGGTGAGGCAAATAACCGGCCAAATGCATTGGGTGCCGAATAGGTTTGGCAAACCAGCAGGTGACAGACAGCCCGTGCTATGCATTATTATTTTTACAGGGGACCTGACCTTGACCTTGGGTTCCGCCAGGGTTGCGGGCGCAGCAGAGTGCGAGAAGAGAGTCGCGAAGAGAATTGCAGGTAGAGAGTCGTCGCAGGTGTTCTATTCTCTCTTCCTTTTTTTCCTTTTTTTTTTTTTTTTTTTTCTTTCCCCCCTGGGTGTGATGGATGGTTCGGCACGGCAGGTGCGCGTTTGCGAGAAGAGGGTGGGATGGCATCATGGCAAACAAGCATTACTAAGTTGTCGAGGCACTAAAGTCGTGATTTGATTTGCCCCATTTGAAGCGAAAAAAAAAGGGAAAAAAGGGAAAAAAGGGAAAAAAGGGAAAAAAGGGAATAAGAAAAAAAAAAAAAGTTTAATGGGCAAGTGTTGTCGTCATGCACAGCCGACAGACAACCAACACAGCACCCCAACACCAAGACGCAACGCAACACCCCCTCGTACAGTGCGCATGGGAGGCGGCCTTGGCACCGTGCAGGGAGCGGCATGAAGAATGCGGATTGGCCGCTTTGGCTGATCGGACAGTGCGGCAGGCCGCCATCCAGTCAGACGACGCTGCTAGTGCGCTCGGAGGGCGCTTGGAGAAACCCTAGTCGTGACGGGACGAAAAGTGCAAGGCAAGGCAGGGCAAGGCAAGGCAAGGCAAGGCAAAGCAAGGCAAAGCAAGGCAAAGAAAAGCAAAGCAAAGCAAAGCAAGGCAAGGCAAGGCAAAGCAAGGCAAAACAAAGCAAGGCGAAGCAAAGCGAAGCAGCACGGAAACAAGGTGATGATGCCGCGCTGCAAGAAGCAGGAATCAATTGCCAACTGCGCGCGCCCCCCCCCCAACGTCCCCCCCCAAGCCAACGAAAACAGGAAGCCGACACAGTAGAGACCCTGCTGCTGCTGTACGGTGCGGTGCGGTGCGGTACGGATTACAGCGCATCAGCAGTCAGCAGGAGGTGGTTTTTTTTTTTGTTGTAATGTGAACGAACAGTGAGCCGGGTGACGCGTGTTGGTCGTGCCGTCTACCTCGAGTCTGGCCCTGCCTGGCACGTCTCTGCGTCGGGGTGTCTGGGCCAGTGTCAAGTCCAGTGTCGAGTCCAGTGTCGAGTCCAGCGTGATTTGCGTGACGTACCCTGTCGCGCTCGACTGGAATCCCCCAAGGGCCTAGTGCGTCGCCCTTCTGCAGGGTACCTGGTACTTTGCCGCCATGTCTCCCCTCCCTCGTGTTTGGACCTGCTGGGCCGGCCCAGCCAGGTGCCAGGTGCCAGGCGCCAGGCTTCGTCGCTCTACTCCCACACCCCAGGCCTGCTCTGCTGCCTCCAGTCTTGCTTGTTCTTCATCCTTTCTCCAGTCCCTGTCACTGTACTGTGCTTGCCGATGCTCGCCCTGCCCTCTTCTGTCGTCCTCTCCCCAGCCTCTCTCTTCGCTTCTTCTCCCCCTTTTCTCTCCTCCTACATCACTCCGTTCGTGGCAGACATTGTTCGTGCAATCCTCATCAACCCGAGTAAACAGCCTTAAGTCCTTTCCCGTACCCCCTTTGCGCCAGATCGCGCTTGAATGACCAAACTCGGTCACGGATCACTGGCGCGACACGCAAACACAAGCTGGACACATAGAAAGACACCAGGCCTCTTGTCCGGTTTTTTTTTTTTTTTTCTGGGCCCAGCACCCTTATCTACTTGTGGTTCTTGAAGGGATCCACTTGCCACTGTCGAACAAGCATCACAACGGTTCCGCCGCAAAATCCACCACACCAGAGCCAGAGACAGCGCCAGAGCCAGAGCCAAATCGCTACGTTGGGTTTTCCCTTGCGCATGCCCACTTTTTTCCTCCTCTCGTCACCTACCACACGCACTCTTCCCACTCTTTCCACTCTTTCCACTCTTTCCACTCTTCCCACTCTTCCCACCCTTCCCACTCTTCTGGCTCTGTTGACCCTGCTCACGGTTGTACCTGGCAGTAACCTCTGTCCCTCCGCCCGACAAGAAAAAAAAAAATTCTAGTCCCGTGGAAAGAACCGAATAAAAAAAATAAAAAGGATCCGGACCCATTTCTCCACTCTGAACCCTTCCCCGAACACACACCAACCACACCTTTGAAAGACGGGACCAGCTTTCCGAGCCTCATTCAATCCACATCAGCGGAAAACCCGTCCTTCATCCTGCCTACTCGCTCCTCGGCGTGGGCCCTCGCAGCCAGCATTCCTTTTTTTTTTTCGAGGTTTTTTTTTTTTTTTTTTTTTTTACCTTTCCACTTTCGATCTCTGTCATCTAGATTCGGATCTTTCATTGTCGAATCTCTCCACCTGAGGATCATCGGCCCTCTTATTGTCGCCGGAATTGTTTCGCGTCTTTGCAACCGCCTTCACCACTTTACCGCGTCGGCGACCGCCATCATACTCATTTGTTTTGACACGAGACACGCGTCCCGCGCAGTAGTATGGACGGCTCTCAGTATCCGACGAATGGTATAAACGGGTCATCTGGGGCACAGACATACCCTTCTCCCAGCGACATCTCCCCGAATCAACTGCAGACGGGATCACCACTTCCCCAGACCCTGCCGCCTCTGCAGCCTCCAACTGCGGCCATGCAGCCTCTCTACGGTAGCCACCCGCACACGCCGCGGACCAGTACTCCCAACACGCCAACCTCGGCGTCCAACCTGCCGAGCTACCAAAACACTTCGCAACCTGCGCCGCGACCCGCCGTTTACTCGATGGCTCAAAACCCATATCCTCCCAACCAAGGCTATGGCACTTCGGCGCCCATGATGCCTCAGACGACCACGGCCGCCTCTCATGCGCAGCCTATTGCTCCCGCCCCAGCTGGTGGGCGAGGTCCTCCAGTCCTTCGTCCTATGCCACCCGGGGGCATCATGGCGCAACCCGGCGTCTCCTCGCCTTATGGACCTGGATCGATGATGCAGCCAAACAATGTTCTTCACGAGGGCGACCAACCAACCCATGTTGTAGGATCCCAGGGTCGCCGAGGAATTCTGCCCAGCGCACCGGGCCGTCCGGCCGCCCCCACCGCTGGCACTGGCGCAAAGAACAACATCATTCCCGTCAAGGATGCCGACGGCAAGTTCCCTTGCCCACACTGCACCAAGACTTACCTGCACGCGAAGCACTTGAAGCGCCATCTTCTTCGTCGTAAGTGGACTACCCCCGGTCGTTGACGCGGGAGAAGAATTCCCTCCCTGGTCTTGTCACTCGTCTCTCGTCTCGTTTTTTTTTTCTTTTCTTCTCGTTTATCTCTTTTTTTTTTTTCGGCGCATCTTGCGCATGCTGACATGACGTTTTGTTGCTAGACACTGGCGACCGCCCTTATATGTGCGTGCTTTGTCGTGATACGTTTTCCCGAAGTGACATCCTGAAGCGCCACTTCCAAAAGTGCTCCATCCGTCGTGGGAACCCCACGGGAGCGAGCCACTTGTCCCACCCTCAGGCTCACGTTAAGAAGAACACCCAAGCCCAAAAGGCCGCTGGCCTCGGCAACGAGGGAGACATGCAGCACCTCAATGGCATGAACAACATGCCGGCTGATGGCATGGTTCACCCCTTTGGCATTGTCCCCGTCAACGACGGCATGAGCAACATGCCCGGCGACCAGAACCAGCTTTCTCGGTCCAACAGCCACGGCGGCCATCCCCAAGATCGTAACAATATGGCTCCGAGCATGGGTGCCCCTCAGCCCTATGGCGCCAACGTCTCCAACTCGATGAACAACCAGCAGATGCCCAGCTACAGCATGCCCCCGGGTCAGAACGGAATGCCCATGTATGGTGGATCTAACGGGAACCAACAATCTGGCCTAGATTGGTCTCAGATGTTCCAGTCTGGTGCGCATCAACCCCTCAACAGCAATCTCTTTCATCCTCCTAATCGTGGGCAGACGCAGATCGCAACCAAAACCGGGCCTAATCACGATTCGGGGGCGGCGGATTGCAGCTCCAGCGATCCCGTCCGCTACTCCTTGTGGGGCTTATCGCCGAATACCCAAACTTCCTCCTCTCAACTTTCCAACCAGATTCTAAACTTCCTGTACCCTCCGAACGAGGCGATTGACCCTACACTCACGGGCATGAACCCCTACTTTTCTCCTGACAATACTAAAGATTTCATTGATCAGTACCCCCACTTCCACAAGCATGTCCCGCTAGTCCACCCGAGCACGTTGCAGATACTGGAGGCGCATCCCGGGCTGACGGCGTGCATGTGCTGCATTGGCGCGTGCTACTCGAAGCGTGTCGTGCTTTCAGACGTCCGGGACATGATGGAGGCTCTTTGGACCGCCATGGAGCGTGACTACCACATCCTTTCCGAAGAGAGCTTGCAAGACGGGCACGTCGCCCAAGTCTGCGAATCCAGCGTCGAAGAACTCCAGGCAGTCCTGCTGACAAGCATTCTTCATCTGGGTAACGGAACTTGGCAACAGAAGCAGCGTGCCCTGCACAAATGGCCCATGGTTGCGGCGCAGGCCCGCCGTTTGGGCTTGCTTGTCCTATCCGGGGATGCGTCGGCTTACTCTGTGACGCGTCCGCGTCGTTGGAAACCCGGCTCGCGCGAGACAATGCCGGCCGAGTTTGACTGGGTGGCGTGGATCGGCCAGGAAAAACGCGTTCGCTTGATGCACGCTCTTCTCGCATACGACGCCATTTCCGAGTCTGTTTTTGGCTGTCCAGCCCAGTTCGACCCATCGGAAGCCTACATACCACTCCCCTGCGATGACGCTGCCTGGAACGCCAGAAGCAGGGACGAATGTCGTCGCGCCCTCGGGCTGATCCAGGAACGTTCGTCTACCGCCCCCCTGTTCTCGGGTGCAATGCATCGCGTGGCCGGACCGGAATTCCAAGCCGCCCGCCACGTGCTCTTTGATCGCGGCGTTGAGCTCAAACCAGGCAGCATCAATGTTCTCGGCAAAATAGTGCTAGGCATCACCCTCATCGCGACCATCCAACAAGCATTCAAGACGGGCAACGTAAACTTGACACTCTCGGGGGGTGAGCTGATGTCCTTGGACTGGGTCGTGCCCATGCAAGGCGACAACCCCTGGACATGCCCGCCAATGCCGCCGCAGGCGAGGCTCAATTTGGACTCTGAAACGGCGTCCTTGCTGCTGTCTGCAGTAGACAAGCTGCAGAGGAGTTGGCATCAAGACATGGCAGCAGGCATCCCCTACGATGGGAAGAGCGATGCAGTGGTTCGGAACGGCTTGACGCTGCCTGCGATGGCGCATTACTTGCTGTCAAGGGCTCCGTGTGCAGATTCGGAAACGAACAACAAGGCTCGGGCTGGCGGCATGTGCAATGCCTGGCACTTTGTATGGGGGAAAATATCAGAACTCGGATCCAACAACAACAACAACAACTGCAACAACAACAACAACATTGGAGATTTATCATGTGAAGTACAGGAAGCCAACAAACACGTTGGCGATGAGGAATGGAACTTTGAATTGGCAGGAATTTTTGGCTCAGTCCCACATGAGTCGGATGGCGCTGGAACAGCTTGAAGTCTGACTGATGGCTTAGCTGAACCCCCGCAGGCGCTTGTTAATGGAGGCAATATGATACGACTCGACCAAAAGCATTCAGGGTGGTGGCTGCATTTGGAGGCGTTGAGATTTGAGGGTATTATTATTATTCCGTCGTTTCTTTTTTTTTTTCCTCCCCCCCCGTCTCTTGCCCCCCCTTTTTTCTTTCCCCCTTTTTATTTCCTACTTTTTCGTGTTCCTAAATGTTTGCTTTTCTCGTCTTTTGCTGCTCTTCCTTCCCTTTTGCTCTCTGCCCACTCCTTGGGACATTTTGACATGGACCGAGGTGCATACCACGCGACAGGCAGGGATGTCCCAACCTTTGCATTATTTGCACGATTGTTTTACCTTTTGGCTTGCGGAAATTCGGTGGTGGTCCCTCAGTTGCGCACACTGCATTGTTTTCTTTTTCTGGAAGAATAGACTGAGGCCCAGGAGTTGTTACTGCATTACTAGACTTTGATCAAGATAGAATCGGCGGTCGGTCGGTCGGCTACTTTTGTTTTCCGATGGAAGGTTTCACGACGCTTGTCTGGCCTTGGCTGATGACGAGCGTTTCCGCTGCGCCGTACTCTGGATGCATTGTTGCAGACGCGGTGGCAAGGTACATGAAAGGAGGTTCGATTGTGGAATTGGGTGGTTTGGCTTTTTTTTTTTTTTTACTTTTTCATTGTTTGTTCCTAGTACGAGTCCAGTATAGTACGGTTTTGTTGTTGGAATGGCGCAATGACCACGACGATTGTTTTTGCCGCATCTTTGCGTTTTCGCGTTTTCGCCTTTTTCCCCATTTTCCGCGACGAAGAGTGATTGTGTGGTATGCAGGGTTCTTCAAACACAAGAGGCCATAGGACAGACAGACAGACATGATTATGCTCGGCAGCCATGGAATTGAACAATGTTTAAGCTCTCAGCTTTGCGGGTGATGATGGACGACATGAAGAAAAGCCACGCGCCCAGCTGCGCAGAGGGAGTGACAAGAAGCTGCTGCTTGATACCGATCCAAGCCAGTCCCTTGGATGGCTGTAGATGAGACGCGAACGGTCTGCCCACCGCCCAGCCGCCCAGCCAGTCAACCAGCAGATAATACATCGTAGAGAAATTGCACAGAGCACATTGATGCACAGCAGTCCGTCCGTACAGCACATCCAACCCGTTCTTCACCAGCTAGCTACCTATGTAGCTAGCTGCCTTGCCTTGCCTTGCCTTGCCTTGCCTTGCCTTGCCTTACCTTGGCCGCCCGTCGGGACTGGGCTTCGGCTTCTCCACGGCCGTGATTTTCGGCGCCCACTTCCACAGGGCCTCCCTGTCCTGGTCCGAGGGCGCGAAGCCGAACGTTTCCTCGGCGCGGTCCGACAGGTACGTGCCGGCGAGGGACCAGGCGATGATGCCGGCGCCGAGGCCGGCGCGGGCCCGCGGCGAGAGGTTCTTGTACGCCCTGGATTTTTCTGAGGGTCAGCTGGCCGGGCGAGTTGGGTGGGTGCAGGTAGGTAATGTAATGTGAGCAGGTGGTTGGGCATTGGGGGAGGACGGACTTGAGCATGGTGGGTTGATGGGTGGTTGTTCACGGGGGTTTGGGGTGGACGCGGGCGGGCTTGGGGTGCGGGTTGAGGCTGCGGGCGGATGAATGATGGTCCGGGCGGGCGGCGGAAGGGTGCCGGCCTTGTAAGGGAGCCAGCCATCACATCACATCAATGTTTTTCTGGATTAGGGGAGGGCGTCGGCAGCCGGGTCCAGCTGCGAAGCCTCGACTTCATCCCCAGAATCCATCCTGCTGTTTCTAGCATTGTTACAACCCGAGCCAGCAAGGCGACGTCTCGAGCAGAGAAGCCTGTGTGGTGGCCAGAGGAGCGGGGAAATCTGCGTTGCAGCAAAGCGCTCTACTAATGTGGCCCTGCGGGCAGGCGATAAGCGCGCATTTATAGCAGCGAAAACATGCTGAAACATTTACCATCATTTAACAAAGGAACGAGTCGCGAAGTACAAGGACTACACTTGATAATAAACAACAGCCAGAATACAAACCAGGAGTCGCGGACGCACGGAGAGTCGGGTTGTGGACGGGATAGGACAGGATAGTAAGCTGGGTTGGTGGGCGTGCGGACTACGGACTACAGGCGGACAGGTTGATGTTGGGTACGGCATGCCGGGCATGGCGTACACGTTCATACTGGGGTCTGCATCATGCATTTGTACTCCGCATGCCCAGTGTCGTTTTGGGCGGTAGGGTAGGGCCAAGTCCAATCTTGCGCGGACCCAGGTCCAGCCGCACTTGCTGGACACATCGCTGCTGCCAGCCAAAGCCCCGGGACTTTGCAACATCGGGGCCAGGGCCAGCAGCTGGGCACGTGTTTGCTTCGATGGATGGGGCAGAAAGCAGAAGCAGGACGGATACAGCACGATGCAGCGCGCGCTCGCGTGCATGTCGACGAGAGCAGCGAGACATGTGCTCCAGTCGAGGACGGGAAGGGAGTTACGAAATGACTGGTCCTCTGCGAGGCCTTGTCCCGAGGGTCCCCGAGCCTGAGCGGCGACAAAGCTCACCACCACCGAATCGGATCGCACGTTTGCACAAGGCAAAAGGCGCAAACAAAGCACGCGGAAGCGCACAGAGTAGTTCCGTGCAAGGGACCCCCCAGCCGCAGACGAGCAGACGGGGCTGGATGCGGCAAAAGAAAGTTCGCGGCTGTTGGTGCAGGGGTCGTCGGCGTCGTCGTCGTCGCATACCCCTGCTGCGCTGTTTGCTTGCCTCTTTCCTTTTTTTTTTTTCCCGGTTTTCCTCTTGGTGTTGCGTTGCGACTTGCAACGCCCAAATCCAAGGCGCACTCGTGGGGGATCGATGAGAGGGGAATGTGAGGAGCGTACGTATGTCTCTTAGGGTTTGGAAGCATAAACCCAGGACGAGGCAAAGTCCTAGCCAAGAAGACAGATACATGTCAGCGATGAAATGAATGCATTCCCCGCTCCGGTCCGGCAGAGCCAGTCTGTGGGCGGGCAACAAAAAGGGGGGGGGGGAAGCAAGGGGAAAAGGGAAAATGGAAAAGGGAAAAAGAAAAAAGGAAAAAAAAAAAAGGAAAGAAAAGGGACCAGACTGTCGTGAGCCGTGGAGGGCGCAACCACGTCGAAAGCTAGCGTCAAATAAAAACTCCGCATGGAGGTACACGTGTGGTTGGACGGCGCTCTACCAACGGCGTCAACGGGACTAATTAGACAGCAACGAGTGTCATGTGGCGTCTCATTCTTGTCCATCGGTGCCCAGCGGGTTGATTTATTGATTTGTCAATGTGGGAGAGAGAGAGAGAGAGAGAGTCGCATTCGGAGGCGGGTGACGGTGCTTCCTAACCACGTCGGGTGGCAGAGCGACGAGCGACGAGCGTCGAGCGTCGAGCGTCGAGCGTCGAGCAACGCTTGCCTGCCGTCAAGTGGTTTGCGACGCGACGCCATCTTTGGCCCGGCGTTGGACGGGGAGCAAGCTCGACGGATAGATAACAGATGAGTTGACTGCAACTGTTGAACTGCAACTGCAACTGCAACTGCAGGGTCGAGACGTCGGGTGGGTACATGTACCCAACCTTGTCTTGTTGCAAGTTGCATTTTCCCTCGATCCAGCAATCCATTCCGAGACAGAGAGAGGACTCGGGGAGCAGCCAGCAACGAGAGAGAGCTTGGCCGCAGGTCCCCCAATGCGGGGAATGTGATGCAGCCCTTTTCCCCCCCGTCACAGAAGGCTTCGCAAGGCTTTACGGCCGGCTCAAACCACGACGCCATCCGCCAGCTAGCCCCCTTCCTTCTGATCCGCCGCCCCGACTTGATCCGGTGCTCGACCGACCGACCCAGACACAGACAACCTAGGGCTGGCGCTGCTGGCGCCGCCCAAGGTCTGGAATGTTGGCGCTCATCCACACGTGATACGCCCAGCGTCGGTCGGCCCATGTCCAGGAATCAGCGCTGGGTGCCCTGGGTGCCCTGGCGTGTCCGCTCGCTCTCTCCTTTGCATGAACCCCTGGGAAAGAGCGAGCAATCTCTCTGTTGCATAATCCCCTGAAAAAGAAAAGAGTGAGAACGACGGAGAGAGAGAGAGAGAGAGAGAGAGAGAGAGAGAGAGAGAAGCGGGAGAGTAGAGCACTAGAATTGCTCTTCAGAAACTGCTCGTGTCCGGATAAGACAAAGGATCAACACCCACCCACACGCTACACACACGCACACAAAGCTCAACGCCAACCGTGACAAGGCTGGGTGGGCAGGCCGTACAACTCCGTCGAGAGTGTGAAGCTGTGTGAAGCTGGCATCGGGCGTGGCTGGAGTGGCTGCAAACAAACACGATTGCGCAACGCAAACGCGACCTGGACGACCTGGACCGACTGGATTGAAGAAATCGGCGCGAACTCGCCAACTCGCCTCGACGCCTCGGTTGGGTTTAGCTCGCGGCCAACGCTGGTTTTTCTCTCCAGCCATCCAGGACGTGTCCAGGAAGTGTCCACGAAGCGTCCAGGAAGTGAAACGAGAAAGAAAAGAAAATATCCAATTCTCCCCAACGAGGGGCAAAGACAAGAGAGAGAGAGATGAGATAGTCTGGTCGGAGCGCATCACCATCATCTCGTCAAGTGTTAGTAATTCAGGCTCCAGAGAGGGTTTGGGGATCCGCGCAGCTGTTTGCAGCTGTTTGCAGCTGACATCAGTCCAGAGTCATGTGTCGGTAGTACGAGGCTCTGAAGTGGGGCGGGGAGCGGCTGGTGGGGGGGGGATGACGACGGGAATGACACACTCCAGAGCAGGTCCAAGCCTCAAGGCTCTTGGGCCAGGCTAAAGACCGCTAGCGCGTCCCTGACTTGCACCACCGTCAAGCGCAGGGTTTTAATTGGCAAATTCCAGACGAGTTGACGGACAACTCGACATGCCAGCGGTCGGTCGGACCAGACGTGCCTGCCAGCGCCACGCAAAGGTGCTGCGGACTTCAATGGGTTGCAGTCGGGACTTGGGGAAGGGTTTGGGGTTGGGTTCGGGCTGTTCTCGACGTCGCCAAGCAGGCTGCTTCACGCTCGAGTCCCGAGGCCGTCCGGGGTGCCAGTTGGTGCCAGTTGCTGGGTGCCAGTTGCTGCTACCTTGGAAGCTACCTAGGTACCTACTCACCCAAGGTACCTTAGGTACCTACCCATATGTAGGTACCCTGAAAGCTACCGAGTACTCCGTACATCTGCTGGTATGCACCAAGCTTATGGGGGCCCACCAGACCAGACCCTCCTCGGAGGAGCCACTTGGCACAGCTGGCGATTTGAGCAAAAGCCGAAACCCCCAAATCTCGGCGGCTTGGAGGGACAGCCCTGGCCTAGAAAACCACTAGAGAGCCCAAGGGAACGTCCATGTCTGGTGCCCGCTGAGGAGCCAGCTAGGGATAGAGGGATATGGCCTGGGGCATAGCCAGCAGCCAACAGGTGCCAACAGGTGCCAACAGCCAGCTCCGGTCCCCACCTGTCTTGTCTTGGTACAGTAGGACCTAGGGGTCAGCTTGGGGGTCAACTTTGATCTGCTCGAAGCTGGCTGGGTCCTTTACCCACCGTCCGTACCTTAATACATTGATACTGCCGCTCAGACAGCCCAGCCCGTCCGGCAACTCCCATCAGTTTCATCTAATGACTGGAGCTTGCCAAGGCAGCCAAGCCCTCTTTTCTGCTCTGCTCCTCCACTCCATTCATCCATTCGCCTTACTACCTTTTTTTTTTTTTTTTTTTTTTTTTTTTCCCCCTTCGCCTCCATCAACAAAGGCTTCTTCCCATCACATCAAACGCCTCCCATCAAACTTGACGCTCCCCCGTCCACCGCTGCTCTTGGCTCAACCCTGGGCACTCCGCTCACCTCCTCACGGTATCGGCTGCTTTGCTGGGCCTGCCTTTCGACCTCGCACTTGACCCTCCCCTTCGTGTCTTCGCCCAGGCGACAGCGGCGACGACAGAGAGTGGCGCTTCGCCGCCCGCCATGCAGCGCGTCTCTTCCTTTCTGCCCTCCTGGGACAAGAGGAACTCGAGCTCTGGCCCTGCCAAACCACCGCCAGCAAGCGGCTTCTTTGGCTGGGCTGCCCGCAACAGTGCCAGCATAAACAGCAATGACAATGCCAAAACTCAAATAACCGGCAACGGCAGCAGCAGCAGCAGCAGCAGCAGTGGCAGCAGCGGCAGCGACGGCAACGGCCATCTCAGCAACCCCGCTGGAAACACACTTTTGCCCAAACTCAAATCTCCTGGCAAATCCCTCGCCCCAATCAATGTTTCGGCTGCCAATGGCGGCAGGATCGAGCGTGAGGCCTTCTGGCCCTCGACCCTCGACGTGGAATGTACCAAGGCGGCTAGAATTCTCAAGTCCTTTTGCAGTATGTGCAGTTCTATAGTTTTCTTCATCCCACCGTGAAACGCCCAAAAAAAAGGAAAAAGGAAAAAAAGAGGAAAAAGAAAAAGAAACACGGCAAGGAAAAGCGTTGGAGCTGGTGCTCCTTGTTGCTCGTTGAAACGTCACTCGATTGATCTTGCTAACAATGTCCTTTCTTCCTGTAGCAGACGGTTATTTGGCACCGACGGAGGCTGTAACCTCAGCATCAGCTGCAAATTCCAACCCCGAGGAGCCCGGTTCTCCAGCGAAACAAATGAAAAAGATCCCCCAGCGTATAATACAAAACGCTGCTGGCATTGCCATCTTCACCTGCATGAGGAGCGGATTATGGATGACCGGCTCCGGCGGCTCCGGCATTCTCATTGCGAGAAAGTCGGACGGCACTTGGTCCCCGCCCTCGGGAATCATGCTTCATACCCCAACGCTCAGCTTCATCATCGGCGTCGATGTGTACGATTGCATTCTCGTCGTTACTAATCTATCCGCCTTGGAAATGATCACCCGGCCTCGTGTCACTCTGGGTGATGACGTCAAGTTGAACAACGGCCCTTTGACGAGCATGAACTCGGACGAGCCTCATTTTAATTGGAAACATCTCGATAACACCGTCTTGGCATACATGAAGGCCCACGGCCAACACCAAACCGCTTACCTGCAAGGCTGCATCCTAACGGAGCGCGGTAATGAGAATGAGCGCTTTTACGGTCGCGACGTCACTCAAATGGATATTCTAGCCGGCAATGTTGCCCGACCCGTCCAAGAGACCACACCCTTATTCGAGGTCATCAAGCTGGCCGAGGGCAGAACGGATTACGACAGGGCCGCCGTCGGGCTGACCACGAGCGAACCTGCGCCCGGGGATGCTCTGATAGCCACGCCCAAGTCGACTTCTGGGCACCAGCCCACCACCTCGTCTTTTGGCATCGTCAAGGCCGATGATCCGGACCCCTTTGGCGTTCTGGCGTTGGAGATGGCTGGCCTCGAAATCCGGCAAGCCGGCAGTCGCCTGCGGCCGACCAGCAGCCAGTTTGAAGTCAACTCGAACCCGCGAAGCCCGACACTCTCCAGGTTCGACCGGCAGAGCATGGACAATTGCGTAACCAAGAGTAATCGAGCTAGTGTCAGGTCTTTGGCTACGGTCAAGAGTCAGGTGACAGATGCCGGCACGCAAACCGATCTTGGTGCCGGCAATGGCCCAGAGATAACGCCGAGCCCTGGTCGGAGCGAGGATGGGCTTGAACGAGCATTCGTCGACCGCATACCGGAGGTACAGGAAGACGACGACGACGAAGACGCGGTCGACTACACAGCCGTTGATTTCACTCCCGTGAAACATCTCACCTGGCAGCAGTCCACCGATCTGCTTCAACCCGAACTACCACCAATCCCTGCGAGAAGCCGGCCCAAGTCGACCGCCACCTGCATGCTCGACGAAGAGAAGAAAGGTTCGACAGCCGATGCATCATCTGCCGACAGGGAGGCCGAGGTGGAGGATGATACGAACGATGCTGACGACGAAGATGACTTGGGTGAATCTGACGAGGAGCCTGTTATATTCGAAGTGGCGCAGGTTCAGCCCGCGCGGACACGGGCCGTCGTGTCACGCATGATCCACGCCAAGGGCAACGTGGTGAACATTCCCAGGCGCATTGCTCCACCGCTGCCTACTCGGAGCCCGGCGAGAAACTCGAGGTGCGCCCAGAGCGATGTCGGCGCAGAGACTGTGAAAGCCCTGAACCCTCTGCGTCAGGCGTTTAGCGAGGCGGATTTGCGCAACGAGGAGGAGGAGGCGGACAAGAGGAAGAGGAAGGCCCAAGAAACAAGCCTGAGGAACTCGGCCGGGTTAGCGATGGGCGAATCTGCGGAAATGGCACGAACTCGGGGAGCTCCCGTTGCAAAGGGCATCATTCACTTCAGAGATGTCTTCAAAAGAGACGAGAAATCTACACGGTCAGCCTTGGCGGATGAAAGTGCGCAGGCGACCCCTTCTCCCGAGGCAACCGCAACGACTGATGAGCCTGCATACAGTGTGTCGCAGGGTAGATTTGTCCTTCCCCAGAGGTCCAGCAAGCGGCAGTCGAGAAACAGCCAAGCAAGCGTTCAAGAAGCGCTAGCTGGCGGTGAATCTCTGGCTGCTGCGTGGGACGCGGCAGCAAAGATGCCGCCACCGGAGGGCACTGAAGCCAAGGGTCCATTGTCCCAAATCGAGGCAAGCGAATCCGAATACGGTTCCGTGTATCAAATGACTGAAGAGGAGGAGCTGCTCATTCATGACGCACACGGACCCAATGATAATTCGGACTCTACCATGAGCAAGAGGCACACTTCGTCAATATTGACGGGTCTGACAGAAGATCGCTGGAGCATTGACCGATCATCTTTAACAACACCCACCTCTGACCGGAATGTATCGGTTGTGGAGTATACAACCGAAGAAGACACCCCCAAGAAGATGGGCGGGGAGGGACAGCTGGATGACGGGGAGCACCAACTAAAAGAGACGGGTAACGAGGGTCTCACACAGCGCCAAAGCAAAGCGACATTGCGTCTAGTCGAGACGAGCGTTTATTGACACGATAAAAGAGGTCAGATGGTGCGGCATGGAGCGACAATTCATTGCTCCTCCCATGCTTGAGATGTGCACTGATTTATTGGTTCGACTCATACAAACTGACCACTTATTTCCATTCAGACAGCCAACAAAGAAAAAAAAAAAAAAAAAAAAAAAGGAACAAGCTGTGACTGGCAAAATTTTTGGAGCCAGGTAATAGCTGTTGTTTTTTCCGACATTATTCCTCGACTCATTGATTCTCTCTGTTTGGGCCGGCGTCGCACAATTATTTATTATGCTCGGGTGGTTTCTTCAGCATGTCGAACCCACCTGGGGAGATGTGGATTAAGAGAAACAGGCGTTTGGATCACTTTGATGCGGCATTTACGGGCATGTTTTTGGTGGTCAAGTATGATTGACGGAGTTGGGAGACGTATGACGAAGCTCCGAGCACGTCTGACGGGCCATATACGGTAATTGTGGTTTCTTTATGCGATATGAAGCAAGGTTTGTTGAGATGGAAGCGAAAGACTTGGTTCGGACCCGTTGGGTTTTACTTGAGGAGGGGGGGAGAAAGGGTGGCCATGACGATGCATGGCCAGATCAAGGGCGTTGTCAAAATGTCCGATAATTTACAGCGTGAAAATGCGGGTGCCTCAAGTCTGCAGTCAGTCCCGTGCTTTCAGCCAGCCAGGGGAAGCGATTGCCAGTGATTGCATGCGAATGGTGATGGCCAACGTTGCCAGGTGCCAGAGGGGGAGTTGACATGTCATGATGTTTACATGCATGCTTGAAGTTGAGTTATGAAGCTTCAGACAGAGAGATGAGGGCCCTCAGTGTGGCTGGTTGACGGCCGCCACCGCCACAGAGACCACAAGAGAACACAGTGCACGCAACCAGACTCCACTGCATACTCCACTGTGCTCCGTACCTTGGCTTAGCTTCTTCTGCGCGACGACAATTCAACCATTCTCATTATTCGCAGCATCCTTCACGACAGCCAAACACACAAAACACAACCACCACTCCCCGCCCATTGACTGGCCCGGTCCAGGTGAGGGCCATCAATCTCTGCTTGGCTTCGCTTGGCTTCGCTTGGCTTCGCTTGGCTTCGCTTGGCTTCGCTTGGCTTCGATTGGCTTCGATTGGCTTCGCTTGGCGCGGGCTGTCCAGGGACCAGCATGTCGAGCTCGGCGGGCAAATGGCGCGAGGAGCAAATCCTCGTCATCTGCCCCGGCAGCAGAACCACGATGGCGCAGCTGGGCTGCGCCGAGTTGACACCCCCGACTCGCCGACTGCCCACGAGAATGTTCAGGGACGGGCGCGGATGGCGACCGTACCACACGTTCAAGCGAACAAAGGTGGTCGGCGGAGTGCGAACCGAGGAATGGGTTGAAGACGTCGACCAAGACCGAGGCGCTGTCTGGCCAATCCAAGGTACGTCGGTCGTCTATGCGCAATATCCAGTCCTACTCCCTCCCGCCAGGAAGAGCTTCTTCTCACATCCAAACCCCCCCGCCGGGGCGGCTCTCCCAGGCGGCCGAATCGTCCAGATGGATGCCTTTTTGGCCTTTCTCGAACACGTCCACGGCTTGCTCACGACGACGTACCACAACACGCCCATCATGCTCATGGCCTCGCCGCAGTGGACGCGGCCCGACTGCGAGGCCATTGCGCAGTACGTCTTTGAGAAGACGCGCACGCCTGCGCTGTGCATGATCCACAGCGGCATCGCGACCCAGTACGGCCTCAAGTGGCCCAGCATGACCGTCGTCGACATTGGCTACGAAAAGGTGGACGTGACGGCCATCCACGACGGCCGAGTCGTCAACCAGGGCGACGTGCGGTCCGCCGGCCCCGGGAGCCGGATCAGCGGCGGCGAGGTCTTCACCCAGCGCCTCGTGAAGCTCCTGAAGGGCAGGCACTTTACCCACGACATGGCGGAGCAGCTGAAGAGGAGCAACATATGCGAGGTTCTGCCGTACGCGGCTGGCGAGAAGGGGCTCGTCGAGCTGCCCCAGGATAACCTCGTCTCTACCGCCGCCGCCTCTGCCGCCTCTGCCGTCTCCGCCTCTGCCGCTGCCTCTGCTGCCGCTGCCTCCGCCTCCGCCGCCGCGGCGGATGCCCGAAAGCCCCCCGAGCTCGCCAAGCCCGCGGAAGCCGCTGCCGCCGAGGAGAATGGCGAGAATGGAGAGAATGGCGAGAATGGCGAGGCGAATCCCGGCGCCGAGGAGGATGGAGTCTTGGACGTCGCGGCCATTGTCACCAGCGGCCAGACCAAGGAATTCCTGGCCAAGAAGGAAAAGGAGAAGGGGAAGCCCGGGCGAAAACCCAAGGCGCAGCAGGATGCCGACGCCGGGCCAGCCAAGCCAGCCCGGCTTCCAAATTCCAAAAGGAAGCTCAACACGTTTTTCTACGAGCAAGTCATCCAGGAGCTGGTGCCGCCCGAGGCCAAGCAAAACGGCGCTGCCGAGCCCTCGGCCGAGACGCAGCCGCCTAGCTTGCAACAACAACAACAACAACAACAACAACTAGTGCAGCCGGCAAAGGAGGTGGGCGAGAGTGGCGCAGCCGCGATTCCATCCGCCGCCGCCGCCGCTCCAGCCGTTGGAGTTGCATCCGACGAGCCGCAAGAGACACCCGAGAGGACCATGGACGATGCCGCGTCCTCTGCTGCCCATCTCTCTGCGCCGCCACCCGCAGCAGCAGCATCATCAGCAGCATCGGCAGCAGCAGCGAAAGAAGCACCCTCCGACGAGGCACCCAAGCCGGAGCCCGCCATTCCCGCCGTCCCCGCCGTCCCCGACACCCCCGAGTACCGACCGAAGCGCGTCCGTCGCGACATTGAAGTCGGCCTCGAGCGTTTCACCTTTGCCGACCGGTCCGAAATCGACCGCATCGTCACGGCCATCTACCGCACCATCCAGGGCATCGACGACATGTACATGCGCCCGCCGTGCTGGGACAACCTCGTCTTTGTCGGCAACGGCGCCCGCCTGCGCGGCCTGCGGGAGAACATCCTGCAGACGCTGCACGCGCGGCACCTCGTGTCGCCCTCGACCGCCACCATGTTCACGTCGGAGCTGCCCTCCAACGTGGCCACCCCGACCGGCACGGGGTCGCAGACGCCCACCGGCTCCTTCACGGGGGTGCCTCACCAGCTGCCCGCCAGCGGCGTCAACCCGCTCCTGCAGGCCGCCACCACGGCCAGCACCCTCGGCGTGGGGGCCGCCTCCGCCTCCGCCTCCGCCGCCGCCGCCGCCGTCGCCACGCCGCAGCCCGGCTCGGACGCCGCCGGCCCCGCGGCCCACCACTTCCACAGCCAGACGCCCACGAGCATCAAGCTGGCCGCCCTGCCGACCTACCTGAGCGAGTGGACCAAGAACGGCTTCGAGGAGGCCATGTTCCTGGGCGCCCAGGTCGCCGCCCGGATCGCCTTTAGCCTGCATTCCAACATGGACGCGCAGAGCGTCGAGGCCCAGCGCCTCATGAGCCTCAGCAGAGTAGACTACAAGTAAACCGCCGCCCTTGGTTCTCCCCCCCCCGGAGCCACCCCTCCCCAAACCGGGCACAAGTTGAAAAGAGACGCTGGCTAACGATGTCTTGGTGTGCAAACAGTGAATTGGGGCCCAAGGCTATCAGCACGCATTCCATGCTGAGTTGAGGCACAGCCGACTGTACCGGTTGCAGTCTTTTCTCCGGGGGGGGGGGGGGGCTACGGGCTGGTGATGATTACGCCTTGTTTTTTTTTTATATAAAAAAAAAGAAAAAAAGGCCGGGCGGTGCCCGTTGTACGTTTGTGTACGTGGTGTCTCCTGGTCAAAGTGACGCTTGCAACGACGGCATGAGAGAGAGAGTCGGCAATGGCCGCGATGGTGGCGTGGGCGGTCGAGGAACCAACATTGATGTATTATTTTTTACCTGTAGGAACGGATGTCTTGCGCACCATGTCGCGAGATGGCACGTGGCCTACGTCATTGTGCGGTTAGCCAACTGTCGCGAAGAAAGTCTTGACAAGATGTTGCGGGTTCCGTGGGCCCAACGTGACGAATATCTGGCTGTGCGACTGCGCAACGACGAGATACTTTACAAAGGTGCATCGCATCACCTCCCTTCCCTTGCTCCAGCTTGCACCAACAATCACTCCCTTGGATGAAGAAACAATTTTCAAAATTCAAAAAATAAAAAGGAAACACAGACGCCGACAGATGCAGAGACAATAAACCCCAGCCAATGCCATCAGCATAGTCGGCACTCGACTCGCCTCCCGGACGCGATCGAGCCCAACTGCACATGCCGCCAAGGAAGAGGACAAGACGCGGGAGGGGAAAAACAAATAAACAAATAAATAAAACACGACACAGAAGCAGAGAGAGGGAAATTGCAATGCTGTAGTTCATGTGCGCCGACAACCAACCAGCCTGAAATGCCGACTCATGCATGCATGCGACCACCACCGAGATTAACCTGCCGCGTTGCGGGCTGCAGCTTCGCGAGCTGCCTTGTGCCAGTCCGTCTTGAGGAGATACACGTACTCGATCGAGGACACCCTGGTGATTTGTCAGCGGACAGCCAAAGCAAACCTCTTCCCTGCCCCTCGTGTGTTCTCGTCTCGGCAGGGAGCAGGCGTCATGGGCGCCCAGGACTTACAGAACCAAGCCCACTGTGATGCCTACCCACAGGCCTTCGAGTTTCCAGCCTAAGCCGAGAGATAGAGCCAGCGAAATGGGCAGCGAAACCACATAGTACGAGACCAGGTTGACCGGGCCGCCGATGGACTGCTTGCCGATGCCGCGCAAAAGACCGTGCGCACCAGCACCCAGCCCGTCGAATACTTGCATCACGGCGACGAGCGGCAGAACACGGGCAACAATCTCGATGACCCCGGGATCGTCTGTGAAGAGCAAGGGCAGACGGAAGCGCAGTGTCGAAAAGATTGTCAGGTTGAGAGTGCCAATGACGCAGGCGGCCACAAAAGCCTAAGAGAGCAAAAGCGTCAGTCAAACTCCTTTGGAGAATTGTTTGTCGGGGGAGCAAAGCCCGGGGACCAACGCACCACCTTGGCAGTTATTCTGGCAGCGCCAACCAAGCCCGCTCCCATGAGGTTCGCCACGCGCGTGGACGCGGCAATGGACATGGGGAACGGGATCTGGTACGATATGGATGACAGCGTGACGACGACGCTCTGAGCAGCGAGATACTCTGTTCCAAACTGGCCAGCCAGGAGCGTCATGATCTCGAACGCGAGCCATTCGGCTTCCACCATGATCATGCCGGGCAGAGCAAGTCGGATCATGACCCACCAGTTGGCAAAGACCCTCTTGCTGAACCCTCCCCAGCACTGCTTGCCATCGACAAAGGCGATGTACAAGAAGAGCAGTATCGGCAGCAGGCTCTCCGTGATGGCCACGGCGATTGGGGCTCCCACAAACCCCAAACCCATCCTCCACACAAGAAGCCAGTTTATCAAGACGTTGATGGGAGCGGCAACGATGAGAACATACGTCGTTGCTCGGAACAGTCCCTGGGCTTGGGTAAAGCGCTTTCCGACCTCGAACAAGACGACGCCGGGAATGCTGAATATCATGACCTTGAGATACAGGGCGGCGAGTCGGGCAGTCTCGGCATCGGGGACAACGTAGACGAGGATTCTCTCCGCAAACAACCAGAGCACTGCAACGGGGAGCGACAGGCACATGAGGAAGCACGCCATGCGCTGACACTGCAAGCCAACGAGTTGCTTGTGGCCCGAGCCGTATGCCTGGGCGCAGAGCGTGTCCAGGCTGGTGGCCAGTCCTTGAAACGGAGCAAGACAAGTAATGGCCTGCGACATGTTTGCCACTAGAGACATGAGAGAGCACACAAGAGAAAAGGCCCAAGCGGTTCCCCCCCCCCCCTCCGGATTAGCAGTTGGCCGGAAAGTGCGCGTGTTTTGGAGGCTTACAGGAAACGGCTCCCAGCTCAATCTTTCCGATCCTGCCTACGGCAAAGATGCTGGCCACATTGATGGAGTACTGCAGGAAGAAGGTGGTGATGAGGGGCAAGGAATAAGCCACGACTGTCTTGGCCTCGCGTTGCCATGTGGTGTGCACACGGCCAGAGGCAACAGCCTCCTCCCATTGCTGGTCCAAGTCATCCCCGGACCCGGAGGCGGAGTCGGAACCTTCAGGCTGTCCGTTCAGTAGCGGCGACCGTTCCGTGGCGGGAACAACATGGCCGGGGAAAGCCACGTGGTGCTCATCGTGAATACCCTCCCGAGCAAGTTTGGTGCTGAAGAGCCGTCTGTAGAGCCGTCTGTAGAGCCGAGCCGCAAGGTTGTGCTTTTCCTCCTCGCGACCCGGGAGGTGCTTGGGTGGCAGCACGTGGTTATCTCGTAGCAAGCTTCTTTCTGCGTCTCGGGACTGTTTCCTCTCCATTGGCGTCAGGATGGGCTCATCAACGCGCTGGGCATTGAACACGGGCCGGGTTCCGCCGTAAGCAACACCGCTGGGTCGACGATACATGCCGTGGCCACGAGCTGGGTGGTTTCCATCGACGAGGGCGTCGGGGGCGTCGGGCAGGCCGCCGTGGTCAGCATCGTCGTCTGAGCAGGCAGCGATGTCATCTGCTAGGAATTGCTCCGCCAAGGGGGAGCTGGACAAGTATGTGTGTTGAGCAGAGGTGGAGAGCAGGTCGCGACCGCGAAAAACGGGAGAAGCGCTGATTTGCTTTCCGCCGCCAGCCATGGTGTTTTTGTCTCGACGCGGGGTCCCGCAGTTGGCAGACTTTGTACAAGTTCAAGACAAAGCTCGAAGGGCGCCCAGATGTCGGCGTGCGAGTGCTTGTGCTTTTTGCGTTGAGACAGAAAAACTATACATAGGGTTGACTCTGGCGTCTCCCACGGCACAAGAGAGTAGCTAGCTAACAAGGAGAATAACTGACGTTGGGGGTTACTTGCATGACGCAATCGATTGATCGTTCTCAGTCCACATGTACGGTTGATTGCAGAAAGGCAGGTGCTTGTGCTGTTGCAGCAATGTAGTAGTGTTTGCGGTCGAGGACTCGGCACAGGGGGGCCAAGAGGAAAAGTTGTGAGAGAGAAAAATACTTGGGAACGCGGCCTTCCATGTCAAAAGGTGGAAACCTTATCCTTGGCCGTACTCGGCAGCTTGACTCGGCAGCTTTGCAGGTGTTAGCTCCAATGTCCACTGCGGAGCACGGAATAGACGTAGCGACGTAGTAGGACGCAGGACGCAGGACGCAGGTCGCAGGTCGCAGGACGTGCGTGCCGAGCACAGCGTGCTGGTGCGGCGAACCCAGACGACGAAGACAATCAGCGATGAATTGCCAAAGAACAAGGCAGGAAGCGCCGCTCTGGAGTCTCGAGTCTGGTGCGCCACCGAGACAGACGACAACGGCCGGGATCGAAAACGTCTTCTTGGTTGGTACGCGAGTACGAAGTGTTCGCGTACCAAAGTATCAAAGTATTCGCGTATCGAAGTATTCCGCGGTACCGTGTGCCTGGCTTGTGCCAAGACGTTTACGGTTTAGGGCCTGGCCCAGATGCTCCCTCGCTCGGGTGAGTGGCCGTGAGTCACATCGGTCCAAAGGTAATGTCTGGTATAACCCAGGCTCCGGTACTCCGTAGTCCGTACCGAGCCCTAGGTTAAGTACTGTAACCTCCGGATCGTCGGATTCTCCTTCCAGTCCAAACACACAAACAGCCTCTCGTCGTAGTCATCGTAGTAAGCTGTATGCCGCTCCCCAGCTCACTGACATCAGGAAACATCTTGGCTGCAGCACATAATTTCTGCCGTCTGCTGACAACCGTATTCTGCTTGCATCTTGCATCAAGGTGGTATGACGGATTGTTTGAGGCTGGCTCTGTGCTCTGCGCCCGGAGATGCATCCTGTCGGACTTTGCGACTTTTCAGATTGAAATCCTGCCAACGATAGCAACCGTCTTGCTGGACTCGCTTGTTTACTGAACGGGAAACATGGCTTCGCTGTTCCTCGTTAGCTGCCCACACCGTGCTGCTCCTTGTCGCGAGGTTGCCTCCGAAGGGGGGCATCGTGCTCTCCATCCTGGCTCCATCATCAACGCGGCGGAGGGCTCGTTTGTGTGCCATGAGGCAGCCATGCAGCTGCCAGGCAGCACGAATCGCCATCGTTACCAATATTTGCGGCGGCTGCAGGTCTGTACAACACCAAGTTCGGCACCTTTTGGTCGCCCCCAATCTCTCACAACCTTTTCCCTTTTTGATCGTATTCGGAATTTCCCAGTCTGGCCACACGATTAAAGCGTTGCTGGGAGCTGTATAGGCTTCTGAGCGGCAAGTGCAACATAACAAGTCGGGAGCTGGCGGCCATGCCTCCACCTACCCTACCGTAGGGGTGATTTTGAGTCGACATCTGCAGCACTTTGGACCCCAAAGCCGGGGTGGGTAATGAGGTCGCGTGCCACTTTCAACCAGTGCTCCAATCGCAATCAGAAGTCATGTAGTCTTTCCACTACAGACATGCTTCTTGAAGGAGGCCGCGCTACATCCATTTCTGGCCAAAACAGTCCGGTTCGGGATGGTTGTTCGACGCAACCCATGGAATTTCTTCTTGACTGTACCTCTGCAAAGGAAGGCTGTAAGCGATTCTCAATCCAATCAAATCTGCGCCAGTCTCGTTTGCAGAGTCGTCTCCCCCAGGAAAATCCGACTGAAATGTGCCCACCATCGAAGCGTTGCTGCCAAATAGCGCGGGCCATAGCAGAACCCCGATTTCCCAAGACGCTATTCTCGTCTCCCCGGTTGACTTGACACTTTCTCCGCCCCATGCTTGTTTGGAGAGATTGGCGGATGTGAGAAGTGCCCAGTCAATCGAGTTCACGTTGTTATATCGAATGTATGTCTTGATATGTGGAGCAGCTCTGTTCCGCCCACCATTCTTCATTCTACTTTCCGGAGGCAAAGCTGTCACCTAGTAAGCTTGTTGTCGAGCACAACAATCAGAGTTCATGACACAAATTACAAAGAAAGAAAAGGGAGACGAAGGAACCTACATATCCCATTCCGACTATCATTTGCCCAGTGGTGCAACATTGGTCGTAGGTAGCGTAGTTGCTGGACTTGTTGAGGTGATTGTATCTTGGTATGAATCGATCCGCCCGACGAATAGCCATCAAGAGATTCTCTAATCTCGTCTGCTGTGGGAAATATAATCTTGAAAACTGGTCTCTGCGCAGGCTCATCCTTGCAAGTTTTCAAAGATTCAAAGAGTGTTTTCTGAAGCCACGTATCATTGGCACCCAGGGTTGCGATGGATGACACCTGAATGACGATTTCCGAGACGCTAGGTTTGCATCTTACAGTTTGAAGACATCTTTGGATCGCAGCCCAACCAAAGGCCGTCTTTGACAAGTCATTTGTGGGATGCTTTCCAGGAACACTTGCTATTAATGCTGCATTGACAGCAGAAAAGTCATGGTGACTGATCTTGTCTGCGAGCGGCCCACATGTGACTTTCCTACGGTCGTATGATCTCAAATAGTTGACAAGGTCAGCCTTGAATCGTTCTCCGCCGCCGATCCGTAGGTCGGCATAGTCCTTGGGAAGGGCGGCCTTTTCAGTCTCGTCATCCATTTTCGGCAACCGGGGTGACCTCCATACCGCATTGGTCATGTTGGTCCAGTCCTTGGCAATCATATTGGCCGTGTGTATGATGACTTGTGCAGTTTCGTCGTTGCGAAACAATATAATCATTTTGGAGTGGTGGGTGCCAAACATCTCGGGCATTGGGGCGACGTGAAGTTTCACGTTACCATGTCGAGCTGCCTCCACCTGCCAACGCAAGGGTCAACATGGCATGCTCTGCCAGTCATGTGTGACTTGATAAACCGGCATGCAACTGTACTCACGGAAATTGTCGCTCTATTCAAATCTTCTTGTTTCCAAAATCCATGCACAACATGCACATCTACTAGATGTCTCGTATCTGGATCAAAGGCGTCCATCAAGAACGATATGTCATGCAAATAATTGAATTCCCAGCACTCTGTGATCAGGGGGTCGCCGAGAATATCTTTGAGACTGACAGCATCTCGGTTGACATGTTCCGGCAGATCCCGGATCCGAGTTAACTGCCAGGGAGATTTCCAATGCGCCACCTCCAGACGCCGACTCTTTCGGGGAGGACTAACAGGGGTACGCAACGATGATGGCTGTTCTTCTTGACCCATATCCTCCGCTCGTTCCCGTTTGCGAAATGCGTCCATCATGGTAACTGTTTTGCGGATCAGTCAAATGGGATGCTGGAGGGTGCCCCGAGAGCAGGCAGGGCCTCGTTGTTCCAACCAGACTCCAAATTTCTTACTTCGCAAGTATGGGCCAAAAGGTTGCAGCTGCAGCGTTAAGATTTTGGTCCGACAACAGTAGACCGACCACACACACCTCAGGCGACTGTAATTGAAATGCAATCAATGATCCTCAAGCAGCCTCCAAGGACAAATGTGCAGACTTCAATAACGGGGAAAAGAGGAGGTTTGTCCTACAAAGGAAATACAAGTCGGGGGAACCATTCAATGATGGTCGAAAGGACATGATGATAAAGGGAGGGAAAAAGCACGTCGGATGGTCGGATGTGTTTGTGAAATTGGCACTTCTATAGGACTCTCCTGGCAGCCGCACGCGTTTCTTTGGTTCTTGCCTACAACGGTTTCTTTAGGGTGGCCCGTGGTGGCAAGCCCATGAGGCGTGGCGGTGCACGGTGGCAGCTCAGTCATTTGCAAGTGGCGCGGTTTTCGCCTCGCTTCACCCAGCTCTGTGGCAGAAACGTCCCTCTTCCCGGTCCCGTCGACCTCTGTCTCCGTTGCGCTCAGCCGACCTCTGCTCCCATCATCAGATCTTTGGCAGCCTCGGGTTTCGCCTAGAAGCGATCCCTTTCCGGCTGCTGTCGCTCCATTTCTATGCCTCTAGGCGTGCCCAGTAAACGATCCGTGATCGCTTAAGGGGTCCAAGACATCCGAATTGATCCCCTGCAACAGTCAATTTAACTCAACCAAAACGGACTCGTCCAGCTCATCGCACGACAAACAGCCCACCAAACGAGATTTCTTCCGGGTGCGGCCCTTTACTGCTACACACAAGTCGCTCGATTCCTTGGCTCTCTCATATTTGATCCTTTTACTGGCTTTACTCGAGGCAAACCTGCTCCAGACGAGGAGCTACGTGACGTCCACATGAGACTGAGCGCCTGGTCGCTCCTGGCCAGCGCTGCGGCTCTGGTCAGGGCGAAGGAGAATTCCGATGCCAACAAGTCTGTGTCCCAGGGCACTGTTTTCGACCTCAAACCTGTCCCGCCCCTACTGGAGTTGTCGCCAGCAAATTGGAATGACGAGGTCAATAAGACCACATGGCTCATAGTCAAAAACTACAGGTGTGAAGCCGTCATTGTATTTTCCTCTCTGCGTAGAGATTTGCTAAGTACATGTGCAGCCCTTACTGTCATCATTGCCAGGCTTTTGCTCCCACTTTCCAGACTCTGTACGAGTTCTATTACACCTCCAGCACCAGCGATGGATCAAGCTTTGAGACATTTTACGACTTCCGATTCGGCATGCTCGACTGCACCTTGTATGGAGACCTCTGCAACGACCACGATGTCTTGTCATTTCCCACAACAATTCTATTTCGGAATGGCCAAAAGTTTGACCAGGTTGTGGGCGCCAAAGATATGGACGTGGTCAGTGCAATGATCGAAAAGGGCCTCGAGAAGCAACAACCAGGGTCCCGACCCAAGCCTTTGGTGCTACCTAAAGCTGGTGACAAGGAATCACCCAAGGCTAAAACCGGTGATTCCACCAAAAAGGCGCCTGCGGAAACAGGTACATCGATCGACAAGGCGAGCAAGGAGACGTCAGGAAAAGAGGCTTCCAAGGACAAGGGCACGTCAGGAAAGGAGACTCCCAAGAAGAGCAACGCCAAGGCCTCTCAGAAGCCGTTTGGCAGTGGCTGGAAGGTCCCTACAGCTGGAGAGTTGGAGAAGCAGAAAAAACCCAAGAAGCCAACAGTTACGCCAAACGAAGAAGGTGTGTCGGTTTCTCTGACGGCGGAAAGCTTTCAAAAACTGGTGACGCAAACTCAGGATGCATGGTTCATCAAACTGTATGCACCTTGGTGCTCACACTGCCAAGCCATGGGGCCAACCTGGCAGCAACTAGCCAAGACTATGCGAGGAAAGCTCAACATTGGCGAAGTCAACTGCGACAAGGAGACGCGCCTTTGCAAAGATGTGCAAGTTGCTGCATATCCTACACTCATATTCTTCAAAGGCGGCGAAAGAGCCGAATACAACGGTCTTCGCGGACTGGGCGACTTTGTTCAATTCGCAGACAAGGCTGTTGATCTGGCTGGCGGCGTACCCGACGTCAACGCGACATCTTTCAAAGCATTGGAAGAGAAGGAAGACGTAATTTTTGTCTACTTTTACGACCATGCCACCACCAGCGAGGACTTTGAGGCCCTGAGAAGGATCCCTCTCAGCCTCATCGGCCATGCAAAACTCGTCAAGACAAACGACCCCGAGCTGTACAAGCGTTTTAGAATCACCACCTGGCCACGTCTGTTGGTGTCCCGGGAAGGCAGACCCACGTATTACCCGCCGATCACGCCCGACGAAATGCGCGATAAGAATGCGGTACTGGAGTGGATGCGGTCGGTGTGGTTGCCTCTTGTGCCCGAGGTAAATCCCTCCAACGCGCGGCAGATTTTCAACGGCAAGATTGTTGTCCTGGGAATTTTGAGTCATGTGGACCAGAATGCCTTTTCCGGATCCCTGCGCGAGATGAAGACGGCTGCCAACGAATGGATGGACAGACAGATTCAGGAATTCCAGCTGGAGCGAAAGAAGCTGAGAGACTCGAAGCAAATGAGAATCGAAGAGGCCGAAGACCGTGAAGATCAACGTGCGCTTCGCGCCGCCAAGGCTATTCGCGTCGATATGAACAACTCTGGCCGTAAGGAGGTTGGTTTCGCGTGGGTTGACGGTGCTTATTGGCAACGGTGGATTCGACAGACGTATGGGATTGACGTCAAGGACGGTGAGAAGATAATCATCAACGATGAAGATGTAAGTTGGGCCTGGTTCTGTCGTTTGTGACTTTTTTTTTCTTTCTATTTTCTTTCTTTCTTTTTCTTCTTCTTCTTCTTTTTTTTTTTTTTTTTTTTTTTTTTTGGGATGGACTGGGCAAAGCTAGCGATGCCGACTAACAAGGGTTGACAGAACCGCCGATACTGGGATCAGACCGTGACTGGCAACTACATCATGGTCAGTCGGACGTCGATTATGGAGACTTTGGACAAGATTGTCTACGGACCTCATGTTATCAAGCACAAACTCACAGTGTCTACCGTGGAGAAGGTCTTGCTGGACATCAAGTCGGCGTTTGTTGAACACCCATACCTGTCCCTGGGGTGCGTGATAGGGATGGGTTTTGGCACCTTGTCATGGCTCCGCGGCCGTTCCCGCCTCGGGCGCGGCGGGCATTTCAGACTGGACAATACCATGGGAGGAATCAAGGAACTTAGGGGGGGCCTCCTGGGAGCGAATGGGAACCCGAATACCAAGGCTGATTAGCTGAAGGGAAAGGGGTGCATGAGTGAGCTGTGCTTTTTGGAAAAAACACGAAGCAGTTTGTAGCGGGCCGCATGTCGAATTTTGAGAAAGATTCTTTTGGTGACGGAACGCCGTGGTCAGCGCAAAAGAAGGATGCTCGCCAGCAGCTGAAGGGCATGATGCAGTTGACGCTGACTTTTAATGACGCATTGCGCCTCGGGCGAGGGATGGCGAGTTAATGGGCTGTTTTCTTGATGGTAAGGATATGTTGGAGAAGATGAAACCACTGGGATGACATGGGGTGTCTTGTAGTTGAGTTGATCTGGACGCGTCTCACCAACCAAGGTCTGGGTCGGAATGGAGTTTGGGGTTTTCATCGGGGCCAACGGCTCTTGTGTATATAGAGTTTACACGACGGATAACGGGCTTTGCATCCTCTTTTCGTCTCGGGCCCTGCTGCCTTGGCCTTGCTCGGCTATTTCCCTATGCACCTGAATATTCACCGATATGTACTGTTGATGATTACATCCTTGCCTGGCATAGGAACCTAGCCTGTAGGTGCCTACCTCCTAGTTGGACTGCTAATCCTATTCTTGATCGTGTCTTGATGGAAGGTGGGTTGATGCGTACCACCTTCCTGTTGTGATTGTTCCCGGTAGTGCTCAAGTACCCTGCTGATACATTACTCAAGGTACCTAGGTACCTAGAATCTAGGTAGGTACATATGTATATTCTAGGATGCAGCTGGTACTCCGTACGACGTAGCTTCAATGTTCCGAGTTCGTGGTTGCTCCACAGCAAAAACCCCCGCCAATCAGCCGAGTTGGGGCAAACCCACCGCCCAACCACTGCCAGCCAGAACGGTCGACTGACAAGCTCGTCCCTTCCGTTTGCTTTCTTTTGCCTCTTGTCGCCGGTGAGCTCAATCAAACCCTACGCTTTGTCTTTGCCTGTACGTGATAGATGCAATGAGCCTGTGTGGCCGCCCATGCTGGGCGTGTTTTCACCTTTTCCTCCCTGTGGCCCCAGGGTTTCAATCAGCCATCTACCTAGTCATCAGACACCTGGTGGAAGAGCTCTATGAAGCCCGCAATTTCATCACGATCTAACCCATTCGCAGATTAACCAGCTCACACTTGGGAATTGATTCGGAGGGAAAAAAAAAAGGTCTCGAAGCGTGGCACACCTTCACGGCTTCACTTCCCAAAGACTTGCTCCCTCTGTCAGTCTCCGTCACAGCCCTGCAAGTACGACAGCGAACCGGATTCTCTGCGGCCCCTCGAGCGCCACCTCGATTCCGGCATCATGGCCCATGCGGCCATCGTCATTCCCTTTGATGCGAAGCAGCATTCGCATCTCACGCCCTATCTTGCCGCCATACATGCTTCTTGCATCACCCAAGACCGCATCATTGCCACCTTCTTGCCGCCCCTTTCACACGAGAAGCTTCTGACGTGGTGGAAGGAGCGGATAGCTGAAGTCAACGACGGCAAGCGGTTTATCTGGATACTGGTGATTGAGACCGATCCCTCTGCAAGGCTCAAGGGGCCCGAAGTCATGGGCGTGGTAATGCTCTCGACACCGTACTCGGAAACAGGTGCGTTCCGGGGCACTGTAGAGAAGCTGTTGGTACACAAGAATTTCAGGGAGAGAGGCGGTGCTCGGGCCCTCATGGGAGCCTTGGAGAGGGAGGCTTCCAGGATGGGGAGAAAGCTCTTGGTACGTATTTTGCCTTGACCGGCCTGAGTCCCGACTAAGCAGTGAGGGGGTCCCGTTGTAGGCCGAGCTAACTGAGGTGTAGTTGTTCGACACGGAAACAGGCAGTGCTGCCGAGGCAGTATTTAGAAAACTAGGTTGGGTTGAGTCGGGACGGGTGCCGGCGTACGGGTTGGGTCCGACGGGGGAGTTGAAGGATGGCGTCTTTTTTTACAAGCATCTCCAATGACGCTTGGCGCCCGCACTGCCGATGCCCGGAACTTCAACAAGCGCTCTGCTGACGGTTGACAAGTTGAGAGTCTCGAGGCGCTGCCACGGACACACGGCAAGCCGGCACGCCGAATCCAAAGCACCCCAGGCCACTGGTGCATAGTATACAGAATCTTACAGATACCCCAGCTCGTTTCGGGCATTAGCCCGTGTTGCACCGTCATGCAGGTCGTTTCCAGCCTAGTACCAACAAAGCATGCCTGGGTCCCAAGCCTGGTATAAAACCCGCGTTAAGGCTGGGACCACCACGGGAGAGTTGCTGGATCTGGGCAGGGCTCAATGCATCTGCGCGTCGTCGCGCGGGGGCTTTGCGTCGCTAGGCCCGGCCGCCCGGATAGCCAAGCCGGAACAGCAGCCCGAGTCACCGACAATCACAGGACCCTTTGCAAGACGAGGAGGAGCCGGTGCAGGTCACACAGGCTGCTAGCCTCCGGCCTTTATGCTGCTTGCCTTTTCAGTCTCATTTTCTCCCTTTTATTTTATTTTATTATTTTTTTATTTTGGCCTCCCCTAGTCGGCACTAGGCAGTAGTTTGACTGCAAAGCGGAAAAACCGGCCGCTCAGAAATTATTTGTCTTGCATGAGTTTTCCCTATTTACTTTCCAATTTGCCTGTGCCTAGCACTCCGCCGCAATTACAGATCCCGACACCGACTCCGACTCCGACTCCGACACTGACGCCGAAACCGTGTCTTGCTGGATTCTTTCTTCTCTTCTATTCTTCTTTCAAATACAATCGTGCGTCACATAGTGCAGACCGGACTTGATCGACCAGGCGACAGGCGACATGCGTCACGCGGGCTTTGTCGTTGGCGTTGCTGCTGCCCTGGCGGGGACTGCGGCGGCGGGATTGTATCCTGGCATGACGCCCGACAATCATACGTGCGCGATTGGTGAGCAGGTGCCAGCGCCCGCTGGAAGGCATTCCTGGCATGCTCCCACGAGTCGGGCCGCTGCTTCAAGTGGTCGAATTGCGCTGACGCCGAGCGGCGCGAGCCAGTCGAGCCGGTACTCTCGTGCTCCTGCGAGGCCGCGCTGGACAAGGTTAAGGATACTTGCTGCACGGAGACGTACGGCGGGCTGCTGGTAAGTCGTCGCATCTGATGGCAAGGCAGGAGAAGAAGCCCAGAAAAAAAAAACAAAAAAAATCCAAACCCGGCCTCGCGTGTGCTCACCTCGACCCGCGCAGGTGGCCACTCAACTATGGAGCACCTTCACGGGCCTCGAGAGCCACGGCCAACTCTATCCCAAACACGCCTGGGGCATTCACGGTCTTTGGCCCGGTAAGCCCTCCAGCTCAGCAATGATAGCATGCACCGACGTCAACCTGGCCCGCCGCTAACTAGATCGACGCAGATTTCTGCAACGGTACGGGGAAACTCTTGCGCGTGAGCGTGCTCGTTCGCATCGCATCCCGCCCAACCCCGTCTCTCACTCACCCTTTGAGCAGGTTCGTATACCCAGTACTGCGACCTGAGCCGCCAGTATGACCCCAAGCCATCCCCCAACACCACGAACAACAAGCCCGGGGGCACCCCCGTCCCGGCGTACAGGGGCGAGCCCATCGACCAGTGGTTCGGGCCCTACGGCAAGCTCGATCTCCTGGCCTACATGAACAGGTACTGGGTCAGCCAGTCGGACCCCAACTGGGTATTTTGGGCGCACGAGTTCTCCAAGCACGCGACGTGCTACTCAACCTTTCAAGCGGAATGCTACGTAAGCGCCCCTCACTGTGCCTGGCTGCCGGCGAGGAATGATCTGTCAGGCTGCTTCTTGTCGCTGATGTTGTTGAGTAAAGGGCCCCAAAGCTGCCCAGCACAGCGACCTGTTCGACTTCTTCGAGACAGTCATCACCTGGCAGCGCAGACTGCCCACATTCCGCTGGCTGGCCGACGCGGGTATCCGGCCGTCCAACAGCACAGGCTACACCGTGTCCGAGGTGCAGGCGGCGCTGACGGAGAGGTTTGGCCACCCGCCGTTTATCGGCTGCGGGGGACCCAGGTTCAACGAGACCGAGGCCGGTAGGGGATCGGCGGACAATGGGCGCACGGTGCTCAACGAGGTGTGGTACTACTACCATGTGCGCGGGACGCCTCAGCGCGCCGAGGGAAGGAAGCTGGACGCGGCAGCCGCGGGGGGCAGATTAACGACGTGCGCCACGGCCGAGGGAGCGGTCAAGTATTATGAGCGGACGGAGGGAAGTGAGAATTAGAGCGATGATGGATGGGCGGGGTCCGAAAAGGAAAAAAAAGAAGAAGAAGCTTGGCAGTTGCCGAGATTCTCGTCGAATTCGTGGGACAGAGTTTGGCTGGACCCCTTGAGGCTGTGCATGTTGGCCAAGTTTTTGCGGCCGAGGTTAAGAGGGACTTTGTTGTCAAAAGAAAGAAGAAAAACAAAACAAAAAAAAAAAGTGCCTGCCGCAAGTGCCGCCGACTCTGTGGGCACGCAAAGAGACCAGCTGGACTTTCGTAACATTCCGCATATATAAATCTATGAGATGGCTTCTTTCAGGCACCCGCCGCGAACAACGGAACGACCACGTGTACCGCGCCATGGGGTTCCGCTTACACCACCATACGGATAGCCCCCTGCCTGGGCAGTCCCCGAAAAACTCTCCCCTCGCCTCCCCCCGAGCCTACTCGTCGTCGGCTAGCTCCTCCACTTTGGGGGCTTCGTAGTGTCGCTGTTGCAGCACGCTCTTGTTGATCTGTGTTTCGGTGCCGGTGGTGGTGGCGGCGGTCGGCGCTACTTGGCCCGTGGCAGCGGCGAAGGCGGGATTGGGGCCGACAGATCGGGCGGCAGTCTTGGCCTTTTTCTTTTTCTTCTTGTCGGCGGCAGACTGGTGAAAGGGGGGTGTCAGCGAGAGGGGGAGAGGGAGGGAGAGAAAAGCCAGAATGTAGAGAAGAGAACAAGGACAAGGAACAAGGGAAAGAAGGGGGAAAAAGAAAGAAGAAGAGGAAGAGGAAGCGGGAAACAGAGAAAACAGAGAAGAAATAGGAGAAGGAAAGGAAAGGAAAGGAAAGGAAAGGAAAGGAAAGGAAAGGGGAAAAACACACCTCATGCCACGCCCACACGGGACGGAAACTGTCCATAAAGGAAACATCTTCCCACAGGTTGGGATACAGCCACAGGCCCGGGGGCACGGCAAAGTACGTGACGCAGAACAGGATGACGCGGAAGATGGCCATGAGGAAGAACAGGCCCAGCAGGCCCAGCAGGCCCCAGCTGAGGTAGTAGACGCCCTGGCGCAGCACCAGCGGCCAGAGAGGGTACAGCACGACGATGAAGATCAGGACAAGAGCGACAGCAGCATAAAGCTGGCGCTTGATCTGGCTGCCCTCGTACAGCCAGACGTAGTACATGTCGTCGCCGGCGTCCTGCTGCTGCTCGATTCGCACGTTCCACTGGCCCTTGACTCGCTTGGGCTTCTTGCCGTTGGCACCCAGCTCCGGCTCGATCTTGCAGACTCTCAGGGCCAGCATGCTGAGGGGGAGCAGCTTGAACGCGTTTTCCAGGGACGCGCGATCCGTGATTTCGGGAAGAAGGGGGTTCTTCTTGCGGGCCTTCTCGTACGCAGGCGACTGCAGAGCTCGCAGAGCACGCTTGACTATGGCGTGGCCCAAGGGGGAAAAGGAAAAAAACAAAACGGGGTTAGCAACCTGCGCCGACGTGGTGCTCTCCCTTTGGGGGGAAGTAAAGAACAGCCTTGCTCCTCCTGCGAGTTCGACGTACCTCTAAACATGTCCTTGCGCTCACCACCCAGGATGCTGGTGCGCTGCTTGAGATCCTGGCCTTTGAGAAAGGCCGCTACGGCAAGAGCCTGGGGATTGGGCGGTCCGGGAACGATCGGCTGGGCCTGGTGTTGGTGATGGTGGCCGTGGCCGTGGCCGTGGTCGTGGTTGCAGTGTTCTCCGTGCACATGGCCCCCTGGGCCATGCTGCTGCTGCTGCTGCATCATTTGCATCCGTTGCTGCTCCATGGACTGCTTCTTGATACGCTCGATGAACTCGGGAACCGTCAGGCCGGCCTTTTCGGCGTCTTCGGCGATTCGTCGCTGAATCTCTGCGATTTGCTCAGGCGTAGGGCGCTGGCCGGGCAGGAGCATGGGCAGAGGAGCGCCTTGCTCATGGCCGTTGGGCGGCGGCGCTGCCATTGCGACGTCGAGATTGGGGCCTGGGAGGGGGGGAAGGAGAAATTATCAGGAGAACTCGTGCTCCCCGTGTAAGAGAAACGGGGGGGGATGGAAAGGCTTGCGATGGCACGGCAAGGGGCGGGTGGGTTGACGGGCGGGTTGACGGGCGGGCTGAGAGGCGGATGAGAAAATTGTGACTGAAGTTGTCACCATTGATGCGACAAGAAGGTCTAGGTGTTCACTTCTCAAGGGATCCGCAGGCCAGAGCCAAGCCACAGGCACCTGACTGTGGACCTGTGGAGCGGCTCGTCTATTCTCGCCGTCCTTACTAGCACCACCATCACCACCAATCACCACCACCACCACCCATTTGGCCGCATGCTGATTGACGGGCAGCTAGCTTACATGGCAATACCCTCGATAATCAACTTTGGGGCAACCGTCTAATCTTCGCCTACAGCTTTTGTTTTCTTTCGCTGTTTTTTTCTTCAGCAAGACCTCCCACCTACATGCACTCTGCTTAGCGCCGCAATGGGTGACCGCCTCACCCAGCTTCAAGACGCGGTTGATCAAGTATTTACTTTCCCGCAGCCTGGCCCCCTTGACTCGGTAGCAAAATGAGAAAAAAGAGCACTGCTGATTCGCGCGATAGCTTGCGCAGCAGTTCGTGGCATGCCTGCACTTTGTCCAACGGAGGCACGACCTCGAGACTCTCGGCCCGAATGACAAGGTTCGCGACGCCAAGCAGGAGCCTCATCAGAAAGAAGGTATTTTTGTCAGACGGGCAACGGGACGTCACGCTCGCTGTTCTACAAGCTGATGCTTCTGTAGTCGATCCGCTACCGCCGGACGAGTTTGCAGCAGGCCTGAAGGAGCTGTCACGGGATCTCATCATCAAGGAGCAGCAAATCGAAGTGCTCATCTCCAACCTGCCTGGCCTCGACAACAGCGAGAGGGATCAGGAGAGGAATATCAGAGACCTGGAAGAAGACCTGAAGGCGGCCGAAGCGCAGAGACAGGAAGCGTTGAAGGAACGAGATCAGATCCTGTTGCATTTGGACAACGTCATTCGAAGCATACGGCGACCGTAGCGTTTGACCATTTGCAGTGCCTTGCATGGGAACGGATTGCATAGCGTGGTGTTTTGGTTTTTGGTTTTTTCTCCTTCTTCTTCCTCTTCTTCTTCTTCTTCTCCTTTTTCTTTCGAATACGGCTAGGCAAGTCTTGTGCCAGTCAAGTTTCAATCTGAGCCATGGCAAGATTAAGACTCTATTGCTTCTATTCAGGTTCTTCTCGTCACGGTGATCCCTGGTTGGGCCAGAAGTAGTGGCAAGGGGCAATGCGCTTGAAACTGCTCCTTTGCTACCCATCAAGAAGGAACCGGGGTTCATGACCCGTGGTGCTCAAGCCGAGGTAGACTTGAAAAACTGCGGGAAAACGCGCCGCAATTCTCGGAGGTGTTGAATCTGGTACTGGGAGGCCTTCGTCGTGGGGGGTGGAAGGCCTTGCTCGACGAGATGGACGGCAGTCCAGCCAAAGTCTTTGGCCTTGCTGCAGTTCAAAAACGAGTCATCTGCGTTTGTTAGCTGGCTGTTGCGTGGGCAGTCGCAGCAGAGAAAAACACGTACCAACAAAATAGCAGTCTTGGACCTCGCTAACGCCAGCTTCCTTCATGGCTTTTGTATACATGTCTGGGTGAGGTTTACAGACGAGAGGTTGCTCGGCGTAATTGCAGAATGTCAGCCCGTCAAACAGGTCCTCGATACCCAGCAAACGGACGACTCTCTTGGCGTGGGTAACATAGGCGTTGGTGAAGAGCCATGTTTTGACTTTGGACCTGTCGATATCATCAAGCAGCCTCCGGAGAGCCGGATCAGGCTTGATGATGTCTTGGAGCGGCAAAGCATCGTCGACTTCGGCGTTGTACTTTAACGGGTCGATCTGGTGATGGCGAACGAGGCCCTCGATGGCGAGTCCGTAGCCTGTGTAGTATTCTTTATGGAGCCTGACGGCTTCATCAAAGGGAAGCTCGAGGTGCTTGGCAAAGTACTTGTCGATGAGCTCTGCCATCAAGTCCTGAACTTTGGTGCCTTTGAACCGCCAAGTCAGCAACCCAAGCGGAAGGGAATCATTAAGAGGACAACGCAGACACCTCACTTCGAGAGTATAAACAGTTGTCGATATCGCTAGAGACAAAACACGCAAAGGTTACACGTGATCCACTTTCGGCCCGGAATGGTGGCAACGAGTGCGGAGGCAGGACTTACAAGAAGAGGACCGGCATATCGCGCCGCGTTCCATTGATCACGGACATTGACATTGTGCGGATTGGTTACGTGGCTGTGAGGAACGGTGGGAGCGTGTTGACCCTGAATTGCGCGTAACGTGGCGACGATTCCCCAATTCATGAGGCAACGGGGGAGTTGGCGGTGATGGCGACGCGGTTGAAAGACTGTGACCAATGTTGATCCGAAGCTCGGCGAGGATGCGCTGGGACAAGGCCGCGAGTCGGCCGATTGAGAAGAAGCCAGCAATTACGTAGCCACCATTCCGGGGCGAAATTGACCCCTCGAGTTTCCACACCATAACACATCAAGCCCACGCGTGGCCTGTCTAAAATCGGGCACCCTTGGTGCTGCTGCAGTCCTTGCTTTCCCTTTGATTTTCTCCGAAATATCCCTTCTTCAACTGTCATTTCCGTTCTCGGCACTTCGTACATCGTACATCGTACTTTGTCCTTCGTACTCCGTCCCATGAATCCAGTTGAGATTCGTCATTCGGGTCATGCATGATTCACGACTTCCACTCCACCCGCACGTGCATGAATGACTAATACGTCGGCCCGAATACTGCCGCCTACACCGCCCAATGCCGCGCCTGCCCCGAGGGAAGTTTTGCCACTCAACTTTGCTGCAAAACCCCTGCTGTGGATTCACCACTTTTTCTCCCTCTTCGCCGCCTTTTTGTCCTTTATGCAACACTCGAGCCACCCAAGCTTTGCAATGGCAAACGTGCTCAAAACCATTTGACTCTTCCGGATGCTTTGCTTTCTGCGTTTTTGCGCAGCTTTGAAACCGTACGGAGTAACTGCGAGAGGAGACGGAGAGCTGGTTTTCCCTTTTTTATCGTGGATACAATCCCTGCCGACATTTTGACTGCATGCAATGGCCCAGGCCGCATCAGCTGCTTCAACCCTCCCAACGAATGGGCTCAGCTTGAACAGGCTGGCCGAGAAGGAGGCCTACGAGCTCCAGCAGTATAACAAGATTATACGGCTTCGCGATGCCATCATTGCGGGAAAACACCCCACCATCACGGTTCCGCGCAGCCTGGCCGCGTCGCCAAAGCCTGTCCCCCTTCACAATGAAGGGCCCAGGGCGGCCGCCGAACCCGCGCTGCATGGCGCAGGGGGTCCTGTAGCCACCGCGCCTCTGACTCGGCCCGATGCATCGGCTCGGCATGAACCGAATCGTGATTCTGATTCTCTAGAAAAGTCCGATCAGCTTGTGATAGCCGAGCTGCAGCTTCAAAGGCAACGTTTGGAGCGCGCGTTGAAGGATGAGTTTGAGCAACGCCGATCGAGCTTCAAAGTCGGCCAGGCAGAGCCATCCTCGGATCTTGACCTGTCTCATGTGCTTGCCAAAGCCCTTGACCTGGTGCAAGCCGATGCTGTTGCCCCTTCTGCTTCTGCCTCTGCTTCTGCTTCTGCTGCTGCTGCTGCTGCCTCATCAGCAGATGGCGAGAACTTGAACGTCGTCGCCGATACTACAAGTGACTCCTTGGATGAGAGCACCTTTTACTCGTCCCGTCATGATACTCCCGATTCTCATCTAACCTCGCGTGTGCGTACCTTATCAGAATCTCAAGATGGTGCTAACCGTAGGTCGCAACATGAACAACCGTCACGGCAGGCCAACACGCATGTCGAACGTCCCTCCGACCCTGTTGCTGGAACCATTGCTTCCGCGCATCCTCCGCATCCTGGCCCACGTAGCAGCCATGCCGCGGCAGACGACGCGCGTCTGACCTCCCAGATAAGCGTCGTACCTGGCCTGAATAATTACATTCATGGTGCCACCACGGGCCCTTCCGTCTTGAGGCATAGCAAGAATGCCGTCGGCAAACCGGATGATCTGTTTCATGAAAGAGCCCAAATGGCGACAATGCTAGCCAGCTCCAAAAGTCAAGCGCAAGCGCCGCCGCATACTACTCGCCCGGCTGATGGCGAGCGTCTTGACAGTCATCCTCCTTCGCCGCTCATTCGCAATCATTCTCTGCAAGTCGTTGCTCCGCAGCCGACTCATCCTTCGTCGTTGAGTGCATTGGCTAAAGCATCACCCATTGTTCCAGAAGCTACCAGTCGTCGCAGTACCGTGGGGACTACCGCGCAAGTTGTAGCCTTGAGGACAGAAAACAATAATGTAACAAGCCCTGATAGTTCGTCGCAAGGCGGGAAGAAGAGAAGCAAAAAGAAGAAGAGGAAAGCCGACAAGCAGGAAACTGACCCCGAAACGGTTCCGCGCATCAAACCCGAGCCCCGGTCACCGTCCCCGCTCAACGCCCCTTCCTTCACTCGCCCGACCAAGCGACAAAGACAAGTCCAAGGGCCACCCGCCGAACTGGGGCATGCACCAAGGTATAACCACGGCAATGCTGTTGGCAATGCCGGCATTGGATATGTCGCGCCGTCAGGGAGGGCAAGTGCTGTGCCGGTAGGTCATGTCGGCGGAAGCGGCTATCCTCAACAACAACAAGTCTACAGCAACTCTGCTGCGACGGGAGAATCGAGCTACAGCGGTTATTACGGTGAACAGTGGGTGCTCGCGGAAGAAGCCGTCGATCGACAGGCCCATCCAGCCGACCTAGCACCGCAGTATTCGACGAGGCCTGTCCATCCACCAAGAGCAGTGTCGCAAGTCATAGTGGCTGATCCCTACTCGGTCGGGTCGCGTCCCTATCGTGAGTACCATGATGGGTCCCGGTCTACGCATGCCGAGGGCGAAGCATTCATCCCCCCTCCGCGACCCGCCCCCTCAAGAATTCTGGTTGATGCCTATGGCCGTGAGTATATCGAGCCCCCCCAGCACACTGCGTCGCGTCCATATGCCGTCCCTCCGCCGCCGCCGCAGAACGGTGAGCAGGAAATAGTGTACGAGCGGCTGCCCAGTGCCTCCTTGTCACGTCACGCGGCTCCGCGGCAGTTTGAAGATGGCGGCAGCATCGTGTATAGGGCGCCGGCGCCTCCGCCTTCGCAGGTGTATCCCGTGGGTCGACGGCTCATAAGCCAGCCAGAGTATGCTGCCCACGATTACCGTGACGAACGTCAAAGAGAGTACTCTGCTCGTCCGCCTTTGGCTGCCCAAGGTGAATTCGTCCAAGTGCTCGCTCCGCCAGAGAGGAGATATAACGGGGATGAGGGCTATGGGCTGCGCCCGGCAAGCGTGCGACCGGTTGAAGCTGTCCGTTACCAGATGGCCCCTGACTTTGGACGAGTTCATGCAGCGCGCCCCGAACTTCATGGGCCGCCAGAGTACAGAGCCAGCGTCCACCCAGACGGTCGCCGCGAGGTCTTGCAGCCGTACCTGAGAGAATACCATCCCAGCCAGGAGCCGGTCATGCGAAGGTCGTACAGCGTCCGGCCGGTTGATGGTGCGCAAAGCGGTCAGCTTGGCGGGGGAGTGGAGGTGGCCTATTTGGAAAGGCCAAGCGGCGGTGCTCAGGAGATGGTGTATACGGATGATGCCAGACGAGAGGGCTACAGATGAGGAAGCGAGCAAAACCCGGCGTCGGGCACGATTAATGCATGGGGAGACTAATGGATGGAGAGAAAGGAATCACTTGAAAAGCTGCAAGTTGCCACGTGAAGCAGAGGGCTGTTGGTGACTTGTATCCCTGACGTCCAAGATTCCACTCACTGACGACAGCATAATTTCTCAGCTGAGACGTCCCATGCACAGATGGAGACATTCACGGATGATGTAGCACGGAGCCTATTCAGATGAAGCCACACTGGCTGCCACATGGCTCAAGTGACTGCCTGGTGCACCTACATACCTACACCTTCGATGTTGAGTACCCAAGGTATTTAGGTCGGTAGGAAGGAAGGCAAGTCTAGGGGTGCAACCGAATAAAGCGTCAGTTTTCGCATCATTACATCATTAATTCTAGCTACTTCCAACGCAGTCGTTTTAGCCCCAAAGTCGGGTCCCTCGCCCGCACTCGAACAACTTCCCATGCGTTGCCGGACCTATACGTGTACCAAAGAGCCCCGGGCGCCATTCCCACAGCGTGCTGCGACGGAACGAAAAGCAACAAAGGAGAAGAGAAAAGAAGAAGAAAGAAACCATTGTGAGAAAGAGAGACAGGACATGACAGAAAGAGAGAGAGAGAGGGAAAGGACTGCTGGACTGCTGGACTGCTGGACTGCTGGACTGCCAGACTATTGGTCATGGTCCTCGGGATGGTCCTTCTTCCGGCGCGAGCTGCCAAAGCGTCTCCTGAGGCCTCCGCTGAGCTTCTTGCCGGTCGTGTGGCTGCGTTGGATGCCGGCGGCGGCGTTGCTGGCCTCGGCGTCCTGGCTCATGGACTGCATCTCGAAGCCGGACGGGTCGCTCGAGCGGTGGCGGCGACGCTGCTGCTTGTCCTTGCCGAGCTCCTGCTCGATGGTGAAGGAGGGCTCGCCCTTGCCTTTGAGATCGTCGGGATGGTATTGCTAGGGGGGGTGGTTAGCAAGGAGGGGGTCAATTTCCTTTCTTCCTCTGCAGAGAAACAGAAAAAAAAAAAAAAAAAAAAGGGGGCGCACGACGTACGAGGCCAGAGTCCCAGCGCTTGTAGGCGCCGCCGGGGGCGTCGGGCTCCCTCATCAGGTCGGCGCCCTCGTCGTACTGCATCAGGCGGCCGCTCATGTCGGGCAAGCCGGCGGGGATGGAGGCGGTGCCCTGGAGGGGCACGTGCCTGGTCAGCGAGTCGATGATGTTTTCGCGGGGCGTGGCGCGGATGGCCTCGAGGTTGGACTGCTCGACGGCGGCGACGGGGGACGACTTCTTGTCGAGGTTGCGGCTGAGGAGGGTGGCGTCGTAGGGCCCGCCGTGGTGGTAGGCGCCGCCGATGGTGTCGAGCGCGTCGATGGTGTCGGTCTCGGAGATGCGCTTGCGGTGGCGGAAGGGCCGGTCGGCCGCCATGGCGTCGTTTCTGATCATGTCGAGAGGGCGGTGGGACATGTCGCCCGGGTAGCGCTCGCGGATGGAGCTGCGTCTGCGGAGGATGGCGCCGGTGTCGACGGAGGGGAGGGCAAAAGGGGGAGGAGGAGGAGGAGTCGCGATGGCGGCGGGGCGGGAGCCGAGGCGATGACGTAGCGGCAGCGGATACGAGGACGGGGCGCAGTAGTCCGCGTCCGGGGTTTCGAGCGACCAGAACGAGGACGGGCTCTGGCTCTGGCTCTGGCTCTGGCTCCGGTTCCTGTAGCTGCAGCTGTGGCCGGTGCGGGAGCAGGAGCAGGAGCAGGAGCAGGAGCTGGAGCGGAAGTGCTGCGCGTACGCCGGCGGCGGGGAGGCGGGAGGCGTGAGGGAGGCGCTGCCGGCGGGAGATTGCGTGCGCCTCTGCGGGTGGTGATGGCGATGGGGCTGGTGCTGGTGCAGTTGCAGTTGCTGACGCAGTTGCAGTTGCTGTTGCAGTTGCTGGTGCTGGTGCAGTAGCTGGTGCTGGTGCTGGTGCAGTTGCTGGTGAAGATGCTGGTGAAGATGATGATGATGATGATGATGCAGCGGATCATCATCGGTGGACGGCAGCGGGCGGCGGTGCAAGGGCGCGGACCAGTCCAGGGCGAGGTCGGCGTCGGCGGGGCTCGCAGCAGGCGCCGGGGGGGTGGGATAGCGATGCAGGTGCAGGTGCTGCTGCAGCAGGCACGCAGAGGTGGTCGGCAGCGCGCTGGGCGACGAGCCTCGACGCATGCGCCCCGGGCCTGGCTCCAGGTCGTCGTGGCGGAGGTGCGACGCCCCTGGCCTGCTGCCGGCAGCGGCTCTGTAGGGGTTGACGTGCGACGTGCCCGGGCCCGTCTCCTGGCTGGGCTCGGGCGCAGTCAGCGGGTCGAGCAGGTACTTGCTGGCCTGGGGAGAGAGGAGGGCTGGGGGTCAGCGGCCGGGGCCTCGCTGGCACTTGCTGGCACGAGATGACACAGATGACACAGATGACACAGATGACGCCAAGACGGGCGGCAAACAAGACAACATGGGACAATGACATTGAGCTTGAACGTACCCACTGCTTGTCGTAGTCGCGGGGCCGGCTGTCCGGCGCGTCGCCCTCGGACGCCTGGCTCTTGGAGCGACCTGCCGTGCGGAACCTGGCAAACATGGCTGAGACGGGTTGAAGCTCGACCATGTATATGTGAAATGTGACTGACGGGCGCGCAAGAGTCTGTCTGGGGAATTCGGGATGGCAACAGTCGCTGGCAAAGCGAAGCCAAGCCAAGCCAACAAGCCGTCTCTGTCTGGTCTGGTTGATGAGAGAGAGAGAGAGAGGGTGAAATGGGCGGGAGAGGAAGAGCAAGAGCGAGAATCGCCCCGGCCTGGCTGGCTTTATTTACGAGCAAGATGATGATGACTGGAAGCCGCCCAAAACATGGTTCAGCACTCGGCCAGCAGGAAAAAGCCAATTCGGGGGGGGGAAAGGGACAAGCTTTTGCCGCGGAACAAGGCACGGGGCCTTGTTTCTTTAAGAAGCTGAATTTTTTTATCGCTGCTCGATTGATTTCCCTTCAGGGTTCTCCGCGAAACTTCCCCCTCCATCCATCCATCGCACCAATGGGGACCCACGGGCTGGCCAGGGTTTTTTTTTTTTTTTTTTTTTTTTTTTTTTTTTTTTTAAACCCTTTCCCTTGTCGACCCATGAGCCAGACCCTCGGAGTCGCTGGCAGCTGGCGGGCGGGCGGGCGTCCGGCACTTGCCACCCGAGTTGACCCTTGAACACCCCCCCCCCCGGCCCCGCCATTGGGTGACCCTGCCGGCGCAGGGTTGGCTTTGCGGGGAGACGCCTCGTGACGCCAGCCACCAGACGCCGCCGCCACCCTGGCTCCTGGCTCTTGCTCCTGGCTCCTGGCTCCTGGGACCAATTTTCTCCCCAACCCGGCGGTGGCGGTGACCCCACGCCCGAACTTGTGGCACGCGAAGAAACAGACAGATCCTGCGGGTGTGAGCAAGTAAGCTTCAGTGTCGTAGCATGCCTGGTAGTTTCCTACCCCAGGTACGGAGTAGGCACCTACGTACCAGACATGTCAAGTCAATATGCACCTTGCTGCCCCCCAGCCATGTGCCTGCAAATCTTTTGCCGCGGGACAAAGTTGGCTTGGTGCCCCAGCAGCGAAAGCTAAGCCCCAGCCGTCAATGTCCACTGTCCCTGCGCGCGCTAAACCAAAGTAAGTTGCCAGTCAATTGGCCGGCGAGAGAAAGAAAAAAAAAAAAAAAAAAAAAAAAAAAAAAAGGGTCGGTGGGCTGGGCGAGGCAGGCCAAAAGCATAAATCCGGTCACGTGCGCGTTGCTGAGCCTCCGCCATTCGCCCAGCTGGCTGCCTGGCGCGATTTAGACTCAGCAAGCTACGCCGTGATGCAGCAACCCGGCGAACAAACCAAACGAACACCCCCAAACCCCCCCCCCATTCGAGACCCCCCCATGCGCCGAGGCAAAGCGAGCTTTCCCATCTCGACGCGGTGCCCCCGCGGGATTGCCTATTCCGTCCAATGGCCCGCCCCGGAGTGCCGCTAGGCCGACTGGGCAAGCTTGGCCAGCAGCAGGGAAGAAGGATAGCTTGCACTCTTGCAGTTTTTTTCTTTAGTTTAGTTTACTTTTTTTTTCCCGGGCTCTCGCACGCAGCAGAGCGCCCCTGCTTCCCAGTCCGTCCATCCCCAGGGTCTGGCTGGTGTCTCCCACGGCAGGTCGTCGAGGCGCCGCTGAGTGCAGGCAGGCAGCTTTTGAAAGCTGCCAGCTCACCGTTCCCAGCACACGCCGCAGAGTCATGTTACCCTCTTGCGAAGCCTTAGCTCGACAGGGCGTGGGCCTCGGCGCTTTGCAAGAGTCGCCGCCACATTGGTCCAGTCCGGGCTTCAAACGGCATGGGCATGGGCATGGCGTGGCGTGGCGCCGCAACACGGCGGGAGCTGCACCAGACTCGGATTCGCCTGGCTTTTTCTAGTCCCCCGGCAGCGAGGAGCGAGCGAGCGGTCCTGCAGCCGGACAGGGCAGCCTCTGCGCTTCCCAACTCGAAGCTCACGGTGGCAGCCGAGCGTGAGCAAAGTGGGAGAGACGCCGCGGCCCAACAAACACTAGCCGGACGGCGGAAAGTGGACTATGGAGCCTTGGGCAAAGCAGTAGTATACGTGAATCCCGCCGTCCATCCCGCTGCCGTTGCATCCCTGTCTTCCCGTGTATGGAGCTGAAACCCCATGCCCCGTGATAACATCGTCTACTGGTGATTCAGGCGCCTGCAATTCTCCCGCATCCTCTGCAGACCATGGGCCAACACCGGGTGGCTCCCGGAATGGTCCTGTTGGTCCCCCGGGCGATAAGCGTCTCTTGCATGGAGCACTCCTACGAGTGTCCTACTCCGTAGTTGGAGCTGAAACCAGGTGGCTGGCTGCCTCCGCCGCTTGGCGCTGTCGCGCGGTAGAACCTGACGTTGCATGTCAAACTTGCTGCCGTGTCACCCGACCTTGGGTTGCACAGAGGCCTGGCTGCATTCATCCCCAAGTATGCAGCCCTACGGGCAGGTTCGCCAGAGCCACCATTCAGGTTTCGTCATGTCTTGCTGTCGATGCTCTGCAGTTTACCGAAGTGCTGAAGACATCGCGAGGCCGTTTCCAGAGGACCAGCAGCGCTCCCTGAATGAATGCGTCGCAAACGCCCCGTCATGGAGTAAACCTTCATCTTTTGCGTCACGTGCGACCTTGGCCGAATCATCAGTCGTCGGCCGTCGTGGTACGTCGTACTGGAGGCGTAGGCTTGTCGCGATGCAGCTGCTATGCTGCCGTCCGGGGCCATTGGCCTCTACGAACAAGTTGGGCGCCATGGGCTGGTCACACAGAGATGGGATGCCGGAACAATGTAACGACTGCGCTCATCACGGAACAGACCGAGATAGCTCCTCGGGCCCTGGCTCCGTAGCAGATATCCTAGCTTGGTTTGACGCGGTCGAACGATGGCATCGATGAGCGGGTTCCAGGTCGCCCGATGTCGTGTTTTCTTGCCCGTGGCTGTCAGCGTCGCATCAGCGAAAAAAAACAGGTCCTCGTCCTCGTCCTTGGCTGGTAGCTGGGTGTGCCTTGATGTTGCTGCCGCCGACTCGGCTCACTTTCGGAAGCCTATGCCGAAACCCAGAGCCCAGGTGTCCGTGCCAGTGACGGTTCCCGACTTGAGCCTCTTTATCGGGGACAGTTGGAGCAGGCTATCGGAAGAGGAACTGGCTGCCTGTTGGGTTGGACGGCGTCCACAGGGCGTTTGAGCTTGCTGCTGTCGAGGGATGGCGAGACTTTAAAAAAAAAAAAAAAAACATTGACAGCTTCAGGCAGCAATTCGCCACCATTCGGCACAGCCTGAGGAGCGTTTGCTGTAGCCGTGTATTCGCCCGTCATGGATGTAATTATATAATAATTGTTGCCCGAGATCAGCTGGTCGAGTAATGGCTGTCCGAGTCAGGACCGTCGACTGCATGACGAGGAGTCCGTGGTTTCCAGGAACAAAGAATCTGCGTAAGACTTGTTTCCCGCCATTCTTCAATGAAGAAGTTGATTCTTGTTTGCAATGGGTGCGTTGCCGTGCCAGCTTCGAAACCTTGTGTCGCGGGAACTCGGGTGCGTCTGGCTCCCCAGCCCCCGGATTACATAAGCGATCGATCGAATTGAAATCTTCAGCATTAATCCGTCAAAACGATGATGCCAGCCTCTCCGCGGCGCTGGTCAGCTCGGAGCCATGCAACGTCGGCTCATCGGTCAGCCGGGTTTCGCCATGCCCTCGACAGAGACGTAGCCGCGACGACGCTCCCATCAGGGCCGGCATTCACCGACCACCACATGGCCATGGGCCTGGTCGACTACTCCTCGTCGTCTAGTGACGGGGACGAGGATGTCGAGGACTCGCCGGCCAGCAAGCGCCGCAAGCTTGCTGACGGACCTGACGGACCCGACGGACCCGATGGGGAATCAAGAGCCCAGCTGCCGCCGCTGCCTGCGGCCTTTCACGATCTCTATGCATCGACGGTGCGGCAGAGCGTGGTGGACGACCCGAGCTTGCACCAAGGACGGAAGAGGCTGAATCCGCATGTGGTTGGCAACTGGCCGAGTCACGTATACGTTGAGTGTAGGTGCTTTGGCCCTGCCCCATCTCCTTCTTCTTCTTCTTCTTCTTCTCCGTTAGCGTTACCCCATCTCTTTCAACCAAACCAAACTCCCCGCCTGCTGACTCGACAAAGGGCACCCCTCCAAGTCGCAGCATCACGTCCTCGAAAGCCTCGTACGCAAAACCCGCCAGCTAGTCGGACACGGCATCCACCTGCACAGCTTGCTCACCAGCGACCTGGGCACCGAGTTGCCGCTGCACATCAGCCTCTCCAAACCCCTCAGCCTTGCCGGATCCCTCAAGGACGGCTTTTTCGCCCGGCTCGAGGAGTCCGTCCGCCGCAGCGGCGTGGCGCCCTTCTCCGTCAGGCCGGCCGGCCTGGCGTGGTGCAAGTCTCCCGACTCGGACCGCACCTTTTTCGTCCTGCGCGTCGTGACCGCCAGTGATGCCAGCCCGGGCGGAGGAGGCGACATGAGGCAGCCGTCGGGGCCGGCCGCCAACCCGGAACTCATGGCCCTCTTGGCGAGATGCAACGGGGTGGCGGCCTGCTTCCAGCAGCCGCCGCTGTACCAGCAGACGCGGAGCGAGTCGGCAGATGCCGCGTTTCACGTGTCCATCGGGTGGACCATGGGAGCCCCGGATGAAGAGACCTGTCTCGGGGTGCTGAAGAAGCTCGGGGATGACGTGGGCAGGGATATTTGCAGCTGGCGCATCGGCGTGGACGGGGTCAAGGTTAAGATTGGGAATGTCGTCAGCCACGTGTCGTTGTCAGCGACGCGAAAGGGGAGGATAGACGGGGATGGGTTGGACTCTTTGTTCGGCGTTTGACGACCACTTCACTTGTGGGGAAGCAGCCATTTATCTAACATGTCAAATGTCCACCATGTATGAGCAGAATACGGAGTGCTGCTTGGTTGAAGGCACGAGCACCTGGTACCCCCAAGATACGACGGGCCGGCATCCCTGCCGCGGGAAGCCGTCCATGTGCGAAACAGGCTCTGCAACATTGTGCGCAACCGCACCCGCGCCGCCCAGCGCCAACAAAGACGACCCGACCGCTCAAAAAAGGGGTCCAAGGGCGGCGCCATTGAGCCACCTACCTGCCCGGCAGATCATAACGCGATGCAACCGAGCGAAAACGGCGCGCGCCCTTTCCGATGCATCCGACGCAAGCAGTAATGATTGACCAAACGGACAAGGGGCACGAAGCTGCCTGCCCCCCACCAGCCCTCTCCGCAACGCGGTGTGAGCAAAAGCAGGCAAAGCAGCCGGCCAACAAAGAACAAAGCTCGCCGGGCCGCATATCTCGCGAAAGCGCCTCGTCTGGGTCCCAGGCTTTGCAAGTTGGATGCTGGCTTTGTGGTGATGTTTCTCGGCCGCCGGAGCACAAAGGCGGCTGGCTGGCGGCTGGCGGCAGGCGGCAGGCGGCAGGCGGCAGGCAATTGAAACCACCCAATTCGCCAGCGGGCCCAGTGTCGACGTCGACGGTGACCCAAGTTCTGTGCCTTTGACGGTGCGGGTGCAGATTTCCCAGAGGCCAGAGAGAGCAAAGAAAGCACAGAAAGAGAAAAGAGGCAAAAGAGAGAATTAAAATTAGACAGCGGACATGAAAAATCAGAATTTGACTCGTCCCGTCGACAAACCCACTCGTCGCCCCTCTGCCCCCTCCCTTCCCCGCACCCACACACCACACACCACAAACCACAAACCAAGCCGCACTGGCCGTTCGCGCGCAGGCCAAATGTTTCTTTCTGGAGCTTTCTTCCCCTCCAACCAATTTTGCCAAACAAACAGCCGAAACGGGACGAACATCCTAGAAGAAGAAGAAAGAGAAAAGAAAAAAAATACAAGAAAAAAATAAGAGCAAGAACCAAGAGACAAACAAATCAACGATATTCACGAATCAACTCGATACGCCTGTAAACACGATTGTCGAGGGGCGGTTTTTCTGTTCCCACAGCTCCGTCCGGAACGAATCCCCCCTCCCCTTCTTCCCCCCGGATAGGCCGTGGTAGGCGCAATTGAGAAAGCTTGGTCCGGGACAGTAAATAAAAAAAAAAGAAAAAAAAGAAAAAAAAAGAAAAGAAAAGGTTTCAACCCGCCGTTCGCTGCGGACTGAAACGCGCCTTTGCCGCCATGGACATCGACATGAGCCGCCGCAACAAGGCTCCCAGGCCGTTGTCGGATGCCGAGAGGGCGCGACTCGACGAGTACATCGACTCGATTCACTACTCGGCCAGGTAAACTACCTCTGCAACTGCACGTCGGGCTCGGCCGCACCGCTGCTGTCGCTGGTTTTCGCGGCGAGCGGCCGGGGGGTGGCTGCGTGGGCATGCGGACACGCGGACACGCGGACACGCGGACACGCGGACACGCGGACACGCAGACACGCAGACACGCAGACACGCAGACACGCGGGCACGCGAACCTGCCATCCTGCCATCCTGCGAATGGAGCTGATTGTGACGACTCTGCAGGTATTCCGACAGCGAATACGAGTACCGGCACGTGCAGCTGCCCAAGGCCATGCTCAAAGCAATCCCAAAGGACTACCACGACTCGTCCAAGGGGACGTTGAAGTTGCTGTGGGAGGAGGAATGGCGAGCCATTGGCATTACCCAGGTACGCGGGCCAGAAAAGGAAGCCCCCCCTCCCCCCCTTTGCCTTTTCCCTTTTTTCCGTTGACACGCGTTGCAGAGTCTCGGTTGGGAACACTACGAGGTTCACGAACCCGAGCCCCATATCCTCTTGTTCAAGTGAGTCTTCCCTTCTGTTCCTTTTTCCTTGTCTTGTTCTTGCCGTTCTTGGTGCCGCCTGTCGCCGGTGTCTCGGAGCTAACGAGTCTGCATGACATCAGACGTCCCCTCAACTACCAACCGCCCCAGTGAGCGAATGAATCCGTCACGCGAATCCGTCATGCGAATCCGTCATGTTCCGAGCTTCATCCCCCGTGTACGATAGTCCCCAAATTCCATCGCCTCTACCGCCCATCAGCACTCGACGATATGCACGGCGCCTGCCTCATGACCATTGTCACGATTTCCCCGAGCTTTGCTCACTACGATATCTGGGTTGACAAGCAAAGCACGTCGACTCCACGACGACTCGGCTTCTTTTGTTCTTTTGTTCTTTTTTTTTTTTTTTTTTTTTTAAATTTATCTATTTATTTTTTTCACACTCGGATTTCTCGGTACTTGCATATGTGTTATGCTCACGTAGAGGTGTTTCCGAGCTCGCACAGGTCACACAATCATGGTGGACGTCTCGAAGGAGCTGTTTGTTCGGCATCACTAGCTTGCCTTTTTTTTTTTTTTTTTTCTTTTTTTTTTTGCCCACACGGCTGACAAATTGCTGTTTACCCCTTGGTCGTGGACCCCGGAAAACTTTGCTGCCAGTCGAGGGGGAAACGGACATTTTTGTTTTGAGGCTCCTGCGAAGCGCAGCTGCCGGACTCTGGCATCGATGAGCGTTATCACGGGTTGGCAAAGGTGCGGGATGAATGTGCTCTTGGTCAAGGTATGCATGCGCCTTTGCATCATGTATTCCAAGAGGAGTTACGCGGGGCGTTATCAGTCGGCTTAAGTAGACGGGAATGGATGATGATGGGAATGCCTGCGTGGGCGTGGCCAAGCACGCGTTTGTGGCCTGGTCTGGTCTGCAGTCTGCGTGTGCCGAGTGAGTGAGTGCTCCTGCGGGAATTGTGCCAGGCCCGGGTCCCTCAGGCCGTCTTCGTCTTGCTTTGCTGGGACTGCCACGCGAGGGTTTTTTTTCTTTTCACACGGCGGTTGACAGGTTCGCGACGCATCCGACGATCGATCAAAGAGGGCTGGGTGGCCAGCGATAACGACTTCGAACCGCGACCGGGCGGCGGTCCGCCAGCGCCAGGCGTGCTTAATTCCCTCAATCCGTCCCCGCTCCCTCCCTCACCCTGGAAAGCATGGTCTTGACTTGCCTCGCCACGGGGAGGAAGCGGCGGATAAACGCGACGGGGGGGAATGTTGCCGTGTTGGCGAAGTGGCCACATGTCACAAACTCCGTAGGCCGTGACGCGGAGTCCGCCGCATCGGGCCTGCGCTTTGATTAGTAACGCCAAGATGCGCACCCCAACATGCCACATGGGCGAATTCCTTTGCGTTTCCCAACCGTCGCATTTCCTCTGCATTTCCTGCTCCGTCCTGGGACTTGCTGCTCGTGGATGAAGCCATTTTCTTCACATTTCACACCAGAGTTGCCCGCTGCGCAGTGCTCGGTGGCCCCCCCAAGCTTTGTCCTCGATCTTTTTTTGGCCTCCCTTGCTGTCCTGCCCCCATCATCATCATCATCATCATCAATCGTCACGAGAGAGATCCGTAGCCTCTTTTATCGAGCAGCGTCGTTTTTGCTGTCCAGCCCCCATCATCATCATCGATCGTCACGAGAGAGATCCGTAGCCTCTTTTATCGAGCAGCGTCGTTTCATTTTTCATTTTTTTTTTGCTTTTCCCCCCCCCCCCCGACTGCTCCTCGCCGAGAACCACCCGACGTGGAAATCTCTGGCCAGGCCGGAAATAGCAACAACGTTTTGCTCGGTCGTTTGCGCGGGTTGCCGCCACCAACAAGCAAAACAAGCTTTGGTGCGAACCTTGCGTCGGTCGGGGCACGCCTACGGAGCAGCCGCGCCCCGGTTTAGCCCTTGTCAGCGCGGCAGCAACAACGTGGTGGCGCACTCGTACGCCCTGAACTGAATGAACCTTGGGTAAAAAAAAAAGATAGTGTCCGAGCCAAAACCGTTTGCGTCCTGCGGCTTGGACGGCGCACGTATTGCAGCCCTCCCCGACTCGAATCATCAAAGGCATCTTTATTCCGGATCGGACGGGCAATCACTCGCCAGCGCCTGGGCTATCTCGACCCCCGAAGAAAAAACAAAAAAAAAAAAAAAAAAAAAAACAAACAACCAAACAACCAAACAAACGCCGAGATGAAGTCGGCCAGTCACTTGTTCTACCTATCCGTCTTTAGCCTCTGGACGTCATCTGCGCTTTGCGCTGTGGGCGAGGACAAAGGGTGTGCCGTAGGTGAACCCCTTACCATTCGCAGTCATTCGAGAACCCCTTCCTTGCCTTGTTCTCCTCCTCCTCCTCCTCCTCCTCCTCCTTCTTTCCTTTCTTCTTCTTCCTCTTGTTCTACTTCTCCCGGCATCGCCTAATGTTGGTATTGGCAGATAAACCCAAAGTCCATCGTGCAGGATGCCTGCGCGTCATACGCTACCCTCGAGAAGCTAAACGAACGAGTCAAGCCTGCCCTCGACGACCTCACGCGGACGACCGACTTCTTCTCGCACTATCGGCTCAACCTCTTCAACAAGAAATGCCCCTTCTGGAACGACGAAAACGGCTTCTGCGGCAACATAGGATGCGCCGTCGAGACGCTGGACAACGAGGAGGACATACCGCAGGTCTGGAGAGCAAAGGAGCTCGGCAAGCTCGAAGGCCCCCTGGCCAAGCACCCCGGAAAGCAGGAGCAGCGCAAGAACCCGCGGCGGCCGCTGCACGGGGAGCTCGGCGAGGACGTCGGTGAGAGCTGCGTGGTCGAGTACGACGACGAGTGCGACGAGCGGGACTACTGCGTGCTCGAGGACGAGAGCACGGCCTCCAAGGGCGACTACGTGAGCCTGCTCCGCAACCCGGAGCGCTTCACGGGCTACGGCGGCGAGGGCGCGCACCAGGTCTGGGACGCCGTGTACCGCGAAAACTGCTTCCAGAGGAGCTCCTTCTCCCACTCGGCCAACCTGGGCATGTCGCTCAACTACAACCCGGCGGCCCAGGACTTCAAGCAGGTCATGGACGCCGCCGGCCGGCAGGCGCAGCTCCAGGCGCAGCGCGCCCTGCAGCCCAACACGCCCTTTGTCGCCCACACCGGGTACGAGGTGGACGACGAGTGCCTCGAGAAGCGCGTCTTCTACCGCGTCATGTCGGGCATGCACGCCAGCATCAGCGCGCACCTCTGCTGGGAGTTCCTGAACCAGACCACCGGCCAGTGGCAGCCCAACCTGCAGTGCTACCGGGAGCGCCTGCACGGGCACCCGGACCGCATCAGCAACCTGTACTTCAACCACGCCCTGCTGACCAGGGCCGTGGCCAAGCTCGGCGCCCACCTGCGCGGCCCGCGGTACACCTTTTGCACCGGCGACCCGGGCGAAGACGGGGCGACCCGGGCCAAGGTGGACCGCGTCACCCGGGAGGCCGCCAGCATCCCCGAGATGTTTGACGAGAGCCTCATGTTTGTCAACGGCGAGGGGCCGTCGCTCAAGGAGGACTTTCGCAACCGCTTCCGCAACGTGAGCCGGCTCATGGACTGCGTCGGCTGCGACAAGTGCAGGCTGTGGGGGAAGGTGCAGACCAACGGCTACGGCACCGCGCTCAAGGTCCTCTTTGAGTTTGACAACAAGAGCGACGACATCCCGGTGCTCAAGAGGACCGAGCTGGTGGCGCTCTTCAACACGTATGCCCGCATCAGCGAGTCCATGCGAGCCGTCGGCGAGTTTCGAGACATGGTGGCGGCGGCAGAGGCGGCGGAGGCGGCAGATGCGGCTGGGGAAGGCGGCGCCGGGCCGTCGTCGGGGAGCGGCAAGGCGTCCGCGGCGGGGCCCGACTTTGCCGTCTTCACCACCGAGGACGAGGACGAGGCTGCAAGGGAACACGACGGCCAAGGCGACGCCAGCCAGAGCCCGGCGGCAAAACTGGCAAAGCACCGCGCGACGGCTCTGTGGGTCGAGTTTCTCGAGATGCAACGGCGCGGGCCCGAGAGCGACTCCATCTGGGACCAGGTTGCTCACGAAATCCGCCTTTTGCGACAGTCTTTCAAAGTAGTCGTCCACGGCTGGTTCCACGGATCAATACTATTGTGAGCCAATTGCCTTCCTCTTCCCTTTTCCCTTCAAAAAACAAAAAAAAAAAAAGAGCAAAATAAATCAAAAATAAATAAAAGAACCGCAGAGCTAACTTTTTTCCCCTCCACCCCAGATGTCGCGTCGTCGTCAACGAAGCGCATCGCCTCTGGCTCTACTTTCTCGGGCTGCAGCCCGGGCCGGGGTTTATCACCTACAGCTGGACGCCGAAGGACAAGAAATCCGATTTATAGAAAGCACTTTTTTTTTTTTTTTTTTTTTTTTTTTTTTTTTTTGGATTGGGCATTGTAGCATTTGCAGGCGTTTCGGTTTAGGGCATTTGGGCTACGGGATGTCGTGTGCGAGGTTCAGCCTGTGCGGATGTATTATCAGGTCGGCACGCGGGGTCGCGACGGCGGATATATGGATAGAAACCTTCACGGGTGGTTTGATTAGGGCGCCGCCGTTGTTTGCCGCGCGGCGGAGCATTCGGATGTTGGGATCAATCAACGAGCCGCAAGGCTTGTCTTGTCTGCCATGGGGCGTGGACGAGAAATCTATCCATCATGTGAGCTGGGTAAGACGCGCCGGCGCGGCTGTGGTTGTGAAACGGGGTTTGCCTGCAGATTTAAAAAAACATAAAACATAAAACATAAAACATAAAACATAAAACATAAAACATAAAACATAAAACATAAAACATAAAAAAAAAAAAAAAAGCCATTTCGACGCGCGTCGGCGACATGCGAGAGCTGTCTTGTCTGTTGTTTTCTCTTTGCCTTGGCCGCCGTTGGCCACAGCCGGGTTGGGCGACGACGAACCGCGGGCAACACGAGGCGACGGGCGCGAGGGGCCGAGGGCGCAAACAAGACGCAGGCGGTGGCGTCCGCTGCTGCTGCCGCCGGGAGGTGAAGCTGGTGATGGATGTGGATCGCTCGCAAACATGGCAATGATGACGTTCTGTTGTTGGGTCGGACGACGACGGACGGGGTTGCACCCGGCGGGGCGCACCTCGGCGGGGCTGGACAAAACAACGCTTACCTAACCCACCAGGCATCGAATGAATTGCTGAATTGAGACGACATCAGCTTCCTTCCTCCGTACTCGGCGCAGTCGGGTGTTTTGTTTGTTGGGTGTGGCAGACAAAACCAACACCCCCCCTTCCCTCCCTCCCTCCTCTCCTCCTGGGGGTCACCGCCGTCGACGTCAACGCTGCTCCCAGCTCTCTCGGACAAATCGCTATCCACTTCCATCCCCCGCCCCCGCCCAAAAAATCATGACGACCCCGGTGGACGCAAAAGTCATCGAGCAGCTGCGGGCTCAGGCGGAGCAAGACCCCGGGCTCCCGCGAGCCAACCCCACCCCGGCCTTCTGGCAGACGCCGCCCCACGGCTCCCTCTCCGACGCCCGGTCCGAGACGCTGCCCCGCCGCGCCGACTACGCCATCATCGGCTCCGGCGTGACCGGGTGCAGCGTGGCCCGGACCCTGCTCGAAGGCGCGCCGGAGGGGGAGCAGCCGGAGGGGGAGCCGTTCGTCGTGGCCGTGGCCGTGCTGGAGGCGCGCGCGCTGGCCAGCGGCGCCACGGGCCGCAACGGGGGCTTGCTGTCGTCGTTTGTGCCCGGCGACTACGAGCTGCTGGCGGAGCGCTTCGGCCACGCGCAGGCCGTCAAGATTGCGCGCTTCGCCAACAGGACCCTGGAGAGGATGCACCAGCTGGCCGGCTCGTCCGAGGAGCTGCGGCGGGCCAGCGACATCCGGAGGACGTGCGACGTGGTCTGCCTGCAGGACGAGGAGGCGTGGCAGGGCGCGAGGCGGAGCTGGGAGTCGTACGCGGACAAGGTGCCCGAGGAGAGCGGCAAGGCCGAGTTTCTGACGCCCGAAGAGGCCAAGGAGGTGAGACATTCAATGGCTGCCCGGCCCAAGACCCGGCCCTCTCTTCCTTCCGCCCACGCCCACGCCCACGAGGCAATGGCTCTGACGCCCGGCCCGCAGCGATACAATGTCAACGCCAAATGCGGCGCCATGGTCCTCCCCAACGGCGCCTTCTGGCCCTACAGGCTCCTGACCGGGCTGTGGGAGCAGCTCCTCGGGCGGTTCGGCTCGCGGCTCACGGTCGACACCGGGACCCCCGTCACGGAGATTTCCCACTGCGCCAGCACCGACCCCCGGTACCCGTACCTCGTGCACACGCCCCGCGGCGTCGTGCGGGCCAGGAAGATCATACACGCCACCAACGGGTACGCCGGCCACCTGCTCCCCCGGCTCCGGGGCAAGATCTACCCCCTGCGGGGCACCATGTCGGTGCAGAAGGCGCCGCCCTTGCTGGGCAACCGCGGCCGCACGCAGACGTGGAGCGTGGCCGGCGGAGGCGGCTACGACGAGCGCAGCGAGGTGGTGGAGCTGGGCCTCTACTACGCCAGCCAGAACCCCAGGACGGGCGACGTGCTGGTCGGCGGCGAGAAGGCCCACGTCGCGGAGCTGATTGGCGCGGACGACACGCGGGTCGGGACGGCGGCCGGGGACAACCTGTCGACGCTGCTGCCGCGGCTGTTTGCCGGGGTGTGGGGGGACGAGCAGGAGCAGGGGCAGGGGCAGGGGCGGGGAGACGAGCAGGGGCGGGGAGACGAGCAGGGGCGGGGAGACGAGCAGGGGCGGGAGCGGGAGCGGGAGCGGGAGCGGGAGCGGGAGCGGGAGCCCGAGGTGAGGCAGATGTGGACGGGCATCATGGGCTTCACGGCGGACCGGCTCCCGCTGGTGGGCAGCCTGCCGCGGGAGTTTACGGGGCGGGGCGAGGAGGGGGGCGAGTGGATCGCGGCGGGGTTCAACGGCTACGGCATGGCGCTGTGCTGGTCGAGCGGCGAGGCCGTGGCGAGGAAGCTGCTGGGCATGGAGGCCGACTTTCTGCCCGAGGCGTGCGTGGCGTCGCGGGAGCGGCTGGGCGACGAGCGGCGGATGGACGTGGCGGCGGCGCTGCGGGTGTTTCTGGGGGGGAAGCCGTAGGGAGGTTTGGGAGGTTTGGGAGAGTTGGAGAGTTCGGGGCCGGAGCAGCAGCAAGTCGTTGCTGTCTTTGCTGGAGCCCTGTTTGCGGAAACACATGTGTGCCTTGGGCCCGAACGAGTAGCAGCAAGTCTTGTCTTTGCAGAGGCAAATGTTGGCGACGCATGCAGATCTGCCATCAAGCCATCGATCGGCCAGCGCTGTTTTCGCGACGCGGTTGGAGAAGTGCCTGCTTACTTGACGCAGGACACGTGTCCGTGTGGTGAAGATGTTTGGGGATGCTTGCCTGCTTGCCTGCTTGCCTGCTTGCCTGCTTGCCTGCTTGCCTGCTTGCCTGCTTGCCTGCTTGCCTGCTTGCCTGCTTGCCTGCTTGCCTGCTTGCCTGCTTGCCTGCTTGCTTGCTTGCTGGCCGGGAGCTGGCCGGCCGGAAGCTGGCCGAAAGCGGCATGATGCCGGCTGTGTTTGTGTTGGTCGTCGAGGTTGCAGAAGGAAGGGGGCGGGGAGGGGTGTAAGGGTTGTATTTTCGTCTCCTCTTTTCATTCGGGTATTCTCTTTACTTTCTCTTTTTTTTTTTTTTTTTTTTTTTTTTTTTTTCCCCTCTCTCCTTTTTCTCGATTCTTCTTCTTTTTTTCTTTTTTTTTCCCCCTCTTTTTCTTGATTTTTTCTTTCTTCCTTCTTTTCTACGTATGTACTTATTTTTATACTCGTTCTCACCAGCGTTGTCCCAGCATAATAATAGTGGGGTCGGGCGCAACAGCCCACCCAAGTCACCGGATAAATGCTGCATGTCAGCCAGATGCTCTCGGCGCGGGATGCATCCCCAGCGTCGCCACGCCCTGCGCCGATGTTGCTTTTGCTTTTGCTTTTACTTTTTGCCTTTTTTTTTTTCTTTTTTTTTCTTTTTTTTTCTTTTTTTTTTTTTTTCCCTTCTCTTCTTTCTTTCAGCGGCCGGGGTGCGCTTCCTGGGCGCGCGCGCTGCAGAAGCGGCCAGGCGTGCGTTGGCTGATGCTCGGCACTTGCGGCGACCAGTCTGGTCTGGCCTGGCCTGGTCGCATCGGCAGATAAACCGGGACGGCAAACCGCGCGAGTGGCGCCGGGTGGGGGCTGGCATCGACGCCTTTCCCTGGATGCTGCTGACCAGGTCCGCTGCCTGCAAGGAACTAAGAGGAATGAGGCAAAAAATAAAAATAAAAATAAAAATAAAAAATAAACAAAGTAGAACAAAATAAAGTCAAAGTATAAGCATAGAAATAAAATAAAATAAAGCATAAAAATGGCAAAAGAGAACAAGGCGGAAGAAGACACGGAAAGAATGACAGACTACAGCCGCACCCCCCACCCCACGCACGTCCACGTGGCGCCTCCCGCCGTCCAGCCGCCGCCCAGCCGCCGCCCCGACCGCCCTGGGGCCAGCCAGCCTTGCAAGCATCGACGCAAACACCATAAACCTCGGAAGTTGACCAGCCCAATCCACCCCTCCCTCCCCCGGGACCCCAAGCCGCAGGAACCCGCGACAATCCGCCCAACCTGCATTTGCTTCAGCATGAACCTTTCTTTCCTTGCACCTGGCAGGCCCCAGGCCGCCGCCCGCCCCCCCCCCCCCCCCAGGCGCGGGCGGGCCGGGTGCAACGCTCACGGTCGCCGGGCGCCCCGAACGCACGCTGCACGTAGCAATCACATCTCGAGCTCGTCTGTCTTTTTCCTTTTCCCTTTTTTCCCCCTTTTTTTTTTTTTTTTTTACTTTTTTTCCTTTTTTCCTTTTTTTTTCCTTTTTTCCTTTTTTTTTTTTTATCTCCTTTTGTATATATATACATAGGGAGGGGCCTTCCCCCGCCTAGTCGCGCGCCCTGTGAGGACATTGTGAGGGGCACGATGTGATGATACAGTATGAAGGAGGCTTGATTGAGCTAAGCTAGGATATGATGGCGGAGCGCCTGTAGAGGCAAGGTCATGTGACAGGCATGTGCCGGTCGGTGGCTGGGGCTGCGGGGGTTTTGCCCAGGCGTCTGACGCTGAATATCATGCGCCGACGGGAGTTGTGCTGCGCTGGCACGCACTGCCGACGGGCCTGGACCTGGACCTGGACCTGGACCTCGGCCGGGACATCATAATCCGGGGCTGCGAAAACGGTTTGCCGTAGCGCGCTGTGGCTTGTGCGGGCTGTCACCGGCTGCCGTCGGCTTGGGGCCGTGGCTTGTCGACACATGACAGTCGACACATGGCAGTCGCAGCAAGCAGTTGATAGCAGCCAACAGCCAACAGCCAACAGCCGACAGCCAACAGCCGACAGCCAACAGCCGACAGCCGACACCCGGCAGCCGGCAGTTACATTCACGCCTCGGCGCAACCTCATCATCATACGCTGCAGCGCGACTCGATCCTCGTGTTCAACTTCTAAGTTCTAATCAAGACAAGACGCATCGACCAATTCGCTGAGACAATCCCTTGACCCCTTCCCCCCCTTCCCCAAAATTAGCAAAAAATGAGACCGCGTGTGCCAGCCTCCGACCCAGCCAAGGCGCATGCCGACCCAGCCAAACAAAAGAGAGTCAAGTACAAGTCCGAGATTAGGGGGTTGGCGGGGCGAGGGAAGAAACAAAGAATGGAAAAAAAAAAGAAAGAATACAAGATTAGCGAACGTTTCTGTTTATCCCCGTCTCCTCTTCTCTCCTCGCTGATGTACAGGATTAACCCCTGGGAGACCCAACTGCGCTGCGGTCCCCTTTTTACAACTTGAGGCAGTTGAGTCCGACGTTGACGAGACCGTTCTGGCAAGACAAAGTTAGTACACAGCGCCCTCAAGTTGGTCTCCCTCCCTACCCCGGAGGGAAGAAGGGGGGGGGGGGGGGGGAACACGTACCTGGGTGCCCGCGTCGCAGCAGTACACGGTGCCCGAGCAGGTGTCGCCGAGGTTGATGAGTTCCACATTGCAGAGGAGGCCGCCGATGCCGAGAAGCCCGCCTTTGCTGTCGCAGCAGGTCACCTGGGGCTTCTCGTTGGTGCACTTCTTCTCGCCGCCGTAGGTAGGGTTGGGGGCGGCCATGACGGCAGCAGCCAGGGCGACGAGAGCAGCAGTGTACTTCATGTTGGCGACGTGGGAGGTTTTGGATGCCGTGAAAGCGTTGCTTGGTTTGCTGAGAAGGGTCTGGTGTTGAGGAGAAAAGAGAAAGCTTGGTGTTGGATGGGGATGGAGAGGCAAGACCAGCAACTGATGGGAGGGGGCACCGAGGCCTTTTTATATCCAAACCGCCCAGCCCGTCGACGCGGCCTCTACCGTCGCCGGATGCTTGTTGGCGTGCGTGCGTGCGTGCGTGCGTGCGTGCGTGTGTGCTTCTTCTTTCCTTGCCACATGCCGCACCCGCGAGCACCCGTCGTTGAGCCCTGGGCGTCACCGGCAAACCCATTTGCCATGTCCTGCGTATGATGCAAGTTCCACGCCGCATTACCACCCCTGGGGATGCATTTGTTGCCACTCCGGTGCACCAAGGCCTGCATACAAGCCCTTTTGGGAGGGAGGGGAAGGGGGGAAGAGATAAAAATAAAAAATAACGATAATAAAATATAATAAGAGAAGAAGCAGAAACAGCCAGCCTCCGTAGGTCGGTAGTAGGTAGCAGCTACGGCAGGGATCACCCGTGTCGAGAAAAGCTGCAGGTGGCCATGGAGTCGTGAACACACGCCCGTCCTTTTCTCCTAGCTGTAACTTGTTTTATGCGCCCCATCTCAATAGTTCCTCTCGGCCGGGGCCCGCGGTCATGCCTGTCTTGCTGCCAGGCGGACCAGCAAGGTTTCGTTTGCTTTGCTCCTCGTCTTCTCCGTCGGACAACCAAAGACTGCCCCATCTTGTCCGTCACTTGGGGGCTGAACCATGGCCACGCACGCCGCGACGTGACGTTGGTGGCTGTATATCGTCTCTGGTTGCCCTCGGCCAAACAAAGACAAATCGCATCACCGCAAAACTGGTTTTTGAACCTTGCGCTGCCTGGCTCCTGGGTCTCATTCTCTCTTCTTTGGGGGGAGGGGGGGGGAGGAAGGGGGCAGGGCCATCGGGGGCAGGGCCATCGGGGTCTGCGTCGACCGACTTCGATCCAACACATGACCAAAGAGAAGCAAGCGGTAGGGGGTTGACTTCACAAGAGCTTTGCAATCATCACAATGACGGAATGCCCTTAAGTGTCCCTTCTTGTTCTTCTTTTACCACTGCCGTCGTCCTTTGTATCCGGCCATGGTCGTCCGCGCGGTCCGCAACCCCGAGTAAGCACCGGATGTCTGGTTCCAACTCGTTCATCATTCCATCGCTTTTCTTCTGTTGCCATGAAAAGCCTTTTCGTCGCCAGGGGCCCGCCAAGTCCCGTTTTTGCAACCCTCGTCACCTTGCCCGTGCCACTTCGACGCTCCGGTGCTTATATCCAAGCCAGGGGCGCGGGTCAAAACGGTTGGTCAATGAATGGTTGCAGTCGGTGGCGTAAACCTTGTCGCGGAGCATCGGTACGACCCAAGGAACTCAGAAAATGAAACCTTGACTCGATCGCTCAGAGCCAATCTGCCGACAATTCCGGCTTGACAGCTTACTTGCTACCACAAGCGACATCCTGGGATGAAGCGTTTGCAAACCATTGTTTCCGTACCGGGTTCTTTGATGCTTCCAGAACAGGAAAGAACGGGAGAGGATGGGAGAGGACGGGGAAGGACAGGACCAGCGGGAATATGAAGAGTAGCATGTGGATAGGGCCGACAACCCGAATGATGGCCATGTCCCCCCCCCCCCCCCCCCAAAAAAAAAAGAGAGAAAAAAAAAGAAAAAAAAGGCCGAACCAGGAGGCGTTCGTTGCCTTGCCATGCCCAGAGAGGGCGCAGCCCAAATCAAGGAAAAATCAATACCTGCCCCCCCTTCCATGATGCGCGAATGACATATACCGACTTTGGACGAGATGAAAATGAAACGAAAAAATAAACTAATCGAGGCGGTTCGGGACCTATACAAACGGGGGTGCTCTCAAACCTGGCGTCCCCTCCCATGATGGATTAGAAACAGTCCGAACCTCAACCTAGCTGTGGCCGAGTCCAATGCCAGTTGAGAATTGAACTCGAGTTGCAACTCGTCCAAAGGGGTAGCCGGCTTTCCTGTCCCCTTTTCGGGTCATTCTTAATTTCAGAACCGTCATGCACTTGCATGCGAGGGCCAAGTGACATGGATGCTGCATCACTGGATTTTGCATTTTAGCCAACATCAACACCATGCGCCCACCCCCCCTTGCGTGGTGGTGAGCTGGTGAGCTGATGAGCGGAGCTGCACTTGCAAGCGCACGCGCAAACGGGATGGGCATCTCGAGCTCTGTAGTAGTATCTCCATGGCTCTAACAGCGTAAAGACACCGCAAAGGCAAATGGCGGACAGCGCAGGTCCTTCCGCAGACCACCATGCCATGCCATGCCATGCCATGCCACAGCTCGCTTGCATTCAACCCAGCCACGCAGTTGAATCTGATTGGGCTGGGCCACTCGTCTCGGCCGGCATATGGCACCAAAACGAGAAATGGCCAAACCTAAATCCTCGAATAACCCTGCTGGCCCTTTTTTGTTCTTTCTTCTTTCCTCTTTTCTGGGCCCATTTCGGTGGGGTGGAAGAAGAAACAAGAAACACCAAACCGGGCCAGAGCGCCAACGCGAAGCCGGCTGCAGCAGACAGGGAAGTTGCTTCGAGGCATGCATTATTTGGCTAATTTCGCTCGCTGGTCTTATCCCGCTGGAAAACAAACTCGTCTGCCTGCCTCCACCAATGCCGCAATGCCGGTTGATGTACGGAGCGCTCCGTGGAGTGCTCGATGGAGTGCTCGGTCAAACCATTACAGGATGGAGCCGTGCAGGCACCACCAGCACCAGCTTGACTGTGGCGGGGCCCATTCTTTCGTCCCTTTGCTTCTGGGTCATCTTTGCAAATGTCGACTTGTCCGTCATGGCTGCATAGAATCATCAAGGAAAGACACCTGACCTCGGACTGCATTAGCGCGGCTTATTGTCTCGCAGTTGATGGAGGCGAACCAGGAACGCAACAGGCCAGTGCGAAGCTGGCCGCTCGTATGACCGAGCCTGGGTTTGACGACGGAGGACCGACGTTGGGAGATGCTTGAGACACGGCACGGAATGATGAAGGGAGCTGGGATGAGCAGGCTCAAGTGTCGAGACACGTATGTTGGGGACAAGTCGTTGGCAAAGGAAATGAACGCAAAGCAATAGGAGAAGCTCGGCCAGATCTGGTTTTGGCGAGAAACCGAGATTTGCTTTTTCTGCAGCACTATAAAAAAAAAAAAGCAAACAAGCTTCTTTCCTGATCCGGGGAAAACGACCAGCATGTGGGTTCTTGCCGGGGCAAAAAGTGTGACACCTGAGGGATTCGAACCCTCGCCTATTTCTAGACCGCGAATGGCGACCTTCGACTGATGTCGAAGGTTGACCTGAACACGGCGCCTTAGACCACTCGGCCAAAGTGCCTATTGATACTGGGTGGGCTCCTTATTTGCAGCTTAGTAGCTAGCCCTCCAGGCCTTCATGCACGTCGCCCCAGGCATGAACTAGCAGCTCCCGACTCCCAGCCAACCATTGGACAATGGCGACAGAGGCTACAAGTTACCGCATCCTCATGCATTCCTGTTTCATGTTCCCTCCAAAGCTGCAGCTCGTAAGCGCTACAGGGGAATGTACATATGTACCTGTACCTGGTGGGCCTCTACTCCGTCGTGGGCCAGCCAAGGATGCCTATAGCGAGCGAGACGAAAAAGCTTGCAGTTCTCCCACTGGTTCCGTCGAGGTTTTTGCCGTCTTGGTTGTGATTGGCCTGAAGTTTCTTTTTCTGGCTCGAGTCATCATCCCCCGGTCCCAGTAAGCATGTGCGGCAAGTCACACAGCATGTCATGGCTGCACTCATCCGCTGGTTTATTATACTCGGCACCTCCTATATCGTATCTCGTTCATCCAATTCAACGTCTCTCGAGTCTCCCGCATGTATACCCCCCTGCGTCCTGAACCCGGATATTGTGGTCAAGGGTTCGTACAGCTGATTCGGACCCCCTACATGCACCGCCCGTCTGTTTTGGTGAATCCTACGTCGTCACCGTCGAGGCATCAGGCCAGTGTGAACGCACAGTGAGACAGGTCTTGTGTCCTAGCTTTGATGCGTCGTCTCCCTCAGCCATCCTCGCCGACAGGGCATACAGCGGCTGAGTCAAAAGAAACATGTCATGCGGTAGCTAGCGTCCATCCTTTTGGAAAATTGCGCCCTAACGGGCCAGGGGTAGCCCAAGAAGGCCCGGGGAGGCCCGGGGAGGCCGCCAATATACTCCGTACGATCGCGTGTTTTTGGCCGAAAGGGGTTGCTGATCCATCAAACCGTGGAATTCGACGGGGAGCTGACAGCCGGACATTTCGGCCGCGATGGATCGTTGAAGGCAATCCAACGATGGCGGTGACGCAAAATAGTAATGCCGCTCGCTGGTGGGGGCCGGGGAGGGGGGGTTTCGGGGGGGCGGCGTACGGAGTAGATTGCCGCCAATTCCCAACAACGCCGCGCCCTTGTAGCCCCGCCCCGCCCCACCATCGAAAATGGTGGGCCGATGATGGGACGATGAAAATCGAGCCCAAACGAGTGGGACCCACCCTCTTTTGCCTGTCTGCCTGTCTGCCTGTCTGCCTGTCTGCCTGTCTGCCTGTCTGCCTGTCTGCCTGTCTGCCGCCAGACAAAACCGATTTCCACTCGTCAATCTGACGGCTTCTGCTAATTCAGTCGATGAGCTTTGGTACTCGACAAGTCGTCCCGCGATCGGCTTCGGCGCCCGTGCGACATGGTGGCCGGCCTTTGCTCCTAGCTTGGGGACCTATGGGTCTGTGACATCCTTCATGTTGCAGTCAGTCAGCTGGTCAATAGTTTGATGCAAGACGGCCCGGCTCGGTTTGCCGATCCTCGTCTTTCTATTCTCAGCACCACCGACTTTCTGCTGCTCTTCTAGACCCGGAAGCGGCAAAGAACGATGCATGCAGGAGCCATGTCGGGAGGTCCTAATGCTCCGATTGCTTTCCAGGAAAAAAAAGTCAGCCGACTCTTGTCATTATCGTCTCATAGCCTGCATGCTTGGCAATTCTCGCAGTCACCACCTTTGACCTGCATCCGCCGGTATGGAGCGAGAAGCTAGTGTGTGCACGATTATACGACCTGGGCGCGAGGAATGCTTCGAGTTTGCCACCAGAGTTGCCGACGCTGCTAGCTGCCGAGGCCGATGCGGATGCGGATGCGGATGCTGCTTCGTCTACACGGCAGAGATCTTGCTGCCGTTTTGCGAAATCGGGTCTTTTGCGGCGCAACATTACGACAACCCGTTCATGCTCAGCCGACTGCTGGTCGGAAATTGAGAGCAGACCCCTAATAGAAGAGACTGGTCGTCTTTGCGAGCCGGTCTGGTTCTCACAACGTAGCGCGCGGCAGGCTGCATCCCTTACTTTGGGCTGCATGTCTGCCTCGTCTGCCGTGTCTGGCCCTGATGCTTTTCATGTAATTTGTGACGGGAAGTGAGGACCTACCCTGTGGCTGAAACCAGCAGTATGATGGTGCAAGATGATGCATGTTTTCGCCTCTCCTTGGCAGGACTGGCAATTTCAAAGGAAGGGAACCTCTAAAATTTGCAGGATAAGCCACCCTGATTGTCACCCCCAAAGTATTCACAATTTCCAAGCTGTAGCGCAGACGTCAATGTCAGGCAATGTCCTCGTGCTTCTATCCCGCCCGCGGTATCGGATGCAACTTCAGCCACTTCAACCAGATCTATGCCAAGCAAAGAGAAAAGAACCAGCTTGTTTCTATGAATGTAGACCCGAAGACATTGACAGCGGCACGAACCAAACGTCGCACAAGATTGACGCGCTTTTCCGCCCAATTCGCCGCCTCTTAACGCAAGCCATCGTCCCCGGACCAGCCATCTCCACCCTGCCGTGTACAAATCACGCCCCAAGACGGCACAGAACGAAACAGCAGGCAAGAGAAACCGACGGAAACAAACAAGAGGAAAAAGGATACAAGCCGGCGTGGAGATGGTTCTGGTTCTCGGGCTGACTGCCAGTCCACCAGGTCAAAACAGTTTGATCATGTCGACGATTCATTGTCCCGAAAGCTCCAGCCAAAAAGGCGTCGCCTCCAAGCGCTCCATCTAACAACCCGGTAGCTCGTCCAACTTCTCAGCCACATACGCCGACCCCGACAGCAAGCGTCCATCCCATCTCCCTCGGCCATTAAAAAACTCGACCCGGTCTCCTCCCGTCACAATGCCTACCCCGGAAAAGCATGCGCGAGTTGGTGTTGCCGTCGTCATCCTCAACAAGGAGAACCAGTTCGTCGCTGGAGTGCGCAAGGGTAGCCATGGCTCAGGTGAGTCACCTCGCTGATGAAGCCCTCGCACCCAGACCAGGCCCCCGCCCGTTTGCTAATGCATCGACGCGTCTCTAGGGAAGTGGCAGCTCCCGGGAGGACACATTGATTGGATGGAGCCGAGCATCTTCGACACTGCCCGGCGCGAGGCCAGGGAAGAAACAGGCCTCGAGATCAAGCCAATCAAGATTTTCGCCAACACAAACGACGTCTTTGCGGAGGAAGATAAACACTATGTGACCATTTTCGTGCTCGCCGTTTTGGAGGATCCTGATGCCCAGCCCGCGGTAGGTGTTTTGTGATCTCTACCCAGGGCAATCTGATGAAAGAAAATGATGCTTCTGCCTCGGGAGGGATGCAATGCTGACCTTTTTGGATACTGCAGTTGAAAGAGGAACAGAAATGCGAGGTATGGGAGTGGAAGACGTGGAATGATCTTAGACAGCTGGAGGACAACGACCTTTTCCTACCCTTGGTAAACCTGTTGGCTCAGAAGTTGGATTTGGAAGCCATTTGCAAGGTGGACAACGGCAGCATGACGGCGGCACAGGATGGCATTGAGCAGCCAAACCCCAAACTCGATCAAACAGGCGCAGGGGCAGTTACCAAGTGACAGATGAAGCCTCGGGTCCAATACACTGGGTACCCCCCTCTTAAGCACCTGCCTGCCTTACGTAGTACCGTTGCGCGCCGCTGATTCTGGTGATGGTGTTTCAATCGTCGTCAATCGCAAGACAGCCCCAAATAAGGACCCAGCCACCAAGACGTCTGTTGAGCACGACTGAGTACCTAAGGTATGTTTGCTGTGTCTCGCAGACTCGCCGCCGAACAGCCAGACCTCGGGGTTTGTTTCCCTATGCTTTTCTTTCTCGACCATGTTGCCTTCCAAGAGCACTGGCCTCGGTCGAGTTGCGTTTCCAAAATGCAGCCGCATCCTTGCCTCGGGCGTCAAAGAGGCTACTGTGCAGTGGTGCAGTGTGCACGTCAATAGGTACGTAACGGCGCAGTCACTGACCTGCCTCACTGTAGGGCACCTAAGGTACCTAGTGCGCCCGGGTAGCCCCCCTCGGCTCGGAGTACAGTACGTACCGCGGCACCCATGACGACAACGTCGCCTACTCACGACACGTCTCTCGTCGCCCTCCGACCTGCATCATTCTTCACGTCCGCCATAACGCGGCCCATCGCATGGCGCCGGCCACGTCTTGTTTACCGCCGACCCGCCGAACTGGCCTTCCCTCCGCTCCGCCTGTTTCACGACCGATTGCCTCAGCATGCATGCAACATGTCCATGTCCACACTGTCTCAGCACCGCCGACCGCGCCTACTCCCCCAGAATCGCAAGCTTCGACATTTAAAGGGTATCTCGTTGCGGAACCTGTCTTTTGCCCCTGCGAATCTGCAGACTGCCGACGATGCCGCCATAGTGCGAAGCCCCAACAAGCTGGGTAGCCTTCATGGGGCAGGCCAGCTCCTGTCTTCAAGGTCGTCCGACACGTTGAGAACGGACGGCTTGCGTGCGGAGAAGAGGAGACCAAAGGCTCAACCTCGTAGAGTCAGCTTGAGCCTTGCCAATTCGAACCCTTTTACGAGGCAAAAGACTCTGGAGTCTCTGGTGGAAAGCTCTGTGGGAGATGTCTTTCTCTCGCTACATGTTGCCCAGTGCCTCGAACCAGTCTATATTAGCGAGGTTCGACATCGGTCGTCGGTAAGGCATTGGCATGGAAATCTCCGCTGGCTGCCATCCCATTCCATACCCTTGCCGATCGGCGGACGATTGTCTAACGATCGGGGCAGAACTTTGACTTTCGATTCTTTGACCTTTCGGCCGAAAGCGCCTCTGTTTCGAGATCCTGTCTATTGACAGTCCGCCTCTGGTCCAAACGGCCGCAGCAAAGCTCCTGGGTATTCTTGTTGGAGGAGTTGATCGACTTGAGGAAGCTCAAATTCATTGGAACGCTGATCGACCGCCAGTTCCCACCCAACGCCTTGGTTTTTCACCTGGAAGACGGCTTGTACTCGCTCGACTTCCCCAGCAAGACGTCCGACCCGAAGCCTGCGCCTGTCGTTGCGACATCTTCCTACAGCGAACTCATGAAGCTCGCCAACCTGGAGGCTTCCATACAAGACGCCATCTACACACAACGTCGGATCATGGAGCAAATCAACCAGATCCTCGACGAGTCGCCGGCGGATCCGACGCGGGCTGCTGCCGAGCAAGTCGGCCTGGCGGAGAAGTACGTTGGCTGGCAACGGCGTGCGAACCAGGCGGCTGAACGGCGTCGGGATCAGTTGCGCGAGACTTTACGAGCCAGGGTGGACGCCATCGCCAGAGGGAGGGAAGCGCAAGCCCTTGCAGAGGAGGACATTGCGAACAACCGGGAAAAACTGGCCGCTTCGGTCAAGCTGGCGCAAAAGACGGAACAGCAAATACAAGGCCAGAGACGGCGCATCTGCTCCGAGCTATGCGACGTGTTTCCCATTTCGCCCATCCCCAACGCGCCGCCGCTGTCGTTTCGAATCTGCAACCTACCTCTTCCCAACTCCAGATACGACGCGGCCACGGCCAAGGAGATCAGCGAAGACGTGCTCTCCGCAGCCTTGGGGCTTGTCGCCATGTTGACCAAAAATTTGCAGTTCTACCTCTCCCACCCGCTGCCCTACCCTCTGTTCGCGCTCGGCTCGCGATCCCACGCCCGCGACGACATCTCCCACATGCCGCAAAAGCAACCGCAACGGCGGGATTTCCCGCTCTACCTACCGCGAGGAGGCTCAACTGTCGCCCAGTGGCGCTTCGAGTACGGCTGGTTCCTGCTCAACAAGGACATTGAAGCGCTCTGCGCGTCCGAGGGCCTCAAAGTCGTCGATATCCGCCACACCCTTCCCAACCTCAAGTACCTGCTGTACGTGTGCAGCGCGGGAACCGAAGAGGTACCCGAGCGCAAGAAGGGCGGCGTCAGGGGTCTCTGGGCGGGAAGGTTGAAGGGCCGCATGTCCGGTATGCCATTGCCTCAGGCTGATGGGGAGAGCAGCAGCGGCAGCAGCAGCACTGCGGCCGAGAGCCGGCGCGGCAGTGCGGAGAGCGAGACGATGAGCCAGCGCGGGGATGAGTTGAGGCATGGCGCGCGGAAGGGAAATGGGGGTAGGGAGAGGGAGGAGCTCTGGGGGGCCGACAGTGGTATTGGATTGCCGTTTGGGGATGACGCCAAGTTTACGCTGAGGACCAAGGGACTGCGGGAGAATATTGCGAGCTGATGCACGAGATGCACGAGATGTACGGACATGTGTGGACATGTACGGAGGAGGCATGATGGCGCAAGGGGCGTGGCTCTGCATCGTAGGAGAGGAGAGGTAGCCACTTATTTACGCTACGAGGCTCGTTGTATCCTGTGCAACAGTCTAAACATTGAGCTCGACTTTATAATGGGACAGGGGAGATTTATCTGGTAGAGCTGTGTATGGGCTACAAGTCATGGTTCGACTTTTGAAGGTCATCAACGGCAGTTGCGGTGCTGTGCGCCTGGCCAACAATTCAGCTGCGGACACATGATAGGTCAGACAGACTCACGCCAAGCCTTGGATGCCCCGCTGCCTGCCCCACAATCTGCCGCTTGTTCACCCTCACACCGCCAAAAAGTAAAGGCTGGTGGGACAATTCTGCCCACCAGACTCGATTCAAACAAGTTTCCTCGAAGCTACCATCAACCACCAGCATTCACCAGCATTCACCAGCACTCGCCAGTCTGTCAACCAGTCGGCAGCATTGCCTGCTCACGAGGCAGAAAATCCCCTTCAGATACTCTCGACGAAAAAACCATGTCGTCTTTACGAAACGCGGTCGCCAGGCGGCCGCACCGTGAGCGTGCCCAGCCGCTCGAGCGGCGCCGTCTCGGTCTGCTCGAAAAACACAAGGTGGGCAGAAACCTGCGCTTTCGCGGCGCTCTAGATGAAAACACGCCCAAAAAAAAAAAAAAAAAAAAAAAAAAAAAACTGACCATGTTCTTCAATCCCCCTTTCCCGCTCTTGTGTGCAGGACTATTCCCTTCGAGCCAGGGACTTCAACAAGAAGAAAGAACAGCTGAAAAGCCTGCGGCAAAAGGCGGCGGACCGCAACGAGGACGAGTTCTACTTTGGCATGCTGTCGCGCAAGGGCCCCGGGTCGCGGATCAACAACGGCAAGAGCTGGGACGGCACGGTCGAAGGCGACCGGGGCAACAAGTCGCTGTCGGTGGAGGCTGTGCGGCTTTTTAAGACGCAGGACATGGGCTACGTTCGGACCATGCGGCAGGTCATCGCAAAGGAGGTTGCGAGGCTGGAGGAGCAGGTCGTCCTGACGAGGGGGCTGGACCATCTTGACGAGGAGGAGGAGGAGGAAGAGGAGGAAGATGACAAGGAGGGCCTGGCTGTGCGGAGAAAGGCCAAGGCCACGGCGCCGAGGAAGATTGTTTTTGTGGATAGCGAGGAGGACCGGGAAGCTGCTGCGCAAGGGGGACGGGCGGCGGAGCCGGAGGGGCGCAGCATCGAGGACGGGGGCGAGAACGAGGACGAGGACGAGGACGAGGACGATGACGTGGACGAGGATGGTGCGGAGGTTACGCGAGCCAAGTGGTTGCGGCGGCTGAAGCGGCAGCTCGAAAATGCGAAGCAGAAGCTCAAGGCGCTGGGGGACGCAGAGGTGGCTCTGGACGTGCAGCGTGCCAAGATGGCCAAGACGGCAACATCGGGCGGGTACACTCGGAGGGGCAAGAAGATTATGGTTCGGACGAGGAAGCGGTAGTGGGTTGGACACGGGTGGTCGATGTGTGGGTGGTTTTATCTTCTCCCATTTGCAGACGTGCGTGGCGTGCGCTGTGGGTGATGCTGTATCACCGTGTCCCCCGAGTCCTCGACGTCCTCCTTTTCCGACGGCAAGGGGGGCGTATTCTGCGTCTTCTGGAAGGAGGTGGGAAGGGGGCAGTGCGGTCCGCGAATGCAGTTCATATAGATATCAGCATTGTACGCGAGTATGCTCGATATTTACACTCGATACATACTCGATACATACTCGACACATACTCGATACTACTCGATACACTTGATATGTACTCTTGCTATATACCCCCGATATATACACTCAGTTCGTCGTGCTCAATATCTTGAGGAGGCATCGTGCGATGGTGCTGGTTTACCCAAAAAAAGAAGGTGTGTCGACGAGTTTGCAGCCAGAGCCCGCAGACGTTTGCCCGCAGCCATCTCATCCTGGTGCTGGAGCACACCGGCCCCCCAACGCACAACCACCTCGACGTACTCCGTACACACAACATAGTACACTACACTAGGACTAGACTTCACGCACCAGCAGGCAAAGATGAACAGCCCTCGTGCTCATGCACCTTCAGAGTCGGCTCTTCGCCCCTAGAGCCCCCAACACCGCATGCCACCCCCCAACCAATTGGCAAGAGAAATCACGCAACGCCAGCCTCGCCATGCAGAGGAAAGAAAGAGAAAAAGAAAAACGCACGCACAAGCCATCGCAAGACGCGCTACGTCGACGCCTCGGGCCCGCGCGGCCGCTCCCTCGCCGGCATGCCTCCCACCCGCTCCGCCCGTCCCAGCTTCTCCATCTCGCGCTGCCGCGACAGGCGCACCTCCTCGGGGAGCCCCCACCACTCGCGCATAAAGTCCTCCTGCGCGGCCGCCACCTTGGCCTTGCGCTCGCGCTGCCGGTGGCGCTCCATGCGCATCGCGAACCACTCCTCCCGCGCGGCGTCGTGCTCCTCCCGCGTCGCGTGCTCCTTCATGCAGCTGTTCATGAGGCGGTGCTCGGCCCGGCAGGCGAACGAGACGGTCAGCGTGCGTCCCAGCGCGCACGCCGCAAACGCTGAGAGAAGACGGTCAGCCGGCCCTGCCGAGCAAAAAGCGCCATCGTGCTACGACCCCCCGGGGGGCGGTCTGTTGTTTTTGCTTCTACCCACCCTTGATCTCTTCGGCGCACTGCTTCCGCACGCGGGCGTAAAAGATGTCGCGGACTTGAGACTCCTGCGAGGCGGACAAGGGCAGCGGGTTCCTCGACGGGACGCCGAGGCGCTCTCGGGGCTCGTCGGCGGCCATGGCCGGGGAGGGGGCGCTGTGCGGATCGGGGGATTGGCGGCTGCGGCTGCGAGTGGACGCCGCGGGGTGTGGACGCCGCGGGGTGTCGGGGGTGTGCGTACCGCGAGGGCTTGTTCTCGACTTTCGGATCCAGCAAGTTGCGAGGATGAAAGAGTTGCTCAGGCTTGGGCTTGGAGGCTTGCAGCTCCTCCTTGTTGTCGTTTTTGGTTGGAGAGGGCGGCAGTATCTTGACCGCCTGCCATGATGATGACCACACACACGACAGCAAACCGGAACCATCTTCGTCGCACTTGACCCGGCATGTGCACGTGATGAAAGAAAAAGTGTCAAAGGCTTGCCACCACCAATTAATTCATCGTCATTAGCACACGTTCGAGAAAGGCTAGGGGCCACAAAAACGCCATCTAATCTATCTGGGAGCTCTGGCCTTGCGAGCAAAGTCGATATGCCGCCAAGAACCCGTTTATCCCAAGCGCCAATGCTTCGTGGCCAGCAGACCGTTGGTCCACAATCACGTCGGCTCATCTAACGTCCACTACTACTACTGTTGCTGCTGCTGCTGCTGCTGCTGGGGATAGTACGAGTCCTCGGCAGGAGGCTGAGCTGTCGCCGGAGGCGGCGTGTACGCTTGGTGAGCTGCAGGAGTCCCCGGCAACTCACTGCCCCGGTGAGCATGCTGCTGAGGGTACTGGCTGCTGTGGTAGGCCTGTGGTTCCTGGGCTGCCTGATACGCCGCCTGCTGCTGGTACGGGCTGGGGGCCGGTTGATATTGACCAGCCGGCCGAGGCTGGTGCTGCTGGTACGCTTCTTGGTTCCCGGCTGTCTGCTTGTACTCGCCCGTCGGCTGAGGCTCAGCCGGTCGCTGCTGGTGCTGCTGCATCATCGGCGTCATAGGAGCACCCTGCTCCAGCTTGGGCTCCATCTGCAAAGGTTCGCTGGACGAGGCCACACCGATGGGGAAACGGCCCTGTTTCCGGCCTCGGAAGAACATGACGGCGGTCCAGACAAAGGTCGCAATGTACAAGAACCTGCTCGGTCCGGCATCAGCCCTCTCTTTCCTTGCCAACCGAGCCGCGGCCCGCACAGCGTTGCGCAAACCAAAACGGGGGGGGGGGGAGGCAAAAAACGTACCACAGCAGCGCGCCAAGACCAGCGATGGCGCTCATCATGGCCTGGCCCGACTTGAACAGGTAGTCTCTCCTGTACAGCGCTCTCTTGGCCGTGCAAGTCTTGCTGTTGATGGCGCTCCCGTCGTCGTAGCACGCCCCGACCTGGACGCTGACACTGAAGGTGGCCCGTCTGGCCGCTACGGCGGCAAACGTCGCAAGCCACATGACGACGAGGAAGCCCTCGAGAACCAGCACGGCCACGACGTGGTATGCCGCGCGCCAGGAGGGCACCTTCTCGGTCAAGATGACGTACGAGAGAATCAACCAGCTAAGAACGGCCTGCCAAGGTCTTTATCAGAACCGCCCGTCGACGACTTTTGTATTTTTTTTTGCTGCTTCCCCCCCTGAAAAAAAGAGCGGAGCACGCCATACGTACCGTTGAGACAGACAGCCCGAATTCGTCAAGGTACAAGTCGTGCATCAGACGGCCGGCTAGGCCGAGAATTACCAGCGAGAGGAAGAACTGGACACCGCGGATGATGGTGATCCATATGGGTGTCTCGAGGACATGGCCGTCGGGCCGATTCTCCGCCGCGGCTTGCATTGTTTGGGGCGAGTGAGAGTGGGTGTAAGGCGACGTGCGGACCTCCGGGAGTAGATGCCCGCCTGGATACCTATCCTATCCTGCCGCAGGAGACGAGGAGACGAGGAGGCGAGGAGACGAGGGGGCCCTCGGTGGCGATTACCACCGCTTATATGCCCGGGACCAAGGTCATCACGACTGACCGATTCCGCCTCGTTACGACGAGCCCTTGCTGGATTTTGAGCCTCGTCGGATGGAAATCTGCCCTATGGGCCTCACCCTTGCCGCGCGCCCCTCACCGCCCGGACCAGTTTCGGCTCTCTTCGAAAGGAGCAAGCCGTCGCTAGTGCCTCAGCCGCACTGGGTCCGGGCACCATGGAGTTTGTGGGCTTGTAGGCCGTAGCGGCCCAAGGTGGGCTGGCTGGCCGGCCGAGTGATTCCCCGTCACGCCATGGTCTCGCTCGGGATAGCAGCCGGCGTGAACGGGTCATCATCATGGCTCGAACTTCTGGGCCCATGGCAGGTTGATGGGATGTTACCCGGTGCCCCGTCGATGGTGTTTCTCTTTCCTCGACGCACCACGGGAGCAACAAGGTGAGAGAACTTGGGGGGGGCATGACTTGTTCCACCAGCCGCGGACAAGCAAGCCCGTGGACCGGTCCCGCTCCTAGCTTAGGTGTTGGGTTCATGAGATGAATCAATCGTCAATCGTGCCACAGACCCTGGTCCTCTCTTCCGACTCCTGAGTGGACAAAATGCGAGATTGGGGTTTAGCCCATGCTACGAAGCACAGACTCAAAAGCGTACGCAAAGGATTGAGAATGGGCCCAATTGTGGCGCTGCTGAGCGAGCAACCCTGTCAATGCGTCCGTCTGTCTGTTTTTCAACAAGTCACAGCTGACGGCTCGCGACTTCACGATTCCGTGCTCAACTATTCCTTGTCACCGTTTGGCCCCGCAATCAAAATCTTAATCACCTCCCCTTCCGCCGCCTTGCGAAAGGCCTCCCCGGCCTCATGGAACGGCACCGTCGCCGTCACCAGCTTCTTCACGTCCACCTTGCCGCTGGCCACCAGGTTAATGGCCAGCTCGTAGTCCCCAGGACCGTAGCGGAACGACCCCTTGGCCGTGACCTCGTTCAGGCACAGCGCCATGATGGGGAAGGTGACGTCGGGCTTGCCCATGCCGCCCTGCACAAAGGTGCCTCCCCTGCGGACGGTGTGCAGGCTCGTCTGGATGGACGGCTCGGCGCCGCTGGCATCAATGACGGCGTCGGCACCCCTGGGCAAGCCGAGCAGGCACTTGATGGCCGCGGCGTTGTCCTCGGGCGCGACCCGGCGGGAGAGGTAGGTGTGCGTGGAGGCGAACCGGGCGGCAAAGTCGAGCTTGGGCTGGACAATGTCGGCGGTGAGGACGGCGGAGGCGCCGTAGGCCCTGGCCACGGCCGCGCAGAGGAGGCCGACGGGGCCGGCGCCCATGACGACGACGGACTGGCCCGGCTGCACCGCCGCCTGCTTGACCATGTGGACGGCCACGGCGAGGGGCTCGATGAGGGCGCCCTCCCGGAGGGACACGGCGTCGGGGAGCTTGTAGCAAAAGTCGGCGGGGGAGGACCACAGCCCGGTGAGGGTGCCGTCGTGCGGGGGCGTGGCGGCAAAGACCATTTCGTCGCACAGGTTGTACCTGCCGGCGCGGCAGTCGACGCAGCGGCGGCAGGCGTAGCCCGGCTCGATGGCGACGCGGTCCCCGGGCCGCAGGTGGGTCACGGCGCGGCCGGTTTCGACGACGGTGCCGGCGGACTCGTGGCCCAGGACCATGGGCTGCCTGACGACGAAGTGGCCGATGGCGCCGTGGCGCCAGTAGTGGACATCGGAGCCGCAGATGCCCGTGTAGTCGACGGCGACGACGACGTGGTGGGGGGACTGGAGCGTCGGCTTCGGGCGCTCTTGGTAGCTCACATGCAGGGGCTTGTGGAGGACAAACGAGAGGTTCTGCAAAAGGTGCGAAAACGGGTCAGCGCGGGATTGGAGAAACGGTGCGGATCGGAGCGTTGCGGATCGGAGCTGTGCGGATTGGAGCCGTGCGGGACGGGGGGATGGGGAAGGGGGTCGCACGCTTAGCTCGTCTCTGTTGAGGGTTGGAGGTGCCATTTTCTCGTCAGTCTGGGAGCGACGAGGAAGCGAGAGGCTCGTCTCGCCGCCATGGTGGCCAGCTTTATGAAGCCCGTCTAACGCAACGGGCAATGGCATTACGAACCCCCGCAGAATCCGAATCCAGCTAGCGTGTGGAGGTGATGAAGTGGGGCAGCGGGTGACAGGCAGCGGGTGACGAGCGGCCGGCCCAATGGGCACTCGTCGGCTGCGCCTCGCTATTCATATTGACATCAGAGGGCATGACTTTATTATTTCGAGTCTCATCAATAGGTAGCGGCGGGCATCGTCAGCATGACATGGGGACCCAGGAGAAACACACGTACACAAACACACACACGCACACAGAAGTCTCCTCGCCCATTTCGTCTAAACGTACACGGGTTGTTTTTTTGTTTTTGTTTTTTTTTCCTCCCACCGTTCCTCACAACACCTCCCCCCCCCCCCCCCTGCAGCCGTCATTCCCCTTCACCGCAGGTAATGCTGCTCCTGCGCGCTGATCGAGTGTCTCCTCCACTTGCTGTCCTTGGGGTAGTTGTGCTCGATGATGGGCGGGCCCAGGTGCTGGCTCAGCACCGACGGCGGCGAGTGGGCCGCATCGCGGACGTTGTGGTTCTCGCAGGGCGGGCTGCTGCTATGTACACATGCCGCGCGGCGCGTCAGTCAGTCTTGCCGGAAAAACTCGCTCCAGCACTTTTTTTTTTGGCTCGTCGGCTGGCTACGCTGGCGAGGGCAAGGCAAGCAGACGTACCTGGGCTGCAGGCGCGGGCTGTGCTTGTCGTCCGGCCGGGCCGCCGCGGGCGACTGCACCTTGGGGTCGGCGAGGGGAATCGCGGGCCGGGTGTCGTGGCCGAGAGACTTTTTGATCTTGTGGACGATTTGGTTCATGGCTGGCTAGGGATTCCGGCGGGCAAGGATGGGGAAGAAGAAAAGGGGGGGAAGGGGGGGGACCCGAGGCTTTCAGAGTGGCCCTGCGGTTCATCTGCAACGGCAAGTACGCCGCTTTATATAATTCCGTGCAGATTCAAGCATCGAGGTTGGAGAGTGGAGGTTGGAGGTTGGCCCGCCCGGCGATGAGTCCGTCTGTCTGGTGGGGGGGGGAAGGGGGGCCAAGAGCCAGGCGGTGCAGCTGCGCGAAGCGAGCATCTGTTGCAGCAGCCAGCCGTACCATCCGGCCATGCAAGCAGCCCGCAGCCCGCCTCTCATGTACCGACCGACAGAGCCAATCGACGGGCTGCGAGGCGTCCCAAGTGCCGGTCCTTTTGTTTGATAGACCAGCCGCCAACGCCAACGCCAGCCGCCAACGCCAGCCGCCAACGCAACCGCCAAGCTTCCTAAGCCAGCTGGCCCAGCTTCTTGGCTTCAATCATTGATGCTTTGTCAACGTGGCGCCATCGCCGCCAAGACCCAACACAGCCCGGCGCTCCGCCAGCTTCTTCTCCTCTTTCCTCTCCAACGCTCCTCTTTTCTCACGCAAAACCCAACGGCTTGCCGAGTCCTACACTCCTGGCTCGTGATTCGGTGGCTAAAGGGGGCCGTCGTGCACATGGCCCACGAGATGACGACGGAAGCGTGCAGATCTGGACGACCGCTGCAACTGCACTGCCACCCTTGGAAGCCGAGGGAGGTGGCGACGGTGGCATCGCTGCGCTCCCAGCCAAAGCGAGAGTTGGGCGAGGCCCGTCACATGGGGTTTTTGGGGGGGGGGGGGGGGGGGGGGCAGCCAGGCCGTCGGAATGCCCTCTTTTCGTCCTGCTCGTTATGCATTTCGGGTTTTCCCCGCCATTGAGTGGCGCACTGACCGGCGGTTTTGCGCTTGACCTAACAATGCGACCCATACGCAGTGCCGCATGCTTTGCATGCCTCGATTCGAGAGCGACCGCAGCAAACCCGCATGACAAAGTCCCATCAGCCCACATCCTCCCCCATCTTGCCATCAGCTCTGCCGTCATGCAAAAGGCTGCACCTTCATCTCGGCCAGCAAAGGGTGCCGCGGCCCTCCGGAAACACCCCCCCCAAGCCCAATGTGTTCGGACTCGACATCCAACCTCAGCCAGGCTGACTGAGCGGCCCCGATTGAGAGCGCGTCTACGGAGTACAGGCCTGATGCGGCATGTCGGCGCTGCGTCGCCGCATGGGGAACGGCACACCATTCCGCGACCGACGGGGCTGAGTCGACTTTGTGTTGCGCTCAACCTCTGCCACTCCTTAGTTGTGCCTGGTCTGGCCTGGCCACCTTGCGTTGGGGTCATCTGCCGGCGTGCGAAATTGGCACAGCTACTCCGTGCATGCTCGCGTGTGTGTCGCGTCGCATTGTGTTACCCAGGAAGCTGCAAGTGCTGGTCGAGCTTGTGCTGAGCCAGCTTCGTCCGGCTCCGCAGCCATCGAGTCTGATGTTTGATGCGTGGCGCCCAGCATGGCGGCGGCAGTCGAAAGAAACTTCTGCTGCTTTCCTTGTTGGGGCCCAAGATGCCCTGATCCAGAGACATTTCCGCGGCGGATGCATCAGACAAACACGGAGACGCAGCTGGCACCACCCATCTTATCTTGGTCGTCACCAAGCCACCCGTTGAGGTTGCCCGTCCACGCCGTACTGCGGGTGGCGATGCTGGAAAAAAAAGATTCCCGACGATAGTACCAGTCCGCAAAAACATACGAAAAGCTGACGTCGGTGTACATGAAGAAAAGGCCCATCCCGTCATGTGACCGCTTTTATGTGGTTCGACGTGCAGTCCGCCAGCGCTCATGATGCCTCATATTATACCCACGGGGCGCAAATCATTCTACAGCAGGCTGCAGAAGGAAGACGGCCCGATGCCTCTTTTGACCTCTGACCAGAGGATCACCATGCCGTACAAGCCCCGTCACGAGAAAGGGGCCTTGTCTTGTCTTTCCGCTGGTTTCGATACGATCAATTGCTCTCGCTGTGTGTGTGTGTGTAGCTCATCATGGCGTTGCATCCCATCAACTGCGGAAGCCTCGTATCACACCATACCGACAGCCGATCGGCACTCTTGCCATGAAATGCGTTGCCACTCCAAGCATGCCGCCGTAGGCGCCGCTTTCTCAAACACGTGCGAGGGCTTCTGTTGGCAGCTTCGTCTTGTATCTGGAAATATGTCGGCAGCGCATCGGCGGATGGCTAGCGACTGGTCCAACCGCATCGCTGTCGTCGTCAACAGCGTGTTGGTGCGTGCGTTTCAAGCGAAAAGCCACTCCGGACCCGATGCCGTGATGCCGCTGGAGGAGTGGACTCGGGCCTTCTTTTCGTCGTGAATCTTGGGCACGTGCTTCACATGAACTGCCGGCGTCTCCTTTCACAGCCATGCCATTTCTCTCGCTGGCTGCCAGCTGGAGCCGTCTTCCGCCCGGAGCGGCCTTTTACGTCACCCCCAAGCTGCCAGGCGTCATCTTGGTTCCCCAAGACGCCCAAAAAGCTTGGATGCCAGCGTTTGACAAGGCAACGTGTGGTGGGTTGCCTCGACAGGATAGCAGAGGCGTCGCCCACGCTCAGGTCGGACAGCCTCTGCACCTCCGACTTTCAGGGCAACTCACCCGTCTCTTCAGGGAGTCAGGCGCCCCGGTGCTGCATATATCCGTCCCTTGGCCGAGGCCCGTCTCGCGCAGGAAACAGCAACCCAGCAAGAACGTTGGCGAGTCAAGCGCTCCATTGGGGAGGGCTTCGAAAACCTGGCCCCTGTCAAATTCATGGCCGCAGTCTTTTTTTTTCATGCGCAGCGTCCTCGATTGGAGCGTGCGACATTATCATGCTCTCGCCACAAATACCGATGCACCGCCGTGAGTACGGGTGACGTCGCGTAACTCATTGCCAGTCGCAGCTCGCTCGTAACCGGGACATTGACACTGGTCGATCCCTCCTTGCTTGCAGGATTTTTCCTGTCAAAGAAAAAAAAAACGAAGCGGAAACAACAGAGAAAAAGGAAAACAAATGGAGAACCTCCCAAAAACAATATCCTCTTCAGAAAATTCTCTTCTGAAGAGATCAGCTTGCATGACACCTGAGGGATTCGAACCCTCGCCTATTACTAGACCGCGAAACGGGCCAGCCGAAGACTCGGCTGCAACCTGAACACGGCGCCTTAGACCACTCGGCCAAAGTGCCTTTTGCTGATGACTTCCCCGCCGCTTAATCCGACCAAGAGTCCAGAGCAGATTCCCGCTCTCTGGAATACACACGCCGATTGCAACCGCCAAGGGGAAGGACCTTGACTTGCACCCGTGGACAAGGAATTGGAAGCCCGGATGGATGCGCAGCGGGGTTTGCACCGCCCCAGCGCCAAGTGATTCTGGGGATATCGCCGGAAGAGGTCTGGTACATAGTACCGAGGCGTGGCGTTCGTCCGGCGGCGTAGTCATGAGGCCGATTCTTGTGCATGCACACCTAGAAGGAGAAGCGCGCCCCGCAGGTGGGCGTGGTTTTTTAGACCTACGCGGAGCGAAAGAAAATGAGAAAAAAAACGACTGAGGACTCGGCGCCCGTTTCGTCGCAAAATTACTTGCGAAATTACTTTGGCATTAGCTTGGACGGCTGAACCACATGGTATTATATATAACCTTTTCTTTGAATATCCTCTTCCTTGAAAGCCAAACGCCACTCACTTCCTTTCGGTATTTCCTCCCAGCCAATTCTTTAGAGAAGAACGAGTCATGAGAACAAGTCATGATTTTGTACGTGACAAAGCAAACCGATTTCGAGAGCTGCACCGACATGTGCGGGAAGAAGGGGATAACTTGACAAAGAAAAGAAGGACCAAAACGTCGGGTGAAAACAAATGGAAAAGCTTGACAAAGAGAAGGAAGGAGAGACAGAGAGACAGAGAGAGAGTCGACACCATGATTCACGCAATCCCGTGTCCAACTCCCTGCCGCAAAAGGATAAACGCCCCCCCCCACGAGCGGCGTTTCAGTGCAAACGTTCTCTAATGTGCACCGTCGCAGCTATCCCTGCGCAGCACCGCACACTCATCTCGTGCTGGCACCACGGACACCGCACCGTCATGGACAAGGCGCCGGAGAAGCCGTACCGGTCGGCCGGGCTGAAGACGCCTTCGGGGTTCGACATGGCTGCGTACAGATGGCTAGGCATGTCGTGGTAGTACTTGCAGCTGCAGCATTCGACAAAAACCTTGTCAATCGGCAGCCTGTCCGCAGCGCCGAGCACGGGCGCAGGTCTGCGATGCGGAGATTGTCCGCAGACGTCGCTACCCGTCAGAGCTGGGGTGAGTGGCTGACGACGGCCATCCCCGGCGCCGCAAGCGTCATCTGGCAGGACGAATGAGGCGGGCGGGCCGAAGCGCTGCTTCGGAGCGCGAGGCGGCGCGGCGGCTGGCGGCTGCTTGCGAGCTTCTTCCAGGTACGACGCCGCCGACAGCGTGTTGCCCAAGCTTGCTCGTGCGGCACCTCTCTTCCTTGGGGGGATGTTGAGTGGCTGCGCCGGAAGCAGAGGCCCAAAGCTCATGTCGGCGGCGAGGCTTGAGGGGGAGCTGCATCGTTCCACGGGGCCGGGCTTCTGCACTGGAATGTCGTTGAAGACAGCGAGAACCTTTTCTGCGGCTGCCTGGATGGCGTCCTCTCCCTCGACATCCGAGTTCTCCGCACTATGGAGTGGGTACGTCGTGCTCGCGAGGTTGAGACGGGGCACATCCGCGGCGTTGCCGTCCTGTTCAGCCGCCTCCTCTTTATTGCAGGAAACCAGGGACAATTCTCGCTCGGATTGGGGGCGGGAAGTAGCCGGAGTGCTCAAAGATGACGTGGAATGGTCGTCTGAACCGGAATCCTCCGACGAGCTGGTAGGAAGTAAGCCAACGGCGCCACCGGACGCGGATCGCGATGTGCGGCGGGAGTTTCTGGATAGCACGTGTTCCTCGGTCTTGATGGGCTGGATAGTTTTGTTCTTTGGCCTACCTCCCAAGAGAGGAAATGATCGTTGAACGGGTGGGTCAGCCTGCTTGGGGCAAGATTTGGCGTTCGAAAGCAGCGCTTGTTGTCGTAGAGTCGGGGATGGCAACGGAGGTATTGACTCGGCCAAGCTTACGTTCGAGTAGCGCTTGGAGCTCCGACGAGGAGGTGCCGGAGGCGGTGGTGAGGACGGCGCAGTCCTGTAACCAGTTGCGGCGCCAGATGAGGTAGACAAGAGGGAGTCATTGTTACCGTGCTCCTCGGCTCGCTTGCTTTCATCTGGCTTTGGCTCATCAATCTTGGGAGGCGGACTGGACCCGGCTGCGGAAGTGACATGCACCGGTGACGGCGGTGATGGAGCAAGGGGACTGCTCAGAGGCTGCGGGCGTGACCCATGCACAGCTCTGGATAAGCTTTTTTGCTGCTTGCCCGACTCTGCCGCACCCCCCCCGGGTGCCGTGGATGCGGCCACTCCGTCAGGCCGTCTCGTGTCCTGATTTGCATCCATCATGGACCCTGTATGCGTTCCTGGCTCAGGGCCGGCTTTAGCTCGCCAGTTCTCCGCAGTTTCCGCGTTGGGAACGGCAGGAGAAGCGGGGAAGGCAAGGGAGCTGGTCTTGAGATGAATAGCATTAACTCGGGTAATCGGGGGATATCGGCGCCGGACATTGTCGGCACCAGCTGGCGATGCTGGTCCGGATGGTGGAGGAGGAGGCGACTTCACAGGGGTAGACCACCTAAACTCTGGGTTGCCCTTCCGAAGCACGGGGTGAAGATTCGAGTCACCGTGCCCGGGATTGCCGTGAACGGCATGCTGCTGGGCGGCATAGCGCTGAAACTCCAGCTTGATGCCCCCGATAAACCCGGAATCATTTCCCTTGTCGACAGAAGAACGGCGGAACTCAAAAGGCGTCCTGAGCATGGACACGAATGAACTTGATCGACTGCGATCCTTTCGAGGAGGCTTTCTCTCTTGGCTTGAACTGTTGACTGCTGCCGTGCTGTCTGCCCTCTCTCTCCGACGACCTCGCGCAGCATCCGATTCCGAGGCTAGAGCCTGCTGAAGCAACGTCGCGGAGCTAGGTGGCGGCGGTTTTTTGGAAAGCCGAGTGGTTCTTCTGTTGGTCGACTCATTCCTTCCTAGCCTTTTCTCGCTTTTGCGTCGTTCGTACGCCTCCCAGGTAGGAGAGTGGCATCGCGCCGTTTCCTTTGGGGGAAATTCAAAAGCAACTACTTTTGCGTGCTTGCCGTGTTTTTGGGCCGCCGACGACGCTCCGCGCGCAGGAGGAAAAGACTTGCCACCTTCCATGAGCAACTCGGGCGGACTCGTTGCGAGATGTTCTGTCGCATTGACCGCAAGATGTGGGAGCTGAAGAGGAAGGGAGTTATCGTGACGGATTCTGCCCTCCTTTCCCCCGGATTTTAAAACATCGCCCTCAACGCAGCAGATTTGAACGTTCCGGTGGTCGGCAAAAGGCTGTTCGGTGCCGCATCCGGGGAGCGGTAGAGGCTGTGCGTTCGGCTGGGCCGGGTTCGGATGGAGTCGGTCGAACTAGAAGCAAGACGGGAGGAATGTGAGTTCCAAGGGAGGGACTGCTGTGCCAAGTTGCCGAGAAAGTAATGACAGTAGAAAAAAAAAAAAACAGTAAAACAAGACAGCGTTTCAAAAGTGCACTCTTGTGCTCACCATATACTGCTTTTCCAGGTCCAACATCAGTTGCAGGCTGTTGGAGCGTCCATGACGATGCTTGGTGCTCATGGTGGTTAATAAGAGTCCCGTTGGGCAACTGCCAACCAGCGGGCAGCTGCCAGCGGACTGCTCTAGTGTCGTTGAATTGAAAGATTATGGTTCCAGTTGACACCGCGCTAGGCCCGGAAAGGAAGGCCCTTGGAAACTGATGTGCCCCAAGCTCTGCTGGAGGAGGCGATTTGAGATGTGCCCGAACAAATGGTGAGGCATTGGGCAACGGGGGGAGGTTCTCGTCAGTCCATATACTCTCTCGGTTTTCGCATTTCAAATGGCTGGCTCGCAGGGGCGGCTCTTTTGGGTCCGCGTAGTTTCTTCAGGCAGAAGAGAGGGAGGGGGGTCGTTCTTGGTTCCAAAGGGGGGGGGGGGGGGGGGGGTGGGGGATGATGGCCACAAAGAGGCGGAGTGGCTGGCTGCCTTTGGCCGACCGGCGTTAAAATGACGTAATCCTTTCTTGAAGCTTTTTCTTATTCTCTTTCGTCTCTCCTTGTTCGATCCTAAATACCTGATATGTAAGGAGGCGGAGATTGGGCGTCGTTGAAAGTGCGACGTTAAAAACGCAAACTGCGCAAAATAAAATAAAAAATAAATAAAATAAATAAGAAAAAAAGAAACAGGCAAGCAGTTGAGGAGATAATAAGCAAGGCTCACGTACAAAAACCCACAAGCACATGGCTGACCGAACATGACGAAAAGTCGACCTATGAAAGCCAAGACAACATCAGATATGCAGCCGAGCCTGCTGTGGCGCTCGTGTGGAGATCGGCGTCGACGTGCAGGTCTGAATACGAGCCCCGGCGCATTGTTAGTGGGTGGCGGCACGGGTGGGCACTGAAGGAAACACCCGAGCCCTAGCGTTGATGACGGCTTCCAGCTGAGAACTCTGCATTTGGTCTTGGTCTTGTTGGTCTTGTTGGTCTTGTTGGTCTTGTCTAAGCATCTGCCTGGTGGATCGGGCCATTCTGGGGCAAGAAGCGGGGACGGGGGGAAGTACTGGCCCTGGCAGCTGCTTGTACCTCCGGAGTTGGCAGGTTCGGAGGAATTAAGCATCGCAACCACCTGCATGCAATGCAGACAAGGAGCGAAAGCGGAAAAAAAAAAAAAGACAATGACGGCTCGATTACCAAGTTCCAGCCCAAGTTCCAACCCCCTCCAAAACCTGAGCCAATGCAGCCGGGCGCGGACGTGGGCAACCCTCCAGTCTCTTTGTGTTTTGTGTCCGCTTGTTGCTGGCCAGGGATGGCGTGGCAGTATTCCGTACGGTACGGTCAATACATGCGCTCTACGTCCAGGCTACCCAAGGTACGCACTGTGCTCCGTCCGTACTCCGTCCCGTCTGCCTTGCCGATACGAATTGTGGCGTGGCGTGGCGTGGCGTGGCGTGGCGAGGGAGGAGGACCAGGTCAGGTCAGCCCACCTGCGTGCGGCACAGTCCTCCCTCAGTTCGTCCAAGTCCTCGGGGCGGAACCTTCCGCAGACTTTGCCATTGACCTCGATTCGATGGAGGAATGTTCCAGCTTGTCGCTAGCATGATTGATTGATTGATTTGGTCGCAAATTCAATCTGCCTCGGTGCGGAGTACTGCTCGCGCCATTCCATGGAGTGCTTTTTGGGCAAAGCTTGTGCACACCGAAGGGTCAACTGTCAGCCTCCATCCTGCAATCGGACTCTTATCCAATGGCGCAGAACCGAACCATCCGCGACAAGTCGTCAGCAACACAACATGCAACTTCCGGGTTCGACGTTGGCTGCTCCAAGGCTCCTATTCCGGCCATGACCCACGTGTGACGTCGAAGCCGCTCTCGATTAATAAAAGAAAAAAAAAAAGGGGGGGGGGGATATAAGACACACTCCGCAGCAAACACGGGAGTGTTGAAGAAGCAATCCTCATCTCGACGCACCGAGGACACGATACCATCCACCTGGTCCTAACAAAGCAACCCACTCGTCATGGTCATGGCTCTACCGTCCACCATCCGCGCCGTCCACCAGCCCGACAAGCTGTCCCCGCGCCTCGTCCTCACCACAACCCCCCTTCCCACCCCGTCCTCCCCCGCAGAAGTCCTCGTCAAAGTAGCCGCCACGGCCCCCTGCTACAGCGAACTTACCTGGGCCGCCCAGTACCCCGAATCCTTCCCCGCCGACAAGGAGCCCGTCCCGGGACAAGACGTCGCCGGCACAGTCGTCCGCGCCGGCCCCGGCTCGTCCTTCCGCCCTGGCGACGAGGTTTTTTGCCGCATCGCCGCCACCCGCCCCGGCGGCCTGCGCGAGTACACCCTCGCGCTCGAGTCGGAACTCGCCCTGAAACCCGCCGCCCTGGACTGGGTATCGGCCGCTTCCGTCCCGCTCAGCGCCCTGACGGCCTGGCAGGCCCTCTTTGTCAAGGGGAGTCTCGAAAAGAGCGCCCTCTTCGGCGACGAGGCCGCCGGGCAGCGCAACGGCTTGAAAAAGGTCATGGTCACCGCTGCGGGAGGTAGCGTGGGCGGCTTTGCCGTGCAGTTTGCCGCGGCCGCGGGGGCGGCAGCCGTGGTTGGCGTGTGCAGCGCCGACAAGGCGGAGCAGGTGGTCGCCCTGGGAGCAACCGCCGTGGTCGACTACAAGAGGCAGCGCCTTCAGTCGTGGGTGCAGGAGAACCCGGAGGACAGGCAGTTCGACCTGGTGGTGGACTGCGTCGGGGGCGACGCCATGGCCGATCTGTGGGCGGCAGTCAAGGACGGCGGGGAAATCATCAGCGTGTCTGACCTTCCGGATCGAATGCGGCCTGCGGGAAACACCAAGACGCTCAAAAAGAGCGAGTTTTTCATCGTCGAGTCGTTGGGAGCGCAGCTGGCCGAGATTGCGCACCTGGTCGGGCAGGGACGGGTCAGGGCCTTGGTGGACAGCGTGTATGCGTTTGAGGACTTCCAGGCGGCATTTGATAAGCTGGACCGGAGAACGGCAAAGGGCAAGATTGTCATCAAAGTTGGCATGTCACAAGATGGAGCATGAATGGAAAAAAAAAAAAAAAAAAAAAAAAAAAAAAAAAAAAAAAAACAGGAATCCTTCCGTCGCCTGGACGATGGGGGTGCCTACGCGGCCAGGGCCTCTGGAACATGACTGGTCGTGCTAAATTCAAGCCAGACATCCCACATGCAGCCTTCTAATCATGCTGATGATCCCCCCCCCGCCTTCGTTCACGGCGCAACAAAGCTCGAGCCGGCTCGTGCCACCGCATCCAAGGCTTCCTGGCCAGCCAAAGTTCTCACACTCGGCAATACACATAAACTTTTCCATCCCGGCCTGCAAGTCTCACTCATGCTTACGACAAGTGGTGCTCCAAGTCGGCTCCGTCAAAACTCGTCCGGCAATTCATCAGCCATCAGCTTCATAACTCTCATACTACGCTTACAGACGGCTGGACGCCCTCTTCCTCTCGCCTTTCTGGAGGTCAAAACGATCCAAGTTCATCACCTTGTCCCAAGCAGCAACAAAGTCCTTGACAAATCGCTGAGAACCGTCGCAGCTTCCGTACACCTCCGCAACAGCACGCAGCTCAGGGTGAGAGCCAAAGATGAGGTCGTTGCGAGTAGCGCTCCACTTCTTGGCACCAACCTTGCGGTCGAAACCCCCAAACACATCCTCACCGGTCTGTCTCCACTCGGTAGTAGGGTCCAACAGGTTGACGAAGAAATCGTTGGTCAAGACCCCGGGTCGCGAGGTGAAGACACCATGGGCGGAGCCGTCGTAATTCGTGTCCAGGACGCGCAAACCTCCGATGAGGACGGTAAGCTCGGGCGCGGTGAGGGTAAGCAGGTTGGCGCGGTCGACCAAAAGGTGCTCCTGCTTGACGGCGCCGTGAGACTTGCCGTGATTACGGAACCCATCAGCCAAGGGCTGCAGGTAGTTGACAGACTCGATGTCAGTCTGCTCCTGGGTTGCGTCACCGCGGCCGGGGGTGAAGGGAACCTTGATGTCGACTCCGGCATCCCGAGCAGCTTTCTCAACACCAGCCACACCAGCCAGGACAATCAAGTCAGCAATGGAGACGGTCTTGCCGGACTGATTGAAGCGCTTCTGAAGATCCTCAAGAGCACCAAGAACTTTGGACAGCTGGGCGGGGTTGTTGACCTCCCAATCCTTCTGAGGAGCCAGCCGAACGCGGGCACCATTGGCACCGCCGCGCTTATCGCTGCCACGAAACGTAGACGCAGAGGCCCATGCTGTGGAAACGAGCTGAGGCACGGGAATGCCCAGGTTGAGAATCTCCTTCTTGATAGCGGAAATGTCCTTGTCATCAATCAAAGCGTGGCTGACAGATGGTATGGGGTCTTGCCAGAGGAGATCCTCCTTGGGGATCTCCGGCCCTAGGTAACGAGCCTTGGGCCCCATGTCACGGTGCGTGAGCTTGAACCAGGCACGAGCAAAAGCATCGGCGAACTTGTCGGGGTTGGCAAGGAAGTCGCGAGAGATCTTCTCGTATGCAGGGTCAAAACGGAGGGACAGATCGGTGGTCAACATCTTGGGCTTGTGAAACTTGTTGGCATCGTAGGCATCGGGAATAATGAGGTCGTCCGTCTTGGCGACCCACTGATTAGCGCCAGCAGGAGACTTGGTTAGCTCCCAGTCGTACTTGAAGAGATATTCAAAGTACTGGTGACTCCACTGGACGGGAGTCTTTGTCCAAGTGACTTCCAGACCACTGGTAATGGTGTCTGGGCCCTTGCCAGTGCCATAGGTACTGTTCCATCCCAAGCCCTGCTGCTCAATGTTGGCACCCTCAGGTTCCTTGCCGACGTTGGTTGCGGGACCGGCACCGTGGGTCTTGCCGAAAGTGTGACCGCCAGCAATCAAGGCGACAGTCTCCTCGTCGTTCATGGCCATGAGGCCAAAGGTAGTGCGGATGTCATGTGCAGCAGCAACCGGGTCAGGGTTGCCATCAGGACCCTCAGGGTTGACGTATATCAGGCCCATGTGAGAGGCGGCCAGCGGGGATTCGAGCTCACGTTTCTGGAAGTTCTTGTCGCCTTTGTAACGCACGTCGTTGCCCAACCAAGTTTGCTCGCCACCCCAGTAGACGGACTCATCAGCCTCCCAGGCGTCGACACGGCCACCAGCGAAGCCAAAGGTCTTGAAGCCCATGGACTCGAGCGCGACATTGCCAGTCAGAGTCAACAGATCAGCCCACGAGATCTTGTTGCCATACTTTTGCTTGATGGGCCAGAGCAAACGTCTAGCCTTGTCTAGACTGGCATTGTCGGGCCAGCTGTTGAGGGGAGCAAATCTCTGCTGGGCCTATTCAATCGAAATCGCCAAAAAGTTGGGACTTTTTGTTAGTCATGGATTTTTTTAAAGACGAGAGGGAGAAAAAGCAAGGGAAAGACAGCAAGGCAAATGCGTGCCAACAAATGCCAAAGGGGACAACTAACCTGACCGCCGCCACCACGGCCGTCAAAGACTCGGTACGTGCCCGCATGGTGCCAAGCCATTCTGACAAAGAGACCTCCGTAGTGACCAAAGTCGGCAGGCCACCAGTCCTGGGAGTCGGTCATGAGAGCCTTGAGGTCCTTCTTGAGTCCCTCGAAATCGAGGGTCTTGAAAGCAGCAGCATAGTCGAATTCCTCACCTAGAGGGTTGGTGACATTGGTATGCTGGCGGAGGATGTTGAGCTTGACAGTCTCGGGCCACCAGTCGCGGTTTCTGGTACCGCCACCAGCAACGTTGAGCTGAGCTTGAACCGGGCACTTGCTCTCGGACATTGCGATGTGTTCGAGTGATATGGGCAGATGATGTGTGGGCAAAAAAGAAAAAGAGAGGGGTAGAGAAATTTTTGAGGCTCCCTCGCACTGAAGTAAGCTTGGGAAGAGGGGAAGAGGGAGAGGAGGGGAGGAGGAGAGGAGCACAGCGGCTGTGGGAAAGAGCCCGATTCCACGGCCAAGGATCCCGCCGGATCCCGCCTAGCAGGTTTGTGAAGCTCTGCGCCTGGCCAGAGTTGTCTGGGTCACGGACGGACTCGCAGCAGTCAATGCAAAAAAGAGTGTACCAATGATGGATACACCTCCTTGCTCCACTTGCTGTGGCCCAGAGACCAGGGCGCCACTTTTTGGGGCTTCATAGCCAATGGCTGGCCTTTCGTTGGTCACCCGGAGCGCTACACCAAGATTGGAGCTTCTAGAGGCTTGGCATACCCTGTCGCCTACTCGCGGCAACACGACACTTGGTGCAAAACCACCAGACAGACAGGATGCAGTGCGAAAATAGGGCTTGGGGTCTGGTCTGGCTCTATTGGAGAAGCGTCATTAACTGACATGAATGAGTCTGGTCTTTTTCCTTTTTGGATGGAAATCCGTGCAGAACAGTTGACGAGATGGAAGGATGGAAGGCGCCACCGATAACTTGCCCACCGCACGAGCTGCCCCGCCCTTACCCCTCACCTCACCTCACCTTACCTCACCTCACCTGTCAGGTACCGAGGTGGGTGCTACCTGGTAAAAGGTACTTAGAGTAGAGCACATGTACTCACAAACACGAGGGCCGTTGTTCACGTCAGATGTCAGACAGGGAAGAGCGAGACCCAAGAACCCCAGGGCCCGGGGAGCGCAATTGCAAGCAGTCCCGTCAAGCCCATGTTCATGTTACCTCACCGCAGGCTCACGGACGTCGTTGCAATTGGCAAATTCTGTCCGTACGCTCCGTACGGGGCACATACCCATCGAATCCTGTCTGGTTGCCATGGCCACTGTGGGGAGACCAGAACCAGATTTCTCCACCTTGAGTGCTTCGTATTTGGTACCTCCTAAGGAACTGCCTGTAGATTGGTGAGTCAGCCACGTGGCTGAACTGAATTCCACAGAGCCCGAGCCAGCTTGTTGACCAATCCTCGTGCGACGGCGTTTCATTTCGGCCGTCCAACTTCACTACTACAACAGTCTACTCCACGTTCGTCGAGTCGGATATTTCAACGGTGGATCAACCGACATCCATTCAAATTCCTTCATCATGGAAAGACGGTGGCCGTGCGCCTCGAGCTTAATGCGCAGGAACATCACGGATAGACTCATCAGTCCGTTCCCGTAAACAGCATCCGGCAAAGCTGCCTTTGCTTCGAGAAAAGGTCGACACTATCGTCGCATCTGCCATCATGTCGAGGGGCTTGACAGCATGGGTGGATGCGCCGGATGAGCCATTCATCTTAACATCGTGCATTGCAGACGGCTATCCCATCGCCTCTCGAGTGATGCACTTGGTTGCGAGGGCTGTTGTGCATTTTTATATGTGGAACTTGGGAAACCTCGCTTTTCTCTTCATTTTTTTTTTTGCCTACTAACATGCACGTCGAAAACGCAGTGCTATCCTCTGGATTTCGAGTTTGGCCGGCAAATTGAGGCAAAAGCATCGTTGTTGTCGGCCTGTTGTTAAGAAGATAGCATCAGGATTCAAGACCGCTATTTTTCAGCAGACGAGAAAATCGCCCTCCTGGACGCTGGCACAGAAGATGGATAGCCATAGCCCGCTGCCTTGAGGCCTTGTCGCTCTCAAGTTCCGGTTATGTGGACGGCGATTCCACAACTTCTCAACCTACACATACTTGGGCCGAGCAAAGTCCATCCGAGCTTAGGCCGTGTTCACGTGACTGGTCATACCAAAGTGGAAGTGCGAAACCAGCCCCGCTCGTAGATTGGGACTACAAGTAAATTCTGCGTCATGCTTCATCTAAGAAATATATTCGACGTTGACTTCTCTTTGCAACATAATGGCGGAGTCAGGATCAGAACTGCCGGTGGAAGCTATGGCTCAGCTTCTTCTTGACGAAGAAACTGGCGAAATGGTTTCCAAAAGAGAACTAAAAAAACGCCAACAAAAACGTGCGAGGAAGACGACAGCCGCAGCCACGCGCGCTGAGAAAGAAAAAAAAAACCCCAAAAAGGAAACCACACAACAGGCCCAGGCGGATGAAATACGGACTGACCCTGAAGCCATGTTTAAACAAGGCTTCCTCGCAGATATTTACAAGGAGATTCCTGCCAAAGAAGTCGTCACTCGTTTCCCGCCTGAACCAAATGGGTTTCTACACCTTGGCCACGCCAAAGCCATCTCGATCGACTTTGGGTTTGCCCGCTACCACGGCGGCAAAACGGCAAGTCTTGTAGTCTTGGAGATCACTCAATGACCCAGAGCTAATATGGGCCACAGATTCTCAGGCAAGATATCTGCACTGCTGCATAATAAAGAGTCTCAACTAAGAATTTTCAAGATTCGACGATACCAATCCGGATGCCGAGGAGCAAGGCTTTGTGGATTCCATCAAAGAGACAATAAGATGGCTAGGCATGGCCTATCGTTCACTCTGCGTTACTTTATTACACTAACATATGTTGCAATCAGGGTACACTCCCCATGCCATCACATACTCGAGCGATAACTTCCAAAAGCTTTACGATTATGCCGAACAATTGATCGAGCTTGGAAAGGCTTACGTCTGTCACTGCAACGATGCGGAGATCAAACGACAGCGAGGCGGCCACGAAGGCAAGGAGGGCCCTAGATACAGATGCGATCACGCTGAGCAGGACGTATCGACCAATATGGAAAAGTTCCGCATGATGCGCGATGGCAAATACGAGCCGAGGGCTGCCTTTTTGCGAATGAAACAAGACATCACAAACCCAAATCCGCAGATGTGGGATCTTGCGGCGTATCGTATTCCCAAGGATCAGACTCCGCATCATCGAACAGGAGATCAATGGAAAATATACCCAACCTACGATTTCGCGCACTGTCTCTGCGACAGTTTGGAAGGAATCACTCACAGTCTGTGCACGTCAGAATTTGTGTTGTCACGGGAGAGTTATGAGTGGCTCAACAAGAGCCTCAAAGTCTACGAACCGAAGCAGAGAGAGTTTGGTAGGTGATAAAACTGTCTTGATCATACACCAGGATCAATAAATGCTATTAGAAAGACGGCAGTTACGTGCCATTCGGGTCAGGGGCTTTGAAGTTGACATTTTTTAGGTCGACTGAATCTCAACGGCACTATCATGAGCAAACGAGGACTCGCGGCATTGGTCGACGAGAAAATTGTCCGTGGCTGGGATGATCCTAGGCTCTACACCCTGAACGCACTCCGTCGTCGGGGTATTCCTCCTGGTGCAATTTTGTCCTTTATCAATCAACTTGGTGTCACAACTTCGCGAACCTTTATACAAGTGGCGCGGTTCGAGCAATCTGTTCGGAAATACCTGGAAACGACAGTGCCTCGTCTGATGCTTGTTCTGGATCCCGTGCCTTTGGTCATTGAGAACTCGATCGATCCTGCAGATGCCGAATGCCGTATTCCGTTTTCGACGAAAGACCCGGAAATGGGTGGTTATGCCCAGCGCTTGACGCAGACTATTTTCATTGATCGGGCCGATTTCCGAGAGACAGACAGCAAAGACTATTTCCGTCTGGCACCTGGAAAAACAGTAGGGCTCTTTCAAGCACCATATCCTGTCAAGGCGGTGAGCTTTACCAAGAACGCGTCGATGGGCCAAGTCACCGAGATTCGGGGAATATTCGACAAGGACGGCAAGAAGCCCAAGGCATTTATCCATTGGGTGCCGGAGGGTTCTAGATCAGTGCAAGTCCGGGTGCACAGCCCTCTCTTCAAGTCAGACAACCCGATGCAAGCCGGAGGCGGGTTCAAAAGTGACATACGCCCCAATAGCGAAACGATATATAGCAACTCCCTGATTTCTACTGGATTTGACGAAGTGCGCAGAACGGGTCCGTGGCCCAAAGCTTCTAATAACAGTGAATCCGATGCCCCTGAAAGCATCAGGTTCCAAGCTATGCGCATTGGCTACTTTGTAAGTTATGCAATACTTTCCGCAGTTCCGGTTGCCCTCTAAGATACTTTGCAGACGGTCGACTCCGATACTACCGAGGATCATGTGATCCTGAACCGCATCGTTTCGCTCAAGGAAGACAATGCCAAGAACTGAATGTAGTTGGTAATATTGATTATAGATAAACGGTATGCCTAGAATAGCCTCACCATAAAGAGATTAAAAAAAATAGCCTTGCATTCTTAACCCGTCCAAAACCCTGTTTATAACTGTATATTATCTAGCATGCTGACGACCTCTGATGTCGGACGGATATAACAATTAAAACAATAGGCCGTAGCATATATACCAATAACCGCCGAGTTGATGTTTAAGCGCCAATTCTATAGAAGCCAAGACGCTAGTACGGAAGCGAAACATACTATTGATGCATCTTGGACGGCTGGAGTGTGAAGGACCCATGAATATTCACTTACGCCGCAGAAACCCGTGATTAGGCGCCCAGCAGGTTACTGCTGGTAGGCCAGGTCCACTTCATCCACTCTGGTAACGAAGCGGGTGATATAGAGATTCTCGCACCAAAAGTGTTTACGTGTGGCACGATTGGGCTACGTTTACTGTGCTAGGTTCTTTGTTTCCCGCTCGGGCGCTTAGAAGCGCCATCAGAAGGATTGTTCTGGGAAAGAATTTCCGACTCTACTGTGTTGAATACTCAGTCTGCCGCTGGGAAGCTTCTGCGATACGCTGGTTGAGGCCATCCTTCCCTGATGTTGGCTATACGAAGGCAACCGATATTAGCGTTCTTTTCCCCGACGAGGAATAATAATCCAGCCATGGTGAACGAAGTCGTCTATAAAGAGGGTTATGCACGCCAGCCTGTTCATCCACTGCTCCTCATTTGCATACCCATTTTCGTTGCAGGGTGTAATCTGTATACCATTTTGTCAACCTTGAGGATGTCGGGTCAATATCAAGGCTATACCTCTTACGAGGAGATCGCGAATTGCGAGGCACGCATCAGGGCACTCTCCCGGGAGAAGGAGGGCAGGTTGTCAAGGTACAACGACAGCATTGCCTGCTACAACCAAGATATCAGAGACGGCCGTTCGCAAAAGACGAGTAAGTAAAACTCGGCTAGTCTTTTGAGATCAAACACTAATCGACTTTGGCGCTAATCTTTGGCTGTTCAGTTAAGAAATCTCTTGCGCGGGTGAAGAAATTCGAAGAGCAGATCGGAGATATCGAAGTGGCCATGTTTGATGCTCAGAGGAAACTTGCTGAGCTCAATCGTCGCCTGCGGCAAGAAAATGTTGTGACCACTATCACAGGCGAGATTGTCCCTGCAGAAATTCAGGCCAACATTGCCTATCAGCTCTACCAACAGCAAAACAAACCAAGGCGCAGATAGGGGATATCAGACGAGGTCATTCTTGGGGGATCACCTAGTGCGGGCATGATTTGAATTCTTTTAGACGTACTGCTATGGTACTTGTATTGATTGTTACGGGCACCTTTATATCGGTGCCTTTGTCTGGACGCTAGTAGATTCCATCATTGACTATGGTATAAGTATGTAAATGTGCGCCCCATGACCGGTCGGGAACTACCACATAGCCTTGGGGATAGAGATTACAGACAGATGTCCTTTACTAACACGGCAGCTTGCAGCATCAGTACCTTCTTGCACCATATAGGAACCACATCCCGGAACCATTTCCACCATTCTATGCAGTTGAGGGTATATCGGCTGCCTACTTTCCAATCCTTTGCGTCTTGCAAAACAGATGCCATATCGAGATGATCCATTTATGATTTGATCTCGCTTTCCATCACTGAACCGTTCGTACCCCATGACACGAGTGCATCGCAGCCTGCAGCTATGCAATTTAGCCCGGACCGCCCATCCGGGAATCAGAGTTCCATCGCCGCGACGCTACTGCAGGAACAAAGCAACCCACCCAATGGCGGTTCCCGCACCCCCGTTATGACGGCGACCTTTGCGCACAGGGGGCGCGTACGCATCCAGGGGGCTGGCCAACTCGACTAGATTCTGCGAACGACGACTTCTTCATCGGAAGCTTTGCTGGGCCCGGCGTTGCATGCAAGCCTGGAAAGGGGGTCGGACAAGCTTGGTATAAAGCCGGACAGGCGTGGCTTTGCTTGCTTGCCTTGCCGACCTGGCGTGTGGGAAAACATCTTGCTTCTTTCTGCTTGGCGTTTTCGAAGAAAAAAAAAAAAAACATCAACATCTTCTGGGCGCCACGCCACGATGGCGGCGCTGGTGCTTTTCGTCGTCGCCTTTGCGCTGGCAGCTGCGGCGCCGGTGCCCGTTCAGGAGCCAGGGAGCCATGGGAATCATAGCGGCACGCATCTACTACGCCCGCTGACGTTTGGTCGGGACGGGACATTCCAGCTCTCCATTTTCGAGGATCTGCATTTTGGAGAAAGTAAGCCTTTTGCTGTCTATATGCGTGCCTTTTCAAAAACACCCCTACACACTCGCAACCGCATTCCACACTTCATCTTGAAGCCCCCCCGCCCCCTACCTTCCTTGCCGGATACATTCACATCACCGCACCGCGCTTGTACACATCCTCTTTTGACCGTTTGTCCTGTGTCCCAGACGCCTGGGACCAATGGGGCCCCCAGCAAGACATCAACTCGGTCCGCGTCATCAACGCGGTCCTCGACTCGGAGCGCGCAACCAACCTGGCCATCCTCAACGGCGACCTCATCACCGGCGAAAACACCTACCTCGGCAACAGCACCCACTACGTCGACCAGATCGTCGCGCCGTTTGTGCGCCGCGGCCTCTCCTGGGCGTCCGCCTACGGCAACCACGACCACAGCTTCAACCTCTCCGCGTCGGGCATCCTCGCCCGCGAGCAGGCCTTTGCGGGGTGTCGCACCAGGAGCATGGTGTCGGGCAGAAACGCGGGCGTGTCCAACTACCACCTCCCCGTGTACTCGCCGGACTGCGCCGCGCGCCACTGTGCCCCCGAGCTGCTCCTCTGGTTCTTCGACTCCCGCGGCGGAGCCTACTTTCGCGAGAGAGACTCCGAGGGGCGCCGGGTCGCGCAGCCCGACTGGGTGGACGTCTCCGTGGTGGATTGGTTCCGCGCCGAAAACGCGCGCATCGGAGCGGAGTTCGGGGGCAGAACCATCCCGTCCTTGGCGTTTGTGCATATTCCCACGAATGCGTCGTTTGCGCTGCAGCAGGAGCGCGGGACGGGGAGCGTCCACCCCAACTACCAGCCCGGCGTGAATGACGACTACCCCCTTGCGCAGCAGGCCCAGGGGTGGTGTGCGGATGGCCGCAGCGACGGCGGGTGCGCCTATGGCGGGCAGGACGTCCCCTTCATGCAGGCCATCGCGTCGACGGCGGGACTCATCGGCGTCTTCTCGGGGCATGACCACGGCGCGACCTGGTGTTACAAGTGGGACCGTCTGGTCCCCGGAATGACGGTCGCCGGCAACGGGGTCAATCTGTGCTTCGGGCAACACTCTGGATATGGAGGCTACGGGTCATGGATCCGAGGCTCAAGGCAGGTTCGCGTGTCGAGGGCCGCTCTGCGACACGGGTGGCAGGCAGAGACGTGGATTCGGCTCGAGAGCGCGGCCGTGGTCGGGCATGTGACTCTGAACGCGACGTATGGGAGGGACTGGTACCCTGCTACGCCGAATGACAAGACGGGATGTCCGACGTGCAACTACACCGTCATCAGCCCGGGACCGAGGAGACGCTGATTACCGGCGGCATATCGGCCATGTCAAGAGTGTGTGTGTGTGGGCCGGCCGTTCCATGCATGGTAGGCAGAGGCGAAAGCTTCACCTCGGGTGGTTCGATTGAGTTTACTTGGCAACAGGTTAGCGCAAGACATTGGGATAATGGACTGCGCCCAGGCAAGAAGGGTGTGTGTGTGTATTTGTGTATTACCAGATGTAGATGCATTAAAAATGTACGTAGGCAACACCTGCCGCAACGCCCAAAAAACACAGCCATCGAGGCGTTTTCATCCCATAGTAAGCGTCGAAGCTTCTCTTGTCAGGCACTCGAAACTTTGCTCCACTCCTTGCACATGCCGAAAAACGTCCGGCAAAACTTGCCGTATTCAACGACGGCATCGAATCGGTGCCACGATCCCATCGAGTGGTGAGCCAGCCTGGCGTCCGGGTGCGTGTACGGCTTGGAGCCCATATTACCGTATCTGCCGCGGCCAGGGCTAAGCGCAAGGTTAGCAAAGCAATCCACAGCGCAGCGCGAAAAGAGCACAAGGATAGCAGCAGGCAAGACGAGCCCGCGCAGATGTAGATGCTCGGGCGGCAGTGCGCAGCACACGCAAGTCGCTTACCTGAATCCAGTAATGGGCAAGACAAGGACATCAGATGCCAGCTTTGCCCGCCCACCATCCTTCAAGCCCGTCAATGCGTTCCACCTCAGCCCGACCTGCTTCTTGAGCCAGGTCATGGCGGTTTCTGTCACGGCAGCCGGACCCGTGCGCGTCAAAGGATCGTGTTCCTTGGCTTGTCGGCCGCTCGACGTCTGCAGCGCCTCCTTGGACTCCCTCTTGAGCTGGTCCCGCAGACGGTCCATGAATCGGTACAGAACGGGGTGCTGGCGCGCCGACGCCATCGCCCAGTTGGTCAGCTGGACCGGGAAATTGTAGCCCATGCGCCAGTGGCGGTCTGATTTCGGATCCGTATCAGCTTCCAGGCCCAAGAGAAGATTCACCGGCCGCGGTGGGTCTTTGGTCTTTTGCTCGTCCGACGCCTGGAACTCCTGGCCGTACGTGTCTCCTGTCACGCTGTCGGTCCAGAGAGATACATCTTCTTCCCGGATCCAGTCCGCAGGGTGTTGGAGCGGTACGGTATCCACGTCGCCATACTGTTTACCCTGGTTAGCCATGGACGTCTGCACATCCAGCGATTGCACCGGGAGCCTCCATGAAAGCAGCAATACGGTTGAACATACAATGCCTCCGTACCATTTGCAGACTAGAATCCTGAAAATGTCCACCTTTTCGACCTGCGAGAAGAGCTTGTGGAAATCCTCGACCCAGCCTTTTTCCTTCTCCTTGACCAGCATATCCACTCCGCTGTCCACCCACCAGAAGTAGGCCATCTCGCGGTACGTATCGTTTGCCGAAATGCTGTAGCGAAGCCATGTCTCGATGTAGGTCAAAAGCTGGTCATTCAATCTGGAGAGGTCGTTGTCGTTCCATTTCTGGTGGACGATGAGTGGAATGTTCGAGTAGGGGACTAGCTTGGCTGTCTCGGAGGCCAGCTGGGCTGCTTCAACGATGTTTTGCGGTTCGGCATGTTCGCCCTGCCATGATTTGGGGATGAACCAGGCTGGAACACACAAGTCGCGTTAGTCCGACGAGCCTCGCACGGCAACCATGAATCCATCAAATTAGAAGCCACAGAGTAGCATCATACTGATGGTTCCAGGGAGCGGTCGGCAAACGTACCTCCTCCTTTCTTATCCGACAGCTGGATATGCTTCCAAGCCAAGGGAAACCTCTGTTGAATGGCCCCCTTGGTCAACAGCCGTGGCGCCCTCCTCGATCCGGATAGAAGCGACCAGATTATCAGGCAAAACACCAGGCTGCCCAGCCAAGCGATCCGAGGTCGGACCCTCGAGAGCCGCGGCGCCACCAGCATGGCTGTCTCTGGAGGATCTGAACAGCAGATATCGATGAGGTATGTTGTTGTGCTGCAGGACCGGTTCGTGGTACTCGGCAAGATTCAGCAGGTAACCAAAGCGGCGCAGCGTCGCATGCTGAGCTGGTTGACTGCTGGCCTTCAATTTCTCTTTGCTCGGAAATTAAATAAATATACAGCTGAACAATGTCAAGAAAAGAAATGAAACGAACGGATGAGAAGGAAAAGACGCGGCAATTCTCGCTGGGGACAGTTGCCAGAGAATTGCCAGGACGAACGAGGCTCTGGGCGCTTTTTGTAGGGGCAAAGCTTGGCAGGTCAACCAGACGTCAGCTCAGCGTCAATGCGGCAGGGGGGGGCACAGGGGGGTTCAACTGGGGCGGAAACACCAGACTCCACTGACCCCCTGCTGTGGCCCAGAGAATCCCAGGCCATGTTTTCAGTGCTCTTGCAACGGGACCAAAACAGAAACGGATGAAACATGTTGACCAACAAATAAACCATCACGATCCAAGGGTAGGAATTTCTGCCATCTTTGTAAAGGGCATCAGCTCCTACTCCTTGCAAGATTTGAGACTGTCGTTATGGAAGGCGGAAGCTTATTTCGTGTCAGACCCCGAGTTGCGACATCCAATGTTTGCGTAAACATTGAGGCTCCGGGAGAAGGCAGACACGTGATCCATTACCAGGCCGAAGCTCAGCGCCACCCGCGCAGCCGAGTTTTATTTAGACCATGGTCCGTTATCAGGAGGGCACGCCAACAATCACAGACGGGGCCTTCAAATTGCACGACTTCACACCCGTTGCTGCATGCCTGCGGTATGCTTACGGTATGCTTGCGGCACGCTAGAGACAGGGCACGTCTTCATGTTTGCAACACTGCAGTTAGTTGGCTTGATTCTCAGGTGATTACGTTGCCATTAGTCGGACCATGCGTCCAGTATCGTTCTATGTACAATTCGCTCAAGAAAACCAAGTATGAATGTAAATGTGACATGTAGCAGCATGTGGGCCGTCTCCTCCGCATGCGCAAGGCAAAGCAAAGCAAAAAAAAAAGTGCCGAAGCCAAGCCAGAGCAATGGTCGTGATTAGGACGGGTTGGGAGGGGGGGAATATCTAAAATCGTCGCAGGAGCGACTTTCTCCTTAAAAACAGCGCCAGCGCGACTCCCACGAAGAAGAAGAATATCAGGTTGATCCGACTGCCCAGGGTCACAATCAGCTTCGCATCGTACGAGTGCCACGACGAGCTGCCCAGGTGGTCGAAAATGGGGGTCGAGGCCCGTCCGTTTAAGCTGTGCATGGGGCCGGGCAGGATCTTGAGGTCGGTCCGATTCGACTCGTAAACGTGGATGACTGATGCAAAGTGGCATCCCGTGCTGAACATGACGGTCGCATAGGGCAAGCCGAGCCACTGCTTATTGTACACCGTCAGGTTGCGGACAATGTCGCCGACAAAGCTGTTTCCCCTGCTGGCCATCATGAAGCCAATGGAAAAGCCGGTGGGATGCGCCTCGGGCGCGACGAAAGGAAAGCGACGCAACGGCCCGAGACCTCGCTTGCACTTGAGGTCCATGTCCAGAATCACGCCGCCGTACGCGTACAAGAGCATATATCTCAGAGCATCGATCCGCTCAACCGGGTAGTGGTAATTGTCCCAGAGCTCCTTCATCTCGGGGAACTTTTCCGAGACAAACCGACCGGCGTTGTCGTCGGTCCAAATGTGCGATTCCCAGCCGGGATGAATGTCAAGGCAGCTTTGCACAGCATGTCCCCATCGGCTCTTCCATCGGCCTTCGTTGTCCCCGAGGGCGATGTGGTGCAGAATGGGAGGGACGAGGTCCTCGTAGGGTTGGGCACTGATCTGGTTCCTGTCGTATGTGGCAAAGGTCACGTCGAAGTCGTCGTTGCTCTCCGAGAGAATAAACTGGGAGGCGTTGTCGTGCCAAAACAAGCGCAGAGCGGCTAGAGTCCATGTCGTGTAGAGGAGATGGCGACCAAACCACGCGGCCAGAATTAGAGCGATTAGTGCCGCCCCGAGGATTGAGCGATATCTCCATGCGGGCTGATTCCGCGAATAGTGTGATTTCAGCATAATGATAAAGAGGTTTCGCTTATTGCTTCGGGTCGACTGCGTTGGAATCTACTGCTGAGCTTCGGCAAGTTTGAACGAGGCGATATTATGATGAAAAAGGCCAAGGTACTGAGCACAAGTTCCCCCGCCAAAAAAAAATGTAAAAAAAAAAAACCGCGTCTAGAAACCGAGCGATTGCCAAGGATAAATATTACAAGACTATATCTTTTCATTCCGCAGTCGCCCGGACAGAATCGATCGAATTCGAGCGGTTTCGCGGGGACTTGAGGACAAGGAGATGCACAACCAAGATGATGGCACACCTGAAAATGCAAGGGCAGCTGAGAGTCGACGGTGGGTCGGTCAATGGCGGACTATCGAGGGATTGACCGGACAATATTGGGCGACGATCTCGGCTACGAGACAGCGATGCAAGTTTTTATCAGTCGAGAGTCGCAGGCATATTGACGTGAACCAGGGATCCGAAATCGTCAGTCGTTATCGTAGGGGGTGCAGTCGAGGAAGAAGACGGCGTCGGAGAGGCCTGTCGCTGGAAAAAAAAGTGACTTGACGTCAAGAGTTTTGAGATTTGTCCGAGAAGAAAAAAGGAGCGTGTAGGTTTGGCGGTGCAGGTCTGCGTCAACCCAATTCAGAGCCGGACAAGATGGAGCGGGATAAAAGGCGCAGGAGAGAAAAGGATCAGAGGCTTGAATGCCAGGCAGGCAAGGCAGCACGAGATTTCAGCACAGAAATAAGATGAGGCAGGACAAGGCAGAAACCAGACGACGGACGAGTGGACAGACAGGGAATGAGCGTGGGGACCAGGAAGGGCGGGCTGAGGGACAATGACCAGGCGACAAGGCTTGGGGGAGACATGGGAGTGGGAAGTCATGTGGGGGGCGCTTTTGGGGGGGGGGGGGGGGGTGGTGCGAGGACAAGGTGCGACCAGACGCTATCAATTGGTGCTGGAGTCCTGGAATCTTGAAGCTTGTGCTGGTGGAAATTACTTGACACTACTGACCAAACAAAAAACAGACCACCAGACAGACAGAGACACCAGACACCAGACACCAGCAGCACAGCACAGCACAGCACAGCACAGCACAGCACAGCACAGCACAGCACATGCCCCCCACTCGGCTCTTGCAGCCTCCTTGCATGCAAGTCGAGGGTCTAGGCCTTGAGCAGCACAAGCCATTGGCCAGAGTCTTCGGGAAGAGCCACCTTGCAGCCACAACCTGCCCCAGCCTCACGACCGACTATTGGAGCAATAACCGGCTGGCTGCTTCTTCAAGACAAATAACTCGGTACCTTGAGCTGCACTTGTTCTGCCAAAGCGGCCCGCGAATTAGCACGAGTTTCCCGTCACATTGCGAATTCAAGTAAGCCTGGCTAGTGACTCACCGTGACGAAGAACAAAAAAAAGAAAAAAGCATCGGTCCCTTCCCTAGGTAGGTGCCTAGGGGTCAATAGGAGCGCGGGTATTCCCAGTCCAGGCCGCACTGACGTGCTCGTGCCCCTATGTACTACCTACCCCGTACGCCAGCCTGCCAAAACCCAAAACCCAAAAAAAAAAAAAAAAAAAAAAAAAAAAAAGGACCCTCCACGTCATCTCGGGGTATGGCGCGCGCATCGGCGGCTTGTGCTGGAGAGTCTCTGATGAAGGAGGTGAAATATCATGCAACTAATAACTGTCACGCACGGCAAGCAGGCCAGCTCGCTGGCAACGCAGCAACGCACACCTGGCTATTCAGTCCCCTCAAGACCTGTCATATCTAGGTACCTAGGTACCTGGTATGTGGTCCATGCTGATCACGCCTTTGTTGCATCTTGGGGTACCTACGGGTCACTATTCACCTTGGCAGGTTATTCCGAACAGAGCAATTCGCCAAGAACGCCAAGAACGCCAAGCTCTGACAAGCATAAAAAAGGGGCCATTTTGCCGAGAGCCGCTTGCCACTGCCCCTTTTCCCTGCCAACCTGCCAGCCTGCTGACGGCTGCGTTGATTTTTCCTCCGTACGGAGTACTCCGGACACCCACCGTGCCAGGTAAGTTACCTGATTGAGTGGGCGGAGTGGGGCCATACATAGGTACATACCTACTACCTAGGTATGTAGGTACCTACCTCCTAGGTGGTAGTGATCTCATCGCCCAACGACGTTGTCGCCCTCCTTCGCGCAGCAAGAAATGAGAGTGACAGGAAGGGCCAATTCTTGGCGCAGGACGGATTGAGCGCACACCGACGCTCACCTTGGCAGTGGCACTGCTGTGACGGGTTCTTTTTACCGTTCAACCAACAAAACGGGCTGGAGGGGGAAGCCGACCACTAGATTGGCGGGACAAAAGGTCTGAATTGTTTAAAGAGGGCCCGAGGACAGGACAACCGTAAAGGTCCAAGCGGGCTCATGCAGGGGATCTTGGACAAGAAGGGCATAAACTTAGCACCAGTGAGCAGGTACGGAGACGGAAGTAGGTTTTATCGGAGGAGCCGGGCTAGCGGCCCGCGGGAAGCACCGAGTCGCGCCTGCTTACGGGCGTTGACTGGGTAAAAGGTACCTAGGTACGGAGTACATGCCTTATGGCGGAGGCCTTTGCTACGGGGCGCAGCAGCAGAGCCACCGGGCCAGAGACAGCACCGAAAAACGCCACAGTCGTCTTTGCGCGCCAAAAAAACAAGTTTCCATCAAGGGCGGCAACATGACCAGTATCTGGCATGACGTGCTTGGGCGGGCAGAGCGCGTCACACCGGGAAGTTTCTCTACGGAGTAGTCCGTACGCCTGCGGACTTCTTATCCAGATTCTCGCTCCGTAGATACCTGGGGCACCTCGCGGCATGGCCTCGGCAAGCTGGGTAAAGCGTTGGCCGAATGCAGCGCATCGCATCGCCTTCGAGCTGGTTGCAAGTTCCAGCCGTTAGCCCCGCAGCCCCAGGACACAGGATACAGATCTGCGCCACAAGAGAAGCACGCAGCCGAAACCAGCTGTGGCGCAGTTTCGGCCAGAACTTCTTCGCTTCAAGTCACAACTGAAGTGACGTGACGGCTTTTGCCAAAGATTTCGGCCATTCTCCATCCGCCAAACCCGTCTCTCGCTACCGAGTATTCATACCTTGCCTGTGGATTCAATTCGCAATCGAGGCCCCCCCCCACCATCGTCGCCGAGCGGTCCGCTCCCACCCCCTGATGCACCCGCCGTGCCCCTAAGCCGCCACGCATCGTCGTCACCCATGGTGCGCAAGCTCAGCAACGCGGTGCAGTCGCTCTCGAGGGCATGTCACTGGCTCGTGGCCACGCGGAGCCGCCGCCGATGGCTCGTCCGCGCGACACTCATAGCCTTCCTGCTGCCGCTGCTTCTTCAATGGGCTCTCGCGTACGTTCTCGGTAGCGACGCTCGCCTGCTCCCCGCCGAGCTCTTGCAAGCCAAGAATCTGCTGGTCGTGACGGCTCATCCCGACGACGAGTGTCTCTTCTTTTCGCCGAGCATTCTCGGCGTCTTGGACAGGAACAAGCACATGAGGGGGGGTCTGGTGGTCATGTCAACTGGTGGGCGGCCCGAGCAAGTCGCTCCCCCCGACGTTGGTTTCTGGGTGACTTACTTTTGCGAATCGCAGGCAACAACTACGGACTGGGGGAGACCAGGAAGAAGGAGCTGCTGGGCTCCTGCGAGGCGCTGGGCATTGACACGACTAGATGTGTTGCGCTGGACCATGCCGACCTGCAGGATAATCCCAGAGTTTGGTGGGACGAAGACAAGATTAAGCCCATCCTGAAGGAGTACGTTGAGAAATGGAGCATCGATGCCGTAAGTCGCTTGCCTCTCCCTGCATATCCCCCACGTGTTTTGGCTCACGCGTCTAGATCATCACCTTTGACGAGGGCGGCGTGTCAGGCCATATAAATCACCGGGCCGTCAGCTCGGCCGTCAAGTAAGCCAGCAGCCCCCATCTCCCCCCTCTGTGAATGATTCCGTAAACATGCGGCGGGAGAGCTGACAATGGAATCCAGCCAGTACGTGGCCGAAAACGAAAAGGCTCCGGCAGCTTACATGGTGGTGTCTGTTGCTCTCCCCAGAAAATACACCTTTCTGCTGGATCTCCCCCTCACAGCCATCTCTTTCCTGTGGAGGATAGCGGCAGCCATCTTCTTCCCGTCGGGCTCAGCAGACGCCAAGTACAGCACCAGGGCGCTGGTCGCAAACACATGGCATCGGTACGTGATGACCAGGAAGGCATTTGCCAGCCACGGCAGTCAATATACCTGGGACAGACACTTGTACATGATTATCAGTCGATATGTGTGGTTCAATGACCTGCAAAGGGTCGTCGTCAAGGGAACTGTGCGATGAAAACCAGCAGTCTGGATGACTAGTTTAGCGATTTACGTTGAGTAATAATGTCACTTGTATACCAACCACCCCCTGAACCCTGCCGCCAATGTCAGCGAGCTGTCAAGCGAAGTCTTTTTGGCCCCCAACGACCTGGAGCTTTCTTCTTGGCAAAGCCAGTGCTTGAAGCCCGTTTTCGAGCTGTGCCACCGGGCGCAGGACTGTTCAGTACGGTCGGTATGGGTGTGTCATGAAATTTCATCATGATGTCAACGTCTTGGCGTATCGTGCATCATCGTGAAAAAAGCGCGAGTACCTCCATGCCTGATTAACAAAACTTGTTTACACACATTTTTTGTACTTTGTCTCACCGTTCGTGATTCTATCACAAGGCTAGACTGGAAGAACATGTTCCATGGCCGGCATCTTGTTCAATTGCTCTATTCTCAGGTGCTTTGGGTATGCTGGGGCCATTGAAACACGCATCATGCCATGCCGCCTCTGAAGACAATGAGCCTGTTATCCTCTGGAAGATGACAACGAAGAAGTGTTGGGTTAGAAACCGGCGAACATGCTAGCGTTGTGAAACAAGCAGCCAAGGATCCTGTCCAAGTTCCGTCAACGTTGCAACGTGGCCATCTTCACCGTGGCGTGATTTGCATCTACAGTGGTCCTGCTTTGCCGATGCTGATTGTTCTTGCCAAGTCGTACCGGCGTCGTTGAAAGCGGCCTTTGATATTAAACACTGTACTGTGTCGTCAAACAGGACCAGACACTTGATGGAACTAATGGCTGGGTGAGGCGGCGTACAAATCGCTGAGGCATGTGCCCAATCCAGAGCCCGATAGACTCTCAGTATCCCTGTATTCACTTGTCATTCTGACGCAACGAGGGAACGGCGGTCACACCGGCGTCGACACTATCCCAGGGCATCCAGTTCGGCCCGACATGAACTCCTGGACAGCTTCAAACGACGAGGAATGACTATTCAAAAAAGGTTCGGGGAAATCTTGGCCAACTCTTGTGTCATCGGGGAGCGGAGCTTTGCCTGCGGCATCCAAAGCACCATCAAGCAGACAAGGAAGATGTAGCGCGAATATCGACGCTGCATTCCAGCTTTCCAGCCTGCAAAATATATTCAATGCCCTTCCGGCCGATATGGCGATGCATATAAACACATAACTTCGGGGGTTTTGTCGCGGAATTTATCTGGGCGAGTGGTCCAGCAAAACCGTCGCTGACAATGTCGTGACAGCACGCCGCTATTAGTAGGGGTTCCCAGACGGAGTCCCTCCACAGTCCCAATCTGCTTGGAATCTCCCCCATCCGCCGTGCTCCAGCTCGCTCGCCAAGTACATGGTGTAGACGACCATGTCGTAGCACCCATCCGGCGGCGTCTTGCCACCGCACACGTTACCACCAATGGCCACGTTCAGCAAGACGGTCATGTCCCTCATGGGCCGCGTCCCCGCCGGGACAGGCGCCTTCATCACCGGCCTGCCGTCAATGTACCAAATCAGCCTGCCCTGGCCTGCCCGGCCCCCGGGCTGCTGCCAGGCAAGGTCGTATCTCACGGGGCGGCAGTGCATGTCGGGGATCTTCGTCCCCAGCACGCGGTGCTTCTGGGGCTCGGTATGCCGGCCCCAGTGCAGACAGGTCCTGTTCTCGCGGTCGCCGTTCCAGGTCTCGGCAATGTCGATCTCCCCGTCGACGGGCCAGTTGAACGGCTCCTGGGGCAGGAGCCAAAAGGCGGGCCATATGCCGTCAGCGCAGGGAGACAAGACGACGGCTGTGAGGACGCCCTGGTCGCGCTCAAAGGTGCGCCTGCTCACGAGCCGAGCCGAGGTATACCGCTGCTCGGGGCACGCCGAGCTGCTGTTTACGAGCGCCCTGATGACCAGCTGTCCGTTGACGGTGCTGCCAGGGGGGAAAAAAAGTTAGCAGGTGACGCCCCCGTGTCGGTCGAACCACGTCCATTGTCATGTCATGGTGGATGGCAAAGGGTGGCAAAGGGTGGAAAAGGGGGAAAAAAATAAATAAAAAAAAAGAAACAAAGAAAAGAAAAGCTAACTGGAATGAGTTTTCGGCAGCAGCGGTGTAGTGCTCCAGCTCCTGGTTGCCCCAGCCGTCGGCGTTGCCGAGCTTCGCATTCCACTCCGCGTTGACGGGTGTGTCGGGATGGAATCTGGGAACCCAGTATGTGTGGAAGGTTGGGCTGGGTCCCGGAGGGCGGCAAGTGGCAATGAGAGACGGCGGCGGCGGCGGCGGCGGCGGTTGCTGCTGCTGGTGCTGCTGGTGCTCCTCGTCTCGAGGCTTGATCATGGCCTCGAGCTCGGACTTGAGGCTTTTCAGCGTGTTTTTCCAAGGCATTGTCCTCGTGCTGTCATGCGCCCCGGAGAAGACGTCGGCTTGTCCTATATATCATCTGCGGAATGCCCGCGTGCGCTTTACCTGCCTCCCCTCGATGATTGCAAAAGCAGGTTCTGGTGGTTTCAACATCTCGTTTTATGGACGCCGATTGCCTGAGATGTGAGGCTGCAGGGTAACTCGTGTGAATTGGGTGGCAACCGGTACATCGGAGACCTGAATCCCATCGTTATGCATCTTGGCAAGGGGCATGCGAATGTGTGCGAAGCGGCTAGACATCAACCGGCGTCTGCAAGAGGCTGTCGACGACATGACTAGGGATGGTGGATGGATGGTCATGATCATGGAAGGCCAGCCGACGTTTCTTCTGCTGATGGCAGCGATTGACGCAAGGGAACCAGCCCACACCAAAACCCCCCCGCGGACCAGTTGGCGTTCTTGCTTCAAAAAATGTCGAGTCGGCAAGCATCACGAGTCTAATCGAGTCTGGGAAAAAAAAGAAAAAAGTTCCATCCTACCGTGCCCCTGCTGGAGAGACGTGGCGTCGGCCTGGTGCGCTGGTCGAAGCACGACGCCGAGCCAAGCCGTCAACCTCATTTATTAATGGGGGTCAGCATCAGTACTTGGGGGCGTGGATTGCAACTTGGGCGATGGCGACCTGATGGTCACGATGCCAGAGCAAGACTCCAACGATGAATCCGTGCCGTTCGAGTCCCTGTTCAACTCATCACCAAGGCCAGTCAGGACGGAACGATGTTTCGAGGAAAAAGCACGTATTGCGCTGGGACAGTCCCCCGTGGACGATCTGAAATAGCACGAGCACTGCCACATTTCTCTCCGAGCTTGGCATGGCCACTGAAGGGTTGCAATGCCGGGTCCAACGGCAGCAGCAGCGCCTCTAGATGGGGCCCAACACCCTTTCCATGGTCAAAGAAAGAAGCAAGCTATATTCAGGATGGCAGTAGTATTCTGCAAGGGAGCCCCCCCCCCCCGAGTCTGGAATACATGACCTCGGGCAGCGTTTAATGGCGGAAGCCCACACGGTCAACCGGAATGCGTCATGATTTGGCGGGAAGCCCGCTACTCACGGGCATCTATACCTAAGCAGCAGATCTGATAGTTTCAAACTGGAACGGCTACCGCCTACGAGGTCAGCTCACAAAATTGTGTTAGGCCTTGGACGATATTCCATATCAAAGGGTCCCTAAAAGCACCACACGGACTGATGCAGGCCGTGAAGCTACCATCTTCTGCACCATTCCTGTACACAAATTGAATACCTGTGGATGTTTGGCTACGATTCTGTTTTTTTGGGATTGTAGTAAAGTCCACTTACTTACCAACGGGTAGCAGCCACAAGGAACGGAAAATGTGTTGAATTTGCTCTTGTTTATAAAGCAAGTGTATGTGGGAAACATGAATCGTCTCTTCACCAAGCTGTACTGACCACGCAGTTGGAGACATCACACGCGGCTCTCCACTCATCAATATCCAAAGAGAAAGGAAGCAGCGGCTCGAACTGAGATAGATGATCAAGGTCCTCGGCCGGATGGAGTAGCCGATAGTCCTTGGCATGAGCACAATACTGAAGCCACGCCCTTCCAAGAGCCCAGAGCCGGCTGACCGGTTGTCCGGTTGCCCTGCAGCTTTCAAACTAAAGCAAAAACAAGGAATAGCCGTCTCAAATAGAGGCCGAAGGGCAGGTAGTCACTAGTAATGGACCTTGTGGGCGATGAGCCAAGGTGTCCTTGAACGCAACAGTCCAACGGGCGCCACGCCTTGCCTGCGGTGGTTGTAGCTGCCACGCGAGACTACAGAATACAGGCGGATATGCCAAAGTACCCCAAAGGCCGGCAAGTTGAAACCAATTGCGCGCAAACATGGTAGCATAAGAAATGAAATAAAGATATTGGCTTTATAATGCGGTCGTGACGGATCCTACAGACGGGGTGTTGATGTCGGTGTTACTAGAGTGATGCGTATCATGCCTACATCGACTTGGAAATTGAACTCTTTTTTCCCCATCAACGTATATGTGTACTCCGTAGCACGGCTGCGAACGGAAGCAGTGCAGACATTGCGCCATATCCTGGCTCGGGGTGTGGAAAGCCTTCATAATCAACAGTAGCCTACCTTACTTATCGGCAATTGCAAGTGGCTGTGCCAAAGTACCAAGGCACCGAGTAGCAGGTCCAAATTTGCCGCCGCAATACAGTATAGCCTTTGATTCGAGACGGCTAGAAAAGCAAAGCCCGCAGCGTCTTGTCCCCCACGTCTCGCCCACATATCGGGCACTCCCGCACGACCGGACATGCCCAACAACTCCAAACCCGCCAGACCGGCCTGGCCTGACAGCCCTGCACCTCTAAGCCGGCCACATCCTCCCCACTTGAGCTTCAGGGCAACCCTCGTTGCAGGTGACCATGCGCGTGTACAGGAACCGGTCCGGCCCCTCCACAGCCGCCCGACTTGATCCCGCCCCGCACCCAGCGCAGCTGGTCTCGTCTGCCTCGTCGCCATCCTGATTCTGCTCTCGGTAGTACGCCTCGGCCCTTTCGTCACTGACGAGGGCGACGGCGAACAGGCGCTCCAGGGTATCCGGGTTGAAATGCTGGACGAGGACGATGCTGCCGGTCGGCTTGTTCACAATGGAGAAGGTGTCGTCTCCAAACTCCCTCTCGGCCTTTTCGAGAGCGTCGCGGCCGACGAGCACTTCGGGATGGGCTTGGAGGAAGGCATCGGTTTGGCGGTCACCGGAGGATGGCTGGGCCATGGCGAGGGCGAGAGATGTTGGGTGAGTAAATCGTTGACCGGCGGCGTTTCTGGGAGATTGTGTCAAGAAGCGAGAGCGAGGAAGCTTGGTGGCGGGGATGAAAGGAAAAAGCTTTGGCCCGGCGGAGAGGAGAGAAGGCGGCGGGGAGGAAGGGAAGGGAAAGCTCTCGCCCATGGGGCCGGATGGGAACTGCGAAGCGGAGCGGATATGGACATTCTGCCTGAGGAGCAAAAGGCCCGGCCATGGCCGCAGCTGATGGATGGCGGATGGCGGATGACGAGAGATTGGGAAATGCCACCAGAACAGACAGACAGACGGCAACTTGCACCATGGTTTCAACGTGGCGTCTTCAGAAGTGCCAGGTCAGCCTGCAGCAGCAGGTCACAGCGCCCCATGAACCGGTGACGCGTGGATGGTCGCATGGATGGCGATCACTTACAAGGGTAAGCGGTGCCGACGGCCCGTTCGGAAGTCCGCCGAGTTGCGTGCCGTGCGCCGCCGAACCCAAGTTGATGCGTCCTTTTGAATTTCCACCATGGGCAACGCCACTATGTTGAAGGAGAGGTGGCCAGTGTCATACTATTGTCGATGAGGTAAAAACGCTTCCGCCTTTTTCGCGGGTGGAATAAAAAAATCATCTTTTCCGTGCCTTTTTAAACATGCAGGGCTAGGCCGCTTCGCAAGACTGGACTTGAAGGTAGGGAGAAGCATCAACTTTGCGGCGTAGATTCGGACGTTATATCATGAATGCATGTTATTTGCAGTCAATGTTCCTATATCGTTTTTGCAATCTGCCCATCTTCCCAAGCGACGGCTGGCAACCACGGCAAAGTATATATAGAAAAAGGCAAATGCCAGACAGGACGGGGGTGAGCGAGCGTTGGAGACGGAACATCCATCCCGACGGTTTTGGAAAAAAAAAAAAAGAAAAAAAAAGAAAAAAAAGAAAAAAAAAAGGCAACATGGTACAAAACAGTACCGAGCACGGAGAGACCCCCCCCTCTCCGTCGATCCGACCTACACTCCGTCCAAACCGCTCTCTTAGACATTTCGAGGCTGGCAGCTCAGCTGGTGCCGGCAGTTCCCACCCACGTACCGGCAGGACGGGCATCGCCTCTGCGCCGTGCAGCTCGGGCTGCGGCTGCAGAACTGGCCACAGCGAGAGGCGCGCTCGAAGATGACGCGAGGCTCGTCGGCGGCCTCGGAGCGGCCGCACCTTTCGGCGGAGCTGCCGTAGCGCTTCATGACCTTGCCCTTGACGTCGCCGCCCTTGTTGTGCTTCTTGTAGTACTGCTCGGCCTTGGCGTCGTCGACCAGCGCAACGGCGTAGACGAGCTTGTGGGTGTCGGCGTCGTACTCCTGCACCATGACCACGTTGCCGGCGGGCTTGTTGACCACGCTGAAGGTGTTGGGGCCGGCGCTCGCCTCGGCCTCGGCGAGGGCTTCGCGGCCGACTTGGACGTGGGGGTTCTCGGCCAGGAACACCTCTGCTTCGGAGGCGGAGGCGGCCGCCGCCGCCGCGCCCAGGCCGATGAAGAGCGATGCCGCGACGAGGAGGGTTTTGCCGTCGACCTTCATTTTTTCTGCTTTTCTTTTCTTTTCTTTTTTTTTTGTGTGTGTCACAGCGCTTCTTGGGTAGAGGGATGTGTGATTTTGAAATTTTCTGGACGCCCCGAGTAGCTCTCTCGTCACGAAGTACTTGCAAAGTGATCCAAAGCTAGACACGAACGAAAGTTGCGAGTCAGATTCCCGATCATCATGTTTGGGACTTGGCCCCCCCGGCCGAGCAAAGCTTCTTATACTCGGCACGGTCCAGTTCCGCATCACATTGGCCAGGATGATCGCTTCCTCCCCCGGGGCCATGGATAGAGCGCCGCTGCCTCCCGAGCTTCTCCTTCGCTGCAGGCTGCTTCGGCAACCAGGTGTGCGAGCTTTGGTCAGCAAAGGGTCAGCCGACATTCTGACGACAGGGCTCGTTCCCACTTTCGGTTTATTTTTTTCTTCTTTTCCGCCATTGCAACCCCTTGCCCGGCCCACCGGAAGCAGCTTGGACAAAAAGACCCTGCTGTGTGGCACGACGTATGTATATAAGCAGCGCCGACAGTCCGGCAGTGTCTACGTTGAGGAGAAGAGGCGTCGTTCGGCAACCGCCAGGGCAAAAGCCGAGGGCAGAGGGCGCGGAAGGCGTGACGGAAGGGTCGGATCATCACTCCGCATCCTGGTGGCAGTGTATGCACCGACGCTCCGGGGGGGGGGGTTTGGAAGCCGGGGCTATGGAGGCGTCCCGAGCGGAGTGGCAGCGACTTGCCCTCGTTGGTTGCCATCTGATGCAATCGACTTCTGCCAGTCGGCCATACGCGGGGAGATGTGCGTGCCTTTGACGATACTCAAGTTGCCCTAACTCGATGGAGCAAAAAGGACTGCGTCCAACTAACCCGTCCCGAGCAATTCTTGGGTCCATCATCGGATTCTACGTCAGAATGTCCTCGTCGAGGGACGGTTTGCCCTCTGGGGGTTGGCTGAAGAAGTAGTTGCGCGTAATCATTGCAACGCACCAGTTTCATCTGTGATTACTACGATGTGGCACAAAATGCCATGGGAAGCTATCCTTTACAGAGAAAGGCAAGGGCACTCCCTCGCAGGCCTGTGCTGATCTGTAGGGTGAAGCGCATAAATGCACCAATTCATATCGCAGAAGCAAGACAGCTAGGCAGTCGCTTGGGTAAATGGCGCCAGAGCCTTCTCTAGCCACGGTCAGGAATTCTCAGTCGGTCAATCATGATTGCATAGTAGATGCTGTAGCACTCCTTCAAACTGTCGGATGATCCGACATCGAGACGACCGTGTTAGTGGGAGCCTTCGAGCCTTCCTTATCTAAATACCTGTGCCTTTAATTACCTTGGCACACATCGCCATATCACAGAGTCATTACGGACGCGCTGAATATAGCACACATGGACACAGCGCCGCTCCTATTAACAGCACCGCTGCTATCAATAGCACATAGATAGGGCTACATAGCCGCCCGCTAATAATAGCGCCTAGCGGCACATACCAACCGTCGTTTCAGGATAGCTAGCCGCGGCGGACTCGGCGGTAACAATAGCAAGCTTTCTTACATACGGACATTACAGCAGGAAAATATCTATCGCCCACATCTGTCGCAATTGGCGGCAGCAATACAATCGCGCTATCGGTCATAGCGGCTAATAGTGCTCCAAAGAGAATGCCTGACAGAAATAGGTCCTGAACACAGCCGCCACATAGCCGCGAATATCGCCGGATATAGCAATTGCCAGCGCCTACAACTGCAAGTCAGATGAATATTGCTGGAAGGCTAGGATATTCTAGCCGCCGAGGCCCCATGCAAATGCAATGTGGCACAATTACCACATAGGAAGATGGGAGGATAGGATGTTGTAAGGTAATCTATTTACCTACCTAGATAGCTTAGATACCGCAGCCAGCAGATGAAAATCAAAGACAATCATCCTCCCTGTGCCAAGTCACCTATTCTTTCCTTTTGATATTTATTTCCCACCGCTATTCGCAAGAGCATTCCCTGCGCAATATGTCTGTCCTGATAGCCCCAGCCCAATATATCGGCTGTTTCCAGCAGACCACAACAAGGCCACTTGCAACGGCCACCGCTGTATGGCAGCTTCTATTACCACTGCCGCGGCTATTTCGATGGATGTATTCGATGTTATATTCTTGCAAGATGTCGATCCATCTGGCCACTTTCCCATGAGTTTCCCCCAGGTTAGCCATCGAATCCAAAATCCCCTTGTGATCCGTATACACTTTAGTCGGGTAAGGGGGCCCTTCGATTAGCCACTTGACTTCTTTCAATCCTACCACAATAGCTAGCATTTCTTTTTCCGGCATGGTATAACGCGTCTCCGCGTTTCCCAACTTATGTGATAGCTACATTACGATTCACCTTTGACCAGTTCGAGTCATCCGTTGCCCTTCCAGGTTCGGTATCTTCTAGCTGGAACAAAACACCACCTGTACCCGTTTCCGAAGCGTCCGTCGCCAAATGGAATTGAGTCCCCGGCCGGGCTCCGAAAGTAGCATTCTCCTGAATTATCGCTGCCGCTGTCATGACCACTACGGCTGCTATTGCCGCCGCGCCTTACACCGTACAGCGGCTTCCACCATCACGGTGTTGACTCGCTTGGGGCGTTGTTAAGTTCGAATTGGAGTTTCAGTAACACTGACTCCTATTGGCGATGGTCTTCCAGATGATGGATATAAACTCGGAGATTGGATTCAACCCGTTGAATCATTCTTTCGGTCTGGCCATCGGCTTGCAGATAGTAGGTCATAGAGTAGAGTAGCCTAGTGCCGACCATCTTCTAAAATATTGACCACATGGCAGGTAGAAATACAAGAGGGATGCGCATTATTGAGCTGAAGAAGCGTCTTTGCAAGGTGCCAGCAAAAGTTGGTAGCTGAACTTGTCGACCATCACTAACATGGCGTCGTTGCCATTGGCTGACGCCGGTAGAGAAAGCAAGGCAGTGTTACTAGGCTCAGTTGATGTTATTGAATTGAGGGAACTTTAGTGCGTGTGTTGAGGACGGGGAGAGGTGGTGGTATTGTTCCGGCGGACCTCAAGTTTGCTGGGAAGGCGCTGGACCTGTGATAATATCACCAGAATCGAGGTAAGTTGGGGCCAAAACAGTGGTATACACCGTACGTTTCATTCTTTTTTTACCCCCCATCTTATCGTTAATATCCTTATTATTTGCATTTGAGGGTCCTGCAATTGATTGTCGTATGTTCCTCTTCGGTCGCATCTTTATCGCTGTGGTGTCTTCCTTGTCCCTCAACAGGATTCCCCCCCTTTATTGTAGTGTTGTCCCCAGCACTTCAAAAAAGAGAAAAATTCTTCCAGCAAAAGAAAAATAAGAATTATTTTCGTCAGACAAACTCATTCCTTTATTGCTGCAGCAATTTTATCGAAGCCCAACCTTATTGCGTCTGCGATGGTTCTAGCTGCCCTTATCATTATGTCGTCGTCCTTATTTATATGCTTCATTTTTTTCGCATCTCCCACCTTGTTATCAATATCTGCATCGTTCCCAGTTGATGGCCCTGCAATTGGATGTCGCAACCTTTTCTTTAGTTGTAAATTCCCCGTCGTAGTGTCCCCCTTTCTGTTCGGCTCTTTGGGAGGTCGAACAGGTCCACTCTATAATATTGAACTTTTTCAAGGACATCTGCATAGCATTCGATTGTGTTCGCTTTGTCCCACTACACTTGGTCAGGACGCTCTCCTTCCACAGAACTTTGGCTGTGAAAAATCGGAAAGATCGGAGCATTGTGTCGGGATCATAGGTTCTATTTGGTGACTTCATTCCAGTGATCAATTTGTTTTTTATTGAAATCTTTAGGAGTCGTTAATACGTAGAGAGGGTATTCAATAAAGGGTGACCGGTTTAACAGGATAGGAGCGAGTTTTTTTGCTCGGGGAATGCAGCGATATGGCATGAGAAGCTTTGGAAACTTGGCGGTCTTCGATGATTCTGCGTCATCCATCTCGATGGAGCTCTCGGCGAACTCGCATCAAAATGTCGGCAACCTGATGCCGACAGGGGGGGTTGTCTATGAATCCTTTGATGGTCCGCCGGAAGCAAGTCATGAACATTTGTCGCAGCAAAAATAATTTTCTGCGCGACAAATATGAGATCCTCCCCCTTGGGGGGCCCGTCTGCATCACGATCCGACTCTGCGTCGGGCGCCTCGTCTACTTCACGGGGCGAGTCATCAAGGCCACCCCATGACCCATTGTCGCTGTAGGAGCCGCCGTAGCCGGACCCCTCTGATTCATGTTCCTCAAGGAATTTCTTAGTCCTGGGCGCATTCGCAGCTCTCATCAGCGGTCAAGTATAGCCATTCTGTTCTCATTTTATCGAGTTATCTATTTTTTTTTGTCTGCCATCCGATCAGCAAGACAGGCGAATGCGGCAGCTATAATATGGTTAGAGTCCTATGGCGGGGCAGCGGACGACTGCCGAGATGACGACGCTTGGTTAGACGACATGTCTGAATGCTCTCGGGACTGTGAATGCTTCTGTTGGAGTCAGAGGGGACTACTGTGGAGGCGAGAAGGATTTCTCTGGAGCCTATCGCGCCGATAAATAGCATATTCGCCACTGTATATTAGGTACCTTATGCAGCTGCAATAGAGATATTCGACTTCTATTATAACCTCAGCAACCCAATCATCCGAGTTACCTTGTACCTAAAACTCGCCTCTCGCCCGCCTTTGCGCGCGGGCCCTGCTCTGGGACGAGCTTGGAGTGGGCATGGCAGAAAACGGGGAATACCCTGATGTGCTGCGGCCTGTGCGCGGAGTCGATGGGATGGGATGCGAGGACTGTTGAACCTGGGATGGCGACGACGCGGGCGCGTCTCACTTGGCCTGCGGCGTCGTGGGGGCCGCAGCAGGAGGTGGCCCGGAGGCTGCTCAAGGAGTCGCGGGTCCGCGAGATGACGACGGCGCGGGGCTGGGGCGTGACGGTTTGGCTTTGGTGGTCTTTTGGAATTTCTATATGGATAGGAACGAGTGCTCCTGACTAGGGAGGGATGATGGTTGTGGTGGATGCCTCATGACTAGTTAAATGGCCGGAGGGGGAGTTATGACAGTCTAACAAGGCAATATAAATATTCCCGCACTTGGCGAATGCAGCATGATCTTTAGTATTAATAGTGTCGATTTATTCGCGGCCTAGGCAGCTTCATTGAGCTTCCCAGTTTTCTAGTTCTTGATGTGCAAGTGGAAAAATCTGCAGCTGCGGAGCCTCCCAGCAGTGTTGTTCCAAGAATTCAAGGCCCCAGCGGGCACGAAATGCATATTGTATTGCCGGCCGACCATCGCTTTCTTTCTTGAGAATATTCTTTTCAGTAACACCCTCGGAGCTCTCAAGCCTCGCGTTAAAGTCATCATACCTCATAGGAATCGTACCAATAATTAAATCCGCTTAGTCCAGTCGGCGCAAGTAATAGGGAAGTTGCTGGTAATTTCTGCTGCAGTAAATAAGTTTATCCTAAGTCCATTCGATCTAATTCGGGTCCCAGTATACCCTCTGAACTTGATTGGAAGGTAAACTCGCAATTGCGAAGTGCGGTATCTTGATCTAGATAATTACCGATGAATTATTAGGGTCCCTTTTCTTTGCCCACAGGGCATATTTTTCTGCTATCTCTCGATCAGCAGCGAAATAAGATCCCGTTTGGAATAGGAAGAAATCGGATGGCGTGCGCGAAATAAGGCAATCTATGTTGATGCGACCGTTATCTAGTTGGTAGCGTATCCGATCCTGGGCGATTCCCTTAAATAGAGTCAGCTCACTAGGGGCGTTTTGTGCAGCTCGCCTGGCAGTATCCGAGAGCGCGGAATAAGATGACAGATCTCGAATGTCTTTCAAAAGACTCGAGGTACTGCGCTGCCTAGTAGTGGCGGTACTTTCCTAGTGGCCACTGCGTATACGTTGAAGTGCTTCTTCTCGTTCTCGTGAAGTAGCTTCAATCGCCTCAAGGCCCCTATAACGAACCTCGATAGTATCTCGCAGCCAATATAGACATGAGTTCGTTAAGCGGATATCTTTATACCTCGGCGTCATTATTATTTCTTGCAGTTCGTTGTTGATGCCGCATCGAGCCATATATTCAAACCAGCGGTTATTATTATCGCTATAAATATCGTAGGCTCGCACCCCAATATAACTAGTAAGGAACTCGATAAAAGTCATCGGGCCAAGAGGGTCGTTATTATTAGGCAGATCGATTTCACGATACGGAGGAGTTGGTAGCTAGTTCTCCCACTTCCTCTAAATTTTACCTGCTCTTTCGCTATTGAATCTGAGGTATTTTAGAGTGGCAAGCGAGATCCGGATTTCTGGAATAGTGGCGAAAGCAGCCTTAGAAGGTTGCAAAAGGGGGAGATATTTGTATTTTTTATCGCTGGAACGATTTATACGCCGCTTATGGACCTTGATAGTCCCATTAGGAGCAGGCGGGGTTGCTAGGCCAGTCTCAACGAGGTGTCTATAGTCTGTCAAGGCCAGGATGGACATTTTGGAGACAGACGACTCAGAGAAGTAAAGTGTGATGAGATGTAGAAGACGAGATGAAGAAGATCGGTATAGAATATGTTATGTAGATAATAGGTAGGTGTAAGGTATAGAAGATAGGCGTAGAAGACGAGGTACGGAGGATAGAGCGTAGAAGAAAGATATAGAAGATAATGCGTAGAGTATAAGGTCCAGAAGATGCAGTGTAGAGCAAGAAAGAAAAAATCAAAGATCAAATTGAAGGCGGGCGAGGTATTTATCATCTCAGCAGCCTACAGCTGGCGTGCGTTTGCCAGCTTCCCATTTTGACTTGTGAAAAAGCGAGCCAAAATAGGGTTTGGCAAGTGCTGTGTGAAGAGAAGCTTAACACGCAGTGGTCATGTAAGCCCGACGCTTCCTTGGCGCAGGTATCAAAGAAGTGGGATCGGTAGGCAAGATTAAACGCCATGCTCTTCAAGAAAGTGTGATCAAAGTAAACTGCCAGCCGAAGTTATCGACATCTTAGGCGCAGGGAAATCGGGGAGCCGGGGGCTAGTAGATGGTTAGTCCGCTTCCCTAGATGTCATGGCAGTGAAGAGAGAGAGGGGGGAAAAAGGCTTGATTCACCTCAGGTAGGACAGGCTGTACTCCGTACTCTGTAATGAATCCGTTAATGCTACGGTCGATAGCCTAGCGCCACCCGAGGGCGACGGTAGCCTTTCGATTGAAGAATTCGGCTGCATTGGTTCTGTGGCGGGAGCGACGCCTGTCGCCAATTGATTGGTCGACGATGGGGCCGATGGCTAGCCGGGCCGTGCGCTTCTCATTCCTGCAGTCGGTTGTCATCGCCTTTTTTCCGTGCTTCAGGCTGTGATCCTGTGATCGTCGTTGATTGACGGAGTATGGAGTACTGGAGACGCGATTTCCAGCTGTGTGTGGGGCCTAAACAACGATACAACATACATAGGCCCAGGCCCGCACGGCTCCTTCAAGCTAGCCGCGTCAAATCCAACAATAACCCCGTGCAACAACTACAAACTACAGTACACATCAATCTTCAACAAGCGGACCTTGGCGTTGGCAGAACATGTTGAAAGAAAACCGCCAGAACGTGGGATGACATCTTGGTAATGGTGTATTTAACAAGCTTCTTAAAAATTTTTATCCCAGAAAGATCCGATCTAGTTCGAACACCTAAATCGCCTTTCTTCTACATCACCAGAAGACGACGAAGTCCAGAGAAATACCACAAAATCATTGGAAGCGCATTCAGCACTCTTGCGAATATGCCGTAAGATTCAGGAGAATGCTACATTCGGAGCTTGGCCGGGCACACAATTCCATCTCGCGACAGATGCTTCAGCAATGGGAACAGGAGGGGTTCGGCTGTTGAACCATGTTTGATAGTGCATATAGACGAATTGGGACAGAATATTCCTTTGGAATATATAGCAATGTCACCAATATTGAGAAAGCGACCACATTGCCACCATGCCGCCCACCGCCGACGCTGGGTTCGCACTGGCTCAATTCTTGCTCGGCTCTAAGCTAATATTTCTATAGGAATTGAGGAATCAGAGCCTACGCACAATGACTCGCAATCCGACGCCATCCCGACTCCGCGTTCAAGTTCCCGCCAAAGCTCCCGTGCTAAACGGATATTTAGCCCTAGGGAAAGGGAGATCGCGGTGCGGCAGGCGAGAGAACTTCCACTCTGTCGACGCGATAATCATCTCTACGGAAACCACTCCCACTGATGCAATACCTCGCCAGTATACGGCGCATGCCTCTAATTCCTCCTTCAGTTGCGGTGTGGACCCCGCAACATACACAAGGTCTTGAAGAGCTGAGGAAATCGGTCTCTAATTGATGACGAAGGAACCGCATGGTGCTGGACTCTCGCTGGGTAAGCGAGCCGCGCGGCGATTGGTTCAGCATTGATGGTTGTACACCGTTTGCTGTACGCCATAGCAAAGAAAGAAGACGTGGCTTTCACCTACCGCCACCTTCAAGAAATTCAACTCAACCCGATGCCAGGCATACATGGAAAACGAGGCTAGCTGGAACGAGGGGACGAACCGGCCACTGCTCTAGCTGGCTCTTGACTACGCACATGGCAGAGGCGTTCGTGTCTGTAATATATAGGTTCTTAAGCGTAGATCTTGACCGGCAGCGTTTCTGATGGTCAACCTAGCATTTAGTGCATAGTGCATCGTCTACAAAGAGCTAAGCGATCCTGACTCTCTGCTTGCGAATGTCAAGTCCGACTACCTGCTCTGCCTCGATCCACTCGATTCGCGTCTGGCGAAAATGCTGCAAAATCATGAAGGTATCAGCTAGAAAGGCACAGCGCACATCAAAACTGAATGCCACTCGGAAACGCTCCATAGCAACGCTACGATGGCACTTAAGTAAGCCTCTTGATAACCTGGCTTGATAAGGGCGCCCGGCCTCCAGAGCGGGAACAGAAGGGACGACCTGTCATTACGTTTGGCAGCCGCGAATGGATCCTATCGCGTTTCAAACTCGTCAACAGGGCGAAATTCCGAGTCATCTTCAGTCTGTTGTCGTCTGTGCCATGGCTATAAAAGACCGAGGTGTCGCTGTGATTGCTGCACCCGAAGGGGTGATATTCAGGACGATATTGACCCGAAGAAATAAAGTTGCCTTTAAAAATCTTCTCGGAATAGGCCTCAACGCCATCCTGGCAAAGATTTTTGGGGTAAGGAAGTGCTTATGCACATTAAATACTAGAGAGTATGCTGTCTATGAACATACGCTTAACTATTTAAGGTCACCAAACATAGGAACTCGGATCAGATAGTCGCTAAAACGGGCCAGAAAGGGAGCGCTTGTGTCTAAAGCAGGGTTGCTGGGCTTGCGTCTCCGTCTCGGCACAGGCGGTAATCACCTCAACCAAGGCAACAAGCTGGCTGTCAATCTCCCGAATGCGTTTGCGCAGCCACACACGCATATCACAAACTGTCTGCTCGTTTCGGCCGCGACCTGTATGCAGTTTGCCAGCAGTGCCCTTGCCAATGATTTCGCCGAGCGGACGCTCATTAGCAGTATGACTCTAGATGGGCTGCATTAGCCACGATACAGAAAGTGGTCAAGTAGCGCCCGCACATCCTCACCGTTAGGCTTGATGACAAAGGCATCTGCCTCCCACTCTTTGAGAATATCGTGTAGGTCCCTCTCGATTTCGGCAAAGTCGTCTTTCGAAGTCATACCAGACTTTGCGTTGGCGCGGGCAAAGGCGATACTTCCGAGAATACCTTCCTTGTATAGGGGCGAGTCGTAGGAAATGCTCGCATTGTATTGATGCATGAGGGGACCCATGCCGCCTGCCATCTGTGAGGTTGACTTGTAGACGAATATACCTTACTAGCAGCCTTTAGCATTAGAAGGTCAGCGTTTAGCATTTGTATCTGCATCAGTGGGAATAGTGCACAAGGAACATACATACGATTAGCAGGATTTACACAGAAGTGACTAGGGAGAAAAAGGAAATCATGTTCGACGGAAAAGAACCCCAGGTATTGAGATGTAGCAGGAAGGGTTTCCATCTAACCAGGGAAAAAAATAGCATAGCTTTCCTCCAATTACTGAGCGAGCGTCTTAGTGACCAGTTGGCTCAAGCCAGCCATCAAGGGCAATCAGTTAGGATAGTCCTCTAGCACCGTGCCATCAAGCCTGGCTACACTCCAGGCAGTAGGACGTCCTCATTTCCGCTTTCAGTTGTGCTATCCAAGCTGGTTATACTAGACGACTGCATCGAAGGCCTTATCCGGTACTGTCTGTACGAAAACGCGCGGTAATTTGGCCTGCATGCCTCTACGATACTCCGGCATACCTCGGAAACTCTTACTTTCGCCGGGGTCTCCTTCAATTTCCCGGTAAGATACGGAGTGAGCATGATCAAACACATCAACATACCCAAACTGGTAAATAGCAATGTAACAATCTTAACTCGGGCAAATGCCTTCTAATCATACCCGGGCAACTCATTATCGCTCTCCCACATGGAGCCCGGCCACCCTGCGTAGGTGTTCCTTCGGCCGTGGTCTTGCCCCCGCGCAAAAGAAACTTCAGCCTCGAGCTGTGGTACTGCGCTGCGTTGTAAAGGATGAAATGCCTCGACGCCAATCTGCAGCGGCACTGCCAAAGACAAGGTTGTAAAAGTCTGGCCCACGGAAATCGCCAAGTCGAGCGTATAAGCACGAGAGATGTGGCACGAGTGGAAAGTAGGTAGGTAAACGACCCTGCTGTCCTCTGGAAGCGAGAACCGGACATCAATTTCCGAGACCAGACGTTTGGGGTTCCCGACTCCTTCGGGGCAGGTCGCCGCGCTGGCACGTCTCTCTGGTGGCACTGTGGAGGGGAACATGAACTCTTCCCAGGAGGCATGGTATGCTTCTTCCTTCCAGTCGATGCAGTCGGCCATGGCCAGGGTGAATAGTTTATTCGACGTGGTGTACTGGTAGGGGCACGGGAGTTCACAGGCGCTGCAGTTGCCGAGGTTGGGGAGCCGAGTCATGGACGAAATGTCAAAGTAGGTGTGCGTCACAAGCTTGCCGGATATGGCGTTGATCTTGGGCGGTAGAACATGGCTGCCGGAGGATTCAAACGCGAGCTTGATGCGGCACAAGGTCCCTCCTGCGGCGTGCCCATCCGGAGAGAGCATGAGCGCCTTGGGTTGGGCCGTGGTGGCGGTGAGTCTGCCCAACTTGCTTGCGACAAAGTTCTTCCTGATGGTCTTGCTTTTCGATAGAGCATACCGATCATCGAGCGGAGAAATTTCCAGCGGAGGGTCTTCCGAAAACGCCGGGAGGACCCTGATCATGTGAGACCCCTCAACCACCCTGGTCTGCAGATGTTCCAGCAACGACTGCTTGGTGGCGAGCACCGAGACGGCGTACCTGACCTGCGTCATCTGAGGCGACTGGTCGTGGCCGTCCCAAAAGCCCATTGTGGGCGGCAGTCGTAGATGCTGCTCGCGAACCACGGGCGAGGCGCACTTATGCCGGCACGCCCCCATGGCGAGATGAGACGGCACGATGAAGCGAAACGGGAACGAGTATTCCCGCCCGGCAAGAAACGTCCTGTTGGGGGGGAAGTCGCGGCGTAGGTTGGGCATGACGAGCTTCATAAACGTCGCGGCGACGGCTCCGGATTCATGGTGGAGGAAGTTTTGGGTCGTGCTGATCCCGACGAGGCATATCTCGAGGTCGTCGAACTTGATGTCGCGCAGGGCGCAGAGACTGACCTGGCCGGTAACTGCCGAGCCTGACGTGTACACTTTTGCGGCAAAGTGCTGGTGCAGGTCGAAGCGCAAATGGTACAAGTCGTGCCGGGGCATGCTGGCGACGCCTCTTGGCGCGACTTTTTACCTGGAGGTGGCCAAGCACGACGATTCGTGTCAGCAATGTGCGTGGCGTGATGGAGGACAGACCAGCAGTTCTCCTGAGACGGTGGTCATGGCAGCAAAAGACGGCATGACCGAGGTGTATGGCGCTGCTGTACGGAATATGCTGATCCGGGGGATAGAAAGCTGTGTCACGTTGTGAGAGAGGGGTCAGAACTACAACGAGGACTGAAGTAGTGAAAGGGGCTTTGAGTTCGGCAAGACTTGCAGTCTGCCAACATGAACATGTCGTCGTCGTTTCGCGAGGCGGACAAGACACGACACCATGTCAAGCCGCACTGGAGAGAAGAAGGCGCCAATCCAGCACACCATTAGTAGCAAGATGTCGGTGCCAAGTCTCGATAGTGGCATAGCCTTTGGCTTGGCTTGGCCTTGGCCTGGCTGGATGCCATTGGCTGAGTAACCATTGGCTGGATCACCATTGGCTGGATCATCATTGGCTGGATCACCATTGGCTGGTTGGCTCATGATCAGATGACTTGTCCAAGCCGTGGGCTTGCCATGTCATGTCATGCAATTTGCCAAGTCGGCTTGTCCTTGAACGTAAAGAGAGTACGGATACGGAGCACAAACACAGCTTGGTCCATGACTTTTTCTTCATTCGGCTTCACGTGTTGCCTCGTCACAAAACCAACCATGTGGCTACAACCGTGTGGCTACAACCGTGTGGCTATTTTCTTTCTCACTTCCTGCACACGACTTCACCACTTGGCACCGCAAACCACGCGTCTTGCTCCTCCCCCCACCGTCGCCACGCCCCCGACGCGTCCTCGATCTGTGCCCGTGTTGCCGTCCCAGTCTCAATGGCAGACTCGGCAAACCCCGACGCCATCGTTCGTTCCGACCACAGGCCGCTCCACCAGTCGATTTCCTCCCTTGTGCTGTAGCACCACGAGCTTACGCTGCAGCTAATGCCGCCGGGCGAGAACCCCGCCTTCTTGGCCCAAGCATGCACCATCCTGCCCGCGTCGGGCTCGCCCCCGTTTGCCCTCGCGACCCGTCGATATAGAAGCTGCCACTGCGCCATTCCCGCCACCTCGGGGTACCAGGCGAAGGACCCAAAGTCCGCCTCGCGAGCGGCAACAATGCCGCCCGGCTTGGCCACCCGGCGCATTTCCCGCAGAATGCCCACGGGGTCTTTGACGTGCTGGAGAAGCTGGTGGCAGAGGACAATGTCGAACGTGTCTTGGGCATAGCTCAGCGCGTTCGCGTCGCCTTGCACAAAGTCGACGTTGGGGACGCCTTGTTCGTCGGCCAGCGCGCGGGCCTGCTCCAGCACCTTTGGCTCGCGCTCGAGGCCGGTAACGTGGCCCTGCGGGACAAGTCTGGCCAGGTCTACTGTTATGGTGCCCGGCCCGCAGCCAATGTCGAGGATTTTCATGTGCGGCTGGATATGGGGGATGAGGTAGGCGGCCGAATTGAGGGCATTGCGCCACGTGTGGGAGCGGAGCACGGAGGCATGGTGGCCGTGGGTATATGTTGCGGCTTCGATCTTTCGGCTCGTCATGTCTTGGGTATTGATGCTGGGTGTTGGTTCCGGGGATGAAACAGGTCGGCTTATTTAAAGGCGCTGCGGCGGCGACAAACCCCGATCTCGGCGCGGGACGACGGATTCGCAGGGCCAAGTGTGGGGTACTTGTGCTTGTGTACGGAGTACCTAGATAGGTACTTGAGCTTTGCCCCACTCGCGCGGCCAGCTGCCAAGGGTAGGCGGCCAGCTGCTTGATCATGTTGCTGTGCGTACAGAGTACATCGTTTGGTCACAAGTGCGAGACAAAGTGCTCCTCATCACACAAGACTGGATCCGCCTGCTTGGAGCTTGACGATGACGAGATTCCGGCCGCATTTCCCCGAGCTTGTAAGACGTCCGCGGAAAAAAAAAAAAAAACACGAAGAGCAGGGCTATATGCTGCTGGACTGCGTATTGCGCCACCTGACTTGAATTTATGATTTCCGTTGACATCGAACCGGACCTTTTAGGGCTTATCCGCAGCTTCTTGTCTGTCGGATCCATCTGGTAGATTCGAGATGGACAAAACCTGGCCAGTCATTACGCCCCCACCGCATCTCCAATCCCCAGCACGCCGCACCGCGTATCGAGAGGTTTTTCATCTAGCCACATCCAAGAAGTGTCAGCTATGGACTCGCATGCTTTTGAAGTGAATGCGGTATGAAATGCTATTCTACTTGCTAATGCTGCCGACGTCGATGCCGTCATTCTCTTTTCAATATCGGTGCTGCCGTGTCTTACTAGCCGACAAATCAGCCGCTGAAGTATTATTGTTTGTCAATTGGTACGACTCGGATTAATTTGAAACATCGCAAATACTTGTATTACCAGTGCCAGCAAGCTCACTATCGCAATGACTCACTCTCCTTGACACCCAGTAGACGGTAGACCAACTTCCGCCGCCGGAAGGTACCATGGGCTTGTGTCATATTGAACGCTGCACAGACCTGTATACGGCCTTGCGACGCGACTTTTAATCTCCAACTTGTTATATTAATGTCTATGACTATCACTTCTGGGCATCAGCATCATCTTTTCTCTCCATGTTAAGCTCCTCCCCAAATTGCCCCTGTTCTTCTTCTCATCAGCCTGTTTCTGCTCCTCACTAATAATCGCCCACTCAGACACGGTCGCACCGGTGCCATTCTTAAACTCCACGTCCACCTCGCCGAGAGCCTGGTTGCCCAGGACAAGCAACGTAGCGTACCGTGCCGCGGGGACAGCCTCACTAAGCGTCACGTTGGTCGTGTTACCCAAGGGGATGGCAATGGCATCCAAGCGTGCGGCCTTTGCGTCATACGGCAGCGATAGCTCGACATTCGTCAACCGCAGCACGACGGTGTAATCGGGGTGTTTACTCGCCGACGCCGCCGTGTCCAGGTCCGCAAAGTCGGAGCCGTCCAAAGTGCAGTTGTGGAAGATGACGGTGGCGTTGACGGGCGGCGCCTGCGCCCAGTTGAAGCGGAAGCCTGACACGGGCTTCCCGACGTCCGCCGTGGCGAGCGCGACGGTCAGACTGCTCAGATTGCTGGCGAACTGCGGCTGCCACTTGGTGGACGTGGCGCCGTCGTTGGCCGCCATGGGGAACTGGCCTGGGCGGTGGGCGTCGGGAGAACTGGCCGGCTTGCACTGCGCGAGGTCGCCGGGGACGGTGTTTATGCGGCCAATGTCCCGGTTGGGCACGACGACGGCGCCGCTGACGGGGAGCTCGTAGGTGGCGCCGTCTTGGGGGCCGGCGTCGATGGTGATGGGCGTGTTGGCGAACCGCTGATCGGCTGTGTCGAGGGGTTCGACATGCTCGGCGCGCTGGACGGTGGTGTGGGACGCATTCGACCACGCCTGCAGCGGCCAGCCGCGCCAGTAAAAGGTCCGGTACCGTATGTAGGACAGCTGAGGCGGGAGGTTGGGGTTGATGTGTATGACGTCGTCGGGGAGCAGCCGCAAGCCGAGGTAGCCAAAGATGTTGACTTGGTTGGCGCCGCCGTGGCCCGTGAGGAACGGGTACGCCGGGTGGGTGCCGCCGTTGACGGTGGCGTTGTCGATGATTTGCTCCGACATCTGGTAGAAGGGCGCTCTGACGTATGGCTGGTAGGCGTACTGCGCGTAGGTGTATGCCGGGCAGCCCGAAGGCGAGACGTCGTTGGCAACGATGGAGAAGAAGGCCCAGGTCATGGCAGGGCCGTCGGGAGACTGCTTGTTGGCGTACTGCAGAATCGAGTCAGCAACGGTGGATGGGGGCGTGGGGGGACGGATAAGGAGGCCCGCACATAGTCCAGGTCGTTCAACGAGTCTTGCCGGCTGTAGTTGGTCGAGAAGGACAGGGGAAACGTGTTCAGGATGACATCAGCCTGCTTCACCACCGCGCTCCCGTTCATGGTGGTGAACTCGAGCGTGGCGCCGTTTTCCCGCAGAACAAGCACGTTTTTCGCCATGGCATCCCACGTCGAGTTCTTAGCCAGCCCAAACCGGCCGCGGAAGGCATTCGCCGTCAGCAGCGTCTCGGCGATGAGAGGCATGGTGAAGCCGCCGGCATCGACGTGGTTGGCATACTCGTCCTAGGGCAAAGTCAGAGCTCATCAGGGCGGACTTGTCCTTTACCCCCCCGGGTGGGGAGGGGGGGTGGGTGAGGTCCCAAGGGGCCGTAATCATACCGGATCAGTCATGTTGGTCACCGTCCAGCTAGACCCGTTGGGGGCCAGCAGCTCCGCGTACATTGTCGCGATGGAGTCGTAGATCGGGAGCAGGTGGTCCCTGAAGGTGCGCGAATCCCCGGTCGTGACCCACTGGTTGACAAGAGAGATGCCGATGTCTCCGTTCAGATGGTACTGGTAGTCCCAGCATGGCCCCGTTGCGGTGCAGTTGCCGTACCGGCCGCTCGTCCAAGGATAAATGGCGGAATTGGCCGAGAAGACGGTCCTGTTCCGGGAGCTCGTGTAGCTTGTTTGCGCGTTGGCCCTGGCCTGCCGGTGCAGCTTGGCTCGGTAGTTGGTGATTCTTTGGGCAGACTGAGGGTGCGACGCCGCCAGACCGGGCTGCATGAAGAGGTCCGCATCCCAAAAGATGAGGCCCGCGTAGGAATCCGAGGTGAGGCCCCCCACAGAGATGCTGTCGGCGTTGACGGGGGCGCCCTGGACCTGCCTCTGGGCGTTGGGCCCCACGGTGGTCTGCAGCAGGTAGTACGTGTTTGCGACGGCCATGATGGCCGAGTCGACAACGTAGCGGTCGCGGGGGAGGGCGCCGCTGGCGGGGTCGGCGAAGCTGTCGACGGAGCGCGAGGGCATGACGGCCGCCCACTCCTCGACGTGCGACCTGAGCGACCGGTGGAAGCCGCGGGACTGCGCGGCGGCGGCCGCCTTTCTGGCCGCGTCCTGCGGGTCGGCAAAGGCGTCGCCCGAGGCCACGCCGACGTACTTGGTGACGCGGACGGCCTCGCCCCGCGGGAGCCGCACGCGGACGGCCTGCGCGACGGACGACGCGTTCGAGCCGACGTACGGCTTGCCCGTCACCAGCGTCCTGCTGGACCAGTCGACGTGCTCGGAGGAGCCCGTCATGTTGGCGTAGACGTAGGCGGTGACGTTGGCCACGCCCGCCGGCCTCACGGCCGAGTAGATGGCGCCACGGTGCTCGCCCGACGCCGCAAAGTCGGTGCGGACGGCGGCGCGGCCGTCGAGGACGTTGACCACGGTCGCGCTGGCGTCGGCGGACGCGACGACCTCGAGCTGCACCACGGCCTGGTTCACGTGCAGCTTGTGCGCGAACAAGAGGTAGCGGACGCGGTAGCTGGCGGCCCCGGCGGCGGCCGGCGCCCACGTGTACGACCAGGTCAGCACGCCGGCCTGGAAGTCGTACGCCGAGCGGAAGTCGCGCACGGCGGCGTCGTCGGCGGTCGCGTCGAGGTACGCCCCGTCGCCGAGGTCGATGACGAGGCCGCTCCAGTGCGGGATGCCGCTGATGACGCTCTCGTAGCCGTACTGCAGCAGCCAGGGGAAGTTGGTGCCGTTGGTGCCGGGCTGCGCGTCCCAGAAGCCCGCCACCGTGGCAAAGGACTGGCGCCGCGAGAACAGCGGCCACCCGCTACTCACGTCGCCGCCGCGCGCCTCGCTGTCGGCCTCGAAGAAGGGGCCGACGCTGGCGACGTTGATGCCGAAGTAGCCGTTGGCCACGGAGCCCCGGGACTGGAAGCGGCCCTGCTGGAGGGCGGTGGTGCTGAGCACCCAGTTGTCGTTGTCCCAGGTGACGCCGGGGAAGTCGGTCTTGTAAACGGAGCTGCTGCTGCTGCTGTTGCTGTTGCTGCCGCCGCCGCCGTGTCTTGCCAGGCACTTGGCTACCCGGTGTCTGTCGCCGCCGTCCCGGGCGCCGACAGTGCCGTGGAGTACCGACAGGGCTGCCGAGACAAGTAGCTGCGATGGCGGTCAGCAAGCTGGGGGGGTTGAACAACTGCTGTGCAAGATTGGGCTGGAAGGGGGGCGCCGGAGGGGGGGGGTAGCTTCTTACTTTGCGGTGCATGCTTTTGCCGACAGCATCGGGCTCGCCGTACTGGTGGGCGACTTGCAGGAGGTGCTCGGGCTGCGCTCCTTATACATCCCCCAGCTGGCGGCACAGGCGCAGGGTTGCACGAGAACCTTGCTTATGCCATGCAGGGCGGTTACCCCGTTTGGGTCTCGGTCCCTTGTGAGATCGGGGAATCATGGCCCGCCTATCGAGGAGGGCTGACATCTGGACATGAAGTAGCGCCCAGACTTGAACCCCCTCGCGCGGAGCATCTCGCTGGTGGCGTTTGTGCAGCCTTTTTTTTTTTTTTTTTCTATTTCACCAAGAACAGTTAGAAACCACGTAGGCAAAAGAAAGTCGATTCCATCGGTGGAAAAGCAGAAACCGCTGCGTACTAGCCACTTTTGCGCACCTTGCATCATCCCGCTTGCCTCCTCCCAATCGGGCAAAGCATGGGCCTCTCTAGTCCGGGAGACTTGACCCGAGCCGAACTTGAGCGTGCAAGCAATTGGCCGGCCGTGCGTGCGTCGGACAGAGTTGTTGTGGCGGTGGAGATGCTGAAGCCCGTTGACATGGCCGTCGGTCAGCAACGGCATGGATGGGGCTAATCCGGAAGCAGCGGAGGCGGGGCAACTAGGGGCATGTGACTTGTGAATTTCAATGCGGGACAATTTTCTCGATATTCTTGTCGTCGGCACTTGGAGAAAACCTGACCTACCTAGATAAAAAGCTAGAATAACCTCTACAACAGCCAATACAGTCTTGCAGCTATAGCAGTCGTAGCTTTCAGTAAAAACCCCAGCGATCTGCCGTTGTGCGCTCCATTGGCGCATTGGCGCATTTTCTTAGCACCAGACCACCAGGCTTTATTTTTGATCGTCGTATATCGCTACCAAAGAAACCCCCGCCTTCCGTATGACAAACTGACCGTGCCCGCATCAGATATGAAGAGAGATCAGAAAGAAAAAGAAAAAGCAATCTCGCACCCCGAAAATCTGTTTCATATGCACATTTTTTTTTTTTTACTTGACGATATCCTGGTTGTAATAGAGATCGCAGGCATGTGGGTGCTGGGCGCAATACTTGGGCATCAGAGGAGCCGCGGCAACCCCATTGGCCACGAGGTACTCTCGAAAGTTGAGGATGCGCTGCGTCAGAGACGTGGTGCGCTTCCTGCCCGTCTTGGGGTCCTTGTTGCCAGACCAGACCAGCTCCGCGAGCGCGGCGGCGCGCGGCCACATCTTGCCGCTGATGACGGTGTCGTCCACCTGCTCCGACCACAGCGGCGACGCCGCGCCGATAACGTGCTTGGCCTGCGCGTCGGTCAGGTTGGCCGTGAAGTCAAAGTCGTAGATGCGCTGCCAGGTCTTGTAGGGGGCGCACCACGAGCCGCCCGGGCCGCCGTAGTTGAAGGAGAGGGCGGCGCCCGTGGGGTCGGGGTTGGCCTGGACGTTGTAGCGCGGGTCGTTGGACACGAAGCCGCCGAAGCCGCAGTCGAGGTAGAGGAAGTCGGAGCTGGAGACGATGACGTCGTACCCGGCCTCGGCCAGCTTGGCAACGTTGCCCACGCCGTTGTTCCAGGACTGCATGATGACGTCCTTGGGCACCTTTTTGGCGCGGGCGTCCGGGGAGAGCACCACGTCCTCCCACATGACCAGGCGGCGGTTCTTGTTGCCGCTGTTCCTGTCGGACATGAAGAGCGGGTACGCCTTGTCGATCCAGTGCTGGTTGAGGTCGAAGTAGGTGCGGGACTTGTCGGCGGCGAACCAGTCTCGGATGGTCTTGCTGAAGTTGAAGCAGCCCGTCTGCAGCTCGTCGCCGCCGACGTGGAAGAAGTTTTCGGGGAATTTCTTGGACAGCTCGGCGTAGACGTTTTGCACGACGGTGTACGTCTTGGGGTTCAGCACGTCGAGCTGGCCCGGGTTGGGCTCGACGGCGGTGTGCAGGGGCCAGTCGTCGTTGGACCACCAGCTGTCCTGGCAGGTGACAATGTCCTTGTCGATCTGCTTCCAGCCCGACGACGAGTGGCCGGGCATGTCGATCTCGGGCATGACGCGGACCCCGCGGGCCCGGGCGTAGGAGACGACCTCGAGGACGTCCTGGGACGAGTACGTCTCGCGGGCCGAGTAGGCATCCTTTACGGCCTCGGGATACGACTGCAGCCGGATGGGCCACGACTGGCTGTCGGTGATGTGCCAGTGCAGAACGTTCATCTTGGACAGGGCCAGGCCGTCAATCTGCTCCTTGATCTTGCCGACCGAGATGTAGTTGCGGCCGGTGTCGACCATGACGCCGCGGTAGGGATACTTGGGGTAGTCGTTGATGGCGACGGACTGTTCGATGATCAGGCCGCCGTCATCTCCGTGGGCGACGACGATTTGCTGCAGCGTGGTAAAGGCGTGCAGAACCCCCCAGACCGTCTTGGCCGTGACGTCGATGGTGGCACCCGAGTCCGACACGGCGAGGGAGTAGCTCTCGTCGACGCCATGCTGCAGGTCGGCGGACCAGTCGGACACCTTGACGTCGACCGAGGTGAGCGGCTCGCCGGCGTGGCGCTTGGGCTTGGTGCCGGGGAAGGGCTCGAACTTGGGGATTGGCTTCTCGACGGCCTGCGGCACCCATCGCAAGGTGGTGATGGCCTTGTACGCGCGGTTCCAGGCGTCCGCGACGACCTGGGCGTTGTTGTTGTTGTTGTTGTTGTTGTTGGAGTTGGAGTTGTTGGAGTTGGTGCGCAGCTGCAGCGGCCCGACGATGCGGGGGCCAGAGGCGCCCCACGTGACTTGCTGCGGAGCGGGAAGGGGGTTGACTGAGACGGCCAAGGCGACCTGGCCGGCTGCGAAGGCGACGAGCGCAGCCGCCGCAGCTGGGAATCGCATTCTTGCGGCCCGGCTGTGTTTAAGGGGGGAGGGGGCCAGCTGACGAGCAGGTGCTGGGCGCAGAGGTGCCAGGCAGTTAGTTCAAAGCGACCGGAGCTTCAAAGGGAGAAACTCAAAGCCTGCCCTAACCCGGCTGTGCCGCGAAAAAAAAACAAAAAAACAAAGGGGGCTAGCGACGGTAGTTGGGCTGCGGGAAACTCCAGAGTCTGCATGTGGACCAGGCCAGACTCTTAAAAGTATGGAGTAAGTAGTCGGCGGGCTACGAACAGCGCAGAGGGGGGCGCGCGGCCAGGCGCCCTTTTTGTACCAGGTCAATGGATGTATTCAGCATTTGGCCCAGCGGCATGGGTTTTCGGCTGTGCTGGGTGGGAATCTGGCGATGCCCCTGGTCGGTCGGTTGGCGAATCTTGATGGGAATCTGCCAGGTTGCTTTGCCATTTTGCGTCTCGTGAGACAAGTGCAGACGCCACTTGCTTGGGATCAACAACTCTGTGGCTGTTTAGGTTTGCCAGGCTATCCGAGTCATTTTTTTTTTCGGGGGGGGGGGGGGGGGGGGGTTGGCGCACCGCTAGAGCGCGGAGGCGGCGGAAATGAAGACATTGGGCCCCGATGCAGAGCAAGTCGCCGAGTCGAGGGGCCTCGAATCCGTAGAAGCCTTGATAATTGATGAATGATCATCGGGTGACGACAAGGGGGAAGAAATCCGTCAACGATGCAGAATTCCCATGTTCCAGCGCCTGGATCAAACGGGGTGGCCGTGCCCCTCCCGGTACGCAGTACGGAGAACGACCGCATGTAGTGCGAGCACACGCGTGTACCGTGTACTCTGCGCCCCCGGCCGGCGCATCCACCAAAATCGGCTGGTTGCACTGCCGGCAGGGCTGGCAGCAGGGGGGGAGCCAGGACGCTCCCAGGGGTGCCCTCTTGTAGCGCCGAATGCGCCGAATGCGCCGTCGTCGCCGTGGCGATTTCAATTGACCAGCCAGAACCAGACCTTTGGCCCCGGACAGTCCAATTGCATCTGCCATGTCCAGCCCAGACGGCAACTGACACCAGAAGTTGGGCTGGGCGTCTTGGACTGGACTAGACGCGGGTCAGTCAGTGGCCGGGCTGGGGCGTCGGCATCGTCGGCGCTGGACTCAGGGCCAAACTTCAAAGGCCCCATGAATCCGCCTCCTGCAATCTCGCTCCCCGCAAGCTGCACCCAGCCGCCGGCCATCGATCGCGTCGGGCCTCCCATCCTCCACACTTGACTGCGACCCTGCACAGGGCTCACAGGGCTCGGCTGCCCCGGCTGGGTGCCTCGGCCGTCCTTGGCAACCAACCGGGCTTCTAAAGCTTCTTCAAGGTTGGCAATATTGCGTCTGTTGCGTCACGCCGCGCGCGTCTGGTCGACCGCGATGGCCCGGGGCCGCGGTTGCCGGGCACAGGGGCTTGCCGTCGCCGCGTGCAACCCAAGCTCTTCTCCAACCGCGATATCCGTTCAAAGCAGCCAATCAGCGAACAGGCACATGCGAATGCCGGACGCTCGGCGGCCAACAGTGCTGCGCTGGAGGCAATTGATCCCTCCAGCCCGTGAAACAAGGGCTGGTTGACGTTGTGGACGGGCTGGTCTGGTGGCACCAGACGGAAAATGGAAAAGCTCATGCCTGGTAAGCACATGAAGAATTTTCGAGCTGTGAGAGCAGCAGATCTGGTCTTTTCCGTCGACGAGCATGTCTACATGTACATATGCATGCAACTGACGGTGGAGGCCCGCCGCTTGGTGCTTGGCACACCATCGCTCATGCCAAACGCCCCGGCCTTGCATCACCCAACTGCGGCTTGGCCATGAAGCCATCGTAGCAAATTCTGTGTCAACGACGCAGGCCCTCGCCGGTCGAGCCCCGGTGAATGATTCCCGAGCGGGCCTCGGCCATGGCAGGGAAGAGTCCGTCTCAATCCGAGTGCTCGTACGCTTGTGCGCACGGCTTTCAGTCACGGCACGTCGAGGAGACGGAGCAGCGGTCACCAAAGAAGGGCCTACGAATAATCGTTGCACTCCCCCAGCTCCGAAGAACCAGAGGAAGATGTTGGAATAAACTAGCCGTGTGATGGGAAGCCATTACGTACGGTTCTGAGAGCAGTTCACTGCAGCTCAGCAAACGATAGACAGATGGATACAAAAAAAACTAAGCTCGAAGAAGATCATCATTACCTATGCTTGTTTGGGTTAGCAAATGATGGACGGCAGAGTGATATTAAGTCTAAGCTGCATATGAATCATATCCTCCAACTCTACGGCCCAACAAGGACACAAGATATGCAAGATTGGGCTTGCAAGTAAACCATAACCTCCAACCCCGTGGCTCAGCAAGCGACAGGACGTTATGCGAGACTGAACTTTGCAAACAAATCATCCCATCGTCCACTCCGCCTCAGCCAAACGCCCGCCTACACCAGCTGTCCAGCAAACACACGCAACTCCCACCCTTGAAGCCACGGTTCCGGGTCCATCAACCCATGTACGCATCCGCAGGCTGCCCCTGCACCTGCCTCCCGACATTCTCCCCAAACTGACCGTTGTAATTGCCCGGAGGGTCGTACTTGCAAACGACGTAATACCCGAACGCCTGGTCGTGCCCCCCGCTGCACTGCGCCCAGCCGCAGCCCAGGCTGGTCGTCGCCTTCCACACCACTTGGGTGAAATGGCCCGTTTCAGGAGTGAAGCCCGGGTCGTCGTAGTTGTAGTTCTCGCGCTCGGTACCCCACGCGTTCGTGAACTGGCCCCAAAAGTCGTAGCTCGACATGCAGCCCAGGTTCTCTCCGGCGCTCTGCCAGACTTCGTGTCAGGGGGGCGAGTGTGCCAGCAGCGCGCCCTTGGGCCGGGGGGAGAGGGGATTACTTACGTCGTGGTAGAAGTTGCACGTGTTTGCCCAATTCTGCGCGTCTTGGGCAATATTCTCGTCCCACACGAGGTCGTCCGCCGAGTGCTGAGCGCGGAAGTAGTTGTGCGAAGCTATCATTTCGTTTTGAAAGCTGTCCTCCCGCTTTCCACCGACCGGTGATGAGGTAGCAGCTCCGAGGAGAGCAGCGCCTAGGACTTTGGAAACGTGCATTGTTTAGTAGTGGGGCGAGTCGTGGTGCGGCAAATGTAATCAAAGCTAAGTAACCTAGGCAGGCGAATGCTCTCCCCAGCGTCACCGATGGAATAGATGGAGCGCACGAGGAAAATAGCATCGTCTTTTTATATTCAGAAGTCAAGAGGCCTGTACCGACGTCGCGGCTCAGAGCGCCATGGTAGCCTGAGCAGCTGGCCTGCAACATCTCGGAAGATCTTGAACCTCTGCGCCATAGCAGCGGACAAAGGCACGGAGCTTGCCTGGCCTTACTGCCCCTCCTTGCGTCTCAACTGTGTTTCTTCACGTTTAGATCCAAGTCAAGTGGTGTGTAGTGGCAAATAGCGGCAAGCTAGTTTCGCGGATTTTAGCATCCGACGGCGTAGCTTACCCCTAGGGACCCGTTACAAGTCGGGCGTTATCCGGGGAAAAGTCGCTATGATGATGTTTCCCGTCACCAGGCTCCTCGTTGCATCATCATCTGGAGCTGTGATCGAAGGTCGGAACCAGAACGCTCGAGCCGCCTTCAACCACGCGGGCAAGGGAATGCGCGATCCACAGCCCGACCGGGGAAGGGTAACAGATTTTCTCGAGATCGCGACGCCCTGGAATTGACAAGAGCGGTTATGCCAAGACGCTGCTCCTCCATCACAGCCTACCCCCTCTCACCCCTGATTCCAGAATCGCACCGAAACTCCAAAGAGACACCGCACGCCACCTACTGACGCAACAACTCAAAAAATTGATCGAGCGTAGTAGTCCAGCAACGGCCTTGTGACGAACGGGGTGGCAATGACAAAGGACGAGCCATCGGCGAGCGGGCTATGAACTGCCCTGATCCCGCCACGCCGCCAGCGCAGACACCATGTTTTCAAAGTCTCTGCCCTCGTTTACGTTTGCCGAGAGTCCTACGGGACCGATTGCGTCGGGACTAAACTGGCTTTTTCGTAATCAATGACGGACACCCGGTTAGGCTTGGTGAGAGGATGATGCTTTGATTTTGATGTCATGACCATGAGTTCAGAGCTCCGCGGGATGAAAGCTAACAAGGCACTCGATGGCCCGGCGTCTGCTGCCCGATGCCCAAAGTAGTATCTTCCGTGTCTGGCTGCTCGGGTTGAACCTCTATGGCCTCCTCGCATTCTCCGCGGACCACGTACATGTCTCCTGCAAGTTGGATATGTTCAGGGACCCAATGCTGCCATCGTCGGTACTAAGGCATTAGAACCTTCTATCTCTGTCTGGCCCTAGTTGCCCAACCTGCAAACCACGGCCCAAAAAAAACCCCAGTTTCAAAAAGGCTTGGCACTGCATAACACTTCAGGTTCCTCATATAGCGCAGCAAACAGAAAACTGGAACGAGGGGCATCCACCACCAGTACTGGAGAAATGAAGGCGCGAGCGCTAAAGCCTAAAAACAGACGCTTGCGTGACAAAAGGATCTCGGTCAAGTGCTGGACGAAACTCGCAGCCACATTTCTACAACATGGACGGTGGGTACCTTTGCATGAGAAGATTGAATCTGTGAAGCTTTATTCTACCGACCCAGATATTGAAGCCGAGCAAGGGGACACTTTGGGGCAAAGGATTGTCGAAAACGCAGTTTTTTTGTAATGTGCCCGCAAGCGAGCCCCAAGCAGGTGCAGACAGACGTACAAGAGTGAGGAAGCGCATTCGCCCAACTCAGGGACAAAGCCATCAGAGTCAACGAGTTTCATAATCTCTCTTCACACCAGGGGAGTCTGGGAAACGCTGCAACACGGACATGATGATGCAGTCGAATGAAACAATACAGTCTAGCCGTTGAGATGATGTCCTGCAAGTCACCATGGAGGGAGTAGAGGGTGCCGCCGCTCAACGCTACAAACGGCAAGCAGAGGTATGAAAAGATCGCAAGGAGGGCAGATACGCGGCCTCGGCTGGCCAGAATGGGTTGTCCTGGTCTCGGCATGTCGTCAGCGATGCCATTGCGCCGAGTCTCGATGCCTCGATGCGCTGGCGTTTGTGATTTTGGGCGGAACCTGTTAGCCGCCAGTACGCAGAGGCTCATCCGCCATCACTTGCTTTGCTTTGCTTTGCTTTGCTTTGCTTTGCCTTTGCACATTCTCGCCATCGATGCAGTTGACATGGCCATCGCGCGGCAGATGGCACGCCGCGAGATTTGCCTTGGGCGTGATGGAAGCGGTGGGCGGTATTTCACATCCAGGATGGAACATCAAGCTCCAAAGCTATTGGAGACTGCGAGATATTAAGTCTAGCTGTGGTCGGAAAGCTTAAAGAAACAGTCAAAAAGATTGCCTCATGAAGCAGGAATTGACGTACAAAGATGCGTTTGTAGCTCCGGCAACGGAAGCGACGACTGCGCTGTTTGAGGATGTTGGTCCAGCCGCTCACCCCACAGCGACCAGTCTCCAGCAACCCTCCTGCTGCAGAAGACTCCATGTATTTTCCCGCCCTGGACTCGAGCCGTGGTCCAGAAGTTCCTGATACCGACCTTACACAATTGAACGCCGTAAACGGCACCATGACGAGACTAGATGGATTTTGTCTTTTGTACTTGGACAAGCTCACCTCCTACCTTTGGTAGAGGCTCTGAAGTAATCTGCCTACCTAGGTTAGGTAGTGAATTGACTCCCTAAATCGTTGGTGTGTCGACACTACTTTCCCGTATGGTTGGCGATGGCTGACATGGGGGGGCAAAACACATCGATCGATAGACAGAAAATGCAAACTGGCCATTAGAAACTTCGATTCACAATAACGCCGGCTAGCATTTCCCGCGTACAGGGCGATATCGAGACGGCTTCAGAAGAGTATGGAGGTGAAGTCTAAAAAAAAAAGGTAGAAGCGGTAGAAGCGAAAGAAGGAAACGATTGGATGACTGACTAAAGCCAGCCACGATTATGGAGCAGGTGCGGGGCAGATGTGGGGCAATGATTCTCTTTGCATCCATCGTGCATCCATCATGCATGCATGCATCCACACATCCGTCCATCCACCATCCACCATCCACCACATCCATCCACCATCCACCACATCCATCCATCCTATCCATCTCATCCATCCCATCCATCCATTGCTGGAAAAATGGCGGATAAATGAGCGGCAACGTCAACGGTACAAAATGGTGCCAATCCCGACCTGGAAGCATGCCTGGATGCCTGAATGCCTCCTCCAACGGCCCGAGCTTGACCATGAACGGCAGGCTCCACGACCTCATGGGGGGCTGCGCTGCAGCAAAGTCCATTGCCTGTGGGGTCTGGTGGTTTGCTGCCAGCCATATGGGGGCCCCCGCGCAGAACCCCTCCAGTTCAGCCTGGCGTCTGGTCAGATAACTAACTGCTGGGGCGTTGCAAGTTGGAACCTCCACACGTACCAACGCCAAAAACGAAAACGACACTAATAACCGCCGCCAAGACAGACCAGGCGAAATGGCATAACTCGATGCGAAAAATCTCAGCCCCCAGCCTCGATCCATCGTGTCCGTGTGCGTGCGCATGTGACCCGGCAGGGCGGCACTAGTCATTCAGACTCCGTTCCCCCCATCGTCGGTTCTCGTCGTCGGGTCGTCGATTCAACTTCCACCAAGTCACACCGGCCATTTGGGAAAATCCTCGAGCGACCAGCCTAGTCGCCCGTTTGCACACCCGTGAATGGATCCTCGGACGAGGGAGGCAGCATCGTAATCGCGCGCACCCCACCCCCATGCATCGCCGCAAGCCGCACTCACCATGGGCAATGTACGGATGACGAGCTTGCCCGCCGACCGAGCCGTTGCGTCCCACGGTACGTAAAACCTCGCTCCCCCCCCAAGATGCGTACGCCGGCACAGCTTTCCAATCTTCTCACAAGGCGTTTAAAAAGACTGCCCGACATGCGTCAAGCGGCGAATCAAATGCGACCGCAGCGAGCCCGCATGCATCAAGTGTGCCAGCCGCGGACTCGGCTGCCCAGGCTTCAAGGCCATCTACCTGAAATGGGATCAGGGCATCGCGAGCCGCGGAAAGTACGCCGGGCGCCTGACGCCTGCCGCGAAGACGAAACCCGCGCCTGGCAGCCGAGGCCACATGCATGGCCATGGCCACGGCCGCGACCGTCACCAAACAAGGACGCCGTCCGTCGACCGCGAACAAGACCCCGTCGCAAGCTTTTCAAGCGGCGTCGAGAAGAATCGTGCGATGCGGCGACCCCAGCAAACCTCGACCGCTGCCGCAAGCCCCGACCCGACGACTGACCGCAACGTGACGAATTCCTTTCTCTCGGCCTCCATGTTCCGCACCTTGATCCATCACTTCTGCTCCAAGGCCGTGTCGCGATTGACGTGGATCGACCAGCCAATCCATCCCTGGCGAACAATCGTCCAGCGCCTTCTCCAGCATTCGACCTGCGTTCAGCTCTCCGTCGCCAGCCTTGCGGCCGCGCACCTGTCAATGACGCCCGGCAACTCAAAAGGTCAGAGAGACTCCTTGTACAGCACGTACTGCCTGCTGCGAGACCAAGCTCTGCGGATCCTCAGCCGCAAGATGCGGGTTGACCTGCAGGCCCGCCTTCCAGCAGCAGGGCAGGACCAAGGCAGGGTGATGCCGGCGACCGAGATCCTCGCCTCCATGCTTGCCCTGTGCTACACCGAGGTCTTCGTCCCCGGCTCGCGCGACTGGAAGGTTCACTTGCAAGCGTGCCGCGTGGTGATTAACCTGCAGCAGCTGGAGGACTGGCAGAAGGCCTCCAGAGACCCCATCTTCACCTTTTTGCACAAGGAAATCGTCGACCTGGAGATTCTCACCTCGACGACCGCGTTCGATGAAGAAGCAGCAGCAGCAGCAGTCAGGCCGCTGCCGACGCTGTCGCTGCAGTCCGCCAGCGCCGACTGCGGGTGGGCCTTCACCCCCCTCATCCACGAGCTGACCTTGCTGGAGCGCGACAGATACTCGCTGCAAAAGGTCAGCAGCTGCCTGCCCAGCGTGGACATGGACCTGTGGTGCCGCCGGATCGAGCAAGCCTACCGGGGGACCATGTCCTCGCCCAGGCTGACCAGCTGCGCTCGCAGCCAGGCGCTGCAGCAGTCCTTCCAGGACATTGCCCGGGCGCACTACTACGCGACCCTCGTATACTGCTACCAAGTGCTCGCTGCGCAGGACGCCAAGACGCCCGACGTCGTGGAAGGACTGGTGCGGTGCTTGTTCCGAGACATCCAGTCCATCGGCGCCGGGCCCACCGACGACCTCCACCACGACCTCTTCTTCCCGCTCTTCATCGCCGGGGTAGAGTCGACGTCGTCGCGGGAACGGCAGGTCGTCATTGACAACTTGTTTGTTGACTCGCTGTCGCGGACCGGCATATGGTGCAACTACTCGGCCCTGCAGTTCCTGAGGATCTTTTGGGCGCCCACGGCCGACCTGGAGTACCACGGCAACTGGATACATTTTGCGCGTGCGAACCTGTCTGCCATTGGTACATTCATTGTCTTTTAAAGCGGCGGTTAGCAAAGCTGCCGAGAGTTTGATGGATGTGAACTTTACATGGCCATACAATGTAGCCAACAGATCAATATGCAGATTCACCCAGCCTTGAGAAAACCTAGTCAAGACATCATTGTACAGTCTCAGCCAAGCCATGGAGCAAACCCAGTCCAGAGACGAGCCCTTTCAGCCATGTTGCAGCCGGGAAAGAACGGCCGCTTCCTGAATCCGCGGCGTCACCATCATTCTTCCTACATGCCATTGCTCATTCTTGTCACGCAGGGATTATGACGTGGCAGACCATGAGGGAAGCTCACGTCGAATCCTTTAGCCCCCCCAGAGTAGACCACAGGGCACCGAGCACGCATGCCACCGCACGAGCTCCATGCTAGCTCTGCCGAGCACAGCAATGTCTTGATTTCGACGCACTATCCTGCTGCGTGGGCTGATATGCGAGGATACCACCAGTCCAATAGGCTCCGTGGACGGCAGTGACGGGATAGAGAATCCGGATACCAGTTATTGATTTTGGGTGCGTGGAGGAACTGACGAAGAGTCTCGATTGGCCGTGGTTTACTTGGCCGTGGTTTGAGGATGCGACGAATGTGCAAAGTGCTCGTATCAAGATATTCCGCAGCTGGGTCATACTCTGGCCACAGACTCTGACCATCGCGGCCAGGAACGCTTCTTCTCCAACTTGCAGTCAGTAGATTGTAATTCCATTCGCCTGTTGTTCATCCTTGCCGCTGCATTACATGAATCGGCTCGCTCGCAGGTTTCGCAAAATCGATCAAGTAGCCAGGCAGCAATGGTTGTTGTGCCTTCACTCTGTCAGCCCCAGGGAAGCAAGTAGAGATGAAAACAGAGAAATGGAAAAGAATAAGTCGTCTATGCTGATAGTAAAGATAGTAATAATAGAGTGGCCGCAGTCTCGTCCCCCATGAATCTACGCCCCGTTGATGGTAGCAAAGCGCGGTCCAAGAGACGTCGGACCAGGCATCGGCTCTACACAACATGGCCAAATGCGACCGCAGGCAGGTGAGAATGAATCGTCACCAACCCAGGCGGACAGAAAAAACACGACCAGCTACGGGCCCAGCCCTTTTTCCCGCTCGTGTCCTCAAAGAAAGCGTTCCGCCCAGGCGCATTAGTTGCAGGCCAATCGATATCCACGTGGTAGGACACAGCTTGGGCTCCTCCGGGCCCCGGTTTGGAAACAGAATACACCGCAACGAAATTGTCCTTGTCCCGCAGAAAGGGGATCTCATCCTCACAAAATGGGAATTCTACCCAGTCGCCTGCGTAGTTGTATCCTCTTCTGATTCTGCATACCTGGCCCTGAGGACAGCGCCTTAATGCTGACCGCTGACTGCCGGCTTGTTCCGGTATTTGGCAGTGGATTTCCCTTGTTGTTTTGGGCTCACGGTTTTCCCCCTGCTGCTCCCAGCCTGATCCAAACTCCCATCTGCACTTGCCGCCTGTCGAGCGGTGGCTGTCTGTAATTGAGCGGCAAACTCTGTGCAGCTCCTCGATCACCGCGTTCACCTCAAGGTTATTTCGACTTTCTTGTCCTAGCGGCGCGCGTTTGTACAGTGGCAGGCTGGGACTGGTTTGTTTCTTCCTGCGGCTGACTTCGGCGAGAAACTCGTCAATGGTGAGGTCAGTGCGGACCTCGGAGTGACGGATCAAATCGCCACGGCGTGGAGAGATGGGTGCGGGATCGGTGCTGTGCGCAAGACCTGGGAAGCTCGTCGTGCATAGCAAGAAGAGCAGCGGCAACATGTTGGGTTGCGAAGATGTGGGACAGAGGAGGGGGGGTAGTAGGAGGATAACCTGGGTAGCGGGATGAAAGGCAGGGCAGTATGCAGGATGGACTTAAGTATTCCAAGTGGCATCGTGGTTCTTTCAATGAATAGGCCGCGGGATATACGGCAGATGGAAACCATGGAAAACTTTACCGCAAGGCATTGCATGTAATTAAGTTTGAGTTTAGGGAGGGTTATGTTGTCGAGCATGCTGTGGTGTAGCTGACCGACGGATACCAGGTTATAAAGGCGCATCTCTATAGTTTTGTATAGAAAGCGGCTACTTGGAATTCCTAAACTATCTGCGAGTCAGTACCTCTCCGTATAACACACAGTCTTGTACATGAAAAGACTCCTGTAGCACCAAGTGCCTCCATGTATTATTTGCACAAGCGGCTACTTTGACTTTCGATAGTACCAGGCTTCTCTCGAAAATGAACTCCAGCCAAGGGCTATTTCGATCACTTGTTTGATGCTCTGCTTGAGAAGCCGTTGAGCCCTTTGTCGTCCGCTGTTTGGCGAGCCGAGCTGTTTGCTAGCCGGCGCCATGAGCCATACGGCAGCCTCATATTCATGAAGCTACATCTCCCTTGCTATGTAGTTTAGACAGTCGGTGCCATCCTCTTCCTCTTCTAGAATCATTGTGCTGCTGAATTTCACAATTCCTGTATAAGGCGAGTTTTTGATTGTACATTTACCTGTCGCACGGGCAGGGAAGACACCGCCCCCTCGCAGGAGACGATTCAAGCAGTTTTCATCTTCGCAGGAAAGGTCCCCCCCCTCCCTCCCGGGTACTCGGGATTTTCCTTTGCGGTTTATCTGAAGAGGTACTGGATAGGTTGTATAGATTTAACTAGCCCTTGCGTAATTGAATAGTAATATTATACGGTTACCTTGCCATACGAATTTTTGAACGAGCGAATTGAACTGCCATATACATATACGCCACCGTGCAAATGTATGTGGAAGGTGGCTTTCATTTTATAGCATCGCATAAGAGGAGGCATCTTTTAAAAATGCCTGGCGTCTTTTATTTTGGGCCTCGGCATGCTTCCGAGGTGGGCATCGCCGGTACGCCACAAACGCCACAAACGCCACAGCCGCACAGCCGCATGCTTGGTGACCATTTCAGCAAATTCTCCTTCAAACGTGACGCCACATTGCTTCCTTTTCACACAACCCCTGATCAGATGCAACAGCAGTCAAACTATGGGTAAGTGCGGCAAACGCGGCAAATATGGTAAACGATACATACATAGGGGGCTGCAGCCAATCAAGCAGCCAGGGGCTGTCTTTCACCGGGTAATATGCACACGCCTGGCAGTAATGACCACCGCCGGCTTTTCGCGTCATGGAACTTGTGGGATAAAGTCAACTAGTGGTACTAATCAACTGCAAACCCGCTAGAATCATGACCATGGAGTTCCCTGGGTCCCATGCCGCCGAATCATCGACGTCCTAGGCGGCGCAAAGCTGTAGTGCCGTGGGAGGGTTACCGACCGGACATGGTTATAGTAGGCCCGCAGGCCCCGACCCCGATTTCCCGAGATGGCTTCTTCTGCGAGGGTCGGTTGTGTACCGATCTCATCATCATCTGATGCATATCAACGTGTGTTTTGCCCTGCGCATTCCAGCGTGATAAAAGGGTGCGATGAAACGGGCCGCGCCAACAGCCTCCTTTAACGCCCTTGCTATCAATACGCAGATTAATAGCAGATGTCGCGAGCGCGCGACAGGGACAAGCAGACGAGGCTCAGCTCTTAAAGTTTCCGGTCTTCCCGGTTAATATGCACGACTGGATTCTGCCTTGGCGCGTCCTCTTTCAACCAGGGTTGCTCTGGGCAACAGTCAACGACACGTCTCCCCGCGGAAATAAAGTGCTGCCCATCAAATTGGGTTGCTCACGTAGATGCTCACGCAGAGGGCGAGCATGGGCGGTAGGGTAGGCACAGCATCCTTGAGAGTGACTGAAGGGACTTGTGGCTCGTGGCTCGTGACTCGTGTCCCATAGGCAAGAAATGACGCACACTTGACGCGCAGTCTACCTCCAGCCCTGCCCTATTTCTATTTCGATCTCGTCAGGACCAGTCAAAGACCCAACCAAACCCTGACGAAGTTCAGACAGTGACAAGGTGTGAAGAGTAGAGTACGTGGGCGAGGGGAACGAGTTTTCGCCGAGTGCCGCGACGCGCAACCATCTCCGGGTTCAGCTTTGGGGCAGCCAGCCGAGATTTGAGTCGTGAATCGATGACGCCTTTTGCAAACCGAAATCCCGTCGTGGACCGGGTGGCACAGCCCGGATTCTTGGGACGCGTGGGCTGAATCGGCAAAACTCGTCCTGCGCATTGCCTTTGGAATGCGACTGGCCATGGGCTACCAGACGACGGATGATGCCAGAGAAACCCACGGAAATGAGACGAGCCTTGCACCTTCCAGCCCTCTGCTGCAGTCGCCGACGGAGAATATGTCCATCATGTTGGCGGTATTCCCGGGACCAAAGTGGAAAGTTGTAAATCAGGCTTGACGTGCCTGCTGGGCAAAGGCTGCGATTATTACCCGTTTCGCATGTGCGCCATGTGACATGACAGACGCCTTGCGCTCAGTCATGCTTTACGTTTACGGCATGCCGTGGCGACAAATAACTGAAGGTCATGGAGAACCAAGTGGCTGCGCTGTTCACGGGGACAGTCACTCGGCCAGGGGTCCAGCAGCACTCGAGCAGGTCTGAAGAAAAGATTCCTGGCAAGATGCCGGCGCAGAGTCTGCAGCTCGACTGAGGATCGACAGCCGCGCGTTCCGCCTCTCGAGCAGTCATGGAGAAGCAACCAGCAAGTGTACGGAGTAGGCAGATTGCGTCTTTCGAAAAGCGAGACTACATATCAACCGACCTATGCCCCCCCCTAGTCATTCGACCCCCCCATAATAACTTAACAGACCTGACCAATGCTCTTTCCTAATATAGAGATACACTAATAAATAGTAGTAGATCCTTTAATCTATAATAGCCACTAGACTATAAGTATCTTTATATATATTTTTCTATAGTGAGTGACTTCCCTTATATTTTTACTAGGTATCCCTACCTAAGAACCTAATATTAAAAGTAGATAAAGTACCTTTACATAGACTTTTTTATAGAAAGTGACTTCTTTAATATTCTTACTAGATACCCTTACGTAAGAACCTAATAAAACAGCAGAGAAAGTACTTCTCCCTATATTTTCTAAAGAAAGTAACTTCTTTAATTTCATTTACTAGGTACCCCTATCTAAGAACCTAGTAAAATATCAGAGAAAGTACTTCTCTATATAGTTTTCTATATAAAGTGACCTGACCCACTATTCCCTAATAAACCAATTATATTAAGAGTATAGCCCACAGCAATGGTCAGGTCAGTTAAGTTATTATGGGGGGGTCGGATGATAAGGGGGGGACACAGGTCGGTTGACCTGTACCCTCTCGAAAAGCGGAGCCTTGGGAGGCGAGGATTGACCGGGCTCCAGGACGACTTGCCTTTTATAGCCTCTCAGGGATGGGGGGCCGCAGCATGAGATGGGACGGCTCGTGAGTCCCGAGTCCTGACAGCCCGCAGGCGAATGACGAGGGAAACGAGAGGAGCCCAGACGTTTTGCCGGCCCAGGGGACGCGAGTGTAACAGGACTTTGGGACTTGGCCGAGTCTCGGATATCACCTCGTTTTCAAGCCACGTGGTGGTCGACGATGTAAGCCGTCGTCGAAAACGACTTGGGCTGGAAGACTGGGCGTGGCCGTTTATGCGGAAACGGTCTGCCGTACGGTGGGTGGATGCATCGCTGCATCGATGGCGAAGGATCAGCATGCATGCATGCATGGCCGGGCCCCTTGCAAGGGAGGAAGAGGTGGGGGGGGTGGGGATTCGCGACCCGTGAATACCGAGAGTGAACGTTGTCTGCAGCGCTCGCCCAAGCCTCGCAGAGTTGGAAGACGCGACTTTTGGACTGTGCCATGCTGCGATGCAGCGTTTTTCTGGAGTTTTCAGCCGGGCCTTGGTGAGAAGCATTGTCGTCGAGGACGCGAAAAGCCCGCTCGTGTTTGATTGCAGCGCCAGACGATTACTTTCCCGCCTCATGAACCCTCACGAACCCTCACTAACCCTCAGTACCTAATGTAACCAGCCCTCGCCAAATACGGCGACGAGGCGCGGCAATGCCGAAACCCGTGCTGCTCTCTGCCCCCTTTTTCACGACGCAGCGAGGGACGCCCTCTCCCCGCAAGGTGAGTGGGTGCGCGTGTTTGCGAATCGCCCGCTCTGCCCATTGAACCTCATGGAACGCTGTCTCTGGAGTCTGGACGCTGATCTCAGACGGCAAGTCGGCTTTTTGCAAACGCCCGTTGCTGATAGGCTGGCTAGTCATAGCCGTGGCGCGGCACACAAGACCGCGATCTCAACACCTTGTTTTGGGCCGACGGCGACGCAGGACGAATTGCGATGAACGGTTTGGTCGACTCGACTGAGCTGCTGACTCTTGCGCGCGGCATCGGCTGTTTCTGCAGCCTCTGCCTCTGCAGTCTCTAGACGCTCTTCACTCGCTTTCCCACCGGCCTTGCTTGCCCCGACAGTCAAGGAAAGCGAGACGGACCACCGGAAGCAGTGGCGAGATGGCCTTCAACAAAAGTTCAAGTCGTTCCAAATGCAATTCCACGCATGGGTCAGGATGGGATGGGATGGGGTGCTGATTGAGGGCAACGAGGCCAAGGGCTTGTTTCAGCCCGCCCAAAGCGGGTAATTGCGACGCTGTTAGTTTGGCCCACGGCTCGATTGCGCTAGACGAGCCCATCCTGGTGCTGTCGACGATGCGAATCGCCAGCGGAATTGTCCGCCCAGCGTCTGCGTTTGAATTCCCTCGAGGCTGGACCTGGGCATGGACCGGTCGACCTGGACCTGCTGGACAGGAGGCCATCCCCCAGTTCGCTACTCGGCGATGGATAAGATCCGTTCGATTCTGCGCGAGGGCAGGCACAAGGGAGCGCTGGCAACTCGTCCCGACGCAGACACGCTCGGCCCCCCTATGCAATTTTACGGCCCCTGCATTAGCTTCAACTCAGGCAGGCCGAGCCGCAGGGCCGGCCTACGCCATGCCCGCCCCGTCTCCATCCCCGTTACAACCGCCCGCGTCAGCCGTCATGGCCTGGAGCACGACGACGCCGGCACTCGGCTTTCCTCGGCTCCAGGGATCATCATCCTCCCCCCAGATCCCAGCAATCCGTTTAATTGTCTCAGACGCATAGAACACAACTCTTCCGGGCATGCCGGTCCTTCTCCCCATCTCCTGGGCCTCGGGCCCCCACAGGACAAACGGGGATGCGAACAGGAACTAGCAGCTCTGGATATTGCGCTCGACATGCCATGTCTTATCCTCACGCCGGGATTCCACGACGACAAATCACCAGCATGTATATAAACGTTGGCCGCCGTGCCTCGCCAGCCATGTTGCCCGTCCCGACCAAGCTCTCGCCCGCAGCACCGTTCTCTCCTTCCTTCTTTGGTTTCTATTCCGACTCTCGTTTGAAATGCATCTCGTGTCCGCCTTATCTCTTTTCGCCGCCTCCGCGGCGGCCCTCGCCATTGACGAGGGCGCTTCGTCCCTACAGGGGCGCGCCGATCCTTCCCCCCAGGGCGAGGACTTGACCACGTCCAATGCTGCCACCTGCGTCAAAGGTCTCAAGACGCTAGGATACTACGGAAACTGGGTCAGCCGCGTCCCCGCGTCCCCGGAAAACACCACCATGAGAGGTTTGGCTAACGGCAATGCAGGACATCTACGCCGCCAAGTACTTTGTGACCGACATCCCCGCCGAGCGCTTCACCCATCTCTCGTATGCGTTCAGCAACATCAAGACGGAGACTGGCGAAGTGTGAGTGCGCCCCGCGCGGTTCCCCCCTTCCCCCCGCGCCAAATAAATAGAGAAGGAAACAAAAAAAACAAACAGAAATTAATTGCCCCCTTCCCGACTGTATGCTAACCCTCGCTGGAACAGCGTCCTCTCGGATGAGTGGGCCGATCTGCAGTACGCGTACCCGGGCGACAACACCAAGGCCCCGGGCACCAACGTCTACGGCAACGTGAAGCAGCTGTACCTGCTCAAGAAAAAGTACCGCAACTTCAAGACGACGCTGTCCATCGGCGGCTGGTCGTACCGCATGAACTTCAGCCCCATGCTGGCGTCCCGCGCCAAGCGCGAGACGTTTGTCAAGTCGGCCGTCAAGCTCGTCGAGGACCTGGGCTTTGACGGCCTCGACGTCGACTACGAGTACGTCAAGGACAGGAATGAGGCGGTCCAGATGGCCGACCTGCTGCGCCGCCTGCGCGAGGCCCTCGACGACCTGGCCAAGCGCACCGCCCCCGGGTACAAGTTCATCCTGAGCTACGCCTCGCCCGCCGGCCCCGAGCACTACAAGCAGCTGGCCTTTGACAGGATGAACGAGTGGATCGACTACTACTCCTTCATGGGGCTCGACTACATGAGCGCCGGCGTCAGCAAGAACTCGGGCTTCATGGGCAACGTCTTCCTCGACAAGAAGAACCCCGCCGCGACCGAGTACGAGACCCAGTCGGGCATCGAGTACTACATCAACCAGGGCAAGGTGCCGTCCAGCAAGATCCTGCTGCAAAACGCCATCTACGGCCGCGCCTTCAACGAGACCAAGGGCATCGGGCGCCCGTACAAGGGCGCCGGCCTGGAGGGCAGCCTCGGCTCCGCCGGCATCTGGCGCTACCGCGACCTGCCCATCAAGGAGAGCAAGGACTTGAAGATTGTCAACGACAAGGCCGTCATCGGCAGCTACAGCTACAACAAGACGGCCGAGTACCTGATCAGCTACGACACGGCCGAGATTGCCAAGCTCAAGGCCCAGTACACCCGCAAGATGAAGCTGGCCGGCACCTCCTGGTGGGAGGTCAGCCAGGACCGCACCGACGACCTCAGCCTGGTCAAGACCACCATCGACGAGTACGGCGGCCTCGGCGCCCTGGAGAAGTCCCCCAACAACCTCAAGTACCCCAACAGCAAGTACGACAACCTGCGCCTCGGGTTCCCCGCTTCCAGCTAAGCAGGCCGGCCGGGCTGCACTGCTTGCCGCGCACGTGCGCTCCCCTCGACGCGGTTTCCCCCCCCCCCCACGCGCCGCTGCCGCATGTTTGATTTTTGTGTGCTATATCAACACTCTGATGTACCCATCTCCTTGTTCTAGAATAATTTTTATATGAAATGGGTAGTGGGGACATGCGTTTCGTGGCTCGTGCTGTTGCTGTGTCTTTTGGTGCGTCGTGAGCGTCGCTATTCGCAGCTGCGTCGTTGTGTCTGTCTGTCTGTCTGTCTGTCTGCAGAGGAAAGGCTCCCATGTTGTGAAGTGTATTTCCTGGGCAGTTGAGTCCATCAGGGCGGCATGCCAACTCTCCCTGCTTGGCAACGTACACCATCGCGACGCAGCTGATCTCCCCCTCCCACCTTCCAACCGTCCATGTAGCGCTGCCAACAGCTGGCCACGTTCGCCTCACCTCCATGTGATGATGCATCAGCCAGCGCCGTCCCGGTTCACCGTCACCCGCTACGGCTCCATCAAGCACATGCAGCGGCTATGAGGTTCGTGGCAAGAGGACTGGGATGGCGTAGCCCGTGGAGGTAGTGCTGGCGGGATGAATGGCGGCCAAGGATGGACGAGTTTGAAGAGATGGCGGTATATATCCAAGATGGTATGTCCGAGGGCACGGTACGTGTCCGAGACAGCATTTCCAAGATGACAGTAAATGTCCAAGATGATGGTGCAAATCCAAACAGCATGTTCAAGACGACGGCATAGGCCCAGGGAACGGCTCAACAACCCGCTCCGTCTCGCGCAACATCTCCCGGCAGTCTGGGACACTCCACCACGCAACCGACAGTAACCTCCGTCACCGCATATCATTCTTGGAGAGGCATCACGCGACACCTCCCCCGCAGTCGTTTGCCGTCGCCGGCATCGACAACGAGCAGCCACGCACGACAGGCGTCACCAAACGACCCGATGCAATCTCCGTCACAGGCAAAGCGACACTTGGGCCCTTTTGCACGTTCTAAATTCACAGGCTTGACGTTTTCATTGCGAACAGAAAAAGAAAAAAACCGACGCTAATTCTCACAATCTCCAATCATCCCCGCTCACTGGCCCGCCTCAAAGGGCGTCTCGTACGGCACCTCGGCCTGCGGCGTGATGCGCGCCAGGTGGCGACGCTGGCCGTCCTCCCAGTCCACCAGGGCGGTGTGCTGCGTCACCCGGTTATCCCAGACCACGACGGTGCCCTCCTCCCACTTGACTCTGGCCTGGAAGTCGGCGCCGTACGCGAGGTGGTCGTACAGGAACTTGAGAATGGCGTCCGACTCCTCTCGCTTGAGGCCGACGATGTCGCGCGTGACTGGAGGGGGCGGGGGCATGTGTCAGATTTTCTAGTTTTCCCCGGCGATACGGAGACGGAAACTTACATTGTGGGTTGACAAAGAGGGCCTTGTCACCCGTGGCAGGGTGCGTCCGCACAATGGGGTGGTCGTGAACGACGGGCTCCCGCCGCATGATGCTGTTGCGCACCGCGGCGGCGTGCACCTGCTCGATGCCGGAGTGCGTGGCCCGCAGGCCGTGCAGGCGTTGCTGGAACAAGGGGCTCAGGCGCCTGTAGGCCTGGACGGCATCGACGAACAGCGTGTCACCCCCCGTCTCGGGCTTGTTCAGGATGTACAGAAAGGTGGTGCCGGGGGGCTGCTTCTCGTACGAGACGTCGGCGTGCCAGGCCACCGAGGTGGTGCGCTCCTCGAAGAACTCGGCAGCGCCCCGGTCGCCCTCGCCGCGGTGGACGAGGTGAATCTCGGGGTGGCCCTCGGGGGCGCCAGAGGTGGGGTGGATGTGGTGGCGGCCAAAGTACGAGCCGAACCGGAGGGCGTCCTGGATGGGGAGGTCGGCAAAGTCCTGGTTGCGGAAGGCGACGACCTTGCGCTTGGCGACAAAGTGCGCTAGCTCGTCCTTGCCGGCGGCCGTGAGGGACGACAGTTGGATGCCCGAGACTTCGGAGCCAATGGTCGGTGTGAGATGGGAGACTTTGGTGCCTTGGGGCAGGAGGTTGGGGTATGACGGGTCGGCATCTTTGCCGTGTTCGTAGTGCTCGTGCGTCTCGAGAGGCGGGTACTTTTGCTCGGGATTCCACGTGGGAAGGTAGTGAGGATACTGCCGGATGCCGCATGTTAGAGAGAGAACGACGCCTCGGGCGGAATGTGCATCAGGGACGGCCGTCTTGCGGGGGAGAGGGGTGAAAGGGTGTGGGGGGACGGAGTGTGTGATCATACTTTGGCTCCATTGTTGCCAACCTTGCCAGTTTCGACGTCCTTGTCCAGGTCGGTGGCATCGAGCTCCTTGTAGTTGCCAAACTGTAGCTTGAAGAATGAGGGAGCAGCTTGCTCCTGGGTAGTAGTAGTAGCCGCAGCCGAGGGAGCCATGCCGTCGAAATCGGGGTGCCTGGCCTGCAAAGACCAATGGAGCCAATGGAGCCAACGGAGAAGAGGGAAGAAACGAAAAAAAACAGGCAATGTCTGTCTGGTATGGTTTTGCTGCCCAGCTCTTGTTTCACAGAGCCAACCGACGAGCCATTTATACTTGGGCGACAACCCGTTCACCGCGCCGCAAACCCCCGCAATTGGAAAGCAACCTCGGGATGGCGCAACGCATCACATCATTACGCCTTTCCCGGGCCGTCTGATATCGAGGCGCTCTCCCTCGTCGAGGTGCGTCCCTGGGCGAAAGTGTCTCGCTAACTGAGCAGCGGCTCTCCGTAAGACTGGAGCTGTTAGCGCGGGACCTCAAGCCCCCATCTCCTTTCGGGCGTCCATGATGGCGGTGATGGTGTCGATCACGTCAGCCGGCCTACTTGGTTGCGACATTGTGTGATTACCAACACGGCTGCCATGGTGCTGGTCGAGCACGCAATTTCGAAGCTGCACCGCACAATCCACAATCAGACGGCCCAAACTGCCGGCGATGCACAGACAGTATCTGCTGGGGTTCCGATTGGTGCATGTCCAGGGGCCATGGCAGTTGAGACCGTCTTCTGACGCCGCAGGACCTGGGCTGGGCTTTGCGAGATGCAAAGATGCGAGATGCAAAGATGCGAGATGCCAGATGCCAGATGCGAGATGGGATTGCGCATGTTGAGATGGATGGCTCTGAGGATGGCTCTGAGAAAGCAGGGTGCTGGCCAAGTGGCCGGCTGGCGTCAACTCTATTGACAACTGCCAGGCCATGGGCCGGCAGGCACCGCGACCACCAAACAATTGATGTCTGGTGACCTACCCGCAGGTCCGTCACGCGGGGTAAATCCCAGGCAGGGCTGAGCGACTTGCTGCTACTTTGCACCAGACTCTCCGGCTGTACCCTTGGGGGCCGTTTAGCGGTGCGGTTGTTTTTGCGGAGCATGCGCTGGGCCAGCAGCAGGGGACCGGCAGGGGCACCGGCCCCCAAGCGTCGGCACCCCAGGCCACATTCCCTTATACAACATACCAGACCCCCCCGGTCTCCATACATAACGTCTGGTCAATACCCTGCAAGCCGGCACAAGCTGGACGCTGCTGCGGAGTTAGCCCAAAGGGTCGCAGCGAGCGCTAGCGGAAATCCAGCCCGCATGTGTCACGTCACGTCACGCAGGCGGCAGCGATTTTTCTGGTCAAGCACATTGGAGGGAGGCAGGATACGCAGGCTAAGCCCCGAGACAGAAAGAAGGGGGGGGGTTCCGTCTGGTACCCTTGCAAACGATATAAACAACTGCCCGCAGGCAGGCACCTGCGCTCCTTCATACCAGTCCACTGCTCCGGAGTCCGTGCTATCGACCCAGGTGCCCGCCCGGGTGGTTTAGTCTCTTGAAGCGTACGCGCCGAGGGAGACCGCTCCTAGGCCTCGTTGACGATGCGGACCTTTCTGTCGAGGCGATAAGACCGACCGACCGACCGCACAGCCCTGTTTGCATTACTTGGACCAAGGAAAGCGACCGGCCTAGCCTGATGAGGTCCATGCCAATGGAACCGCCGGTCCTCTTGAAGACAGCGTGCTCAGAGTCGTCCGTGTAGCCCGGTATCATGTCGACTAAAAGGCGCTAGGTTGACGATGGTGCGTGCCGCTACATGCCATGTGGCATGTGCCAGCCCTCGGCTCTGGCAATGCTTCGGCCAAAGGTTACGCGGTAGCAACCCGTCATGCATGGCCTCGAGGCCACCCATGGCGGACGCACCACGCCCCGCTCGACTGTAGATGCCTGCTTGGTCAACATCAACACCAGCCAAGCGGCGTGGATGCCGCTCCTCCATATCTGGCTGCTGGCTGACGTTGGTCATGGCCAACTCGCTTGTTGAACCGCGGTGCTGCGAGCTGCCGAACATGAAAAGGGTGGAGCGACAGGCCACGACGGGGCCGCGGCGCGTGCCAGCTCGAGGAGCCTGGTTGCCTGGTTCCCGGCCAATACATCCTAAGCGCATATACTCCGTATCCCCTTGCTACCCGTACGGACGGAGCCATGGGTAGCAAGCAGTAGGTGCGCTAGGCGGCAAGAGGCCGGCCACTCGATGGCTAGCAGACCCGTGCTGACTAAATCGCGAGGCCGAGCGACGGCTGATTCTGGCGTGCGAACCTCCGGCAACGCCAGGCAGGTCGCCGACAGAAATCGCCACCGCTGACCAGCCGCTGTATCAGAATGCCACCTAAGCTGTCTGCGGCTAGCTCTTTGCCTGTCCCAGCTTTCGGGGTCCCGGCGGCCGGCGTGGAGTCGAGGCTGTGCGGACCCCGAGCTCGGCGCAAGTCCCCGATTCCCTGCCGAGTCTGCTGTCCTGCGCGGACGATGAGGCGAACGGCGCCGCGGAAATGCCATGCCGATAATGCACGTCTCTGCACTCCGTAGCATGCGTAGCGTCTGCCCGCGGCAAAGGGAAACAACAATGCCTGAAATCGCCCCTTGGTTGCCCTGTGTGTTGCGTTCGTGTCGCATTCCCAGCGGGAAAAAGCAAGGAGGCGGTTGCGCCGACGCAACAGGTGGGCGGGCCAGGATCGCGCGTACGTGTCGCTTTCCCGGCCAGAAAAAGCAAGCACAAAACCAGGAAGGTAGAGCAAATAGCTCGCGACCATGTGTTCTGTACGGAGTAGTAATAGCAGCTCCACCATTGCACCGGATGAGTATGCTGGGATGAAAAAAAATGCCCGGCGAGTCAGTGCCGGCCGGATCAGCTCGGTAGACGACTACATCTCATGTTTGGTAGTTTCATCACTGCGCCGGGCTGAATAGACCGCCCTAGATCCCACGCTGGCTGTAATTTTCCTCGATCCGGATGCCGTGGCCGCTCGGTCTGCCACTCGGCCAGGGCTTAGTGATGCTCACACATAGATGCTTCCCCTGTGCTCGCATGGCGATGCCCCGTATGGCTGATTCCCCTTTCAAGTGCCAGTCGACAGACGCCCGCATGCCATCTAGATCCCTGGCGGCGGCGCATATTCCCTAGGGCAATTTCATCAATCCACACGTTCCCATGGTCGTCGTCGCAGCCTGGGACCAACGTGGCCCCGGGACCAAGCGGAGTGGCCGGTTTCCGACGCCTCGAGGCCAGCCACAACCCGAACATCGTTGGGTGCAAGTTTGGCACTGCCGTGTCTCGGTCCGCGTGGGCATGTATGTTCTGCCTTTGTCCTTGTGTATAAAGGGAAGCCGGCTCCCCTCAAGGCCATCCCCTCGTCCAGAATCACTTGCCTCACCAATCTCGTCCCCCCCTTTTCGTCGTCAATATGAAGTACTCCCTCACCACCCTCGCAGCCGTCGCGCCTCAAATGGGCCTGGCCCTCGTCGGCAACAGCTGGTCGTTCAGCGGCAGTCCCCGCAATGGCCTCCGGGACATCACCTTCCCCTTCAACATGGCCGGAGCCGCTCACGACTCAGGCTACTACTTTGCCCAGCAGTTTAGTTTCATCGGCATACCAGAGGTCAGCTACTGCGGCATTCAGAACCGCCCCAACGTCCATGGCAAGAGCATCGTTCACGGCGTCTTCTCGACCTTCCAGGGCGGCGCCACAACCACCGACAAAAACTGCCACCTGGGAGCAGATTACGGCCCCGGAGTAAGCTGCGCTGTCGACTTCGTCGGCGATTACAAACACACGTACAACATTGTTGTCAGGCATAGAAATGACACGACGTGGACGGGCACCGCTGTTGATACCGTCACTGGTCACGCCGTGCACATCGGTTCCTTCACCTTGCCGTCTGACGCGGGTGGTATCGACGCTGGCGGCCAGATGGGCTTTGTGGAGTACTTTCCCTGGAACGGTGGTACTCATAAGTGCTCCGATCTTCCCAAGAATACAGTTACCATGTATTCGCCAACTTCCAAGACGGCCAAGGCTGGCAAGGGAACCATGGATCAGCCGTATGAGTATGGCGACTGCGTCGGGCAGGTCGATTTCTCCACCAGCGCTGCTGGTTCTAATGGATGGAAAATCGCTGTTGGGTTTTAGCGAGATTTGGTGAGGAACGAGAAGAGAATACAGCGGCTCAAGGCGGCATGGTGATGGCGCATCTCGACCATCGCGGCCGTGGAAAATGATTGTTTGCGACGCATGCTCGTGCCATCAAGCACGGCACACGCGTCGACTCGTCCACCACTAGGGGATATACCTAGAGGGACTGACTACCTGGGGTATACCGCTAACGTCGCGTCGGCTGCCGCCACGCAAAAGCCGGTTAGTCTGCCCTTTTCAACGCTTCATGTACGTACTGTACAATGTGAAAGAGATGGAATTGCGGTAGTTGCACTCACAATTGGATCAACGTTTTCATGTATCTGTACAATACACAGAAAAAGATAGAATTGCGGGAATTGTATTCAACTCGTGGATGAACACATGTTTCCCGGCTACTGATCCGGTGACCAACTTCAGTGTCGGCTCCCGGAACCCTTTGCCAGAGTCTGGTTGTCGTTCAGTTTGGGATTGCGGAGTGCTAGTCCGAAACATATGAGCGGGATGCAGAGACATAGCCCCGTAATAGTGAGCAGCTTTTGCACCGACTGGTACGACGCAATGATGGCTGTGCGTTCTGGTGTGCCGACAGCATAGTTTCCGTAGTTGAGGAGCGGCGATGAATAAATCGCCGAAGCCAGCGTGGAGTTGATGGGATCCAGGTTTTCGCTCAGCTTGGACGGCAAGACCTGGGTCCAGATGGCTCCAGAGACGCAGTTTCCAAGCGCAGAGCCGACATTGTAGGTCGCAAGATAGATGCCGGTCAAGACGGCCATGTTCTCGTGCCGGGCAGAGACCTGCAAGGACGCTTGGGTCGGGTACGGGAACATGCCGCCCGCAATGCCGAGAAGAACCTGGGCGCCAATGACGCCGGCCCGGGCAGCACCGTTCGCCGAACCGCGGTAATGGATTAGCAGCCCAAACGCAGCCATGTACAGCACGGTGCCAGCGACGACAAAGACTTTGAGTCGGCGGATCCTGTAAACGGCCAGGCCTATGACGGTGCCGACGATGACGCTGGTGAAGCTGTACAGCTGGACGATGCGAAGAGCACTCTCGGTCGTAAAGTCGAAAGCAACCAGCAGGACGGTGTACAGGAAGTCGCTCTGCATGGTAAAGGCAAAGTTGAGGAAGAGCGCGATGCCCATGGCCGCCCACACCGAGCGATCCTTCATGTCCCCAAACGGAACGAGCGGGTGCGGCGCCCAGAGTTCCCAGAGGACAAATGCAGGGACGCAGAGGGTGCCAATCACGAGCGGCGCGATTATGTGCGCCTCGGACCACTTGGAGCTGTCTCCTCCAGCAATGGTCAGCGGCACAAGGATCAGGTCAAGAACAGCGACAACGAGCACGACCCCGACAACGTCCAGCAGCCAAAACAACTCCAACGCCAAGCTCCGGAAGCCAAGCTGCCTGAACGAAGAGGCGTAGTTGCCAAGAAGGCCCTGCCGCTTAGCACGTCGGGACACCGCCCACAGGGAGATGACCAAGGGCAAGGCGCACACGGGCATGATGATGGCCCACATGCCGATCCCCCATTCCCAGCCGGGGCCCTGCAGCACGGCCGAGGCAACGTCGGCGCTGATCCAGGTGTTGACGAGGAAGGGCAAGGCTGGAACGTAGCTGAAGAAGAGGCGGGCCCTGGTCGAGGTGATGTCGGCAACGATGACTTCGATGAGCAGAATCAGCATGGTGTAGCCGGTCTGATACAAGACGGCACCCCCGGAGAAAGCCCCGACGTCCTTGGCGACGGCCTCGACAACGGTGCCCAGCACGTAGAAAAAGACGGCGACGCAAACAAGCTCGACGCGGCCAAAGACGTCGGCGATTTTGGCGGCGGCGGGCTGGGCACCGACCGCGACGGCGGAGCGGATGACATTTACGGTGGCCGACAGGGAATGATGGCCGAAGGAATCGGTCGCGGTTGGCTGGTAGGCGTATCGAACGGCGCCGTCGAGGCCGTAGACAAAGGCGACGAGGAAGACGCCCAGGAAGATGAAGGCTCGGTCGAGGTTGGTCAGGACAGAGGAGATGGCCTCGATGCGTGCGATGCCGGGCGATGCGACGTCTTTGACCGCGCTGGCGGCTGTTGGTTGGTCAGGGGAGACGTGAGGCTCGGGTGGGTGTTCCGCCTCGACGGAGAAGCCCATGGCCGTGGTGCGCTTGTTGTGGTGCTGCTTGGAAGGCAGTCGGCACAGATGATGCATGCAGGTGGAGGATAATTCAGAGGAAAACGTGGGGGCGAGGCAACGACGGCGAGAAAATGATGACCAAGCAAGGCCGGGACGGCTCAAGGCGGAGGATATCGAGATATACAGTAACTTCCCTGCTTAGTTCTTGGTAGGTTTGTCTGCTTGAAATACTCTGCTATTTGCAAGGTTTTTTTTTTTTTTTTTGTTTTTTTACAGTTTTGCTACGGAGGACTCCGCACTTGCTCATTCTCGTCAATCTTCGACGGTTACAACAGCCAACAACGGTCACGTAAGCGCCACTACCGGGGCGGGCAGTACGCCACCAGCTGCCATCCCGGAACGCCACAGCCACCACAGGTACTTCAATTCTAAATTGCGCAGGAAAAACCAGGCGCGATATTAATGATGATGATGGCGAGGTCGGCAGCCCTGAGGCTTGAGCCGCCAGGTTGATGCATGTGCTGTACGAGCTTTATATATTGGTGATATGTAGGGATAGCCCTAAGGGGCTACCGTTATCAAGCTTACAGAGGCGTAACCGAACCGGAACTCTGCTATTACCGCGTTCAGACCCAACGATATCCCCTGCAAAAGGTACCATCAAGGTCGACAAGCCATCCCGCCACGCAACCCGCTCTGCCAAGCTTTGGGGGCCACGAAGCTACGTAGCACCTCACCATCGCATTCACTTCCCCCTCTTTGGTCTGTCGGCTGCTGCTGCAACTCCTCATCCCTCGCCGGGGCAGTGATCAAGACATACTTTAGAGACATTTGAACCTTGGTATCACAAGGCTGGCTCGTCATATTGGAAAGCTGAACCGGCCCTTGAGCGCTCTCTGCATATTCTCGTCGGGTTCCCTGCCGCCAACACCTTTGCGCTTATTTGCGGATCAAGTCCAAGCTCATACGCCATCCGGACTAGCCGTTCATCATAGGGCAAGTAGTCCAGCTTCGGTGGATGGGGTAGGGCAGGCGGGTTTTCTAGCGGCTTGCAGTTAACAGGTCCGCCGAACAGGCAGAAGTACGGCCTGCGATGATTTTCCCGGATGCCGTGTGTGAAACTGGATACAGACGACCTTGGTGAAGTGCCGCGTGCCATGACGGAGCTCTACACGGCCTTTGAACGACATGGGGCAGGTATTGGGAGCAGTAGACGGATTGCATTCCTTGGTGCAAGATGCTCTACCGTCTGAAGCTGATGGCTGTACGAGTCCACACCTTGAGAGTCTCGTCTTTCTCTCGACACCAGTGTCAACAGTTTGAATTGCCAGCATCAGGACATGGCGTCATCTCCACCTGATACTGGCATGTTGTCCCCCGCCACGCGTTTCTCCGACCGCCCGTCTACCTAGCCAAGGCTCTCAGCTCGCTCTTCTCAAACAGCCAAATAGTCAACCGCATTCGGCAAGACGTACTCTTCATGGCAGCCTCGGCAATCAGACGGAAAATATCCATCCACCTCTTGATACAATGATGCAAGGAGCGGGCCGCAGCCCATCCCCTCACTCCACGTAGTCAGGAAGGCATCGGTAGACGGCGGAAGCGCCCTGAATTGGGGCTGCCGTACAGGGGTTTTCTGCTTCAACTACGATCATGGTTTTTTTGGCGGAGGGATCGTGCGAGATCCAGGCGCCGGGGCAGGTCGACGGGCTTTTTACTCTCCTGGGGACTTACTTGTGCGGTTTCCGAGTGCAGATTTGGGTGGCACGATCGGCAGGGTTTCCAGGGCGCGGGTTTGGCAAGATTTATGTTGCGACTTGCACGAGCTGGAGAATTGGTGTCTGGAGCGGGTATGCGGTGGCCATGGCGTTTTGATGCCGTTGTATGTGCCACGCGAGTCTATTTCGGCAACAAGATGCGGCGGCCACCTGCATCCAGTGCATCGCACACGATGCATCGGACCTGGATTTCTCGCCCGTGGCCAAGTCCCGAAGCCCCGGTGTTTGGTATCCCGCGAGCAGCACCGTTCCGCAGGAAATGAACCCGGGACGCGTCGTCCTTTTACGTCAGCACCTGGTGCGCCTCGCATCTATCTATCTGCCAGGGCTCATGGCGGTCCGTACTCCGTACTCCGTACACGAGCGGTGGCTCAACTCCCGGTCGCACAGCATGCAAGCATCCCCATGACCGAGCGACCGTCGCCGGACGCGACTTACGTCGAGTATCGCGACAATCTTCCGGTCGTTACGCAGCATATACCACGAGATGGCCCTCGCCTGCACGGCGCGGATTTGTACCATTGACGAAAAAGAACGTCAACGAAGAAAAACAAAAAAAAAAAAGAAAGGAATAAACAGGGTGCCACGAGCAACGGGCAGGTTCGTCGGAAGCATTGCCTGCGTAGATGGACGAGCTCGGCGACATGTCTCCGTCAACCACGCAGCATTCACAAACCGGTCTTGGAAACAACACCGCTCACGTACTCTGCTCTTGGGTCCGTCTTCAAGCGAGAAAAGTCGCCATGAGAGTCGTCCATCTCGCCCTGCTGCTGCAGGTCGCATGCGCAGGCAGCCTGGGTTCCCGTCAAGGCAAACGATGCGGCATCGACCAAGGAAGAGCAGCATGTCCCAAAGGCCTCTGCTGCTCCAAGGAAGGGCAAGCAGTCCCCCCCTGATTCCGCATCCCGCAGATACTGCTTGCCCCCTTTCCGACAACGCTGACATGCTATTCAGCTGGTGCGGCAACGGGTTCGAATACTGCTCCTCCCCAGCCTGCCAAGTCGACTACAGCGACAGCTGCGACGGCAACATTCGCCCCCCGGGCCCGAGCACCAGAGACGCAGACAGAGGCAAGCTCGGCTCGGTGCCGTACGGAGAGGCAATCTACCACTGCGAGCAGTACGGGGTGATTGCCCTGACGTACGACGACGGTCCGTACGAATACACGTCGCATCTGCTGGATCTCCTGCAAGTTGCGTCTCACCCCGAGCAGTTGGCTGACTTTTTTTTTTCTCTTTCTTTTCCCCCCTCGGCTAACCCAGGCGCAGAAGCACCAGGCAAAAGCAACGTTTTTCGTGACGGGCAACAACCTGGGCAAGGGCCGCATCAACGACGCCTCGCTCCCGTGGCGCAGCCTCATCCTGCGCATGGAGCGCGAAGGCCACCAGATTGCCTCGCACACCTGGTCGCACCAGCGGCTGCCGCTCGTCTCGGACGCTCAGCTCGACAACCAGGTCATTTACAACGAGATCGCGCTGGCGGACATCCTCGGCTACTTCCCCACGTATCTCCGTCCGCCGTACTCTGCCAGCGACGACAGGGTGGACAGCCGGCTGGGGGAGCTGGGGTACCACGTCACCTATTTCAACCTCGACACGGAGGGGTACCTGCACGATTCGGGGGAGGCCATTGGCATCTCCAAGGGGATATGGGACGGGGCGGTGGAGGGCAAGGACGCGGGCGGGACGAAGTGGTTGGGCATCGAGCACGACACGGTGTACCAGAGCGTGTACAACCTGACCGAGTATATGCTGGAGTCGTTGGTCCGGAACGGGTTTAGGAGCGTGACGGTGGGCGAGTGCCTGGGGGATCCCGAGGAGAACTGGTACCGGAGGGTTGGTGATGCGTGAAGGTAGAAGGCAGAAAGTCAGAGAGTACCGAGTATGTATGTAGAACTGAAAGTGGTCAAGTGGTGGCGGTGAATGACGGCAAGAATTAGGCGATGGCCTCTCTTGCTTACTCCATGAATTAATCCATCCATGGAAGTCGTGAATATGATGTAAGGGGATAACCAAAGAACTCACTCAGCCTTCAACGTCGGGCCTTTGGACAACCGAAACTGTTGGCCAAGGGCGACAATAACTATATTGCAGCTCTAGCTTGGTTGGGGTGCATGCATGCAATGCAAGGGCACCTTGCAAGGCACTCTCCACTAGTTCTTCTCCTCGGGGGCCGTCGGAAACGTCCATTCCACGTCCCCTCCTATGAAAAAGGGAGAAAAAAACAAAAAAAAAAAAAAAAAAAACTCTCCGTCCATCTCGACCCCAATCTTCGCCATCAACACGAAAGACCAGCCAGCCTTTCCACGGCGCAGGCACCACGACGCGCGTCACGGCCAGAGAGTCCTGCCCGCCCGCACCGCGCGGCGGCGGAGGTGCAGCCGTTGCCCAAGGCGAAAACCAAGATGGCACCAGACAAACGCCTCGACGGGCCAATGCCGACAGAGGCCTCCCGGAGCAGCAGCTAATCGCTGGCGCAGCCCCCCTCCCCCTTGGCCTCCCTTGCCTCAGGTGCTTTCAGCCTCCAGCCACGTCCCCCAATGACGAAGTCGGCCAAGCCCCAAATGGGGGCAAATGCTGGATCTCCCTTTCTGCGGAAACAGCCGCCCACACGCGCTAGTGGCACTAATCCGCGATAGCTTGCGCGTCGGCGGTTCCAGGTCTGCTGGTGCGGCGTGCTTGCTGGGCGGTTCCCCTCTGGAAATGCGTAAGAAAGCTTGTCTGGCCCTCTCCTGCCGCCCATGGCCAAGTCCCCATCTCACAACTCATCACACGGCCATGTATACCGACAGCAAGCTCATCATCCTGGCGGCCCTGGCAGCCACCGCCCTCTCCTCCCGCTTGCAGCCTCGCCAGACGGCCGATTTAAATGCGTGCCTCCAAGTCATCAAGACGGTCCCCACTCCGCCCCCTGCCATCCTCTCGGTCCTGCTCGACGAGTCCGTCACCGCGACGGACGCCTGCTCCCTCAGCGTCCCCAGCAGCCTGAGCGGCCAGTGGGCCAGCTACACCGCCGCCCAGTACTCGTGGTACAAGGCCAACGAGGGCCAGCTCAAGTCCAACTGCGCCGCATATTCAGAGTACTTGACGGAGACGGGTCGCGGCTGCAGCGGTGCCGCCGCCATCGCCTCTGCTACCGGCTCTGCCGCTACTACTCCTACCTCCTCTGTCACCGGCACCGCTACGGGGACGGCCTCCACGACCCCGGCAACCAAGACGAACGGCGCGGCTCGTGACGGCGGCGTGGCTGCTGCCGCCCTCGCTGTTGGCTTGGCCCTTGCGGTTCTGTAACGCGCCGGGGCTGCGAGAATCAAAATCACCTTGCTAGTACGGAGTAGGACCCCGGAGTATGACTTGACTGTTGGCATGTATAGAACGCACCGGATGCTGTGGCGGGGGCACGTGGTTTGAAAACAGTTGCCGAGACTTGCCGAGACTTGCTGGGGATGAAGCACGATGTTGCCTTGTTCTACTTGTAGGTAGTGTTTTACATAAGGTTAGGTCAACTCGTTTGTATAGAACCGTGCGCGGACCCTGGGATGACCCTTGATGAACCGTTGGATCCCCATTTTACTCGGTATATAAATTCCCCGTGCGCCACAGAATAGGTGCATAGTACGGAGTACATAGCGGGGCTCTTCCGCTTTAAGCCGAGTCGGCCGTGCATCCAAAACCGTTGTCTGGACAAGGCCTACCGGGGCGTGGCGTTGGCTCCACCCGTTTGATGTTGATCGTCAGTCCGTCCCTCGGCTAGGTACCTATCTAGGTACCTCCCTAGGTAGCTCATGCAGCATGGAATGCCATCAGACATTCCCTCACCGATGCTGCTTTCCCGCCGCGCGGAGAAATAGGAAAAGAGAGGCTTTGATTTCCCACAGTATCCGTAATAGTACAACTGCGCGCGCGCAGCGCATGCACGCACGCATGGCCAACTGCAATGTCCTCTCTGCCCCACGACTATGGCATAACGCCCGACCACGCAAAACCCCCCCCCCTCCCCGCGGCGGCGCCACGAGGGTCAATCAATGGCACACGCTCCGCACTAATGCTCGCCAAAAACAGCGCTCCGCTCTTCATGCACAAAATCACAGTGACAAGGCCGCCCCCTCTTTGTGCTCGTCGGCCGGCCGCCCGTGCGGCTCGGGCCACTCACTCCCCGCATCGACAGTGACCTCCTCGCCCACCGCTTTCGTCCTCAGGTCGCGCGAGCGCGCCTGGAACCTCTTGTTCTGTCGAACATGCTCGAGCTGCTTGTCGGTAAAGTCGAGGCGGTCCAGCGTCGAAATCAGCTTCTCTTCAACGAGCTGCCGCACGTGGAACGCTAGCGCCTGGTTTCTGAACATGCCCGAGTATCGGTACGACAGCCACACGTACTGGTTGATGGCGACGTGCAGGGCTTCCAGTCTGCCGAGGTACTCCTGCGCGGTTCCCTTGTAGTTTTCCAACTTCTCGTCCAGGATTTCGAGTGGGATTTCCTGGATGTCGAGCAGATCGCCCGTCGAGTTGTCCGCCACGACGCGGGCCAGCGCGCGGAGGACGTGCACGGCCCCCTCTGCCCTGAGCGCCACGGGCAGGTAGCAGAACGTGAGCCGGTCGTAGATGGTGAGCGGGATATCCTGGATGATGTCGGCAATCTCCAGGGCGTCGCTGCCGATGCTGAGCCGGTACCGGGGCCCGACTCTTGCAGCTGCTTTGATTCGCATCAGGATGAACGACAGGGGCGTCTCTGGCGGGTAGTATGACGCGAAGCGCTCGACGATGGCGGCGGGAGGTTGAATGCTGGCGTGTTGGATATCGTCCACCTTGACCTCGAACGCTCGGCGTATGCTTTTCAGATCCGTGCGGTCCATTGTTGTGACCAACCCAACCTTCTCCGGCTCCTCCTCGTTGCTGCCGACGCCAGTATTTTGCGCCGTTCTGTATCTTCCCGCCCGACCTCCAATCTGCTTTATTTCGGGAAAGCTTAATGATCTGTGCTGGTTGCCGTCGAACTTGGTCACTGATTCCAAAATCACCCGCCTTATCTCCAGATTGAGGCCCATGCCGATGGCGTCGCTGGCAACGATAAAGTCGTAGTCATTGTCGGGGTTGTTGAACAAGGCCGCCTGTTGAACTCGAACCTCGGGTGGCAAGGAGCCATAGATGATGGCGCATCGTCGTCCAGTATACGATTCGATGTTCCGCTTCATCACGTGAAGCGAGAGACGGCTAAATCCCACAATGGCATCGCCCTTTTTCAACCTGCTGTAATCTCCTTGAATGGCCTTGTCCATAGTCTTCAAAGGGCTAAGTCGCTCATATCGATGAACGACGCACTTGTCGCCAATGCTCGCGCAAATCGCCTGCAGGATGGGAACGGTTCGATCCTCTCCACACACATGCACTTCTTTGGCCTGGACTCCGAGAAGCGCCGACGTCCAGGCATTGCCACGCTCGGCATCCGCAATCATCTGAATTTCATCAATGACAGCCACATCAAACTGCTTGTTCAGGGGCACCATTTCCACAGTGCAGCTTGAGAAGTAGCGGTCGGTATCCTCCGGTATCCGTACCTCCTCGCCAGTGATCAAGGCGCAGGGCAAGCCCTTGGCCTTGAGCCTACTGTACACTTCTGTCGCCAACAGTCGAAGGGGGCCGGCGTAGACGCCGCTCTTGGAGTTTTCGAGAGCTTTAAGAGCATTGTATGTCTTTCCGGAATTGGTCGGTCCCACGTGAACATGAATCGTTCTCTGCATCGTCCGGGTAGCTGGAAACCATTCGTGCGGAAACCGAAAGTCCAAAAGACGGTTTTGACTCTCTTCAATCTCTTTGGAGAATTTCTCTCTAAAGATGAAAGACTGGAAAGAGTATTGAATCTCCTTTGTGAGACCCTTGATATCCCGGTTGAGGAAGGCGTCTCGAAAATTCCAGAAAAGGGGGTTCCTGTCGCGGCGAGTGACATTCTTCTCGGCTAGCGAAAACGCGTCATCGATTGCGTCCATGAACAGTGCCCCTTGTCGACTCAGCTCATCCCTCTTGAAGCTGGTTCCCGCATGTTGGTGCACTGCCAGCATATTGAGCACGACTTGCAGCCGATGCAAAACAGTTGATCGAAAGACGCCATGGCGACCTATGTGCTTTTTGCTCACGTCGAGCCTCAGCCTGGCCTCTGGGTCGTGGCCTAGGCTTATCTGTTTAAAGAGGCCCAGTCAATGCCTCCTCACAATCAGATAATGACGACATCTAGTCTGAGTTGGTACGGGATCCTGGTGACAATGAGAGAAACTCACCGAATCTGCGCGGGAGCGAGCTGCGACCCTTGCTAGAGACTTTGGCGCATTCAACGATTTGGCAAAAGGCTTCCCCGGAGGCGGCCTGTTCGCCAAGGAGGATTTCTTCTTCTTCTTTGGGGCAGACCTCCAATATGGGACAGAGACCGAGAATTGGCGATGCTGGCTCCTGATGGCAACATGAGCCGCTCGTGCGACCACGGTCGGGGGCAGGAATTTCATGACCCCTACATACGCGGGACAGCGGGCATTTCTCGGACTGAGAACAAGGCGCCGTGGAAATCGAGACTGATTCCGGCTCGAGATGGCGAGAAACAAAGCACGGGGATTTTCATCACAAACTGCACTACATTCTATCGCTACCCCTAGCTTTCACTTTTTTTTTTAGTCATTTGCTGCCTTTATCGGACCAGTTGGAAAATTGTTTCTCCATCCGTTTTGCGCTGCAACTAGCATCACGCCACAGCTTGTGTTGCGCCACAACTTGCTTCACGCTCGACTGCGATGATTGACGTCGTGTGGCTTGCGACCTCCTCCCCATCCTTGTCTTCATCTTCTCTCCCTCTCCAGCCTTCCTACTCCGTGCCGTAAACCTACCTGGTACCTGCCCATACGCCAATCATCTCGATACGACAAGATTCCACCCAGCTTTCCCCTCATCATCTCCGAACCGCATCCCTCGTCGCAGTCAACCCATCACCATCGACTATGGCGTCCTCTTCAGCGCCGGCCACGCCGCTATTCTAGTAAGCTTCTACATACTCGCAACCCGCCCAACACCAAAGCCTTTCTCACCGTTTGCCCACGGGACAACCCACCGGACTTCTAACCCGCACAACCCTCCCAACGCAGCTCCTGCATTGCGCATAAAACCACAATCCTCGCAGAATGCACCACCTCGGCGTCCTCGCAAACCTCGTCGCTCGCGTCCCTCATTCTACCCAAGATCGAGCACAGCACGCCGCAGAAGTTGACGTACACCCACGGCCAAAACCAGATCCATTATGTGTCCGAGGCGCCGTCGGAGCATCCCAACCACCCTGCGGCTGGCGGGCTCACGTTCCTGGTGATTGCCGATGCGTCGCTCGGCCGCCGCGTCCCGTTCGGCTTCCTGCTGGAGATACGCAAGCGCTTCTTTGAGCAGTTTCCCGAGAGCAGCGACTTTTCAGACATGCCAAACTACGGCGCCGGGTCGTTCAACGCGGAGCTGAGGAGCCTGATGGTTGACTACGGAACCACCAGCGGCGGCAGGGACGACGCCATTGGCAACGCGAAGCGCGAGATTGACGACGTCAGAGGCATCATGACCAAGAACATTGAGAGTCTGCTGGAGCGGGGGGAGAGGCTCGATCTTTTGGTCGACAAGACGGATAGGCTGGGGAGCAGTGCGCAGGACTTTAGGGTACGCAGCCGCGGCCTGAAGCGCCAAATGTGGTGGAAGAACGTCAAACTCATGGGGCTCCTCGGACTGGTCATCTTCCTGATAATCATGGTGATGGTCATTGCTATTAAGAATGCTGTTTCGACATAGGATTGACGGGTTAGGGAGCAAGACTGGTTTATTTTGGGCGAAAGGTAGGACGCAGCAGACTTATTGGATACCTGGGCGAACATGACGGCAACCATGCTTTCTTGTATACTTTTTTTTTTTTGTCTTTGCTTCTTTTCTCCTTAATTCCCCGGACCTATGCTTCACGATCGTCGACGGTATGAGACGTTGAGCAAAGTCGCAACACTCGATTTGCGCCGGCGCCAGCCTCGCGCTTTTAATTACATAACTTCTCCTGTACAATTCCAGACCGTCTCCAGGTATCACACTGACTGCAAGCAGTCGAAACAGTATATTTGTGCATCCACGATCCGTAGCATTTACTCGTTCACATGCCATTGAACAGCGGATTAACACTCGTCCACCACATGCCATCCTCGTCCATTCCCGGGCTGCCCATCCTCGCAATCATCGTCATCTTCACCCGCCCCAAACGCCAGATGCCTCATCAGCCCGATTGATCCCAGCGTACACCCGCCCCCCCGGAGTACAGCCCTCCGGCATTCCACAAGCTGAAAGCCTCTGAGCGAAACTCACAACCAGCCCGCGCTTCGCCCCGTCACAGCTTCGGGCTGCCCGTCCCTTCCCCTCGCCCATCCCGATACACATAGCCGTGCGCAACGGGACTCGCCGCAGGCGCACTGGACTCCTGCATATTACGCGACTTGCGAAACCCGTCGGTGAAGAAGACGGGGTGTGCGATGGCCGGGTTGTGCGCGTATTTGTCCCGTGTTCGGGGGGCTTGTCTGGTTCCAGACTCCATTGGTCAGAGGCGGTAAGGTGAGTAAAAGGATGGGCAAGAGATGGCCGCGGCAGAGGTTGTGACTTGGTTCATGCTGATGGACGGATTTGTTTGCGCCGGGCTTGCCCATGCGAGATGATGGGTCGTCCTGCCGCCTCGGCTGGTTCGACTGAGCAGGGTCAAGGCAGGACTGTCACTTGCCGAGGCACAAATCCTGACTAAGCGGCGTCGAGGTGGCGAGATTTCCGAATCCCAATGTATGGAGGAATCTATCGAATCCGCGACAATTACTGCATGTTGCTGTTTTTTCTTCGGGCCCTTGAAACCTCAGTGCATAGTTTTTTTATGCGAAATCGCTCGAGATCGTCAAACCACTCGGCATGCAATCCATGTACATCGAAGCAAAGCAAGTCCCAGCAAGCCAGTGGTATACCTAGTGATAAGTCGCCGCCGCTAAGCAACGCCGTCTTTTCCGTCCCACAAAAAAAAAAAAAAAAAAAAAAAAAGCAGTCCATATGCTACAAGCAATGCTTTACAGATCCATCAATTCTGCGTCTTTGAATGTTCTTCGTAAAACTCGAGAGTCAGCGCAGCCAGAAATCCGGGAATGCAGCCCTTTTCTCGTACCCAGAACCCAATCTGGTCGCCGATGCGTCTGGCGAATGGGCTTTTGGGCCCTCCGCCAACCTTCATCGTCCCTCGCTCACCGTCGAAAACGATGGAATTCTCGTGCTCGTCGGTCTGGGATGGGAAAAAGGTGCTCTCCACTCTCATCTTGCCGTTGGGGATAAAGGTAACCGTCCACCCCAGAGTCGAGAATATGGCTTCCTTGAATTCCTGCGACTTGGATCCCCACACCTCCTTCAGGCGTCTCGCCGATTTCTGGGCCGATGCCGTTTCCGCCTTGGCAGCGGCAATCTCTCTCTCCATGGCCCCCAGGACGGATGTCGGGATGACGGGCACGGCCGAGTTTGCGTGCTTTGATCGCAGCTGAGCCAAGAGGTCCGAATTCTCCTTCTTCAGGGCTTCCAGGGTACTCTGCTTGATGGCTTCGTAGTCTGAGGTGGGATTTGATCTCAGGGACAACACTCTGGTCGAGCTGTGCTCCTTGGCTGCCGACAACTGTTCTCTGTTTGCGGACAAGTCTCTTTCCAGCATTGCGGCCTTTGTCTGCAGGCTGCTGACCTCGTCTTGAAGCTTTCTGTTCTTGCGCATCAACTGGCCCATCTGCTCCTGAGCATCATCGTCACGCTCACTACGCGAGCGCTTGTTCCCCGGCTGTTGCGGTGTTGTCGGTTCCGCTCCGTTTTTCGCCTCTGCCGAGGATAAATTGCGTTGTATGTTCTGCATCACGGACTTGTAGCAATCAAGCAATTCCTCTAATTCCTGTATGACTTCGTTTCGCGCCCGATCGCGCTGTTCTGGCCGCATAGCCTGATCCTCAGCCTCAAAGGCCTTTACTTGTGCTCTTAGATACTCAACTTCCTTGAGGGCAAGCACACGTTGTCCGTCAATGCACATGTGCATCTTGTCCATCGAGAGGCTTGATGCCGAGGTCTTTGCTGCTTCCACTTGCTCTTTAAGCTGCGCCCTTTCATCTTCCAGTGACTGCATCTTGTTCTGTAGGGCAGCCATCTCGGCCCGCAAGGCGCCCAGCTGCTCTACATGGGAAGCCGACGCCAGGCGCTCTTCGACCAATGCTCTGGCCACGGCTTCCGGCGAGTCGAATGTCGAGTACTTCAGATAGGCCGTCCAGGCAAGGCGCTCATCCTCCAATCGTTGACGTTGTATACAAGCTTCCGCCAGTTCTGTCTCGAGAGTTTCTGCCGCCATCAACTTGCGCTGCAACGATTGTTTTTCCTCTTCCACAATCTCCACGGCCTTGCTCACGGCCCGAAGGTGCTTCAGTTCGCTGAGCTGGTCACGATTCGTCGCTTCCAAAGCCCAGATATGTTGCACCTGCTCAGTCAATTCTCTTCGGATGATTTCCATCGTCTCGGCGTCGCCGCTTTGCGCCTTTAGACGCAGCACATCGGCTTCGAGTCTTGCAATGTAGATTTCCTTGTCTGCCAGAGTGGAGTGAGCTTGCTGGATATTATCCTCGCGCTCTTGATTTTCCTGCTCCAACTCCTGCATCGAGTTATTTAGGGCCGTGATCTGCAGCCGCATGTCGTTCAGCTTTTTATCCGCAATTCTGGCCGCGTCGTCCTTGGCAGTGGAGAGGTCTTCTAGTTGTTCTTGCAGGAGCCGTGCCTCGTCCTGCGCCTCGCGCGCTTTACGCTCCAGTGCCTTGGCTTCCGTTTCCGACCGGTCCTTCAACTCCTCCAATTCTGCCCGCACAGACTCGAATTGGCCGGCAGCTTTGGCTTGTTCTGCCTCGGCCGCTTGCCTCTGGAGTAGTTCATCTTGCTCGCGTCTTAGAGCCTGCTCCATTTTGTGCGCCTGTTGCGACAAGGCGATTTCCTTTTCCTGCTCAGCGGTTTGCATTCGATACTGCAAGGTTCCTATCTCGGCTTTGAGAGCCTCGATTTCTTTTCTGTACTTTTCATATTCGTCCGCATCCGGGGGTGCCATGTTTTCCTTTGAGCTTTCCCGCGATCCTGGACGGACAGATTCCTCAGCCTGACTCTGGCGGGAGGAAGGGCGAGAATTGGCGTCTCCGCCTGTGATGAGATTGTACGACGGTTGGGTGGCTCTAAACGAAGCGAGCTGGATTCAGACACTTGGTTTCAGCATCGATACCCAAGCTGGCCCGCCAAAGGTGAGAGGGGAGAAGTCTGAGGACACATACCCGTGAGCGGCTCTGGACCCTGGGAAGAGCAGATGAGGCGGAAGCTCGCAGCCGACTGGACATTGTGCTTTGCAGCCCACGCGGTGCCGGAGCGTCGCCATCTTGTGGCGTCCTGCCACGCATGATTTGGGTTCTGCCACGGGCTCGAGTCGTCGTTGATCAGGCAGGCACGTCCGCAAAGGAACGTCGGTCTTTCCTTGTTTTGTTTCCCGTTGTCGGGACAGCTTCTGAGGTCACGTGATTGTCGAGGGGTTGAATGAGGCGCCTTGAAGCTGGACAAATGCCATGGACTGCGGAAGCAATTGAGGTTCAATCCAGTACAGATGCAATGACTGGATAGAATCTAGCCCTGGGGTTTGTCAGGGCGTGATAATATGCCAAATGGCAATTTTTTTGAGCCGAAGGGCTGGTTGTCCCTGCAGACCAATCCCCAGGTGCCGAATGCAACCAAGGCTCCAGGTAGTGATCCCGAACTGACATCACACCACCACCCTTGGCCTGGCCATTCGTCAGTACTTGAATGCTGCAAGCAGGATGATACAGCATACGTGATTTCTGGAATAAACCAAGTCGAACCCCGGACTCTGCACACCAGTTTCCATTCAATCCGTCAGAGCCCGCCAAGTTTCCACGGAGTACTCCGGTTCCGCTCAAAGTACGGAGTAGCAGGTATTTGACTCTGACAGGTACCCACTTTTCAAACGCGCCACCCAACAAGGGAGGCAGCTCTGGGCTACAGCTTGCAGACGCTCCAGTCCAGAACCAGACTGACTGCCACACCCCCGAGCATGCAAAGCAAAAAACATACTCGAGTAAGCACACAAGCACCGCGACTCAGACCCAACCGCCATCCAGCAAATCTTCAATCCAGGTACATGAACGCCTGTCTGGTCTCGAAAACTGCCATTGCCCCTCTTCCCGCGGCATCGGAGCCACCTTAGACCTCCATTGGACCATCGCAAGTTGCCGACCAACAAGCGGCACATATGGCGTCGACGCCAGCGTCGTTTCCTTGAATCCCACGCTCTGGCTGCTCTTGAACAGGACCAGACCCTTTGTCAACACTTCACTTTTCTTGCCATTGGCGAGCACAACCATCCCAGCAGCGTTCACTCGTTCCGCTGTTGTCGACGCTGTATCTCACCATGGTCCCCGTTGAACTCGGTCTGATGGTGAGAACCTGCCCTGTCCACCTTCCGAGAAGCCCTATTGACAGAGCCGAATCAACCTAGGCCGCTTCAGCTGCACGCCGACTAACAGCCGCATCTGCTATGCGATCTGTCCGAATATTGCCGCGAGGTGTCCTGATCAGTTCTTGTCGATTGCATAGGCCACGGCGGCAGATGCAGAGATGCTCGTCCACCTCGTCTGCGTCTCCCAGCCGCTCGGCTTCCTCGGAACCTCAAGCCCACGCTCCGACGTCGAGCTCCCCCAGGAAGAAAGAGTCAGCGGGAGGCAAATTCAACCTCTATGGCGACGATTGGGAGGATTCGGTGGACTTTGCCATCAAATCCTTTGAGGATCTCCCCCATCGTCTCTTCGGAGTCAATCAGCACATGATTATCAACTATGAGCTCAAGGAAGCTTTGCGACTGATGCTGCGCCAGTTTAACGCTCCGATTGTGTATTGCTTCGCATACGGGTCTGGCGTGTTCCCCCAAGGCGACATCAGCCGAAGCGTTACCGAAGCCGAGTTCCGCGCTGTACATCCTAAACCGCCCGAGGCCCTGGTCAAGGCGCAGAATGGGTGCCCAAAGATGATTGACTTCATCTTTGGTGTCAGTCACACGCAGCATTGGCATTCCATAAACATCAGGCAGTACCGGCAGCACTACTCGGCAATCGCCTCGCTGGGGTCCGGCCTGGTCTCGCGGGTTCAAAACTGGGGCGCGGGCGTCTATTTCAACCCCTTTGTCGAGGTGAACGGCATGCTCATAAAGTATGGCGTCACTAGCATAGACAACCTGGTCCACGACCTGACCACCTGGGACAACCTGTACCTGGCTGGCAGGCTTCAAAAGCCCGTCAAGATCCTCCGCGACCATCCGCAAGTACGGCTCGCCAACCAGCACAACCTCATTGCTGCCGTGCGCGCGGCTTTGCTCCTGCTGCCGCCGCAGTTCAGCGAAACCGATCTCTACAGCACCATTGCCGGCCTCAGCTACATGGGCGACCCAAGAATGGCCCTCCCCACCGAAAACAAGAGCAAGGTGGCCAACATTGTCAACAACAACGTGGTGCACTTCCGCCGCCTGTACGCGCCCCTCGTCAAGACGCTCCCAAACGTGGACTTTGCCACGCCGTGTCGTCTGGACGACCAAGACTGGGTTCTCGATCCCAAAGCAGACAGCCTCCTCCAGCAGGACATGGATCCCGTCAAGCGAGCCAACATGGTGCGCCGGCTGCCCCAGAAATTCCGATCACGGCTATACTTTCAGTACCAGAAAAAGCTGTCCATCTCCCGCGCGCAGTTCAACGAAATGATGCAAGCATCCGCCGACGACGAAGGCACATCCATCAAGCGCCGGCTAGGGGGCGAGCTCGAGCAGCGCATCGTCGCAGACGACCCCCGGCAACTCCGCGAAATCGTCCGCCTCGTCATCAAGCGAACCGTCAACTGGCCCAGCACCACGCAGTCTCTCAAGGGCGTCATAATGGGCGGCTGGGCCAGGACCATGCGCTACCTCGGCGAGAAATTCAGCAAGTGGAACAAGGGGAGGATGCAGCAAAAGCAGCTGCCGCCATCCACCTCGTCTTCCGAATCCGAACCGGGAAAGAGCCCACCGTCGGAACAAAACCCGGCCAAACGCGAAAAACACGACTGAGCAGCAACACGAGGGAAATGAACGCGCTCAACCGTGACCCTCCTGTAATTAACTTGACACGGGCTGATGAAAAAAAAAAAGCATTTTTTTCTTTGTATAACTTTGTATATTTTTGCGCGGCACATGAGTCTTCCCTGTGCTTTGCGCTTGGCATCGCGTTGTCACCGGTAAATGGATGCAGGTGGTGACAAGTCTGTATATAGAGGTGCATATGCGTCGAGTCGTGGTTTAGACGGTGGAGAAGACGCAGCAAAACATGGCCATGGACCTCTCCGTTGTTATTTAAGCGATTGTACGATTGATGACGAAACGGAAACGTCACATAACAGGCACCCAGACGCAGCGTAATTTGATGCGGCATCCCCCTGGGCCAACTTGCGACCTCCCCATGCTCATTCTAGTCGATTAACGTTACTCACAGGATACAATTTTTTTTCTTCTTACTATCACATAAAGGGTGTTTTGCGACAAAAGGAAATAAAAAAGGCGAGGAAGCATTTTCCTTTAATATCACATTAAAAAAAAAAGGGGGGGTGGGGGGGATGGGGGGGATGGAGAACAAAGGGAAGAAGAAAAGACGAGGATGCATTTTCCCTTCGCTCAAAATGAAAGGGAAAAAAAATGAGGGTTGCGGAAAACAAAGAGGAAGAAGAGAAGAGAGAGAGAGAGAGAGAGAGAGAGAAAAGGAGCGAAAAAGTCAGAAGGAAATGGAAAGGATAGATTCACCGCCAATGATTTTAACACCGCAAACTGCTTTTCCCCCCAAGCAGCCAAATGCACTTCCTCTCCAGACTTGCGCGTACACGGGTTTGACAAGTCGTCGGGTGTTGCAGCCCTCTCGAGACAGGCTCACCTGCCCTCGTAGTTCCCGCTTACTAGTTTCCGTGCTGCTGGAACATCTATCCAAGCCGGGCCTGGGCTGGCCGGCGCTCCGGCATCGGCGAATGGGTCGTCGTCGCTGGGATCCTTGCCCTTGCTCCGATCAGCTGGTCTTGAGATTGAGATGCCGCTGCCGACTTGGTCTCCCGCAGCGGCGGCGTATTCCCACCGAGCCTCTACGTGCCCCGGGGCGGGACACGTCCCGTCTGCTCCCACCACTCGGCACACAATTTTTGATACATCGCTCGTGACAGTGACATCGCCCAGCCGCCAGTAGATGAGGTGCTTATCCTTCAGATGTGTGCCGCTGGGTTTGGTCTGAGCGCCGCTGGCCTTTCCGTCGTACGTGGCGACGAGCACCACATTGTGCAAAGCGACCGGACAGGGGAAACTGCTCGCAGGATGCAGCTGGTACTGCAGGAGCAAGCCCAACTTGTCATCTTGCGGTTTCCAGACTGGCTTCAGCAGGATAGGGCAATGCTTCCCCAAAAGAGCAGTATCGGCCTCCTCGGCAAAGACCTTGTATGAAAAAGCGATTGATGTTCTGGAGAGATGTGAAAGGTCGAGGGTGTATTGGTCGGGTTGGTCAAGGGAGGCATTTTGAACAAAGATGCGATTTGGTCCGATGCGTTCTAGCTTAGGAAAGTTGTTTATCCGAATTGTTTCATGCGCTGCTGCGGCGTCAGTCAAGCCCAAAAAAAAAAAAAAAAAAAAAAAAAAAAAAAAGGAAAGGATTAAAAAAGGGAAAGGATCACAGAGCGAATGAAATCATGGTACGCACTCTTCTTGGATGACGCATCAGCGTCATTGTTCACAAACGCAATCTCTCCGGAAATGCTGGCCCTCTTGAGGGTTCCATCTACAAAGACGGCAGAGACGGTCTCAATAATGGATCCCTGCAACCCGGGACCATTCAACTCAGCTGGATGCTTGGCGTGGACAAGGCTTCGGAGAGAGTGACCCGACCGCACTGACTGACTGTCAGAGGTGCCCGCCAAACTCGCTTCCGAGGCCAACGCGTTAAGGGCAGGTGGGCGAGTGAGAAAAGATCCCGTCGACGGTGGGGAAGCTGAAATCGCAGGCAGGGAGGAGTCTGTTGAGCTGAGTGAAAGCCCGGGTGGCGGTACATAGATGGTGTTTCTAACATCTCGTCGACCGCGAATAGCGCTTGTTCGACGAGTCGCAGGACCAATCTGTAGCGATTTCGCAACATTAGACAGAGCGGCCTGCTTGGCTTCGGGATCCTCCTCCTCCACGGGTTGGTTTTGAATGTTTAGTCTCAAGAGCTGATCTGCCTCTTCGCCCGCTGCTTCTCGCTGGGCTTGAGATATCGGATCATCCATGGGCGCTCGGATAGTGTATCCTTCAGAATCTCTGGCTGGCTCGCCGGGTTTCTCAATCTGCTGGAAGGGAGGTGGTCCAGAGAGCGGAGGCGTGTCGAACAAGTCAGCCGAGCGAGTTCCGTTCGCGCCTTCAGCGCCCGCGCCCTCTTTCGTGCGCACCCCATTCACGCCCTCGCGCTGGCGATTTTCTCCGTTTGTAAACTCGTCCTGAGCGTTGGCTGGGTGGCGTGGGGTTTCTGCCAACGAAGACAGACGGCCAGCGTCGTGGAGATTGGTCGAAGACGTGTGCGGAGAGATGCTCCTGCCATGGCTGCTTCCAAGACGACCAAATGTAGCGCCACCCGGTTTACTGGGTGAAAGCGATCCAAACCCAGCATGGACGCTTTGTCGCCGTCTCCCGAAGAGGGTACCGAGTCGTCGCAATTTAGACTCTATCCAAGATAGATTAACAACGACGAGGCACATTACAAGGGAAAGATGATTTCAAGCGAGGGTTACCTTTGGGTTGCTCCTTGGGAAGCTGCTCGTTGAAATCGTCTTCTTGCGATAGCTGGGATGCAGAACCCCCAGTGGGAGGTGGAATATTTGTTGGCAGGGTGGAGCGCGTGGTGTTGGGATTTGGCAGTGGCAACCCTTGGTCTATCGATGGCTGTCTTCCCCCCGTCGACGATGGGCGCGTGGAGGACCTTGTCGGTGGTGGAGGCAGCCCAGCTGTCGTCCTGGACGCAAAATCATTAATCTCATCTTTGGTGTTGATTTCGATGACGGCAGCCAGAGTCCGGGCAGTGATTTCTTGGGCTCGCTGAACTTGTTCCGCCTCATATGTTTGGTACCGTGTGAGCACACCTCGCAAGTGATCTATCCGGGACTCGTCAACTGCTTGGAGAACTTCGAAAATATGAGGAGCTTGCAGCTCCCATTGCTGCGATGGGGTTTCCCCGATGTGCGAAGTGCCTTTGTCGGCCTTCTTGTTATGCTTTTCAAGAGATTTTGCGAGGGTAGTAAGATTTCTCGCAAGCTCATGGACACTGGGATAATGCCTTGGTTGCGCATAGGTACGTAGAGACTGCTCGACGTCTTTTTCGAGTGACTCGGAAAGAATGTGGTGCGATTTGGCCATGGACTCGACACCGGCAACAACGCGGGACCATGGGCCCTGAATTAGACTGATATTACACACTACTTTTCAGCTTTGGAAACACACGGGTGACAGCTGGTTTGGCGGGACACGATCTTTTCGGCGACATACCCAAGCTCGGAATGGACATCGGGGCCTTTATGGTTCTGCGCGAGTCGCCGCAGACCTTGCACGTATTGCTCCTCGATCCGATGACGCTCCTAGCCAATCGTGAATAAGCCCACTGTTAGCCATGGCGAGCTTTTCTGCGATGGCGCAAGTCTCAATGCTTCGTCGCAGGGCGTTGGAGGCTTCATACCTGAAGCCAGTCGGCAATGTCGACATTCAGCTTGTCGATGCGCTTCACCCGGTCGTTGAGAACGCGCGCAGCTTGGGTAGGCTGCAAGCTAGCCTTTTGGAGGTCCCAGTCAGCATCACGGAATGCCTTTGGTCGCGACGACGGGTTCGAGCAGATGCGTTGGGCCACTGCTGGGCTGGGCTAGGTGGCGCGAGGAGGCGATACTGAGCAGCGTTAAGACGTACCAGCATGGCGGGATATTCGGTCCTCGCCGTGTCATCCATGACGGGCAAGCAAGCAAAATTAAGAATTGGCGAGGAAGGGACAGATGGGGAAAGCCAAGGACAAGATGTAGGGCGGTTAAATGAGAGGTTGCATGATGGGGATGGATCGTAGGATGGGGAGACTGGTCAGCGATGAGCCGTGAAGGCGGATGGTGACCATGACGAGGCGTGGGGGAACACGGAGGTAACGTCTGGATGTGTGGCTGGTGGAGGATGTCAGTGTTACATGGCTGGCTGTCAGAGGTGCAGGCGAGGTGAGGGTAGCTAGCTAGGCGCATGAAGCAACTTGGAACAAGCAACTTGAGGTCCAGACTCTCTAGCTCTGCTGTGGCTTGGGGGAAGCTTATGTACCTAGCTGCCCGTGGATGAGATAGCACTGGTGTATAGGTGCCGTACGGGGCGAGACGAACGGGCCGGTCGCCCTGCTCTGACACCACCTGCAGCTGACTTCGAGACATGTCAATACAATCATGTACAGAATACTCCGTACGCTGGTGGGAAAATCTGGCTGCCATGGGGCACGAGGCCAATATGCAATGAAAAAGGGGCTTCATTTAGCCAAACTAGTCTGCAGTATAAGACTATCCGAATTATAACGAAATTCAGTAATAGTCTTACACGTTGTTATTGTCATCCTAAGAAATCACGGGCTGTCACCACGAGATGGGGGTTGTCGTGCGATGGGGCACCTACCTCCTCTAGGTACCCTACCTTATGTTAGAGTGCATTAGGTAGTATGTACCTCAATTAACTAATCCGGAAAGGAAAAACTCGCGTACCGGGAGAAAAACCTCATCTGCTGCCCAACGCATCGAACAGTACCTCTTTTCGTGTACTCCGTCCGTATGGTCGATTATTGGATCCCCCACTAAAAGGTGCCATAGCACTTCCCTCTCCCACGACCCAGACTTTTGCACGAGCCTTTCAGACTCTGGACCTCCGGAGGAAATCACCCAGGCCTTATTCCGTTGCGACAGCCTGCCAAGATGAAGCTGGACACGAGGGCGATGCGCCACCTGGCCTCAGAAGACTGGAGGGTGCTCACCGCAGTACGCACTCCTTCCTCCCCGCGCCCTCGTCGCCGCTCCCGAAGCTGACAGCCGCAGGTGGAAATGGGAAGCAGGAACCACGAGCTCGTGCCGACCGCTCTGATCGAGAAGATTGCCCGCCTGCGAGGCGGAGCCAGCAGCGTCCACAAAAGCATATCCGCTCTCGCCAAAGTCGACCTCATCGCCAGAGTCAAGGAGGCGAAATACGACGGGTATCGGCTGACGTACGGAGGGCTCGACTACCTGGCGCTACATACACATGCGACTCGCAAGGACCTTTACAGTGTCGGCACTAGAATCGGCGTCGGCAAGGAAAGCGACATCATGATAGTGGCGGACGAAAAGGGCACTCAGAAAGTGCTCAAGATCCACAGACTCGGGAGAATTTCATTCCGGACCGTCAAGTCGAATCGCGATTACCTCAAGAACCGTGCTTCCGGGTCCTGGATGTACCTCTCAAGGCTGGCCGCCATGAAAGAATATGCCTTCATGAAAGCCCTTCATGAGGAGGGCTTCCCGGTGCCGTCTCCTTTGGCCCAGTCACGGCATACCATTGTCATGACCTTGGTGGACGCTTTCCCTCTCAGACAGATCGCCACTGTTCCTGACCCAGCGTCTCTCTACGCCGATTTAATTGCGCTGATTCTCCGCTTTGCCAGCCACGGCCTCATTCATGGCGATTTCAACGAGTTCAATATTCTCATTAAAGAGGAGAGAATCACATCTGACGATGGCGTCGAGTCCATCAAGTTGGAGCCGGTTGTCATTGATTTCCCCCAAATGGTATCTATGGAACATTTAAACGCCGAGATGTATTTTGACCGGGATGTGGAATGCATAAAGCGATTCTTCTCGCGACGATTTCACTTCACCAGCACAACTCCGGGACCATTCTTCAAAGAAGCCAAGAAAAAGCTCGCCAAATGCGGCCTCAAAAGACTGGATGCATCTGTGGAAGCGTCAGGATTTACGAAAAAGATGTTGAAGGACTTGGAAGCTGCAATCAAGGAACAAATCGAGAAGCGAGATACTATTGGCTTCTCCGAAAATGATGAGGCCGAATCTGACGACGACGACGACGACGACGACGACGACGACGACGACGACGACGATGGTGACGGTGATGATGAAATTGATGAATTAGATAGCCTGGGGAAACAGGACTCAGGTGGAGATGAGGAAGGCGACAGTCGAGTATACGAAAGCCTTCTAGGTCAAGACGGGCTTGTTGCAAGTACACCTTTTTCTGGGGAAGCTGACGACGCTGCGCCTGAAGAAGTATCAAACGCCAAGGTGGAAACGGTACCACCTCACCAGAGTATGTCAAAGTTAGCCATATAAAGATAGATATCGACAGATTTCCCAAGTAATCATCAAACAAAACATCACTCGGTTGACTTTTGCGTGAAAACTGAATAACACCGTCATGGTAAGAGATGCAATAGTTTTCATTGGCGAAATGCCGCATTATCATCTACTTACAGTCCCAAGTCTTCGAGAATCTAAAGTACAATCCGTACAAATCGCCGGATAATTTTCTTTTGCACCGGTGCACCGGAAGGCAAAAGCAATAACATGCTCCTTTATAGGATATATCTGCTGACAACTCAACTGGCAGATTCGTACAAAGCAGGAACAAGACGACAAAGAAAAGGTGAGACGTAAGAACATCTGGCCACATGACGAAACATCGGACAGGCTATAAAATGAGCAAGAAGCCAAGCAAAAGATATTGACGATCAAAAAAAAGTCAAGAGGAGGAAAGAAAAAAAAGAAACCTAAGAATTACTTCTCATTTCGTTGAGTGCCAGTTGGAGAAGGTGATCTTTTCCCATTGGTGACGGCCACGACGGCAGTTGCGTCTGCGTGAACCGTTACACTTTCATCACTGTCCGAAGACATGGATGCAGGAGCTGTCACGTTTACATTCGCGGTCGTAGCGATCCTGACACCATGAGTTAGAGCATACCAAACGCATCGCACGACAGAGCATACTCGGATAATCCACGTCGGGTCCCCGAGTGCTTCATTGCATTGCCATCCTCGTTTGACGAAGCAGAAAGTCCACTGGGATCATGTCAGCAAGAGCATAACTATCAGTTTGGAACAAATCTGATCACCTCCGAGAAACCGGAAGGGCGCGACGCCACTGAGACTGCTGATTATAAAGCGTAGGGCTCATTCCCACAAGGGGTGTACCGTAAGCCCCAATATTGTATTCGTTTGTACGAAATTGTCGCCGTTCAGCCGTTACTCGTTTAAGCTCCTTCTGAGACGGTGTATCGGCATAACGAATGTTCATCAGAAGTCCCTCCTCACCGACACCCAAACCGTTGTACTTTCTGATAATTTCATCGCAGATTTCTCGACTTTCAAATCTGCATTTGCTGTTGATTAGCGGCCCGGATTATCACGTGTAAATAGCTTACATACCTAGCAAATCCAACGCCGCGACTGTTTCCCATGCTGTCGCGGAGAATTTTGCTTGAAAGAATAGTGCAGCCCATGAAGATTGCACCAAGTTCCTAAAAAACCGCAGTTAGTCTCCTCGTCTGCGTTTCCAGGCCTCGGAAAACTCACAACTTCGGTCAAGGTCTTTGGCAAATTGGATATATACAAGTTCGTAGAGCCTTCATCTCCCTCAGCCTTGAGCCGCGAATTAAAGGATTCCTGAATAATCAATCAGTGCATCTTCACCCCCAACTTTTTGCATCCAACTTACTCTCGCAAAGCCAACCTCGTAGCCAAGCCGATGGAATCCACGAATACACATTTCTGAGTCCTGGACATCGAAAAACTTGGCGAAGCCGAACCTGTGGGGACTTAGTCTCACATGAACTTCATAAACTCTTGGTCAACTGACCCTTTGCAAGCTCCCGTTCCGGTGTCGATAATAGCTTTGGAAGTCTCGACAGGTCCGAAGCGTGATGCAAATTTGTAGAGAAGTTCGTCATCCGTGGTTGGATGAAGTCCACGAATGTAGACATTTCGGTTTCCTGGAATTCGATTTTCGAGACTTTGTTCAAGACTCTTCATCTGGCTCGGTGGTGTGAAAACCGCAGGGACAGCCCTTGGGACAGCAGGGTCCTGCTTCAGAAAATCATCGATTGTACGATCCGGCACAACCGCAATGGCAGGCTTGGTGATGTCAGTCTGAAGGGCTGGGAGTCCCAACTGCTGCGGAGAAGGGGTGGTGTAAGCTGATCGATCGAGACTCGCAACCCGGGGTCCAACATCACGCTGCGAAACTGTTCCATAGAAGGGAGTGGCGGGAGTCGATTCAGTGGTGGAATAAGATCCACGGCGGTTCTCCAGGCCTGGCACCTCTGAAGGACCACGGTCTACCCGAGGCTGGGCAACATTTGGTCTTCCGGGGGTGTAAGGCATTAAAGGCATGGGAAGACCAACGTATGGAGAACCGTAGGTGCCGGCAGGAATTCCAAAGCCTGAATATGGGTTCTCGTTTCCATGGTTCATGCCAAGAGGTTGATGATTCATTGGAGCAAGAACATATTGACCGTCTGGTCCGAGGACATAAGCGGGACCAGCACCCATGGGCATTGGTCCGGTGTTGCTAGGAATCCCCAGCCCTCCCAAGGAAAGTCCTGCAAACTGACTTAACATGGAATCTACCGCTGGGTGCGCAGCAACGTGGCCATGTAAGTGCCGTCCAGTGGGGTTGGGGAGAAATGCTGCCCCGATATTGCTTCCGGCGTCCATATTTTCGTTTAACTGTTTCCTTTGTATGACTTAAACCTACAGCTCAAACGACGGGTGGTTAGTATTGATGCTGGGTAGGGAAAAAGAGCCGTCAGGAGGGAGGGCAAGTGCTTGTTTAATCCACCACCAGGAAGTGAACGAATGAGTAGCACAGAATCAGTGTAGGCGAACATTCTTGCAGACTATCGAAACATGGAGAAGTGAGATGGGATCCGACGTACTTTCTAAGCGCGAAGTATCAGGCGGCAACGATGATGTGAGCTTCAAACAGTTGAAATCTAGTGAAGAAGAATCTATAGAAGGTCAGCATGGAAGACATGGCCCGCAGTTATATCGGTCACAGTCTCGCGACCAAGGTTCCTTTTGTCGGCGGAGGGGAAAATAAGACGATGCGTAAAAGTAATCAAAGGTAAAGCGGCCGATCAGAATGGCCAAACCGCTAGTTACACAACCAAGGAATGTGAAGAGGATGGAATAGATGGAACAAAACAGAAGAGAACTCACATCGACTTTGCTCGTGTAGCTACGTGATGGTCTAAGCCAGTCAGAGGCTGCTGAAGGCAAATTTGCTACCAAGACACTGATATGAAGCAAGAAGTCAGTAGGATAGAACAAGCCATCAAGCAAAATGAATCTTCAGGAGGTATAGTTTGCCACGAAGAAGATCCGAAACGTCGGTCGGCCTGATGTTGTTGATGCTGTGAAGAGAGAAGAGGAGGAGGAGGAGGAGAAGGGAGAAGAGGAAGAAGAGGAGGAAGAGCGAGGATAGTTGCGATGTTGGAGAGCAGAGATGGTGGGAGATGCACAAGCGACAGTGCTTACCTAAAAATGCAAATAAGTTGCTGCTGGGGTAATTGCGATGCTTGTTTAGAATAGAGAGGAAGGAGTCGCAATGTCGTCAGAGCAAGCCAGAATAGATCATATGTGAGTAGGCGGGTAGAAAGGATCCTGCCATAGGCTGTTTTAAGAGCACGATTTCTGGAAGAAACGCAGAAAGAAGGGGGCGCGAGAAGGAAGCAAAAGACAAAAGCAACTGCGCCGCGGAGTGACGACAGTCAAGCAAGCAACCTGCAACCTAGACGACATGGAGTTTCCCACTGTCAGTCACCCAGAGTCAGCCGGCAACCACTTCCATCTCATGTTTCAGGCGGTTGGGAAATCGAATCTGCCCACCGAGAGCCAGGTATATTCGGCAGCTGCGAGGCGGTTGCCAAACAGTCTGGTCTGGTCTGGTCTGGTCTGGTCTGGTCTGGTCTGGTCTGGTCCCACCAGAACAGCTGGTGACGGCGCAGCCGGCCTGGGGCTCCTGCTAGATTCTCGCGTTTGGTTGTTGTCTGGTCGGTTACTGTCTCCCGACCTCGTGAATCAAGGGATTGATGGCACGTTTGTCCTGTGCGCCGAAACTAAGTGGATATTGACTTTGACCTCTCCGTTTGAAACTGGACTATGGTATACGACACAGTCAAGGTGGATGATTCGGCTCTCCAGCGTAGATTCAGTACCAACTTGAAGACATGAGCATCAGAGCAAAGCAACCCGAAGTAACGATGCTTAACAACACAACAAGATGATACCAACTCGAGAATTCACGGTTCAGGCAAAAATCGCTCGCCTGCGCCGCTTGGTCACCAACACGCCAGAGCAATTCAAGATTCAAGAAGTTCGCAGCTGGCCACGGTGGGACGACCCGGGCTACATGGAGAGTAGACCGAGGTCCCAGCTGTTCGCTGGCTCAAATCAACAGTTGCATGTCTGCGTAGTTGCTTTTTACCACAACTCAGACACAGACGACATTTGGTCTGGGGCCGCCCTGGGGGTTGAGCACTTGTAGCTGCGACCTCAGAATGCATTCATTAACCCATTCTTGCCGCACAATATCCAAAACCAAAGTATCCCCTTGCGCGCTTTCCCAGCCCGATTAGAAATAAACACTAACAAATATCAGATGCAGTCTTTTTCTGGGTGGAAAGTCGAGAAGTGTTTGCAGCCTCGCACGTCCGCGAATTACAGCTCCACGAAAGTCCGATGGTCACATGCATGTTTGAGGCTAAACACCAGTTGGAGTTGGGTGAGGTTGCTTGGCTGCCAGCCGAAGGCACCTGGGCGTTTCTAGCTCAAAGGCGACTCGAGAAAAAAAAAAAAAACAAGAACTTTTGCTTTGCCTCATCAAGAAGTTCCCGACGTCGCCGAGACTGTTCATGATGTGTGACGGTATTCTGCTGAATGCTCTTTGAGACATTTGGGCCAAAGGAGCTTTGACGGTCCATCTTTTTTTTGCTTTGCCGTTACAATGTGTTATCTCGGGCCACCGTCCGTTCAAAGTGAGGCCATCTTACGTTTGTGGAGTTTGAAGATACTGAACAGCAGAGTTGGGGCAGACAAATCTCGCTTGCTACGGCAAGATTTCAGTCGACGCCTACATGGATTACGTGCGGGTGAAGCTAAGACCTCGCGGGTGGTTTCCCCGAGGTCGAACCAATAATAAGAGCGACTAAAGCGCCCCCATTCAGTCATCTAACGCTAGGGAGAAAGGGGAGAAAGGGGAGAAAGTGGCCACTGGCCAGACTACATAGGTCCCGAAAAAGGAACGGCCGAGTCTCGGGTCTTTGTTGCTCCGCAAGAGGAGTGGGGCCAGAGGCGCCACCAGGTGCATCAAGCAGAATGCTGCAGACTCCAGACTTCAGAGTACCGGCATCGAGAAGTTCTCTCTGAAATAAGAAAAAATATCGGCAACCTTTTTTCGTTTGATGCATCCATGACCATTTTGATGTATAATCCTCGATATAGAAAGCCATTGAAAGAAGGACAAAAGAAGAAAGATAAAAACGATGAAGGATAAAGGATAAAAAAGAAAGAAAGAAAGACAAAACAAAGACATAAGTCCCAAGGCCTCGGCGCATGCCCAGATTGTACTGCACTGCACTGCACTCCACGTCACTGATAAGGCGAAAGAAGAAGAAGGAGAAAAAAAAATCGCTGGCTGGCACGGTTCGTGAAGACTGACTCGCAAGGCTCATTTTTCCAATCGTCACCTTATTCAGTGTCTTTCCAAATCACCCCCTCGTTTCATTTGGAAACTGTTCGACGAGCCAGATAGGCCGCGAGACCCGATACATCTTGTGCGCCCTGTTCTCCCGAGGAGACTTATAAAGCCATGATGCTTGCTACTCCTTGCCAAGTCGGCGCAACCTCGAAGAAATGCCTGCATGGCAACTACGGTCACTCGCTATTTGTACTGTCTAGACAGATTGCGACGGGCGTAAGGTGCTTCCTAGGCAGCGAGCACAGACCTACCTTTTGCATCTGGTAACATTTTCATCGCGAGCGTCGGTTACTTATGCCAACTAGAGCGTGTCTGCCGGTGCGGACAGCGGCCTTGACGTTCACAGCGACGGCTACGGGGTACATAAGACGGTGTGGGCCATTCTAACCCAGATATAGGATATATAGTTCCCGGGATAACTCATCAAACCGGTAGCCCGCTATGTTTTGTATCATCTAATGCGATATCTATGCAGTAGGTTACCCATCCAAAAAAAAAAAAAAAAATATGAATCGAGTTGATGGCAACCCTCTGTTTTAAGCCCACATCGACGACCATGCCTGACCGAATCCGCGTTCGTCGTTCGTGCCGCAAACTCTTTCCTACGACCAGACATCCTCCTGCAAGTTGGCAGTATTAGCAGTCATGTCTATTGAGCCGGAAATGGCCCAAAAAAAGACATTGTTTCCCCGACGTACCTGGTACTGGTTCGCTGCTCTCATGTTCTTCACAATCTCCTCGCCCTTGGCCTCTGACACGCCGCGTGACTCGGCAATGATTTGGGCCAGTACGGTGTTGACTTCGCGAGCCATGTGGGCGGCATCACCGCAGACGTAAAAGTACGCCTTCTGCGACAGGAGCTCACCAATCTCCTTGGAACGCTCCTTGAGGCGATGCTGAACATACACCTTCTTGGAGGTTTCTCTGGAGAAGGCGGTGACAATCTCGAGCGTATCACCGAGGACCTCCTTGTATTCCTGCAGAAAAGAAAGGAAAAAAAAATTGTCAACGCTCCATGGCTGAGCCGGAACTCGTGCACCTTGTCCGTGACACTTACCTTCCATTCCGATTCGTACAAGAAGTCCTCCGAGCGCCTTTGACAGCCAAAGAATAGGATGGTGCGTCCAACTGTCGCTCCGTCCTGAGCTTGCTTGGCTCTCTCCTGGATGAAACCCCGGAAAGGAGCAACGCCGGTACCGGGTCCAACCATAATGACGGGCTTTGCAGGGTCCGACGGAAGCTTGAAGTTTGAGTGGCGAACATGGACCGGGACGTGAATTCCGTCAAACTTGTTTCGAGGTCCGTTGAGCGCATAAGTGTGGCCAAAGGGAGATGGGTTGGGGTCTCCGTTTTGCTTCTGCTTGAGGGCGAAGAGATAGTTGGTAGCTACACCGCGGAAAGGATCCTGCCTGGCAGGAATCACCTGGGATTCGATGACGGCGGTGATGGAGATCTTCTTCGGCTGAACGAGAGAGGACGAGGAGATGGAGTAGTAGCGGGGTTGCAGCTTGGTCAAGCCCTCGACGAAGACGGAGAAGGGTATGTTTGACCATTTCTCGCCCTTGCCGACGGCCGCCAAGAATCGCGCAATGTTGTAATAGTGAGGTCCGGTCTTGTCGTGAAAGTAATCCTTGTCGTTTCCGAGCCGCGTCATTTCGGCCTTGACCTCGTCGTTGGGGGAGAATGCGGCCAAGGTGGACACGAACTGGCGAGAAACAGGAGCGCAGATTTCGAGGTGGTAGCGGGCAATGACGTCGTAGGTAGTCGGGGTCGGGAAGGGAACCTTGGCAGTAGGTTCCAGGGCCTTGACGCCAATCACCTTGTCTCTCTTGTCCTTGAGGTCAATAATATCCAAGAATCGGTCCACTTCGTCTCCAGGGTTAGTAGGCCAGATGGCAACGTGATCGCCGGTCTGGTATGAAAGGTTGGAGCCATCAATGTCGATTTCCATGTGGATGCAGTTTCGGTCCTTGACTGAAAAGAGCTCCCGGGATTCCGCGATGGGGGCGATATAAGGGTTGTGGGAGTTGAAGGGGCCCTTGACGGCATCTTCCAGGTGCATCTTGTTCGGCTCCCCCAGGTAGACCTCGGGCGACTCGGGGGTCAGGTTATCGCGGTCGACAATGGAGAAGACGGGATCGTAGACGGCCTCGCGTTCCTCCAGGCCCATCTTGTCCGCGAGGGCAGCCCACATGGGCTCTTTCCAAGCCAAGAAGTCCTCCTCCATGGTGCCAGCGCCATCGTCCCCCTCGCCCGCCTCGCCGATGCGATGGGCGCCGAGATTCCGGAGCGCCTTGTCGACGTTGCGGACCATGGAATTGTAGTGCTCGTACGTGTTGTTGCCGAGCCCGAAGGCGACGTAGTTCAAGTTGCCGAGAGGCGGATCGTTGCCCTCGGAGAAGGCGACGCCTTCGCCGGTGATGAACTCGTAAAACTCGACGGCGTTGTCGGTGGGTTCGCCCTCGCCGTACGTGGCGAGGACAAACATGGCAACCTTGTCGCCAGACATGGTGTCGAGGTTGTCGTAGTCGTACTCTTCCAGGTCGGCCACCATGGTGCCGAGGCCGAAACGGCTTTTGCCCTCCTTGGCGAGACGGGAGGCGTAGTCTTCGGCGGTTCCGGTTTGAGAGCCATAAAATATCACGCAGTTCTTGCCAGACTCGTCCATCTTCTCGACAATGTTCCTGGAGCGCCCAGCCTTGGCGCCATTAGCATTAGCGAAAGCATTGGCATAGGGATCCTTGGTGACGCCCCATAGCGTGCCCTTGGTGAAGTATGCCAAGGTTCCGAGGAGGAGGGCCCCAAGGACAACGATGTCGAGCGTATCCAGCTCAGCCATGATGGGCGGACAAAGACGAGGAAAAAGAAGGGGGGAGGGTAGGGGGGGGGACAAATGGGAGGCGCCGGCAGGAAAAAAAAAAAAAAAGGAAAAAAAAGAAGAAAAAAAAGAAAACGGACGGCGCTCGATATTCTGCAAAGCCCACCCGGCCGAGTTGATCTGGTGATGAGCCAACTCTCCAACTCTGGCGGCAGCAAGAAAGGCAGAGGAGCAGATGGATGGAAGGGAACGGATAAGATTGATTGAATTGCTTTTGTTGGCGAATTGGGTGGGATCTTTTGCAGGGGCCGGCTTCAAAACACGATCCGTCGGCCGGAGCGGGCGGCAGGCTGCTGCGATTGAGACTAGCAAGACCGCCCCAGTCATGCCACTGTCACAAGCCTGGTCAGCTTGCATGTACCAGACTCCGTACGGTGATGATCTACCCCCGATAACAGCTGGTCTCATCAGTGCTGGTACTGCTGGTACATGCAGACTTTCTGTACCTAGGAGGTAGGTACATGTAGGTACCTAGGTAGGTACCTAAGTGGAGGCACTGAACTGGCCTCGATTCCAGCACCATGATCCCGGCAGCGCCCCAACGGCAGCCAGCGACGAGAGGACGACGGGGGGGGAAAAACCGACTTTGGGTACATGTATTGACCTAAAGCAGACTGACTACCAAGTTGGCGCCTGCTCGGCTTGGATACCGAGCCCCGACATAGCCCTCTCTGCATGATCAACAACAACCACAATACCACGCATACTTGCACTTACTACCCACCTCTGCGCCTAGACGGGCGCATCCTCATCCCTCCTCATCCCTCGAGGCCTCGCAAGTGCGGGGAGGGCGGGAGGCCATGTCACGGGGAATGGAAGGAATGGAGCCGACGAACCCGCTTTCGGCAGTCTTGACAAGTCTCGTGTGCCGCCCTCAAGCCCCCATGACAGGTTGAGACAAATCCAAAATCGAACCCCCAAGCCAGGACCGGTTCGCTCGTGGTTGCGACTGCGGTCAACGAGGCTGGGGTAACATCATGTCAACGTCCTGTTCCCTCCCGCGTTGACCTGTTCGCCCCGCGACTTTGTCTCTAACAGGTAACAGGTTGACACACACAGTCGCTCTCATACCGCACGACTTGTCGGTTCTTGTTCAGTTCACCGAGACGAGAGGGTTGAGCCCTTTGCCCGTTTGTAAAAATTCGGTGGGATTCCCTACACGTTGGAGAATCGACAGGGTGACAAGAAAGTCGAGAAAGTCTCTCACTTTGTCTGCCGCCTGCCTTAGGTAGGCAGGTACCTAGGTACGTAGGTACATAAAGTACCTACGATGAAACGCTTGGGGTTTTGCTGATTTTCACGGCTGCTATTGACGGCTCTTGGGTGAACAAAGCGCCGAGGTCGGCGGCTCGGCCCTGGCGCGCATCAACTCGTGCAGCACCGGTGCAGCCAGACCACCGGTGTTGGGTTGCAGTGCGGACTAGTATGTACATACATGTACCTACCTTAGATAAGGTAAGGTAGGTACCTTATGTAGCTCTTAGCCCAGCGTCTCTAATTAGGAGGTATCAATGTATTGCAGGTGCGGAGTTATCTATACGGACGCTGGAGTGAAGATGCTGCGAGAGGTATAGCCGGCTGTTCAAGCCTAGCTGTTTGATACATAGCAACCTCTTTGCACGGATGTTTGTTGCCAACCCAACGTTATGAACCTTAGGACCCTACATGACGAGGTAGCTGACTAATGACGATGCGATTTTCAACCAAGTTGAAAATCGCTATTAGGGGCATTTCTTCCTCTATAGGTATATTTATTAAACTCTATCATGACAGATATTCCCATAATGACTAGAGCTATAATGAGGCACATCGAATGCCGCGGTAGCGGGTAATGTATCGCAGTATATGAAGCCCTGATAACGCCGCACTTTGAGTGGCAACAGGTACATAAGCAGCCATGACTAGTACGTGTACCTAGGAGGTACCAGACAGAATATAATCTTCCCACTGCAGTGAAAAGAGCGCACATTACCTGGTCGCAGACTGCAATTGCTACGTATGACCCTTGCATGGAGCACCTCATCTTACCGTCGCGGTGTGCTTTCTCGAAGCCGGTTTTCCCCACGCATTTGACTTAAAGTTTGTTTATTATGCGGAAGTCGTCAGTCTGGACTCCAGAACAACTTTGACTTTAATGTAGTGGGTCAGGTCAATAGCCATGAACGCAATCCTGGGTGTATTGAACGCTGACTAAGCACAATGCCCGCCCGCAATTGGCGGGTCAGAGGCAATTGGGCGCCCGGCGAGAGTACTGCGGTATGCAGTGCCGCATGTCGTCCACGTCGTGTCGTTCGTATACACTGTCGCATAGTGTGTCATGATATTTGATATATATATTTCCTTTTTTGGATATCTCGGCCCATATTGTGCCCAAGCAGGTTTCACAGAGAGCATCGAGGCTTGCTGATACTCTCTCCCATTTGCCTGGCTCACGGGTTTACAACCACGTCGCAATCGCTACTCCGTTGACATGACCGTTTAGCCTGTCAATGCCCTATGCCATCTTGCCAGAAGTTGGGCGTCGGTCTGATTCGAGATGGGTGAGTAATTGTTGCTCATGTCGTGCAACTCATTGCCTGCTGGTCGATCCTCTCCCCTCTGGCAGCAGCACGTCTAACCCGTGCTTCACTGCCCATTCGCTGTGGAGCAATTGCAACAGTTTTCCTTCCGCGTCTCACAATGCGGCCGGAGGACGGAAACAACCTGCAGTACTAACCTAACTTGATGAACAGGCCCCCCTCAAGGTCTCCCCGACAGCTCGCAGGACCCCCCGAAACTGTCAATGCGCACAGGGTCGATATTCAACGACGAACCCGATCGTGAGCCCTTTCGGGACCAGACAATTCGCCCAAGCGCCTTTACAATCCCGTCGCGACCTTCGCCGCATTCCAGGGAATCTTCGGCTGACCAAACAGTCCATGCACCGTCCATCATAACATCGCCGCGAGCACAAGGTGCGCCATCACGGCAAGGCCTCGTCGCCGCTGTCGAACGACCGATAGATCACAGCAAAACCGCCGCGTACGGACATCATCGGCAGACCTCCATAGTCCATGGCATCCAACACTCGAGAAACGGCAGCGTGTCTAGCATGTCCACCAGCCCCTTGAGCCCACAATTGATTGCTGCGGCCGGCCTTGCTGCCGACAGGTCAGACTTGCAATCCATGGGCGCCAGGTTAGATATGGAATCATCAGCCTTGCCCTCGCGGCCTGGCACGTCTCTGGCGGGACCGACTCTGGGCCCTGTAGGCTCTATACCAATGGAGAGGTCGGCTTCCGCTGCAGATATCCCCCTTCAGGGCATGACACAGAGAAGGCTTGAAAGGATGCACAGTAGATCGAGGCGGGAACATGCCGCACATCAATCCCATTCTCGACCCCACAGGGACGACCAGAAAACTGTCGGAGAGTACGCTCTTCATGTGCTGTTCACCTCGGTAAGGACAATGTTGCGAAGAACCGCTCCTTCTCCCGGTAGCCCGCACTAATCAATTGTATAGTTCATTGCTCAAGCAGAAGAGAAACTCAGCGAATGCATCACTGTTCCCTTTGAACCTGAGCCCCAAATTGACCGCGTTTGCGGGCCGGGCGTCGATCCCGCGTTTGACCAATTGATTGTGGCCTTGGGACATATCGCAAGCCCCAAGCCCAAGGCCCTCATTGATTCAATGATGTTGTGGAGGAAAAGCAAAAGCGATGCTGCCAACGAGGCTCGTAGTCAGCTTCAGCAGCTCCGCGGAATTCAATCAGGAGGCCCTTTGCTACGCAGAAATACCGAACCGTTTCAGCCTGGTCTGGGAGCAGGGGTGAGCGATTCTACGAACCCGAATTCTGCGACGCTGTCTACAAAACAAGAGTTTGTAGCTCAGCAGGAGCGGCGTTCGACTGTGTCCATCTACATTTTGTGTCGAGTGCTCCTCGAAGTCATTTGCCAGAGCAACCTGGCTTCTATAACGCCGGAAATGGAAGACAAGCTGGAGAGCATCATATTCGGCCAGCTCAAGATTGCCGACACCGAGCAGCTCCTGCTATCGCCGCTGAAACTCGCCAACTGGAATCTATTCGCACAGTTGCTGGGGCACATGAGCGGCATCAACTTTGCGGGAGTTGCGCGTAGGTTTATCGAAGATCTCGATGGTTCGCTGCAGGAGAGGTCAATCAAAAGCCCGACCTCTTCAACGAGCCGAGACGCTGAAGGGAAAATTGAGCTTGTTCTTGGCGGCATGAAGCACTTGAGGATCAAGGTCTCCCCGGAATCTGCGTGGGAAAAGTCGTGCGAATTCCTCGTTTCCCTGGGCCGCCTGTTCAGCAAGTCGCACGGCCAAAAGGTCAAATCAGCGTTCTGTCAGGCCATAGACATGCTGTTGCTGCGAATCGCGGCCAAGGCTAGTAATAGCCATCTTATGCACCCGAAATGGTCCGAAGTCGTTGCCGCAACTAGGGATCGTCTAGCACAAATGTTTATAAAACCCCGCCACTGGGCGGTTGCATTCCCTTTGACCGCAACATTGCTCTGCGTCTCATCCCCCGAGACCTACAGTTCACAATGGCTCCAACTGGTGTTGTCGGTGCAAACCAAGGTGAAAGACAGGTTCACCAAGCCGCTCTGTCTACAGGTTATTTCGAGACTGATCTGGACATACCTTTACCGCACCAACGACAACTGCCAAACCGCCATTCGAAAACTGGACGATGTGATGAGGTTGATCCTGCCCACTTCCAAGCGGAGTATCGTCGCCTCAGAGACTGCGGTCACCGAGCCCTTGATTCAGATAATCCGGATCATTGGCTTCAAGTTTCCAGAATACTGCTTTAGAAATGTTATTTTTCCTCTCATCAATGCTGAACTCTTTACGTCGAATAAAGAGTTAAAAGTCGAACAATTGGATCCTGATAGGATAGTTGTCGGTATTCGCGCATTCTTGTGCATCATGTCTGACTTGGAGAAAGGAGAGCAGGGACGGCCCCCATTCCCGCAGTTTTACGATGCGTCACCATCAGGTGACCGATGGCCTACTTCGCCTGTACTTGCCTTTGCCCCTGAAGAACCGCTGTCGAATGCTGTCGCCAGTTCGAGGGAAGAGATCGTCTCCCGACCGGTTCTGACACACGTTCTTGGCGATGGAGTCCGCGAGTATTACCTTCAATTTTGCAAGATTTTAGGCAAGATCACCATTGTCTGTGACAATACATTTGGAGGCCAAGCAGCGTTAGATGAAAAGTTCAATAGTCCTGGTCCCAAGACTCCAATTTCGGAAAGCTTCACCTTTTCTCGTCGCGATGAGCATCCCAGTGCCGCCGACCAGAAGCAAGCCTTCTACGAGCTTTTGCACGTCGCAGTCCAAGCGCTTCCCAGGTGCTTGTCTGCCGACATTCCTTTCAACTCCTTGATCAATTTGCTATGCACGGGAACTGCTCACGTCCAGCACAGCATTGCTGAATCGTCCGCAAACTCTTTGAAAGCAATTGCGAGACAGTCTCACGCACAACAAGTGACAATGGGCTTTGCTCGTTTCATCTTCAACTTTGATGACCGATACTCTACCATGTCCGACGGCGGCATGCTTGGTCAGAGCCATATCGAAAACACTCTTCGGCTTTATGTCGAACTGCTCCAGATCTGGATCGAAGAGATCAGACACAAGACGCGAGAGGCTTCCAACCAACAGTCAGACACTAACAAATCAGAGAAGAGGGCTTTGAAGTTGGATTTGTCAAGCATATGGGCCGAGGTGGATCAGGCCGAAGCACATGGCTTGTTTTTCCTGTGCTCTCAGTCTCGCAGAGTGAGATATTTTGCCGTTACAGTATTGCGTCTCATTACCGATTTTGACAAGGCACTGGGCAAGGATACCTCGAAACAAAAAGACACTCTGCGATTGATCAACATTCTGGAAAATGACTCCAACCAGGTCATGAACTTCAATGATGAGTATCTCTCTCTTGCCGAGCGAAGCAGATTGCACCGCGGCCGGCAAAATGCAAACAGCCAAGGCGCAGTCGTTGAGCTCTGCACAAGCGACGTTTCCTACGACACTACACTGTGGTACAAAATCTTTCCCAATCTCATTCGAATTGCTTTCGACAGATGCCCCTTTGCAGTAACCATCTGTCGAGATCTGATCTGTAATCGGATTCTGCAAATGTACAAGCCCATTGTGTTCGTTTCTGAGCCAACAAGAGGTTTGTACTATGGATCCGACGCAGGCGGCCGCGTCGGAACACGGTCCCCCGCCACGCAGCCGGAATCAATGGTTGAGCAGTGGAAGCTGTACTTGATCTTTGCTTGCACAGCTCTGGCCGATCCTGGAAGCCTTCCTCTCCCTGCCCCTCCCCCAGACGGCCAACACGCCCGCAAGACGTCCAAGCCTGCATCGGCCGGCAAGATTGTGACGGCGAGAACCCTCTTCAAATACCTGATACCTCTCCTCTCAGTGTCATCGGCCTCCGTCCGCGAAGCAGTAGTAGTTTCCATGGGGTCAATCAACATCTACATATACAGAGCGCTGCTCGAAGAACTCCAAGGCCAAGTGTCTCGGTGCAATGACGAGGCTCGGGCCAGGATTCACCAGAGAACGAACAGTAGCCCGCGGAGGAACCGCAAAATGGATCTTTTACGGACCGAAATCACCCACGTCTTCAAACTGACCTCGCACTTTTTGAAGGATGCCCAGGTCTACCAGTCCGAGTTTTTCCTGACCAACCTCACATTGTACGCAAAGGACCTGAAGCTTTTCCTGATGGATGGAGAAGTACAGATGGATTGGGAATTCCAAAAACTCCGGCGCTATTACTGTGGACTGATGGAAGCTCTTTTTGAAGGCATCAACAGAACCGATGACCCGTCACGCTGGATGACGTTTGAATCACGGAAATCGGCGTTTTCCTTGATGGAAGACTGGTGCGGCTTCTCTCCCAACCAGACTCAGATTCGGGTCCGCGAGGACACCATGAGACAATCTCTCATTGACCAGCAGGCAATGGGTGAGAGGGGGGTTGTCACGGCAGCCATGGAAATTGAAAAGAGAAACCTTCGCACTGCCGCGCTGAGTGCTATGGCAGCTCTTTGCGCTGGCCCCATTAGCATCACGACGGAGAGCGGAGTCACGTTGCAATTCGATATGCGTCGAATGCTTACCTGGCTCAAGGCCATTTTCAACTCTGGCAGTGACAAGATGAACGTTATTGGCCAACGGGCCCTGAAAAACCTTGTCTTCTACAATCAAGAATATCCCTATCTGCTCGAACACTGCTTTGAGCGCTGTTACTTGTCGGACGTGCCCAAAGTGCTGGAGAGCTACTTCTCCGTCGCCATAGAAGTGTTGCAGCAAAAACCCGGCTACCCCTGTCCTTTTTGGAGATCCCTTGCTCTTTGCCTGTTCACTCTGGGGAGCGAACAGAGTGAGATACGATCCAAGTCGTCAAACGCCCTTCGGACGCTCGAAACGCGCCAGCAGCGAAACTCGAAAATTCAGGATTTTGACATCAGCATATCGGACAAGACGCAAGCAGTGTATAAGCTGGCCCAGTTCGAGATCTCGAAACGCCTCGCCAAGCAATACACCGAACTAGCCTTTCACGTCTTCTCCGAGTTCACCTATTACTTCAAAGATCTCCAGCCAGTAGCGCAGAGAAACATGGTTGCCGTCGTACTTCCGTGGATACAGACCATAGAGTTGAAGCTCGACGCCAATGGTGGCCCGACAGCCCAATCCTACGTCGTGCTCGCCAACCTCTTGGAGCTCACTATAAAGTCTGGTGGTGCTCTACACAACGAAGTTCAAGCTCTCTGGCAAGCCCTTGCCACAGGACCGCACCCCGGCAATGTCCGCCTCATCCTCGACTTCATCATGCAGCTGTGTTTAGAGCGTCGGGAGCAGAATTTTGTGGAGTATGCCAAACAGATCGTGGTGTTCTTGTCAACCACCAACAGCACACCGGGGATCAAAGTAGTCGAGTTTCTCCTCATGCAAATAAACCCCAAAGCCATGGTGCCCAACGAGAAGAGAGAGTCCGTTCCACCGCCCCCCGACGTGAATAGCTTTCCATATTGTGCTGATCTGAGCAAGGCTCTGCCAGTGGGGACAAAGCAAGCCGGGTTCTCGCTAGGTCAACTGTCACTCATCTTGCTGGTAGACTTGATGGTGTCTCCTGTGTATCTCACGCCTGACAATGTACCGCTTCTGCTACAGGTGGTCACAGTCTTGTGGGACCACTACACTCCTCTCGTCCAGGACCAGGCCAGGGAGATGCTGGTCCACATGATCCATGAGCTGGTCATTTCACGCATGGACGAGGTTGCGGTCGGCATAGCAAAGGAGACCATTGATGAGCTGGTGGAAGCCATACGCCAACACGATCGCACCGTGGTCTGGGCATACGAGGACAGTAATGGCAAGGTGGATGACCGCGAGAACAAGGTTCCGCCAAGCATGGAGTATCTGACCGCAGAAGTCGTCAAGACATTCCAGGCCACCTTCCCAGGCATCAAGGAGCAGTGGGGGCGACTCTCTCTGACCTGGGCGACATCTTGCCCAGTCAGGCATTTGGCCTGCCGATCATTCCAGATATTTCGCTGCGTCCTCACTTCCATTGACCAATTCATGCTCGGCGACATGCTGGCAAGATTGTCAAACACAGTCGCGGATGAGGATCCAGAAATCCAGTCCTTCTCCATGGAGATATTGACCACTTTGAAAACACTACTGGTGAAGCTGGATCCTGACAAGCTCCTGACATTCCCGCAGTTATTCTGGACGACGTGTGCGTGCCTGGAATCCATCAACGAGCGCGAGTTCCTGGAAGCTACGGAAATGCTCAATGAGCTCGTCAGCAAGCTCGACCTCAGGTTGCCGAGTGTGCGGAGGGTTATTGCGGATGGCCAGCCTGATCGTTGGGACGGTCAGTTTGACGGCATCCAGCCGCTCGTATACAAGGGCCTCCGGTCGTCCCTGTGCTGGCAGCCAACACTGGATACCATTGACAAGCTTGTGCAGCTGCCTCCAGACCCCTTGATCGGCGACGACAGTCGGCTCTTGTTTGCAATCCTGGCAAACTTTCCCCGGTTTTTGAACGAGCTAGAACACGCAAGTCTGACCGAGGAGACTGCGAGAACGGCCGGTCTGCTTCTTGCCGAAGCCGACAAGCTAGGTCTCGAATCAATCTGCGTCGCACTTGACGACCTGATCTCGGGCAGGCAGCAGGATAGCGGAGAGTTTCTCAACCAGCTATTCTTGGCCTTTAGGGAGCACTTCCTGCCACAGCATGAGTTCGGGATGATTACATTTCTCATTGGCCTCCTCACCAACTCGCTGTCCTGGGTCAAGGTGCAAACAATGCGGATCCTCTGCGTCGCCATTCCGGAAGTCGACATGCGCAACCCCGAGCTCGCGGGGCATGGATCCGACCTCATTTCTCCTCTTCTGCGTCTGCTGCAAACCGAGTTTTGCATGGGTGCTTTGCAAGTCTTGGACAACATCATGACCATGTCCGGCAGCCACATGGACAAGCATCATTTGCGAATGAGCATGACGCGGTCGACATCCAAAGCCGTCCGCAAGGAGTACGAGCGCACACAGAGTCTGTTCGGCATCCCGGAAGCTTCCGGCTGGGCCATTCCGATGCCGGCGAGAAAGACGGAAGCAACGCGAGCCAACATCCACGCCGCTTTCTACATGTGCCAGAGCACGGAAGGATCATCCACGGAAGCCACGTCGACCACAGAGGTCGAGTTCCAAGACGACGACTTCCCGTACGGCTATTTCGAAACGCTAGACAGGACAGAGACGATGCTTTCCGACGAAGGGCGCGGCGACGGGACCGCAGGAGACTTGGTCACAAAGCTCGACAGTCTGGACGACTTCTTTGACGAAGACTCGAGCGCCACCACCGACGACGACGGGAGGTCCTCGCGCACAGTGACCGAGTTTTCGCCAGAGTCTTTCGAATCAGCGACGCTGCTGTACGACGAGCAAATCCTGCCGATTCTGCACGAGGCCTCCAGCACCACGTCTTTCCAGAACGGGTTTGTTGACCGTCCCATGGGCCTGTCATCGTTGTCGCGCGATATAATGGCCGTCAACACCATGAATCCCGGCGCATTCACCGCGGGCATGGCGTCGTCCAGACCGACGCTCCACTGCAGGTCCATCACCTCTCCGTCCGCACCCGCCTCGTATCAGCAGCACACGGTTGGGGATGTTGGAACCGATGACGTCTACCTCTCGGGTGGATTCTCGGACGCCGACGACGAACGGCCTCGAGCGAGGACTGGCTTGAAGTCACCAAATCTCGGCTCACGGGGACCGACGACGCGTCTACCTGGAAGCCGACCTCGCGATGACAACCTCCGTGAGCCAACAATTCCTAGTGTCACCCCGAGGGTGGTGAACAAGGCCATCCAATCTAATGCAAGAGGTGCTGGATATGTTCTTTGAGGGTTAACTCAGGCATCCATTTGACCCATCTACCATCATCATCAACTCGAGCTCCATTTTAATAAAGCAGGAAATATAAACGGAGCAATTTACAAATACAGTCCTTTGGACACTTGGGAGTGGTGGGCTCTACACATGTACCGGGAAGGGAGAGCATATGGGGAGTGAGTCGAGCCGATGCAAATCACTCCAAAGGGGAATTGAGTTGAAGGCGTTCAGGTGTACCTTTTGCCGTTGGTATGGGCCATATTTCCCTGACATCTTGAGTAGTGGATCAAACATTAGCGCAAATAAAGACCATTTACGTCCATGTGATAAACCAACCCTTTTGTATCTAAACCGATAAATCCACAACCGCAGCGCCTCTTGCCTTGTGTGTGAACGTGGCCAGATTGGGCCATGCCGGCGACGTTCGAAACTTGTGTCTGACTGTAGTCGAGAGCCAAAGCTGTCCAAAACAGCTAATATCTGTGACGTGTCGAGTAATCTGCGGCCCCGGTCAGTGCGATTCCCGGTAGCGGAGCCATACAAACCAGCTTCCTACCTTTTGGACTGTTGACCTGGCCCTTGCCCTTTGTCGCGCCTCGATAGACCGCCTCTAGAATATTAATGACGTCCTGACGGTTCCTCTCCACGAAATTCATCTTGTTGTTATTACCGGTGCCAAAGTCACACATTATGTGCTTGTTCCGGAAGAAGAACATGACTGCGAACGGCTCCTCATTCGTGTTCAGTTCTGGGGCATCATCACGCCGTCAGTTGGCCCGACCCAGAAAGATCCCAACCCCCATCTTTCGAAAGGAAAAAGGGCAGCGCAATACATACCGTACATGTGATTAAAGTCGGGCACTTTCGAGATATCGCATACGTAGACGACTGCCCACTTTTGCACCATGGGCGCGACTTTGGAGAGGACCTCGTCCATGATGTCGAGGTCCGGGTTGTTGTTGGGGTCGCCGAAGCGGATCACCACGAGGCGGTTTTCCTCGCTGAGGATGGCTTGGTCGACATGCCAGGCGGTGATGAGGTGAGGGAGAAGAATCGTGCCCATTCTCGCTGGGGGGCTGGGGTTGTCTCGGTTGCGGTAGCGAGGAGGGGATGGGGATGGGGCCACTGTGTAGGCGATGGTGGCTGTCGTCGTTTCGTGTTGCGTTAATGACTGGATGAAGGGAAATTAAAGAATGGCGCTTGACTTGCAGAGCTGGTGATGACGAAGTAGCGGGGGCGATGGCGGGGCGATTATTGTGGGTACCAGCTAAAGAGGCATCACTCGGTAGTTGCATATGGCGGCTTTGTCGTATCGCGCGGATCGGCTCGGTCATTAGCCAGCCAGGCTAGACGACTCCGAGCTCCGCAGAGACATGGGCAACGGAATGGGCTTTGATCTTTGACCCATGATTTGGTGTTGAACACGCCATCATGTAGGAGATGGCTACGTTCACCAGGGGTCGCAAGTCGCTGGGAACTCTGTGGGGCGGGTTTCCCTCCCGTCATCACTCACGCGCTCGCTGCCGGGGAACGAGGCAGTTCACCGAAACTTCAAGCCGGCTTTCCCAGGATGACCGCCGCGACACCAGCGGCATCAAACTACACTATCCGGAGGCCCCATCTGCTCAGCACTCCAGCCTCCCGTCGTTCCTCGAGTACGCAAGTCGAACAGGCCTGGACGAGAAATCCACCGTGTACGTCGGCACTCGCTACGAATACCAGGTGTCTCGCTCCTTCTCAAGATACGGCTTCGCCTTGAGACGAATCGGAGGCTCTTCCGACCACGGCACCGACCTAGTAGGGACATGGAACCTCCCTGCTGCCTCGGAACACGCGCCCTTGAGGGTCCTCGTGCAGTGCAAGGCTGGAAACCAGCGCGTCGGGCCGCAGCATGTGCGGGAGCTTGAGGGCGCCTTTGTGGGAGCGCCGGCCGGATGGAGGGGGCCAGGGGTGCTGGGCATCTTGGCCAGCGAACGGGTTGCGACTCGGGGCGTCAGGGATGCTCTGCGACGGAGTAGATGGCCCATGATGTACGTTAGCTGTTCGGGAGATGGGGCCGTGTCGCAAATGCTTTGGAACCAGCGCGCCGAGGATATCGGCTTGGAGGGATACAGCGTCGTCGTGAGGCATGATGCTGGTAGCGGGGGGGAACTGGTGCTGCTTCAGGACGGCAAGATGCTGCCGTTGCTGGAGGAGCAGGAGCAATGATGGTCGGTCCCGAAGGGTCAAGGTATTAGACCAAGATGGAGAATAACGCCCAGGCGGCTATCGTCTCATAATATGCACTTGAGACGAGCAGGAAGTGGTTGCAACGCTCGTCAGACGTTTAGGCGTAGCTTCCCTGGGGTGGAGCGGCGGAGTCGTGGAAACTTGCTTCCCAGCACTCAGTTCATTATTTCCAATATTAACTCATCACTGTTTAGTTGTGCAGTTGCTTGTTGTATTGACGAAGCCGTGAGGTGGCCCAATGTCACATTCTGTTCACCCTGGGTCGGACGTCCTTGGGAAAACGGCATAATGGATTTCGTAGATGATGTGCATAACGTCGGGCGCGCAAAAGCCATCGTCGAGAGAAAGAATGATATCCACAATATCCAAAAAGTAACTAAATGCTGCTGCTTTGACGTGCTGTTTCTCCAGTCCGTGCAACTGGAACGCCGCAACTTCTCATGCAAAGGCAGCTCAGTGATAACTCAAGCAAGGGGGAAAACAGCGGCCATTAGGTTTAATTCCATCTTGGCTCGATATGTCAGCCGTGATTCATCTATTGTGAGCTCAAAATGAACACAGTAGCAGATGAAGAGTTCGAAAACCATCACAGCTTTGGGGCTTGGCACAATGGCTCAATTGCTCGGCCTTCAGTGAAGAACCTGTGTTGTCTGGGATGAGCCTTGGGACGCTGGGATGGAGCCAAAAGAAAGCCAAGACAAGCATACAGCAGCCTGCTCATAGACTCGTCTTATAGTTTACATTCCAGCTATGTCAGCAATGCTCTTCATCATACTGAATACCGGGTTATATACATCGACGTAACGTGAAGCAGGGTGCGTCGCATGTCTCAGTCGTCCCACACTGCCGCTTTTGCTTTGTCAACTTCGTCACGCTTTCGCTGCTCCTCAGTCCGCTGTTGTTCTCGTTTCTTCCTTTCATGTTCGCGTATAGATCTTTGATAAGCCTTCTGTTCCTCCGTCTGCTTGGGTGCCTTCAGTCCAAGGCCTGCTGCAATCATGCGGCGAGCGACAGCATCTGTCTTCTCTGGCCTTTTCAACCCATCCACCCCGCGAGGGATATCGACTGCAGCTTCGGTGGCTTCACTCCATCCTGGTATGGAACCGTATTTTGAGCTGGATGGCGTAGGTGGAGGCGCTGACAGTCCCGTGGTGCAGGCTTGAGCTGGGGCGCTCGTCTCATTTTCAGCTTCTGAATCCGATTGCTCGTCATCGTCCTCCCATGAGTCCAACAGCTGCTTCTTGCTCTTTGCTTTTGAAGCCTCGCTGATACTTTTGGCCGGGTCTAGAGCCAGGTTCGATAAAGACTCTGCGACTTTATCTCCGCTGCCGGCAGTCGATGGCATGTTGAATGGTGGTTGTTGATAGGAACTCGGGTCCCAGTCCGTAGGGAGCGCGCGGGATGCTACTGCATCGCTGTGATCACTGCGTCACCAATCAAAGGTATGATTCCTCTTTGATTATGACTATATGACTATCTAGAAAAGGAGGAAAAGGGCAGACAGGGCTGCATCTGACGATGCGGCCTTTTTATGTGTGTGTATACCGCGGTCACGTGGGCGTGCCGCGGCCACGTATGCCACCAGGTGCGCTGACTGACCGACTGACTGACGATTCCGACAGTGGTAGTTGGGCTGGGCAGTAATATAGATTCCCGGCGACTGGCTTCTTGCATCCAGATGGCATTATCCGACAAGATCCAATATCTTGAGGGTGTTGTGGAGAAGAAGAGAGCCAGAGATGGTAAACTCTAGGGCTTGACAAAGCGTTCAATCCCCTGACGCAGAAGAGCATGTCTTCTAAAAACGTCAATTCGATGTCCAGACCTTTCGCCCCACACGCATGGAATGTGACCTGGCATTGCTGACCTGCTTGCTAACCTCATAACTCACAGGAAGCAGCAAAAAAGGCCCAAAAAGCCCGATGTTGACCGTTTCTGCGAGAGGTCTTTACATGTGCTAAAGAAAAACACAATCTAGAACTAAGGAGCTTTTCACTCGATCAAGAAGCCGTTATCCCCACCATCGTTTCCCAAGTCTTTTTAGTACAATCGAAATATGTGTTTATCGAGGCAACTAAGACGTACCCAGGTATCTCCTAACGTACTGCGGAGTACGTAAACAATTAGCGCGGCATGTGGCCGCGGATAATGACAATGCCGAGGATCTACCGAAAGAACCTCCTAGCACTTGTGAAATTTTGGGCAAGTGTCGTCGTGCCCCAGCTGTTCTGCTCAGCCGTCATAGTCAAGACAAATCCGCATCACCTCGTCTCGTCAACGGCGGCAATGCGCGACGCAGCTGTCCCGACGACAAGCACAGACCAAAAACAATAGACTCTGTCAGTACCACCGGGGCTTGGGCCATTCGCCGTCATTGTTGTTTTCCCAACAAGGTACTCGCAGGTCCCCGGGGGTTGCCACTCTCGCCATCTCGTACAGTCGAGCTTGGCGACAGCTGGTACGAAGTCGATAGCTGTTGAAAATGATCACCAGGTGTCGCCTCACAGGGCGACAACTCCTTGAGCGATCCATAGCGCACAAATCCCGAGCACCTGCCTCTTCCTTCTCGAGACGACGGATATGGTCGCCCTCTTGCTACGGTCGACCTGTGTGCCCGTCAGACTTGCCGAGCGTTCGACATGGATTGGTGTGCGCGGGCTTTTCCACAAGTGCAAAGCTAGGAAAGAAAGATGACAAGAGCAAAAAGGACCATTTCTTTGATTCCTCGTCAGAGACTTTGACTGAGCCTCTGTCAGAAGAGGAGACGAAGGCCAATTCGGAAAACAAGAGACCCGAAGCGCACCAAGCCGCAGCCGGTGAAGGCAAGCCCGAGGCTTCATCAGCCAAAAGCGACACAGGCAATAAGTCGCCGGATGGGAAAAGTAGCGGTGCCGCTGGAAGCTCAGCCGCAGGAGGGGGTGCTGACAGCAGCTCCGGCAGCGACGGTGGCAGGCGGGGGAGGAAATCAGCCGAGAAGGCTTTACAAAAACCCGTCATTCCGGAAGTCTACCCCCAGGTTCTGGCCATCCCCATAGCCAAACGACCTCTGTTTCCCGGCTTCTACAAAGCCATCACCATCAAGGACCCTAACGTAGCCACAGCCATTACAGAATCCATCAAGCGAGGGCAGCCATACGTTGGTGCCTTTTTGTTCAAGAACGAAAACGAGGACGAAGATATTATCCGTAACGTCGAAGATGTTCATGATATTGGCGTTTTTGCGCAAATCACCAGTGCATTCCCCATCCACGGACAGGAAGGTGCTTTGACGGCAATCCTCTATCCTCACCGTCGGATCAAGCTCTCCAGTTTGGTACCCCCACGCACTGCCCAGAAATCAGACGACAAGCAAGAAATTGACTCGCCAGAAGTCATACCACAACAACAACATGCTCAGCCAGAGGGAGAGCCGCAAGAGAAAAAGGGCGACGTTGTGGCCAGTTTCGAAGAAGGTGTCGTGGAGAAGAAATCTGACCAAGTTGCCGAAAAGTACGAGCCAACCTCATGGCTCAAACGGTGGCCTGTCAGTCTCGTCAACGTCGATAACCTTGTGGACGAGCCCTACGATCCCAAGAGCCCCGTCATCCGAGCCGTCACGAATGAAATTGTAAACGTCTTCAAGGAGGTGGCTACCATGAACAACTTGTTCCGCGATCAGATTTCGACATTCTCCATGAGTCAGTCCACTGGAAACGTCACATCGGAGCCCGGCAAGTTGGCAGATTTCGCCGCCGCCGTATCATCAGGAGAGCAGAACGAGCTGCAGGAAGTCCTCTCCTGCATGAATGTCGAAGAGAGAATGCAAAAGGCGCTCATTGTTTTGAAGAAGGAGCTCATGAATGCCCAGCTGCAGTCCAAGATCACCAAGGATGTGGAAAGCAAAATCAGCAAGCGCCAGCGAGAGTACTGGCTCATGGAGCAGATGAAGGGCATTCGTCGGGAACTTGGGTTGGAATCCGACGGCAAGGATAAGTTGGTCGAAAAGTTCAAGGAGAAGGCTTCCAAGTTAGCCATGCCGGAACCGGTTCGGAAGGTCTTTGATGAGGAGGTTAACAAACTCGCCCACCTGGAAACCGCGGCATCGGAGTTTAATGTCACCAGGAACTATCTGGACTGGCTCACCCAGATCCCGTGGGGACGCAGAAGTGCAGAGAACTTTGGCATTCCCAACGCCATGAAGGTTCTGGATGAAGATCACTACGGCCTGAAGGATGTCAAGGACCGCATTCTCGAGTTCATTGCTGTTGGCAAGCTCCGAGGCACCGTCGAAGGCAAGATACTGTGCTTTGTTGGCCCACCCGGTGTCGGAAAAACCAGCATCGGAAAGTCGATTGCCAGAGCCCTCAACCGAGAATATTATCGGTTCAGTGTGGGTGGCTTGACGGATGTGGCTGAAATCAAGGGCCACCGACGGACATATGTTGGAGCATTGCCGGGCCGCATCATCCAGGCTCTCAAGAAATGCCAGACGGAGAACCCCCTCATTCTAATCGACGAGATCGACAAGATTGGGCGAGGATACCAAGGCGATCCCTCGTCAGCACTTCTAGAGCTGCTCGACCCGGAGCAGAACAGCTCTTTCCTGGACCACTACATGGACGTGCCGGTTGATCTGTCCAAGGTTCTTTTTGTTTGCACGGCCAACATGACAGACACGATACCTCGACCCCTTCTCGATCGTATGGAACTGATTACGTTGTCGGGCTACGTTGCCGACGAGAAGAAGGCGATTGCGAACCGCTACCTGGCCCCGGCCGCCAAAGATGCCGCGGGGTTGAAAAACGCCGACGTCAATCTCAACGACGAAGCGATTGAGGAGCTTATCAAGTCCTACTGCCGCGAGTCTGGCGTTCGAAATTTGAAGAAGCAAATAGAAAAGGTTTACAGAAAATCAGCGTTGAAGATTGTGCAGGAGCTGGGGGACAAGGCCTCACCTGCCGAGGAGGAGGCTCCCACCGACGAGGGCAAAGCAGGGCTGGAGGCGGAAGAAGAGGCGGCTGCCGCCGGCCAGAATGGCGGGTCTGACGGAGCAGCAGCCGCTACCCAGGCCGCCGAAGCGGAAACGGGAGAAAAGCCTAGGGAGGCGCTGAGAGTTCCCGACTCCGTCCACGTTGAAATCGGCAAAGACAACCTGGTGGATTACATTGGACCCCCGGTCTTCACCTCGGATCGCTTGTACGATGTCAGCCCGCCCGGTGTTTCCATGGGCTTGGCATGGACCCAGATGGGCGGCGCTGCCATGTATATCGAATCAATCCTGCAGTCGCCTCTACGACCGAGCTCACGACCAGGGCTGGAAATCACGGGCAACTTGAAGAATGTCATGAAGGAGTCGACGACTATTGCTTACTCTTTCGCAAAGGCGTTTATGGTGAAGGAATTTCCCGAGAACAGCTTTTTCGACAAGGCCAAGATGCACTTGCATGTTCCTGATGGCGCCGTGTCTAAAGATGGACCCTCAGCCGGCATCACGATGGCGACGTCGCTTCTCTCGTTGGCTCTGGATGCCCCCGTCAACCCAACCGTTGCCATGACGGGCGAAATCACATTGACGGGCAAGGTATTGCGCATCGGTGGATTGCGCGAAAAAACTGTCGCAGCTCGAAGAGCCGGCTGCAAAACAGTCATTTTCCCCAAGGACAACATGTCGGACTGGCTCGAGCTACCAGAAGTAAGTTTTGCTCGCTGCCATGCCGCATGATGCGCTGCCATCTTTTTCTTTGTCTCCAATCCGAAGCTTGAGCTGGCTGACAGGAACCTCACTAGAACATCAAAGAAGGTATTGAAGGCCACCCGGTCAGCTGGTACGACGAAGTTTTCGGGCTCGTCTTCAAGGACCTCGACCGCGAGCAAGCCAACAGGAGCAAAGTCGTCGACAAGAAGAGAGTCGCTTTGGAGAAGGAGGAGCATGACGAAGACGAAGATTAGAAGAAGCGACCCCAGATGCCCATCTTTAAAACCCCCCCCCCCCACCTCCCTTAAATACCTTGATTTATATAAAGACTACAAGTGTGCATACGCATGAAAACATGATGCGCCACGTGGCTGCCGGTACCATACTCCAGCCAAGCAGACGGTATGTTGATGAAGAAAAAGACAGCAACACATGTTCAGGAGTTTGGTCCAATTACCTGTTGTTTTGCTTGTACAGTACTCCAAGGGGGGGAGGGATGCGAGGGTGTTTGTTCACTTGGATCCCTGGCGGATGTGCCTCCCTCTCCACTGCTTTGTGCATTTTGGCAGGAGGTTGTTGTTTTCCTTCCTTGTCCTTGTATTTTTGTAGAAAGCAACATAGAAGGGACGGTGTGTCGTTGGCCGTGGAGGGCCCAAAGAACGCGGCCCGATGTACGAGTGAGCGTAGCATCATCAATGCCATCACCTGGCCATGGCCGTGGAGCCCTTTGAGCACGTTGAGCAGGTTGAGTGTTTTGGCGCCCTTTTCCAGGGAATGACGTGGTTATAGATGTTGGTTGCAATCGGTTTCGTTGCAGAAAAGGTAGCTGTGCCGAACGTCGTTTGCCACAGACTTGGTCCTCCAAGCCATGCGGCGCTAGCAGAGAGGAAAGACGTGAGCTACAGACATGAGCTACAGACGTGAGCTACCTGGCGGCGCGGAAGTCGCCGTCTTGATGGAAGAAACTGCAAGACGATCCAGGCAGCCGGGGCGCCTTGCACAGGCACACAGAGTGTTGAAGTTTAAAAGGTCAATCAATGTAAACATGGCACACCCGCAGGTGCCCGGGCACCCGTTTTTTCCACCTACTACCTAGTTGACCTCTACTATATATCAAACAGACGACCCGAGAGCCCTTTTACCCCTGAGCACAGACGCAGCCGCTGGCTTTGCATAAAGTAGTGATGTTTTCCATGTAGCAGACCACTTCCCTCCCCCGACACATGCACTTCTCCGGCCTCAGGCACTCGGGCGGATACACTTTCTGGCCCTTGGTCCCGCACTTCTCAATCTTGAAGGCAGGTTCCCGCGCCACGTCGTCGCTCGGATCGGCCGCTGCGGCCGAGGCCAGCGCCAGCAAGGGCGCCGTGGCAAGCAGCGGCGACAGGGTCAGGGACGCGAGGCGCATGGCGAAAAGCGGGATGGTTGGTCAAGGGCGCAAACGGGGGGCCCTGGCGGTGACGGGGAGAGGTTGTCGGCGTTGAGGGGAGCGAGGATTACAAATAGCGTGTTTGACTTGGGAGAGAGAGGGAGGGAGGGAGAGCGGCTGGTTGGAGACGGCGAGTGGTGAGGGCATTTATACTTGTTGTTGCGTTGGTCTTTGAAGCACGAAGAGTCTATAGGAAAGAGGCTTTACGAACCGAGTCAGTGCCGATCGAGTCAGGGCTGCGTCGCTACAGGTAGGCCGTCTGGCGAGGGCGAAGAGAGCGTAAATAAGGTTTTGGCATCTTACGATATAGACATGTCTCTTCAGAGGATAAACGCGCAAATGTCGGTCAAGAGCATAGACAGGCAGCAATAGAATTTGGAGGGCATAGGAGCGGCCAGTTATAAAACTGGAAAAAAAAAACCATCTCTGGGGTTTTTATCGTACAAGGCAACTACTACGTGTAAAGGGATATAAAATAGGTGCATTATAGACATCATCGCAGTAAGTGGGTCGTGCGAAATGTCTATTGCAGCGTAGAAAAGGTAGGCTCTCCATTGCAGAGGCCAAGGGGGAGAGAGAGAGAGAGAGAGAGAGAAAATAGAAGACTCCTTTGTCCATGACTGGTCTGTAATCCTTGGTCATCTGTATATGAATTACATGCTGCAGCCTGTCCATCTTGCCATTATCCCTGGGTATCATAGGATCCGACCCGGTGGACGCCGAGTGGGCGCCAGGCTCAGGCACGCTGCGGCCACGGCGGTAGTCTCTGGGATAATAGTAAGGGCCGGCTACGCCTATTCGCGCTGGATCGGTAGCTTCGTCGGGTCATGTTTTGGTCGTCTTCCAAACGTTGTCATCTTTCGTGTCAACATGGCGCGTTTTTACCCGTTACATCCCAACAACCAACAACCCGCCACTCGCGCAAGGGCTCATCCATCCATCCATCCGGCGGGCACGTTGCGCCTGTCCTTGTGGAGCCGAAGGCCCGAGGCGGAAAGCGGAAGGGCCGGGACGAGCCTCGACGGTCCAGGCCTCGAGGGCTTCTGTTTCTTGTTTTCGCCACAGTACGAAGTACTCCGTACGCAGTGCAGCTCCGCTTTTGAAGCCACCGAAACCGTTGAAGCCCGTTTTCCGAAACCCAAAAGAAAAGTGGAGCGGCAAGCAAGAGTTCTTGGGTCTTACATACTGTACCTTGGGCCCAGAAAGGCCGGACAACAGACAACAGCCAGCTCGACGGCCGCACACGAGGGAAACACTCTTGTCTCGGTGGGAACCGAGACGGGCGCTACGGCGTGACGAGCAGCACAAGCAAATCGGGCCTGGGGTTCATGCCGTGATACCCAACCGCCTCCATGTGACAGCTCCGGAATCCTGAGCACTGCTGTGCGTGCATGGAGCCACGACGGCACAGCTCCGTCACCTTGCCTGGATGCCAAGGACAAAGCAGGTGGGTGATTTCCGCTTTCCGCGTCGCTCCATTCGCTGGTTTGTCCGTAGGGGGTTTCCGTCGGGAGGCGCAGGCCATTGATTATCTGAAACCGACCATGTACATACCATACCATGCCATGCCATGCCATGCCATACCCGAGTGCGGGAGTAGGCTGTTGGGCCCTGGCTGCGTCTGTGCCTAATCACGGGGGGAGCGGAAACGAAGCATCATTGATGGGGCCCGGGACTCGGTACGCGTGCCGTAACTCGGCAACGATGTGGGCGACCAGACTTTTGCTGGGCAGCGCTGGGCACAAAGGTTCCCGTGCTGGATTTGGCGTCGAGGCGGCTGGCGGACTCTGTCTGGTGTGGCGTGGTCAACCTGGTCAACCTGGTCAACCTCGTTCGTTTATGTAGGAGAGGGGGAAGGAGGGATGACGAGCACGGGGCTGGCTGATTGGGTCAACAATTGATGTTTTCTTTGTGTGCGACGAGCGTCCCTGGGGCTGATGCTGCTGATGCTGCGGCTGCTGCGGCTGCTGCGGCTGCTGCGGCTGCTGCGGCTGCTGCGAACCTCTGCCGGGGCACGAAATAGGAGTAGGGAGTAGGGCCGAGGTACTCCGTAGGGTTGGAAAGACCAGACGGTTGCATCAACTGTTTGGCGAGAACTGGTGGTGATGTGATGCATTCCATGTCAACGGCTGGTGCTTTCCCATTTGGAGCTTGTCAGTGAGCTATGCTATGTACCTATGTAGCTACATGTAGCTAGCTGGTGGGCGCAGTTGCTGCTGGGTGGATGCGGGCGGCCGGCTGTCTGGTGCTAGCGCTGGACGCTGGACGCTGGACGGAGTACGCTGTAGCGGCAAGGAGGTATGTAGGTACATACCTACCTGGTAGTTGACAGGTCAGACCAGCTGGTCGCAGCTCCCTGCCGGACTTTGCCGTGCACGGTGCCGCACACTGTGCAGGGCAAGCGTTTGCTCTCTCCCGTAGGCGTCAGTCGCCTGGCGCCTCGCAAGGCCATGCTGTGCCATTGAACCTTTTTGCCTGCATCTCCAATCCCATCGCACGGCATCATGCGCGCGCGCTCATGGCTCATGGCTCATGGCTCATGCATCCTCCTCGCTCATTTGTCACTGGGCTCCGACATGGAAATGCCACACAAACCACACAAACCACACAAACCACACAGACGGGTCGGGGTCGACCCATGGCAGTCCAACCGAAAGCCCAACCTCCGCTACCAGCTTTTTCACCACCTTTTTTTTTTTTACCTCCAGACCTTTACCACCTTGCATTGATGTCTCCTGACTCGGCAACGCATTGATTGCTTTATATTAATCTGCGCATCACTCACTCGATGTGATGCAACCGACATGGGAGCAGAAAGTCTTTGGGCAGAGGCCGTCCGTCAATCATGCATGCATAACTCCCGTAACATGTGTGGTAGCGTCAATTATCTATCAATCGACACGACGACAGCAGCCGACCAGACCAGCTCAAGGCCAGCACGCGGATTTTGCATTGCTGCTGATTGATTCATGTCCCGTGTCTCTGTCTCAAGTTCAGACGTCAACGTTACCGAATGCTCCGGGGTCTGTTCTTTCTGCCGAACCAGAAGTCGCCAGAGGGAAAGGCACCTCACGTGAAGGGAAAAGGAGACTTGCAGATTATTAGAGACTTGCAGACTGGAGACTTGCAGATTGGAGACTGGTGGATGGATGAGACGTGACGACGGCCAGACTTTTTCATCAAGACCCAAGAACCCCGGTTGGTCGACAAACCAAACTCCCCCCTCCCCTCCCCTCCCCCTTCCCCACCCCCGCCGGCGCCAGCAACCAGGGAGTCAGGGACCAGCCCCCCCTTATTACAACACGATTCCGTTCGACTCCTGTCGTCTCGTCTCCAACCACCCTCAACTTTTTCGCAATTGGCTCCGCCCGTCCTGGCTGCCTTTTTTTTATTTTCCCTTTTTTTTTTCTTTTTTTTTTTTTCTTTTCCCCCCAACATTCCATGCCTTGCACGCGGCTGCCTGTGGCTGCGTCTACTAACTACACCACTCCACGGATACACAACGCCCCTCAAAAACTCAATGGCCTGGGTCGAGGCAAGGCCACCCCCACTCCACTCCCAGCCACGTCAACTCGAAAGCTTATAACATACTCGGGCCAGGCTGATATACCTACCCAAGGTTAGGTAGGTAGGTGGGTAGGAAGGAAGGAAGGTAGGAAGACAAGGATCCAGACATCCAGATTCCAGGCTAGCGCAGAATTGGGAAACAGCACCGAGTACGGAGTACCGAGTATGCCGTGCCATATCGCGCTTGCTTAATAACCTCCTCACTTTCCCCATCCCCCCCCGACTGGGACATGGGGCACGCCGGCTGCTGTGATACTCTCGACGCTTTGTTCCCCAACATAGCCATGGCCGATCGGGGCGGCTCCGAGGCAGAGCCACATCCGGCTGTAGCAAAGTGGCATTCGGATGCCCTTGCTAACCATCTTGATCTTTCGACCCGAGACCACCTCCCCTTGGTTGCGGATCCTGACCAAGTCCTCGAGCCAAACCCAAGCGCAACTGCGAGACCAACCCTGAGGTCGTCCCACGATGGGGGCTCGCGAAGGGTCGTTACCGGGCTGCCTCGCTCCCAGACATTCGAGAGAAAGCTATCCGAGCAAAGGGAACATCTGGAGCCCGTTCCCCCCACCGCCGACGAGCGAAAAGCAGCATCTGCGGATGTGAGGAGCTTCGACTTGCGCAACGGCGCAGGGTATTCTGATCCGCGGTCGCATGCTTCCGGACTCGTTGGCTCCCATCTCGACCCTTATGCCTCCGAGTCCGCCTATCATTCAGCTAGCGAGCATGGCCATTATCAGCTTTCCAACCAGAGCCTGAAACCTGCGTTACTTGACTCGATAACCCGACGTTGGGACGACCCCCCAACTGATTCGTACTCCGTCTCTGATGCCGCATCCGTTACCGCCTCCCAGCACGAGGCCATGATTGCTGACGAGCTGGAGCGAAAGTGGATCCTGAATCTCAGCATGCACTTTCGCGACCGATCCAAGCGTGAAAAGTTCTTCGTCACGTACCGAGAAAAGGACCATCTTTGGAGACGCGTCACCATTTCTCTCGATTACCGGAATGCTCCACCCAACTCTCTCGAGTTCGAGCTGACACAAACCCGTTACCAGAGGGAAAAAAGTGCCAAGATATATGAAGCCATCAGGGAGAGTCTCTCCGACATTCAGTTTTACGACACAGTGACCAATCTGAAACTCCAGACGACTGATGGTCGACTTCACGTTCATGTAGTCGAAGACGGCAATGTAAGTCGACGTAACCTACATCACCTTTCGGGCCCCCGACGAGGGTTTTCCCTGGGACGGAACATTCGGGGGGCATGGTGCTGACGCGTTGAACAAGGAAATCATTCATTATCCCACGGCACATCAAGTTTGCCACTTGAATTGTAGACGAGTCCGTGAACGAGACCTCTTCTTCGATGCGCACATGTCTGGATTCGTGTACAAAGTACGGGTCCAAGGCCGAACCCTGATAAAAAAGGAGATACCCAGTCCGGACACTATCGAAGAGTTTTTGTACGAGGTGAATGCCCTGAGTAGCCTCCGCTACTCCAGACACGTCGTTCAGCTCTACGGGCTTGTGGTTGACGACAAGGAACAAGTCAGGGGGCTTTTGATCAGTTACGCGGAACAAGGAGCCCTGATTGACATTATATACGACAACTGCAAGGAGCGGAATGTTGGATTATCCTGGCAGAAACGACAACGATGGGCGAGGCAGATAGTCGAGGGGCTGGCCGACATTCACGAATCCGGCTTCGTTCAAGGGGACTTCACCCTGTCCAACATTGTGGTTGATGCTTCTGACGATGCAAAAATCATCGACATCAACCGACGAGGCTGCCCAGTGGGATGGGAGCCACCAGAAGCGTCGCCTCTTATCGAAGCGCATCATCGGATCACCATGTACATTGGAGTCAAGTCTGATCTCTACCAACTCGGAATGGTCCTGTGGGGATTGGCCATGTTGGAAGACGAACCCGAAACTCACGGGCGGCCGCTCATGCTGGGGCCGGAAATCAATGTTCCCGACTGGTATCGCCAAGTGACGGAGATTTGTCTTAGCGTCGATCCCAGAATGCGACTCCAAGCATCCGCGCTACTCGAAATGTTTCCGCCCGATACCGAAGAGCTTGCCGAGCCCGTGGTGGTTGACAACGATGCGCATTCGTCGGACGGGCACAGCATAGGCAGCCTACCCGCTAGCCGGCCGTACATGATCCGGACAGTGGAGCCGGCTGGTGGATGGCAGTACTCAAGCCAGCGGTACACGGCTCCGAGCCCAGACATGTACGAGCCGTACTATCATCCGCGCGGCCGCTCACCTCCAAGCCCGCTGCCGAGCCACTTTGGCGGGTGCGAGTCTCCCCACAAAGTATACAGCAGCACGTCCTGGGCCGCCAACAGAAGCGTCCGGCCGTCGTACAGCGACGTGGCAGAGGGCGACGCAAACCCTGACGGCAACGTGGCCGAAACCGTCTTACGCCCCGAGACGCCTCTGTCCCTGGGCAAGCACGACATAGACTCGGCGGCTTATATTCCCGCCGATGTCAAGCTGGAAGACATCAGCCCCAAACGGATGACAGCCTCTGCAGCGGACAAGAAGAGGTCCTTGGGAGACGGCCTGCAGATGTTGTCCACGCCCAGATTATCTCGAAAGGACACGGTTGTTTACGCACCCGTGCGGATAGGCAGTGCAGAGAAGGAGGCCGTGACCCACGAGGCCGGAGTCTTGACGGCATTCTCGGCCAAGGACGTCGCTATTCACGGCACGGACGGCTCACAGGCTTCGGATTTGCAAGAGCTGAGGACCAGCGATAGCGACTTTGACGGGGGTGTGTCTCTTGAAAGTGAAGTCGATCAGATGAGCAAGGATGCGGCGGACCATCCAGCACTAATTGCGCATCCGACAAGGGATGAAGGGCTAAGCAGGAAAGAGAACTTGCTTGCGGCAGTTGCGCAAGGCAAAGGCACGAGCGTGGTCGTCGACTCTGAACAAAGCATCGAGGAGGAGGAGACGCATCAGAGCAACTCATTACCAGCCAGCGCTACCATGCGTCGTCGAGGCTACGATTCCGCCGCCAGTGGCAACCCGGACACGAAAAACGGCGGCCTGCCGTACATGCGCCAACAATCGCTCCCATTGTCCCTGGCGGGAATTGGCTCCGGGGTAAATTTCGAGCACGACGCAAAGGCGCACGGCGAGAGCATAGCTGATGATGACTTGCAAAGCGCACTGGAGCGACCAGCGACAGTACAAGCGTTTACGGGCACGACAGTTTCGCAAAAGTTGAGAATGAAAATGAGAAACATGGATCACGAATACAGCAATTTCCGTTCATCACAGGGATAACGTGTACGAGAGAATACTGGTTTTTTTCGACATTGGTATGGTTTTGGATGTCAAGCGGGCGACTGGCGTTTGCTGACGGACAGGGATGGGAACATTTGCTGTGTGGCAAATGTTGGAAGGATCTTGTTCGTGAAGGGGTCTGTTTAAGGAAGGAAAGCGGGCGGGAATTTCTCGACTTTTGAGTGTTGAATCTTTTTTTTTTTTTTTCTTGGATATAGGTTTTTTTTTTTCTTTTTCTTTTTTCTTTTTCTTTGCCAAAATCCAGAGGAGTCAGTGGGTTGGTCCGTAGACTACGGACGCATGAGCATAGTTGAGCGATGAAGCCAGCGTGCATCAATTAGCCCGTGGACACGACACGTTGAGCATGTGCCTGACTTGCACTTGGGTGACGATGCGTAGAAGTGCCACGTCTGAACTCGTCGAACCAAGCTGAGTGAGTGTCTGGGGATCAAGAGACGGAGGACGGAGCAAGTTGTTGCGAGGTGCTCCGGTCCAAGGCCCGCCCGTTTGACGCTTTGCAACCGATTGGCTAGGACCAGACGGGAACTACGGAGTACAGGAAGCCAACAGCGTGGTATGGTGGTGGTGGTGGCTGGCAAACACCTAGTTGGGCACACGTGACCAGCGGGGCCCTCCGCGTTTCACAAGCGTTTTGTTTTGTTGGGATCATGCACGTTGCCCGCCCACGGGCCATGATATCATCGCAGGCCACTGGCTTCTCCAGACGGCTCGCACCTCGCAGAGCTGCAACCTGCCCCACAGCAACAAGGCAAGGCAAAGGACAGCCCGTGTCAACCCGCCGACACTGGTCGTCGCACGCAACCCAAGCCGCTTTCCGCATCACTCATCAGAGCGACATTACATGATTCTGCTGTTGGGCGGAGACGGGGGGGCTTTTGCATTATCCAGCTCGGGGATAGCCTTTGGGGCCGGGGCCATTGGGGGGGAAGGAGAAGGGGGTCCGGGGGCTGGGGCGTGTGGTTGTGGCTGTGGCGTCTTGGGCGAGCGAGCGCGCAGCGGGCGTTGTTGAGCTGTCGGGGCGACGACGTTGAACTTACGGACTATTGTTGGCAGCTTCCAGATTCTGCCTGCGGTCACGTGACGGCACGGCCGGAGCTTGGGCGAGCGGCAGGGCAGGGCAGGGTAGGTTTTGCGCTTTTTCGCATGCTGCAATGCACGCACGCTCATGGCAGAAAGAGTAGGGCGCGGCCAGACGCAATGTCCTCGATGCAAAAGGTAAAGAGGAGGTAGGCATGGCATGGCATGGCGTCTCGGTGCGTGGGTGAGTGAGTGAGTTACTTGCGGGGGAATTGAGGTCCTCGGTGGGACTGTAGCGGGTTGCGGATGCTGCAAGGTGCTGCAGGTACTCCCAGCGTCCTTCTGTCCATGTCCCGTTGGGGTCTGGTTCTTGGTTCTTCTGGAAAAGCCCAGCCCCAATGTTTCTTGACACGTTGGATCAGACGCTCGATGCTCGATGCTCGATGCTCTCAACTTCCCTTGCTGGGAACGCAATCCGCTCGCTGCAAGTGAGCATGACCATGTGAATGTTGCGACAACGGCCCCATTCGCTTTCGCCCTGGTCTCGTCTCGTCTGTAGGAGTGAGTACTCCGTAGCTAGACATTGATAGTTTTCGACCATGAGCCCGGGGCCTCTTGTGTTTCACGAAACGCTGCGGACCCCCTGGTCGCCCAACCCATTTCTTCGCAGATGCAGACCCACGCGCCACCCCGGCCTGGCCACGCTCGCTCCAGCGGGCCAGCCTTTGCCGCTTGCGTCCATTGCTTTGCGGCCCCGCCAGCTTTGCCAGACCGGGACACTGGGGGGGGAAGAGGGGGAGTTTGTTGGGGAAAAGGGTTGGGTCAACCAACATTAGTCATTAGTAGGTACGTGCCGTTTAAGACTGACTACATGTGGCCTGTGCTTAAAGTGGCGGGCACGAGTTTTGACCACCCCCCCTTTCCAAACACACACACCCCCCGAAACTCCACGGGCAACGCGAGCCGCGTGTGAGAAACTGATGGTGTGGGATAGCATCATCCGGGTTCAATGCGCCTTTTGTCCCGTGCGAACTCGCGTCACGGGTGGGGGGGGGAACAATTAGGTTGCAGGTTGTCCAGCGTGGACAAGGTCTGTCAGGGCAAGTACCAGACGTGCTCGGTACCAGCGCGACGACGAATAGAGGCAGGTATGTGATGTGATGGATGTGATCAGATGTGATCCGTGAGGAACGGGGTGCTCCGTAGTCTTGTCCAGCTGGTTCTTTCGTCGTGAGTGACTGGACCCTCCCTCGGCTGTTGACAGCTGATGCCTGCGCTGGTCCTGCTACTCACGTCCGCTGCGGCAGCTACATCAGACCAGACATCTTCACATGTACCTGCAACGTCGAGTCGCCGATACGGGGCGGCCGACCAGCAGATCTAGGTACTAGGTAGGTACATAGGTACCCGTTGACAGGCCTCGACCTTTGCACCTCTGGGGAACAAATCCAACTTCGTCGGACCCGGACAACCGCCCGCCAGCGTAAACTGCTCGGACCATCTTCTCCACGTCTCACGGCCCCCCGAGGCCTGAACTGCGTCCTGAGTCCTGCCACCGAGGTTTGAACTTTGGCAGAACTTGGCGCAGCTTTGTTCCAGGCACACCCGCGACTTCAATGTTACAGGTACGTACTCTGCCTGGCGTCTGCCTGGTCTGCCTGGTCTGCCTGGTCTGTCTGGTCCGATTGATACAACCAGCTGGAGCTTTCTCACCTGGGCCCCGCCTCCGCCCCAACCGTCAACTCGTCCCTGGGAGCTTTCTGCACGCCACCTGTGTACATCCCAAGTTTTGCTCACCGCACACCCTCCTTTTTTCGCTACTCCGTACACCCTCGTCGAATCCCCAATATCTTAATTCTCTTCTTGACCCTGGGTTTCCTTTCTTAATTCGCCTTTGACCCCTTCTTCCCTCCTACACTCTAACTCCCTTTTTTTTTTTTTTTTTGCCAGCATCTTCCGACCTTTTCCATCTCCAACTCCTTGGCCTCCCTGACCAGCTCCTATTTGTGCTGTTCCTTTGCAAGAAAGTCGGGGGGGGTTTTTTTTGTTGAGTCTGTATAGACTCGAACGCTCTTCATCAGCAGTACGGGGACGGGACGGCAAAAATCGAGCATTGTCTCGCTTTTTTTTCTTCTTCTTTCCTCGCTTCATCATGTCGTCGTCATCTTCGGATGTCAAGGCCGCCGCCTTTCCGGATGGCACCACTGATTACGTGCCCTTGCGGTCCCAGAAGACGGATTTGAACAAGGTGCACATTTCTGAAACACCCATGACTTGGTCCAACTGGCACAAGCATGTCAACTGGCTCAACACGACCTTTATCATTCTCGTGCCTCTGGCCGGCTTCATCTCCGCCTACTGGGTGCCTCTTCAGCTCAACACTGCCATCTTTGCCGTCATTTATTACTTCAACACCGGTCTTGGCATTACTGCTGGTACGTCGAGCGTTTCTTCTTGGGCAAGAGTCTTTCTTTTTGTGCTCCAGCGACGAAGCCGTCCAAGACGGGGAATTTGACTGACAGGTTTCCCAATAGGCTACCACCGTCTCTGGTCCCACACCTCGTACAGAGCAACCCTGCCCCTCAAGATCTATCTCGCCGCAGTTGGTGCTGGTGCCGTCGAAGGTTCTATCCGCTGGTGGTCTCGCGGCCACAGAGCTCACCACAGATACACCGATACCGAAAAGGACCCCTACTCCGTCCGCAAGGGTCTCCTCTACTCGCACTTGGGATGGATGGTTTTCAAGCAAAATCCCAAGCGCGCCGGTCGCACCGACATCACTGACCTCAACGAAGACCCCGTCGTCGTCTGGCAGCACCAGCATTACCTCAAGACCGTCATCTTCATGGCTCTTGTGCTGCCCACCGTCTTCTGCGGCCTCCTTTTCAACGACTGGGTCGGTGGTTTCGTATACGCCGGCATTCTGCGCATCTGCTTCATCCAGCAGGCCACCTTCTGCGTCAACTCTCTGGCCCACTGGCTCGGCGACCAACCCTTTGATGACCGCAACTCTCCTCGCGACCACATCATCACGGCTCTCGTCACTCTCGGAGAGGGCTACCACAACTTCCACCACGAGTTCCCCTCGGACTACCGCAACGCTATCGAGTGGTGGCAGTACGACCCGACCAAGTGGGCCATCAACGCCTGGAAGATGCTTGGTCTGGCTTATGACCTCAAGCAGTTCCGAGCCAACGAAATCGAAAAGGGCCGTGTCCAGCAGCTGCAAAAGAAGCTCGACCAGAAGCGTGCCACCCTTGACTGGGGCACTCCTCTCGAGCAGCTCCCCGTCATCAGCTGGGACGACTTTGTCAGCGAATCCAAGAACGGCAAGGCCCTCGTCGCCATTGCCGGTGTTATCCACGACGTCACCAACTTCATCAAGGACCACCCTGGTGGCAAGGCCCTCATCTCCTCGGCGATTGGCAAAGACGGGACATCTGTTTTCAACGGGGGTGTTTACAACCACTCCAACGCCGCCCACAACCTCTTGTCCACCATGCGCGTTGGCGTCCTCCGCGGCGGCTGCGAGGTTGAGATTTGGAAGCGCGCTCAATTTGAGAACAAGGACATTACTTATATGAACGACTCTGCAGGCCAGCGCATTGTCCGCGCTGGTTCTCAGGTGACCAAGGTCTCTCAGCCAGTGGCCAGCGCCGACGCTGCCTAAACCAGCCGAGGAGACAGTTCTGCAAAGACCCGAGGCTAAACAAGGGCCTGGGTTTTTTTTCTTTCTTTTCATTTTTTAATGTTCTCTTTTTTTTATGTTTGCATGACGTGTTTTTGTTTGAAACTCGAGCCTGGTATGGTAGGGTAATACGCCGGACGGCTGAGGGGATGAATCAAAGATCAAGCATCCATCCAGCACAGCAAAACTCTTTTTTAGTTCATGAAAGCGGCGTTTCAATGGGCGGGGTTAAAGTTCATTCGTTTTTTATTCGACTTCAAGGACCACGATAGTTCCGTACCGTTGCAGCACGGAAGAAAATAGAGAGAGAGCAATCCGCCAAGTGGACAAGGACAGATGATGTATAGATATCCTGTGGCGACAAAATGTGAGCTTGATGCTCTGCGATTGCTGCATAACGAGACCCAGATTCATACATATATATATATACGTATACGTTTGTCAAGGGTCAGTACGTGATTGCCTCTGGCGGCCCTGTTCATTTCTCTCGTGATGGTAGATGATGAAAAGTGTGTCCACGTAAGCCGGGTTCACCTCAGCTTGGAGCATTTGACAATGGTAAGCCAGACGGGTGGGGGGGGGGGGGGGGGGACATTTGCCGTCAAGGAGCCACCATGCGAGTCTTGACCATGACCAATTCCGAGCTCTTGGCCCAGACGCCATCGGGCGTCTGCCTGTAGAACACAAGCTTGCCGTCATCGCCGGTGCTGCCGAGGATCTGGCCGTCATCGTCAAAGCCGATTCTCCAGACGGGCGTGCGGTGGCTATCCAGGCGCGATATCTCTCGATGCGTGTGGTGCACCTGTCCTTGCTGGCCGGACCACTGCCTGTGGCTCAAGCTTCCCGACTTGGCAAGGCTGGCGCTCAGGGTGGAAGGAAGGGTCTTTTTGCTCTCGGCAGCGGCAGCGGCAGCGGCAGCGGCGTCGTCCTTGGCGGAAGACGAGGAAGAAGAAGCGTGGTGGAGCTGGAGCTGGCGCTGCAGCTGGCTCGGGTCCTGGGCATCACCACCACCGCCGCCGCCACCACCGCCGCCACCACCACCTTGCTGTTCCCGGTGCTTGGGCCTGAGAAGGCGGCTGGAAGACCACGAGGGGTGGGCGTCGTTGTCGGGGAGAGGCGTGTCGAGCCTGAAGACGCGGGCGTAGCCGTCCTGGCAGGCCGTGGCGATCATGTCGTAGCCGCGGATGTTGCCCGGGGCCCAGGCGACGTCGCGCACGAGGCCGCGGTGGCCGGCGATGTCGGCGGCCAGGTAGAACTCCTTCTGGGCCTGGGCGACGCCCAGCGACGCGGTGGCGGTGTCGCGCGAGCGGTAGACCTTGACGGCGTCCATGCCGACGACGACGAGGCCGAGCGAGTCGACGGGCACGCCGGCGCGCAGGGCGTTGTAGCACGGCTCCGGGTTGGGGTCGAAGCGCACCTTGAAGGAGACCTCCTCGCCGCGGCTGGGCTTGGCGCACACGGCGAACTCGTCGACGCACGTGTACTCGGACAGGTTCTCGGGCTGGTCGTTTTCGTAGACGGTGAGGCGGCCGTCGGTGGCCAGCAGGGCCAGGTAGGTGTGGCGCGAGTCCTCGTTGTGCTTCATGGAGAAGGAGCGGTAGGGCGCGCGGGTGGAGCGCGTGTCGAAGGCCGGGCGGCCGCCGACGGAGCGTCCCGAGCAGAAGCGGCGGCCGGGCGCGGCGGCCGGGTCCTCGGCCCAGAGGCGGAACCAGCCCTCGCGGCCGAGGGAGGCGACGAGGTTGGGGTACACGGTTGCCGGGAGCCACTGGAGCTGAAGGGGGGGCCCGCCGTGCGTGCGTGCGTGCGTGCGCGCGTGCGTGCGTTTTAGCGAGATGCGCGGGCGGGCGGACGCAAGGGGGGGGGGGGGGGGGGTGGACGGGAAATTTAACTCACCTCCAAGACTTCGCCGCCGTGAGCGGTCCAGGTGTCGCAGAGGCGCCAGGTGCCGTCTTTGTGGCGGTTGAAGACGCGGATCTTGCCGTCGACGGACCCCGTGGCGCAGCGGTCGCCGTAGGTGTTGAAGGCGATGGCTTGGACGAGGTCTTTGTGGCCGTGCTGGAGGTTGAGGTCGAAGGAGAGCTTCTCGGAGAGGGGGGAGGCTGGGCCGGAGGCGGCCGCCATTTGCGCAGGGCTTCGGGTTGCGGGAGATGGAAAGATGGTCGGGGGGGGATGTGTCTGGGAGTTTGGGAGCTGTTGGGGGATTCGCGAGCTGACGCGGCGGAAGTCGGGACGGGGGTGGTCGAGGTGAGGGTGCGAGGTGCAGGTTGGTGATGGCGCTGCAGCGGCCCTGCCCTGTGGTTGGCTGGCTGACGTCAGACAAGTCAACCAGACGGATGACTGGACCCAGGCAACCCCGGATAATCCAGATAATCCAGATAATCCAGACAACGCAGCCATCGCAGCCATCGCAGCCATCGCAGCCAACCCAGACAACCCAGACAGCCCAGATAAACCTCGCCGCAGTCACGCAGTCACGCAGTCACGCAGTCACGCAGTCGCGCAGTCGCGCACCAGCCGCCATGGCCCATCTCACCAACCCCCTCGCCACCCCGTCCCAGCTGTCCGGCAAGTTCTCCCTGTCGTCCCTGCCGCAGGACCTCTGGGAGTCCGTCTTCATCGCCACGCAGTGCCTCACCCAGGCCGCCGGCCAGCTTCTCGACCTGCCCCAGTCCGTGACGGCGCAGGCCAACGTCCTCCTGGCCAGGTACTGGCTGGTCGACTCGCCCATGGCCCACGAATTCAGCGTGCGTTTGCCCCTCCCTCTCTGTCGTCTTGCCCCTGCCTGTCTGTACGCGGCCGGCTCACCCGTTGGTTTTTACCCCCCCCCCCCCCCCCCCCCCCCCCCCCCTCTTCTTTTCTGTGCAGGACGTGTCCGCTGCGGCAGTCTACCTCGTCGCCAAGCTCGGCCCGCTGCCTCGCTCGCCGCGCGACGTCTCCAACGTCTACTCGTACCTCGTCTCCAGCCGCTCCGTCCTCTTCAGGCCGGGCCACGCGCCGCCCGCCTGCGGCCCCCGGCCGCACTTGGTCTCCGAGCCCGACTACCTCGCCTTCCAGACCCGGCTGCTGGCGCTCGAGGCGCGCATCCTCTGCTGCCTCGGCTTCAACGCGCACGTGGCGCTCCCCCACGCCCTCGCCGTCACCTACCTCCAGACGCTCGACTTCCTCTCCCAGCCGAGGGCGGCCGTGTCCCGCAGGGCGGTGCAGTACCTCAACGCGGCCCTCTTGTCCCCGCAGCTGCTGTACCTGACGCACCAGCCCAACCTGCTCGCCACGGCGGCCGTCTACAACGCCGCGAGGGACCTCGGCGCCAAGATGCCCGAGTGCGAGTGGTACGAGGTCTTTGACGGGGACCGCGAGGAGCTGGGCTTCCTGGTTGTCGGCATGCGGAGCTTGGAGGGCCTGATGCGGCGGCGCAAGGAGGACGCGCCGCACCTGTTTGACGGCATGCCCACGAGGAGTTTTGTCGAGGAGGAGATGAGCAAGAGAGGCTTGCGGGTGGGGGAGAATGGGGGTGCAAAGGGGAGCCAGGAGGATGCCGTCATGAGAAGCATGGACCATCGATCGCTGGGCGCGGACAAGTAAAGGGGCCCATCCCGGCGGCTTGCGTGCGCCCGCTTCGTCTTCTCTTGCCCCCCTTTTGGTTTGGGCTTTTTTCTTTATTTTTTTTTTTGGTTTACTAGCATGCGGCTGCATCATGGCTATTTGGGCAATTATCTGCCCGACCCGGGTCTAACATCCTTCAAACTCAGAATCCTCCCCCCCTCTCTCCCCGGAGGCAGTTTCATTGAATCGGATGTTGCCGGAATCGCTTGGTTTTCCCTTGCACACCAACCACTACACCCTACTTGCTGTTCGGCCGAGACGGGGTGGCGACAGGGATCGACGTCGTCGCACGTCGTCGCACGTCGTCTTGGTGCGGTTTGCGTAGCAGGCCACCTCGAGCTGGGCAAGGCAAGTTTGACGTCAACCCGCACAGTCGCCCCCGGGTTGCCAGGCAAAGCTTCACTAGATCCGAGGCAGCAGGCTGGGACGGGAGGCCATCACCTATCCCAGAGGACGAGCCAGGCAGAAGTTAGTTTCAGCATAATCCAGCGCGATTTTGCATCACGATGCTCTTGGTCCGCTGCATGCACGGCTGCCCTCCTCTGCTCCTGCACAGTCGGGCTGTAGTCCTGGATTTCCATCCTACACGTCATCTGCATGACATTGTTCCACCACGCCCGGGTTGCCGAGCAGCACCTTGGAGCAAGTTACTCGACGTCAGCGTATCCGAGCACGCCGGCGAGGTGTAATGTAACCAAGACCAGCAGGGGGGGGGGGGGGACAAAAGGGCGGCGGGAAAGCATCAACGGCCAGGGACACCTTCCCACCATTTGGTGGTCGCAACTGGTGGTCGCAGTCGGCAAGACGTATCTCTGTCGTGTTGGTTTGGCCGGGACAAGTATCGGACAATGCGTCGGCGCGAATCACGCCCTGGTGAAGCCAGGTGCCGGGTAGGTAGCGTGGCGTCGGGGAGTCGGTGGGAATCTGGACGGGGGCGAAGAAATCGCAGCGGGAGGCGCCAGAAGCCCTTTGTGAGGATGAGATTCGCGAGATATTCGTGAGATAGTCCTGTGATTAGTGAGGAATCGTGAGATATTCGCGACTTGTGCTGGATTCTCCACTTGCTCCACATGCAGGAAGCGAAACCTCCGAGAGCCCCCGTGTCATGACCCCTCCAGGTCTCAGGTACGGTGACGTAACAAGGCCGGCGCGAGTCACGCCAGGGGTCAACTGGTTCTCGTGCGTCCGGGGAGGGCCAGGGCTGTCTGTTTCAGACCCCGACTTTCTGACTGGCGGCAGAATGGACCCGCCTGCATTCGTACTCGGGCCTGTTGCAGTGCAGGCTGCAGGCTGCAGGCTGCGGGCTGCAGTTTCTCAAGTCCTCAAGTCCTCAGTCCTCAGTCCTCAGTCCTCAGCCCTCGGCCCAGCCCTCTCTCTGCCTCCAGTCCTCGCTGCAAATCGTCCAGTTTTGCTCATCCATCAGACCGCTACCCGCCATCACTTGCTTCGGTTGGTACACATACCCGCCCGTCACCAAGAACAACGCGGAAGAAAAAAACCCCAGCGGGCGACGATCCCGACGACTCTACCCTGACAAGGCGGCGTCTGCTCGAGGCCCGCCCGAGTATCCAGACACAGACCACATACATACCATACCAGCTACGTACGTGGCAGAGGACAAGAGCCCACCCCCTCCCTCCTTGGACAGCCGAGTTAACCGAGGATGGATGGATGGATGGATGGATGGATGGAGCCACGGAGCCACCAGAAGGGGCCCCCCGTCCGACGGTGCCAGAGGCCTTCTAGAACGCCCAGCAACGGCCCCCAGGGATGGATGATGGATGCATTTGATGCGCGGCGAGCCCACTGCCGCTGTCAAACATGTCTGGTCGCTTCAAAGTTGCCTGCTGTGTGGTTGCTGGCGCGGAGCAGCCATCTACGTTGCGTGCTCGTGCTCGCCAGGCCAAGCCGTGATGGGCTGCGCGACGCAATCCTGCCTGTGCATGTAATTGTGCATGGCCACGGCCCCCCATGTCAAAGTTTCTGTCTGGTCCTGCTCTGCTGGCGCCTTGCCTGTCTAGAGACGTCGCGTACGGAGAGGCGCTGCCTGGGGACGGGGCAGCCCCATTCCACATCCACCCATCCAATATTTCATCAATCAACCCATCAACCCATCAACCCGCGGGGACCGTCGAGCCTTCTTGCGACGCCCACTCCCCCGGCCGCCTAGCTCGCCCAAGTGGTTCTATGACTTCCGTACAGCCGTGTGTGTGGTTTGTCTGCCAACGGGGAAAATAGCTCACCCGTCTTGATACAACGTCTGATTTACTCCGGGGCTTGATTCGTGGTGTGGGCGGGAGCCCCCCCCCCTGGCACCGGCTGCCGTCGTGTCTGTAACATGTATCGTATCGTCTTTCTGTCATTGTTAGCCCTCTTGTCGGTTTAGTAAGGCCGGAGGGGGCGGGCTTTTTGGCTTTTCCCCCGTCACGGCCTTATCCCCCCCCCCCCCCCCCCCCCCCCTTCCACGAGCTGCATTGTAGGATGCCAAGTTGTCGAGTTATAAATTTGGCTGCCGCCTCCCTCTCTCCCCCACCGTCTGGTTCCTCGTTCTGTCCAGCTGAACAACCCAAGCTGCTTCCCATCCAGCCCCAATCTGTCGAGGCACCATACCCCCTTACTCGTCATTCCTGTCGGTACTCCTTTTCCCCTCCGCACCAAGATGCCCGGCTCGGAACCTAGCTCGCCCTCTTCTGCCGCTCCTGGCCCTTCCATGGGCGCCGGCCCTGCTGGCTTCGGCGACAACAGAGGCATCAAGTTCCAGATCAGGACTGGCAACGCTCGATGGACCTGCACCCTGCAAGACCGCTCTCACTAGTACGTCGTGCACCTTGACCTAGCCTTTGACCCTTGATCCGCCACAGCGCATGGCATGTTTTCTTTTCCCCCCTCCGCCAACACGGGCCACACGGGCCACACGGGGACAAAACGGGATTGAAAAGGAGGTCTAACGTTTGGTGTCCCCCGTCCCAGTGAGCGCCAGAAGGCCGCCCGTACCAACTCGACCGACTCGGTCGCGTCCACCTCTTCTTCTTCTTCTTCTTCTTCGTCCACCACCTCTCACTAAGCCAGCCAGCCAGCCAGCCAGCCAGCCAGCCAGCCCAGAGCGAGCTGCAAGGCGCCAGACGCACTCTTGGTGGTGCTCAAGACGAGCCTGCAAGGCGTGCTAGCACATCGGAAACCACATGGCGCTGGTGGCGCCTGCGACTCGTTGTCGGCAACGCGGCAATGGAGGGAGGGCATCGACACACGGGACACGGGTGAGAGGTGCACCGATCCCGTGAGCGAGGGCCGTCACCAGTCGCGAAAGCTGGGAGAATGACGGCCATTCGGCTGGCCGTTTTTGGTTCGTCGGCTGTATAAGTTGGAAACGGGAATCACATCGTCGTTTCTCTTTCTCTCTGTCTTTTTTTGTCCCACTTTTTTGAGTTTTTTTTCCCCCTTTCCTTTTTTGTTTATTTTTTATTTCAGTCTATACTTTTTGGAGACGAGGGCTTCTGTTTTCTTCTTCTTCCTTTTGTTACAGCACCATGGATAAGGGGAATGGAATGTTGTCTGAACTTGTGGAGGTGCCTCTGCCTCTGATTTAGCGACTGGCTTGGCGCACCTGAGCGGAAAGGCAGTTATAGGTACCTATGTAGGTAGGAGGTAGGTAAGGTAGGTTACGTCTGGTAGTACGTAGTACGGAGCACGGAGCACGGAGCACGCACTACGGAGTCGTCGGCATGTAGTACAGTAATAAGCAAGGGCCTGGTGAGCCCCGGCTGAAACAATCCAGCCCCAGAATCGACGCGTTTCCCCGACGCGCTGCGATTTCATTCGCTGTGCAAAGTAGAGTCTTGTCACTTGCGCATGCAAGCCCACACACACACACACAGGCTGGGCTGGGCGGGTCAACGTACCGACGACGGGGTCTTGTACGAGATGAGATGCTGGTGCCGTGGAAAGAATGAAGAAGAATGTGCGACAAAACAAAAGTGAAAAAGGAAGCCACCATCAAGGCGTGATCCGCAGTAAGAATTCGCTGGTCCGAGCCTGTCTAACTGCTTGTGAGCAACTTGAACTGCAACGCACAAGAAAAACGTCCAGCGCCCAATTCTATTCGCGGTTATGCACAACTCCAGGTCGTCGTTGCATTCATTATCATTAGTCAGCAGCGCAAAGCCGTCCATGGACAAAACCCCTAAAGCTGGGCAGGTGGCAGGTAGCCAACGTTTCAATGTGGTCGGTCTGGCTGGTCTTTGCTACCAATGCTACTAGGCCCATGTACTGCTGCATGCGCGGAAATGGTCAAGCCGAGACAGGCTCAAGCTCACATTCACAATCCATGCACGACTCTGGCAGCAATTTTTTTTTCCGTCTCGGGCAAGCATTGTGTTACTTGGCAAGACGCGGAGGGCGGTTGGCAACTTGCCGCCTAGGTCATGTGACCTTTTGCCTCACCGCCCCCATTGCAGAGCCGACTACGCCGAGAACGGAGGAGGAGGGACTGGAGCAAGCGAGTGACGAGTACTCCGTACCCCCTACGGAGTACGCGGCCTCCAATAAATGTTACGGCCTGGTTGGAGCTGGAGCCAGTGGCGAGTCCTTCAACAAGGGGGCTCTGCCAGCATCTTTGCCCTCTCAACCAGCACCAGGCCCCCAGGCTGCCCAAGCCTGATTCAAAGCTGCTCCTCAAAGCCCCTACACGACTCCTTTTTTCCTTTTCACCCACCTGTTTCCGCTCATTTGGCCCTTGCAAGGTGATCCCGTACCGCCAGTTGGCCACCAAGGCAAGGCTTACCCCGCCGCCGACGACGCTCACGACCGCGCCCACGCCCACGCCCACGCCCACACCCACGCCGAGCTTTGCTTCAACAGACACCGCGCCCTCGCACCACGATGCCCGTCGTGAACCATGTCGTGCTGGCTTCGGGCGCCGTCGCCGCAGTCTCGGTAGCTGTTGCCGCCGCCATGGCCATGTACGAGAATCCCGAACTGCGGAGATATGCAGACGACATCCGCCGCCGCATCGCCGTGGCGCTCCACTCTCTGGGCGACGGCCTCACCCCGCCCGAGCGAGCCCCGAGGTTCAATCGGCCCGAGGACGCCGACGGTTTCCTCCATTCCAGCCGCGGCACCGGCGCCGAGCCAGGCGTCGATGCGGACGAGGAAACCCGCCGCAGGCAGCGCGACGAGCTCCTGTTCTGGAACTCGCAGCGCCTGAAGAACAAGCGCGACGAAACCCTCCCCGCGGCTGGGCCGCGGGCGGGGGCGAGCGGCTCCTCGTTTGACGACTTTTTGCGACGCGACCAGACCGCGGAGCAGGGCGCGTACGTCTTCAACACGGGCGCGGGTGCTGATGCGCGACGTCTCAGCAGCGGCCTTCGCCACCGTGGCCCGGCCCCTGCGCGGCACGCAGATTCGCCATCTGTCCACGCCAGCCCTTTTGCCGACGAGCACGGCCTCGGGAGCGACCCAGTCGCGCGTCCGCCCGCGAGTGAGGAGCACTCGTCCGACTTGTATAGCGCCACCACTCGCGACAACGACGACGCCCAGTCCAACACACTATCCGGGTCGCCTGCTTTGGTCGACCTGTCCCCCGCCGCCGCGCAACCCGTTTCGCCGCCAACCCTGGAGCGCCAGCTCGCCGACGATGAGTTCATGTCGGCCGGCCAGGAAGATAGACACGAAGCCTACGCCTCTATCCAGGCTTGGGCCCAGGACTCCAGCCGCAGCTTCTACTCACCCCTGCCGGCGACCCCCGTCGCACCGGTTTCCGAGCCCGAGGCCGTGAGCGACGGCCAGCTTACGCCTACGGATTCCGTCTCGGTCATTGGATCCGGCGATGTTGATCCTGCCGGCGGCGCGCAGGGGCGGGCGTTTGACGTCCTGAGCGAGAGCGAGGGCATGCTGACTCCGGCAAGCTGGTCCGAAGTGGGGAGTGTCGTGAGCGAGTATTGAAGCTGGCGATGGAGGCAAACACTCGTTTTTACGGATAAAGGCATGGCTTGTATTTGTGCGGTGATGGCGGAATGGGGGGAATCAAGGTCACGGTTTGGCGTTTGGATTAGTCGAGGTTATTTTCTTTCTTTCTTTCTTTCTTTCTTTCTTTCTTTCTTTCTTTCTTTCTTTCTTTCTTTTCCCTTTTCGGCACTACGTGTTGCTTGGTTCTATTGAAGAGTGCCTCGTCATGACTTTTGCTGCCGAGTTGCTTGTTTTCCCCGATTCCTCGTGATGATTTCTCCTGCCATTGTCAATAGCGGCAGGTTTCATAACATTGTAGCAGCGCCTTTTGACAAGCCAAAAACAGACATTTCATTTGTCTACATAGTCCCAAGGAGATGAATTACGCCGAGTGCGGAAAGATGAAGAAAAATGTACAATAAATCTACGGGAAAGAGAGAGAGAGAGAGAGAGAGAGAGAGAGAGAGAGAAAAGGCACCTCGTCTATTTGTCGGCCTTTAAAGTGCCCTGATAATCATCAAACAAGGAAGAAACAGTCGACCCCGTCAAGTCGGACCAAAACGTATCCTCCTCATACGCTTCGTGCCGCAGCTTCTCGTTCAGTCTCCTCACGAAACCCTCGCCAAAGCGAGCCTCTAGGTAGTCCAGGAAGTAGGCAGTGTGTTGATAGCCAGCATCCCACTTGGCGCCAGCCTCCCTTTTCCAGTGCGGAGGGACCAGGTGGCAGCGGAGGCGGACCCAGTCGGCGACGCCCTCGATCAAGCCGCCGGGACAGGTGCCGCGGGCGTTCCACTGGAGGCAGTGGACGAGCTCGTGGGTGACGACGCCGGCAATCTCCTTGCCCAGGGTGGACCTGCTCGAGTTGGCGATGTGGCCCAGGGCGAAGTGGATCTCCTTGTGGTCGTCGTCGAGCTCGGAGCCGGTGGTGTAGGCCACGCCGGGCATGTCTCGGAAGACGAAGGTGACGGAGCGGGTGGGCGGCGCCGTGGTGGCCGGGTCGGAGGGGCACCTGTACAGCAGGCGCAGGACGTTGGCCGTGGCCTCGGTCACGACGTCCGAGGCGTGGACGGCGCCGAAGAAGAGCCTGGCGCCGGGGTGGGTGATGTCGCGGAACTCGACGCGCAGCTTGGGCAGGGGGAACGGCGCGGGCTTGGGCTTATGATGGTGGGCGGGCTTGCTGCGGCGGGCGGAGCGCTCGTGCTCGTCCTCGTGCTTGTCCTCGTGCTTGTCCTCGTGCTTGTCCTCGTGCTTGTCCTCGTGCCCGTGCTCGTCGGCGGGAGGGGGGGCGAGGGGGACGGGGGACGGGGTGGGCGCCGTCTCGGCCTCGTGGAGAGTCATTGTTGGGGAGAGGCGAGGCCGGGGTTTTGCGTTGCTTGGAGAGCGCGGCGAGACGAAGCCAGAGCCAGAAGTTGGTCGAGGGCGAGGTCGGCGGTTGCGGATCGACGGGGGACACAAGACATATATGTATGTATACAAGGGCTGGCTGGTCTAGGCTCGCGGGCGGGAACGGAGCGATCAAACAACAGAAGAGTCCAGTCAGTCAGTACGTACGCTTTGGGCGCTGGAATTCTGAGACCTGTCCTGAACGCGGGCGGGGTCGGGGCGGGGGCGCCATGGTCCTGTGACGGCTTGCTGTATATACGGAGCAGCCAGCGTTGACGGAGTCGGCGGGCTGCCGGGCCTTGTCTCACCCGCGGCAATCCTCCATGTGTCCCCCCCACCCCGGCCTAAACTGGCCACCCCCCTGGACCTCCCCTGGACGCCCACCCCCCCCCCCCCCGGTGGCTCCCATTGGCCCTGGCCTCTTCCGACAGCTGGCGGCAGCCGACTCCTTTGCCCAGCCAACTGCAAAATAAACATTGCGCAGCTCGGGCCTTGGGGCCTTGGAGCCTTGTCTTGCTGGACTCGAGCTGCTTCCCCGCCCTGTTTTGCCCTTTACGCGTCGTCAACTTGGTCTGCGTCGTCTTCTGGCATCGTCCAATCTTCCAATCTTCCAGCCATCAATTGAGCCAACCCAGCTGCAGAGCACGCGCCAGAGTCTGTACGTCTGTATTTCTCCTTCTTGTCGTCTACCAACATCCCCCGCTCCAGCTGGCCGCAGACCCGCAGCGCTGCCTCCAACCGCCATTGCATTCCCGTTCGGCAGTCCAGCCGTTCGTACCCGATGCCACTGTCACTGTCCTTGCGCAAAAAACCTCGTCCGCGACTTGTACGGCTCTGACATTCATCGCGTCGCGCGCTCAAGTGCTTTCGCTACCTGCTGGCTGCATCAGCTCCGGCACCGGCATCGGCATCAGCATCAGCATCAGCATCAGCATCAACATCAACATCAGCATCGGCATCGGCATCGGCATCGACATCGACATCGACAACGGTATGCTCCGCTCCCCATCTGCCGATTCCTCCTCTTCCTTTTTCTCCTGTCCTCTTGCCCCGTGCCTTTCACATCCAACCTATTCCTGGTCTCGGCCCCCTTTCTTCCTTTGTCTCTTTTTTTTTTCCATCTGTGCCCCTCTGCGCATTTGACCCGTCAACTGGTGAATTAAAGTCTCTAATTTACCCCATAGTTACACCGCATGCATAACCCCTTAAGCCACACCACCGACGGTGCCGCTCCTTCGTGCCGACCTTGGACGTAAACGCCCAACCACGGCGACATCATCATCACTGCAGACCTCATAAATGCTCGCTTCCAGCAGCCGACTTCCTTCCGCCCTCAGAGCCTCCTCCCCCTCGCCGCCGTCCAGTTCTTTTCCTGCGAAATAAGAGTCGTCCATGGCCGACAAGCTCACCGATTCGCAGGTCGCCGATCTGCTGGCCATCCTGCGCAGCGACTCTCCACTGGATGCCAAAGTCCAGTTCGTCACCAACGTCAAAAGCGGCATCAAACAGCACAACGTCCCCGAAAGCTGCGTTGCCCAATTGTTTGATGGCCTGCGAACCGCATCCTCGTCTCAGCATGCGGTTCTCGTCAATGCCGGCTTTACCGCACTCAATCACCTCTTGACTCGCCTGTCACGACAAGACCCCAAGCTCCTCGCTCGCGAGGCGCCCCGCACGCTGCCGCTCCTCATTGAAAGGCTCGGCGATCAAAAGGACAAGTACCGATCTCTCGCCATCGGATCCCTGAACACTCTCTCCGGCGTGGCTCCGGCAGATGTTGAGCGGTTCGTGCGCAACTCGGCTCTGGCTGGCAAACACCCCAGAGCCAAAGAGGGAGGGATGCACTGGCTGTTACAGGTAAATTCGCATCGGCCCTCTCTAGACATGGTCCTGTTCCTGGCCCTATTCCTGGTCTCGAACAGCACACGACGTACGTACTGCGGCATTATGCTGATTGTTTCAACACTTGATGGCAGATGCACCAAGAACAGGGATTGCCCTTCCGAGGCTATGTTCCTGTACTGATGGAGCTTCTCGAAGATGCCGACGGCATGGTTCGAGACACTGCTAAGACCACTGTGATTGAACTCTTCAAGTACGTTTTCCCTTCTCCTCTTCTCTTTTGGCGCAATGCGTCGTTTTAACGTCGACTTTTTGCTAATTTTGAGCCAGGACCGCGCCCAACACGGCCAAATCAGATTTGAAGCGGCAGCTGAAGAACTTCAAAGTTCGCCCTGCCATAGAACAGGCCATTGTCAAGGCACTGGCTCCCACGGGCGGTCGCTCAGAAACGCCCTCTGACGGGTTTGCGCAACAACCTTCCCAACCGAGCCGCCACAATCTTGCCGCCAGTGTGCCGAACCTGGGATGCGAGCGTTCCGTCACTCCCCTGCCAGATGCCCAGGTCGAAGCCGTTGAGCCGCAATATGTCAACACAAATCGCGAGCTGGACGATATATTCAGGGACATGGCATTGTTCTTCGAGGGGCGGGAGTCGGAACAGAATTGGATGAAGCGTGAACAATCCATCGGCACGCTTCGACGACTGAATGCTGGCAACGCAGCTACCGACTTTCAGGATGTCTTTGTCTCCGGGCTTCGAAGCATGCTTGATGGCATCATCAAGGCCATCAACTCTCTACGGACGAGCTTATCCAAGGAAGGCTGTGGCCTCGTCCAAGAACTCGCCGTGTCGCTGGGGCCAGCCATGGATCCCATGGTGGAGCTGCTCATGCAGTCTCTCGTCAAGCTGTCTGCTGGCACGAAAAAGATAAGCTCGCAAATGGCGAACGCCACCGTTGACAAGATCATTAGCCGAGTCACGTACAACCAGCGTCTGATGCAGCACATTTGGAGCGCTAGTCAAGACAAGAATGTCCAGCCCAGGACTTATGCCACCGGTTGGCTGAAGACGGTTCTGAGAAAAGAAGCCGGCCACAAGAATCACGTGGAGCACACCGGTGGCGTGGATCTTATGGAGAAATGCATTCGCAAGGGTCTTGGAGATGCCAATCCAGGCGTGAGGGAAAAGACGAGATCAGCTTTCTGGGCGTTCTGGGGCGTGTGGCCGGCACGAGCTAATGCGTGAGTCTTGCTTCTTTCTTTCTTTCTTTCTTTCTTCGCCCCCCCCCCCCCCCTGCCTTTTTTTTTTCTTCCCCTTTCCCCAGAGGCAACGTGCGTTCCCAAAACTTGTTCGTGGTCGGCTAACCAACAACCAACAGCATCATGGCTGACCTCGATTCCACTGCTCAGAAGCTTTTGGTGAAGGATCCTAGCAATCCCAACTCCCCCAAGAAGGCAGAAGAACCGGCTAGACCGGGTCTCGGACTGTCTAGAAGCACCATGGCCTCGAGTAAGCCTAGCCTTCGCGAAGCCATGATGGCGCAGAAAAAGGCGACCATGGCTGCCGCAAAGGACCTGCCAGCAAGACCCGGCTCAGCGATGGCTCACATCTCGTCGCCCGTCCGCACAACCTCGAGCAGCTCGATGCATTCCACCGCTTCGGCCAAATCTGCCGCCACAATGAGGACGCGCCCCGAATCGACCCTGTCCGTCAACGCCGGAGGTATGTCGGTGGCTCCCATGCGGCCGACGCGACGTCGTCCGGAAATGGCTGCTCGGCCGGCTACTGCCGGTCCATACTCTGCGAGAGAAGATGCTGGATTGGAGGCAGGCAGCCCCGAGAGCATCAAGTCGAGGCACGCCACCCCAAACAAACCCAAGGTCACCACGCCCAAAAAGACGGTGCCAAGGACTCGTCCGGCGGGGCATATGCATCAGTCGCATGTTGGCGAACCCAGCATCCCCTCCCCAACCTTTCGGCACCCAACGTCGAAAGGTGTAGTAGTCTCACCTCGCGGCAGCCCCTCGACGTCGAAATACTCGCAGACATCGCCTCCTTCGGTCAGTCTGCTGAAACTGAGCGAGGAAGCAAAGGCGCCACCTCATCTCCCCGCCCACCCCTGTGTCTCCTCCAACCATGAATTGGAGGGGGCTGCGCCCAGTCTTGAACAACAGCAACCACAGCAGCAGCCTGCAGAGACCAGGCGAGCCACTCCCTCCGCGGCAGCAAACAGCCAGGAAGAGGAGTTGGAGCCCCAAGCGGGGACATTATCCCGTGAGCTCAAGGTGTACGAGGACCCGTTCACCGACGAGGCTCCCCTCGCCGCGACGCCGACCTTGGGCGTTTCCGTGCTGGAGGATAAGCCAGTGAATGAGGGAGCGGGCAGCCTGGCCAACGGAAATGACGTGCTTTCGGCGGCGGACCAACGGGCAGAGTCCCCGGACAAGACTGGGCAAAATTCCAAGCTGATCGACAGCGGCATCACCAAGATTAAGAACAAGAACCTCGAGGTCCACGGCTTTAGGAAGCTGCAGTCCCTCATCCGGGACAGCAGGACTGCGCTGGCGGACGACAAGTTTGAGGCTCTGTTTCTGGGGCTGTTCAGATACCTGGAAGATGGGCTGCCCGGCATGACGGCGGAGAAGGTGCAGGACGTCAAGGCCCAGATCCTGTCCACCATCAAGCTGCTGCTCAAGAGGGAGCGCGACATGGTGCAGCCTCACATTTCCAAAGGCATGGAATCGTTGCTGCAGGCGCGAGGCGCGTACGACACGAGGGCTCACATTGTCAGCGGCCTGGAGCTCCTGGCCGACGAGCTCGTCACCATTGGCGACGGATCCGAGCTTGTCGCCGTTCTCACGACGAGGCTGCAAAGCTGTTCGGACGGCACGGCCGAGGGCTGCCGCACCCTCAGCATGGGGCTGCACGTGCTCAAGGAGATGCTGGAGAAGCGCGCCGAGTTTGCCCCGACGGAGGGCGAAGTGACGCGGCTGACGGCTCTCGCCGCCCGCTGCCTGGAGTCGGCTGACTCGGGGGTTCGCATGGACGCCGTCAAGTTTTGCGTCTCGCTGCACGACCGGGTGGGCGACGCCGGGTTCTGGGAGAGCCTGAAGGATATCAGGGAGGATCCCAAGAGCCTGATTACCTACTACATTGTGAAGAAGCGGCGCGAGCAGGGGGGTGGTTGCTGATTGCGACGGGCGCATTTACCATGGGCTGCGGGGGTGGGGGGGGGGGGCGTTTTTGCGCGCGGAAGAGGGCGTCTTGTGTTGTCAGAGGTCAGAGGGTAGAAAAAGCTCAGTGTCATGGGTATTGGAAAACCAAGGCTGTGGAAGGAAGCACGTGCGAGTTCCGCGGAGTTGGGGCGAGTAAGGAGACTGTGGTTGAAGCCGACTGTGGTTGAAGCCGACTGTGGTTGAAGCTGACTGTGGTTGAAGCCGACTGTCGATGAAGCCGACTGTCTATAAAGCCAACCGTGTTGTTAATAGAGCCGACTGTCTATAATGTCTATAAAGCCGCCTCTCCTCTGACAGGCACATGCCCAAGCCGACTGACTGACTTGATAGCACAGACCCGTCCCTTCCTCCACCGACCACCGTCATCTCCATCCCACCCACCTGTCGGTCAGTCAACACCACCACCACCATCCATCATCCTATCCTACCTATCATGGTCCAAAAAGCACCCACCCCTTGCTTCCTTGCTTGCTTGCCTTGCCCCACTGGCAAAAAGAACCCCCTGCCCCGTACTGGAATCGAACCAGTGATCTTGTCATTGCCGCGCCGCGCCGCGCCGCGCCGCGCCGCGCCGCGCCCGCGTACTAGTGACACGCTTTACCACTGAGCCAACGGGGCCTGCTGGGATGGGGAAGGGCGCCTGCGAAAGCAGCTTATGCGTAACCGGGCGGGCGTATTCGCAGCTGGAGAGCTGGAGCGGAGCTGAAGCGTTGACGAAACGGGCTGGGCAGCGCTGCATGGAGCCTGTGGCTGCTTAGCAGGGTCAATGCCGTGGGATGCTTAGGTGCCTTGCTGAGGCAGGTAGGTAGGTTTGGTACAGGTAGGAGGTAGGTGGGTGGGTAGTTACGGGCGAGAGAGTTGGGCAACGGGCTGGGGCGGCTGGGCGGCTGGGCGGCTGGGCGGCTGGGCGGCTGTGGAAAAATCACAGCGGCTTGCTGGCAAGTCCGGCGAGATCAACATGCGAGAGCAAGAGGCATGCGGGCGGTATGCTTGCTTGTATTGCTCTGCACCAAGTAGTCGCTCCTCCAATCTCGAATCTCAACCAGCACCCAAGTCTATTGGCACAAAGCCACGGCCGCTCAACCCCTGAAAACGCCCCCGGGCTCAGGGGCAGTCAGTCACCCCTAGCGCATGCCATGATCAATCAATCAAACCATCCACCTGCCTGCCTGCCTGCCTGCCTGCCTGCCTGCCGCAAGCGTCGCAGCCACGTCGGGCAACCTGGCCAAGACGGACGACCCGAACCAAGCTCTGCGCGGCCTCTCGTCTCGGATCCAACACACGTCTCGGGGTCCGGGTGCCCTTTCAGCCAGAGACGGACGGCCAAGGATATCTTCTTCTTTTGAAGCAAGGAAAAACAAGCTGGACAAGACGCGGCTCAAAACGCCGGCGCCACAGAAAGACGCCGTTGGCGATTCATCGTCATGGTAAAGATGAGACAGGGGCAACGGGCAACGGGCAACCGCGGATTGGTGAGCAAAGGGGTTTCCCTGGCCTGTCCGAGGGGCAACATCGCAAGATTTGCATGCCAGATGCAAAGCAATAATAATTATAAAAATAAAAAATAAAAAAAAAAACAGGGCAGTTTTTTAAAAAAAAAATAATCAACGGCCAGGGTCCGGTCCCTCAAACATCGTCAAAGATACGGTTGGTGTTTTCAATGACAAACTGCACGGCAGTGTTCTTTGAGTGCATGTCCGTCATTTCGCGCTCAATGCTCAGATCTCGCATAATCGTCGGTGCAAACACGACGGCCAAATTCTTCGGGGACATCTGCAACAAGGCCAAAAGTTAGAAGAAGAAAGAGAAAGTGCGAGACATCCAGGTCTGGCATGGCGAAGGGGAGGGGGAGTGCGGGCAAAATAACAATGAAAGAGGAACAGCACAAAAGGGACAGCAAGGCGTACCAGGTTTTCCGGCTCACGCTGGGCTACTCGGTGCAGATGGAACATGAGAAACTCGAGGCAGTCGCCGTGCCTCTCCGGCATGGAAGCAAAGGTTCTCCTCAGGTGATTGCATCTTTCGGCCTCGTCGACAATGGCTACACGGACAGTGCCAGTTAGCATGGGGAACCAAATGGAGAAAAAAAAAAAAAAAAAGGAAAAGAAGGGGGGAAAAAAAACACCACTGCAAAGACACATAAGACACCCACCGTTGGATTCCAGAATCCGCTCGTAAACATCAAAAGTCAACAAAGGTGTTGGCAGCTTCCGGAAATACTGCTTCAACACACTCGTGACCGCCGTAATGTCCATATCCGGGTCTGAAATGTCAAAGTTTTCATTCTTCTCAAAGCCCTCCTTGATCATGTTGACTTGGGAATTCCCCCCGGTTTTGCGGTAGATGCCCTCTTGATCCATGCCGCGAAGTTCCACCTCTTCGATACATCGAGTAACAACCGCCGGGATCTGACGACGCTCAAACTCGGCACGCTCCACCAGCTCCGACCCAAACAGCGTGGATGGGGGTTCGGCCGCTATTGCGGCCGCCGCAATCGCTCCAGCCGAGGACGACTTTGAAACGGCATTCTTCTTGCCGAAAAACCCGAATCCTTGCCTGGCCGCCGGATCTAGTTGTTGCTTGTTCTGCGCGGCGAAGCCGGCCGGGCCCGTCGCCTCTACCTGCGCCACCGTCATGTTGTATGGCAGGCCGATGCTGTCCCCCGCCAGCCCCGGGTGTTGCATTCTCTCTCGATCGTTTTGCTGGAACGCGACTACCGCCCTGTTGACTCCCTTGGCAACGTTCTGCGCCATCGTCTTGGAACCTTTTTTCCAGTTGAACTTCTTCGCCTGGCCCTTTCTGACATGGACTACCGTCGGGCCGCTCTCGACAATCGGTTCCTCCTCGCCCACCAGAGTGGCCCCGGTCGCTATGCTGGACGTCTCGAAATTGATTGAAGAGCCGCCGCCGCCGCCGCCGCCGCCGCCGATCTTGCCGCTGCCGTAGATACCCAGGCCGTTGGGTGACTTGACATCCCCAATCTGTGACTTGAATCGTTCTTGGATCTGGTGCGTGAGGTCATTGTTCATGTCCGCCAACTGCGCATTCTTGGACGACATTTGCTCAAACTCCATCAAGGCCCGATCCCTGTCCGCCATGGCCTGATCCTTCTCTTCAACAAGTTGATCGCGTTCCTCGTGGAGCCTCTCAATCGCTTCCGACATGGCCTGCTTGACAGCTTCCAGCTTCTTCACAAACTCCTTGATGGCCGAGTCTTCAAGCTCTCGGGGGTCAATTGGCGTCCGTGTGTCCTTGGCGCGCTCGACATAGCCAGCGAGCACTTCAAGCTGGCGAATCATAATCTCAGTCTGCGTGTCGAGAACAGACACCGTCTTGCGCTTCTCCACCAGTTTTCGATCCAGCTTCTTCATGTCCTTTTCCGCCGTGAACTGTCTTTCCAGCTCAGCCACTCGTTGCTCCGAATTCCTAAGTTGTCGCTTCAACACAACAGCATCGTCAGGAGACGACAGCCCAACAGGGCTGCCGACGTCGTTGGACGTTTCATCATGTTGGTCGCCGGCGGGGGACTTGGGCCACCCGGGAGACGCGGTCCCTCGCGTCGTTTCGCTGACGCTGCGGCTGTGGCTCATTCTGGAAGGATGGTGGTGATAGGTAGATTCGATACTACCAGTGCGACCGTGCCGCACCGCGTTTGACACCCTTCGCAGAATGGAGGAGGATCCCTCATCGGTGCCCAGGATCCTAGCCATGTCTTCATCCATGCTGAAGTCTCCTCCGGCGCTCCACCTCGGTAGCTTGGGGGAGACCTTTGGCTCTGCCTGTTCCTTCGTGCTGGCCGATCCTTTGCGACTTGTATGATCCTGTACACCTGGTGGTGGTGGAGGAGCAGCACGAGGTTGCGTGTACGTGTCGCTCAAACCGGGCTGTTGATCAAACTGGCCCGGTCGAGAGCCTGATTGCAGATGTCAGTCATCATTGAGTTTTTTTTTTTTTTTTTTTTTTTTTTTTTTACAAAAAGAGTTGCGTTCTTCACTTACCACTCCTAGCAACTGGCGATGGAACGTCCTTGCGAATAATAGTCTTTTGTTGACCTTGACGGGTCGTCGTCGTCGTCGTCGTCGTCGTCGTGCCTTTGGCAGCATCGTCATCTTCAGATGTCCGCGGCTCGCTGGCTTTTCCTATTTCGGACGAGTTGGCGTGGCCATCCTTGCGCGTCGCGCCATTTGCTGTCTTGCTGGAGCCGCTACTGCTGCTGCTGCTGCTGCTACTGCTGCTGCTGTCTTGCAGAGGGGACGAGTGTGAGCTGTTGCTGCGCGTTGATGGTCCCTTCTTCGCGGATGGGGCGTCTTGAAGCTTGAACTCGTCTCCGGACGAAGAGCTTGTCTTGCCCTGGTCTTGCTCCGAGGCTTTTGAAAACTTGCCTGGCATGAGTCGAGCCGCGTCATGGTCCGAGGACGCCTGACGGCCTTTTTCCTGGAAGGCGATGTGCGGGGTAGAGGTGATCGAGTCGTCTCGTTTTTCGGGGCTGGAACCTTTTGGGGCGCCGAAATAGTCCCTCTCCTTGCGTCTCCCTCCCTCCGCTGTGTTGTTATCTGAAGCGGACCTGGGCGTGCTGACAGTGCCAGGGCTCGGGTCTAGGGCCACAGGTATGAAGAAGCTTTCCGCTCCATCCCCCGGCCCCGAGTCGGCGCTATGGTAAATGGTTGAGTTGCGATTTTTCCGGTACGTAGTAGCTGGTAAGCTTAGGGCCTCCATTTTCGTCGACCCCGAATCCGATCTTGCCGGGGACCGGGGTTGTCTGGAACTGCTCGCAGTCTGGGCTTGAGGGCGGGGAGAGAGCTCGGTAGGGGTATCAGAGTCAGGGTCGACGCGGTCGTTTGAAAAGGCGTTGGGGGGGATAGCATTTGGCGGCAAGGCAGGGAGTGACTTCTCTATCACGGTTGCGGCTTCTTTTTCTCGGGACTTGGCTGCCGACGCGGCCTTGGACTTCTTTCTCCGCCTAGCCATGATGGTTTCATGGCAACCCATACAGAATATGCCTTGCGACGTCCTCGCATATCGCAGATTCTCAATCTTCCTCTTGCAGTTCCGGCATCGAAAACAGGAGGCGCAGAAGGCTTGCTCTCCCGTTAGGATGGCCAGGTCCTCGATTTTGCAGCCGCAGGCGGTGCAGCTATACGTGCAGTTATTGCAGATGAGGGATCCGTCGCCGAGGAGAAGCAGATTGGCATCCGAATCGAGCTGGGTGCCGCAGGTGTGACAACGGAAGCAGTCGATATGCCATCGACTGCCGGCTATTTACCAGACTCGAGGGTCAGCACGAATCCACACAAGTCGACCACATGCCGACCATAAGTCGGGGGGGTGCATCTGTATTTTGGGAGGTTGTTCGGGGCGAAGGGGAGATTTTGACGGAACAGGATTGCAGAACATACCCAACTCGTACGCTTTGCCTTCCTCAAGGATCTAGTTTGGTCAAGTTAGTGACGGCGCCGTGCCAACAGAGAGGCCGGGTCAAGCGGCATCCAGAATGACGAATGTGCACAAACCTCTCCGCACGCCCTGCAAGGGAATATATCGTCAACGTCCAGAGGGTCGAGATATTCCTCTGCCGTGGCCGCCATGGTGGGAGGACGAGGCACACAGGGCCGGCCCGCACCCAGTTATCACAAGACGGCTGCAAAGGACAAGCGGTCGACCCGACCTGCAGCGGCCGAGGATTGTGCGACGAGATGAGGAGAATGGTCAGCGAGGCGGGATCGTAATCATGGATGGCGCAAACGAACCGCAGCGGCAGACGGTATGCCGCGGATCGATGGGGGTGCAATGACGACGAATCCGAAAACGACACACACGGACGGGACAGGAAGAAGAAGGCTGTGGTGTTGAAGATGCAGGGGTATTGCGCAGTCGAAAGCCTTGGGATGTCGCCAACGGCACAAGGCCAGACAGGCAGGCAGACAAGAGGAGGACGGAGAGACGATGTGGCGCTGCCAGGGGCTCCCAGCACCTACGGATAGACACTCTGTTCTCCAGACCACTACGGAGTACTAGGAGGTACCTGCTACTAATGTTTGGTTGCTCCGGTACCTAAGGAACCTCCTAGCATACAAGTAGAAACGGGTTACAGGAGGGCCGACGTGCCGAGTGCCTAAGGCACCCACCACTAGTACGGCGAGGTACGGAGTGCAGAGTGCATGGAAGACTGAGATGGCAGTAGCCGGGCGACTCGGGGCCAATCTTGGTTTGGGACAAAGTGAGCCGCAGTCTCGCGTAAAAGAAGGAACGGAGCAGGGTGCGAATGAGGGGTATGGTGTGATGAGGGTGTCGATGCGTTGAGATTGCTTGGGCAGGTACCTGCAACGTTAGGTACCTAGGTACCTAAAGTACCTGTCGGCATCCCGTAACCCGCAGCCCGTAAGTGCCTGCAATTTGTTGCAGGCGTGCAGTGAAGTCGGTGACGTGGACGGCGACGGATTGAGAATTGCGCCGGGACTAGGGCAACTAAAACTAAGCATAGGTCGCAGGGAATAAGGAACCAATGGTACTGATTTGCAGGAGGTTCCTCTCTCCCTCTCTCTCTCTTTTTTTTTTTTTTCTTTTTTCGGCCCATGTTACCCCCCCCCTGCTGCCTGTGGTTTTCCCTCGCCTCTTTCCGAGAGAGAATAGAATCTTGTCCTGAGAATGGTCTGCGAGTCCCCAGCCGCCAAGGGTCAAGCCAGTCGATCGTTTCAACTTGCTGGGGTCAAGTACCTGGTACTCTCTACTGGGCCAATATAATACTGGATGCTTATTGGCGCAGCAGAGACGAGTCTGGTGTCTACAGTCCGGCAGGTTATTGCGGGGCCGGTTGGGTTGCTCCTGCCTCCCTAGCTAACTCCTACTCCGTGCACACTATGTAGTTTGTACATAACCTTTGCCCTTGGCTGGACCTGGCGACGGAATTCTGGCCAAGGTGCTGGCAAGTAGATTGTACGGATAATGCTCGCAGACTGTACGGAGCAGTCCTTGCAAATTCCACATTGGTCTCTTGGATTCCAGCAGCTTGTCATGACCGCGATAGCCTTCGTACATGGTACTGTAGGTATTACGAATTTCCGACAGCGGTATCCACGGGCCCTCATGATCCGGCATCTCTCCGAGTTTCCGGGCACATGACATATTCTGATAGCGCGCACACAGGCGCTGCTGATACGATGACACCGTCGACATACCTACCCCCGAAGTACGGAAAGGGGGGGGGAGCGGTCACTGGTCACTGGTCCATGGTCACTACGGAGTAGTTCCTAGTTGGTAAGCTTAGTGCTGCTACCCACCCCGTCCAGACCCCCCGTCCAGACCCCAGCGCCAGTCCTGGCCCGACTAACCATTCAATGCCAACTACCGACCCTTGTTGGGATCCCGAAACCGTCTGGTGCCATTTGATGTTACATGTATGTACTGCACCTAAGCCAGCGGCTGCAGGGGCTGCAGGGGCTGCAGGGCCATGGGTGTTGGTTGCAACAACCTGCTGCTCCAGATCAACTCTGCTCTCGACCACCTTCGATCTTTTTTCTCGGGAGAGCGCCAAGACGGCCCCTTTGGTATCGACGCTATCTCAACGCCATCTTGCGCTGTATTCGCCACCAAGGCTGGCACAAATCACAAAAAGCATCCTGACTGCGGACCAGCAAGGTTGCATCACGGCGTAATGACCGCCACCCAGGTAGCCATGCAATGCCTCTTTGGATCTGCATGCATGCGCCGTCTTGCAAGGTCCCCAGCTTAACGTCATAGCATCTGTCATCATCATCTCGTTAACGGCAGCGTCGCGTCGTCGACTTATCTTCGTGCTTGCTCGTTTTTTTCCCCCACGCGTCGGGCAACACATGGCCATGTGCCGGTTCGTATCTCTCGCCTCGGAAATCCCGCTTGACCATGTCGTACGAGGAGTGGCAGCTTGGTGCTAGCTAATGTACCCTTGGCTGCTGGAGCATGTGAGATGCGTTGCCTGGTGTATCTCCGACTATCGAGATAAAAAGGATATGGAGTGCCTCCCCCCCCTCCCCTTTTGGAGGATTGGTCGCTTGCGGTATTAAGAAGTCGACCAACTTGATATTACTAATGCGGAGGGATCGATCCGTGAGCGACGTTGGAAATGGCGCTACTCCGTAATAAATCATGGAACAGGTGGCGCGGGGCCGGATCCACCAAGGGGTCCAGACTGCAGACGGGGGGGTCCACGGCACGTCAAAACCTCGCGAGGTACTCCGTACCAGCATTGAAATGACTCCAAACAAGTCAATACTGTACGCGTCGCATGACTTTGGCCTGACCACGGATTCTTGCAAGCAAGCCCGCCAACGTTGCTGCCTGCCATGTATTTACGCGACGCCAAACGTCTCTGACTTGGCCGTTGAGATGCAAAACACTGCATGTGCCTGTTCGCCAAGGTACTCACCTACCCGGTATCTACGGAGTAGAGGTCACCCTTCGGTTGGTTGCTCGCAAGTTGCGGCCGCGGACATTTGTACCAGACCAAGTGACAGTGACAAGCGACGTAAAATAGGTGGACGACGGATGGACTCCATGCAACCCAACACGCAAGCACCGGACGCAAGCACGAAATTGCATACTACATGTGCTATGCTGTGTAGGTGCTTTGAGCCAAGGAACAGAGAGACACGCAGCCCGTCAATGTGCTCTTTTCCCCAGAGGTTCTGCAAGTACAGTACCAGCGATTGTAACCAAAAGGCTTCAATGTTTGTGTCAACCGCGCGGCCAGCCAAGTGAGTGCTGCTCAGAAGATGCAGCCTTGTGCCCTCTCCATGTTTTCCATTTCCGCCTTGTCCCTGTCTTCTCCGTTGTCCATGTTTTCCTTTCCTTTCCTTTTTTTTTTTTTTTCCCTTGCCAGTCCCTTGCCTGTCGCTTGCCAGTCGCCCGCTTCGCCGGGCAAAGTTGAAACATTTCATGCATCGCATGCAAAACGCGGACTGACGTGACCCCTGCCTGACCCAGGCCCAAAGATGCCAGCGTCGCCGGGCCATCCAACAAGGACCCAACCTCGTCGTACTCCGTACTCCAGAGCCCCGTAGCACCCAAGTCCGTACTCCGTACAATGAAATTCGGAACACGACTTGACGTCCTCACAGCCAACCGCCGCCATTGCTGGCACCTTCCCATCTTCCGTCGTCGCGCGCGACAGATCCAGAGTCGAGCTCGGAACGCAGGAGTTGGGCCACCAACTCGTCCGCTTGTCAACCCAGCCGCTGCCAAGGACCAGCGACCAACGCGCACGCAGCCATTAGTCCCAGAGCCTTGGAGGGCAACGGTCACCCAAAAAAAAAAAAAAAAAAAAAAAAAAATATAGAAAAATTTCAAGATACAGGGCCTGCTGGCCCCACCTTGGTCATGTTGCGGGACCTTCAAGAGCTGAAGTTGTGCTGCAGAGTCACACGAGCCACCCAGCACCCGCAAACTCAGCCTCAAACACGATATCCTGAGACAAACGGAGCTGCAGCCCAACTTGACAGGGTCACCAAAGTGCTTGCAAACGCAAGTAGTCATGGCAACGCAAGGGAGGGGGCTAGGATTGAGCTTCGTTCTGGCTGGTTGAACCACGGTGTTCAATGTGCGTTTGGGGCAGGGAGTTTCTCGCTGGTCATCGTTCGATAATCAACAAACCGTGAACATATGCTTGTCCGACGAACCGACACCATGGTGACGTGCAAGCACGTGTTCCGTGCTTCGCAGCCACATTGCAGAGTCCCGAGGTCCAGATCCACGCAAGTCGAGTTGCAGTCGCCGTCTCGCTTGCGCAGGTCGCACGAGTTTCGTAGCCTCGCATGCTCCAAGTCGACCTGGTCACTCATTCTCGCCTACTCGGCAACCCAGGCATAGGTACAGCAACGTGGGCGCAGTGTTGGAATATCTCGGCCCCATGAAATTTCCGCACGTCAAGGCCAAAACATGGTTGATTTGACTCCAGTAGCACAAGGCAACTGACGTATTCGGGTGCCCTCGGATTGCTTTTTTGAATGCCTTCTTCCTTCTTGGAATACTCCACCATCACGTCGTTCGTCCCGGTGCCTAATGTTGTAGATTTAAGCTCCTGTGTGGCAGGCTGCTTGTTGACATGAAGTGGCACTCGGTATGCTGGCCGAAGCAGTCAGGAAAACAAACAGAGTATCAGCACCCTCGCCGCCGAACCACTTTGAACCTCGAAGCACCAACCTTACTTGTCAGCCATCAACCTCTTGACCTTGTCTAGCAGAATCGCGCTCTCTCTGCCCAGCTTCTTCTTGCCGTCTCTCCCCACTGTTCTGGCCATGGCCTTTTTGAATCGCTGCCGTTCTGCGAGCTTCCTTTCCCTCTCCTCCCCCCGTCGCTGAAACTCCAGTTCCCGCTCCTCCTTCTCTTTCCTTCGCTCTTCTGCTTTCTGGAGCTGTTTATCGTAGTAGCCTGGCCTCCTGGTTCGTCGCCTCGAGCCATCACTCGTGGTGGCTTCACCGGCAGTGGCGCCAGCCTGGGCCATTTCCTCGTCTTTGAGCATGAGTTCTCGTGCAGGGTGTATCTGTACTTGCTCATCCTCTTCCTCCTGATTCGGCTGGCCGTCCATACCGCGACCCGAGTCGGCTCCGTCGTCATCGGCGTCCTCCCCCCTCAGCCCTGCCGGGGATTTCTGCTGCTCACGAGCCTTGATTTTTCCATACTGCTTCTTGACTTTGGCCTTGTGAATCAGGTCCTTTTTTATTTTGGTCACTGTGGGACTTGAGAGTTAGAAGCCATCCTCTGCCAAGCATGTCTCCCGCCGAATAGGTGAGCCGGGGATATTTTGCTAAAATGGAGATGACAAGGGAAAAAGAAAAAGAAAAAGAAAAAGAAAAACGAAAAACGAAAAACGAAAAAAGAAAAAAGAAAAAAGAAAAAAGAAAAAAGAAAACAGAAAAGAGGCCATGAGGGTTATGAGTAACAAACCTTTTCGTCGCCAAGCACCATCGGGGAGATTGTCTGGCCCGACTCTGAATCCACGTTTGAGCTTTTTGGCTTCTGGAGCAAGCTCGCCCGAGTCAAGGGGGCGCTTGGGAGCCATGATGTTGAGGTGGTGAATGCACGGCGCAATGGATAACGGCTTTTGCGTCGAGTTTGTCGTCAGGTTGAGTGAGCATGTAGGTGTGCAGAACTTCTGTGTTGGGCCACTGGGGTAAATTTTGCTTGCACGGCCAGGAGGTACCTTGCCTAAGGTGTCCAAGGTACCTCGTAGCAGGGCCCTAGGTACGGAGTACCTCAATACCTCCGAGGTGGGGAATATAATCGCAGTGGGCACTTTAAGTGGCGTTACATTTTAGTGCAACAGCTACCCAGGCATCCATCACCTGAAAGGCTGCTTAAACGAGATATTGCTGCATAAGTATCCTCCTGCAGCAAACCAAACCGCATGACGCAAACTTTTCCCAGTCATGTAGTGGTGGCAGTGAAAGGAGAAGGGAGAGAGAGAGGGGGGGGGGGGGGGGGGGAATGGCCTGGAAGATAAACATGTACCGAGCCACGAACGAATTCCGTAGTTTCGTGGCATATAACAACGCCCAGGCCGGGAGTTTACACCTGGTCGCTCGGCAGATTCGGAAAAGGCGCGGCTCCAAGTGCACAAAACGACAACGACTCGGTTGGTTTGTTGAAGGGTGCAGGAAAAAGCGGCAGTTGGACCAGAGAAGATGGACGCGGAATATGCGTAATTACCCTCAAACGTTGACACTAAAGAAAGCACTGAGATGACCAGAGTCGAAACCAAAGGCAACCTGAAGGCAACCCGAAGGCAACCACCCCCGAAGGCGACCTGAAGGCGACCTGAAGGCGACCTGAAGGCGACCTGAAGGCGACCTGAAGGCGACCTGAAGGCGACCTAAAGGCGGCTGAGCAGTGATGACGCTACGTGGGCCACAGGCACGTGCTGCAGCGCGAAGCGGCCATGATTGGGCACCGACAGGGTCCGCCGTCACATCTCCGCCATCATGAATGTTCGTTCCCATCATCCCCAATGCCAGGCCCCATGCCGTCCCTCGTTCCCGACCACTCGCCTGCTTTACTCACCGCCAGCGTCCTGTGGGCTTATGCGCCAACTCGTTCCCAACTTGAACCCTTTGAGAATCTGCTTCCCGTTTTAAAAGCCGCACTCCGGCCTCTTTTGCCTGAGTTTGCTCCGCTTTCCCGACGCCTGCGAACCTGCGAAAATACCAGCGTCGCAAGTTGACAACCCCGGGTTGGCCTACCTAGGAGCCGGCTTATAGCGGCTCTTGTGCCCTGTTTCCCCTGCGCTAGCGTGCTGGACCGCGCTGAAACATGGCCTGGGTGCTTCCATGACCGCCACCTCCGATCACGCAACAACGCAGTCACGCAGTCACGCAACATTTCTAAATCTTGCTCCGACGACAATCTCTCCCATCCTTCTCTCCTACTCGCACGCCGCTTGCTATTTTCCTAAGGAGCCGCCCATTGTGTCCAGCCGTCGGTTGGAGAACCACGGCCCGTCAAGTGAGCTGTGGTTCTTCGTGTTGCTAAACCTCAACCATGCCCATCTTCCAAGACGATTTCGATAGCCATCATCATCTTCCTACCCAGCCAGCTCTGCAAGAGTCGCTTTCTTTCAGGCCGACTTCTCCGATCCCAAGCCATCTTTCCCACCAGAGCTTAACAGCAGAACTCTGCGAGGGGCTCGTCAGTGACAGCCCGAGACGACCTTCCACCCCGGGAATTGACGACGATGCTGCTGCCATCTCTTCTCGGGCGGAACTGATCGAGAGGTTAAAAAAGGGGGAGAGTCCGACATGGATTCCGAACCGCCATGTACGTTTGCTCCCCGTGTCGGTGCCGCCAAAACCTGGCCATTCTTGCGGTGCAGGGTCTAATCCCACATGCTCTCTCTGCAGCTCGAGTCCATCTTCCAGCGTCGCGGCAGTCCAGCCGGACGCCACGCCAGCTCACCCGACTTCCAGAGACTACCGTCTGCGGTGCAGATGACACCAGGGAAAGCAGACAACGTGGCGACGACCCTGGCGGTCGAGCGACTGCAGGAAGGACTGAGTATCGGACGGCCCAGGTCGGCATTGCACAGTGGAGACTTCACCAACAGCCATGCAGGGCAAGAGCGGCGTCCGAATCGTTGCCGTGAGCGAGTCGGGAGCCAACTGGCACCCGCTGCGCCCTGGATCGCGACATCGCCACCTCTGGACTTTGCATCCCTTGGTTTCGAAACAAGCATGCCCTTCCACGGCGACCCGGGAAGCTTCCCATCCGTTGCCGCCTCGCCGCTTTCGTCCTCCCTCTCGTCCAGTTTCGCATATCATCCACCCACCAGCCCGCTGGTTCAGTCGGAAAGCAATGAAGAACTCGACTTTCCCAAGGCGTCCTCGAGCCTCGATCTGTCGTCGAGAGAACTCGACGGAAACCTGCGCGGCCTGGGCTCGTTCAGCTCGACGCCGTTCGCTTCGCCGTCAACGAGGCCGTCTGTGACCAGTTTGGGACTCCATCCCGGCAGGCGTGAGCCCTATCAAGCTCACCAGCCCCGGAGGTCCTTGGCGTCGATACCCAGCTTCGGCGCACAAGGGGCGAACCAGCAGTCACCTGCGCTGTTCCGTGCCAGGAGACCTTCAATCGGCTCAGACCCGTCCCCTCTCCACAACGCATCCATGGTCGGGTCGTATGAGGAGAGCATTCTGCGGGGACGAATGTCTACGACGCCGTCAAAGCCCTTTGACTTCCTCGCGCAAATCGGAGTCTTGGGCAAGGGCAAATGCAAGCCTAGCCTTCGCTGCCCGCCTCATGTAACCCTTCCATTCGCGGCAGTGTACTACAGCTACGGCGGCACTTCACACGGCCGGTCGCTTTGCGACGATGGCCCAAGCCCATACGTGGGCCAGATTGACCTGGAAAACGGGCTCTCCAACTCGGAGGAGGAGTCGAGATCCAAGAGAAAAGCCCGCGGTCGGTATTTTGACCAGAAGCCAGCCAGCGTCGCAGAGTCCGCGGACGTCATGATGCCCGACTCCTCCGATCCCGAGGATCGACCCAGGCCGTCTCGACCAAAGCGTCGGATGGGTTCTCCCAGGACGCCCCCCGGCGGCAGCTACCGTATCCCCGAAAAGGGCCAGGTGCAAATCATCATCAAGAACCAGAACAAGACGGCCGTGAAGCTATTTTTGGTGCCCTACGACTTGTCGGGCATGGAGGCCGGAACCAAGACCTTTATCCGGCAACGCAGCTACTCCACCGGGCCCGTCATCGAGAACGTCCCCAACCCGAGCGAGACGGACGCCCAGAGCCGACCCATGCTCCGCTACCTTGTCCACCTGCACATCTGCTGCCCGAGCAAGGCAAGGTTCTATCTCTACAAGGGCGTACGGGTCGTTTTCGCCAACAGGGTTCCCGAGGGCAAGGAAAAGCTGCGGATCGAGACGACGTGGCCGGAGCCCAGGTTCACGCCGTACAAGCCCATCAGGGTGATGCGTCCACCCGTCGCCATGACCTCCGGGCCCGGCGCCTTGCTGGCTGCCGAAAAGGCCCGCCGCAGACGCAGCCTGGGCGTGTCGTTTGGGGCCGCCGCGCCATGCCGCGCGTTGGACACGGCCGACGGCCTGGAACTCGCCGGCAGCGGGAGCGCGCTGTCCATCGAGCCAGTCCCCTTCCGGCTGCCCTGCCGAGAGCCTCATGCGGACAGCGACGCAAGCGACTCGGCGGCAAGCTACCCAGCTGCCGGCCTCCGGTCCCTTGCCTCCTCGCAGGCCAGCCGGCCCTCCACCAAGGACTCGGCAGGTAGAGACGCGGGCCTGTGGGATGCGAGCGGCGGCCTGCCCTACGAAAAACTCAACCGGGGGGATTTCGGCTACGGCGGCCATGCTTTTTCAGCGTTTGCCGGAACCGGCACGCCCGGCGGGACCGAGGGGCTCTTGTCGCGACGCCTGCGCTCGTTGGGGGTCAACAGGCCGCAGCCGCCGGAATCGGCCGAAGAGCTTGCTTAAACGTGACCATACCGCGAGCGGCTGCCATCCCGGCTTTTCTCGTGGGGGGGGGGGGGGGGTAAAGGGGGCTTGGCTATCACGCCCACACCGACGCACATATGGCAAGCAACATGTGGTGCATAAAGATGCCGGTGGAACCAGCTTGAAAAGCAAGGATGACACCGTAGACTGGTCCGGGCAGGGCTGGCAACGATGCCGGTTGACGACTCCCGCCCCTTTGCTGGTAAGGCGTGCTCTGGTCACGGCACGCTCGTGCGAGCTGCATCGCTGTAGTTAGATAGGCTGGGGCCCCGAGGCGCACCCTGATATCCCTAGCGGGCGGGCGGGTGTTTTCTTTTCAGAATTACACGCACACAGCTCCTGAAGTTGCTCCGTGGTGCGAATATGCGTGATGGGGAAAGTGACTCCTAGTTCTATATACCGCTACATGATGATGTCCTTTGTACACTGCCGTGACTGACTGCATGCCGCCCAGATAGGTGGCCTGGTCGTTGTCCACGACTCCGCACTGCCGTAAGCTACGTGCCCCCCGGATGACCTGGTGCTTGTCCTCCGCCCCCCGTGTTGTCACCGTTGCGTATCCGTTCTCCCCCGTCTCCTGCCCGTTTCGACATGTCCCCGGCGCCGGCAAGCTTTCTCTTGAGAATCATCTTGACCGTCTCCAAGTCCTCGTCCTGCAGCGGCCGCCGCTTCTCCCGGTTCGCAGCACGCCTAGCCTTGGCCGCAAGCTTTCTCTCGAGGATCGTCTTTTCGTTGCGCGAATTCTCGGCCAGCTGGGCCAGCTGCTGGCTCTTCCGCCCTGCGGTATCCTGCGCCTCGGTCGCGGGCTTCTTCTCGGGACCGGCCTCTTCGTTCCGCGAGTCCTTGACCCGATAGGCTGGCTGGCTCGTCTGTCCTGCGGTGTCCTGCGCCTCGGTCGCAGGCTTCTTCTCGGGGAGGGCTTCTTCGTTCGGCGAGCCCTTGGCCCGCAGCGTCTGCCGGCTCTCGCGCCTCGCGGCGGTCCGCGAGGACGGGGCGCCCGTCTTTCCCCGCCGCTCCACGCGCAGCTGCCTCTGGAGCGCCTTCTTGGTGGCCCGCAGCTCGTCGTGCGACAGGGGCTTCAGCATGTCCCTGATGGCCTTGGTCATGCTCCTCCTCTTGGGGGAGACCAGCGCGGCGGGCAGCAGCTCGTAGTCGGTGGTCGTGAAGGCCTGGTGCAGCGCGGGGTGCCGCTGCTCAATGTCCAGCAGCTTGGCCGACACGTCCGCCGACCAGGCGGCCAGTTTGCGCAGCTTGAGCCACTGCCGCTGCAGGCCGAGCACCGTCGCCTTGGAGGCCTTGAGCACGCGCGTGTTCTTGAGGTCCCGCCGTTCCTCGGGGGACTCGGTCGCCGGCGCCCACCCGCCCCAGCGGGGCATCAGCTTCTCCTCGCACCACTCCATGGCTGGTTCCCAGAGGCCCATCTCGGTCAGGTACCGGATCGCGAGGTTCCAGTTGGTGTTTGTGAGCCTGAACCCGGCGCTGGTGACCTGCTCGACCGCCGCGAGCAGGCCGCGGCCGTCGTTGGTCTCCCTGAACGCCTTTGCGACCACGTTGAGCGGCCGCGCCAGCTCGTACTGGTGGGCAGGGTAGATGGTTCCTTCCGGGCTGGCGCAGGTGGCGAGCGCGGCATCCACGGCCTGCTCCCACATCTCGCGAACTCGGTCGAATCTCCCGTCCTTGAGGTAGCCCAGCATCAGGGCCGAGGCGATCTCCGGCGGGAGCGTGTTGCGCTCCTTGTATTCCGGGAACGCTTCCATGTAGGCCGTCACCAGCTGCTCGACCGTCTGGAAAGCGCGCAGCTCGACAAGCAGGAAGACGGCGCGGCCGACGTGCTTGGTCTGCTTTTTCAGCTCCACCAACCCGCCGGGCGCCGTCCAGGCCGGCGGATCGGCGCCGGATGCCGCTTGCCGGGGCCGTTGGGACGGGAGCATGGCCAGCAGATGGTCCACGAGATCCTTGGCCAGCGCCTCTGTTCTTTCTGCCGACGGGCTGCGGCGGACGGCGGCCTCGACATAGGAGACGTGGGCCTTGAAGGGGACTGCCAGGCCAAGCCAGCGCATCTGAGTCATGACCGCCTCTGCCAGGCTCAGCTGTCCCGCGCGAACAGCGCCTGACATGACGACGGCGAAGTGCTCCGGACCGACCGGGAACATTCCGTTTTCCCGCGCTTTCTGAAGCAGGCGATAGGCCGGCTGTATCTGATCCACGTGAACCATGGCCTGGAGCAAGAACTCGTGCGTCTGGTTGTCCCACTCCAGGCCATACTTCTTCATGGTCATCAGCAGTTCCTGGCACTTGTCCAGGTTGCCTTTCAACCCGTAAAAGTAGATCAGCTGGTTCCACACCAGGGTGCTGGTGGTGTTGCGCTCCGAAAACTCGGCGCAGATCCTTTCGGCGTCGACCAAACGATCGTTGTGACAGCATACCATCACCAGAGACAGAGCCATTTCCTTTGAGAGGAGGACGCCTTGTCTCTGGGCTTGGTCAAAGTAGCCCAGAACGGTTGGCATGTCCCCCCTTTTGGCCGCCATGGCCATTACCTGGGCATACGTGAACGAGTCGGGGTGGCTGACCTTTTGGATCTGCTCGAAACACTCAACAGCGCGTGCTTGGTCGTCCGTTTTGGTGTAGCATTTCAGAAGACTGTTCCAACTATCAATGTCGGGTCTGATGCCGTACTTGTCCGTCATGGTTCGGAATTCTTGTTCAGCCCCAGCAACGTCGCCAATCTGCGCGTACAGGTTCAAGGTACTTCGGAAACCCATTGGCATCGTCAGGACGTTTGGGAACTTTTGCGTATACCGCGCCCATAGATCCTTCACCGCCTGGACATCTCCGGTGGCGGAATAGAATTTGAGAAACTTCTCGTAGCCCCACTGATCGAGGTCGCCCCATGCCTGGTGCCAGTCGCGATACACTTGGGTGAGCCCTGCAGCATTAGCAGGATAATAAAACTCAAACAGCTTCTGCAGCAGTGACACAGGCGTTTTGGTATCATCGAGCTTCCCATAGTCCGAATATATGTCGGACAGAATGGCAAGTCCTGCTCTTGTTTCGGAGCCTTCCTTCCATCGTCTCAGCATTCGATCCAGATACTGTTGAAATAGTCCTTGGTTGTTCCAGATTCGAAGGATTGCTCTCGCTTGCCTCGGCGAGCAAGGTTGTCGTAATGCTTGTTCCGCCAGCCAGCGGCGAAGTGCCTCCAGGCCCAGTCTCGTATCTGCGTACAAGTTGATTGCCCGCACAGGTTCAACCGTTTCCGCCTCCAGGTACCGTTCAAACGCGAAGTACAGATTGGCAAGATCTGGAATGTTAGCGGTCCAGTAACGCTCGTTTATCTGCGGCTCAGGTATCGAGTCCGTCTTTGGTCCCAGAATTGAATGATAGCCAAGCCAGATTTTCAGCAGTGCTGGCCAGTCTTTGTTCTGAAGAGCGTCTTGCAGCAAAATTTCGAGTCCCGCTCTCGAAAGCCTGAGGGTAAGCCCTGTGGTAAGCTGCTCGATTGCGGCCGGCTTGTTTCCAGCACGCAGGTGCAACAGCACGCCAGCGGCCTGCAAATCATCGTCCCATTGATCAACTGGGGTTTGGCGAAGCAACGACAGAGCTCGACCCGTCTCGACTATGTTGCTCGATGTTGACAAGTAGACAGTCACTGCAGCGCGCATGGCCTGCTTCTGTTCTCCGTCCAGTCTGCAATACAGATCCCACACGTCGTGGTAGGACCTCTCCTGTGGTCTGGAAAGAAGATCTTTCAATATCCCAATGCCGGCTCCGCGGCTCGATGGAGAGTGTCCGTCGTCAGTTGCCGAGCTGTGCTGTTGAGGTTCGGGAACGCTGGGGTTTCGCTCTACGGCTGAGCCCAACTGCTCGTGCGATGGGCTTTGCGTACTCTGCGTGGCATATTGTCTGACTTGATCACCTCTCCGACTTGCACCGTCACCACAACGGAACAAGACAGGAGCGTCTGCCTCGGTGGCAACCGAATGGGAGAAGAGGTTCCGCGTTTGCGAGACTCCATCCGGCCGGGCGCCATCTTGCGGTCGCGGCATTCTGGGGTAGAATCGTCGCAGCAAGGCACGGGCTCCTCCTGGGTACAAGAAGTCGAGTAAGAATGCAGAAGCTAAAAGTCCGGTTTGTGGTGATGGCGCCGCAGGGTCAACAGCTTCCTCCTCCCTTTGCAAAGCTCTGATTGAGGCCGGCCATGTGCTGGAAAGCTCGATTGCCGAGGCTCCATGCTGCCAGAATCCAGTGTGGAGCTGTCTGAGACGTTCGGATGATCGGCCGGGTTTCGAAAGTACGCGCTGGATTGTGCGATATTCCAGGGTGGCGGCCGTCCTTTCCAGCATGAGGCCTGATATGATGTAGCCAACTGCTAAGCCCGAAGAGATAACCTACGAGATTCGCATGCCCGCAGTTGGGAACGCCGCGCCAGGGGTTAAGAAGATGTTGATGAATCGGACGACTGGCCACGGCTCGTTTCTGTTCGGCAGGCTGCAGCAAAACAGCAGTCAATCGATCGACTCGAGAAAAGATGGCGCGTTCGGTCCGTGTCAATGGAAAGAGAGATGATGAAGAAAAAATGAAAAAAAGAATGACATAAAGACAGAAAGACAAAGTCCCGAGTATATGATTGTAATATCGCGATCGAGGTGATCAAGGTCGAGCAAAGGCAGGCGGTTGCTGAAGAACTCGGCCTTGGAACTAGTTGCCTTGGATCTAGTTGATGGCAAAATCAACTTGCAGTTGACGCTTGTGGCTCCTTTTTTTTTTTTTTTTTTTTTTTTTTTTTTTTTTTTTTATCGCCGCAGCCGCCAGCAGTACGGAGGCATCTTGGATTTTTGACCGCCCAGAGCACGTGCGAGCCGCTGGATAGGGGGTCAGAGGCACGGAACTCGGTGTATCGCTGTATCTAAGGAGGACTGCGAAGTACAAGTAACCAACCATATAGCTTGCAGTGTTGCATGTTGCACGAACAAGTGCTCCACTCGGTACTTGAGTGGACTTCAGGAGCCTTGACCAATAAAGAACTGAGCGAGCACATCAGTCTCCTACAAAGTGCAGATTACTTATTCATTCTTTTACTAGGACTACCCGGGATGAGTAAGGATGCGAAAGATGGAAGATACGGAATCGATAGTGCGTGGGGCTTGCGATCTTGCTTGCTCCTTAGGTTAGGTACCTGAGGTTTAAGCTGGATACGATTATAACCCCGTCACATGGCTGTTCAGAGAAAGATCTATTCATTTTCAATCAACCTTTGAAGGCTTTGCCTTTTTGGTATCGACTAGCTAGACCAGGTACAAGTGGTGCAGTATTAAAAAAAAAAAAAAAAAAAAAAAAAAAAAAGACACGCATAACACTTTCCGTTATCGCAATTGCCAAGTGCTGTAATCAACGCCAGAATTCCGGCGAACAAGACTGAAGAGAAAGCTTTGAACGCCTGGACGGAGCTCCCGTGTGCCCGTCTTATGCAGAAAGATGATGCGCAGCAAACTGACACCCATAATGAGGGGGACAATAAAGGGGGGAACACGGTGTTTGTCTTGATCCTTGATACCAATCTTCCGCTGATTGCGGTATGGGTAATTGTAAAAGACGGCGGGCGAGTGGTCCCGTACGGGCAAAAAGGAAAAAAAAAAAAAAAAGGATTCCTCTCAACAGCAGCATACGCTTCCGAGTCAGACCTGTTGTTGCATGGAGACGCCAAATGTACACGGGGGTTCCGACTGGAGACCCTCGTCACGTTCGAACAAGACCTCGTTTCTCAGACGAGAGAGAGTGTCGGGAGAACGGACTGCCTCATGACGCCTTGGGACGCCACGACTTGGACTTCTTGTCCTGTGACGGCGGCCAAGTGTTTGTTCGGTCGGGGAGGCAATGCGGGAAGGGCAGTGCTCCCGGCGAGCCCGGCGGAGTTGGTTGTACAGCAAAATCTGGCTCGTGGGAGATCTGAGGGCGGCCGGAGACGTATTGCGAGAAGGCAGGGGATAAGGGGATGTGGCTCGTCGTGGTGATCTTCCTCGCAGCGTGGAGGACTCATCGGGTCGCAGCGACTTTGACCTGACGGCTCTGGACAGACTCCGAGATCTCTTGCGGCCCCGGGACACGTCTTGGTCGGCAGGATATCCGGTGGGAAGAGTGTCCCTCAAAACATCATTGGCCTCGGGCAGGAGGGCCATTGCGCTCCGGTTGGGGACACCGTCTTGAAGGAAATAAGCACGTGATGAGGGGGAGGATCTGAGCAAGCAGGTCCAGCTCTCCTAGTTCAAGGGAGGAAAGTGGTCTCGTGTGCCCGGTTAGATGAGAACGAAGAGGGCGAAGCGGAGACGTGCGGTGCGGTGCGAAGCTGGAACTTGGACGACGGGCACTCAAAGCGTGGGTTGGTGGTTGTTGCCTAGAGCTTGAGAGTCTGAGGGAGGTGACGGTATAAAGGGGCGGAGGATGAAAGTCGAGAAGTATGTATGCATCCAGCAGGGGGAAGGGAGAAAAAAAAAACAGTTCAACCGAGAAGTGCAAGGTAGATGAAGGGTAGAAACTGGGCTTGGGAGGGGTGGGTAGGGAAAGAGAGTTGACCGAGCGTGAAGGATTCCTGGCCGAGCCCTGGCAAGGGAAAGTTTAAAAAGAGGTTGAGGCTAGAGGCCATTGGCGCGTGCGCAAATCCCAGGGTACAATCAAAATAACTTGAAGCAACCAGACATTAGGCTGGTACGTAGGTTCCAAGTGCTGCGTCTAGCGAGCTGCGTCCAGCGTCCCGCGGCCGACTGCCGGGCGGTACAGTACATGTAGGCACCAGACCAGACCAGACCCCCAAGGTCGTGGTCGTGCCTGCTTGCTGCTGTTGCAAAGACGTGTGTGCTCTTATGCGCCAGGCATGCATGACAGCGGACCAGGCACCGCGGCGTGGGCCCACCAGCGGCGAACCACGCACCAGACGGCTTGCTGGCATCGAGGTCACCTGAGCAAGCGCGAGGTGAACCCCCCTCCAGAATGGCACCAGAATGGCACCAGAACGGCAAAGCCACAAAACCTTGACGTTGGCGCTTGCAAGCTGGCACCATCATCCATGCAAAAGACGAACAAATCGGCCGATCAGAACGACCTCCCCCCCTTCCCCCCCTCCCCTCCCCTCCATATCAGACAAGTGACAGACACCAGCCGGCACGCCTGCCTAGCTGCAACAAGCTAGACCTAGGCACCATCAGCATCAGCCTTGCCGACGCCAGCAGAGGACCGGCCTTTGCCGTGCGTGTGAGATGACGGAGAATCGAGATTTGCTCTCGCCAGGGCACCACCACCACCACCACCAGTGGCAAAGAAGGCGCCGTTGTGAGCAACGACGCCATGTATTCGTTACGCCCGAACCCAAGCAGCTTGTCGACGGGAAATGGCACCAGACAGCACTACACCTTCCGCCACTGCACATGGCGCGGGCATGCGGCATGCGGCATGCACCTTGGGGGAACCCATGTCCCATTGATGTCTTGTGTGCCCAGGCGGCCGAGAGTTGCGACCCAATAGTACGAGGTCTCGGACGGACTCGCACCTCAAAAGGACAGGCGGGCTAGAGCAGCTTGGAGCAAGGAGCAAGGAGCAAGCAACAAGGCGGCGTTGCCAAGCGATTTGGCGCTTCCCCGGAATTTTAGCCTTCTAGCCCCTCGACGAGGCAGCGGAAAGGCATGACAGCAAAACAGCATCCGAGTCCCCCGTCCACCAGACTTGGCCGAAGATCTGGTGGCAGGCTTCATGTTGGCAGCAACGTCGGGCCGCGCTAGCAATACGTGCGTGCAGCGTGCAGCGTGCTGCGGGCTACGTGCTACGTGCTAGTTGACGTCTGGTGCTACGTAGTCGTTGGGCCATGTCCATTCCATTCCATTCCATGTCCAGAGTCCGGAGTAGTCATTGTCTGGAGTCTGGTGTGTCGGTGGTCGGTGTGTGTGTATGTGTACTGACTGTATTGTATGTACGGAGTAGCAGCGCTGGCGGCTGGCTCATCCAGCGGCAGTGTGTGGCACTGTGTGGCACTGTGTGACACTGTACATACGGCACCAGACTAGACTTGTCTGCCCCGTTGCCGAGACACGCCGTCGCTGCCATGCCACCCCCTTGGCTGGTGGTTCTCGTTTCATCTCTTTTCATCTCGTTCGAAATTCGTACTCTGCACGGATACACATTCTCGTTCCATGGCGCCCCCGGCTGCCCGGCAAGTGCCGTCGGCATCATCATTCAGTCATTGATCTGGCACGGACCTGTCCACAACCCCACAGGTGGTGGACAGACAGCACAGGCCTCCACGTTATACGCCGTCCGGACAGAGTCCAGCCCGTCCAACCAGCTCCATCAACGGCTCGACAAAGCACGGAGTGGCTCGCCGCATTGATTGATGATCCTATCCTCGTCCCGCTTTCGCTTTGCTAGAGCCTTGCGTCTTGGCCCGGTCCTCTCGGCGCCCCCGATGCAGCTGGTGCATCCCATGTCCCCTTGCTGCTCGCCTCTTGCTTTCGTTGATGAGCTTGCGGATGGAAACACTTCGGGCATGCTTTGACGACCTCTCTCGCATACGGAATACGCGCTGTGGATTGCGACGCCGACGGACTGGGAGTTCCTCCTCCACCCGGCTTGTCACGTACCCCTGCCGTTGGGCATGTTGTTGTCGCAGCTACGGTAGCACTCGGCACCCAACATTGATGTGAAGGCTCCCAACACACAAGGGTGGCAAGTATTGTACGGGGCAGTTGCAGCTAAAAGGACCCGTTTTCGTGAGGGCAGGGTCATCTTTGCCTGGCTCCTCCAACCCATCTCATCTCGCCTTGGTCGGGTTGAACTTTGAGCCAACAGAGAGCCCCCTTGCACTAACGCCTCGGCAAGGTCGCTCCGAGCTTTGGGGCTTTGGACCCCAGAAAATCCCGGGGCGCAAGCATGGCACATGCATGGCCATAATCAAGGATGCGGCTTCCCGGTCGGTCGTTGCAGAAACTGAAACGCTCGTTCGTTCCCAGGCAGGTGATGGTAAAGAAGTCAATAATACGGTTCATGCTCTGGAAAAAAAAAAGAAATAAAAAAAAAGACGCTGCCTCAATGATGCGTGATGCTGGACATCTTCTCTCATCTGGCTGGTGCTGCATCTGCATCCTGACCAACCCAGACACGCGGATGGGCGGATGGCAACGTTTGGCTGGCGAGAAACACTGGACACGGTATGGACAAAGCAGTGAACCCGTGAACCCGTCAACGTGCCGTCACGCCGTCGACTCGATTACTCCCGGGCTGCAAAACAGTGAGCCCACTCCCAAGCAACGATCAACGACGTCGTGTGCACCACCACCACCACCACCACCACCACACACACTTCAGCCCGGCCAGGCTCACTCGACACGGCCCCTCAGCCTCTCCCAGTCATTCTCCGTCATGCCGAAATCCAGCTCGTCATGCCACCCCCTGTTGAAGTAAATCGTCTCCTTCCGCCTCCCCTCGAGCCGGAAGCCAATGTCCTGATACAGGTGGATGCCCCTCTGGTTGTAGCTCGCAGCTACCATGCACACGGTGTGCAGCCCGGCGTGCATAAAGGCCCAATCCAGCATCCAATTGATGGCCTCGCGGCCGTAGCCCTTGTTCTGGTACGCCCTGGCGAGCACAATGCCCATGTGAGCCGAGCGATGGTGGGCAGTTCTCGGGTCGACGCCGCCCCATCCAATGCACATTGTTCCGATGATGGTGGGCTTTCTTCCCTTGTGCGGTTTCGGTGACGCGTGTGATGCGTGGGGCTTGTCCTCGCCCTCGCCCTCGCCCTCGCCCTCGCCCTCGGGTGGTCGTAGACAGATGGCCACGCCGAGGAGGGCGTTGCTCATGGCCGCCAGCTGGTCGTCGAGGTCTTTCTCGCCAATGGGTCGCAGGGCACGGCTCGACGCCAGGGAGAGGACCACGGGGTCCTGCTCGGTCTGGGGGAGCGCCTCCCTGATGTCTTGGTTGCTCTGGTCAATCTTGATGAACTCGAGGCGTTGCGTGCGCCATGCGTCGACGATGTCGGTTGCCGAGTAGTCCACGCTGCCGGTGGGCGAGGTGGTGTCGACGGGGCTGGTCCTGGACATGGTCGACGGAATCTTTTCAACGGGCACGAAATCAAATCGCAACCCAAGGAAAAGTGTGACGAGGCAGGGATGATTTATTTCAGTCGCCCTGTATATACACGCAAATTCCCACGTTCAACCGGCGAGCCAAACAACAAAGAATCCGCCTTGATTTCTCCAGTCGCACGCCAAGGCAGGCATGGGCATTTAGGCACTTCTCTCTCTCCCTTCCCTGCCCTTCTTCCCGTCTTCCCTTGGTCATCTGCTTACTGCGTACCGGGTACGGGTACCTACGTTGCCGGTTGAGTCAGCGGCGACGGGGGCTTTTTGGAAGACGCGACAGAAGCTAAACCCAAACCGACCTTGGCCCCCCTTTCCGCCGAACAGTCAGTCACTCAGTCAGTCGGTCAGTCGGTCGATACATGTCAGCGGCACCTTGGGACAAGTCAATCAATGCTCGTGCTGTTAATTTCCATATGCGTCTCGCTGGGCCTAATTTACGCAAGGCGTCACGCAGCACTCCATGTTCCTTGCCAATGCCAGCCATCATGGTCTGCCTGCTCCTGCACAGGAAACCGCTGACCCACCTGCAAAGGAGCCTTTGAGCTGTCGTCTGGGTTGCTACGTCGTGCGTTTGCTGCGTTTGCTGCGTTTGCTGCGTTTGCTGCGTTTGCTGCGTTTGCCGCGTTTGCTGCCGAATAAAATGCCTCAGGCCCTCTGCGTTCCATGCCCTTTATAGGAGTAGATCGGAAGTTGTTCGTTACTATTGCCCCGAGTTGCTGGTGGCTACTCTACTACACCTACTCTACGCTGCATGTATTGACCCGTGCCGCCATCTGCCATCAACGCTTCAGAAGCCAAATAAATAAATACATACGAGCCGCATCTCAGATGCGCTGCGATCCGCCGCGATCTGCCGGCCATGCTACCACGGCGTAGGTTGGGAAATTGCCCGTCGTTTGGCCGTGGTGGCGCCAGAATATCAGCAGCACAGGTGCTAAAGGTTGACGTTAGGTCTGAGTCGATAGAAGAAGCCAAGCAGAAGCCAAGCAGAAGCCAAGGCTGATCTGATCGCATTCAATGCGTCGAGTTGACGGTTGACGTGGCCTGTGCTGCTGCAGTGAGTCTCTAGTGACTGCACTGCAGTTCCGTCACTGTCATTGACTGGTCAACGGGCCTGGTCTGGTGCCTACACGTATGGGCCCGTGGGGGGATCTGGCGGCCCCCAGGCCCCATTGCTCCGGGCTGCTGCCAGCCTGGTTCGTCGTGCCTCAACGTCACTCCTTTTTTTTTTTTTTTTGTGTTGGCATCTGTTCAACCAGCTTGCCGTGAGCCGCGTCCGACGACATTGCCTGTTGAATCTCGCCCTTGCGTGTCTCCAGGGTCTCTCACGATTTGCTTCTTGACCCTCTCCTTTGGCCTCAAGCCGGCCGAACCTTTATCATTTTGGCGCATCGCGGACCTCGAATCGGCGGGCCTCAAACCTGCGGCCTCGAACCTGCGGCCTCGAACCCGACGGCCCCCTTTGCGGAATCGTCCTATTCGCCTCACAAAGCTGCGCATTTGACCCCCGGGGTAGACGACAAGTGCCAACTCTTGACCGTATCCTTTGCGGGAAGAAAAGAAAAAGAAAAAGAAAAAACCAGCATCATCCGACGCGGTTGCGATCTACAGCACTGTCAAGAAGGTTGGCGCAGGTGCCCGTTCCCCCCCCCCCCCCTTCCCCCAGGGACAAGACTGTCTGTCCGTCGGTGGACACCTCACCCCCGGCGCGAAAATAAATCATGCCTCGCGATCGACCCCCCACCACGGGCTACGAACGCCTCGCCCAAGCCGACCTCAGCGACGATTCCGACGCCGATCTGGTCCAGTCGTCGGCTTCGCTGCAGCCGGCCGCGGCGCCGCGCTACACGCCCATCAGCCAGCCTCGCCACCGCTCCGGCGCCATCAGCCCCCAGACGCACGCCCAACGCCCCAAGTATCGCAAGCGCGCCGGCAGCTCCGGCGGCGTCGACATCAAGGCCATCAACGCGCGCCTGGAGCGCTGGGCCGACGAGATCGCCGCCAAGTTCAAGCGCGGCCGGGGCAAGAGCGTGGCCGGGGGGGAGGAGGAGGACGAGGAGCGGCTCGAGATCCACCACTCCGTCTTCCAGCCGCCCGAGGGCGTCCGACCCGTCACGGCCGAGGGCCTGGCCGAGACCCGGGGCGGCCTCATGTCGCGGTCCGAGTTCGAGGCCATCGTGGAGAGCGTCCGCGTCGCCATCCGGCAGGAAGTCCATCCGAGCATGATCTCCCAGGGCAGCTCCGGCAGCTACTTTGCCAGGAACCCCGACGGCAAGATTGTCGGCGTCTTCAAGCCCAAGGACGAGGAGCCCTACGCGGCGGGGAACCCGAAATGGAACAAGTGGATTCACAGGAACTTGTTTCCTTGCTGCTTCGGGCGAGCATGGTATGGCCTTGCCCGGCCTGAAACCCTTTTTTTTTTTTTCTTTTTTTTTTTTCTCCCTTGTCCTTTTTGCGCTCGCGCGAGCTGTCACATCATGCTGACTTTTTGTGGCTCTTCTCCCCCCCCCCCCCCCCCCCCCCCCCCCCGACGCCCTCCCCTTGTGTAGCCTGATTCCGAACCTGTCGTACGTGAGCGAGGCCGCAGCCTACGTCCTCGACTCGCAGCTTCGCACGCACCTGGTTCCCTACACCGACGTGGTCTGGCTGTCCTCGAAATCGTTCCACTACCCCTTCTGGGACCGGCGCAGCTTCTACCGAAAGAAGAAGACCCTGCCTCCCAAACCAGGCAGCTTCCAAGTCTTCCTCAAGGGCTTCAAGGACGCAAACGTCTTTCTGCGGGAGCACCCCTGGCCGGATCAGTACTGGTCCGGCTTCAGGACCAACGACACGCACAGGAATCGCAAGAAGCGGTGGACGGAGAGCTGTCGCCCGTCCACGTCGGGCCCCCCGGACGACGCGGATTCGAGCGACGACGAGACCCTGGCGGCCGCGGAGGACTCGACGGATCCTCCCAAGTTCTCCTGGACGGAGCCGATGAAGCAGTCGTTCCGGGAGGAGCTGGAAAAGCTGGTGATTCTAGACTACATCATGAGGAACACGGACCGAGGCCTCGACAACTGGATGATCAAGGTGGACTGGAAAGCTGCCAAGGTCTCCCTCGCCTCGGACCCCGTTCACCTGAACATGGAGACGGGCCAGGACGAGGACGAGGACGGGCACGAGGACGGGGACGAGCTCAGTCGCCCCCGGCCCGTTGATCTGGAGCAGATGCCGCAGCCGGCGACGCGCGCGCCATATCCCTACCAGAGCCAGCGGCCAATGAATGCGTCAAGCAACGGCGCGGCGTCCAAAGAACCAGCCATATCCATCGGGGCCATTGACAATTCTCTATCGTGGCCCTGGAAGCATCCCGACGCTTGGAGGAGGTAATCCCCCCCCTTCTTTTCGTCTCCTTTTTTCTTGCACGATACGATGTAGCCTTGACCCCATTCCCGTTTGCTAAACACGCCAGCTTGCAGTTTCCCGTTTGGATGGCTCTTCCTCCCTGTCGACCTCATCGGTCGGCCGTTCTCCCAAAAGACCAGGGACCATTTCCTTCCCCTGCTCACGTCGACGGCCTGGTGGGCGCAGACGCAGATTGCGCTCAAGCGCGTCTTCCAGGTGGACCAGGACTTCCAGGAGCGCATGTTCGCCAAGCAGATCGCCGTGATGAAGGGCCAGGCCTGGAACGTGGTCGAGGCGCTCAAGACGGCGGACCACGGACCGCTGGAGCTCACGCGCCGGGCCAAGGTGTGCGTCTGGGACGACCTGGTCGACGTGCCCGTGGCGGTGCCCATGCGCGCCACGTCGTCGGAGCTGCGCCGCAACGCCTCGGCGCGGCAGTCCATGGACGAGGAGGCCGACATTGCCGGCTCCGGGGGGGCGGCGGCGGCGGCGGCGCCGCCGCCGCGGGAGGATGCCGCCACGGACCTGCTCGGCCTGCAGTCGGCGCCGGCGGGCATGCCGCGCTCGGGCCGGTTCGACGCCGTGCCGAGTCTCCACGAGGACGACGCGGCGCCGGCGGCGGCGGAGCGCAACCCGTTCAACGGCCACGGCCTCGGCCACGGCCACGGCGCGTCGCGCTCGCTCAACGTCTACGAGCCGGCCCGGCACTACGGCCCGCGCCAGCAGCGCAGATACTCGTTCGCCTCGCCCGCCGCCGCCCGCCGCACCAGCAGCACCATCGCGCAGCAGCTCTACGCCGACTCGCACGACCTGTACGGCGGCGACGACCTCGAGGGCGACCTGGGCTACGCCGCCGCCGAGGGGCAAATGGGCAACCAGCGCAAGGTCATTGTGGAGCGACTCGAAGCCGTCAAGAGCCGCAACCCCGTCTTCACCTGGTGCTGAAGGCCCCCATCTCCCTCCCAGGGCTCGCTTTCGCTTTCGCTGGCGTTCTTTTTTTTTTTTTTGTTGCCTTGAAATTTTTTTTTTTTTACCGACCGCATCCGATGCAGCTGATTTGCCCTTTTTGTTTTTTTCCCGTTTGATGTTTTTCGACCCCCATCCAAATCCAGCTGAGAGCTGCACCCCCTTCTCTCTCCCCTCCGACCCAAAAAAAAATAAATAAACAAACAAAATGATGGTAATGATGCGCACAACCCCCCGGTGCCAAACTGCGTCGCTGCAAAGCCACGGCGTTTCGTCCCCTCGTACGAGCCGCTCCCTGCGCGCTTTTCCAGGCGGACTCCAATGACCCCGAGGGCGAGCTGGGGGGCGCGGTGCAACGGCATACGTGGAAGGAGGTGCGTGGCATAGATGGCGGAGGCAAGGCAGATGCTGGTCTGGTCGGAAGGGCGGGTGCAGGACGGCTGGTTTTCCGTATGCAGCATGTCTGGGATGCTGGGAAAGACGCAGGGGACAGACAGGTAGCTGGGGCATGGAACAACGGGACAGCAAGGGAGATGCAGGACGGGGACAACAAAAGACACTAGACGCAGCTGCGAAGACACAAAGACGGCTGCGAGAATATACAAGACAACTTACTGTAAAAGAACTCGACTGCGAGACAGGCAAGTCAACTGCAAAGAAACAAGCCGACTGCACACCACAAACAGCGAAATCGCGGCGGGCAGGCTGCCCGCTGGTCGCTGCCAACCCGACGGTTCGGTTCGGCGACGGGGAGCTAGACAAGGGTGACAAGGGTCACCTGGGACGAGACACGATGGCTCGCGCCGCTCCCGTCCCTTGATCACCGGTGGCTCGAACCAAGGGAGGACAAGGAGTAAAGGACACGACACCACGACACCAGTGACGTGACCCAAGGACCTTCCTTGTTCGGGATCGGCAGACTGTAAGACGCATGCCCGCAGCCAAGCTTGCTTTCCCGCTGAATCTGCATGCACCGAGTACCGGGGAGGAGTCGTCTTTGCCAGCCTGCGTGCTTTGATGGATTCCCTCCCTGCCCTCGTGCAACCGCACCTTGACTTGATGATGCCTTGCCTTGATGTTTTGCCTTGATTAAGGCATTGATGCCTAGACCAAAGCCTTGTTTGTCCTTTGGGCGGCTCCAAAGAAAGTCCCCCCCCCTTTAATAAATCCGTCGCGCAAAGTCCAACTTGCTTGCCTTGCCATCAAGATTTCCCTTGGTCGACACTTGCGCCACCAATATCCAACACAACCGTGGGACGAAGCAACTCGCGGAAATTGTCTCGCCCTTTGTGGAAAATGGCTCGGGTGCTGGGCAACCAGCGCAGTCTTGGGCCCAAGAAGCCTCTTTGTTGCCTTCATAATCACTCGTCCACTACTCCGTACATGCGGAGTAGTAGTTGCCGTGCGGCTTGGTATGTACGTACCCTTGCGACACGTCTCTGCTTCTTTACCGGGTCAACCGTCAGAGTGGCTCTCTCCTCTATCCGTGTGATCCATGTAATCCAGGCACGCACGGGACCGTTAGGCGTAACCCGCGCGAGACAGCTTCCGCTGTGCCGACGCTGCCAACTGCGCTAGCGTCGAACCACCATCTGCAAGGAAGACGCCTGAGTGCGTGTTGTCGACAAGTTCCTGTAGCATCAAAGGGAACACAATGGAGCGCTTCGAATGCCGTGATACTTCCGCAATCAAGTAGACTTCCAATGATCCCGCATGGTGCTTGAAAGCTGACCCTGCCTATAAGTTGTAAACATGCATTGTCAGGGGTGGTGCCGTGTACCGGTCCCAGAAATTCGCTCCCGATAACTATGGCGACACAGATTGGGCCCAGCCCAGCCCTTGCGCAAATTCTTCGTTCCATTGACAATTTTCGAGAGCCAAGCCCGTTCCACGCCAAGTTTAGGTGACACAAAGGCACCGCCTTTCCAATCTTCCGGATATGTGTGGGCACTCAAGGCGTCAGCAGAACTAGCAACCTCCTGATGGCTGTCTTTTTTTAAATAATGCTGCCCCTCTCTAGTTTTGTGGCATGTTTTTTTTTTCTCTTCTGTGTTTAGCCTCGAATTTGTCGGATCGGTTTCATTCCACCTGCATGCAGAAAGAGGCTTGAGAACCGGCCAGTAGGTAACCATCAGTCAGCCGTGTCCGTTGGAGCGGACCACTCGGACGTACGTGCGTTTATCGTGATTCATACATGCTGGTGTGACCTGAACTGAGCACAAGTTTTGGATTTGGTCGTTTGATGCCAGTAATGCCCGTTGTTCGCTGTTGTGCCATGACGACGTTCATCGATAGGCATTCAATCATCTCGTGTGGACCAGCTCGTCTTTGGTAGCCTGTGCTGTTCGTTCATGGGGAGCGCTCGCAAATGTCAATGATCCTGTTGGCTGTCCCTCCCTCCATCCAGCATTGAGAGAGCACGTCTCCTAACCAAGCGGTCACCAATTTCGATTTTCGCAAGTTTACCAAGCATCTTGAAGACATGGGGCATCTCAACCGATCTGCTGAATGGACTGCATCCATGTTGGATATGCAGGCCATTTGTTATGGACGTGTGTGTGGGACGGAATACCTCCATTGGCCGGCTACTTGGCAAAGCTTCAAGGGGGCCTCGCTGTAGAAGTGGTCACACGTCTCGGCGTCCCATCACGCGGGCTGGCAAGGAGACCCCTGAAGCCATTCCTGCAGCGCATCATCTTCCCTGCAGCTGTTGGCCTCTGGCGCCGAAAGTCAGGACCAGCGGATCCGTGCTGTTGATACAAAAGAGAACAACTTTGGCCGCACTTTTTTTTCCCAGAGCCCGGACCCCAATAACTGGAGCGGAACTTGGCATTGGGCAGCACAGCCATGATTCCCCTGCCGATGGACGTGTAGACTGGCTTGCAAGTCATGAAGTAAAGAACTATCATAAATGTCAGGCATCTTGGTCTTTCATCGTGCTCAAATCGTAAAGGGTACACCATTGGCGAGCAAGCCTTTGGCCATCTTTGTGGAAGCAGTCGGCTCGGCCAAGTTTGCGACTCGCTCGAGAACTTTGCAGACCCTCCGGCCGCCCGTTTTCCTCTTGAGGGAGGAGGGCCAGGCAAGTGGACCGCGTTCCGTTTTGTCACAGAACCACATACAGGTTTTCTTCTCCATTCGCAGTACCCTCGGCTGTGGCGGACAACCGGGTGACAATTTAATTCCCCGAATAAAACTCTGGGGATCCTGGTCCCGACTCTGACAAAGCCAAGGGAGATGGACGCAGAGTATGTATTGCCTGCACCACAAGGGGAGCACGGAGTAGTTGCTCGTTTGCTGATGATGAGGGGAAAGAGACGGGACTGTCCCCCTGGACGAGTCTTTTACGGAGACTGTCGAGTACCACGGCCGATTATTCCAAAAGTACGCGCTAACAAACGGCGTCTGTTTCTCCCCAGTCGATGAGGTAAGAAGAGCACAAGCATCTCTGCTGACTGGCAGAGACATGCAAACATCGGTGTCCGCTAACATACAGAGCAAGGACGAAGTCGCTCGCCTCGAATTGATGCATTCCGTGCTCTGCCGAGTCTTTGACAACAGACTCATATTCCCCCCGGTTACCTCACCAAGACGAGTGCTCGACTGCGGGTTTGGAGCTGGTGATTGGGCCATTGACGTAGCGAAGCATTTTCCAAGCTGCGAGGTAAGTACGACTGTCGAGTGCAACTTGGTCTCGAGCCTCGTCATTTTCCCCATCTCCGGGGTTCCTTGAATCGGCGCTGACACTGGAAAATACAAGGTGATTGGAATTGACATCAGCCCTCATATGATACCCGAAGACCAGCCACCCAACCTCGACCTCCAGATTGACGACCTGAACGCAAGGTTAGTGGTGAAGAGCATTTTTTCCGAGGGGTAATGATTATCTGACCACAGGTTGGGATTTTGCTCAGATTTACTTTCCCTTCGGCCCACTTTGATATGGTTCATAGTCAAATGGTCAGCGGTGGGATCGGCATCAATCGATGGAGAGGATATATGCAGGACATATTCCGCGTGCTTCGTCCAGGAGGGTGGTGTCAGATGGTTGAAGTATACTTGAATGCTCAATCAGATAATGGAACTCTGACCAGGGGCGAGTACTCACTCTGATTGTCTTGTCGAGGTTTCCGAGCGGTGGCTAATCGTTGGGAGGCGTCAGCAGAGCATGCGTTGTCCAAGTGGTCAAGCCATTATCTCTCGGCATTGCATCCTTTCAAGAACCCTCGCGCAGCTCTGCAGCTAACACAGCTGATGGAAGGCGCTGGATTCGCAGAAGTCGAGTCGCGACTGCTGACGCTGCCAATGTGTCCTTGGTCTAGTGGTTCGTCTCTGGAGCCCGAGCTATCGATCCCCGACATAGAATGGGTACGCGGACAACCCTTTAGCTGATTTCCTTTTTCCTCGCAGAAGCAAGAGAGCGTGACATCGGGCTGGCCAACGTCGAAAACATTCCACTGTTGCTGCGCTCGCTGGGACTGTACCCCTTGACCGAGCTGAAAGGGTAGGAAGGCGAGCCCAACCTTGATCTTTGTGACTTGAAAACATATTCACAACGATACTTCCAGCATGCCCGTGGACGAGTTCGACAATTTGATTGGCCAAGCAATGGCAGAGGCGGGCGATGCTTCGTACAAGGTGGGAAAATTTCTTCCGGCCAGGTTTCTTTCGAGGCCGAATCCGCTAAAGCTGTTCATCCCGCACAGGCATACTTCCCCTTGTGAGTACTCTCCCCATCTTTCCTTTCCCAAAATCATCAGGGACCTAGGACAGTTTTCCTCACCGGTACTTTTTTCCAGGTACGTCTGCATAGGGCGGAAGCCGAGAAGATAACGCGGCGAGGCACGGCAATAGAAGGGGGAGGTGTTAGCAGGCGGTGTACAAATACCAGCGCGGGACTGGATTGCTTGATCAAGGCAATTATAAGTCGAATATGTACTTGTATGTACTTGCGCCTGCGGAGCTGTGCTTTGACTGACCCAAAGGCACCGATGATCAACCAAGGCCGGCTGCGTTGGCCAAAGCCTAGGGCGACGAATGATGAACTTGAGGGCCAACCGCTGGGCACGGGGGATACAATGACAGCACTGGAGGGCTTGGTGACTTGGGTCTTGTCGACCGGTTCTTTTTGCAGCCTTGCTTTTCTGCGCGGCCGGCTCACGAGGGCAGGTGCTGGCAGGTCTGGCAGGTGCCGGCTGCCAGCTGCCGGCTGCCAGCAGAAGAGGGCCGTGGAACTAGAATGTGATGGGTCTGGTCTGTCTGTCTGTCTGGCGGCTGGCTGGCTGGCTGGTCGATGTTGCTGACTGGAGTGACGGGGCACTTTGGGTCAATGATTGCGTGCATCGCCGGCGGCATCGACAGGCAGCCATCAGCACCCGCAGGGGTCAAGCATTTGGCAGTTTTAAAAATCTACATTTAGCAGAAGAACCCAGCCACCCGAGGACACATGCCAGGGGCAATGAGTTAAGGGCTGGGCACCGAGCGGGTTGCTCCTCCGTATTCCATGTTGCATGTTCCGGGTGCTGTGTTGGAGTGGGCACAGCAAATGACGACGAGACTAGACTTGAGCCAGCTGTTGGCCAGCCGAGAGCCAGCCGAGAGCCAAACCTGCAAATGCTAGCAGAGAACTCTCTGCCTGGTTTTTTGTAAGTCTATATCCGCAGCAGCAGCGGCGGTGCGTGCAGTCATTAGTAAGTCGCTCGTCCAGACGCGTAGGCACCAGCTAGCCCGTATTGGCATGAGGTTATCCATCCATCCATCCATTCATCCATTCATCATCATCCATCCCATCCATCCCATCCATCCCATCCATCCCATCCATCCCATCCATCCCATCCATCCCATCCATCCCATCCATCCCATCCATCCCATCCATCCCATCCATCCCCTGGCTCCTCACCGCACCCGCGTGGCTGTGGGAAGAACTTCTCCTGGCGGGCGTCTGTTTTAAGGTTTGAGAAAGCTAACAAACTTCGGCGATACCACGGGCTGCCGCCTCTTGTCCCGCCAAGCCAGGAGGTTGATGACGCCGGTGTCAGTGGTGTGTGGTGGGTGCCCCAAGCCAAGCTGCCACCTCACCTGCAAGATGCAGTATGCGGTTTCCGCATGCCCAGTCCTGATGAATCGTGACAACGACCAACTACGGAGCACTACTTCGTGAGTCTGCGAGTCCGTCCTGATCGCGGGACCACGGGAAACCAGTCACTGTGCCCTTGAAACTTGCCATGTTCTCAAAAGCAAAAGAGTTTCTTTGACTCGCCAGAACACACACATGATACACAGCTAAGCTAGTGCAATGCAGGTTACTTGTTGCCTCTACGTCAAGGGAGAAACGAAACGCAAGCCACGCTGCGCCGCCGAGATGCCCATCGCCAACGAGAAAATGGATCGAGCCAGCGCCATCCAATACTGACTCCTCCTCGATGGCTGCTCCCCGAGCCACGTGTGCAACAAGATTCTTGCGGCAGCAGCAGATGGATTGTTGTTTATGGTTTCCGCCGCTGTGGTTCAAAGTCCGCATAATGAAGGGTGACGATGACGAATGAATGGCCATTGCCCAACGCCAACTTTAGAGCTCGGTTGTTTGCCGACCCCGAGCCCCACCCGTAACCCCTTGACTCCTCTGTCTGTCATCTGCGGCGCAGGATTGGGAACTGCTCCGAACTCTTACTCGTCGATCCAGCAAAGTCTAAATCTACTCGATGGCCATGGCGATGGTCCTCCGTCGCACTAGCAGATCGGAACCATACGCCTGGGCCACGCCAACTCGAACTTGGCTGGAGCTAGCACCTAGCGCTCCTAGCTGCAAGCCCCGTTTGATACTGCCTGACCCCCCAGGCCCGTTTCTTTTCGGCCCATGGGAGCGAGGCGGAGACCGTTCCGAGCAGTACGTAGTACCCAGAAGAGGCTAGAAGACGAAAGAGGGAAAAAAAAAACAAATACAGCCCCCTTTTGCACAGGCTTGGCCGGACACGCGCCAGGTGCACAGCAGGCTTGCCCCGAAATCGACCCAATACCACACAATACGACACAATACAACACAATGGCTTTGAAAGCCTCGCCGTCGTTGCTGCGGCCGCTGCGTTGGTCGCCCCTCGTCGGCCGCGCGCCACGCTCGCCCTCGTCACCGCTCGACCGGCTCGCTCACCGCGTCTACTCAGCCTCGACCCACGATGCCCCTCCGCCCCCTTTACTGCAAAAGCTCAAGGCCGACCTGAAGCACGCCATGCGGGCCAAGGACGCGCCGCGGCTGTCCGTTCTGCGCGCAATCATGTCTGCCAGCCTCAACGCCTCTAAAACCTCGAGCCCCGTCCGGACCGACGTCCAGCTCGTGGCCCTGATGCGGCGGATCCAGAAGAGCGTTCAGGACGCCGCGGCGGACGCTGAAAACGCGGGCCGGGACGACCTCGTCCGCAAGGAGGCGGACCAGCTCAGGGTTCTGGACGAGTATCTGGCCGGCAGCGGCGTGCGGACCGTGGACGAGGCAGAGCTGCGAAGCCTGGTGCACGAGGCCGTTGAGGCTTCCAGGGGCGCGGGGACGGCGACCAAGTCGCTCGTGGGCGACGTCATGAAGCGGCTCGCGGTGGCTTTGGAGGGCAAGGATGTCGACAGGAAGGCGGTTGCCGACATGGTGAGGCACGCCGTCGGCGCATGATGCGGCTGCGTGAAGCGGCTGCTTTGGGCGTCGCCCGGCCTGAACACTCCGGCCTATATTAACGCGGAACCTGTACAACAGCAAAACAACTCTGCACTCGTCAATGCTGAGCATGTCCTCTGCCGGGAGCAGCAGGAAGTGATGGAAGCTACTACTTTGAATGCCTTGTGCATTGTGCGTCATCATTATCATCATCTGGGACATGTTGAACCGTCGAGCCAGCCACTCAACGTACGATTTCAATGTCCGTCCGCTCCCCAACGTCTGTCTCTTTCTCCTCGGCTCCTTCCTTACCTCCCTGTTTGAGCTTGACCCCGTCACCAGCTCCGTTATCCAGCCTCGCCGCCGCAGAATGCAGCCAGGGGCTCCACTTCCCAAACGTTCCCGAACCGCAGAACCCGCCGGCGGATGAAACCGCAAGCGAGCGATATCGCGAGACAGTAATGACTCACCCGCCCCAATCACAGCGGCACACTGCACGGCTTGAATATCACGTCCGTTCCGACGGCAAAGTGCAAAGGGTGCACAGTCTCTTTTTCCGAGCCAGCCGTCGACGCATCTCCCCCTTCTCTCCACCTTGTCCACCTAGCAACCCCCAAGCCGCAGTCGCCCCGCCCCTGAAAGACTCCCTGATCCATCCGCAAGTGAAGCTCTGTGAAGCTCTGTTTCGAAAACATGAATCGCGCCAATATTAGCTCTGGGTCAGCTTTTGAAGCAGAGATTGGCTATTCCCGCGCAGTCATTGTAGATGACTGGATCATGGTATCAGGAACCACGGGGTAAGTCAAGTGTCACAGTATACGAAGCCAAAGCCGAGCCGCCCTTGCTTGGTGTGGGCATGACGCTTTTTTCGTGCAACCATGAAGGAAAGAGAGGGAAGGGGGTAAAATTGGGCTTCAACTTTGCGAGTATCCATTTGCCGCCGGGTTTCCCGCACTGACAGGCCCGCAGGTACGACTACGCGAGCGGCAGGATATCAGACGACGTAGCGCAGCAAGCCGAGCAGACCCTGGTCAACATCAGCGAGGCGTTGGAGAAGGCCGGGTCCTCCATGGCAGACGTGGTGCGCGTGCACTACATGCTGCCAGACAGGAACGACTTCCCCAAGACGTGGCCGGTGCTGAGGAAGTGGTTCGGGGACGTGAAGCCGGCGGCAACCATGACGCAGGCGGCCTTGATGAAGGAGGAGATGAAGATCGAGGTGGAGGTGACGGCTAGGAAGGGCAGCGGACACGGAGCAGCACGAGGGTAGATGTTTGTTGCCGAGATTGGCGCCAGGGGCAAGGCAAGTCTTGTATTTGATGCGTATCAGGAACGGAGCCATCACATCAGGTGTGTGTGTGTGTGCCACCGCTTGTTAGAAATACACGATGCAGCTTCAATAGGCCATGGGGGCCACGACGGCTCCCACAGCAAAGGTGGTGGCGATGGTGACGACGCTGGACGTGGACAGGAGCGAGATGCCGCTGATGCCGTGGCCGGAGGTGCAGCCACCGGCCAGCCGGGACCCGACGGCCATCAGCAGCCCGCCCGCCAAGGCCAGCGCCGGCGAGACCTGCGCCGGCGGGACCTGCGCCCGCTGGGCAGCATCGGCCGCGGCGGCCGCCAGCCCCGGCGCCAGCTGCAGCAGGGCCCAGGCGCCGGCCGCGACGCCCGAGGCAAACGCCACGCCGGCGTAGGAGGCAGCCGGCGCCGCCGCCCCCCCGAGCAGCCGGCACGCCAGGCCGCCGGCCTCCTCGAACGACGCCGACACGCCGACCAGCGACCCGCGCGCCAGCACGCTGACCAGCTGCGCGCCGCCGATGAGCAGGCCCCCCCTCGCGCCGGGGCCGGCCGGCGTGCGCAGCGCCGTGGCGGCGACGGCGACGGCGCACGCGCCCTCCAGCAGCAGCAGGGCCGCCGCGTCCGTCACGCCCAGCCGGTCGCTCACCGTGCCCGGCAGCGGCCGCACGCCGCGCCGATCCCGCAGCCGCGCCACGGCCTTGGCGCCCACGCCGGACCAGAGCATCCCCCCGGCCGCGGCGCCGGCCAGCGCGAGCAGCCCGCTGCGCGCCCCGCCGGCCAGCTGGGCGTACAGCGTGCCGGGGCACGAGCCCGCCAGCGCCATGCCCGCGCCGAGCAGAGCCCCGCCGATGATGTTGCCGTCGTACGGGGAGAAGAGGCCCAGCGGCGACGAGGACCGCGGCGCCGCGTCGAGCAAGCCTAGGCGTTTGGCGAGAGCGCAGATGGCGCTGCACACCCGCCCTCGGAGTCAGACGCTGCAAAAACGACGTGGATGACGACGACGACGACGACGACATGTTCAACACAGGTGGGCTCTGCGTCTTGCGCCAGCTGGAGAAAGCAGCTGGAAGGCAGGGCAGGCAGGGGGAGGAAAGCAAAGGCAGGCACTCACGCGCTCGTGGCAGTGGCAGTCAAAAACGCCTGCATCATGTGCCAGTTCTCGAATCTCAGCTGCGAAACCACCACGCTCGGCTCGTGGAAGCCCGCAGCCGCCATGGCGGCGCCAAACGCGGCGCCCGACAACACAGAGGCAGCCATGGAATAGAAAAGTAGCTGCGATTACAGCTCTCGGCCGGCTCCTCGGGGAGGCTTAGGAAGGCGGGGGGAGGAGGGTGGGCTGGTCTCGCGGCGATTTACAATACCACGGGCGAGGATCGTGGGCATGTCCTGACGGTGATTTTTTTTTTCTTTTTTTCCTTCTTTGTCATTTCCAGTCCGGCGGCGATGACAAGCCGGCGGCGATATATAGCAGAATTAATTCTACCCCCCGTCGAGCTAGCTAGCCGAACGTCCCCGCGAAAAAGCATATCGGATCGGAAGGGGGCGGTACGATGAGTCCAGTTCGGGCTTGACTCACGGGGTCTAGAACCTTACTAGGCGTTGGGCGCATGTGCCCGCGCTTCGGGGTCTACTGAAGCGACGTATGGGACACTATTCAACTCTAAACAGGTCATTTCGGGGGAGCAAAGTAGGGTCGGCCTTCGGGGGGGGGGGGGGTTATTGCTTGGGCCCTCCCTTGCTGTCGTCGGAGACCGTGGCTGCGTTTGTCGTCTTTTTTTTGGCATCGTCTTTCGGTTCCCTCCTCTATTTCATATCTTCTCCTTTTTTTCATTTTTCTCATCTCTTTTCTTTCCTTTTCTTTCCTTGTTCCCTTTTCTCCCCTCTTCTTCTTCTTCTTCTTCTTCCTTTCTTCTCCTCCTCCTCTTCTCTTGTGTGTGCGTGTGTCGGCGACTTCAGGCTTGCCATCTCGCAAGATGGTGTCATCAGCCCGCTTCTGCAAACGGCTGGCTCGGCGGCTGGTCGCGGCCTGCACACGAGATTGCAGGCAGGCCAGGCCTCTTGGCCCAAATACCGTCCGTCGTCGGGGTCCCCAAGGGCGCCTAGCCCAGATGGTTTGCTGGATCCCGGCCCTCACCAGGCCTCTCCCCCCCCCCCCCCCCCTCTCTTCGGCATCCACGTCGGCGACCACTGATCCAGGCTGTCGGATAACAGGTCCCAGGTGGCCGGGGCCCGAGACATGTGCCGCCGGTAATACGAGCTAAGCGTGGGGCATTCCAAGGCCACGGGCCCATTGCCACGAGTTGTTTGTGCGGAAGGAAAGTCGTAGTCAACCAGGGCGCCAGATGACCGTCGAGTGCATATCGCATTGCATCGGTCATGCTGGCATTGTCGCTTCGCCTCGCCCAACCAAGTCCCTCCACGAACCAGCCAATAGTTGCGCGGGCCAAGAAATCCGACGTCCCTGTCGCGTGCCTTCCGTGCCTTCCCCGCGCGGATCCCGCCTGCCAACTCAGCGCTCTCGGCGCCCAAAGTACCCGGCACCAGGTCACATGTGCCTACCTCCTAACCTCATATCCCTGGGTACCTGCCTAACCTACTTTAGGTACAGGTACCCGAGGTCACTAGACGGAGGGAGTCTGCAGCTCGGGTTCTGGTTTCGGCCTGAGCTTGGCTCCGTGAGTCCGTATCATCTTTGGCGACGCGTTTCGCTGCGACGTGCCCAGCCCTTGCGCCAGCTTCCTCGACGTCGGGGGATAAGACATCGGTAGCTTCTCGTCTGCTCGGCATCAGCCCGTCGCGCTGCCTCTGTCTGCATAATCGCAGCGCATCATTCCTCGTCGCCCGCCACCGCGCCGCCACCGCCCGCCATGCCGCGTCTCCTCCATGTCCAGAAGACGGACGGCAAGCCCGGCCAGGTCTACTATCCGTAAGCCCGTCTCATCACCCAACCAACCCATCTCGTGGGCAAAGGGGGGTAAGAAGAAGCAAAGAAAGAAAGAAAGAAAGAAAGAAAGAAAAAGCACCCACGCTCTGACCACCATCAGCATCAAGATCAAAGAGGTCCCCATGCCCAAAGTCGGGCCCAGCCAGGTCCTGGTGCGCATGGAGGCTGCCGCCCTCAACCACCGAGACCTCTTCATCCGCCGGCGTCTGTACCCCGCCATCTCGTTCGACACCCCCCTCCTGGCCGACGGCTACGGCACCGTCGCCAAGGTCGGGTCCGCGGTCAAGCGCAAGGCGCTGCTCCACGCGCCCGTGCTGCTCAGCCCGACGCTCGCGTGGGCGTCCGACCCCACGGGCCCGGAGACGGGCGCCGTCGTCATCCCCGGCGCCTCGGCCGCCACGGCAGCCGGCTGCGCCCAAGACTACGCCCTCGTCCACGAGGACGACGTCGTCCCGGCCCCGCCTCACCTTGGCCCCGCCGAGGCCGCCGCCCTGCCTCTCGCCGGCCTGACCGCCTGGAGGGCCCTCGTCACCAAGAGCGCCAACGCGCAGGCCGGTCGCAACATCCTCATCACCGGCGTCGGGGGCGGCGTGGCCCTCCAGGCCCTCCAGTTCGCCGTCGCGCTCGGCTGCAACGTCTACGTCACCTCGGGCGACCAGGCCAAGATCGACCGGGCCAGGCAGATGGGCGCCCGGGACGGCGTCGTGTACAAGCTCGACGGCTGGGAGCGCCGGCTGAAGGACCTCCTCCCGCCCCACAGGCCCTTCGTCGACGCCGTCATTGACGGCGCGGGCGGCGACATCGTCTCCAGGTCCTGCAAGCTGCTCAAGCCGGGGGGCGTGATATCGCAGTACGGCATGACGGCCGGGCCCAGGATGGAGTGGCCCATGCAGGCTGTCCTCATGAACATTGAGCTGCGCGGCTCCACCCTGGGGTCCATGAAGGAATTTAGAGACATGGTCGCCTTTGTCAATTACCGCAAGATCCGCCCTGTTGTCAGCAAGACGGTCAAGGGGCTGGGCAATCTGGACGAGATTGACGAGCTGTTTAGGGTCATGGATGCCGGCGCGCAATTTGGCAAGCTGGTGATTGAAATCAATGACCATTCCAAATCCAAGCTGTGAATACGAATTACGAATTACGAGAATCACGACTCACGAATCACGAATCCCGAATCACGAATCACGAATTCAGATAACGTGAGCGTCGGCACATCAAAAACAGGTTGGATGCAGTGTACGATTTTTTCCACATCGTCACAGACAGTAAAGACGAATCCAGATGAAGAAAAATGCCAAGGTGCCGATACACTTTGGGATTTGATGTAACTTATGTAACTTTAAGCTAAATTTGGAAAAATGCTAGCCCAAAACGCCGTGACTGCCCGCTCATTGCATGGATATCCTCGTCCAGTACCACGTAACGACGCCAATATGATACGATACATACAAAATGGTAACCAACGATATCCCCAGAGCATTCGGGAAAGAGAACAACGAAAAAAGAAAAAGAAAGAAAGAAAATGAAGGGGATTTAAAAAAAAAAAAAAAAAAAAGGCCTTACTCTGAAGACTTCTTTCGCTTCTTCTTTGGCCTGTCCTCCTCTGGAGGTATAAACTCGGCCTCTCTCTCCTTTGCCTTCTCCTCCTTTCGCAGCTGTTGCTTCTCCTTGCGCTCTTCCTTGACCGCCCTCTCCTTGGCCTGCTTGCCCAAAAAGTACTCTCCGCTCTCAATCTGCTTGTCGACCTTGCTCTTCTCGGGCGCAGGCGGGAACGGCGTGTACACCTTCTTGGCCTTGTCGGTGACCTTGTGGGGAACGCGACGGCGGCTGAGCGTCTTCCTCTTGAAGTTGGGCAGGAACCGGTCCCAGCTTTCGTTGGCAAGCTCCGGGTCCTTGGAGAGCTCCTTCTTGATCATCAGCTCCTTGATGTGGTAGATTGGGTGCACGTTGTTCATGCAGTCCTCCACGATTCTCCGAATCTCCTTGAGGCCCTTGTAGCCACCCATGGCACAGACGGTGTTTCCGTGAACGAGAATGTACGTTTCCGTCAGGAGCTCGAGCGCCTTCAAGGTCGAGCCGTTGGGTCCCAGTATTCTCTGCCGTCGCTTCACGAACCGGTCTTTGCTGCCCACCAAGTTTCGGATCTTGATGACATCGCACGCTACGCCGTCGTCGAGGATCTTGACGGCTTGGGGGGCGGGGACGCTTCGGGCCAGGAGTTTGATGAGGTCGCGGGCGTTTAGAATGGCCGCGGGGTCAAACGTCTTTCTGGTTGTCTTGACCGTCATGGCGCCCTCGACCAGGTCCAGGGTGCAGGCAATCCCGTGTTTCTCCAGAGACTTGGTGACCAGAGGCCAGGCCTCTTTCAAGTAGACTTCGCGGTACTTGGGAAACAGCGTGACGAAAGAGGACTCTTCGCTAAAAGTGCCTCCTGTGTTGTCCTTTGGGGTGAAGGTTTCAATCTTCCACTTGTCAATGTCATCCGTGTCCCACGGCTTTTCTTTTTCGTGCGTGGAAGGCATCTTGGTGCGGTGGTCTCGCGGAATGTCTTTGCACAATCCACAGCGTGAACGTGAATGTGAATGTGAACGTGAACGTGACTCGTGAATAAGGCCTGTTAATACAAGTACAAGGTCCAGAGCAATCGTTATCCACGTTGCTGATTGGACTCGTGATTGCTGTGATTTCGACGTCTCCAAGACAAAAGCTCGAAAGGAAAAAAAGAGAAAAATATCAATCTCCAGGTGTGGGGCCGGTGTTGCAAAGGAAAAAGAAAAAAAATGGACTCCGCTATCCCCGCCCCCACCGTGCGTACAACAGCACCTACCCGGATGCATGAATTCTCCATTGCGATTGACGACTTGCCAATACCACGGTGACCAAATCTCATCTCGACACGTCGCCACGGCCAGCAACTGCATCCAACATGTCAAAGGCCAAGGGCGCTGCCGGCGCCGTCGATCAAATCGTCAAATTGATTGTGGGAGCAGGTCAGGCGAGTCCCAGCCCCCCGGTTGGTCCAGCGCTGGGAAGTAAGGGTGTCAAGTCGATGGACTTTTGCAAGGTGCGAAGAAAAGAAAAAAAACATACCCCCAAACCCCCAGTCTTGATGCCAGTGGGATTACAACGCACAAGTGGCTGACAGAGAAGCCGGTTGCTTGACAGGAGTTTAATGCTAGAACGGCACACATCACACCCGGCACGCCGATGCCCTGTCGGGTTACCGTACGCCCCGACCGCTCGTTCCATTTTGACGTGAGGACACCGCAGACGTCATGGCTCCTCCTCAACGCGGTGGATGCGCCCAGGGGAAAGAAGGGAAACAGGAAGGGAGCGGGCAAGCCTGGTCATGAGAAGGTCGGAACCATCAGCTTGAAGCACGTCTACGAAATCGCCAAGATCAAGCATACAGAACTTCGGATGTCCGGCCTGTCGTTGGAAGGCTTGTGTAGGTCAGTCATCTACCAGGCCAAGTCGGTCGGGATCGAGGTGGTGGCATAAGGAGCAGTACTATGAGGGTAGGCCGAGATGTGTCATGTCTACCATGATCACGGGGGATTACCAGCCCCCTGTTGAAGAAGCATGGAGGAGTTGCTTGTGAGACTAGGTATCCGGAGACGAAGCGATGAAACGTGCAATAGAAGATGGCATGCATCAAGTATACTACAGAGGACACAAGGTGCAATATCAGAAACCTACCGTTTCGCTGGCTCACGCTACACTCCGGAAAACCGTCTGCGGAATCACGCCACGCCACGTTCCTCGACATCACGACAACCCAGCCTGGGCGGCCCCTCAATACGGCGTGGATGTGGACGACGAGGATGAGAAAAATTCCATCCACAGCTTTATGGTAGCTTGCACCGCAGCCAGCAGTTTGCCTTGATAATCAAATTGACTGCATCAAGTGGAGCTTGGGGGGGTGTTTCCACCTATCTGGCGCTTGACAAGCCTGACAACTTCCTGGTGACAACAAGACGGTGTTCAAGATGGCTTCGGCGGGCTGTAGCGAGGCAATTTGCTTGCATGACGATGCAACTTTGCCGTCCTGGTGGTTCTAACGACTACTCCGTGCGTGAGGTTGATTTGGCGGGTTATTGATTGGGTTGACAGGTTCCAGAAAAGAAGCACGTCACCACCGCTCTGCTAGGCAAGTGAACAGTCAGCATAGGCGCGTAGGGTTTGGGCAGCAGCAATCTCGGTCAATACATAACATTATCCTACTGTCCGCTGCCGTTAGGGCTATTACCTCCCAAGTTGGTAGCCATCCTCGTCACACTCTCGGGTTCTCCCTCCGAGAGCGGACTTGGTTAGGTGTTTTCGGCGCGCATCACAGAACCTACCAGCCTTAGGTAGGTACGTACCTTACCTAGTACGTCCCGCGTCTTTTAAAAGTGGCGACCCTGTGGATATCTCAGCAGTCCTGACAGCGCTCAGCCACCGCCAGGTCGCATGGAGGTACTTCTCCAACATTATTGCCTCGAGTGTCCGTGTCGAATTGGTGTGGGGGTTTACAAGACGAGCTGGCATCGTCGAGGGAGCGGGTCGACGGGTTTCAGGAAATGTCGCCAATCATGCATGGTTGGTACATTTATCGGGCAAGCAATATAATGTGGATGAAGTAGTGCATAAAAATCTTAACGGCTACAACGACCCTTGCCAGGGCCATTGCGTATCCGCAGGAAGCATTGACTGGTGCCAGAAGATGACATGTGGATCGATAAGGGATGACGCGGCGAGCCCAAGCCCCGGAAGGCCTCCCTAGTGCAGCTGGACGTTTGCAGGACCCGGTGCCAGGTACCTTACATGTACCTTGCCATCGACCCAGAATTTTGGTGTGGCTGTACCCGGAACTTTCTCTGACAGTTCCACAGTTCCACACTTTCGCAGCTCCGCAGTACAGTTGAGAAAGCAAGGCCACGAGTCCCGCAGAGAACTGGCCGTCTTTTGGATTGATCCCTGCCATTACGCGATGGCCCTAGTGGCAGCCTAATAACAAATATCTGCTCGTGGACTTACGTATCCGAGGACTGCCCGCCTACGGAATACAGACGTGCCTGTTGCCAGGGCTAGACATTGATGATTGGCCGGACGCACTGCAGTCTCCGATCTCCGAGGCGTGGAAACTGAGAAAGGCTCAACGGGTAGAAGAGGTTGTGTTGTGCCTGTGGTGACGGGCGGCGGTCCCGGGTAGCGCTTCGATTAAGGTTACGACCACGACCGCCACGGCAACAAGCAGCCCAAGCCCGAGAGAGGCACGGTACGTTCGTGGGCAATTAGTAGCCCTCTCCGGTCATTCCTTGATTTGCTAGCGGGGTGCCTTGCATTGGAACCGCGTTTTGAGCGGGCTCGACGTCGACGGTTCGAGGAACAGCAGCGGCGCAACGGCGACGGCGACGGCGACGGCGACGGCGAATCGCGCGAATCGGCGGCACCGACAGCCGCCGTTGCTGGACCAGTAATTTATCCACGGCATCGAATGGGTAACACCGGCGGGCGGGAGGCTTGCAGCGTTGCGGCTGGTCAGCCAAGAGAGCCCAACTCCCTAAACTCCAGGGATGACTACATGTATACTGTACCACTGCTCACTGCAAGCCGTGCTGCCTATCAACGATGCTACCAATGCACGGCGCGAAACGGAGCACAGCGCCAACCAGATAGCAGCATCTGCAAGGCAAGACTTCAACTCAATAGGGTCAAGTCAATCTGATGCTGGCCACTGCACTGAGGAGCCACGCGGCTCGCACCTGCCAGTTCCACCCCACGCAACCCCCCTCCTCCCCCCTCCTCCCCCCCCCTATTTCGGAGCTGGCAAATGGAAGATTCCTCCCACCAGACATCATCGACCCGACAAGCTTGCAGCCCCGGGGAAAAAAAAAAAAAAAAAAAAAAAAAAAAGAAGGAGAGGAGGAAGGCACGACGCACTCCACCCGCTCCACTCCCTCCCCTGTCCGCCGTCGCTCATTTGAACCTTCCCTGCTGGCTGATGCTGCTGCAAAGGCTTGACTGCCCCCCACCATCGGCTTCTTTCCAAGTCCTCCGTACGCTAACCAAGGTTATCGCCGTGCAAGTCCCCAAAAGATTCCAACAAACCCAAGTCATCGTAGTCTCGCTTGCTCCAGTCACCCTCCATGTCGCTTCTCTTCCCCTACAACAACCTTCCGATGCTCTGCGACTGCCAGGCACGCCCTCGATAATATTGATCCTTGCCATCCCCTGCACTGTTGCTTTCCTCTAGCGATTCCCCATGGCGCTCCCAACTCCTGCAGAGGGACATGATGAGCGTCATGACACCGCCGGTATGTTCACCATGCCCCGACTGTTCCCGGACTGGTTGCCCACCGCTCTGCCTGTTTTTCTTTCTATTCTTTTTCTTTTTCTTTTTCGGAGCTCGTTGAACTTTTCCCTACAACAGTCAGTCGCAGCGCCGCAGTTTCTGTCATTCCGCGTCGTTTGGATTCTGTTGGTGCGCTGCCTGGACGGAAGTTGACTAATCGTATATGGCTGTGTTCGCGCAAACTACAGACTCTTCACATTTCCATGTAGACATGGCCCGCGGCAGCTCGAAGCCTGAAGAGGAAGCCCCGGCAGTCCGGTTTGCCTCGACCACAGAGGAAATCTCGCCTTTGTTCTCGGGTGCCGAGAAGCAGCATGGAGGCGACCACACCGTTTCAGAGGTCGCTGCTGAGCAGCTAAAAGCATTTACCAAATGTCTCCACGGCCGGCCTCTGCAAGAGAGGCGCATGAACACGTTTCAGTTTGAGGCATTCTCTCTCCCGCCATCCAGAGTGAGTTCAGCATGGCAACAAAAGAGGCGACGGCGACTCGCTTGCGTTACACAAAACTAACCGTTGTGCCAACCAAAGGTTCCATCTCGGGAAGATCAGTCCGGAGAATCGACTCGACTTCCCACGCCCAATTCCTCTGGTTTCGACTCACCACACGGCAGTCCCAGACTATCGGCACTGGCCTCCCCTCCACTTACACCCGCTGGATCAGGCCCTCTGGCCGAAAAGAAAATCTCGAGGGGAACCGAAGACAAAGCCCCGAGCTCCCACGACCCCCACATCATTACACCGCAGGCCTCGTCTACTCACGACAAGTCACCCGCCCTTGGGGAGAGACAAGCCCTCCCTCACCGACCGGCGTCCTCGGACCATGTTGCGAGGCGGTCTTCCTCTGTCGAGGATCACAAGTCTCACAGGAGGGGAATGTTTGGTATTGGATCGGGCTCGGTCCCTGGCTCCAGGGACTGCAGTCCTTCGCGAAGCTCAGCATCAAACTACTACTCAAAGCCGGCGACCCCCGGTGGTGACGCCAACGATCCCTACGCCAAAGGAAAGCGACCGCCGCCGCAGCAACATCCCACGAGGCATTCAATCGACCCTCGCTTTGTGTTTTCCCGGAAAAAGAAGCACGGATCGCCAGGCAACTCCAGAACGAGCGTGAGTGAAAAACGCGGGTCCGTTCTTTTTGGGAAATATGACGAGCATGTTGCGAGCGACGGAAGTTCCGGGCATGGCCCTCATGGCCATGGTTCCATGGCCGATCTGAAGCGCTTCTTCAGAATGCCGGGCCATCACCAGCATCATGGTCACCACCACAAGAAAAGAGATTCCTCGCCCGCCTCGGGAACCAGAACGCCTCCAACGTCCCGATCTACGACTCAGCAACTACCTTTCAGCGACGACCATGGCCTGTCATCCAAATATGGGAAACTCGGCAGATTCCTCGGTGCTGGAGCCGGTGGTTCGGTCAGGCTGATGCGACGAAAAGATGACAATACTGTCTTTGCTGTCAAGGAGTTTCGGGCTCGGCACAGTTATGAAACAGAACGGGATTATAACAAAAAGGTCACCGCCGAGTTTTGCGTGGGCTCCACACTACATCACGGCAATATCATTGAAACTCTAGACATTCTCCATGAAAAGGGACGCTGGTACGAGGTGATGGAATACGCACCATTCGACCTGTTCGCCATTGTCATGACTGGCAGGATGACGCGAGAGGAGGTCCGCTGCTGCTTTTTGCAGATCTTGAACGGCGTGACGTATCTGCACAGCGTTGGGCTGGCACACCGGGATATGAAGCTGGATAACGTTGTTGTGAGCGACAAGGGAATCATGAAAATCATCGACTTTGGCAGTGCCCATGTCTTCAAGTATCCCTTTGAGAACGACAGCGTCCCCGCAAAAGGTGAGTATTGAAAGCGTCTCTGCTTCCCCCCCTCATGCTGTCCAAATCATCAGCCGGCTAACGGGGGCATGCCAGGGATCGTTGGCTCCGACCCATACCTGGCACCGGAGGTCTATGACTCGAGGGAGTACGACGCAGCTGCGGTGGACATCTGGTCCTTGGCCATCATCTTCTGCTGCATGACGCTCAGACGCTTCCCGTGGAAGATTCCGAAAATGACGGACAATTCTTTCAAGCTCTTTGCCTCGGATCCTACCCCTGGACATGACCCGACGAAGCTCATCTCGCAGTCGAGGTCAACCAGCCAGTCGTCGAGCACCGTGGGGCGAGAGCTTGGTCCCGAGGATGAGGTCAAGGAAAAGGAAAAGGGCCATCACCGCCACCATTCCCACAAAGCAAACCACCATCATGGCCATGATGGCAAAGATGGCCCAGACGCTGTTCCAGGGGCAGAGTCACAGTCTCAAAACCATGATGGTACCGGAGAGCGCAAAGAAGTAATCCGCGGCCCGTGGAGAATACTTCGATTACTCCCGCGAGAAAGCCGTCACATTATCCATCGCATGCTTGACCTGAATCCGAGGACGCGTGCAAAGATGGATGAAATCCTGGACCAGGATTGGGTAGCCGACACGGTTATCTGCCAGCAGCTCGAGAATGGCGAGGTTGTTCCAGCGGACGACCACACTCACGTACTCGAGCCGCCTGCTTCCCAGCAGCAGCAGCAGTCGACCAGATCCACCAAGCCATAATCCCCGGGCATATTCCAGGGCGTAAATTAGGGAAGGAGAAGAATGGTTACAGTTTTTCCGTTTTCAGGTTTTCTTCTTTTTTCTGTTTTTTTTTTTTTCAAATTTTCCCCCCCATATTATGTACCTGCTCGTATCTACTTTGTTATTTGTATGTGTGATCTGCGAATACCCGTGTAGGGACACTTTGGATCGAGGGGCGTTGTTTTGGATTCCTGATCCTTATTCGGAGACGGGAGCTGTGTGTCTAATAAGGTGGTCATGGTCATGTATGGGCTTGCATGCAAGGATTGGGAATCGACGAGATTGGGCGCATAAGGATGAAGAAGCTAGTCTGACGGTGGTGTTGCATAGCCGCCATACTAATCATGTGTACAAACAAGGTATGCCTCGGGGCATGTGGTCGAGTCGACAGCGATGGATGAAGCGCGAATATATGTGAAACGCATGGTGCGCGCGCGGGACCAGATGCGAAAGTAGAGCAAGCGTTGAAGCAATGCCTAGATCTTGACCCTTTGTTTTGGCGCCGGTTCGATTGTTGAACGGAGAAGACTCGGGTCGGTCGAGTAACCTTGTGATGTGCGCGACGCTACAAAACGCTGTTTATCCAGCTGTTGACCACTATCCCCCCTTCCCCCCCCCGCGGCAGCAATCTCTCTTATCTTGTATTTCACCTCGAGCGCGGGAGGGTTTGTGATGTGCTTATGATGGTCATCTGAGAACTTCACAGCCATTACAGGGCAATTGCAATGCATGTCAACCCAGCCGCGGAACCCAAGGCAGGAGGCATACATGGATGCAGCCAACCACGCCGGATTAACAATTGATCCTGTCCCGGGCACGCAAAGGTATCCGTACACGCCAGCAGAACCAAGCCGGAAAAAATTGCTGACCTTCTCGAAGCTGTTGGAAGCAAGCTCCACCCAATTTCGCAACTCACCTATAAACCTCCCGACCTCCTTTCACCCGTCCGTCCGCCATTGTCAGTCATTACTCGTCCTGCCCGCAGACTCTGTGCAAGCTGCCGCAACCTGCTCCATCACTCATTACAATGGTGAGTTTATCCTCGCCGCGCATGTAAAGCCCAGTTCAGGCCGTGCTTGCGTCTGCAGCCAGCCATATCGTGCGCACCCCTGACGGGCCATGGAGGACTGACAGCTCCCTTCCCCCACGGCACGCTCAACTGAACCCCTTGGCCCACGGGACGTGTGTCCTCGTTGCTGGGCCAGAGGACGAAGCCAACGACGCTCCGGGGGAAAGGGACCCATCGCGGGCTACAGCGTGCTAACTCGGGTGCAAACTGCCAGGCCACCTCGATCCGCTCGATCCGATCGCTTGCCCCTCTGCTGGACCGGGTGCTCGTCCAGCGCATCAAGGCCGAGACCAAGACGGCCGGCGGCATTTTCCTCCCCGAGTCGAGCGTCGAGAAGCTGAACGAGGGCAAGGTCCTGGCCGTCGGGCCGGGCGCGCTGGACAAGAAGGGCAACCGTCTGCCCATGGGAGTGGCTGTCGGCGACCGCGTCTTGATCCCCTCGGTAAGTGTGGCCTAGATCCGACCAATTCCGTGTCTTTCGGAAACCAGGAGTCTGAGGGGCAAGGGGGGGGGGAGGACAAATTGGAGAGAAGACGGCAGACGGCCTGCCGGCGTGGGCCGCATGGTACCGAGTGCTGCTGCTGCTGTGTCTACGACGCAGCCTGCCCTACCCTGTAGATGGGCCGCTTTGACTAACCGTGCTCGAACAGTTTGGCGGCTCGCCTGTCAAGGCCGGCGAGGAGGAGTATCAGCTGTTCCGCGAAAGCGAGTAAGTCATGCCTACGGAACCACGACCGAGGATCCCAGATCCCAGAAGAACGGGGGTGCTGACGAATTCGTGCGCGCAGGATTCTCGCCAAGATCAACGAGTAAAACGACAGCTGCCGTGTCGCGACGCAACACGTGTAAATTGCAACCCTGTACCAAAAAAAAAAAAGATGTATGATACGGATGGAGGAGACTAGGTCAACAGCGAGGCAGTGCATCATGCAGGATGGGAAAGCATAGCGATGGGGGTCCACGTCCGCAGGGGGAGGGGCAGATCTTGGAGAGGAATCTAGGTCTAGGTTTGCAGCTTAATCTCTACTCTTGGCCTCCATCACCGATCAGTCAGTCAGTCAGTCAGTGCACGTTTCATCATGTTACACGCGCCGGGCATTCGAACGGAGCGCCGCTGTTGAGTTCTGAGTTCTGTTGAGTTTGCCCCCGAGGCAAAAGGCGGCTTTTGACGACCAATGGTCGTTTTTGCGGAATGCATGCGGTGCTGCTGCGGGATGAAACAAACAACATACCTTTGGCGCTTACGGTTCCCGGGCGGCATGCCGAGACGTCAAGCGCTGGAAGAAGCGAGGAGCGGCACTGGATTGGATGGGGATGGGAAGCGTGCAGCAGTTGGCTGCATGTGGTGAAACGGCAGCGCGTGGTGCGCCGGGTGGTGGTGGTGGTCGTGCGGAAGGCGGTGGGCGGTGGGCGGTGGGCGGCGCCTAATTGTTTGTTGGCTGTCGAGGTCACCAGGCCGCAGCGGACTCTGTGCTGTACGGACGGACATGGAGTCGTCCTGGTGCGCTTCTCTGCATTGACAGGTACATATCCAGTTACAGTGCTCAGTACCTAACCTGGGCAGATGGTCACATACGTCTCATCATCCCATCAACCAACCAAACCATAGTTACTGCGCCGTATATACCGCGGCTATTCCGTCTCGGACAGCCTAGCCTAGACTGGCTGCGCATCGGCCATGGAGCAGGGCAGCACGGAATATATGAAGCCGCCTCGTCTGGCATTTCGGATGGGCTCCCAGTTCTCCCTTTACCCCCCCAGTCTATAACAGAATCCCCGGTTGAGCTGCAGCACTCGGTTTCACAAGACACTAGTAGCCGTTCACAATGAAGCTTGGTTTCCTTGGCCTTGCCCTTGCCCTTTCGGCCAGCGCACATACGCTCTTCACGACCCTGTTTATCAACGGCGAGAACCAAGGGGACGGGACTTGCGTGCGGATGCCGCGCGATGGGGCCACGGCCAACGGTCCGGTGCACCCCATTACTGGAAACGACATGGCCTGCGGTGAGTAGACGCCATGACCCGTCGGCGGCGTTGGAGGTTGGGGGACCACGGATCGACACATTTGGCCCCCCCCCCCCCCCCCCCCCCCCAAACAAAAAAAAAAGACTCATCTTTCTCATGCCGTGCGTTTGTCAAGGCCGCGATGGGGCCAAGGCCGTCGCATTCACGTGCCCGACGCCGCACCGGGCAACCCTGACGTTTGAGTTCCGCATGCATCCCGACGGGCGGGAGCCGGGGCCCATCGCCGCCAGCCACAAGGGGCCATGCGCCGTCTACTTGAAGAGGGTCGACGACATGTACGCAGCAGACGACGTGGCCGCCGGCCCGGGCTGGTTCAAGATCTGGCAGGACGGGTACAGCAACGAGACGGGGAAATGGTGCGTCGACCGCCTGATAGAAAACCACGGGTTCCTGTCCGTCCGGCTGCCCGCCGTCCCGACAGGGTACTACCTGGTGCGTCCGGAGATCCTGGCCCTGCACAATGCCGCGCGCGGCGACGCCGAGTTCTACACGGGATGCGCGCAGATCTACGTCGAGCAAGGGCCAGACGGGGCGCTCGAGGTCCCGCCCGGGAAGGACGCCCGCATACCGGGACACGTGTCGCCGGACGACGGCGGCGTCAGGTTCGACGTGCACGCCAGACCGCTGCCCGCGTACGTCGTCCCGGGCCCCGGCGTCTTCGCCCCCAAGGGGCAGGGGCAGGGGCAGGGGGCGCCGACGAGGCGGGCCAAGCAGACGGCGGGCAAGCGGCCCGGCGACTGCGTGCTCAAGAACGCAAACTGGTGCGCCAGGCCGGTGCCGGGCTTTTCCGACGCCAGGGGATGCTGGACGTCTGCGCAGAACTGCTACGACCAAGGAGAGCGGTGCTGGAGGACGGCGCCTCCCAGCGGCAACGTGAACTGCAAGACGTGGCAGGACTATTGCGGCTCGCTGGAGGCGACGTGCACGTCGGCAGCGGCGAGCGGACCGCCCCAGTTCCGGGGGGGAGAAGAGACGGCGGCGTTGCCTGAAAAGGCGGCCAAGCCTTGGAACGACGTATTTTCAAGAAGCCCGAGGATACGGCGTCCCTCAAGCGAGGCGTAACCGTTGGGCGTATTGAGTACATATGTATATTCGCTGCTCGGTGTCAGATGTCGGCAGAACGTTTTACGGAGACGCTAAGCAGAGTAAGTTTGATGCACCACGTGACTTGTCTTTCAAGATGAGTCACCAAGTGGCCACATTTCCCAAAGCCGAAAATGAAGCCAGGAATAAGACCTTGGGGAAGCTGAGTTGAGAAAAAAGAAGAAAAAGAAAAAGGAAAAAAAGAAATACTGCACTTGCTCACATTTCTGCTGGCACATCCTCCAGGGCCCATCTCGTTTCTCCCCGGATTGCTGGGGCCTGTTGCCACTGCTCAGAGACAGACCCCGGTCGGTCTGCTTGTGGTGCCTGGTGGCATCACCATGGGCTAAACATAAACAATCAATTGATCGATGCGTATGTTATGTGTGGGCGACCTGCACCATGTCTCAGCTTGAAGGTTGACGTAGTTTACAGTTTGCCAAAACGCAAAGGGGCATTTTACATCTTGCTCAAATCAGTCCACTTACCTAGGACTCGGGAAGTAATTGATCTGTAGCATGAGATGAGATGATGAGATTGCATTGGTACCAGACGTGTCACTGCCTATCAGCTTGTCAACTGGCTGCCCACTTCAGGGCGCAATAGACAATAGGCGCTCGACCTGCCATGTCTGGTGCATTGGTGATCAAACCACACTGCGTTCAAAGGTTTGCATGTGCTGATGTACAGTAATAGAGTCTGGTCAGCCAGCGGTACGTGATCGCTGGACTTGGGGGGCGAACCAGGCAAGAGACTTATCATTGCGGATATCCAAGTCTGCACCATCAAGTTAAGCTGTAACCTACCTGCTGTGCCTCGACTGCATGTGCCGCTAGGCCTCCACCTAGGAACAAGTCACCGCTACCAAGTGCCAAGTACCAATATACCTAACTTGCAGCAAACCCGCTCCTCGAGTCCGTCCAAACCATCGCCGCCGCCAAACATCGTTGTCTCGAAGTGGCCCCTTCAAACCTCCCCCCCCTTTCTTCCCGCAGTTGCAGCCGTCTATTCCATTTTCAACCCGTTTGGTCTTTCCCGCGACTCCCCCGCGGACTGACGCCATCTACCGTCTTCCACCACTTCCGAACCATCTCACTGACGCCTCACTGACGCCTCACCGCTCGTCCATCTGTTCACCATGCCGAGCCATCGTAACTACGATTTCCTGGTACGACTGAATCCCCCCCCCCCCTCCCTCTCCACCGAGTCCACCACTCCATCAATGCCTTCCGTCGCAGCTCGTGCCGCGCCGCCGCATCACCTCCGTGGCCTTCCTGCACCATGCTCAACACCTGTTGCCACCACGCCGCCCCAAGGTCGTCGCAGGGCTGCGCGGCTCAGCAACCTGGGACATTCATGCTTTGCTAACGCCGTCCCGGCATAGATCAAGCTGCTGCTAATAGGCGACTCTGGCGTTGGCAAGTCCTGCTGTCTGCTGCGCTTCAGCGAAGATTCCTTCACCCCATCCTTCATCACCACCATCGGTATCGACTTCAAGATCCGAACCATTGAACTCGACGGCAAGCGTGTCAAGTTGCAGATTTGGGATACCGCTGGTCAGGAGCGGTTCCGCACCATCACCACTGCCTACTACCGCGGTGCCATGGGCATTCTGCTGGTCTACGACGTAACCGACGAGCGATCATTCAACAGTACGTCTTTTTTCCCGCTCGTCCCCAAGAAAAAACCCCTCACCGACAGGTAGCTGTGTTTTGGAGTCCTTGGATGCAAGCCTCTCCCTCTTCCTATGCAAGAGACGACGGGGGGCTTTAGGGGGGGCGGGGGGGCGAGCGAATTGCAACAAGAAACTCAGCACACTTTTTCCCCCTCTTCCAACGCGCGCGACTTGTTGCATGGCGGGCCACGCTAACATCTTTGTCTCTCTCTCTCTCTTTCTTTTTTTTTTTCTCTTTTTTTTTTCTCTTCCAGATATCCGAACATGGTTTCAAAACGTCGAGCAACACGCTACCGAAGGTGTCAACAAGATCCTGATTGGCAACAAGTGCGATTGGGAAGATAAGCGCGTGATATCGACAGAACAAGGCCAGGCCCTTGCAGACGAGCTGGGCATCCCGTTCCTCGAGGTTTCGGCAAAGAGCAACATCAACATTGACAAGGCATTCTACAGCCTGGCCGCAGATATCAAGAAGCGACTCATCGACAACTCCAAGAACGACCAAGCGGCTGGCACCGGCGTCAATGTCGGGGATAAGACCGAGGGTGGTGCCAGCAAGTGCTGTTAATCACCTACCGACGACAACGCTCTCTGCAAAGAGAGAAAAGATTCTTTCCAGCGCATGAAACGTTGCAGGCTTTTTGACCTACGGCAGCCTGCTTAGACTCACCAACGTTCGACAAGAGAGTCAAAACGGACGACCCCTGTATATGGCAGAATGACTTGAAAGTCGGTGCCTTTCGACAAGATGCCAACGACACGCTCAACGTTTATCCCCTTTTCCCTGTTTCCCATATTTTCTCGTTTTGCTCGAGGGCATGGGGCCCTCCATTGACGATTTCTTACTCTGCGCCATGCCTTTGTTCATCGAATACGCCCGTTTTAGAAGAGTAATTGTGGTCTGGAGTTCTTTTGGTATTTTTGATCCGGGTTGTAAGACAGCCTCTTATGCACTTGACCCATCACGTCGTTTGCCCATTTGGTTTCATGGGAGGTCGCTTGGCAGGGGAAAGCTTGACACTCGTGTCAAATAGCCACGGCAGGCGATAAACTACGGTTTTTGTCTTTTTGCACAAGCATTCTGTGATGAAGCGAAAACGTCGTGCCCCCTCAGCTCCCATTGTCCTTGTACCTTGTTTTGTTTTCACTTTTTTATTTTATTTTATATTATTTTTTTTTAAAGAAAGTCCTTTTCGCTCCGAGAGGGAGCGAGAACTGAAAGCCCATCATGGGCGGGGAATAATGCCATGAAAACGCAACAGCAGAGGAGAGAAGAGGCAAGGAAAAGGAAATCGAGAGACAATACACACAAAGGTTACAGCAGACGAGACAAAGGAATGGGAGGAGATACCGGGTTTTTTCTTCCCCTTTTTCTTTTTCTTTTTTTCCCCTCTAGTGAATAGTATGGGCGGTCACCAGTTTATTATCGACGCATGAACTATACATGGCGTGGTCTTTGCATGCTCCGACACAGCCGTGAGGGTTCTTTGATTCCAGTGTCTGTGAAAGCGGCGAGCCTCGTTCTCGTTTGCACAGACGACCACGAAACGGCCCTTTACCTTGTCCGGGGCATCGTTCATGGTGCTCGTGGACTCGCTCGGCCCTGACTGCGACGCATCATGCTCGGTGCTCCCGCGGTCGTCAGGCTCGCCGTCAGCTCCAGCCGCCGCCGGCCCCGGCTGTTGTCTCCGCTGCTTCAACGCCTGGGGCGGGCTCACCCTCCACGCACACCCTCGAGATACGCCGTGGTCCTGGACGTGCTTCCCAAACTCGAGCGCCGTCACGGTGGGCGGATACACCTGCACCAGCACCGCGGGCGGCTTCTCCCCGTAGCCGACCTGGTCGACAATCTCCTGGAGATGCTTGAGCCATTTCCCCGTGGGGGGCATGCGCTTCCTCTCAATGTGCACCGTCTCCTGGGACCCGGACGTGACGGCGTATCCTTCCAGCTCGGTTTCAGGGTCGCTGCCCGCCAGAGACCGCAGGTGCGCGGGCACCGCCCCCTCCCACAGGCCATTGACGGAGCGGAGCTTGCGTCGCGCGAGCGAGTGCAGGCGCAGCAGGCGGTCGCGGTAGGACGCGGCAGCCGCGGCGGAGGAGAAGGAGATGTGGTAGCGACCGAGGGGTTCGAGAGTGACGGGGTTGCGCTGCTGCTGGACTGGAGGGCCACCCCCGCGAGGCCTGAGCGTCAATTTCCACACAAACGAGCAAGCCAGCCGAAGGAAGAGGGGGGAGCCAGTTACCCTTGCGTATGACGCTCTTCCAGCTCGACAGGTCGCTGGGAGAGAGGCGGTAGAAGTCGCTGGGGTTGAGGCTGGGGCTCAGCGCCTGCAGGATGAGCACGATGCGCGGGTCAGGCGAGGCGGCGAGGTCGTCGTGCAGAGGGGGTGGTTGCGCGGGCGCAGGGCGCGGGCGGCTTGGGAGCTGCTGTTGATGGGGATGAGGACGCGAGCGGGCTGGGCGGCGTCGCTTCCTGAGCAGCGGCCATGTCGGGCCGTGCGACTGCGCGGCGGCGGGGGATGTCGACGTCGACGTCGACAGGAGGCGGGGGCGCGCGAGCGCAGCGGCGCGGGGGAGGCACCGCGGGGGAAGCAGCATTGAGCTGGGACGAAGCTTGAGCTTTGTCGCGAAGTCGGCAGTTTGGAGGTTTGGAGGTTTCCTGCTGATGTTTTGTCGACGGATGGTGAGCTTGTGGGTCGGTGGGGCTCCTGCACCCAATGGCGATGGACGAAGCAGGTCGGACCCATTGGCTTGGCGGGTCACGAAGACAGACTTGGGGGCAAGCGTGCATCCGAGATGGAAGAAAAGTACATGGACCAAGAAGGAAGCAAACTAAATTTTGAACCGAAATAAAACATCGAGCCGAGCCAAACAAAGGGAAAGAAGAAAAAAGGGGGCGAGGGAGAAGACGGCAGTGGCAGCGGCAGCGGCAGCGGCAGGGCGGTTCCATGCTCGGTGCAAAAGGCAAGGCAGGCAAGGCAGATGATGCCAAGACTCATCTCGACGTGGACCATGTCTTGACTTGACGCTGGGTTGGGTTGGGTTTTTCGGTCCCAACAAGCGGGCTCCTTCAAACCACACCTCGTCGGCTGGAGTCTGCAATCACCAAGCCCCATCCATCGTTCATGCCGGCATTTTCGCCCGCGCCGCTGGCGAAATAAGGACGACTTGCTTGATCTCGCCGAGCTGCCCCGGGATCAGCTGCATCGCGAGCTGCATCATCCGCCGCATCGTCAGCTGCACCCATCATCCGCACCATCGGCACCAGCAGCACCAGCAGCATCATCCGCACCATCATGGTCAAGCCATCCATCGACGCCAGAGTGCGCCCTCTTGCCAACCCGGCCCTCGAGAAAGCCAGCCTCCTCGGCGCGGCCCGCATCTACGTCAGCAAGGATTCCCTCATCGCCCTCACAAACGGCCTGGAAAGCGGGAAGCCATGCCTCGTCGACAAGCTGGACGACCAGCTCGGCCTGCCCAGGAGAGAGGCCTCGCTGTGGGTTCTCCCCGACAAGAACCTCAGCCCCAACGTCGTCATGATGACCAGGGCCTTCCAGGAGGCCACAGGCTTCAAGATTGGCGACCAGGTGAGGATATCGCTGCTGGAGAGCATGCCCGACGCGGACGAGGTGGTGGTCCAGGACGTGGGCGAGGATCCGGGGCTGGGCCAAGGAAACGCACGGCATCCCGCCGGCTGGGAGTTTTCTCTGAGCCTGTCCATGGGTGAGGATCATTTCCTCTTCCTCCTCCTCCTCTTCTTCTCCTTCTTTCCCCTTTTCTCTTGATCCCTAGTCTGGTTTGCTGACGCCTTGCCTCACCGAAAGAGCGCGCGGAGCTGGTGTTCCCGGGAATGGTGTTTGAAGGCGTCAACATCAACAAGCTGCGCCGCTCATTCAAAGTCCTCTCCGTCAACTCGCAGACAGGCAACGTTGCCAGGTTCAAGCTCTCCTCGACGACTGTGCGCATCGTCAGCGCCGGCGAGCAGCAGACCGCCGCCGCCGCCGCCGAGAGGGCGTCCCCCACGGGCGGAGAGCTGGTCGTCACCCGCGTGCCCGGCTTGGCGTCCCAGGTCGGCACCATCAACCGCTTCCTCCGCGCATTCACCCGCCCCTTCTGGATCCACGACGAGCGCGAGTCGTGCGGCTTCGTCATCCACGGCGGCAGCGGCACGGGCAAGACGCTCATCCTGCAGCGCGTCGCCGACACCGGCTGGGGCCGGCCGTTCTGGGTCAAGCCGTCCGACAAGCTGGCCGCCGTGCGGGAGACGTTCCGCCAGGCCCGCGCCGCCCAGCCCAGCCTGGTCCTCCTCGACGGGCTGGAGGACCTCATCGCCAAGGACCGGCCCAACCGCGAGGCCGTCATCGAAGCCCTCGGCGAGGAGCTGGACGCCCTCTCCGCCGACGCCCGGGCCGCCGGCGCGTTGCCCAGGGTCGTCGTCCTCGCCACCTGCCAGGACTACATGACCGACGTGCCGCCCAAGCTGCAGAAGCGCTCGCGGCTCCGCGAGAACACGGCCCTGCCCATCCCGCGCGCCAGCGAACGCCTCGAGATCCTCCGCTTCTTCGACCCGCCCATCCGTCCCGCCGACAGGGACGAGTGCCTGCTGAGCGTCTCGCAGAGGACGCACGCCTACAACGGCGACGACCTGGCCAACCTGGTCCTCAACGCCAAGAAGATCCTGGGCAGCAGGTTGGACGAGCAGGGCGCCGACGCCAAAGACCCCGCGCCTGGAGCGCACCTCCTCACCAGGCAGGACATGGACCAGGCGTTGCGGATAACGCGGCCCACGGCCATGCACGACATCAACCTGAAGCCCCCTACCATCCACTGGCAGGACGTGGGCGGCCAGGAGGCTCTGAAGAAGGTTCTCTCGCGAATGATAAAAAACACAAAGGTTCGTCAACACGCTCCCACTTTGCCCCGTTCAACAACGCAGCTAGCCGGTGAAGATGAGTGACACAAAATCGCACTAACTCTGAAACGAAACCGATTGCTCCCCGCTCTGAATTCCCAGAACACCAACCCTTCGAGCTGCCGCGTCCTGCGCAACCCGCCAAAGGGGCTCCTCCTGTACGGCCCCCCCGGCTGCTCCAAGACGCTCTCCGCCCAGGCCATGGCCACGGAGTCCGGCTTCAACTTCTTCGCCGTCAAGGGCGCCGAGCTGCTCAACATGTACGTGGGCGAATCCGAGCGCGCCGTCCGCACCCTCTTTGAGCGAGCCCGCGCCGCCTCCCCCTCCATCATCTTCTTCGACGAGATCGACTCCATCGGCGGCCAGCGCGGTCCCGGCCCAGGCGGAGCCGGAGCCGGAGCCGGAGCCGGAGCCGGCGGCGGCGGCGGCGGCGGCCGCTCCTCGGGCGCGGTCAACATGCTGACCACGCTGCTCACCGAGATGGATGGCTTCGAAGCCCTCACGGGGGTGCTGGTCCTCGCGGCCACGAACCGCCCCGAGGCCATGGACCCTGCGCTCATGCGCCCCGGGCGCTTCGACCAGGTCCTGTACGTCGGGCCCCCCGACCGGGCGGCCAGGGAGGCCGTCTTCCACGTCCACCTCAGGGGGCTCTCCGTGGCCGCCGACGTCGACGTCGGCGAGGCGGCCCGTCTGGCCGACGGGTACTCGGGCGCCGAGATCCAGGCCATCTGCAACGAGGCCGGGCTGGCCGTCCTGGACCGCTACGACGACGACGACACCGGCACGGCCAAGCTGGAGATTGGCATGGCCGACCTGCTGGCCGCCATGGACAGGACGCCGAGGAACATTACCCAGTCCATGATTGACGGCTACGACGCGTGGTCCAAGCAGTTCCGGCGCAAGTAGGCCACCTTTTTCTTTTCTTACTTCTTTTTTTTTTTTTGGCGCGCGCGCGACCCCGATTCCCGCCGCACCTACACCAAGCGCCCCCTTTACGCTTCCGCACCATCGACCGAGCAAACAAACGCGCCGCGGCCGTGTCCCCCCCCCCCCCGCGTCCCCGTTGCCGCCGCCTCGGCCATACGCAACGCATCACGCGCGACACGCCCGCACAGACACCCTTCCAACGTCGTCGAACCCCGCGCAACCGACCCTCTCACGCTGGTAGCCACACAGGGCTCGCTCCCTCCGCCACGGCATGTCTCCTGTCCCGGCGTGCCAGGGCAATTCCGTACACCGCCATGCCGCTCTAGCGCGTGAACCCGACAAGAACCCGGCCGAGGGCTTCGAAAGAACCAAGGAGAAAAAAAAGACCCCGAGATCCCCCGCAGACAGCCCTCCCGTGGCTTCCCTGCCATGCGTGCACACGAGGACAACCACATACGAAGCGAGGTTTAAAGGGGGAAGTGGAGGGCGGCTAACCAGAAACTGCTCGGTATTCTCTTGCATCCTTCCTGATGACGTCTAGTTGTCTGGCAACAAAAAAAAGAAAAAGAAAAGAGGTAAAAAATAAAAAAAAAAAAAGAGAAAAGAGACTAGTTAGGAACCACGCGAACGGGAAGAACATAGAAAGACACGTCCCCCCTGCAGTCTTCCTCTTCTGGCGGGACGCATCTCCCACAAGCAGGCATCTCCTAGTGATCCACGAAAAAAAACTGCAACATCCAGATTCTTTCCCTTCAACAACAGTTGCGTGACTGGTGACGAAGACGAGACCCAAAAAAAAAAAAAAAAAAAGTGTATAATTCAACGCCGCACTGCGCTCCTTTCCCTCCCTCGCCGTTGCGTTGCCAATGCCCACTCCGTTCCCAGACATGGTAGTACCCGAATTCATTCTCATGCAGGTTTGCGAGCAAAAGTGATATTTAAACAATTGGTTCCGTACGCCGTCGCCGTTAAAAGGGAGAAGAGGACATGAAGAGAAAAGAGTTCTGAAAACGCAGAAAGAAAAAAGGCAAAAATCCACCCCTCAAGAGCAATCAATCTTGTTCTACGTCTCGTCGCCTGATCTGGACCCTCCTGTCCGGACCGAGGTAGAGAGGTTGATGGCAATCTTGCCGTTTCCCGAGGCGCCTCCCAGCGATTTTCGCCTTGGCGTCATCCGCGGGCTTCTGTTGGTGACGCTTGGCTCCAGGGAGCTGCTGTTCCTGCGCTTGTTCTGCATCAGCTTGCCGAGTTCGTCTTCTTCGTCCTCCTCCCGGCGGCGCTTCTCAGACAGCCGCTCTGCTGGAGGGGATACAGTCGGCAGTCCGGATGGCGTGGACGAGGGAGTTCCTTCGACGACGGCGTCTCCTTCTAGGCTGGCATTTGGGTCGCTCTCCTCATCAGAGGAATAGTCGACCAGAGGCTTGGAGGGGGTCGAGGGCCCGTTACTTGGCAGCATCTTGTTGGACATGGCGTCGTGATGCTGCTCTTCTTCTTCTTCTTCTGGATCCGACGTGTTCCAGTACTCCTCCTCGCTCGCGTCCACGGTGATGTGCTCCATCAGTCGCGTGTTGGGTGGCGGCTTGCGCGGCATGTCATCCTCGCCCTCCAGGAAGTAGTCCATGTTGGCTGTATAGCCTTGTGTTTGGTCATAGTGCAAGAGGATGTCTCGAAAGGTGGCCATGTAGCTCAAACCGGTCAAGCTTTCTCGACGGTTGACAACCAGGTATTTCATCAGGTCCTTGATGTTCTCCCTCTTGATGAACTCAAACAGCTCGAGGCAGGCCGAGCTGAGGAGATTGTCTCTTGGCAAGGTTTCGATGAACACGTTCAACGTAGAGGACAAGGCATGCTTTTCTGTGATTTGCTTGATGTAGAACTCTTCTTGCATACCGATCAGACTTCGGAGAAAACGAATAGCGACTGCAGGGGTGCGACCTGATTAGCCAAGACCGGACTCCATGACCCCCCCCCCCCTCCTCCGCAGCCTTTCTTTTCTCTGGAGAGAAAACGTGGATGAACACGAGAAAAAAAAAAAAAAAAAAAAAAAAAAAAAAAAACTGACCTAGGCGCAAATACTTTTCAGGACTCTTTAGCAGTTGAGTGACTCGCGGAATGATATTGTTGTTCATCACTAAATACCTGCTGAATCGATGATGCTGGCGGATGAAAAAAGACAGGAGTTCGACGAGAGTAGTAAACATGGATGCTTTCTGCACCGCAAAGCTCAAATCGGCTTGGTGTTCGAGGTCCAGCAGCGGCTTGAAAAGTTTCGGGGCAGACCTCTCGTAGAATCGGGTGAGGAAAAGTTCCTGCTGAGGATCGGATGCAGGTTGAGGCCGTGGTCTCCCAGGCAACTCGCCGTTCAGCCGGACGAGTTCTGGTCCTTGGGGAAGAATTCCTTGGTCCAAAAGCACTTTCAAAGCTTCCGAGATTTGCGACTTGACCCCGAGGTCTCCCTCGACAAGCAAAAGGTCAATCAGCGAGTCAATCAATGAGGGTTGGTTGTCGTGCATCTGGCGGTACGTCGTCTGGCGTATCATTTGCGGATCGTGGTCTATGATGGAGACCAAGATGTCCGTGGCCCCGATCCTGACGCCCACATCTCCGTGCTTCAGCCCAAAGTGAATTACTTGCATCAGCCCGTGCGCGATGAGGTTGTTATAGAGCGATTGCCTGGCCGGAGGTTGGAGACTCTTGGCAACGGCACAGCACTGCTGAATAAACAAGACAGCATCCTTCTTCTTCTTCTGGTCACGGCGTCGAGAAGTAAAGATGGAAAAGAGCTCGCCCATGAATCCAGTGTTGGATTGCAGATGTTGGAGAATGTCGACCTGGTTGAAGAAGATCAAGGAATTCAGGACGGAAAAAGTAGGGTCGTCGAGGATCCTGGCAAGAACCACATCTTTCAGGTACTGGAGACGGTAGGTCTGATGAATCTTTTGGCGGGTTTGATCATCTTCTATCCTGACAACCTCCTTGTACCGGCCTTGGTTGTCGAGCCAGTGACGGTGATTCGCTTTGTGGCTGGGGAAGTCGGGGTCGTACTCTAGTGCGCCAACAACGCCAAGAACGCAGTCGTCGGATACGGCGTGCTCGATGATGGTTGTATCGTTTAACAGGATGATGGTCTTCATGATGTTGCAGAGTCGATGAAGGTCGGGCAGGCTTTCGAGATCCTCGGCCATTTCAACCAGGGGAATCAGCTTGCTGATGTAGTCGTCGGCCATTATAAACTTGGCGAGAGCGTCGCGGCCGTTGGCACTTGCGCTAATGATGCGCATGCTGGACTCAATCTCGGGCAAGTTTCCAAGCTCGGCAGCAGGGAGGTTGATGGCGGCTGGAACCTCGACGGCCAGATCGTCCGAGAGGTTGTCGTCGCCTCCAAGATTGTTGGGAAACGTCTGCTGCACGTTGCTAACGAATCGCCTGCACGACAAAGGACAAAATTTTAGCGGGCTGAGAAGAGAGCAATGTCAACCGCGGAGTTGTACGAACCATATCAGGGCGCAACCTTCGGCTTCCTGGAAGCTCAAGGCCATGTCGACTCCGCTCCCGGGCTCTTGCCACAGGATGAGAGTTTCTACGAGATGGGAGATGAGTCTTTGTTTTTAGCATCCTAGCGAGCGGATAAGGGGATCCTACCTTGCTGCTTTTGGAAGCCATCATCCTTGTGAATCTTGGTTTCCAACAGTAGCCGCTCGGGATGATCCTCGGACTCCACAATGACTCGAGGGTCTTTGCAGCCATCATCTGTCTGTATTTCCGGAGGCAGCACCGGTCAGCAAAGTATAACCAGAGAAATAAACAAAAGGGAAAACACAAAAAAAAAAAAAAAAAAAAAAAAAAAAAAGGACGGGCCTTGGATCCAGGACCGAAACAGGCGACATGGCACATACAATCGCATATGTTGCGGTACAAAAGCCTGTTCCGCGATCAAACCAGTCATTGTCGCGCAGCTCGTAAACCTTGACGCGCTTCTTGTCCGTCGCCTGATGAGACACTTGGTGTGCCATCATCACAGGCTCGGAGTCCGCCTCCGTGGCGATGAGGCTATAGGCGCTCAGGTCGGGAGCAATGGCAAGGGGTTGTTGTTGAAGGGATAGTTCAGAAGCTGGTGTTTCGTGGCTCAAGATGGTGAGTGCCGCCACGGTTCTTTTGAGATGCGCCCGACCAAGAGGGGGGGCGCAAGCGCAAGCAAGCGGAGGAGGTAGGTGGTGGTGGTGGTTCCGGCAACGTCGCCGTGCCGCAGCCTGAGGATGCGCTGCCAACCTTGACGCAGCGCCGGAACAGGGCGGAGTAAGGAGTCGTCGACGCAATTCTCGACGGGTTCACGTCGAGTGAGAAGTGAGCAGTCGGCGTGATGGGGTGCTTGCGCCACGCGATTGCCGTCGCAGGCGACCGGCGGCCGGAAACCTGGGGTCGGGGGACTTGGGGTCGGGAGTCGGGCTCGTGGCCAAGCAGAAGCAGGGAAACAAACGAAAAGAGGAAGCGAACGCGGCGCAGGAGCACACGGAGGGAGGGGGGGAGGGGAAAGAAGGGCAGCCGGGGAGCGAGCAGGAGCGGTACCGAGCGACAAGAATGTCGCGTGAGGATGGGGGCGGTCTCGGGGGCGGGCTCGGACAAGGAGGCCGCAATGTCGAGTTTGCAGCAGACGGAGTATGTCGATGATGCGAGGGTTTGCACTTGACACTTTGGGCAAGACACAGCCGATGGAGTGCGAGTGGCCACGGAGCGGGCAAAGCGCGTGACTGGGAAGGCGATTTGGGGTGGAAGGGGGGGGGGGGGGAGGTTCCTGTCGTTTGGGCTTAGCGCAGGGTTTATCTATTAATGTTGGGCTACCATTTGCACCAACCATGGAACGATTGGGTCCTGGAGATTGGGGAAATCTGGATTTTTTTTTTTTTTTAAAAAAAAAAAAAACTTCCCAGAGCGGGAGAAGGGGGGGGTGGGCGGCGCGGTTGTTCTGGGACGTGGCAAGTAGTACCTGGCAAGTAGCGCCTAGCAGGCTAGCACCTGCCCACTGGATCTCGGGAACATCAGGCCAAGAGAGTTCCGGTGGCTGGTGGCTGGGGCTGGGGCTGGGGCTGGTGGCTGTTGACTAACCCGCTTACATACATAGTTACTTGTTGCAGGCGATTTACGTCTGCAGGTTTTGGCTTAAAAAGTTGGAGACGAGCGTGTGGCGGAACTCACGGAGTCCTTAGAGTCTGGTCCTTGGGAGGGAGGTAGCCCGTGTGCGGATACGGAGCTCACAACAGAGCCTGCCGTGCGGAGTTCTGCGGTGCAGAATAATTCCGATCATGGGGAAGCAGGTACGGCCCCGGCGGGCGGAAGCTGCTGCTGCTTGCATCATTTACCATTTATGTACTCCGCAGGTGGGTTAGGGGTTGGCCGGGCGGGCCATGATTGACTGATGATCTGGTTTGTGCGAGGCTCCTCCGTATCGACCATGGCTGATGGTATCACCTGGCGGTGGTGGAGTGGACAAGCGGGCTGGGCTAGGCTGGGCTGGGCTGGGCTGGGCTGGGCTGGGCCGGGCTGGCTGCCAGGGCATGCATGGGGCAGGAGCATGTCTGGTGCCATGCACCCGTCAGGTCTCAGTGCCTGATCGGTGGCGGCTGCCTTGCCTTGCTGGCTGCCGTGTACCCCATGCCAGAAAGGCGCCGGGCTTTTACGCCGTACCCCATACCATACCATACACCGTGCTCGTCTCTGAGCTTCAACAAACCAGCACCCCGCCCATCCCATCCATGCAGCTCTCATCCTTGCCATGGGCGGCAACATGTAGTCAAACGTCACAGTCGGGCACTCAGGTAAGGAAATGAAGTGTTTTTGATGAGTTGCAGCATGGTACGGAGTACTCCGATTCCACTGGCAATCAGATAAGATGCAGCTACAATGGTCGGGTCACGTGGATACCTTTCTTAGGAGGCCTTGCCTGAGGCCACCAGTCCCTCTTATCTTGTCGCACCAAGATGCGCCCCAACCAGGTAATGATGAGTCACCGAGTTGGGGCTCCCTCAGTTCCATGCGACATTTTACAAAGCTCGTTAACCAAGTGCCTGAGCTCAAACAACGACTTTACCAGCGGCGCGGACCGACATGGTCTCATAAGAATCTCATTCATACAGTGCAAAGACACAAAGACACTCGCTGCGGGGTTGGGACCTGGCACTGACAGACACCCACCCTTGCAGGGGTGTGCAAACAAGCAAGTTGCCAAGAACGCATCAAGCGACCCATGACGCTGGCACCCTAAACACTGGTGGAACCTTTGCATTGTCAACCCTTTAAACCACGAAATGCGAAAATGACTGAGCTCTTCTTCCTCCTCGTCCTCGGTCAAACGAGTTTCAGCTGCGCCTCATGGATGATTCAGCCCGGCAACCATAGACTGTCCGCCGGTTGCGCAAAGCTGCTCAGATAGAACCAATGCCTCTCTGACGTCATGTGTTTACGCTCTACTCAACATTTCCTCTGCCTGATGTGGGGGGGATAGTGCCACTAGGAGGGAGAAATATAGGTCGGCAAATGCCTCGACCATCTTCCCATGATTTGGCTCTCAACTTGGCATGACGCAGCCTCGAGTCTAGTAGTACCGTGTCGTTTGACGCGACAAACCAAAGACCATCATACTTGCCTAGCGCGCTAGACGGAGCGACTTTGTCTCGACACTAATGTGGATAAGAGGCTAAGCATCAACCTGGAAATTGGTAAGATTGCTGCTAGCAAGTTATGCGTCTTATTTTATCGTGCTAACATGGGATTGCGGCCGGTAGTATTGACCCTCTAAGCCAAAGCGTAATTGGGCTTCGTCGACGGACCCTGTCGAACGAAAAGGCAAACTCGTCGCCTGCAGCTCGTTCGCTTTTTGGGCGATAGAAGACGATGACGACGGAAAACCGAGCGAGTGATGAAGAGTATTCCGCGTTGTGGCCTCGCGAGCAGATGGCAATAAAAGCGCCTTGGCTGGAAGGTGCGACGGGCGTGAATTCCCGAATTCAAGAGATGCTTGCCAAACTTTAAATTTAATTGATAGAAGTCAAGGTTATTTTAGCACCGATGTTCTCGACGCGCGATCAGCTACGTGGTGAGAAGGCTTTCAAAGAGGCAACGCAATTGTGATGAATAAAGGGAGTCGGGAAAATTTGGGGGGCCAGAATAAAGAACCTTGCTAATCAAGGAATGCATTCCGCCTAGTCCGCAAGATGTATACGAATTGGCTTCATTTTACGTTCAGCCATCGGTGATTAAACCCGGCCCGTGGCACAACGCGATGCCATCGTGGCTGACAGAGTCGAACCATTGATCAGGTTCAGAACCGACAGGCCCCTCCTTTGTCCATGCTGGGGGCCTGGGCAGTACGGGGGTTAGACGTGCCCTAACTACCCGATAGCTTCCGGGGTCGTTCAGGGGGTGGTAGCGCCGAAGCGAAGCACAGTGTCAATCCCAGACAGCTACATGTTTTGACTACCTAGGTACCTAGGTACATACCTAACCTAGTAGTTGTCGACTGTCTTGGGGACAAGCAGTGCCTCTATGACTTGTAGTATAGTTATGCTACTGCGTAAGGTAGGTAATATGCAAGTACAAACCTGGTAGGTTTATCTAAAGCTTCAAAGAAATCAAGGCGCTCAGGCTTCCCCGGATGCTAATCGACATGCCTGTCCCACTTGGTACATGTCTGGTAGCCTGCGGGTAGGCCCTTCCCGGCCATCCTCCACAATGAGGGTACGGGAGGAAGCCTCCAGCGGCTGTAGTTTGGACAAAGGTTCTTCCGCTCCACGGCGGACAAGGCAATTGACCTTCAATCTCGATTTCATCAGTCGATAACCCTCGTGCAATAAAAAACACTACGAAATGCCGAAAGATGGGACCCTGCGACCTCACAGTCAAAGACACGGCGATACGACGGTGTCTTACGCTCCTTGCCATAAAAACGATTGCCCGGCTTTACCGATATGACGGTCCCTGCGTTCCCATCTCACCCTGCGTCATCGTGAAGAAGGGCAAGAGCATAGACGTCACCGAAGCGGCAACAATGATGTTCATCGCCAGACAAACGAGCATTCCAGTCCCCCGCGTGTACTGCGCTTTTGTCCGCAAACGATCGACGTATCTTGTCATGGAGAGAATCCGTGGCAAAACCCTCGCGGCGGCCTGGCCTGGCCTATCCGACTTGGAACGCGAGCATGTCTTGACGCAGTTACGAAATATCGTCCAGGAGCTGAGGGCGCTCCCGCCGCCAGATTGCGCCGTTCAAAGCTGCGTGGGAGGCTCGCTGCGCGATTCTCGCATTCCGCGGTCGAAACCGAGATTTGGGCCCTTTCCATCCATACCAGCATTCCATCTGTGGCTACGCGACGGACTGCAGCTGCCTCAGTGCCCAGATCACACGGATGACGATAAATGGGCCCCTATCAAGCGCATGATAGTTATGCAGGATCGCGAACCGTCACCGCCCGTGTTTACTCATGGCGACCTCAATCCTTTCAATATCCTTGTTCGAGATGGGAAAATCGTGGCTATTATAGACTGGGAATTTGCAGGGTGGTATCCCTATTACTGGGAATATACATCAGCCTGGCTTGGGAACAAGACGAGGCAAGCATGGCAAAACCTTATCCCGAAGTTTATTGACCCATGCCCAGACGAACTCGGAATGGAAGCAGTTCGTCAGAGATGGTGGGGCGACTTCTGATTGCTTCTTGACACGAAGAACCTACAAGACCTTAAGCTACAGGGCTGTTCAGGCTCGCACTCGGCTAGGTGACGTCTGGTCTGAAATATCAGCGCGGGAAAAGCAGAGTTTCCGGACCCCGGATGCACGTCGAGAACGCGGTAAAGATCGAGTGCACGCTGCACCTGGACTCGACTGCATCAAAGCTCAAGGAATAACCTCCTTCTGCTGCAACATGTCCCAGGTTGGTTTTGGCTCCATCATTCGCTCGGCCTCCCGGTATCTCCCCTCAGCAACCTTCTTCTCGACGTAGCGCCTGGCCTCGCGCTCTATTCTACTCCAGTCCAACTCGGAAGTTCCCACGACCTTGGGTTCTGCTCTTGATATCCTCGACAGCGCATCTGCCATCCACGTTCGGCAACGGAAGTTAGGATCGCCCTGTGTGACGGCTGTCTTCCTTAGGATCCTCAACAGGCCTTGTTTATCCTCGATTTTCGCGATGATGAATCGGGCGAGGAGATTACTAGTGCTTTTCACGTTTTGCAGCTCCGCTTCTTCGTAGACCCAGCCATTGACAGGATGGTTCTTGACGTGGCATCGCAAGCCAGGAGTCTCGGCCTTGTCCTCGTCCTTTGGCCCAACGAGAAAAGCCCAATGGTACCTGCGAGTCAGCCGGGGTTCAAACTGGCAAAGCACGAGACCCATGTCCTACTTGCGCTCGTCGTTGCCCCTCACTCCACTAGGGTACAAGGCAACGTAAAGCCTCTTTTTGTTGGAGACCATTGTCGTCGAGACAAGACGTGAAGTCTTGCAGCAGTAAGGGACAATTCGCGGCTTTGGTGAGCAAGGGCTCTGGTTTCCATGCATTTAAAGCACGGACATACGTACATGACCGCGGTGGGCCCCAGCCATGACTGAGAACTGCGGCATGGCAACAAGGTCAACGGCACCATGGAATCGCGCGTCGGGGCTTTCTCACCCTGTGGCGCTTAGCGGTTGGTACATAGGCAATCGATGATTCGATTTGGGAGCGGCAACCCGGCCGCCACAATGCGAGACCAGGGAAGGACAAGTTCAGCAGACCTGCATAAGCTGAAACAGCGCCCGGGCCGAGCGATTTACATGCCCATCTAGAACAAACGGGCCAATGCCGGCTCCTCGGTTACCGCGGCAGCCTTTGACCACCTCTCCGAGACCGCGCCAAAGCCATGTCTGCCGCTTCTATCGTTGCCCCGTCGCGAAGCCTCCTCGACAAGGCGGCTAATCAGGTTATAACTCAAAACGCGGCAAAATCCATCCCACAGACGGACAGGGAGCGACTTGTGCAAGGCACTCACAACGGCGGCGGCGATCGGGCATGAAAAGGGTTCATAACAGACGCGGCGTGGAAAGGAGGCGAGAAAAAACAAATCATATCTCAAATCTCCAGGCTCCGCAAAGTCAAGGGTGACGTCCTGGCTGGTGGTAGATTGAGGCAATGTCTGGTGTTTGGGAAAACTATCGCCACAATATTCGGGGCCGCCAGAGAACGCGGAGTTTGACACCGAGGACACCAGGGCCCGCAAGGCTACGACGCGACAAGGACGCACACGGATGCGGCAATTAGACCCCGGCGGTATTGTTCCATGCGCAATTTCCCTTCCGCCATCTTCTTGGGCTCGGACCAAGGCCACTGATGGATGTATTTGGGTGTCTCTGGAGAACACGGGGCGGTATTGCGGCGGGAGCGGGACGCGTCATGGCATGGGAGTTGACAACAATCCAATGCTCGCGGGAAATTCCTTGGCCTTTTCTTTACCATGTCCTCTGTCTTTGCGCTCGCTATAGTTGGAAGAGGCTGAGATCTCTCTGCCTTTTTTTTTTCTTTTCTTTTCTTTTTTTTTTCCTTTATTCCCAAGCGTGTACATGGCAGTGCCAAGCCGTCTTTGTTCGGAGATGTCGGACGAGGTGGGGACCGAGTCGGCATGGGTGGGGCCGGGCGGTTCACCGTAGGACCGGCGCTTCGGAATGGACCGAAAAGCGGCGTTACGAATGGACGCCCGGGTCCCCAACTCGAGAAATCGGCGCTCTTTTGCCGTGCACCTCCTCCTGCGCCTGCGCCTACACCTTTTAGACTTATCGACGCCTGTCGTCTCTCAATCTTTATTCTTCAGACTAAGCCGTCGACGACCTGCGACGGTGCTTCTGGTATAAAGGCAAAGCCGCCTGCTTGCCGACAAGTATTGTCCGCCTTTCGGAATGCTCATCTTGCGCTGTCCTTCAACCAGCGTGCCATGGCAGACAGAAACTCGGACATGAACCCCCCCACCAAGGCGCAGAGAAAACCACCCAACTTATATACCCATGGTACGGGGGTCAAGCGATGCAACACACGCCGTGTCACGTCGATTTCCCGACTGCCGCCATGGCATCCACATCCACTCCTCTGGCTCGGGGGCTCGGGGGCTCGGGAGTTGGGCGATGCTCCATGTTCGATGCTGCCTCGCAACGCCGAAAGGCTTTTTGACAAAAAAAAAAAAAAAACGACAACTGCTAGGTGGACGGGCCGGCAGAACGTTGCATGCGATGATGACGGCAGCACTAGCGGCAGGATTCCCAATTCCAACGCATTGCGCTTCCAGAAAACGCTGCCGAGCAAGTTCAGGGGACAGGCTGCTCCGCCCTCTGCTGATTGTCCTGACCGGAAGTTGGGCGAGGCCAAACGCGCGACCGAGGATCGGCTGGCGCGGAGCCTGGGTAGCACGCGCCCATTGTCCCGAAGGACGAGATAAGGCATAGCGGGACTCGGGAGGTGGCGGCGGCCGACTGAGACAAGCCGATAGGTCTCGGGTGGGTGACGAGAGGTTGTCGCTGCTGGTCGTGACTGGTGACTGGTTGCGCAGTCGAGAATGCCGGCGGCCCAAAGAGTCCAATGACAAGTCTGGCTGCCTTGGTCCCTCGAAAGGGCGAACCCGACGGCGGAACCCGACGGACCACGGCAATAACGCATGTGACGAGGCGAAGCCACAGCCCGGGGATTCGGATCTCAACCCAGCCAGCCGAAACTGGCGGCGTTGGGGACCCTGCTGCGCTGAACTCTCCCACATCGCGCCCGAGGCTGCTCCTCGTCCAACTTCCGTATCCGCTCTGCGTCCTTGCGCAGTTTGGACGAAAACCGCTGACCAAGGGGAAAGACAGTGGGGGGTGGGGCAGCCCAACTCCCGGATCCCGCGGCAGATGGCACGGCTTTGGATAGATGGATGGCGGTCGTCGGTTGACGCGGAGCGATGGGCCATGGTGATGCTGATGCTCAAGACGACAGTCAGCAGGACGCGAGGGGGGGGTGCTTGATGTGCTTGATTAGCGTTCGATGGATGCTTTGCCCCGATGGGCCAGGATGCTGCGCGGCAGTCAGCATCAATCGAAGCCGGTCCTCGGTGCTCGGCAGCCTGGCAGGGCAGGGCAGGGCAGGGCAGGGCAGGGCTGGGCTGGGCTTGCCGTTGGTGCGCGCATCGAACGGCATGATTGCGTGTCCTGGCCGAAGCGTTGAAGATGGGTTTCTTTTACTTCTTCTTTTGTGTGTGTGTGTGTTTGTGTGTGTTTTTCGACTGTTGGCCCGTCTTTCCAGCACCGCCATGTACAATGCACAATAGCAAGAGCCAATTCAAAAGCCGTGCTGCGCAAAACTCTGCCCGGCACCAACGGTCTGGTTGGCGGCACGATCTGTACATGGCGCTGGCCCGCTCGTTGCTGGGAGGAATTGACTGGAACCAGACTGGAACCAGCACGGAACCAGCACGGAACATCTCCAGTGCTATTTTTAAGATGGGCCTGGTGGGGGATTGGCCGCCCCTGCCCCTGCCCCTGCCCCTGCCTGTAGCCGCGCCCGCAGCCCCCTCCCCTCCCCCTGCTAGGGCTTTGGGCCGGCCTTGGCGCACTACACACTACACACTGCACACTGCACACTGCACACCGCACCAGACCCCTCACCTCGTGCTGCCGGACGCGGGTGCGTACTCCGTACCGAGAGAAGGATCCCCGCCCGGTCCGGACACGACCCGACCCGACCCGAGCTGAGCTGAGCTGAGCTGAGCTGATGGTAAAAAAGCGCGCCCCTTCCCCTTCTCTGCCAGCCGCGCCTGCGGGCTCGTATTACACGTTCCATGGCGCATGGCGCATGGCGCATGGCACATGGCACATGGCACCTGCCGGCGGAGAGCCCTGCTGGTCCTGGCCCGTATTTCCTTCACGTCATTTGCTGGCCGCGCTAGACCAGTCCCCCCCCCGAGCAGGGCAGACGTAGCCATCGTCAACCTCCTTCCTTACTTGGTACGGCACGGCACGTTGACGCCCAGCCGCAGTCAATCCTTTGTTCCGTCTGGTCTGGTCTGGTCTGGTCTGGTCTGGTCTGGTGGCGACATTTTTCCCAATCCGTTTTCCCCAAATCCAGACCAGTTGAAATCCTCCCTTCCAACCCCCCCCCAAGGCCGGGGGAAAATGGGCCTGGCATTGATTTCTTCAGCCTGCTGCTGGCCCCCCCCCCCCCTTTGCGCCTGAACAGGAACCAGACCACGATGCACTGACTAATACGGCGTCGGCCGACCCTTACACCCGACACCTGATAGCGACCACTCATCCCCAACTCGACTTGGTCCTTGCTGAACAAGCACCAGCCCAGCCCAGCCCAGCCCCTCCTCTCATAGATACGTCATGGCCGCCCAGCCGGCAGATGGATCTACAGGAACCCCTTCTCCCATGTTGCCCGCTGGTTTTTGTTACCGTTGACTCCTGTTTTTATCGTTTTCTCCTTTGCCCGCCCCACTTTCCCTCCACCGATTGATCCGGGGTGCCCGAGAACGAGGAGGCGGGTTCTTTGTTTCTGACAACGGCACAAGGTTTGCTTGCTGGCTGGACGCGCCGATGCACGAACCCCCCTGCTCACATTCGCATGTGGGAAACGTACCGAGTATATGTAAATGTAATTGTTCCCATGGCGCGACCGCGCATGCAAGCCGTGGCCGCTGGTCATTCCAGAACCCTGGCCGCGCGCACTCGCATATGGGACGGTGCATCCGTTCAGCTTCAGCTCAAGAATCTCTTTGCCAAGTCCTGTCCTGTCCTGTCCTGTCCTGTCCTGCCCTGCCCTGCCCTGCCCTGCCCTGCCCTGCCCTGCCCTTGGGCCAGGGCAGCAGATCCTTGGCCATGTCATCATCATCCAGCCGCCTCCCGTGAAGCCCTGCCCGTTCGAACTTGGCCATCAAAGGCACATCATCCGCATCCCGCATCCCGCCCGCACGCGATGGAGCCTGGCCACACCTTTCGGAAACCAGCCAACATGGTGTGCCAGCACAGCCAAGGTTTGATAAAAAAAAAAGGAGAAAAAAAAAGAAGAAAAAAAAAACCTCCCTTGCGGCTGAGCCGTGGCCATATGCACGCCTCTAAAAGGAAAATACAGGACGGGCTGCGAGTTGTTCGCGACTCACCGTCCACGCAACCCCCATACCACACGTACTACTGCGTACCACGTCCACGCCCACGCCCACGCCCACGTCCACGTCCACGTCCCCGCCGGCGGAAATCAAGAATCCCCCCCCCCCCCCCCCCCCCCCCAGGCCGCGTCAGACGCATCACATCCAAGGTGCGACATTGCAAAGTCCGTGCTACCGCCTGCTGCTTCGCGTTGCTGAGCTCGAGCTCCAAGTGCTGCGGTACATGTAGTCCGTAATGAGCGCGTCGACGGGGTCGGGGGGGTAGCGTAGCGCAGGCCGCAGCCACCAGACGCAACGCAGCACAAGCCCCGTTACGGAGCACTTGCACTTGGAGTCAGGCGTCCTCCCCTCAGCCGTCCATGCCGTCGTCGTCGTCGTCGTCGTCTTGCTGATCGATGAGGGCGAGGGCGCCAGCCAGCAGATGGACTCGTGGAGCACCCCAAAGTCCATGGCAGTTGACGTTGACGCCAACCCGCAGATGACGGATATCATGATGGTAGCAGTAGCAGCCTAGGAAGGTCAAGTGGTGATGGAAGCTTTGAGGGGGCACCTGGGGTCAGTCAGTCAGCCCGCAGGCAGGTCCCGCTGCGCCGTGGCACGGTGTAGAACGCTGGAGCCCCCCGCCGCCGCCCCCTGCCAACCCCCCCCCTCCTTCCTCTGCAAGCCCGCTAGCACCTAGGTGGGGCCAAGCTCCCCAGGGGCCAAGCTCCCCAGCCAGCTCCAGCTGCCCCGGTCGACGGAACGTGCTCGCTCGCTTGGGCGTGCCGCGCGTTGCTCGTACCAGATCCACCGGGGCCCACATCTGCTCGCCCAGTGGGTGGCAAGGGGTAAAGCGAATTCCGACTGGAGCCTGGCCGGTTGCTAAACGCTGCCACTTGCCACCACCACTACCACCACCACCACCAGAAGCAGCAGCAGCACCACCACCACCACCACCACCACACCAGCTCAATCGAGAACCGAAAAAGGAACGTAACCATGGTTGGTCAGACCAGGCTGGTTGGTCGCATTGCTTGGCAGCTGGCCGAGTTGCTCGAGCCTGCCCCGAGCTAGAAACGTTGATAAGCAGTCCGCGGCCCGTGGTCCGTGGTCCGTGTTCTGTGGTCTGTGGTCCGTGGCCAGCCAGCCAGCCAGCCAGCCAGTTGCCTCCTTTCTCAACGGCAGCCCCCCCAGAAGGACCGCCAGAAAAAGACTTGGGAAAAACGTCAAACTGCTGCCAGCAGAAATCGACTTGACCGCCAGACTCCTCCTCGTCACAGCTCCCGTCGCGCCTCGGCAATTCACCACCCACCCTCCCGCATCGTGTCGGCAGAAACATTCCATCACAAAGAAACCAGCAACGAAAAAACCGAAGCGAGGGCTGGTCCTGCCAGGGCCGGGCCAACCCAAGTACAAGTTTTCCCTTTGATACAGCCCTTTTGCAGCCGCCAGACCAGAGCCCACCGACAACAAAAACACCGACACCCTCTTGCCGTGCCGTCCTCCGTCCAGCGGCCCGTCTCTTTTCTTTGTCGGGCACGAACACAAAGACACAAGGGACAGCCTGGAAGTCGTACAAACAAAGCCCTGCATTTTCCCGGTATTTCATCTACCGAACCCAAACCCTCCATCAACCCACCCAGCCTCGTCAAAGAGATACTCGGTCGAGGGTTCTCGAGAACCTCGCTCCACCATGTCCATCTTTTCGTCGCTCAGAAAGAGTCGCCAGCAGGCCAAGGAACACAACGCCAAGGCGGCCGAGCAGAAGAAGAAGGAAGAGGCCACGGTTCCGTACAAGCATGTCCCCACGCACGCCGCCACGGATGCCTTCGCAAGCGCCCCGCCGAGCTGGAGAGAGGCCGATCGACCCCGAATCCTCGAGCAGAACCGCAGACGGAGCTCCATGATGGCCAGCGGCCACCACATGAACATGCCCGGCGTGCCGCGCGTCGGCAGCAGCCTCTCCCGGGTTTCCTACCCCGGCCAGGGCGTCAGTCCCATGGTCCGCATGTCTCGAGCCCACAGCTACGTGGGTGTTTCGCCCTATCCGGCCGGTGCTCGCGACAGCCAGGAAATCATGTACTCGGCTCCGGACGTGGCCTACCTACCGCAACTGTCGCTCAAGGGGAAGGAGGTTCCTCGCGCTTACGACCCGCAGCGCATCAGCCCGGCTTCAAGCAAAGGTGGGCTTTTTTTCTTCCTTTTCTCGTCGAGGAGAGACACCCTCCCCCCCATCCCCATCCCTCCCCGCAGCTGCTGTCTGGCCAAGGCTGACCAAAGACTGACTCAACAACGGGAAAAAAAAAAAAAAAAAAAAAAAAAAAAAAACAGGTGAACCTTCTCCCGTGGAAAGCTTCAGCGGCTCAAACAGTTCCCAGGACGAACTCGAGATGAAGCCTTGCAAACCCACGCCCCGGACCCCTGAAGGAGGGACTGCGCATCGTTTGCACCCGAGCCATGCTCGCCGAAAGTCGGATGCTTCCGTCAGCCGGCACGCCTCGCCGAGCCCAGTCAAAACCCAGCACACGAGCCTCTCGCGCGACTCGCGCCCGCCGCCGTCGACCAGAGGCTTCGGACACATTCCTGCCAGCGCTTCTGTGCCGCCGGTCATGGCGGGCATCTTGCCTGGCTCTCTGTCGTCTCAGCATCTGTCGCCTCAGCATCTGTCGCCTCAGCATCTGTCGCCTCAGCATCTGTCGCCTCAGCATCTGTCCCCCCAGCATCTGTCCCCCCAGCATCTGTCCCCCCAGCATCTGTCGCCTCAGCATCTGTCCCCCCAGCATCTGTCCCCCCAGCATGCTACTGCTACCGGCCAAAGCGGGGGCAGTACGCCATCACCTACGAATACCCTTGCGCCGTCATCACGTCAGGGCTCTGCTTCGTCCCTTGTCGGTCTCTCCCACACTACAACCACGAAACCTGCAGCTGCAGCCAACCCGCTCTCGTCCACATCAAACAGGCACGACCACTCTTGGAGCTGGGCGGTCCCATCCGAGCCAGCGTCGGACTTTGCATCCTCGGCGGCCGTTGGCAACGGAGCTGGGAGCTCGGACGAATCTGGTGCAGGTATGGCCTATGCCGGGCGACCGCAGCCCGGATTCGGCCAAAGGCAGCCCGCAAAGCCGAACCGACAGCAAGACACGGGTCTCGTCAAGCAGAATGTGTGGGGTGCGCAAGATGCCGTCACCCCACCCCCGCGTGTGGACCACAGCCGGATGCCGCCTCTAGCAGCACCCGAACATCTCGTCAATGTGTTTCCCGAGGAGGCAGGATACGACGTGATGCCACCGCCGGGCGGCGACAACAAGGTGCACAAATCCAGCGGCGGCAGGCTTGTAAAGAAGAAGAAGGCCCAGCGATGGTCCAACGCAAAGACACCAGCAGTTGCCGCGTAGCTGGCTTAACAGCTGTCCCGAGAAAAAAAAAAAGATATCTCTCACGGAGCAGATGAAGAGCAAAGCCTGCTGCTCCTTTTGGTTTTCTGTTTCACGGAGTAAACCTGGCGTTTGCTTCGATTTTTGTTCTGCTCGAAAACTCGGCACGGCGACTCGCAGCTCCGGTGGCGATGGCGGACGTTTGCGAAGCTTGGGTCTTGGCTCGTCGCCAGCTGCATTTCCTTTCCCTTTGCGTCATGCTTTCCTACTTTTACGACTCACGACTAATGGTATAGAAGCGGCGAGGCGTGGATTCTTGTATTCCTGAATCGATTTCTCTTTGATAATCTTTGACGGCCATGTCTTGGCATCTGCCGAGACCTCATGCGCGGGGTCTTTTTTTTTTTCCCCCTTTTTTTCTCTTCTCACAATATACACTGGCATAGATGTAACTCGTGTCCTATGAGCCGAATAAGAATGGTACATAGCAAGGGTGAACGCGAAGGCGTCGTGCGCAATTCAAACAAGGCAGACTACGCGAATGATGTTTGTCACCCGTTGCTTCGAGTGCATGCAGGGTGATTAGGACCCAGCTGTGCTGGACAAGACGCGGTATTGACGCCTCATAACGATGCTGGATATTGGACTTTACAAACGAACAAGGGAATTGGCACCTCGTAACAGGCTGGATATTGGGCTTCACCTCGAGCTCAGCTACTGTCAGCCATACAGTCGAGGCCGCGAGGCAGACCTCGACAGCTGGCTGACTGAACTCGCGCCCGGGGCACTTGGCAACCACTGCCTAGGAGGTATATAACGGCCTTTCCGGCATTTCTTGGCCCTTTCACACAACCATCACCTACATCTTCACTTGCGAATCTCTCCGCCACGACATGCAGCGCGCTGGTGCAGAATCACCCTCATTTATCAACGATTCTCCGACGGCTTTGACGGCTTCCGGCCAGAGCACAAGTCACCCCAGGGAAGGTTTTCACCCGGCACTCGGGGCTTTCCTCCCCGGATCATCAAGTAGAGGCCAGGCACCAGCAAGGAATGTAGAGCTGTATAGCCCTCTAGGGTATTTGACACATGGATTTATGCAAGTTGGCTCAAGTCAACAGCCCATTCCCCCAGCCTTGGATATGATTTCAAGCTCCACTGAGGCTAGCAGGATGGCCCCCCCACCCACCCACTTGGCGGCCCTTGCCGATAATGTTTCACTCTTCGACCATCACCTTGACCACCTTGACCCGCAGAAAGATTCTGCCGCCAGTGACCGTTATTGGCTGCACACTCAGGGTCCTCTGCCTGCGACCCAATCTTACTCAATGCTTCCCTCTCCCGGCGTCGCATCGCCAGCTGTTCGCACTCGGCCAAGACTTGTCGGTCGCTTCGCTTCAGATCACGCCCCTCGAGCTGTGAATTGTCATGACGCTCCTTTTCTCTCTGCAGTAATTGCCATTTCTCAAGCTCGCATGCCTCAGCCGACGCTCATGACGCCGCATCGTTGAAACAGCTGCTTTCCAACTATTTGCATACTGCCTCGACTCCTGCCCAGGTCCGGCTTATGCTCCCCTTCCGAGCTGCCCCACGACGCCGCACGCCCTGTCTGTCCGTTGAGATACCATGATATCCTCGAACCTGGCAGCTCCTCTGCAGCAGCTGTGGTCGTGGATTCAAGCGACCCCGGTTCACCTCCTTCTGGCGTGCGTTATCCTGCTGATCCTATCCGGCCTCGCTTTAGTATGTCGCTTCCCACTAGGCCCCCCCCCTCCGTCTCTGCCGCACTGCTTTCTGTGCTTTGTTAGCAAAAACTTGCGCAGCTTATGCCACCGAAAATGTCCTAGCTCTTCCCCCTTCTCCACCTCGTTGCCCCGAAGCCGCGGCCGGTCATTCCCTGTGAGAAGACGTACGTCACCTCCTCCCCGACGGGACGACCGACTGCTCCGAGACAGCTGCCGTGCTGGTATGATCGCTGGTTGGCCGAGCGCCGGCTCGAGGAGAAGAGACGGGATGGCCCGCACGGGGCGCCTCGCACCGCCGATACTTGCACCATCGAGCCCGCCGAGGTGCGGCTGAGCGTCGTGTTTCCGGCCTACAATGAGGAAAAGCGGATAAGACCGACGCTGGAGGAAGCTGTGGATTACCTGGACAAGCACATAGGTCGGGACAAGTCGGCCAGGGCATCGCTCCCCCTCGGCCCCGGCGCCAGACGGCACCACCACTGCGCCAGCTCGGCATCTGCTGCGACGACGACCAGCAAAGAGCCCGGCGGCTACGAGATTCTGATTGTCAACGACGGAAGCAGCGACAAGACGGTCGAGGTAGCCTTGGACTTTGCCGGAGAGCACGGTCTCGACGACATTCTCCGGGTCGTCACCTTGGTCAAAAACAGAGGCAAGGGCGGTGGTGTTACGCATGGGCTGCGCCACGTCAGGGGCGCATACGTGCTGTTTGCAGATGCCGACGGCGCGTCCAGGTTCAGCGACGTGGCCAAGCTGATGGAAGGATGCGAAGAGGTCGTGGACGGCTCTCTCCGCGGCGTTGCCATTGGCAGTCGCGCCCATCTGGTCGGCAGCGAGGCCGTAGTCAAGGTACGCAGCGCCTTTGCATCTTGCCGTCAAAAACCTCCCACTTCTCCCCCCCCCTCCCCCCTTCCTTTGCCCCCGTCCAAGTCGCTTCCAGGCCCGAGGTTTGCTCACCACAAACGCACCGCCAGCGCTCCGCCCTCCGCAACTTTCTCATGCGCTCCTTTCACCTGGTGCTCACCATCCTCACCCCGCCCGCCACGTCGCGCATCCGCGACACGCAGTGCGGCTTCAAGCTATTCACGCGCGAGTCGCTCCCCGACATCGTCCCCTACATGCACACCGAGGGCTGGATCTTCGACATTGAGATGCTCATGCTGGCCGAGTCGGCGCCCGCCACGCCCGTGATTGGCAGCGACGGGAGTGTTATCGGCACCAGCCCCGGCATCAAGGTGGCCGAAGTGCCCATCGAGTGGCACGAGGTGGGCGGCAGCAAGCTGAACGTCCTCCAGGACAGCGTCAAGATGGCCCTTGGGCTGGCAGTCTTGCGGGCCAGCTGGATGATGGGTGTGTACAGACGGCGGCTGACGTGAGGGGTGAGTCTGCGCATTCGTCTGCCGTCGAAAGGGGCTGTTTTCTCGGCAGTGTAATCATAGAACACGGGCGCCTTGATAGATGCGCCTTGATAGATTCAAACACCATGAGAAAAAAACGAGGAATTGGGGGGGTATCGACTGCCCCCTTGGGAGCTGAACAAGTCGTGCTACCGCGCTTCAAAGTTCTTGTATTATGTCAATGCCACCCTGAGCAAGGCCTTCCTTTCCAGTCAGTCCTACGCCCGCGGAAATGAGACCATGAAAACTCCCCATCACACGGCCGCCCCCGCCGCAGCTTTTCCACCAAGAGCGCTATACATATACCAAGCGAGTACAAGTAGGTCTATGCAGGTCTAAGAACCGGAGAAATTGTCGGTCAAGAAACAATAGAGCCCCCATCCCGATAACTAAAAAAGGGAATAAATAAACACACGCACGCACGCACACAAGAGAACTAAACAACAAACGCCATCGCAATGTACACTTTGTATGCGGCGCACCCGTCTACAAGTTTGCTTGGCCGCTCTCCACCCGGTCCGGCTTGCACTCGCACGCTGGAGCGACGTTCCCCCCCAACCCCCCCTTACCGGAACCCCTCGCGCCAGACCAGCGGCAGAAAGACGACGCTGGCCTTCCACAGAATCAGGACGGCGTCGATGAGGGCCAGGGGAGCCTTGAGCACGCCCAGCGGGCCCGAGCCCATGACGGCAAGCGCGTTCAGCCACAGGGACAGGAAGGCGACGGAGAAGAAGTGGTAGGCGAGGATGGAGGGGCGTTGGATGATGCCGGCGAGGAGGCCGCAGGGCCCGTCGGTGATGCCCCGCTGAAAGTACTCGAAGCAGCCCTGCTGCAGGGCGCGGAGCTGCCTGTCGTTGGCGGCGAACAGCGTGTACAGGGCTTGGGCGAGGACGTTGACGATGGAGGTCATGCTCTTGCGGCGCCAGTAAAAGACCTTGACGGCCTGGTCGACGGCCTTGACGTCCTCGAGGTCCGGCACGCTCGACGGGTCGAGCAGCTGCGACAGCAGCACGGCGTCGTTGAAGGCGACGGTCATGCCGCCGCCCGTCAGGGGATGCCGCATGTTGAAGGCGTCGCCGAGGAGGACCACGCCGTTGGCGGTCTGCCTCGTCGGGGGCAGCCAGCTGTTGGGCATGCTTCGGGGGATCTTGCCGTCCTCCAGGGCCCTGAGGGCGGCGGGGCGGACCGAGGCGGGCAGCGCGGGAATCGCCACGTTCTTGATGTAGCCGCGCACGCCGCCGGCGGCGGGGGCCGCCTCGGGCAGGCCGTGGGGCACGTCGAACAAGGCGCGGGTTTCGTGCGTGCCGATCTGGTAGAGGAGCGTGGGGGACGAGCCGGCCCCGATGATGACGTGGCCGTAGTTTTTCTGGGGCAGGACGGCGTCGACGAGCTCGAGGGCGTAGAACTTGCTCCTGACGACGGGCTTGGCGTCGAGGAGCTGCTTGCGGAACTTGGAGTCGTAGCCGTCGGCGATGATGGTCAGGTGGCCGAAGAAGTAGTCGGGCTTCTTGCCGCCCGTTTGCGCGTCGGCCGTCTTGGCGAGCACGCCCAGCACCTGGTCCGTGAGCTCGCCCCGGATGGTCTTGACGACCTCGGTCTCCACGACGGTGATGTTGTCGTGCGCGAGGCACGACCGCCGCAGCTGCGTGATGAACTTGCCGTGGTGGAAGGACCGCCCCTCGGGCCGCTTGCCCCGCCGGCCGGAGCCGCCCCAGGCATGCACGACGCGGCCGCCGTCGTCGACGGTGGGATAGGGAATCATGGTCGGGACGTCGTTGAAGAGGACCATGTACCCCTTGCAGGGGACGGCGTCGATGCGCTCGACGCAGTGCCCCAGGCCGAGCTTCTTGAGCGCCGCAATGCCGCCCGGCTGGAGCAGCTCGCCGACAATGCGGTCCGGCTCCTTCATCCACCGCTCGAGAAGCAGGACCGAGCGGCCCTGGTTGGCGAGGGCGTAGGCGATTGCGCATCCGAAAACACCCGCGCCCACGACGACGACGTCGGCCTCGTGGTAGTCCCGTCGTCGCCGGCTGGCGTCCGCTGCGGCTGGAACGGCGGCTGGAACGGCGGCGGGCGTCGGGCCTGCTGTCGCGGCTGCGGCCATTTTCGACATCGATGTCCAAAAAGTCAAAGTGCGGGGAACGGGGAGGTTAGGCCCTGCCGTGCTTCGAGTGAGTCCGGGCGTGATTGGTTTCCCAGGCCGTTTGGCGAGGTTGAAGAGCGGGAGCGGCCCAAAAGGGGGGTTATTGGGATTATTAGGGACGACTAGGGGACTCGTCCCAGGCGATCGGGGGATTCGGGCGTTGCAGAACCGATGGGCCGAATCGAAGTGAAGCGACACAGACGGAAATCAGATGCAGGAACCGGCGGCAAGCATTTCGCTTGGTTCGTGTTCGTGCCGTCCGTCAGGGGCTCTCCCTCTGCGTGTCTGCGCAAGTGCGTGGGTTCAAATTTCAATGTTTTGCGTTCGACGTTCGGCGGGCCCCTGGCGCCACTTGCGAAAGGTCGCGGGCTATTCTGGCCAATCAGACAGACATTGAGCCTGCTTGAAATCGACTGGAACCACCACCCCCCCCCCCCCCAGCTTGGTAAATGTTGTTGGTGGCGGAATTGCATGTGAATATGTATCTTTGCAGGGGCCAAGGCATTCCCGCGGTCCAAGCAGTCTGGTTGAGCTCGCTCTCAGCAGCTGGGGTACGTACGGAGTACGGAGTAGAGGTGGGTCAATTGTCGTTGCGGTTGATCCCAGAAGAAGCACAATTACCTGGCGCAAATGAGGTTGAAGAACATCCGCAGGTTCCTGGATGCGATAAAGTACGACCCTGAAGAAATGTGGACTAACAAGTAAAGAGAAGCCTTACAGCATAGTGCGTGATATTATCCTGGCCTTGTAGACGATATTCTTATTACTTCCTACTGTGACCCAAAGCGGCGGAGAAAGGTAAAAGAGCCAAGGGAAGCATACGATTCAGACAAGAAAGGCGACGCTGCGTACATTATAGGCATTTAGATCATACGAGATGGACCTTGACGTCGACTCTATCTTAGCCATGCAACATATAGTAGTAAAATCAGCGAGAAAATCAAGCGATCCGACAAAGGAGCATTTCCCCCATCGACAATTACGCCAGCAGAGCTTTTCCCATCCGCATGGGAAGCTCAGCAACGGAGGATTTAACAACACTTATCCACGTCTATCAACGCTGCACTTCTTAAACGTCCTTTCAGCGGGTTCTAAGAGGGCGTCTTGAACGGAAACCCATCTGGAAGACCTGAGGATATACATTCCTCGACAGGATAGGCCAGACTCCAAGCACCTTGGCTGAACACCTGGGTCGAGGCAGGTTGTGTACATAGGCAGATTGTGTGGTGGAAACTCACAAAACGAAGGCAAGTGTGCTGGAAAGCGTCCGACGATTGATGGCACTTGGCGACCACTTGCTTTCCATTTTACGGCCAATCCACAGTTGACCTTTCCTTCCCAGATGTCCGATGTCCCTTTCTCTCTCACAGCAACTGTTATTTGAGCCTCCCACTTTTGGGCCCTTGACGGACCTTCTGACATTCATCTTTTTTTTTTTTGTTACAGTTCTCCCGTTCGCAGCATCATCACTTCTCAATCTTTAGCTTTTCGAGTTTCAACGCTGCAATCCTTAAAGTTGGATTCCAATTCAACGCTCCCCGTCATGTCTGAAGCTACTTCGGAATGGGATTCCCCTGAAGTCATTGCGCAGTACGCACGAAATGAGGCGCACGTTACTTTCGCCAAACATTTCAGTTCGCAGCTCCAACATCTGCCCCAGGAAGTGAGGGACATGGCGACGCCGAGTTGGGTCTTTCAACAACTTGGTCTCATGGACTTACCAATATTTTTGGCAACTGGTAATATCATAAGCCCATTGCCCGTGCTCGTGGGAGACGAGTTTGATGCAGAAACGTGCCTTCGAGCAGTTCTTGGGAAAATCATCTGGGAAGGCGAAAGAATCCAGCGATTTCCGAGGTGGCTGAATGTCCGGAGGCACGAACTATATCGACCGATTCTCGACTTGGTCGATGAATGCCCAGAAGATTTACTAGCCCTGTCCAAGAAGCCATTGCCAACCGCAGCATCGCCAACCGCAGCATTACCAACCGTATCAACGCCATCCGCACCATCGCCAGCCAGAGCATGGCAACGTGGAGACCTGTTACGCTCACCATCGCCACCCACAACATCTCCAACCCCACCCAGACTCATACCTCGAAAGCGAAGGAATACGTTTGCTGGGGAAGGGCCATCCTGGCGTGCGGGCGCTGATATCCTGGCACAAGCGATCCAAGAGAACTCGGGGGCGGTTGAAAGAGCCACAACAGCAATCGAAAGAAACACAGAGACTCTAGAAGTGAACACGAAACTGCTCCATATAATTTACGCAAAGATAGAACGGCTTTGAATTGAGAACATTTGCTTGCTAGGAATGGCAGTAAAGCCTTGATTGCTGATTCTACTTCGAAATTGGGCAAACAGGGGTATCGACATTTCTCCTTTCCCCTGGGGTGTTTAAGACAACACTGCCGTGAAGAAGGCCAGCTCTGCTGCGGGAGAAAGCGGACTTGGTGGAAGTTGAGGTGTGTCCCGGAAGTGTGTCGATTGCTCGGTGGTTCGGGAAGATGGAGTTGAAATCATTTGCCTAATCAACAGTGCTATTCCTCCCCACCCAATCCGCGAGTCTTTACCGTCTGGTGAGGTCTCAGTGTTGCCTTTGAACTTTGTTTTCTTTCGTATTCTCAGCAAACAGAAGGCACTCCCACCAACGGCAATGCCCTGCGACTCAAGCCGGATCATTTCGGTAGGTCAGATCTTGCAGGCCTTTATCCAAGGAGAAGATGGAATCAGCAAATCAAAGGAAGCGTCTGCGATCAATCACCACCACTACCACGTACTATGTAATTGACGCCAGTTGCAGTCGTTAAGCGTCAACATCCCAACAGACGCGGATCTAGGTCTACTAACCAGTAAGCTCCAGTAGACCAGGGGACCAGTGGACCAGTGGACCAGTGGACCTGTTGACTTACCGTTGACCTACCGTTGACCTACCCAAGGCGTGCCATTAAAACACCACAGTAGGCCGAAGTGTTGCCGTGCGCACCCTCAACTTTTTGCAACTACCAGACCAGAGTCACCAGACCTAACATATTGTACGGAGCTATGTCCTTGCCGTCATTCACTCACTGACTGGCGAATTGTATGGCGCCATCGTCGTCAATCTCATTGAATGGAAATTGTTGAAGCCATCCCGACTCCTCCATGCAACATGGACGCTCAAAATGGCTTCCAAAAAACCCGTGCCCTCTAAAGCGGCCCTCAATGCCCTGCGCGGCGTCCTTCTGACCACCTCCTGTTCTGTCATCTTGCTCGCCGAGGAACGTCGACGTAGGCTGCAAATTGCCCGTTCTGCCATCGACAATGCCCGCAAACTACACTCGCTCCAGAGCTATCGCGGACCCGTTGCCCAAGCAGACAGCCATGCATCTTGGCAAGGCAGGCTCGCCGACGTCGACCACACTGTCCTGTCTGTTGCGTCTTTTCCTCGACCAAGGACTTCTACGCGTCGCAGAGGCCGTGCGCATCTGATAGGCAGCGGGAACAACGGAGCACACTGCGATGAGAAAGGCGCAACTGCTCCGCCCGAAAAAGGCGAAAGGAACTCGGGTCCCGATACGGCCTCGAGTTTGCCGTACCGTTCTCATAGTCCTAGCATGGTCGACTTGGACAGTCTGAAGCTCGCATCTTTTGAACCAGTCAGACGACGCCCTGCGGCGGCCCGGATGTTGCCCCCCCGAGACTTCTCCACGTCGAACATGCTACCGGCCTTTGCTCCCGACCATTATGCTTTGTCCAAACCAACAGAAACCCCGTACACGGAGCCTGCGGTCCGATCAGGTGAAGGTGATCAGCCTGGTGAGGACGCCGAAGATGCCTCTTCCGAAATCGACGCGATTAAAACTGCTCGTCTCTATCTGGAAAAGTTGGCAGGCGGCCCCTCGACTCGTCAACCCGACTTCTCTATTAAATTTGCTCGTCTCTATCTGGAAATGTCGAAAGGCGACTTCTCGACTCCTCGACCCTTGTATTTCAAAGCTGTGCCTGCGTTGAAGTGGTTGCTCAAAGATATGGAAGCTTCCGAATCCGATATAGACAAAAGCAATCTCCGCGAGAAGATTGATCTAGCGGGCACAGTTCTCGAACGAGTAGCGTCCTTCGGCCCCCCGCCATCGCTGCATATTGCCAGGATACTGCGATCCCAGGCAACTCGACTCTTTCGAGCCGTGTCCCGCTCGTGCTCCGAAAAACTAGCCACAACCCTGGCCCAAGCCCTGCCGTTATGCGAAGACCCTTTGGGGCTTCTTTTCCACTTCATGGCCATTGTCCAAACCGGAAATCATCAAAAAGCGCTGCGAGAAACTCTGTTGTTGCTGTCACAATACCCTAATCAGCATCGGTACTCATGGTCTCGCGGCATGCTGTTGTTCCGCGTTTTATACCGACACGCAAAGTCTCAACAAGTCGATTTCCCTCAAACCAGGCAGCTTTACCTGATGCTTCGGGAGGCTGGTCTCTTTGAACAGATTGCAGTGCCGAGATCTACAGAGTACGACATCCGAAGGTTGATGACTGTTTTGGCTTTTGAGTGCGGAGACTGCGGCTTTGCACGCTCGGAACTCCAGAAACTGGACGAGATTGACTCTGGAGGGCTGGCTTCCGACGTTCGACTGCAAAAGTGGCTCATCGTTGGGAAGGCCGACGAGGGGAGGTGGTCAGAGGTGCTGTCCCACATTGAAATGCTGAGGCAAAGTCTGGCCCCAGACTACTGGGATTTTCAGCTCTTTCTTGGCGAGGTCGCTGATCTCTTCTCAGCCCACGGTCACAAGAGCGATCAGCTAGAGTGTTTCCTTCGAACAGCTGTGACAGAGTACCAGCTCAAGCTTGAGAATCGGTGGATCTGGGCTGTTTTGGACAACCATGCAGCGCATCGCCAGATACAATCAGTACTCTCGTGGCTGCAATTTTGCGCGGGTGCTGGCGTACTGATGGACGCCTCTTTTCAATGGACGTTCTTCTATTGGGGTCGGAAGTACTGGAACTTTTCAGATGAAATGATACGGAAAATGAAAAGAAGGCTGCGCAAAGATTCGGTCGCCACCCGACGGAAAATTCAAAGAAGACTGCGCAAATATCCATTCGCCGTTAGACGGGAAATGAAATCAGAACTGCGCAAAGATTCAGTCGCCGCCAGACGAAAAGAAAGACTGCGAACGGATTCAGTCGCCGCCAGACGAAAAAAAAGACTGCAAACAGATTCAGTCGCCGCCAGACGGGGTTGCGATGCACAACGCAACATGGCCTTTGCGGGGAGACGTGCGCAGTTCATCCTGAGGCGTGCCGTGGTGAAGCACCTAAAGGGCCCAGACCCTGATACGCATGGCGCGGCCCGCTTGATCCACGTCGCTCATCGTGAGGGTCGGGATGTGAGCTCAGCTCTCACGCCTCTTTTGATTACCCAACTCAAACGGGGGGGGAACCCTTGGCGACTGATCAACGATGCGCTTCGGATGGGGGTACGCGTGCACGACAGGGCTTACAACAAGGCGGCTCAGGCACTCTCCACCAGAGGTGATCACCAGGGAGCGGCGAAAATGTGTGAAGTTGCCGCGAGGGAGAACGGCAAGGGCCAGCTTCTGTACAACCAATACAATTTCGCGAACCTGGTGTTTGCATACACGGGTATCGCGGAATACAAGGCTCTGCAGTCTCTTCTCTCTAGGCTCACCTCGGAAGTACGGTGGTGGCACGGAAGCCGAACGTGCAAAGAGAGCATCAAGCTGGCCATGAAGAACGTTGCGAGGCGAATCATTCTCCATTCGGCCAACAGCGAATACCATCGCCAGGCCCTCATTCACTTGGATAACGCTCTCTTGCACGTCAAAAGTTGCCGCCCTACCTGGAAATGCAGGCAAGCCGTGTCTGAAGCATACATTGGTCTCGCCGGCCGCCGCTTGGACGCGTCGCTGAAAAGGCTACGCGCGATGCAAAAGCGCCAAGGAAAGAGCAAGGGCAGGCGTGGTAGAAGACAGTCAGACGAAGTTGGATAAGGTGACTAGACTGGCCCGGCGGCCGCAACATGTATGTAATTAGTTGAAATGTACCAAAAGTGGACGGTATGTCGAGACAATCAGATGGCAGGCTCTTCTGCATGGGTTCTTCGGGTGACCGTCTAGATGTGTTGGCATGAAGTTTGGCACAAGATATGGGGCACATGTGAGAGAGTTGAGCGTGGTGCACAATAAAGCATTGAGATGTCGCGGACAAGGAAACACGCAGAAAGGGGAGACAGGATGGGAAATGGTCGCGCTTAGGAGAGCCAAGAAAGGGGAGACGCCAGGCGCAATGGACGTGTTTGCTCTCTGCCGTTCCGCTGCCCCGGAGCCCGGGGGAGGCAAAAGGCTTCTGTCTGGTGATGGATCCCGTCAATTACGACGAAGTATTCACGAAGTACTCACGAAGTATTTACCATACAACGTGATAAACTGGAAAAGAGAAGGAATGATTTGGCAGGGACAATGCAGCGAGGGAAGCGAGCACCTTCCTACAACCTGGCAAGTGCTGGCTCTACATCACATCACGTCACCACAAACAGCCTCCTCAGGCCTCAACATCGTCAGCAAATCCATCATCCGTTGCGAAGCCGATTACAGTTGCCCCCCTACGTCGGCCGCATCTGCAGTGATGAATGCCGCATTACCTTGCAGAAAAGCACCTGTTTCGCCATTGTCCCGCTACCGACTTCTTTCTCCCACTGCCTCTGTCCGCGTCAGTCCGTTATGTCTCGGTTCCATGAACTTTGGCGATGCCTGGTATGAAAGTTTCGCAGCGAGTCTTTACACGTACATTGTTTATACATACAAAAAAGGCGTCATCGAACCAAGTAGAGAAAGTGTTTGACGTGGCAGTATGGTCAGGGCCGAGTGGATGGGAAAGTGCACCCGACAAGACACGGAACGGATTCTTGACTATTTCTACGAGCAAGTGAGTGAGTGCAGCTTGCGGGCTGGGAACTTTGCAGAGTATTTTGCAAGATCGCGTGGAGAAATCACTCACGCCCTCTCGCCTAGGGAGGTTTGTCAAGATCAACAGCCACTGCACCGGGACAGCTCCCTGAGCCTTGAGAGCTTGTTGACAATCTTGCGCCAGGAAACTTCATCGACACTGCCAACAGCTACCAATTTGAGCAGTCAGAGATATGGATTGGTGAATGGATGAGGAAGCGTGGAAATCGCGATGAGATGGGTAAGCGCAAAAGGGTCGATTCCCCCCTATCCAAGCAACGCCATGGCATGGTGCTCACGCACCGCTGGCCGATTTTGTAGTCGTTGCTACCAAATACACCACAAACTTCCGAGATGGACCTGACCAACCGCGCATCATGGCCAATTTCACCGGAAACGGCACCAAGAGTCTGCGGGTGTCCCTGGACGCCAGCTTGAGAAAGCTACAGACCGACTATGTCGATATTCTGTATGTCCATTGGTGGGATTACAGTGCGTCCATACCGGAAATCATGCAATCCTTGAACCAGCTTGTTGCAAGCGGCAAAGTGCTGTTCCTAGGCATCAGCGATGCCCCTGCCTGGGTTGTCAGGTATGTGATGGGATGTGATGGGATGTGATGCTGCTGCTGCATGTCTCCAAGCTTGGCTCATTTTGGCTGATGACTACCCTGCCCAACCACAGCAAGGCGAATGAATACGCGCGCAATCACGGCCTTCGCCAGTTTTGCATTTACCAAGGCCGATGGTCTGCTGCCTGTCGTGACCTGGAAAGGGATGTTATCCCTATGTGCAAGGCTGAGGGCATGGCCATTGCCCCCTGGGGCTCCCTAGGTGGTGGTAGATTCAAGTCGGACGAAGCACGAGGGTCCAACGACGGCCGTCAGCTGGAGGCTACCGAAGATGACATCAAAATAAGCAAAACGCTGCAGATGATAGCAAACCGCAAGGACACAGTCATTACTAGTATTGCCCTGGCTTATGTTATGCACAAATCTCCATACGTCTTTCCGGTAATAGGAGGCCGCAAGGTTGAGCATCTCCGGGCCAATATCGAGGCACTGACGATTGAGCTCACCGAGGAAGATGTCGCGGAAATAGACGGTGCCCTGCCGTTCGACTTGGGATTCCCCCATAACTTCTTATGGGGCAGACAAGTTCCAAAGTCACCACAAGACATCTGGCTACTGTCCACGGCCGGAAACTTTGACTATGTCGAGAACCCCCGGGTAGGTGCAACCCCGAGCCTCCTATTCGAACAGGGGCAAAGCATTTTCGCTGACAGCCATCCAGCCTATCAATGTCCGGGTAAATGGAGAGAAGAACCCTTCAACAAAGTCTTTCAGCTGGCGCTGGTTGCCATACCGGGCGGAGAAGCCTAGATCAGAAGGAAAGTGGTTACCGCAGCCGGGTTATCCCTGGTCTTGAGTCTTGACTTTGAAAATGAATTGCAGGGCTATAACATGGGACCTCTCGTAGCAGACTGTCATTACCCTGCGCTCCTTTTCTTGTTGTATTTTTTTTTCCTTCTCCGTTAATCCGTCCTTTGCCTTCCTTTCTTTGGGCTGGATCCTAGATTGAAACATTTCTAGGATGGCCTTTGTAATTTTCTCGGTTGCTTCGAACCAGCGCGAGAGTATGGCGAGAGGGGGAAAAGGTTCTAGAGTAATGGAAAAAAGGGTTCGGCTCAAGGGGCTCAGGAGTACTTTGTAAATAAGCAGTTATTTCTCTCAAAGTATGAATATTCACATACCGGCCTGTATAACCTGGCTCAATTGGACAAGATTGACTTTTACCATTGCCTCCCCAAACGCCGAAAAGAAATCTTCTTGGTACATTCCCCCCCCAATAGTCACATGGTCCTCGTCCGGAGGAGACTACATGACGGCCCCTCCTCCATCTACTTGGCTCCTTTGCCCTTTGCTTCGTTCTCGCCCAACTCCCTGATCAGAACCGAGGTTGCGCCGGCCCCGGAGTAGTCCTCTTGGCCCGTCTCGAAGCCGGGACACACCCCGACAGCCAGGTATTTCCCGTCATCGGAAAACGCCAGGGCCGCGACACTGTTGGAGAACTTTTGGTACTGCTTCAGCCGCCTCTTGGCCTCGGCATCCCACAGGGCGACCGTCCCGTCGCCACCGCCAGACGCAAACGTCCCGTGAACCGGATGGAAAGCCAGCGCATTGACCGGGTACACGACGTCGCCGTCGCCATCCGGGGCCGGCTGCCGGTGGCACTTGAAGGCATACTTGCGGGCCTGCGACTCGGCCGTGTCCTCGAACCATTCCACCGCGACCCGCCCCTCGATGCTGGAGGTCGCGTACCCGGCATCGTTGGGCATGCAGGCCACGGCGCGCGTCAGGTAGCGGAGCGACGACTCCCGCTGCTGCCAGGGCTTGAGGTCGGTGGCCCCCGAGGCGAAGAGGCGGGCCATGGCGTCCAGGTCGTAGATGTGGATGATGCGGCCGGTCATTGCGACGACCACCTTTGTGGGGCTGGCGGACACGGCGTGCGGCTTGGCGGGGAGGGCGACCCGGATCGGCGCCGACGTGGGCGACGAGAGGTCGTGCAGGTTCAGGGTGCAGTCCCAAGAGGCGGATACGAGGATATCTGTCCGATTGGGGAAAAGAAGGAACAACAAAAGGTCAACGAGGGCTTTTCTTTCCTCTCCCTACAGCCAGGGTCTGGACTGGACCGGACGCCTGGGCGGGGAGGGGAAGCTCGACGAGCCTTGGCGGTGCGTGCAGACGTACTGTGGTGCTTGCTGTAGACGACGCGGCGCACAGGGGCGGCGTGCTTGCTCAGCACGGTTTGGACGCCCGTCTCGAGGTTCAGTCTGCGCGAGGCCGCCATCAGTTTCTCTCACCGGGGGCGGGTTTGGTTCTCCGGGTGCCGCGCTGCGACGAGCCACAAAAAAAAAAAAAAAAAAAAAAAAAAGGAGGCCTTGTGTGCGTACCTGCAGACAGTCCAGTCCATGCCGGCGGTAAAGGCTTCGCTGCTGCTGGCGCCGAAGCAGACATCGAGCACGGGGGCTCGGTGCTCGTACTCGCGCGCCAGGTGGCCGGCCGACGTCGACGGGTGGTCGTTGGCGACGTTGTAGCAGTACACTTTCTTGTCCCACGACGAGACGAGCAGCTTGCCCGAGTCGGCTGGCGCGAATGCGACGGCGGATACGGCGTCGCCGGGGGGGGGGAGAGCTCGAACTGCGTGGCTGGCGGCGCTGCATGTCAGCGTCGGCATGGAACGGGGAAGGAAAAGCTTGGTGTTTCGTGATGGTCTGGGACCAAGAGCTTGCTTGGCTGGCAACCTACCTGGGGCCATGATGGATAACAGATGCAAGCTTGCACTGCCCTTCTGCCGAGAAGTGGTGGGAACGGGAACGAGCCCGCCAGGTGGTGATGATAATAACGATTGATCGAGTGGTAGTCAGTTGATATGTATTCCTGCTGCTCCGTAAGTCTTGGCTGCCTTGGCCTGTTTACTTTGCGGTCACGTGGTGGTGCACGGAGCGACCGTTGGTGACGACGCGGCGGCGCGGAAAAGTTGCTTGGGCAGCATTTCTGCCGCGGATTACCGCCCAGCATGGCAGCCGCTTCCCTCCCCCCCCCCCCCGCCCCACCCGCCGCACCCCACCATCAAATTCCCCAGGACAGCAAAATGTCAAAATTCGGACTCGTCTGCCATCTGATCCTCCGCCACGGACTTTTGTCGTAACGGCTAGAACGGCCAACCAATCCAACAAACACGTCTGCTCTTGTGCCCCGAAGGCTGCCGCGACCCGAGCCCGTCTGAAGCAGAACCTTTTTCAACGCACCCCCTTCCACGAGACACGCCTGGCAACCAACATCAAGCGCGAGCCGTGACGGTAGTTCTGGGACGACTCCGATTCCAACCTTCTCCCTCCCCCCCCCTTCGCTTGGCGAGAAGCCGTTGAAGCAGAGCCTTTTGCCCGGGATTTCGATACACAGATAGCAAATACCGCCGAGATGTCTTTAACAAACTGCCGCTTTTACGAGGAGAAGTTCCCGGAGATTGACAGCTTCGTCATGGTCAATGTCAAGCAGGTGCGTAAGAGTTTGTGGGGGAGGGTATTTGAGACATGCCAGTCTGACAGGTGTCGCAGATCGCCGAGATGGGTGCCTATGTCAAGCTTCTCGAATACGACAACATTGACGGCATGATCCTCCTCTCCGAACTGTCTAGACGTCGTATCCGAAGTATTCAGAAGCTCATTAGAGTGGGGCGCAACGAAGTTGTTGTTGTGCTTCGAGTGGACAAGGAAAAGGGTGAGTGTTGAGCTCCGAACCCGGGAGTAACATGCAGGGTGAAGCGCTTACGCATGGTCAAAAAGGATATATCGATCTTTCCAAGCGACGTGTGTCTCCCGAGGACATGGTCAAGTGCGAAGAGCGATACAACAAGAGCAAGACCGTCCACCTGATCATGCGACACGTCGCAGAAAAGACGCAAACCCCTATTGAGACCCTGTACGAGACGATTTCTTGGCCACTGAACAAGAAGTTTGGTCATGCCATTGACGCTTTCAAGCTGTCCATCACGTATGTTTCTTTGTCCCGGTCCGACAGATGAGGCTCCAGGTAAGCAGTGCAGGTTTGCTAACGGCTTACCCAGCAACCCCGAGATTTGGAACGACATCGTGTTCCCCAGCAAAGCTGTCGAGGACGAGTTGAAGCTCTACATTACCAAGCGACTCACGCCCCAGCGAACCAAGGTCCGAGCCGATATCGAGGTCACCTGCTTTGGCTACGAGGGTATCGACGCCGTCAAGACGGCCCTGAGAACTGCCGAGGCGGGCAACGATGCCGAGGAGGCCAATGCCGATAAGCAAGTCAAAGTCAAGCTCGTCTCTCCTCCCTTGTACGTCCTCACCAGCACCTCGTTCGACAAGAACCAAGGCATCACCCAGTTGCAGCAAGCTATCGAAGGCATAAGGAAAAGCATAGAAGGTGCCGGGGGCAACCTTAGCGTCAAGATGGAGCCCAAAGCCGTAACGGAGAGCGACGACGCCGAGCTGCAGGCTCTGATGGAGAAGAGGGAACGCGAGAACGCCGAAGTCAGTGGCGATGAAAGCTTGAGCGAAAGCGACGACAATATCCCAGAAACCATCTAAGTTCGGCCACCCTTGCAGCAGGTCTGGATTTAAAAAAAAAAATGGCTCGTGGCAATGAAGCGAGCAGGTTTGCGAGTCGTGGGGTGTGGAAAAAGGGGGGCGAAGGCTTGTGAGATGGGAGTGAACGGGGGTGTTGCATGGCCAAGCCGCTGTCTCTATCGCGTCAGTCTGGAAACGGACCTGGAGCTGAGGCAGACTTGGCCAATTTTTTTTTCCCCTCCTCTTTTCATCTTGTACTTGAAGGAATGCGGTTGCACGGCGAGAAGGTGGTGGCGAGCGAAACTAAATGTTGGCTCATCTGCAGCGGCACGTGACGCGTGCAAAAGCGGCGTTGGAGATTGATAAAAGAAGATGAATGACTACCCTAGGTAGTGATGGTTTTTTTTTCGAGTTGCATTGACACGCTGCGATGGAAAGATGATATGTATGGTTGTGTTGTGCCTGGTGTGTAAGTTGGCAATGCCGCTGGACTTGTCTTGGCCGTGGAAGCGTGCTGGCCTGGCTTTTTAAAGACACCCCCCCTCCCCCCCGACCCACAGTACAGACAACAGAGCTTCGGGTCGGCAAGAAGCAGGCAGCATCAGCATCAGCATCAGCCTCAGCATCAGCTTTCAACGCCAACGAGCAACGCCTGCTTTGCGCTTTTCGATGCTCGACGCACCCAGCGACTCTCGACCATGTGGGCGCGGATCCGAGAGCACATTCGAGCGCCGAGAAACCACATCGGCAGAGCCATTGCCGCGAATCTCGTCGGCTTCGCTACGTGGATTCCCGTCATGGCGTGGTTCAACCTCCACGTGGCCGAGCTGACGCTCGTGGACGGGGCGTCCATGTACCCCTTTATGAACGAGGACAAAGACTCGACGCTGCGCAGGGACCTGGTCCTCAACTACAAGTGGTCGCCGCTGGATGGCCTGCAGCGAGGCATGGTCGTGACGCTGAGGTTGGTCGTCAAATCGTTTCCTTGGCAAAGAAAAAAAAAAAAAAAAAAAAAAAAAAAGCCAGTTTTGCTTACAGCCCGACCGCAGGAGCCCGGTGCACCCGGAGGTGACGGCCATCAAGCGGGTGGTCGGCCTGGAGGGCGACGTGGTGAGGACGAGGCGGCCGTATCCGGTGCAGACGGTCAGGATTCCGCAGGGCCATGTGTGGGTGGAGGGGGATGGGCGCCCGGGGTCGAGCCTGGACAGCAACACGTACGGGCCGGTGTCGCAGCGCCTGCTGACGGGCAGGGTCACGCACATTGTGTATCCGTGGAGGAAGTTTGGGCCGGTGAGGTGGTGGGAGCACGGGCGGCGGCTGGTCGAGTGAAGCGGGATGGCGGGAAGGAGGAAATGGCCAGGAGATCTGGTGCGTTTGGTGATGGAAAGCCTGGCGGCATCGAAGCTCGAGGTTTGCCTGACCCGGGGAGGCACACGGCGCAGAAGGTATTTAGCCCTTGAGTGTTGATCGACTGCGGTCAGCGTTTGCAGGAGCCTGGTCAGACATGTGGTTGGACGTTTGGTTAGACGGACGTCTGGTACGTTCTGGTTGGTTTTGCGGCCCGAGAGCTGCCTTGAGCCTTGACGAGTTTGGCCCTTTTGTTTGGGCAAGTCAACATGGGCTGACGCCCGCTGAGTTGCCTGCGTGGCGCGGCAGCCCAGGTCACCACAGCGCGGCGGACGGGCCTGGCCGCATCCACCTTCGCTAAATAATACGCCAGCAGGTACCTGGTAGAGCCACTGGGGCCTTTTCTTCAATTGTCTGGTGCGGCCTGGTCACTCCGTGTACTTCTCACGCCAGCGCCACGGCGGCCAGCGACTTCAACCCTGCGCGGCACATTTTCCGTGTTTTGCTCGATTTTTTTTTGACTTTTTTTTTTTTTTTATATTTTTGACTCGGCTTTCTGGCCGCTGCCTCTTGCGTCCCGCGGCAGCGTGTTGGTCTCGTGATTTGCATGCAATTCGGCAACGTATGTACCAACATCAACCTCCCCTGACTGACATCTCCACTTTCGGATTCCAGCCGACTTTTTTTTTTTTTTTTTTTTTTTTTTTTTTCTCCCTCCCTCCCACCCGTCGTCAGCGCTTCCTTCCACCTCGACTCGACTGCGACTCATCCAACAGCGACGTCGGGCGCCCATTGGTAAAGCCGAGTCGCCTCCTCGCCTTCCCTCGCAATGCCCGCGCACTCCCGAGCAGCTTGACGGATACAAGTAAACCTCACAGGGGCCTGACCGCGGCCGTACCATGAAAGGCGGTGATGTGGAGGCTGAAGGCCGACCGCCCTACCTCCATGTACGTTGGGGAAAATGCACAACCACGGCAACGAGACATGGGGGGGTTTTTTTTTGTTTTTTGTTTTTTTTTTGTTTTTTGGCTCCTGTCTTTCCTCTCTCTCTGCCTTCTAACCCGTCTTCCCCGTTCTCGTCTAGGCCATGATTGCCGGCGGCTTTGGCGGGTCGACGGGCGACCTGCTCATGCATTCCCTCGACACGGTCAAGACGCGACAGCAGGGCGACCCCAACACGCCGCCAAAGTACACGTCGCTGGGGCGGTCGTACTACACCATCTGGAGGCAAGAGGGCCTCCGGCGAGGCCTGTACGGCGGATGGGTCCCGGCCCTGGGAGGCTCGTTCCCCGGCACCGTCCTGTTCTTCGGCACGTACGAATGGGGCAAGCGCTTCCTGATAGACCACGGCCTGCAGCAGCACCTGGCATATCTCTCGGCGGGTAAGCACTCCCCAGTCTCTGCTTGGCCTGCTTCTCTCTGGCCTGCTTCTTTGGCCTGCTTCTTCGGCCGGAACGCGCTGGCTCACTCTCGCGACGTCGTCGTCCCAACCCAGCCTTCCTCGGCGACCTCGCCGCGTCGGTCGTCTACGTCCCGTCCGAGGTCCTCAAGACCCGGCTGCAGCTGCAGGGCCGCTACAACAACCCGCACTTCAGGTCCGGCTACAACTACCGCGGCACCGTGGACGCCGCCCGCACGATTGTGCGCTCCGAGGGCGCCGCCGCCCTCTTCCACGGCTACAAGGCCACCCTGTACCGGGACCTGCCCTTCTCGGCCCTGCAGTTCATGTTCTGGGAGCAGTTCCACGCCTGGGCCAGGGCGTACAAGCAGAGCCGCCAGATCGGCATGCCGCTGGAGCTGCTGACCGGCGCCGCGGCCGGCGGCCTGGCCGGCGTCCTCACCTGCCCCCTCGACGTGGTCAAGACGAGGCTGCAGACCCAGGTCACCACCCCCCCGGACGACCAGGCCGTCGGCAAGCTCAAGGAGGCCGCCGCCGCCGCGCTGCAGGACCAGAAACGGCGCATATCCACCTCGTCCCCGAGCACGCACCGCCCCCAGCCCGGCGCCATGGCCCTGCGCACCTCGTCCGTCCTCACCGGCCTCAAGGTCATCTACCAGACCGAAGGGATCGCCGGCTGGTTCCGCGGCGTCGGGCCCCGCGGCATGTGGACCTTTATCCAGAGCGGCTGCATGCTGTTCCTGTACCAGCGACTGCTGCACCAGCTCAAAGTTGTGTTTCCGGCCGACCGCGACGAACCACGAGTGCACCTTGCCGCGTGATTTTTTTTTTCATTTTTCATTTTTTTTTCATCAATCGGTCAAACGGTATAGACTCTACGGAACAGCGGGATAGGAAAGTGTACAACCGACGCGCCATTTTTTTTCCCGGTCCCGAAATCACATGGATTTCTTGGCAAGGATGCGAGGAGGCAGGGACTGACTGTATCATGGTATCAGGGAGGGGGGGGGAAAAACCTTGTTTAATAGCACGGCATGCAAAAGACGGCACGGAAGCAGAAGCGGAAAGAGAGAAGAGAAAGAATATAGAGGCCCGCATCATTGGCGTTTTGCGGGGTCAAGTCGGGTTTCATATGTAAATCCGCATGCTTGTCCCCTTTTGGTTTTTGTCAAAAAGCCATGTACATGTACATAGCCGGCTTGTGGCCATAGGCAGCCAACTCTCCAAATACGACAGTTATATAACGACTGACTGACTGCCTCCCTGGGTGGTATCGCAGGATTGCCCTTTGCCTTTGCCCAATCTAACCGATGAGTGAGTGAATCCCGGGGGAGGGGGTTGGGAAACAGCCCTCGCTTCGATTCCTCACTCACTCGCAACGCCGACGGGTGTCTATAGAAGAAGAAACGAAGAAAAGTAGAGAGAGAGCGACAGAGAGAGAGAGAGAGAGAGAGAAACAAAAGAGTCCTCGTCAGCTCGGGGCCCGCGACGACTTGCGCCACCTCAGCCGTCGCTTTCGCCCTCGTGCTCGACGGGCCATTCCTCAAACTCATCAAGTCGCTCGACGAGCTGATCTCGCGCCAAGCAGACGGGAATGGCCACGGTCAGGGCGTTCCACACGCTCTGATGCCGGTCCATGAAATGCACGTCGACGTGGAAACTGACGTACGCCGTGTCCCCCTTTGCGCTGTCGACGGTGAGGAGGAAAACGCTCGAGCGGAGCACGAAGAGGCCGTACACCACGGGCGGAACGCGTCTGTACGCAGGCCCGTCTTGATCCGCGGCGGGGCCGGCCTCTTCTTCCTGGCGGTCGAGCATCATCGGCTTCTGGTCCTGCTGGTCCTTGTCGGCGCCCATGTCCAGCAGATACTTGTCCAAGAGCGCCGCCGAGGCGTTGTCTCTCGTCAGGGCGACGTGGTTGACGGCCCAGAAGGTCTCGTCGCGGTCGACTTTGAGGAACTCTCGCTGCATGGTGGCCAGCGCGCGCATGCGCCTCTGCATAGCGGCCGTGATGTCCTGTTCGCTGAGCTGGGGGTCGAGCACGGCGGTGAAGATGTTGGGCACGATCCGCAGGCCGGAGAAGCCGCCGTCCTCTGCCGCCCACGCCAAGTACCTGTCGAGGGACCTTTTGATGACGAGGGGTGCCTTGTCCCGGAGGCCGGACTGGACGGTGGTGCGAACAGATGATGTAAGGTCTATGAGGCGCAGAAGCGCCGTCGTGGCTGTTGGCAAACCAGCACGTTAGATGGACCCGTTTCACTTTGATAAGGATTCCCCTTGGGTAGGAGAGGTGGAGCGATGACGCGGACAGAAGAAAAAGAAGGAAAATGAGAGAAATGTAGTGAATGAGTCAAGTCCAAGGGAAGAGGCCGACAGTTTCCTTCCGCGACCTGGACCACATACCTTGGAAATCCTTCCCGGATCGAGCATACACAACGGGAGGCAGCCCATCGTTATCCGTTTGGAAAACAGTATCCACCACAGGGATGCCTCGGAAATCCACGTCCCAATGTCCCGGGAGTATCGGCCTCTCCCCTCTCTGGAATAAAATCTCGAAAAGGTGCTCCTCGTCTTCGGCCCACGTACTCGCGCCGGGGTAGCTCTCCTTCTCTCGCTGCAGCTCCAAACTTGTGTCTGAATCTATGACAATGGGTGCGTCGCTCTCGTATCCTGCATCCAGGGCTGCTACGGGAGAGGTCTTGGTCCTCTTCCCCTCTTCTTCTTCCTCTTCCTCTTGCTTGACTTTGATGGCTTTCGTGTTGTTGGATCCGGTGTTGGATCCGGTGTTGGAGGCCGGAGCGTTAGGTGCGGGCGTCTTGCGGCGCGTCCGTGGTGTGCTACCCATCTCTTCTTCCTCCTGCTGCAACGCCCGCAGAAAGAGGGCGAGAAATGCCTAGTTTGAAAAAAAGAAGACGTGCTGAAAATCGATTGGTCCGACGAACAGGAGCTGTGGTACGATGAGGTGGAACATTCAGGCGCGGCTCATACGAGAACAGGCTTTTGTGTACAGGCGTCTAGGCTGGAGTTTTTCCTTCTTCGTCATAGATCGCGGCGTGGAACAATGGGGCTGGAGTAGCACCGAAGAGGGCAATCAGAGCGCTGATTGGATTCGGTGCCGAGTGGCATGATGAAACTGTCAACTGAGAAGGAATCGTGACGGGGCTCTTGACCAGGAGGAAGTCCGAGGGACAATAGAGAGTGGCAGGCAGCGCAGGCTCGGGACGGGCAAGCAATCAGTCACAGCCTCGAGAGACTGGGCTTGCCGGCGATGGCATTGCAGTGCTGGCAGCAGTTGGGGACGTGGTGAAGGACCGGGGCATGTACGTCGAAAGAAACACCTACTTGAATGTTGCATCTTTGTTCAGAGGATCGAAAGTAGTCGGCGGCATCCGCTGCCAAGCAGCGTCACTAAACAGCGCCACTAAGCAGCGCCACTGGGCCACACCGCGCGGGATGCACTGGTTCAGGCCCCACCCAGTCTTCTGACGTCCTGACGTCCTCGTACCAGACTCGTACCCCCGCGCAACGTGCGCCTTATCCGAGATACGGAGTACTCCGTGCACTGAGCACTGTGCTGCAACTCCGAGACGTAATTGGAGAACCGTGAGTTGGCGATGCGGATGCAGAGCGGGGTGCAGGCAGACGTGGTTACCCTCGTCTGTAGGCTCGAGACACACGATGTGACGTACGCTCGCTGACTGTCACGCCAGCCAGGTCGGTGCATGGCAATTGGACCCCGCAAGCACGAGCATACCAGACTATATCAAGGGCCGGACTCTGCTGCTGCACCGCCGGCCCTTGGCTGGACAAGTTCAAGCCCCAATCCCTCTCTGCTCACGGGAGTACAAGGAAATCCAAAATGGCCGCCGAACCTGCCATTCCCACAACGCAGATCCGAGTTGCGTCGCCCAACGGTCCCGTCACGAGGACGATTCTTCAGACTCCTCTGCGAGATGCCCTTGCATCCGAGATACCCGTCATCGATGTCTCGGCCATATTTGGTTCCTCGCTGGCCGACCGCCAAAACGTCGCTCGACAGGTCAACCACGCGGCCACCAACATTGGCTTCTTCTACATCAAGAACCACGGAATCGACCCATCTGCCATAGACGCAACCTACCAAGCTGCGCTCAGCTTCTACCGCCAGGACCTCGACAAGAAGTTGGAAGCCACCATGACCCAGAGCTCTCACTACAACGGATATCGCGCCCCTGACACGCAAAGGCTGAATCCCGAAGAGGGAATCGATGTTCGAGAGAGCTTCTCCGTGTCGTATGACCCGAGAGATGACCCGCAAGTGAGCAGCCTGCAGGACATCCCGCCAGGCGCAATGCAGCACCTTGGTATAGAGCATCACCACTTCTCCAAGACGCAGCACGTGCCGGGCTTCAGGCAGGCAGTCAAGGCTTACTTTGCGGCCTGTCTTTCGCTCGCGAGGGCCCTCACGCGTACCTTTGCGCTTTCGCTGGCTCTCCCGGAGACGGCATTGGATGGCAAAGTCGCCTACCCAAACGCCACGTTGAACATGAACTACTACCCTCCCATCCCCAGCAGCGCCCGTCTCCCTCTCGCACCGACGGATTTCGACGCCACCAGGGTCTCGATCGGCTCTCACACCGACTTCCAGTTCTTCACCATCCTGTGGCAAGACATGGTCGGTGGCCTGCAAGTGCTCAATCGGGATGGGCAGTGGATCAAGGCCAAGCCCATACCCGGTACTTTGATCGTCAACATTGCCGACTTGCTGCAGAGAATCACCAATGACAGATATGTCAGCACCATTCACAGAGCGCAGAACTGGAGCGGCAAGGAGCGAATCAGCCTGGCCTTTTTCTGGGGGTTCGGTCTCCACGAGACGTGCGGCGTGTTGGACAGCTGTGTTGCCGAAGGGCAGGAGAAGAAGTATCCAGAGGTTCGATGCCTGGACTGGCTGAGGAAGCGGGTAAATGACATGACGGAGGTGGAACGGGAGAGCAAGGGGCCGTGATGGATGAGCGTAGGGCCATGGCAGCCGAAACGCCAAGTCGCAGCTAAGCTGAAGTTGACGGCAAGCATCCGTCGCCAGGAATGGTGTTTTGCCTGTCCACCACCTTGTGCAAAGAGCGGCAATGATATTGTGATTCGGGCAAGGCGACCGTCATTTGCTGCAGGCATCTCGGGAAAATTCAGCGCATCGGTCATCGAAAGACGGCTGCATATATTCCATCGGCAGGGTTGCGAGTACGATGGGTGGGTGTGCAGTAAATAATAAGTGTATAGAGAGTTGTACGGAGTACGGAGTTGCACCAACTTGGCAAACTGCCATGCCTGATTACGTAACCACCCCTTGGTCTGGCTTTCGAGAGCTGCAAGTTCAAAAGATTTTGGAGCGTCTCATGACTTTGCCGCGACAAGCCTTTGGCACAATCCACGTCGCAATGGCTGAAGCAGTCAAGGCAGCGGCTCGCCAGCTGCCGTCCTTCCGGCTCGGCCAGAAAAAGGTTTTTCTGTAGGCATCAGAGCCCGAGCATTCCCCGTGTCCTCGCGCTGCATCGCCGCCCACAAACATGTCCTGCGCTAATCGCCGCCGTCTTGCCCACCCCCCAGGCCAAACCACGTCATCACCTTGCTGCGAAAGGAGCATCTGCCCCCCAACGAGGCCTGCTTCCAGGTCCCGCTGCGATTCACCAAGCTCGACCTCCGCGACTACCTGTGGAACCTGTACAACGTCGAGGTCACCAAGGTCCGGGCCTACGTCAAGCAGCAGCCGTTGACGCAGCGCGATTCCCACTCGCGCTCCTGGTACCGGCCGCAGTCGCAGAAAATCATGACGGTCGAGCTGGCCAAGCCGTTCCAGTGGCCGGACCTGCCGACCGACCTGGAGCCGTGGTCCCACGAGCTGTGGACGATGCGGGAGGGCTTGAACGAGAAGCGCCGAGAGCAACAGGCCAACAAGAGCGAGTTCAAGATTCCGCTCAAGAGCGCCGAGCCGTTGTCAAGGGAGAGACGAGAGCTGGCTGCTTTGGCGAAGAAGATGGTCGAGGGGGAGGTCAAGTGGTCCAATGATGTCGTGCTGGATCCGAAGTGGGATGCTCTGTTGGCAAAGGAAGGGGCTGCTGCTAGGCCCAAGCAAGCCAAGGCGTTGACGACAAAGGAATGACGGGGGAGGGGGGGAAATTGGGAATCGAAAAAGGCTGTGCATGTCGGCAGCCTTCCTGTTTGATGTTGTTGAAGAGGGTGGCTACTACTGAGCTTGTACGATGCGCAGGCACAACTGTACATTAACGTAGGTTGTAAATAAGGATGCTGGCGCAGAAGGCAAAAAAAAAAGAAAAAAAAAAGAAGAAGAACAAGAAAGAAACAGAGGAAGAAACACAGTCTTTTATTCTCTTTAAAGAGGCTACGTTTCCTGGCAATACTTGCATCAAGGACCAGCCCGTGATGTCGCTTTGGGCTCCTTTTGCTGCCAGTATCGCTCGCCCTGGAACTGCAAGACTTGGTCTCCCCAGCTCCACCAGCCAGCGGTCAGGTTGCGGGCAAATACCTCCAACGCGGGATAGCTTTCGCCGAGAATTTCCTCAAACAAGCCTCGCAGGCTGGGTTTTCTGGAATGAACATCCGGCGCCGCAACAATGACTTTGGGCCGGAGCAAAGCCGGGGCCGGAGCGCCGATGCGCTTCGCCACGAGCATCTTTTCCCACGGCTTCCTCCACGTCGAATCGACATCGAACACGGGTTCCCCCAAGCTCGTGATTTTCAGCCAGGTCCATTCGCAGACCAGTTCCACACCCCATGAAGCGAACACTCCCCCGGGGCGCGTTAGGAGCTCGGGAATGTCGGTCTTGTTGGTGATCCAGACTGCGACGAGGCCGTCGCTGGCCAAGCGCGCCGCTATGGGGATGCTCGTCAGCAGTGCCTTCATCTCAGCGAGGTTCATCACGGTGGCATAGTTTCCAGCCCGCCTCCTGGCCGAGCGGTTGGGCCACGGGGGATCGAGGACGACGAGCTTGAAGGCGGGCGCCGTCTCGAGGAACTCCCGTCCAAGTTGGGCGATGGATCCGTGCAAGGCAGTGGCGTTGGGGACGGGGATGGTGGTGCTGTTGCCGGGGTCGTCTTGGTTGTCTTGGTTGTCGGGGGCGCAGACTCTGGGGAGATGGTAGGGTCCCGGGTGGTTGTCGCGGAGGAACAGCAGCGCGCTTCGCACCGACGCCGCCGTCATCAAGTCGTTGATCTGGGCGGCGGGGGCTTGGGCCGGCCAGTCGGGCGCGCGGCTGCCACGGCGACGGCGGCCATGTCGTCGTGGATCCGGCGTCGGGAAGGGATCCCGGGGCGGCGGGCGGCAGTAGACCCGGCGCGGAGGCTGCTGGCCCGGCGGCACTTGCGCCTCCTCCAGGGAACGCGGGATATCGAGCAGGACGACGCTGCGATTGTGGAGGCTGCTTTGGAATATGATGCTAGAGGGGGTGCCGGCGTTGCGTTGACTGGGCGTAGACATGAAGATGACGTAACGCGCATGTCAGAACAGAAAAGAAAAGAAGGGAAGGAGGGAAGAAAAACAAACGAAATATCTACTCCTCAGGCCAGGCCAACGGGGCAAACCGGTCGCAAAGCCGCATTGCACGCATCGACTGGCTCGGAAAACATGGGCCGAATTGGATAAACCGGCAAGAGTGGCGCTTCCGCGCCCGACGCCGGCGCTGCCTTGCCTTCCCTTCCGCCATGGCAAGTGGATAGGTACGGATTACATGTAACGAGAGGCTGAGGGGCTCTCGGCAATCCTCGGCTGGAAGCGCCCTTGGTGGCTGCTCTCCCCACTCGCTGTGCCTGTGCTGTGCGGTGCGGTGTGAAGGTGTCAGCAAGTTGCAACGCACTTGGCGGGCAGAGGTGAGGTTCCACTACGTCCTTCCATCAACATTGCGTTTCGACCTTGAGCCGAAACGCACACAACTCTCTCTCTTTCTCATCGGCAAGAGGGCAAGAGAGAAAAGACGGAGCCAAGAATCTCGTCCCTGCGCCGGCCTTCTTTACGACTACCACGTCGGCATGCGGCTTCGGTAATCTCCCGACCCTCTCCCGACCCTCTCCTATCCCCCCCCCCCCCCCCGCCTCTCTCCTCCTGAGCCCGCGCGGCTGTTTGGTAATCCGGAATGCCCACGTCTTCAACCTTTGCGGATCATGCGTCCATGACGGAGCTCGCTCGCGACAAGGTTCGCCAACATGTAGGAGCCACCGCCTCCGCCCCCTTGGCCAAGCACAGGCACGACCCGCCTGTTTGTCCGACAGACGAGGACACGGCACCTCGAAACAACACCCGGTCCTGGGATTATGTCTGGAGATCCGGAGTCGCGGGAGGTGTGGCCGGCTGCGCTGTACGTTTCGACTTCCCTTCCCACTAACCCTCCCTTGGCTGTTTCCTTCTCCGTCAGGATGTTATGGCTCATCAGTTCTTTTGCGTGGTTTCCTTTTTGTGGTTCCTACGCGGCAGGGCAAAACCATTGTCGCGCCCCTAGACCGGGTCAAGATCCTCTTCCAAGCGAGCAACCCCCAATTCGCAAAGTACACGGGCTCGTCGTTTGGCGTCGTCGCCGCCACAAAGGACATTTACCGCGCCGAGGGTGCCATGGGCCTCTTCCGCGGCCACTCTGCCACGCTGTTGCGCATCTTCCCCTACGCCGGCATCAAGTTCCTGGCGTACGAGCAGATCCGCGCCAAGATCATCCCCCAGAGGGAATACGAGACGCCGCTGCGCCGCCTTCTCAGCGGCAGCCTGGCGGGAGTCACGTCCGTCTTCTTCACCTATCCCTTGGAAGTCGCCCGCGTGCGGCTGGCGTTCGAGACGAAGCGGGACGCTCGCTCCTCCCTGACGTCCATCTGGCGGCAGATCTACAACGAGCGGCCCGCCGCGAAGCCCGCCGCGAAAGGGGTCTCGGAAGCCGCGGGGTCACTTGTTGACCCTCGGGGAGGGCTCGTCAACTTTTATCGGGGCTTCTTCCCGACTCTCCTGGGCATGCTCCCGTACGCGGGCATGTCGTTCCTCACCCACGACACCGTCTCCGACCTTTTGCGCCACCCGTCCATCGCCAAGCACACCACGCTGCCGAAGCGAAGGACTCAGGCCTCCGACAAGCCTGCATCGCTGCGCTCGTGGGCCGAACTCACCAGCGGCGGCATTGCCGGCCTCATTGCGCAGACCTGTTCGTATCCCCTCGAAGTGATTCGGCGGCGCATGCAAGTCAGCGGAGCCGTGGGTGACGGCCACAAGATGCGTCTCGGCGAAACAGCAGTCCTCGTCTTTCGTGAGCGCGGCTTCCGCGGCTTCTTTGTCGGCCTCACCATTGGCTACGTCAAGATCATTCCCATGGCCGCTGTGAGCTTCTATACATATGAACGCATGAAGTTGATCCTGGGTATATGAGCCGGTGGGCTTTGCTAGGATAGTGATTCCCCTTTCCTCTTTTCTCTCTGTCTCTCTCTCTCTCTCTCTTTCCCATGGCTGTATCAGCGGGACTCATGTGCGAATGGGTGGCTTAGAGGGTGGCTTATGCTGGGTTAGTTTCAATCGGCTCTTGTTCATTTTGAGGCGTCGGCGCACGAAGGGGCATTGACAAGAATTGGAGGCGGCTCGTTTGATATCAGAGTCGCGACAGAACACATATATTGGATGGAGCAATACGGCGAGGTTTCCCGTGACGGGCATGGAAGGCATATTACGACACGATAGTAAATGCACTGAATTCATGCCATGTCCAAAACATGCTTGATTCGCCGTGCGCCTTTTTTTCCCTTTAGAGATCTTCATTACTTCATTCTTTTGTTTGTCCAATTTCTTAGTGAACTCAGCCAGCTCAGAGGAGCTTGTCGCAGACGTTGCCGCGACAAGAAGTGGAAAGAAAAAAGCAGAAGAAAAGAGAGAAAGAGGACACCAGGTCTCAGGGACAGGCTACGGACCAACTCCAAATTCTTGAAAAGAGTATCCAGATGAAATCCCACTGCTCCAACGACGGTATATAGGTTTTCCTCCCGGGTCTCGGGTTTCCTATATAGAGAAGTACTGCTAGGGAGTAGTTGGCTGGCGTCGCTGGGGCCCAGGAGCTTTACCCACGGTCTTTGCCGCCCATCTGTCTGCACGACGTCTCGCAAACGCGCCTTGACTGTCTCGGTTCTTGGGCAGCAGAGGTGGAACTGGACGGGACAGGTGCCGGGGACGAAACCCGACGAAGGACTAAGACGCTGCGGGGGAGGCCTACGGCGATAGATGATTGCTGCGTGGGAGATCAATCACCTACGGCAGCGGGACATCCATTGCAGCAGCTATCTGTGGCACCAGACATTCCTCGCGGTAGGCATCCAGCACAGGAGGCATCAGGTAGTTGTTATGGCCGTCGTTGGAATCAAGGCCTCTTATGAACGTTTGTATTTATTCATTAGAAATTGGTAGGGGAACGGACTAATATTCATCCGCCCGGCCGCTTCCCCTTGCTTCTCCCGGCGGCCTTGGCACAGAAGTAATCGACACCCAGTGTCCGGATTACTATATATGTAGCTACGGTGCCGGGCCTGCTGCACCTCGCACCTCGTAAAGCACGCTGAATCAAAGACGGCAACAGGAGTGCGAAGGAGAGGCCCTGACTCTCCAAAAGCAGACACCATCATGGACACCAACCTGGAGAGCTTGGCGGACTCGCAGAGGCCACAGGCTATCCAAACTGTCCGGGGAGGTCGGGGTTTGGGGAGAACGCAAAACTCCGCCCCCCAAAGTCCGGCAGAGGCAGCACCTCTTGCGGACGGGCTTCGCAGCCAGCGTCATTCCTGCGATCCTGGACATCCCTTGTCTTCTTCTTCCCTTCGCCTCGCCCTTTACTGTTCCATTCTGTCTCACTCTCTTCCGGTCTATTCCATCTTTTGCGCGGACAAACCGTTCTCGGCGCCAAGGCTCCGAACCGCCTCTTCTCAGCCATGGGACGGCAGTGGCGCCACCAGCCCATTGCGTGCCAGTCTTGCCGTCGCCGCAAGATACGCTGTTCTCGAAAGTTCCCATGCTCCAACTGCACCTCTCGAGGCATTTCCTGTCTTCAGTTTTACGCGCCAGAATCCCATGCTGAGCACTCTCCTGTGACGGGGCCTGGTCCTGGTCCTCTTGCCCTACCAGAGCTTCCGCAGCAGCAGCAGCAGCAGCAGCAGCAGCAGCAGCAGCCGCGGCGGCAAGATCACAACCACGATGCAAAGGCGCATCAGCAACGCAGAGCTAGCGAGCAAGACTCTCCCCCTCTTCCAGGCGCAGATATTCAAGCTCGGCTTGCTAGGCTGGAGCAATGCGTTTCCCTGCTCGGCGTGTCGGAGCAGCCCCGCGGCGAAGCCAGAGTTGCCTGCGTTCCCTCGCCCAACGACGGTGAACCGTCAGCTGCTCCGGCGTTACCATCCGCCGTGCAGCACCTCTCGGAGGATGCCCTCCAACTGGGAAGCCGATGCATTCATCTAAACCCCTCGACGAGATCATCGGTAGGCCTTGACCTATGTTTTGTCGTTGTGGCTCGCTTGTTGCAGCATCAAAAAAGACAGGGACGCTGATGACGAACCTTTTTTCGGGGTGAATAGCAAGCATCTCTCTTTTCTGATGTTGGCGTTGTATACCACTTGTCCCCCATCAGAGCGATTAGAAAGCCTTGCTGCATCTTGCAAGACGCGGGATGGGCTGGTGGAGGAGGATCCCCCCAGATATGCTTCGTGCTGCCGTTTTACCACGAGGCATGCCTCATCCTGCAGACGTTCGTGGCCGACTGCGCCACTTCGTGCTTCAGGGCTCCTGTCCCGTCACTGCTGCTCTCGATACAAGGCATCTACGCAAGCATACAGCAGCAGATTCGGGTGAACACGGAGGACTTGCTCCTGCTCATGGCCATGACTGCCGCCGTGACATATGTCTGCTCCGCCGATGACAGTGTTTGCACCCTGTACTCGAACCACTCGGAGGCCAACGCCCATTGCAGCACGTGGGTAGAGGCCGGCTTTGCGCTCTCCGACGAACTGAAACGCGGCGGCCAGACGGGCATTGTGTGTCTCCAAGGCCACAGGGTGCTGTTGATGGTTTCCTGCTACCTGGAAGGAATGTCTCTGCGGAATCGCAGCCTGCTCACGACCTCGATCGCAATGGCTCGTGCCATGGGCCTTCACCGCGTAGACTTGCCAGGACAAGACCATACTTTACGACCAGCAATGGACCTTGAGACCGCACGTCGAATATGGTGGGACCTTGTAGTAATCGACTGGTGAGTTTGACCCCCCCCCCCCCTTTCCCCGAACAGGACTCCATTGCCTTGGACGAGGTGAGAGAAAGCTCATCCAGGCTCAAGGCTGCTTTCCGTCTTTCCCGGCTCCCATGAGCAAGTGTACACCATCCAGCCAAATCACATGGCCGTCAATAAGCCCAGCGTTGTCGGTGTCGTTCACGAGATCGATGCAAAGCAAGCCGCGTCTCCCACCACCCCATTTCAGCTGCAGCAGTACCAGGAGCTTGCCACCGACGTGGCCTACTTCCGGGCTCGCATCCACCTCGCCGAACTCGCCCGGGAATACACCGACAGCTCCCCCATATCCGCCGCCAGGACAAAGAACGACACGTATCAACACCTGCTGGACTACGAGGCCAAGCTGGACGCGTATCAGGAAAGCCTGCCGCAAGTCTTCCAGCCGTGCGCGCGCAGCAACTACGCGCCGAGGCCCAAGACGCAACAGCTCGTCCTGCAACGCACACAGCTCAACTGCGTCATCTACATTACGAAATGCATCCTGCACCTCCAGTACATGGCCCTCCACAACGCCGACCCCAGATACGCGCCTTCCCGCAAGACGTGCTCCGACTGCGCGCGCGACATTATCCGCATGCACAGGAACTACCGGACACACTGCCCCTGGATCATCCCGAAACTCAAGACGACCACGTTCCTCCGAGCCCTCATCCTCGCCAACGCAGTCTTCCTGCTCGACCTCTGCTCGGGACCCGCCACCGCGAGTCTGGAAAAGGATCGGCCCGACGGCCTCGAGGGATGGAAGCTGCTCGGCCTCATGTGGGGCGACTCCAACCTGGTGGACCAGTTCCTCGAGTTTGCCACGCACATGCTCGCCAAGTACGGCGTTTGCCCGTCCACCATGGCGGAGCTGACCGAGGCCTTGCCCGCCGAGGTGAGGTGGAGGCACCTAGCCAACGGGAGCGCGTATGAGTCGCCCGCGGCGGTGCCGCCCCCAGGCGAAGCGGGTCTGCTGCTGCCCGTGGCGGCGCCCACGGAGACGGACCAGAAGTGGCAGATGCTCGGGGCGGACTTTGACCCGAGGACCATAAGTTGGGATAACGTGCTGTGGGGGTTCGACGCGTTTATGTGAGGGAAGGCTGCGAGTGGGCGTGCATTGTTTAGAGCGGGCGGCTGTATGCAACAGCATGTGCAGTTGCATCAAGCAGGCAATGAATATGCATCTGCAGCCAAAGCAGCAAAGCATATCGGCGTCATGGCCCATGCATGGCCAATGCCGAAAGTGCCCGCCTCGCCCTCGTCTGCCAAGAACCGGCGCTTGATCTGGATGCCGTTCTAGAAAGTGACTCGAGCCCCGTGACGAGCTCCGCTGCCGTTCCTTCAGACAGGCAGCACTGGGCGCGCCCGTGTGGCAGCAAAAGCCGGCAGACGACGGCTGTTGACGTGATGCGGCGCCGCCGCTACGGGGCCTCCGGACAGCGAGCCGCAAAAGCCAACTGCGCAATGCAAAATCCATCATCATGCCTTTCGTAAATCTATCTATGTCGTTGGCACAGAACAGCGGAAAACCTCGCTCAAGGAAAAAAAAAAAAATCTTTGCTCAACAATCAATCCCCCCTCGCTCCCTTTCACCGTCTCGACGCGCTGGCCACCACCGTTCGAAAGTTTGCCAGGACGTCCTTGTCCACGTTCACGGCCCACTGCTCCTCGAACGCGGCCTCGCCGCCCACCCTGGCAACAAGGTCCCGCAGCCTGGCACTGACAAACTCAAACGTCGGGACGGCGTGGACCGGGTCCCTGGCCGCGGACTGCTGCTCCGCCAGGGTCTTGGGGGTGTCGTACTCGGTCGGCTGCACCTCGTCCCACACGAGGGCGTCGCGCCCGCCCAGGACGCCCTCTTGCACCTCGAGGATCACCACGGTCCACAGGTCAAAGTAGTCCTGGAGCTTGGCCAGCGCGAGCTCCTGCACCGGCGGGGGCAGCTCCAGGAGCCTGGTGAGGCCGAGCAGGTACAGCTTTTGCCGCTCCGTGTGGTCCATGGACCGGCCGTGGGAGAACCACTCCGACGAGAGCCAGGGCCAGACTTGGTCCGGGCCGCCGAACGCGTCGAGCATCTGCGCGAAGATGCTGGGCTCGGCCAGCGCCAACCGCGACAGGATCGCGAGGTAGTCTCCTTCCGTGACGGCGTTGAGCCTGCTGATCTTTCTGTTGGGGCCGGTGGTCTGGTGCGCTTCCCAGGCCTCGTGGAGGTTGGCCATGATCTTGCTCAGGAAGCCCGTCTCGAGCATGTCTTGGATCACGACCGAGATGCCCTTGGACCCGCCCAGCTCAGTGGCGGCCCGGATGAGGTGCTCGACACAGACCGTACCCAGGCGGACCTGCTCTCGGCTGTTGGAGTCGAGCGTGCCTGCCAGCGCCGACAAGACCTGCCGGCGCAGCCCGTCTTCCAGCATGGACGAAGGAGCAATTACGATGTAGGACTCGATGGCGGCGAGAGCTTGCGCTGCCGTTTCTTGCTGGTATTCCAGCAGAGGGAGCGCCATGTGTGCCAGCTCGACCACCTCGGGCGCAAGTGGTGTCTTGCTCTGCATGAGAATCGCGTTCCACAGCTCGAGCGACTCGTCAATGAGGTGGACATGGAGATCGGATCCCGGTCTCGCCGCCTCCGAGAGCAGAGGTATCATGAAGCTTTGGTACCGCTGGGAGGTGTGGCCCATGCTCATGACCAGCGCTGCAAATATGGCTATGACGGCTTGCTTGATCATGTACTCCTCCGCGGCAGAGTTCTGCCATATCCTGGGGAGCGCCGACATCAGCAGGTCGCCAAACTGTGACACTTGCTCCTCCATACGCGTGACCAGTATTCGGACGGATTCGAGAATAGCCAGCTTTGCTTCGTCAATATCCGAACTCTCAATCAGGTGAATGAGCTGAGACAGCACATCGGACGTGTAGGGCAGGAACGCCTCCACGCTAAAGTCCAGCTCGTCCGCGATCCATCGGAGCTGTCTTGCCGCGGTTATCCGCACCACCAAGTCGTTTGTCTCGTCATTCGGATTCAGGAAGTGCTGGAAGATCTGGTAGACCAAGGGTCTGCTGCTATCTGCCAACTTGACCGGCGCCCATTGGCTGATGAGAATGGCTATGCGTCTCCGCAGGACCTTGTAAAGGCCTCCCTGTTGCCGTGCATCATTTGCAATCGTTGACGACAGCAGAGCATCAAAGTCAAACACGTCGGCGACGTGAGCAGCAGCTAGACCCATGGCTGTGTATACCGCCTCTTTGGTGGCAATGTCAGACTGGGGTGATTGCGCGGTTTGGAAATAAGACAGCAAAGGAGGGATGATTAGCTGCTTGAAGTTGGTGAGCAAGTCCAAAAAGAGCTTCTCCGCGCACGGGCGAACCTCCCATTCGTAAGCGCTCCCCTCACTTTGTTCTTGCTGTTCCCATTCTTCAGGGTCTTCCTCCCATGCCTCTAGATCCGAGCGCCTAAACAGGAAAAGGTGAGTGATTATGCAGTTGACCATTGAAATGACCAGGTCGTCCTTCAGCAGCTCCGTCTTGATGGTGGCCCTGGCCCGTTCTTGCTCCAGCTTGGTCTCTGGGGAGCGATACTTGAATGTCTGCTGAGGGTAGAAGGCTATCCTGACACAGGTTCGAAGTATGATTAAGCCCTTCAACGCCAGACGTTCCTGCAGGGGGCCCTCGGTCTTGGCTTTGGACGCGTCACCGTCTCCTGAACCATGACGTATCCCGCCAGATGTGTCAAAGACGTCGGCAAACTTTGACACCAAATCCCAGTAGGCATGGACGAGTGGAAGAGAGTTGGGCAAGAGGGAAAAGCTTGCCGCGTGCCTGTCGGCCATGTTGATGTGCAGCTTTGTGAACTGGAGGAGATGCTTCCCCACGACATCCTTGTACGTAGACGGAACAGCTGCGTCTTGGCCGACAAAGCCGAGAAGTTGGCCAAACTGGTCTTGCGACAGGGTCCAGAATTTTTGGACAGATTCATCGCTATGTGGTTTCTCGTATCCGGAAATGACAAGACGTCGAAGAGTCTTGAGCGTGAACAAACTATTGAGCATGGCTATGCTGACGTGACTCTCCGACCCCTGGTTGCTGGTGAGGAATGAGAGCCATGAAGCGGACTTTTCTGCGTAGATTTCGCTCAAGACGTATACGATTTCGGGCGTGACCGATTGCAACGCAGTTTGCGACTTTCGCAAGCGAGCCGTGCCCAGCTCCTTGACCACTCGGAGGAGGATTTGAAGGGTGCCGAATAACTGCTGCTGATTCCCATCCTTTGTAGAGCGTAGAAGGCCAATGATGCTCGGCAGAGCACCGGGCCAATCAGTCGGGTAGTCTATTCTGACGACCTTGGCTATCACGAGCGCGTTATGCATGGCCAAGGTGCGCTCTTGTTCGTCAACGGTGCCCTGGAGGAGCCGAGAGCGGATCAAGTCCTTTTCTTCCGGTTTCAGCCCACTTTTGGACTGAGAATACATTCTCCAGTACCTGTCGATGCCATTCTTGAGCGTGATGATGGCCAAAAAGCGGACATTGTTGGGAGCAGACTTGTCGAGATAGACGCCCTAACTGCGGTGTCAGAAGCAGCCCAGCCGTTGCGCCCCCCCCTCACCTTTGCCTTCCCCCTCGCCCCGTCGTTTCCTCCTTGGCCGGACCTGCGGTGGTTGAGAGCAGACGTACTTGTAAGGAAGAGTAGTAGCCCGGTGCCTGCTCCCAAGCCGAGAGTTGCTGCCCGGCAGCTTGTCTCTGGGTGGTATCGTTCGAGGTGGCCGACTGCAACGCTCGGCACAGGTCTTCCAACGTCAGAGGATTCGCCTCGCCGGGCACTTCTACGGCGAAGCTCATGACGGCGGCTCCCTTTCTGTTTCCCGAGTGGCCGTTTTTGTACTATCGAGGCCTGGAGTCAACGGAGCTTGGGGACCGGCGAGCGCATCCACGTCGACGTTTGCCCAGAATTCGGGATGAAAAAAAGGGAAAGGGCAAAAAAAAAAAAAAAAAAAAAAGGTGACGAAATTTGAGTGGTTCACGGTTGGGATGTCCCGCCAGTGCCACCACAGCGCTGCAGCTTTAGTGTGCGGAGGGGCAGCTAGTCCAATGGTTCAAGGCCGAAACAATTGACGTCCTGGAATGGAGGGGTAGCGCTGGAGAGAGGCCGTTTTGAGCAAAAGCCCAACAACCCACGACAAGTAACCGCCGATCAATCGAGAACCGTACATGTAAGCACCTGGGTTTTGGGTTTGATGTTTTCCGAAAGGACCTGTCGCCATTTCAGGCGAAAGACTGACAGGTTCCAGGTCTTGAAGCTGGGAGACTGACCAGCAACTCAAAACTCTCGAAACTCCAGCCCAGCCAAGTGGACCCTGGGAACTAACCAGTCATGTTGCCGCCAGGTCCAAGCAGGGGGAACCTGAGCCATGCCGTTTCCAGTAATGAGCTTGAGAACCCGTCGACGTGCTTCTTTCCATCCTCTTCCAGCCCCGACCATCCCATCCTCCTCCAACTGAAGCATCCCCCGCCTGCATCGAGCGCCCAAGGTCGCCATGATACGCTCCGCGCCTGCGCCTCGAGCAGCGTCGAGCCCGTCCCTCGCGCGCTGGACCTGCCGAGCGTGCCTCGCGCGCCGCCCCTACTCCAGGAAACCTGACGCGCGCGAGCCCCCAGACCACAGAAGGCTGGGCTTGCAACAAGAGCTCTTCATCACGTCCGTATACAGCCCCGGGTCGCCCATCTTCCTACCGCACGGCGCCACAGTGTTCAACCGGCTCGTCGACTTCTTGCGCAAGCAATACGTCCGATACGGCTTCCAGGAGGTCATCACGCCCACCATATACAAGAAGGCCCTGTGGGCCAAGTCGGGCCACTTGCAGCACTACGCCGACGACATGTACTCGGTGACTGGCGCCAGACACGCTGCCAGCAAGGACGCCGAGAACCGCCGCGGCGGGCCCTGCTGCGGGGGGCAAGGCTTCCCCACGGAAGCCGACGACGCCGAGGCCGACGATGAGTACGGTCTCAAGCCCATGAACTGCCCTGGCCATTGCCTCATCTTCGCGGCCAAGCCCCGCAGCTACCGAGAGCTTCCCGTGCGGTACGCCGACTTTGGCCCCCTGCACCGAAACGAAATCTCCGGAGCCCTGTCCGGCCTGACGCGCCTGCGCCGCTTCCACCAGGACGACGGGCACATCTTCTGTCGGCCGTGCCAAGTCGAGGGGGAGATTGGGAGGACGCTGGATTTCGTCAAGGGCGTTTACAACGTGCTGCGACTGGGGGTGAGCTACAGGCTTGCCCTGTCGACGCGGCCGGCCCATCACTTTATCGGGACGGAGGAGGAATGGGACCGGGCCGAGGACCGACTCAAGCGAGCATTGGACGCATCGGGCATGGACTGGAGCATCAACCAGGGAGACGGCGCTTTCTACGGCCCCAAGATTGACGTCGTGGTCAAGGACTCGGATGGGAAAGAGCACCAAACCGCGACGATCCAGCTCGACTTTCAGCTCCCAAAGAGATTCGAGCTGGAGTACCAGGCGCCAGCGCCGGAATACGAAGCGAGAGGCGAGACGACGACGGACCCCGCCCTGCTTGCGGAATACGGTCCCGTGCGGCCCGTCATGATTCATCGAGCCGTCCTGGGCTCCGTGGAACGATTGATGGCCCTGCTGATGGAGTCGTACGGCGGCAAGTGGCCCTTTTGGCTGAACCCGCGCCAAGCCGTCATCCTCACCGTCAATACTTCCCAGCCCGTCCTCGACTGGGCAGAAGAGGTCAAGGAGATACTGCTGGGCCTGAGGAAAGAGGCAGAGGCCGGCTCGCCGAGCGTGACCGGGCCCCCCAACCCAACCGGCTTGTCGGTCGAGCTTGACTGCACAGCACGTTCGTTGGGCTCCAAGATTCGCGATGCGCGGAGCAGTGGCTACAGCCAGGTGCTTGTCGTCGGAGAGGAGGATGTCAAGAACCGCCAGGTCAGCCTGGGCAAGGAGAGGATGAGTCCCACGGAGATGCGCCAACGATTGCGCAGCATGGCGGATGCATTCGAATAAACTGGGTGGATTTATCTTGCGTCCCACGTTATATATCATCACCATCCTTGCAGAACTGTACGCCGACTTGTGACACAAAATCCTTCCCTTCCCTTCCCTTCCCACAGCAGACTTTAAAAAATAGACGGCCGAAAAAAAAGTAGACAATTGGTAGAGAGAGAGAAAAAAAAAACAAATATAAGCAAAGTCAAGAAAAGAAACACCGACAATTGCCGCTTGCGAAAGCCCTCGTCATGTCTAGTTCGTTTTCCGATGATTCTATTCTCATGTCATGTATTAAAATGCAACGCTTGGGCCGACTTCCTCGATTTTCTTATTCCCGGGATCGTGAAACAATACATTGTACCTGGCCGTGCCACAAGTGGCGCCGAAGTATGCTACAGGGTGATGTTTAATTGGCATGTGATTCGTTTTGAGAAGAAAAAAAAATTTCACCCCCATGCCCCGAATCGACTGAGTCTGATGATGGTGAGACAGCAGCACATCCAATGGTGGCGGCGAAAAAGATATTACCGACTGGGGTTGTTGCGTTTGATTTATGCTGACCCGCCAGAGCCACGAAGCAGCCTCGGCTCAACTCTAGGCTGTGCGCGTTCTCGCAGGTTGGAGGGGTATCGTATTGCCGCCACTGAAAGGATATTGCCCGTCAAGTCCATCATGTGATGGTACGTTTCCGGGGGGAGGGGTGAGGGGGAGAGAGTTGGATGCTGATCCTCTGGACTGGGTGGCGCCATCATCTCGGTTGACGATTGGCGATATGCTAACATGTGCGAGAACAGGCTGGTTTCATGCTTCAGCCCTTTGGCCGGCTGTGGTTCGGATCGTTTAGCACCCTGGCGTGCGAGACGTTGTTAGCCACCTTGGGAGGTAGTCAGCACGCCGCGGGAGGAGCGGGACGGGGAGGGATCGGGCCGGGAAGGGACTGGGACGGGTGGGTAGGAGAAGCCGAGGGCGCAGCTTACTTTTTGAAGTCGTCGTCAACGTGGCCACCGGCTAGTTCAATGCGGTCTATTAGGGTACGGCGCTCCTGAATCTGTTGGCGCATGTATTCAACGGTGCGCTTGAGCACCAGACCTTCAGACCGGCCCTGGCCTTCTAATCCGGGGACAAGCTCGGTTAGGCGATCAAATCCTTCACGAATGGCCTGTCTGCGCTTTTGTTCTAGAGAAGCGCGCATCATGTCAGAGATACTTGATTGCCAACGCCAACGAGGCAGCGGTTGACTGAGGGCAGCAACAGCTGGAGGAGGGACAAGAGGAGAGGCCTGGTTCAAGGTGCCGCAGTCTAGGGACTTGGGAAGTTTCATGCCACGGAGCATGGCGGCTCGCTCGCTACCTGGGAAAGCGAGACTGAAACCAAAAGGGGCAGCATACCTGAAGCGATATGGTTCTGTTTCTTCTCCTCTTCCGTTAATCGAGGCTTCTCATCGGCGCCAGCCCCGCCATTCTCGCGAGAGGAAATCGAAGCATCGTTAGGTGACGACATGATGAGCGGTCTGCGTTGCGGTATGTCGCGGCCGGGGCTGCTGTTTGAAGTGAAGAGGTGCGCCGCTTCAGTGATGTCTTGTCGCTTTTATGTGAGAATTTCCCGCCCGCAAAGCGATTAATCAGCAGGGAGAGGAATGCGTCGGGCTTGACGTACGTTTGTTGCGCCAAGAGTGACGACGGAAAAAAGAGGTTGGTTTCACCAGCCCACCTCAAGACTGGCGAAGTTTCAGGCGAGAGCTTGCTGGAAAAAGCCCCCCCTTACCATCCGACCCCCCCCCCCCCCCACAATAACTTGACTGACCTGACCAGTGCTCTTTCCTACAATATAGATACGCTAATAAGTACCTAGTAGTAGATCCTCAAATCTATAGTAGCCACTACACTATAAGTACCTTTATATTTATACTTCTATATAAAATGACTTCTTTTCCTTTTTTATCAGGTACCCTTATCTAGGAACCTAGTAGAAAAGTAAAGAAAGTACTTCTATACATATCTTTCTATACAAAGTGACTTATACTATTTTTCTCTAATAAACTACCTACCTAATTATATTAAGAATATAGCCTACAGTCAGTTGAGCATTGTGGGGGGTTCGGATGACAAGGGGGGGGGTAATAATGGTCGGTTGACATCAAGTGTAGTCTGACCAGCAGGGCAAGCGCTGGCGTCAATCACATGCACGAAGGAGCAACGTCCACATGCCATGCGGTTTGGGGCTTGGCCTGGGAGGGGCTTGTAGGGTTGTTGTACGGAGTATGTTGTACGGAGCACCTGGCACGTGCTCCGTTCCTTGTGGGGTTGTAGGCTTGCAGCATAATGAAAGCCGAAACTGAACATGCTGGGCCAAGCAATTTATGGTGACCTGACTTTATCTGGTTGAAATCCGCCCCCGTTTCCCTGATTTATTTCGGATGGGATAAGCAGATACCAGTGCAAGTCGTTTGGCTCTCCACTGCTTTGTTCAATGGCTCCGCACGCACATTCAGACTCCCAGCCTTTTAGGTCGCGGAGGTTGATCAGCCGGGAACAAGCTCATGTAGCCAAGTACCTACCTACCTACCTCTTACCTGGTATCTCTAGGTGCCCAGGTAGGTACTTTCCAGTATATCCATCCTACTGCACACATCTTAGGCACCAAAGGTATTCTGGCCCAAAGGTCTGGGGCTTGAACCTTGACAGGCCTGGCTGATCAACCCCGGCTCAACCCCGGCTCAACCCCGCTTGCCCTTGCTGCAGTCATCCCGACCTTGCAAGTGATTCGGATCCGGATGGCGGAGCTACCAATACGACCTAGGTGAGTCATTGATGGCCTCGGCGCACATCCCTCGCTCCCTTACTCCCTTAATACCATTCTTTAGATGATAGACTTCCTTCTTAATTAATCCTAATTTCACATCGAGTCCTTGCAGCCAGGCACCCAGGCATGCTACTTCTGCACTTTGCATTTAACAACACAAGAAGCCCTGTTACTTCACCTTTTCCACGCAGTTTTCATGTCAATCGAAGCGCCCCCCGAGTTTGTGATCAATTTCGGTGCAGATTAAGTACTGCGCAAATCATTTTCTGCCCCCCTTCACATAGTCTCGGATATATACGATGCTTTAGTCTGTAGCCCACTCATAACAGCTCCTCGGTTTCCGAATTTTCCTCGTCAAACTCATCCATATCTTGCCGAAACACGACCTTCTCAGCCATGGAAAGGCATCGTTTGACTGGTAGCCCTACGACATTGTCGACGCTGCCTTCAATTCTCTCGGCCAGCATCATGCCTCCTATGCCTTGAATAGCGTAGCCGCCTGCCTTGTCCACACCTTCACAGGTCTTGACATAGGCCTCGATCACGTCGTCCGGAAGGCCGTTGGCCTCGCTGAAAAAGTACACCTTTGTCTCCTCAGTGTGTGTCAAAATACAATATCCGGGATGCCTGGCGTCTTCTCGCGGTGCCAATACAGTAACAGCCGTAAGAACTCGGTGCATTCCTGTGTCTCGCATGTGCTTGAGCATTCGGATGTGATCCGCCTCACTTCGTGGCTTCTCCAGAATACGCCCATCGCGTGTTACTATCACCGTGTCGGCAGAAATAACGAGGTCAGGGTCTGGAATGGATTTCAAGTGCGTATCCAGACACGTCTGGTACACGTCCAGGCATTTCCGCCGAGACGTCTCCGCGACATACTCATAAGGCCCGTAAACCGCCTTGTCCAGATCCTCCGGTTTCGTCGAAGGGGTGATTTCTAAATTACGGAAACCAACCTAGGCCAAAATGAGCATCAAGGCACCACGCGGCTCTAATGACATGTTTACCTGCTGAAGCAATGCTCTTCGCCGGGGTGATGCGGAGGCAAGTACTACTCTCTTGGAGTTGAGGTGCCTCAGGATCGGCAGATCAAGGGGTTGCACGGGCCTTCGCGAAGGACCCAGAGGTCGAAGAGCATTGCTTACGTTTCCAGCCGCGGCTTGCGTATAATCGGGCGGCGGAGGGTTGCTTGCGATGGTTGAGTCCGTCATAATTGCTGTGATGGGAAAGGGGGTGATGGCGGAAGTCTTCGGCTGAAGTTTGAGCAGCCCAGTGACGGCAACTCACTGTACGGAGTACAGACGTACCCGTCGGCGACTAAGAGGTCCTAGAGGTCCGGAGGTAGAGGTAGGTACCTAGGTGGGTACCAGGTACATAAGGCAGTAGATCGACTCTGTACTCCGTACGCGCAACCGATTCACCTGAAGACCTGGAGAGACGGACAACAACCGCCATGGCCTGGAGGGGAGCTGCCCCGCTTGTATTTATTTCGCAGAACCTCCGATCTCGTTGAAACCAGGCCAGAAACTACACTGAGTCTGGATCTGTCAAAGGCCTCACAGTGGGCTCGTGAGATAAGCTGAGATTTCTAATTGAACCGCCCTTTTACTGAAATGTAAGATTATGTTCACCTTTGTTGTAGACTCGCAACTGACCGTGTTCTCAATTGGCGCTTCTTTGTACTTGTCTTATGCCTACGCCAGGATCGCTGCCTTGTTGCCTGAGTACCCAGGAACTAAATGCGGACTTAGCCTTGCAGAAACAAGGCCTGTTTGCCGGTACGTATCTCGTTGCGTGCCTTTCTGGGCGCCAGTGAATTCGAACTTTGATAACCCATCATTGCTTAATCTTCTCAAGGCCCCCATGAATTTGGTCCGTCTCCAAACGCCCTCGACTTTAATCTTGTACGGCCAAGATTCCGAAGCCCGCCTCACCCTTACGCGCGATTCTTGCAAGTCAATATCGCGGCTCGCACAGTTGCCCACAACGCGGCGCTGCCCACGCGTCGAGCGCATATCTTCAGCATCACCATCCATTTCTGCCGGCAGCCTTCGGAGCTGTTACTACCAGCGCAGTAGTCTATTTTGCCATTATTTCTGATTTCGTATTATGCGTCTGTCGCGACGTTGGTGCCTTGCGTGACAATGGACAGCAAGCGCAAGGCCAATGGCCATGCTGCCGTCGAAGTAGATGACCGTTCAGCAAAGCGACGCAAATTAGCTGTTAGTAGCGATGAAACATACCCCCGCGCAGGATGATTTTTGACTTGGTGGAAGCTTATGGTATTGCTAACCCTTTGATGCGCTAGGAATTCGATCTTTCCAAAGCCGAGTCGCGCGAATCGACTACGGCGTATGGCAATGCGTTTCTCGAACAGATTCGACGAACGCAAGATAAAAGGTGTCTATTGCAATGTTCACTCCTGGCCACTATTCGAAAGCTGACGTGTTGGGGTTTATTGTAGCGGACGATTGGTCGCAACGTATTTTGAAAAACTTCTCCCTCGAGCGGGAAATGAAGAATATTATAAGCGCACTAGGATGCCAATCGCTCTTGAAACGGTTGAGGAGAAGCTGAGCAAAGGCTATTTCAAAAACCTCGCGGAACTGGAAAGCTACTTTAAGCGAATGATAGCCAACGCCAAGGAGTTTTACCCCCGCTCCTCGGCCGTTTTCGATGACGCGGAGCGCGTCCGCAAGGCTCTCAGCAACTACATGACGAAAAACAACCCAGCATATCAAACTCGCAATTATCAAGCAGTGGCCACTCCGCTTCCACCCGAGAACGGGGAAGAGGAACAGGGACAGGAAGAAGAGCAGGAACAGAAACAAGACGAGGAACTGGACGCAACAGATGATGATGCCAAAGGCGAAGACGAAGAAAAAGAAGGTGGAAATGTAAAAGAGGAAGAGGATAGAGGAGAAGACGAAGAGGAAGAAGGAGAAGAAGAGGAGGAGGAGGAGGAGGAACAAGAGGAACAAGAAGCAGAGCCTACGTCCCGACGCAGGCCAATCATCTTGAAACGTAATGGCCCGGGACGTCTCTCCAGAAATTCGACTGGTTTTGCAGACAGTCCACGACGGGCGAAACCGAACGGCCGCCCCGACTATGAGTACCACAATGTGCCTTTTAAGGGTTTAAGCTTCCAACAAGCTCAGGAAAAGCTCGTTGAAGAATTGCTTCGCTACAAAGAGCCAGAGTAAGTCTATAGCGTGCTGATGTTGGTTTCTTGGCCTCGACAGTTAATAGCATTTCAGGTACGATGGTTTCTTCGAACCATTCGTCAACTTACCGCCCCGGTCGTTGAAGGACTACTACCGGGTGGTCGCAGACCCCCTATCGCTGAAGAAGCTCCAGAAGGAAGTTTTGGGCATCCAGGGTCGCGGCGAACCTACCGGCATAAGCGTTTTTAAGAGCTGGAGCGCGCTGGAAGACAGGGCGAAGCTCTTGTGGACAAATGCGTACTTCTACAACGAAGAGGGCAGCGAGATCTACGACCTTGCCCAAGAACTCGAAGTATGCGCCGCATCGCCGCATGGATTCTCGCGCGTTTCGCTGACCTCGATTCCTAGAAAGCGTTCAACGAGCTTTTGAACAAGGCGCGAGCTGCTGTTCAAGAGCCGACGCAGGCCAAGATCAAACTCAAGGTTGGGCAGAATGGCGCCGCAGCCTCGTCGAAAAGAGTTAGCATTCATGTTGGCGGTCGAGCAAGCACTGTTGACTCACCAGCGCCACAGACCACGCAGTCGGTTGAGTCTCCCTCTAGCGGTTCTCTTGTCAACGGCACGGCCAAGCAGACAGCGGCGCTCAATGCTCCGCCGAGTGCGTCGCTTTCGGTCTCGTCGCCGAGCCCATCTGCCCACCCCGGCTTGAAAGCAGAAGAGAATTCGAGATTGTCGCCGGCGGTGTCGGGTCAAACAACGACGAAAACCGTCATGGGTCCTGCGACACCCATGGCACAACCGCCGGCAACCCCTGGGCCACCCTTGATGCAATCAACAAACCCGATGGCTAACGGCTACCTTGAGCCAAAACGGCTCCGGGCTCCTGGAAAAGGTTCGTCGTCCAAGTCTTATTCGTCTCGTGCAAACTCATCCTCTGCTGTTCTGACCGCTTCCCAAGGCATCCAAGATGCTCTCATTTCGCGGCTGCGGATCCAGCTCCATCCCAGCACGCAGGCCGAGCAGCCCGTTTTGCTGGACATCCTCCCCCTTCCCCGCGAGATGTCGCAGTCGGCCACGGTGAACCTCCCCGCCAGCATCAACCGCGTCTTCATCCTCGCCCAGCTGCCCGATTTCCTCCAGGACCGCCAGTACAGCCTCTGGCTCCTCGTCGACAAGCAGCCCCTCAAGCCTTGCCTGCAGCCCCTTCCCAACCAACTGCTCCAGGAGCGCGCTTTCGACGTCATGCTTCACCCGGGAATCAACGTCATCGAGGCACATCTCATTGCCGCGGTCCCCCGACACGAGCGAGAGAACGCGGGCGGATCGGAAGTGGAGCTGGAGATTTTTACCGCCTTCGCCAACGTTCTTCGCCATTGACATGCAGAACCCTGGCGACGAAGTAGTTTGTTTGCTGTACGGCCGAGACGGAGAGTTGGGTGGGTGGGGGGGGATTTACGCTGTATTGCTCTCAGTTCGTTGGGTCGGTTCGGTCTGTGAACGCTTGAATATTTTTTCTTCATCTGGAGCAGGCATGTCTCATGGCAGCAGACCGCCATGCTTGATGTACGAGGTTATGCGCAAGGTATTGTTCAGCAAAAGAGGTACGAAATGTCTAAACGATTCCTTTCTTATACCGCCCATGGCAGTATCTGCATGAGCAAAGGGTTTTTTTTTCCGTCACTATCACCATCACCGTCACCGTCACCCCAGTGTCACTGCGCGTTGCGTTCATGGTCTCATTAAATTTTGAAAATAAAATAAGATCCTTCGTTCCACCACCGAATTGCAGGCTAGTAGGATACTTTGCTTCAACTGGACGTCTCAATAATTACTACACAGAGTGACCGTTGCATAATTCGCACTTTTCAGTCCTGCTCAAGTCGCTTCTGCAACGGAAGCACATGCTTGAGACCGGTTTGGATGGACACGAAGGCCTTTCGCTTGGGGTCGTACCAGCCAACCACATAAACACCCATCACCCTAACTGTGCCTTGAAGCTCCACCAGTCCATCAACACGCACGCACCCTCGACCCGGCGGTTCCTTCAAGGGCTTCCAGTTCTTTGTAAAGGTCGAGAATGCGTCGCGCAAGGCGCCTTTTAGTCGGGGGTCGAGCTGGCTATCCGCGCCGATATAAGGCCCTACCACGTCGCCAAAGCTTGCTGAAACTGGCAAGTCTGACGGTTTCTCGGCACTGTTTGGGGCCTTGGCGGCCTTTGGCCATTGTGCCTTGACTATCCGATTCGCAGTTATAGTCTGCCAGGACGACTCCTGCGGTGGCTCTGTATGCGACCCAACGGCCTCGGCCAAGCCTTGATATGTCTCTCTACAGAGGGACTTGACAAACGTCCAGACGGATAAAGCCACCGCCTTGGGATATAAAACCATGTTCAGGCGGCCGGCAGCTAGCGAATCGATTGGACGGTCTCCCCAGTATATACCGTCATCGTCGATGATAATTCTAGTCCCACATCAGCGATACTTTCTAGGGCGCGACATGTTGGGAGGAGTATTCATTCGGAAAAACGTACCCCGAGATGTGGTGCTTTGGAGGTGGCACTTGCGGGAAAATAATGTCGAGCCAGACTTTCCTTATCCGAACTTCTTTACCGCCCAATAACCAGAGATAGGTGGGATTCTTTTCGACTCCTCGTCTTATGAATTCCGCCAATTCGGCTGTGAAGCTGGTCAGCCCAAGGACCGCCAGAGTGTAGACACTGGTCTCCCACCTGTAATCTCATTCCGCGCCTTCCGATCTTTGTTGAGCGCCGAAAAGACCGACGATTCGGGATCGGAGCCTTTGTAAGGCGGTTGCCCAACCTCCTTCGTAGTGAATGGGAACGGAAGAAAAAGTATCGGCTCATCCGTCTCAGCCGATGCTTCCATTTCCCGTTTCTCTTTTTCCGAAAGATTGTCCCATTCGAGCTCGGCCCAGTCAAGAAGGGGATCGATTACGACCCAGGCGAATAGCTGCCAGCATGTGTAGAATGACAGGGTGGCGAACGCGACATGTCTGAGAAGTCCGCAATGTCAGCTTTGAAAGAGCCTGCGCGATTGTTTTCTGAGTATAAGCCGTACCCTAATCGCCTTAGAAAGACTTGTGACTTTGGCGTGGCGACGGTTCGGGACAATTGTGCTGGCACTTTATGCGAGATTGCATCTCGTTTGAATAGCCGTAATGATATTTGACGGCCAGAAGATGGCACCGTTCGGGTGGTGATTCTTAAGCCCGCTGTTGAGGCACGCCTAATTGCCGCCGCCGCCGCATAAGGCAGCATTTCTCAGGAGACTGAAACTGTCTGTGCGGAAAGAAGGGCTTGTTCGTCTCATAGATGCTAAAAGTAAGATGAAGTAGAGAAAAGAAAATATCTGCGTGAAGGCACAAGGCGGCGCGATGCAGGAGCAACAGGCAAGTAGCAAGAGAAATTGAGTCGAAGCAAGACTGAAGCGATAACCGTCTGTTGCAGGTACCAAAAGTCTGGTGCTACGTTCCAGTGCCTTGGCTGGTACCTCCGTACTTTGGGATGACCTGCAAGAGCTGTGGCTTCAAGGCCCACAGTTACATTGTATCCACCGGAAGTATCTGGCGCCGCAAGTCCCGACGACGTTTTTAGGTCGCGCCTCCCCCAGAGAGTCGTCAAGTGTTGCACCCACATGTCCTCGCTGATGCCGCCCCAGCTCAACAACAACGTGCAAGCTTCACCAACCAACTCGCCATGAAGCTCAGCGCCGGGCTCCTAGCTGTCCTCGTCGGCTGTGCTGCCGCATCGCAGCCGCATGCTGAGGTCTTTATTCTACCCGCCATCGATACATCATCTCCGCCAGCCATCACCCCCAGCCTCGCCAGGCTACTGCTTCTTCAGCGATTAGCCTCAAGTGGTCAAGAGCCGTCACTGCAGGATGTTCCTAATGGCGTCGACTCGGAAAATGCTGTCTCGCTTCTGAATCGGTTCGGGAAATCGATACCACCACTTTTCTCAGGCGCGAAGACCTCCCGGCCGAGCCAGCTCGTCTTGATGCTCGAGAACATGAATAAGGAACAAATGGGCGAGCTGCGTAAAGCACTCGGTATGAGTCCGGCACTTACGATCGCCGATCCGCCTGCCGATACATCACATAAAGATCTGGTAGAGCTGGATCTTTACAGAGTCGGTGCGCTAGACGGGAATAAGTGCTCTGTTCAACAGGTCGCAAATCCACTGGAGAACTGCTGGGGCGGGAAGCATTCCGCCGTGGCAAGATATAGAATCTCCGAGGTATGGAATGCAGTCTCTCGTATTGAAATTGAAGCAATGATTTGTCCATAGCTCCACGCGCAAGCAAGGCTGACAAGTTCGCAGGACCCTGAAGTTCTTCAGCAGCTTGCCAAGCAGTTGAAGCAACTTGTCCAGCTTTCCAAGTATGGCGATCTTCAAACAACAATCGTTGCACTGCCTGGTTCAAAGGGTTCTGGCAAGTGGACGGATGAACAACAAGAGTTGCGCCGCCGTCAGGCAGAGCAAGTCATATCTGCGATCAACCAGACAGCGAAGCACCCACAAACAGCCTCCTCTGTTAAAGCAGAACCTGTTTCCTACCCCTCAAGTGGTCGGGTTCAGTCATGTTACGATTCAGAAGCAGCTTGCAATGAAGCAACCCGCAATTGCACCGGACATGGTAGCTGCATGGACAAATTTGCCAGCGGCGGCGGCGGCAAAGCCAAAGACAAGGTCGCTTGCTTCTCTTGCCACTGCCAGGCTACACGAAGCGAGAAAGGGAGCCTGACACACTGGGGTGGCGCCTCGTGCGCGAAGCAGGATGTCAGCGTTCCGTTTTGGCTCTTTGCCGGCTTCACGGTGGCCATGATTGGCATCGTATCCATGTCCATCAGGTTACTGTTCAATGTCGGAGAGGAAAAACTGCCTGGTGTGATTGGCGCCGGTGTTTCCCGGTCAAAATAGAGGTTTTGATTTTATTCTGGTTTGAGAGTGTCCTTTATAAATAGGCCAAAGCAAGCAGATGTCTGATTTGGAGTTTGCATCATGCATGCATGCAGGGAAACAAGGCAGCGGATACCGCGGGTACTAATACGTTGGCTTGGCGTCAAATCGTAGTATAGCAATGACTGAATCTGGTTCGACAATTCGTCAAGCTTGACCTGCCATATGAGGAAGAAGATGGATGGACATCTCCTTTGAGCATCACGTCACTTGTCTAGAAATCGAGGCTTGGTTCAACTGCTTTGTCGAATGAGCACAGTACTCCGTACTTTGGAGAGGCGCGTGGCGCGGTTATCGCATTCTCCGCAATTCAGGGCTCCCGGGCCAATCACATGCAGCGTGCTGACTTCCCAGGGCCGGGCTTTTTCACATGAACTTCTGGCGAATCATGACTTTCAAAAACCCACACTGCGACAAATAACCTGCCTCTGCCTCTCCTTCTGCCCGAGCCCGAAAAAGGCCTACTGGCGTTGACTCGGTTCTGCCGAGAGAGCTGAGAACTGCCCTTCGATAACCTACCTACCAGACGCCGCGGGCTTGGGAGCGCCTGGGGTCATGTGACGAGATGCTAGACATGGCTGATCATGATCAGGCTGACGAACACAGTCAAGCGGACTCGGCCAAGGTCCCGACGGCAAAATGGGGTGCGGCTTGCGCCGCTTGCGCCATGGCCAAGGCCAAGTGCATTCGGTCCAGTCCCGACGCGGGAGCAAAGTGCGACAGGTAGGACTGCCGATGGAATTGCCGGTTTCATTTCTACCTGGGTTGACCCTCATCATCCCTGCTCAAGGTTTCCTTCCTTTTCGCTGGCTGTGCTTGGGGTTGCTGCTGCTGGGCGCAAAACTGCCCTGCCCTGCCCTGCCCTGCCCAGTGCCGGCTCTTGGACTCGGGCATGTGGGTCTGGCGGCCAACGAACCCTTGGCTAATGTATGTTACATCGAGTCAATAGGTGCCAGCGACTGCGTAAAGAATGCACGGGACAGGTTCATCGGCCGCGCAAGAAGCGGCAGGCAAAGCCATCGTGAGTTATGTCATCTTGCTGTCTCGTCTGCCGGCCCACTCGGCTCATTCTCCGTGCCATTGCCATCTCGCTGCCTCACCCGGTATGCCACGGCTGCTCCCGCGCGGTCCGCGACAGCCGGCGGGCGGGCGGGCGGTGGATGCACCGACGTGCTGCAACGTTTGATGGCTGCTAGTTGACGGCTGCTAATTGACGCTTGCCAGTCGAACTGCTCAAATAGAAGAGAGACTCAACGGCCTTGTCAACCTCCTTCAGGCCTCTGGGGAACTGTCTCACACCAACGGCCGCTCCTCGCTCACCACTCTGAGCGATGTTGCTGCCAGAGAACACACGGCCATGGCGCAAGATACGCCGTCGGCAAGCTCTGCCGCCTCCGGCCATGCCTCCACAAGCTCCTGGGTCATCCCCGAGACGTATAATATACATGGGATTCCGGGATGCCTCTGTCGCCCAGAGCCCGGCATTGCCCCCCCTCCCCCCGATCCCGACGACGTGCTTCTGGAGTGTTTCCGGACGCAGTTGCAGCCGGCCTTTCCTTTCGTCATCGTTCCCCCATCAGTCAGTGCTGCCGAGTTGCAGACGTCGATGCCATTTTTGATGGCTGCCATCAGGATGGTCACCTCTGTCAAGAGCTGTAGGTCTATGAGCGCGCAGATGTTCCGACTGGTGAGCCACGTTGCCGACCGCGTTCTCTTGCAATCAGCGCGGTCTCTCGAGATCTTACAAGGTATCGTCGTCATGATCGCCTGGCATCACTATCACTGCCTCATGCATTCTCAGGTGAATAACCTGCTGGCCTTGGCATCAAGCATGGTTGCCGATCTTGGCCTGAACTGCGTCCCGGTAGTGCGTGACCAGGCGAGAATTGTGGTCGGAATGCCAGCTGAACCTTCTGGCCGCACAAACGATGAAAGGAGAGCGCTTCTTGCCGTTTGGTTTTTGACATGCAAGTAAGTTCTTTCCGGATTCGAGTACCGAAAAAAAAAAAAAAAAAAAAAAAAAAAAAAAAAAAAAAAAAAAAAGGAAAAAGACGTCTGACCAAGGTCGAACAGTTTGTCTCTCACGTGCAGCAGGATAGAGCCCTTAAAGTATACACCCTACATCCAGAACTGCATCCGCGTGCTGGAAAACGAGAGAGAATACGAATCAGATATGGCCCTTGTCTATATGGTTCGGATTCAGCGTTTAACCGAGCGCATCGTCGAGATTACTGCCAAGGATAGGGGCGAGGAAGAGATTCCTGGTATTCCGTCAGCCCCCATGTCAGCATACATACCAGCATTGCAGAGTGAAATAGACAGGCTCCGTAGTAGGCTGCCTCCGAAGCTTCGAAACGACAGTACGTGAGCAATCGTTGGGCACGTCTTACTATAATCATGACGGTGCTTGTCCACAATTTCGGCATCTCCTCATGCTAACGTTCTTTCCAGGCCTTTATCTGAACTATCTCCATACTGCATCGCTGTTCCTGTACGAACCGCCAGCTGTCGATATAGATCTAGTCAACTCTCTTGCACAATCTATTACCGCAGGCTCGATCGGTCAAGGCACCCAACTTGATAAGCTCTACCTAGCCAGCACAGCCATTCGAAGTTGGTTTGAGAACTGGTCCTTGATCCCCGCGTCGTCATACTTCCGAATTCCTGTCTGCAACATGTCTCAACTGATTTATGCTTTGACCATGTTGGGCCGATGGGCACAACTGGCGACACCGAGAACAGTCTATGAAGAGGGCACGCCGATGCCCGTCAGCGAGAGCGGTTCCATGTACGCTTCGGATGCTCACATGGCCACCAATGCAGTGTCTGAGAGAAAAGCCGCCGTTCGATTTGGTTCTGGCGAGCAAAGGACGTACCAAGGGAGCGATGCAGATCTTGTCCAGGCCGTGGCCAGCTTGCAATTGCAGTTGCAGTCACAGCCAGGATTGGGCATCAATATTCCCGAGATCCTGTCAACCATATGCGAGAGGTGTGAACAAGCCAATCACCTGCTACAGCAGACCTTTCCGGGGGACGAAAAGGCGGATAACAGCATGTGGACGTTCTGCGCCCTCAAAATTCGCATCACGCGTATGAAGCTGGAACGATGGGCCGAGGGGGTAGCTGCCGCTGCCGAGAGCTTCGGCAGGGTAGATCAAGGGAATCAGGCCCAGCAATGGCGAGGTTCCTACCCGCAGACACCATCTGCGACCACGACAATCCCTTCGGGAGTGCCCGTCAACAGTGGATTCGCACAGGATCAGACTCAAATCCAGAATTTCTTGGAAAACACAATATGGACTTCCGACATGTTGGACACAATGGACACAATAGACCCAACGGTATGGTTTGACGGGTATCTAGACTGGGGTTCGCTGGTAATGAACCCCATGGGCACTTCTCTGGGTGCTGCAGGACCTCAGGTCTGAAGGAAACGAATAGCGGCGCCAACCGCGCGGGAGGTCTGATAAATGATGGGTTCACGCGAAAGAAAACCTCCGCTGGGAGTAGTAGACGATGCAATAGAAGAGATGTGCTGTTGTTTTCGTCAAGTAATGTCGTTGCAAGGAGTCAGGTCAGGTACTGCAGCGTTCAATTGAATCCACAAAGGCGGGGCAGGGGTAGCAAACATTTGGCAGCAAACATGAATTATTACACACACACCAGGCGTGTTGCTGTCGGTCCCGCATTGCGACATGTCGAATAGCCTCACTTCCTCGAGTCTTGAGAGCTTCCCCGCGCACGTCCAAGGTGCCCTTGACCTCGTGCAGCATCAAGGAATCAGTTACGCAGGACCACACGGCATGGCCAGCCCAGCCGCGTCACAGGATCCCCCACCATGGTGGACAGCGTTCCCTGAGCCCAGAGCACTCGTCCACGCCTTGGAGCCATCTGACGTTGCGCAGCTCGTACAAAGTCTCCCATCGGGATTCCCCAGCAGCAGCAAGGGCTTCCTCCTTGTTGACGTGCGGCGTACGGATTGGCAAGGCGGAACCGTTGCCACGTCAATCAACCTCCCCGCTCACACGCTGTATCAAACACGGCCGGCGATATACCAGCTGTGCAAGCAAGCGGGCGTGAGAACCATCATATTCTACTGCGGTAAGCGTTGCGGCTGGCAACACGTTCGCCGACCTGATGATCTGGCAGAAGCCTAATCCGCCCCAATAGGAAGCTCAAATGGTCGCGGGCCCAGATGCGCTGGCTGGATGCAAGACTATCTCGACGAGGTTGGCGACGCAAGCATGACAGCGGCCGTCTTGAAAGGCGGCATCAAGGGCTGGCAGAAGGAATACAACGGCGAAATGATGGACGGGTACGAGAAAAGCTTCTGGGGAGAGCAAAAGGCATAGCTCTAGTGTTTTAGATTCCGAACGCAGGCCCTCCCTTGACAGATTTCGTTTCCACCCGCGCCAAGGTCACCATTCTTGATTGATATGAAGGGAAAAAAAAAAAAAGAAGGAAAAAGGGAAGAAAACACAACAAGAAATCTCTTTGCTAAGTCCCAAATTCCGCATCACCGTGTCGTCCGAAAACGCCATACAAGTTGTTCTTTGAGATTCGTTGATTTTGCGAGCTTCTTTGTTCATCGGTGGTGGTGCTGCCTGTCGTCGCCTCCGATCCTGTCTAGCGCCTCCATCATGACGACCGAGTTTCCGCGAATGACCTGTCTTTGGCATCAGTCTGCAGTCCAAGAGGCTGAGTTGCGGAGGAGCCCTCGTCAGTCGTCACGTACAACCATGCCGATCTTGACCTTTTCCCCGCCCTCCTTCTCTTCAACGGCTTCGTCGAGGACAATGTTCAAGAAGACCTGCCGCCGTTAGTAATGGGGGGAGCGCACTTGTTTTTTTTTTTTTTTTTTTTTTTTTTTTTTTTGCGTTCCCTTTACCAAACACTGGTTGAACTTACATCGTACCCGCGCAAGACTCCAATCACCTTGCGGCTGCCATTTAATTGCACGAAAAGCCGCTTCTCGAGATACTGGGGTTCCGGGGGTTAGCCGCGCCGTCCAAGTGCATCGTGGACTTGATTCGCGAACAAGTCAGGTGAAGTTCCATGAAACTTGCGTACCTTTTTCAGCTCAGGTTGAGCGGGCGCCATCTTGAGCAATGTGACGTTCAAGGCAACAAAAAGTGCTGCTGTTTGAAAGCTTCTTGAGAACGAGTAGGTCTCGCGGGCTTTGCCCACCAGCAAGCAAAGCCAACCCGCTACGCCCCCCCTCCCCCACCCCCATCACTGCTGAAAATTGCATCACGTGACGATAAGATAGCCCGCTGGTGGCCGGCCTGCGTCACTGCTGTTTCAACCGCCCCGGAACGGCGCGACATGCCGCACCGTTTATTAGCTGGCCGAGGCGTTTTCGAGCATGAGTTCGTTCGGGGCGAAGCGCAAAGCCAAGGTGATCAAGGTCGATGAAGAGGAGGGCTCGAGCGGCGGCTCCTCTGCGGGGGTCGAGGCGCATGGAGCCAAGGAGGGTGAGTTGTGCCGAGTTCTCTGATTGCTGATCGGATTCAGATGGCTGACTGGACCTCGCTACGGCATAGAGCCTACCAAGCCGCCCCTGCTCGGCTCCAAAGCAGGGAGAAAGCCTTTCCGGCAGTCAGGCTTGCGCAAGACATTCAGCGTCGCAGGCGGAGACGACCCCGGCGCGGCGGGCAGCCGACCGGACGGGGAGGAAGACAGCGACGGGCCGGTTGTTGTCCGACCGAGCGTGAATCGCCACGGCTCCGCGAAACAGAAGCCAAAGGGCGCAAAGCCGCGCCTGTCGTTCGGTGGCGATCCCGAGAACGGCAATGGCAACTCTGAAGAGTCGACGGCGTCTCGGACACTCGGTCTCGGCAAGAGGGCCCTCGAGAACAGCGCGGCCAGGCGAGGCATTGCTCTGCGCACGCTGCCAGCTAGGTCGGCAGAGGGAGACGACCGAGACGATCGACCGAGGTACAGCAAGGAGTATCTGGAAGAGCTCCAATCTTCAACGCCGAGCACGCCTCGGGATGTCTCGACACTCCACGCCAGCGACGGTGACGAGATGGAACTGGACCCGTCGGAGCTGGAAGGCGCCCTGGTGGTGGAACTCCCGCGGGCGCCGGGTCCGGGCCAGCAAACGCAAATACTCTCAGAGGCCGAGATACGAGAAAGGAAAGAGCGCCGAGCTCGGCTGGCCGAGGAGCACGACTTCTTGTCGGTGGGAAATGACGACGCGGATGGTTTCCGTGGCAAAAAGGACGACAAGGGCCGGCTGATCGCTGAAGACGAGGATCTGGGCGAGGGTTTCGACGACTACGTAGAGGACGGAGGGCTCTCGCTGGGCAAACGGGCCGAGAGAGAGCGTCGCAAGCGGGAGCGAAAGAAGATGGCGGAGCTCATCACTGCCGCCGAGGGACACGACTCGGATGACTCGTCGGATAGCGACGCCGAGAGGCGCATAGCTTACGAGGCGTCGCAGAGCAAGGCCGGCCTGGATGGTCTAAAGAAGCCTCAGATAGATGCCTCGGAGGAGCGACTCCAGGTCCCATCGAAGATCACGCCTCTCCCCGACTTGGGTGCGTGTCTGACGAGACTACGGGCTACGCTCCAAGGCATGGAGAGCGAACTAAAGGCTAAAAGCGCCGGCCTGGAGCAGCTGCGCAAGGAAAGGCAAGATGTGGATAAGCGGAAAGCAGAGGTGCAGGCTCTTCTGGACGAGACCGGGAAGAAGTACCAAGAGGCCATGATGCGAGGAAAGATGGACCCCAATGCGGCGAGCCAACAAGGGCCTGGGATTGATATACTTGGTGATCGAGGGCTGGATAGCCTCGGGACTACGCCCAGCACGTTGGAACCAGTCGGGACAGATGTGTTATAGCGCCGAATGAAAGCCTGTCGTCATGTACAAAGTAGCAAAGGAGACAAATTGTGGCGCGTGCAGAATTATCCCCCGGGCAGGTAGCTTTGCTGTCTTTCAAAGAATCTTTGCATGCTCATCGAACCCGCTAAACACCAGTCCCTTGTCAATGTCTCCGAAAAGAACACTCCACATATCACGCACCCAGTGGGTGCGTCCATACCAAGGATCATGACCCGTGACTTTGGGGATTCGACCCGCTGCTTTGACAAAGTAGTTGCTATTCATGTCCACGGCCAGTTTCCTGGGCAGGTCCTTGCGTTTCGGCAACACGGGCATGACCTTGGCGGCCTTCTTTTCTTCTTTTCGTTTGATGACACGCACTAGAAGCCTCGCAATAGCTTCTGCGCCAGGCGTCCACGACTGCAGCACGTATCCGAGCACGTAACCCATGTTGGGCAGCGAGTCGAGCATGGACCCCCGCCAAGTATAGTGATTGCCCGGTTCGATGCGGACGCCGTTGACCTTGGCCGATATGCCGCTCATGAGCTCAAAGTAGAGCCCCGTAGCAGTGATGATGACGTCTGCATGGAGCCTCCGACCCGACTGCAGCACCACAGCATCACTGGTCACAGTGTCAATGGTGTCAGTCACCAGCTCTATGTTGTCCCGGTGCATGGCCTGGAAGAAGTCTCCGTCCGGGCAGAGACATAGTCTTTGCCGGAGCGGCTCATATCGCGGCTTGAAATGAACGTCGACAGGGCAATCGTTTGGCAAAGCGCTTTTGGCGTCTCGTCGGAGACTGAACCGGGCAATGCTCGGGAAACGAAGCGCCAGCTGTGTGATGAGCATTTCAAGGACAATGTCCTTCCACCAGCATATCTTGTGGGCAAGACTGATGGGCAGTATCATCCGCAACAGGGAATCAACCCACGACGTCCGCGGAACAGCGGCCGCGTAGTTGGGGCTCCTCTGAACCATGGTAAGATGGCCGACTTTGTCGGCCAGGGCGGGGACAATGGTAAACGCAGTGGCTCCGGAACCGACCAGCACAACGCGTTTGCCGGAACAGTCCAGATCCTCCGGCCACCACTGCGGGTGAGCCACGGTTCCTTTGAAATTGCCTATGCCTGGGATCGTGGCCGGCATGGCCTGATCATACGAGTAGTACCCCGTGCAGGCAATCACAAAATCCGCCGCAAAAATCATTACTCTGCCTTGGTTCTCCACGGTCAGCCTCCAGAAGCCATCTTGGTCGCGCCACTCAGCATCGGTGACTAGGTGGTTGAACCGGATCCGGTCGTATGTGCCATCCCTCTTGGCGGCGTCGGTGATGTAGTCGACGATTTCCCAGGCCGAGGCGATCTTGTGCGCGTGTGGCCAGGGATGCCATCTGAATCCAAACGTGGTCATGTAGGAATCGGATCGGAAGCCTGGGAATTTGAAAAAGCTCCATGTTCCCCCCAGAACGGATCGACCCTCGAGTATGGTGAAGTCGTGGTCGGGGAGCTGCTCGCGGAGGACGTGGGCTGTGCAGATGCCGGAGAGGCCAGCTCCGAGGATAATGACATGGTGATGTTCTGCTATAGTTTCCATCTCAAGCCCCCGCGCGAATCTTTTCCTGAGGAGGAGTCGAAGCGGACAAAGCCAGTCAGAGGGAGAGGGTGCGAGGAGAGGTCCATTTCCACGTGGGACGGGTCTGGGGCAGTTTAAGCTCGCCGCTTGTCTAGGTCCCTGCTTGCAATCTGATGGTTCCCATCAAGATGCTGAAAGCAGGAGGTGCGGAAGAGTTTATGCTGGTTTGATAAGGCAAGTCAATCGGATATGGAAGGAAGGATTTCGTTTGATTGGGCTTAGCGATCCTAGGTTAGGGACCTACCAGGAGGTAGGTATAGGTGCTGCAGGTACATTGTACCTACCTGTTGCCGGCACAAATTCCCGGTTCGTCAGAAACCCTCTGGCATCAAGACTTTTAAAACTGTTATGACTTGAAAGATGTTTGATTTTTATATAAATCGTACCTGAGACTACCAGACAAGAGCATCTAACCGACAGACCTGTCTTTGCGGCGACCTTTGATTGGCCGGACAACAATAGGTTGCGCAGACAGTTTCATTGCACAGTCTGGGAATCTGACATTGGACAAGTCACCACTACAAGAGAGTCAGCGTAGAGGCTCCGGCAAGTACAAAGCCAACGTTGCCATGTGTAGGGCGCCCGTCGAGTTCTCGATAGAAACGAATGCCATATTGGCCACAGTCAGCCAAACTAAACGGGCGGTACACTTGGGCTTCGATTTGGCTACTGTCCTTGGCTTAAAGATGTCGTTTGACCTTTCCCCTTGTGCCTCCCCCCAAGACAACTACAGCTCATCGCGAAGAGTGTCCAATAATGACAATAGACGGCTCTCAGGCTCCTGGGACAAATCTGCAAAGCAGATACACCTTGGACGAGCTCCTCCTTTTCGGACCAAAACTTCAACAGCTGCCAGAAAGATGCCCGGCCCGGTGTTGGCGGGGTCAAAACTTTGAAACTTTTATCAAAGGCAACCCCAGGGCCCAGAGGGTTGCAGCGCCCCACACCTGCTGCGACCAATGAGTTTTTGGCCAAGCCGTTTGCCATCGAATGAGCTAGAAGGCTCAAGGTTGGGTGGGCGCACCTACAAGAGCTTCTTCCATGTTTTTCTGACCCGCTGCCTACCATCAGCCCGATGGCATCTTACTCGGCTTCTAAATCGCCACAACCTGTGATGAAATATCTGTTAATCGCCTAGCATAAAAGTTGTGTCGATTCCATCAATATATCCGCAACTCAACGAGACTTCCGCTTCCCTTGATCTTAGCCACCATGGCTTCCGCAGACGAGCTCAAGGCCCTCGGCAACAAGGCCATTGCCGACAAGAACTTTGACGAGGCCGTGTAAGTTGGAATCCTTTGAATTTACAACGTCTCTTGGTCCTGAACCGGCCAAACACACTCACTCACTTACTCACTCACACACTCAACAAACTCTCCACTGACCGTTTCTGTGTGTCTCGATAGGGAAAAATTTACCCAGGCAATCGCGCTTCAACCTGAGAACCACATCCTCTACAGCAACCGATCTGCTGCCTATGCTTCCAAGAAGCAGTGGGACAATGCCTTGGAAGATGCTGAGAAAACCACTCAACTCAAACCAGACTGGGCCAAGGGCTGGGGCCGCAAAGGTGCTGCCCTGCATGGAAAGGGCGATCTCCTTGGCGCAAACGACGCATATGAGGAAGGTCTGAAGCACGACGCAAGCAATGCGCAGCTCAAGAGTGGCCTTACCTCGGTACAGAAGGCTATTCAGCAGGAATCTGGTATGTCCCGTCATTTGTTCCTTTCTACCCGCGGCACTGGGGCAAGAGGCTAATCCAACTTTGCTAGGTGGATTCGGTGGTGATCCCACTGGTGGCCTTGGTCAAATGTTCAATGACCCCAACCTTGTCCAGAAGCTTGCCAGCAATCCCAAGACTAGTGCTTTCCTCGCCGACCCTACTTTCATGGCCAAGCTACAGCAGATGCAACGAAACCCTGGTAACCCTCAGGATCTCTTCTCCGATCCCCGCATGATCCAGGTTCTGGGCGTTCTCATGGGTGTTGATATGGAGATGCGAGACTCGGATCCGCGAGACACGCCCATGACGGATGCTCATGCTCCCGAGTCGAAAAGGCCGGAGCCTGCTCCAAAGAAGGCGCCAGAGCCCGAGCCAGAGCCCGAGCCAATGGACGAGGAGGCTCTCGAGAAGAAGAGGAAGAAGGAAGAGGCCGACAAGGAGAAGGCGTTGGGCACCGAGAACTACAAGAAGCGAAAGTTTGATGAAGCCATCGAGCACTACAGCAAAGCGTGGGACCTCTTTCAAGACATTACGTACCTCAACAACTTGGGTGCAGCCTACTTCGAGAAGGGTGACTACGACAAATGCATTGAGGCATGTTCCAAAGCTATTGAGGAAGGTCGCACAATCTACGCCGATTTCAAGCTCATTGCCAAGAGCTATGCTCGTATCGGCTCCGCCTATGAGAAGAAGGGTGACCTGGCCCTGGCTGTTGAGAACTACAACAAGTCGTTGACCGAGCACCGGACCCCTGACGTCTTGAACAAGCTGCGCCATGCCGAACGAGCCAAAACGGAAGCTGCCAAAAAGGCCTACGTAGACCCGGCCAAGGCCGAAGAGGCTCGCGAAGAAGGCAACAAGAAGTTCAAGGAGAATGACTTTCCTGGAGCAGTTGCAGCTTACTCTGAAATGATTAAGCGAGCCCCCGAAGATGCACGTGGATACAGCAACCGCGCTGCTGCTTTTATCAAGCTATTCGAGTTCCCAAGTGCTGTCGATGATTGCAACACAGCCATCAAGAAGGACCCCAAGTTCATCCGAGCATACATTCGCAAGGCTCAGGCATACTTTGGAATGCGCAAGTACTCGGATTGCGTGGATGCTTGTGCCGAAGCTCACCAGGTTGATCTTGAGTATCACCAAGGTGCAAATGCTCGCGAGATTGAGCAGCAGCAACAAAAGGCATTCGGCGCCATGTACTCTGCTCGTGACAACGAGACGGAAGAGCAAACGCGTGAGCGATTAATGAAGGACCCTGATGTAAGTACATGCGCAGTTTCTTTCCGAACTCTCATCTGGACACCCTTTTTTTTTTTTTTTTTTGTGCTGACCTAGTCGAACCTAGATCATGAATATCATGCAGGATCCTGTCATGCAGACCATCTTGCAGCAAGCCCAGTCCGATCCCATGGCTCTGCAGGACCACATGAAGAATCCTGGAGTCCGGTCCAAGATCCAGAAACTCATGGCTGCGGGCGTCATTCGAGTCGGTGGTCGATGAGCAAGCGAATTGGGGGGTTGATGGAACTGTATCGATACCAGTGTGTCTCAAGTTATTTACGATGTTAATGAAAAGAGCCATCTATTTTGACGTACGAAAAGGGAAATGGGAAGAATCAGTCGTGCCTGGTTGGTCTTTTGACGGCATCCGGAAGACAGACGGGTACATGTCATTCGCAACTAACAGCTGACCCTTCTTGATTCGTAGGCAACAAGATAAATCTCCCTACCTAGTTAGTTGGTGAGTGAGAGCGGTCATGTCAGGCCTTGCATGGTTCACATCTTGATGCAAGCAACCTTGCCATCGCCGGAGGGGGTTTGGCATATATATCAGATTGCGAATTGCCCTTTCAGCGGAACAGTAGGACTGCGTTGATGAATGCCGTAGCCTCTCCTTGCTTGATGCCATCCATGAAGGATCCAATCGTGAGACGCTGTCATTGGCCTAAACCGCAGTTTGTCAGCTACATGACACACTGTTATCCCTGATCATTCCCATGAAAGAATAGGTATAAATATGCTGATAAGAGGAGGCTTCTATCCCCTGCCTACTTGATGAGAATCAAGGACCTAGACATATTGGTTCTTAAATTAGGTTTGAATCTCGAGAAATGTACATGCACTGGCGGAGGGCTGCCGATTTTGGGGCCCGCGATAGGGTGCCGGGTGCCGGGTGCCGGGTGCCGGGTGCCCACGTGTCTGGTAGCACGTTTCGTCGGGTGGGCTGGTGTTAAAATCAGCTTGCAGGCCACTGGCCCGCGGTGGGCTTCCAGGGGCACGGTACCTAAAGTACAACATATGGAGCACTCCGTGCGTACTTGTCCCAACCTGCCTCGCTTGGATCTCTCAAGAAACCTGCTGAATCCATCAACAATCACTCTTCTGTTCCCGGACTGAGATGAATCGAAACAGCTGAGCCCTCATACACTCTGCCACAATGGATGGCATTGGTGAGGCAGCCAAGAGCGGTAAGCAGCCATCTTTTGTTTTTTGCAGCGTTACTGAGCTACCTACCTGCCTGGTACCTGAGGTAGTGAATTCTGTGCTGCGGCAGCCAAGTTGACATCAATTCTTTCCCACGCAGATTCACACTGGACCTCCATCCCCACGAACTTGCTGCTGGCCGAGCTGCAGCGTCGAAACACGGATGGCGAGAGACCACAGTGCGGTGGGATACAGCAAGGGCGGTACGACACAGTCGCGCACGTCTTTGCGTTGCTGTTGATCTTGGCGTTGAGCACTTTAGGTATGGATGGACCTTGGCTTTTTATCGATGCCTTTTCCATGATTCTGCTCATCTATATGCTTGGCCGCTGACGGGCGTTGCCAACAGCATGCGGGCTTCCCCTATTATCGCGACGAGCAACGACCGGGAGGTTTCGAAGGAACATCATCTTTTACTGCCAACATGTGGGGACGGGCGTATTGCTCGCGACCGCGTTTGTGCATTTATTGCCGATGGCCTTTGAGTCCCTGACGGATCCGTGTTTGCCGTACTTCTTCAGCAGCGGGTACAAGCCGCTCCCCGGCTTCGTTTCCATGGTGTCTGCCATTGTTGTTGTTGGCGTTGAATCATACCTGACCGCCAGGGGTGCCGGGCATTCCCACTCTCACACCCACCATTTTTTCGACCACGAGGATAGCGATGGGGACGGGGAGTTTCAGACGGTGCCACTAGACGACCACCCCGGCATGTCTGAGCAGCGGGCGAGGAATCACGGGCCAGAAGACAGAGCTCTGGACGATGGTGAGGCTACTCAGGGCCTTGTTGCTGGTGTTTCGCCATTGCCCGAATCAACGCCGGTCATGGCCACGGTCACGGCTGCCGCCACGGCCGCAGCCACGAAACGGCGCAAGTCTGACGACTCTGATTTCAACGACGGCGGCGATTCGGATCTGGACCTCGAGATGCACGAATTGCATCCCACCTCAGCCGATGGCGGCACTCATCGAAACAGTGGTGCTTACTCATCCCTGAAGAAGCCAAGCGTGACGGCGGGTGCGACGGGCCCTGTGATGTCGTCCCAGTCGCCCGAGGAGGTCAGACGCCAGCTGGTGCAGTGCCTCTTGCTGGAGGCGGGCATCCTGTTCCACAGCGTCTTCATCGGCATGGCGATCTCCGTCGCCACTGGCCCCGCGTTTGTCGTTTTCCTGGTAGCCATCAGCTTCCATCAGTCTTTTGAAGGGCTGGCACTCGGCAGCCGCATTGCAGCCGTTCAGTTTCCCAGAAACTCCATCCGACCGTGGCTCATGGTCCTTGCCTACGGCTTGACCACGCCCCTCGGGCAAGCCCTCGGGCTGATTGTGCACAACATGTACGACCCTGCATCGATGGGCGGCCTTTTGGTGGTCGGATTCATGAACGCCGTCTCGTCGGGCCTCCTGCTGTATGCTGGCCTGGTCCAGCTGTTGGCGGAGGATTTCCTGACAGAAAAGAGCTATCGCGTGCTCAAGGGCACGAGGCGTCTGCAGGCGTACCTGTGTGTCGTCGGCGGCGCTCTTTTGATGGCAGTAGTAGGAGCGTTTGCCTAACGTTCAAGGGCGTGGTTTGTTGATACATGTGCGGGCGCAGTGATGAATTCATGGTTTTTTTTTCCCCGGGTAGACTTTGTCCTTGTGGTCATGCGAGGGAACTGGCGTTTGGGCGATGGGAAAATGGGCATTTAACGACGTGTACAATATGGCGCAGAGAATAGAAGGTGCAGGACATGCAGCATGGGACCGTGAATTGGGGACGAGATTTCGAACTAAACCACCTGGACGAGTGAAGCTGACGGGAAGGATGGCATCCCACACGTCCCACCTTGCGTGAATGATGATGCCTTCTTGTTGACTCTGCTTGTGGCCTGCTCAGACTATGGGCCCCGAGCACGGTGCACATCTGTTCCATTTGACACGCCGACAAAACCCAGCAGGCCAAGCATCGCGCTCGCCGCGACGTGCGTCGCAGTGCAAAATGAATGTGCCCAGCCAGACAGACTTTCACAACCGTGTCGTCGGAGCTCCCCAGATGCGGGATGCATAGGCGCCCCGCGGCAGTGTGCCGTCACTGGCGAAACGACAGGACGCGGCACCGAGTACACCCAGCCCTACGCTGACGGCCGAAGCATCGAACCCACCTTTGTCACGCTATGGCTGCCAGCGGAACCTGCCAATCCTTCAACGGTGTTGTCGGCAACCCGTCCAGGTCGTTTCACTCGCCCGTCGCTGCCTCATCTCCCCATTGATTCCTGCCGCCTCCTCTCCCCAAGCCCCCGCATCGAGTGCTATCCGAGGACGACGCGCAGACGATGTGGTCGGCCGGCTTCACCGCCGCCCTGACGTACCTCTTCCTCGGGGCCAACCTGTTCAGGCGTCGGTCGCCGTATTTCCACGGCCGCGGAGCACCAGCCCGCGGATGGGCCAACCGCCCCATGGAGCTGGTCCAGACGCCCTGGGCGACGAGTCAAAAGGTGCGCTGCTCTCTCTCTCTCTCTCTCTCTCTCTCTCTATGCGCGTGTCGCGTGGTGCTTACGCCGCGTCGGCCTCTTCTACCAGGACGACCTCTTCACCACGGCGGCGACGCACATGGCCCTGCTGCACAACGCCATCATCCGCGGCTTCAACTCCATCTACCTGCAGGCGCCGCACGTGCAGACGGACGACGTGGACGACTTTGTTGCGTACTCGCTGGCCTGGCACAAGTTTGTCGTGTCGCACCATGATGACGAGGAGGACAGGCTGTTCCCTGATATGATTGGGGTGCTGGGGGACCATGCCATCTTGGGGGGGATGGCGGCTGAGCATGGTACGTACGTGTTTGCTGCTCGGGGTGTTGGCAAGACGAAAGCGTGTATGCAAGGGCAAGGAGAAGAAGGGGAAGAAGAAGAAGCAGCAGCAGCAGCGGTTTCGGTTTACAAAGCAAGAGATGCAAGCAGGCTAACCGAGAACGCAGAGTCCTTCCTCCCTGGCCTCAAAGCATTCGAAACCCATCTCACCAGCCGCAACGCCACCACCGGCCTCGCGGCCGCCTCCCTCGTCGCCATCATGGACTCTTTCAGGGACGACGTGCAGAACCACCTGCACCACGAAGTCGACGTCATGGCCGCCATGGCCGGCCACCGCAACGCCCCCGCCGCGCACACCCCCGAGGGAAAGCTCGCCGCGGACCGGCTCAAAAGGTGGGGCAAAAGCACCGTCACCAGGGCCGGGTACCGCGACGTGGTGCCCTTTTTCCTGCTCAACACGGACAGGACGTTTGAGCAGGGCGTGTGGGCGAGGTGGCCCCGGATGCCGGAGCCCGTCCGGTGGGCAATGGTCAACGTGGTGGGCATGTGGCACGGGCCGGCGTGGAGGTTTTCCAGCTGCGATTCTTCTGGATTGCCGAGGGGCTTGTATGCGCTCGAGAGGCTTGCGGACAGGGACGGGGCCGAGGCCAAGTCTGAGCTGTGAGGTCAGCCGCGGGGGGCGTGCAAAGAGTGGTGCGGGAGGGTTTACCGTGCGGTAATGTGTATGCGGCTCAGGCGCTTTGGTTTTGTTACAGATCAAGGTGGCAAGGGGCTCATGGTAGCCTGCTTGGAATTACGAGATGGACACTGCAACAGAATCAACCCCTGCATGTGTATAAAAGAGTAGGAAAGGACGAATAGGAGGGATGAATCGCCTTACAGATCCTCTCATCAGTGCAGGGCCGCCCAACAGGGTGTCACGGGGTGGTTGTTGCTTTTCAGGAGGGTTTCCATCAATCAGCCACGGCCATACGAGTCCTCCCTGGACTGGGCGTACAAAGCATGCCAGCCGTTGGTCATGGCCAAACTCGTCATCCTGAACAAAAGCCCTGGGTTGCTGTACGAAGATCAGTACCCCCGAGACTCCGCCGCGCGGAATCCAGCCCATCACCCAGTCCGAAAGCTGCTTTCTCCGCGGTCGCAGGCTTCAAGCGCGTGCTTTAACGCTTGGGCCGCTCTTTCTTCGCTCTTGGCAAACGGCCTGTTGAACATGTCGTGTAGAGGTCGTGCGCTGTTGGCGTGGTCGACGTCAAAAGACACGTGCGAACCGTCACCGCACCTACTGCGCGTCGTCAGAACCGCCAGGCGCAGCATGTCGCCCCCGATGCGCCGGTTGCGGTACCTTTGCCGCGTCGTCCAAGCGCGAATGACTCCTCGGCCGCCCCGGACGGAAGGAGGACAAGACGCCTTTGCCGCCGCCGCCGTCTTTGCGCGTCCGGGCGGTGCCGCAATTCGCAGCACCAGCGTGGCAATGATCTGGCCTCCGAAACGTGCTGCGAGGATGTAGTCGTCTTGGCCTTGGGGGCTGGCAATCCATTCCTTCCACTTGAAGCTCTCGGCCAACCGAATGTAGCTGGCTGTCAGGAGCCGCACGCCGGCCAGGTAGGCAAGAATCAGCCCGCACATCATGAGGAGGCCACTGCCAAAGTCGCCATGCGCATTGAGGCGGTAGATGGACGCGCAACCCGCAAGCAGCCCTGCGAGGCAGGCGGGGTGGGCGATGACGGAAAAGGAGGCAATTTGACGCTGTTGCGCGATGCTGTCTGCCACCAGCTTCATGGCTTCTTGCTTGTCGGCGTCCTTTGTCAGCATACCGAAAGATAATTCGGGCACGTCATTGGCGTCGCCTGCTTGGGTGGCCGGAGAGGTTGAGTTTGATTTCGCTGGCGCTTGGGCGGCCATGATGCAGGATGCATTGGCCAGCTCCGCGACTGCAGAGGCAAATTTCAGAGGTTGTGAGGACGAAGAGCAAAATCGACGACAGGAACTGATGCGCCGTCTGTTGTGGAGAAGCGTCAATTCAAAAGGTGGCGTACGGGGCGGCGTCACGGCTTGAGCCTTGTGCATGCACATGCACATACGCACTGTCAGAATGCACAGGGAAAATGCGATAAAATGCTTGATTGAAGGAACCAAGTCCTCTCTAAGAGACTTATGTTCCCAGCTATTTATAGTGGGATAGGGGGTACCCCTAAGGGCTTACTGATCCAGGGAGAACTCGGCATATCCGACCTCAGATATAACCGATATCCACATTACAGATAAGCCAATTTCCCTCTAATACACCCCCTCAGGATATACTTTCTCTAGGATATCCTGCTATATAGCTAAACTCAGTGCAAAGCAAGATAATAAGTAGAAATATTAATCCACTCAAAACGATATGCGCAAAATGACGGTACTATTATTGAACAGGCTACCTGTACTGTCGGAATCGCTGTCGCAAGGTGCCCAATTGGGCACATTGCGATGGATGTGCCGCGCACACCCGATGCGCACGATATGGCCACTTTGGCCCCTTTTGCCCCTTTACCCCTGAGCCCGGTAGGGCACGCGGGCAGCCCGGCCCGACTGCGCCGATGCACGTAATAACGGCATACGCACAAAAAGGCCATATCGTGTAATTACCCTCTTTTGCTTCCTTTCTTTCCTCTTTAGATAGTCAGTCATTAGTAAAGTCAATAAATCCTTTACTTGGTGACCTCACGGTACATAATACCACGTGCGCGACCCTACGTATAACTGGGTACCCCGAGTTTATATTAACACTGATTAGTAGTGATAACCACCACTTACAGGATAATTATATCCCGCAAAGAACGGTGTATTATAGATCAGCAAGATATTAATATCGAAGAGGCAGTTAAGCTTTCTTAGCTATGCTAACCAGAGGGAGAACGATTTATAACCTCTCCTTCCCCTCGTCTATTATAAGGAAGAAACTTACGCTAAATATTACGATATTTGAAGATACCCTTAGCATCTAGGAAAAACGATTTATAACCTCTTCCTATTCTTTCTTTCTTTTACTACTACGGTAAAAGCCCTTTCGAACCTTGCACTCCTTGCAAAAGGGAATCTTACACTCCTTGCAATACATCCCCCCCCCCCCTTTAAACCCTCACCTTAATACCATAGCCTCATCATCATCATCATCACAATAACCATAAGAGCTACCTAAGAGGATATAATGGTTTGCCTCACTCTTTAACGATAATTAGATTAACGCGGTAGAGCCTATCGACCCTAATAATGCCATAGATGTATAGCTATACAACCGTATCGCGTTCCTTATAGATACCTATAAGGAAAATACCTACCTAGATAATAATCTCTAGGAATAATTCCACGAGGATTATAGTGAGTAGAATGAAGCCCTATTCCGCCGTATTAATGCTCAGGTTTTACGGCAATTCCGCTTAATATTACGGGAACGTAGCGTATATATTGGAGTATCGGGTTCCCTAATAATACCAACCCTACTTAAATGCCTTCAATAACAATAGAATCTACAATAGCCTTAAAAGGAAGTAACCCGGCAATTTGCTCGCAGTATATTCCTATCCCGGCTTAACCCTACCAGGGAAACCTCACTACCCATCGGTAATACCGAGCAAGAGATACAAAGGCTTTAAAATACGCCCTTACACATACACATAAGGCCCTCATCATTATCATTACGAGCCCCCACAACAGTTGTGCGAATACCCTTACTAAGGCTCGCGTTACGGCTCTTATAAGCCCTATTAACGCTAAGGGAATTCGCAACACTAATAGCACGATTACAGTTATAATAACCTATCGTCCCCCCCTCTATATCGAAGAAGCATTATGCCCCTATGCCTGCCCCTATTGAAGAAGAAGAAGATAGGGGCCGGTCCTAATAACCAAAAGGGAAGACGCCTATTTATAATAGGCCGCTATTCGAAATAAGGGAAAACTCCTGCTATCAATAATAACATACAACAGCCAATAATTATAGCCCACAAAACCGACCCGATGAAATATATCGCTCTAGGGATTATACCCCTAGTAGGGCTAGCCGAGGCGGCTATCTTAATACCCCTCGAAGTCATAGTATACCTAATAGAGGTCGAGTTATAGGCCCCGATGATATACTTCCTTTAACAGAAGGCCCCGACGATAATAATACCCTCTAAGCCAACGCCGCTAATACCGCCCGTAATACCAAATATCGGGCCCAAACGCCTCATACGATAATACCAAAAATAGGCATAGCACCTGGCCCTTCCTGTCAATATTGGCCTACCTAGGCCGATGAACGGACCATTTTGATGGGAGGACCGGTAAACCTAGACCGACCCGAGTTATAAGATAACCCCGCAAGAAACCCCGCTAGCCTACCGCGAGGCAACCGATAAGCTATTCCGGAATACCCTCCGGAATACCCCTAAGGTTATACCCGAAAAGCCTATGTAGAGGCCGGGTTTGACCAAAAAGATCATTCCCGAACCGGGTTTAATAATGTATCTAAGAAGATATCCAACCTCTTACGAAGCTATTATATAGAGGATAGATATAGCGGCAAAATGGATGATTTTATTATACTAAAAGTCATCTCTTTTAAGAGTAAATGCCGCCTATTAGGATTGCCCGACTATGCATTCGCTAGAGCTTTTTAAATCATACTAATCGGCGATGCTAAGACCTATTACTTTGATAATATTGAATGCATTCGCGATACCCTCACTTTTGACGATATAGTCCGTAAAGTTAAGAGCCATTTCGAAAATAAAAGCACAGAGCAATTCTATTTGCACCATTAGAACAGAACAACACTCCAATCAACTATCGCGAAATATCCCGATAAGTTAAAATTAGAATGCCTTAATATCCTATTAGAAGAACTTTAACGCCTATATCATAGTCTTTTTCCCCCCTTTATAGCTAATACAGAGCTTCATCAGCAAGTGCTTAACGCTATAAGGGATACCCCTAAGTGTAGCTAGGCGCTATATCGATATGCCCCTACATTCGAAGGCCTCGCCGCTAACCTATAGCGATCCCTTTCCATCTATGAGACTACCCATATAACTCAATAGCATTATTTCCTTCAACAATAGCCTTAGCAACATCAGGATATTAAAGATATTAATATCGCTGATAATATAGCGTTATTCACAGATCGTAGATACGGTCAATCCCACAACCGGTATCAACACCCCTAACGATACAGACCCCCTCAACAGCAACAATAGAATCGCGCCTTTTTAGCTAGGCCTCGTTAAAAAAGATGCTTCGTTTGTAATAAATTAGGATGTTAGTCATCTAACTATACTGCCAAAGAGCAATAAGAATTAAAGGACCGATAGCTAAAGAACCGTTCCTATTGCAATTCTCAAGGTTACTATAAAAGCAGAGCCTTACTAGCTAGCTAGATGGCACAAGACTGTCTGCGACCTGTGAACTAATCTTAGTATAAATACTAGATTTTTCACCAAGTCCTAAGACTATACAAGTGCTATAAAGCAGGGCAAGTGTAAAGGCAAGGCAAATATAAGATAACCAGAAACGCAGGGAAGGTGGGAGTTAAGAGGCATATAGTGCATTAACAGACTCGATTGTGCTACCCTTCTACTATTTAGAAAGAAGGGGGAAAGCTATCCTATATATACACGAAGGAGGGGTGGGCCCAGGCATCTAAGGTAGCCAGTAAGAAAGCTCCCCGTAATGCTCGCTTTGCCACGTATATAATACGTCAGCAGCCCCACTATATCGGGCCTTTTCAACCACCCTAACCACCACACTAGTAACTAGTCACCGCACTAGTAACTAGCCACCACGCTAGTGACTAACCACCACACTAGTGGACTAGCCACCACGCTAGTAGGCCACCACGCTAATTTAGCAATGCCACACCACGCTAGTAGGCCGCCACCACGCTAGTAGGCAACCACGCTAATTTAGCAATGCCACACCTTTTTCAATAAGGCCTACCTTACTTGATATACAGTAAATAATCCACTGAAAATCCTTAAGGTAAAAGGCAAAGGCCTAAGGTAATACTACCATAAGTCCAAGAGGCGGTATAAGGGCCAGAAGGTTAGTAGGCCAGTAGGGCATAAGGCCAGCAGCCTAGTAGGCTACTATAGGATTTTAACACCCCCTCTGATTAGCTACTGTAGTAGCAAGCTAATCATATAAAGGATAGGGAAAGAAAATGCAGTAAAAAGTGCTAAGGAAAAACATAGGAAAAACCTTAGTAAAAATATGTTAGTATAAGTTAGCAGGCCCTAAGGCCTAGTAACTCGCGGAACCTAGTAAATTTAGGGCCCGGCAGTGGCTTTATAAGACCGTCAGCAGGCATACTATTAGTAGGTAAGTAGGTAATTTTAACCAAGCCCAGCTGTGCTTGCTCCCTAATATACCGGAATTTTAATAGTGTATACTTAGTGCGAGCATGCTGGTTAGGGTCATTAGAATTCGAAATAGAGCCCTGATTATCGCAGTATAACGGTATAGGGCGTAAAATATCGATTTCCAGCTTCTTATAAAGGTTAGAAAGCCACTGTACCTTACGGATAGTCTCAAGTAATGCATCAGATTCAGCTTCTAAAGTAGATAATACTACTAAAGAGGCTCGCTTGGAACGCTAGCTAATAGGACCACTATTAATAGTAGTCAAGAAGCCTCCAGTAGATTTAGAGGTTTCTTTACAGCCAGCAAAATCGCTATCAGAGTAAGTGGCTATAATAGGCTATTGGTTGCTTTTAGTAAAGCAAATAGCTAGATTCTCAGTGCCTTTAAGGTAACTAAAGCTGCCTTTTGCAGCATTTAGATACATATTAGTTGCTTTCGATATAAACCGAGAAAGGTATTGGGTAGGAAATGCTAGGTCGGGCCTAGTCATCATTATAAGCCACATTATAGTGCCAGTAAGGCTCTAATAAAGGCTCTGATCAGTAGGGCTAAGGTCTTTTCTACTAGATTCATTTAGAATCCCTAGTTAAAGTGGAATTAGCTGAGGTTTAGTATCCTGTAAGCCGAATTTAGCTAAAACCTCTGCTATAAATTAGGCTTGGTGTAGCCACAATAAACCTTCCTTCCTATTTCGTATAATTTGTACGCCTAGGAAGAAGGAAGCCGGACCACAGTCTTCTATAGCATAGACCTTATGAAATTTCCTTTTTAGCTGGTTAATATAAGTTATATTTGGACCAACTAATAGGCAGTCGTCAACATAAGTGACGATAAAGGTGCTGGTTTGCTTATTATAAAAGACGGCAGTATCAGAGGCTAAAGGTAAAAAACCTTTACTAGAAATCAGGTCTTTTAGCTGGTGTTGCTATTCGCGGGGTGCTTATTTTAGCCCGTATAGGGCCTTCTTTAGTAAAATAGCTTGCTTAATAGAGGGATTAAAGCCGGCTTCTTTAAGTAAAGTTAGTAGCCGTTGCCATTAAATATCAGACCAAAGCTTGCTATTACTATTAGTTAGTAGTAAGCTCTCTGTAAATTCAAGAAATCCATCAGGAATATCCATATAAATAGTCTCAGAAAGTTCGCTATTTAGGAAGGCGCCTATAAAGTCGATCTGCTCTATTTCCCAGTTATTACTAGCAGCCAAAGCCAGTATAACCCTCTAGGTAGGTAGAATAGAGGTAGAAGCATAGGTATGCTGAAAGTCCTTTCCTTCGACTTATATAAAACCCTTAACAACCAATCTAGCCTTATATTTTATAGGCTGATTATTGGCATCCTTTTTAACCCGAAAAACAGGCCTATTGCGTATAATTTTCCTATCAATGGGAACGCTAGACTTAGGAATAAATTAGAAGACTTTAGTATCCAATAGCTGCTCAAATTCCTTAAATAATGCCTTTATCCAAAGGTCTTTTTCAGGGCTTCGTAGTATATCCTTCCAGCTATTAGGCGTACCATTAGGGGCCTTTTTAGCTAGCTTACGCTTAGCTGCATAGTAGGAATCCCATATCAGGTGGTATAAATCCTGATTAGGGAATAAATCGGTAGGGCTAGTAGGGTCGGTAGGGCTAGCAGGTATAGCAGGGCCAGCAGGGCCAGTAGGGCCAGCAAGGTCGGCAGGAGTAAGGCTAGTAAGGATATCTATAAGGTCATCCTTTGCAGTAGCCGGGGACTATAATATAAGACGGTTATCCAAGGTAGCATTAGTATTAATAACGCTAGTATTAGTAGGGTCCGGCATGCTTTCTAGGTTATCCGGTATAACATTAGTATTAGTAATGTTAGTAAGGTTAGTAGGGTCCGGCATGCTTTCAAGGTCATCCAGTAAAATAGCAGGTTCTCTACTAGATACCCCCTCTGAACCTATATTTTGCCCTCTGTGAAAGTCTCCTTCTAAGCTATTAGAAATAGGGCCTATACCTTCATTTTGATGAATAAAGGTAATAAAAGTTGTTTTAGTAATAACCTTCTTCTTTAGAAGGTAGACTAGGTAAGTATTATTACCTAAAGTGGCAAGGAGCCTACCAGGCTCGGTACGGGGCGCTAATTTGCGGCTTTTTACACGCTTTTCGTATAGTATAAGCACTTCAATAGCTGCTCCAATGGCCCTAAGGTTAATAAGATCAGGGTAGTGCTCCGGCGTAATATGGTCATAATCCTTTAATAGCTCCTAATAGGGGCTAGAAGGTCTATTAGTAACAGCTATTATATTTACTAGCATAACAACGCCAGTAATTACAGCGGACCAGAGGTTAGATAGTAGCCTTGACCAGGCCATAGTAGCACATAGCCTATCAGCTATAACCCTAATAGAGCGCTCAGCTAGGCCGTTTTATTCGTAAATATAAGGGTAAGAGGTATTAAAAGCTATACCCTATTCAATAAGCTAATCACTAAGCATTTTGTTGATTTCATTTCCACCATCATAGTAGAATTCAACAGGCGTTTTACCATATCTGACCTATAGGCTCTGTATAAAGCTCTGTAATGCTTTAAAAACAATAGTGCCTTCCCTATTAGGCAGCAAGTAAAGCCAGCGGAATCGGGATTTTCTGTCCACTAATATAAGGGCAACAGGTCGTTTGTTATATGGCATAGGTGATATAGCAAAAGTATCACCTTCTATAATATCCAGGCATTTAGCTGGATTAGGTATCGCATCTTTAGAAGGTCTTCTAACCTTTTTAGCCTGGATACAGGCTAGGCAGCGAAAATCAGCATCTTTAACCTTATTAAGGTTAGACAGACCAGGGGTATTAGCACAGGTCTTTTTAAGTAGCTGAATACCTATATGCCCTAGCCGTATATGCTAAATGCCGGCTAACTGTAATAGCTTCTGATATTCTGTATCAGCAGTTACAGGGGCAGGAGTAAGGCTAGTAGCTACTACGGGATTTTCGCTAGTCGTAATAGCGGGCTCTTCGCTAGTCGTAATAGCGGGAGAGTTGGTAGTAGGGCTAATAGCCTCTACAGGTTCTTTACTAGTTGCAGTAGTAGGAATAGGGGTAATAGTAGTATCCTCAGGATCACTATAATTAGTAGGGTTAGTAGGGCTAGGGACCTTTACTATTATACTATTAGTAACAGTATAATGGCTGCAAGGTTGATACAGTAGTAGTGTGTCTATTCCTTTCTGTGGAAGGAAAAAGCCGTATTTTTCAAAATTAAAAATGCCGATGCATTTACAGCTTACTGACCAAAGCTGATTTTTAATTAATACCCCTTTAGCGGTATAGTGCTTTACACCGCTAATAATATTAATATCCAAGGTAGGAATATATAGGGCATTTTTGAGCTCTATAATACCCCATTTGGTGGGATTAACGCCCTATAGCACAGTAAATCGTGCCGTGCCCCAACTAGTAGGGGAAATAGGGCCACCACTAGTAGTAATTACCGGCTTATCATCCTTCTTAAAATGGTGAAAAGTGGTGAAATGCTTCTTATTATTAATAATATGACAAGTGGAGCCTGTATTATAAAGGAGGGCATCCTTAGGGGTCCTACCGCCTGATTTAGCACTATAGCTTATAGCTAAGGGCTGGTTATCAGTGGATATAATGGTAGAAGAAGAGGAATAGGATATATTAGTATCCTGGGTATTATAATTGCCTATAATAAAGGCCTCGACATCTTGCTGATTATTGCTAGAATCCTGTTTCTTCTTCTGTTGCTGCTTCTTTTTCCTATTATTAGTAGAATTATTCTTGCTATTATTAGTAGAAGCGGCATTAGTAGACCCTTTATTCTTAGAGTCTTTAGAAGCCTTAAGCTGCTTAGGGTTATTATTAGCAGCTACTTTATTAGACCCTTTAGAACGCTGTTCTTCTAGTAGGTCAACCATAAAATACTGGAGGTTAAATTTGCTGCTGTTAATAACACCCTGGGCGCTATAAGCCCTAATTATAGAGCGTTGGCGTTCCGTCTAGCGGGTAAATACCCCCTCTATAGCCTAAAGATACTGGTTAACTTGGTCGAAAGAGTCGATCTTGGAACCTAGGATTCTAAGGCGAGAAATATAGCTGTTAAATTCGCTATTAAAAGCCTCCAAGGTGCCCTTATAACCGGTAAATATAAGGGTGTGAAAGGTAGGGTATAAGTGTGCCTGCTGTACTTCTGGTGAGTGGTAATACTAGGCTACCAGTAAAAGGTAGGCTTCCTCTGGGTCGTTACACCAGTCTATAGCCTCTGCAGCTTCTTTACTATAGCTATTCTTTAGCATTAGTAGTAGAAGTGCCTGCTCAGACTCATCAAAGTGCCTTGTTATAGAAGGGTCGTTGACAAAATTAGCTATTTTAAAGGCCCGAAGTTGTATAGTAAGGGCCTGCTTCCACTGGTCGAAATTATAGGGGCTTTTTAGCTTTTGGGACTCCTTAAAGCGGTTGGCAGTCTTAGCTAATTCCTTAATAGCCCCATCACTAATTTGGTTGGTAATAGTTATTGGTGGCGTTGTATAAATAGGCTCTTTACCCTTATATTTTATAGGCGTAGAAGGTTGGTCAATTTCCATAACGTCAGCTTCACTATTATTATCTTTAGTGGTAGTCGTCTTAGTGGAAGGTCCAGCGTTAGTAGCTTTAGTAGGCTTCTTATTAGTAGCCTGGGTAGCCTGGGTATCGTTATTTTGCCTAGTAACTAAGCCCTGTATAAGGTCAGTTAGTATATTCATCTGAGATTTCATATCGTCCATATCTAGCTGTAGCTGTGCATTAGTATTAACTTTAGTATTGGATTTAGGGACCTTATAGGATCCTGACTCTGCTATAGTGGGCAAGAAGGGTTTAAAAATCCGTTGAAAAATGGTGCCGATAGTTGTAAAAACAGAGGAATAACTAGCTAAATAGCTAGCAAAATAGTCGAATAACTGGTAAAATAGCCGAGTAACTAGCTAGACAGCTAGTAAATATAGTGGCTAGTAGCCTACTATAAAAGGTAACCGCAGAATATAGCGGCAGGTCTCAATATAAAAAAGCACGGATGCCGTAGGCGTTGTGCAAGTCTGTATTATAGCGTTGGTATTCAAGGTGCTTATATGGTGCCGTAATATAAAGGTGCCGTAAGTGCCGTAGGTGCCGTAGGTGCCGTGGGTGCTATAGGTGCCGTAATATAAAAGGTGCCGTAAATGCCGTACCAAAAGTGCTATAAGTGGAAGAGTATAATAGGTGCCGTACAGTGCAGTAGGTATCGTACACTAGGTGCAAAGGTGTTATACAGTGGTATAGTATGGTAGATATCACACTATAAAATCCGTAGGTGCCGTAGGTTACGCCGAAAATAACGTAAGGTTACGCTAAAAGTGCCGTAAGGTTACGCCGTAAGTTGCCGTTAGGTACGCCGTTGATTGCCGCAGGGTAATACCGTAAGTAACAAAGGGTAAGCCAAAGGTGATAATAGGTAAGCCGAAGTTAATAAGGGTAAGCCGAAGATACTAAAAGATAGCTGTATTAGTAGTACTAATAAGCAAGAGAGACCAAGGGGTAAACACAAAAAGGTAGGGTAAAAACAAAGAAGTAAAAACCCGGGCTCATAACCTATTGCAATTCTCAAGGTCACTATAAAAGCAGAGCCTTACTAGCTAGCTAGATGGCACAAGACTGTCTGCGACCTGTGAACTAATCTTAGTATAAATACTAGATTTTTCACCAAGTCCTAAGACTATACAAGTGCTATAAAGCAGGGCAAGTGTAAAGGCAAGGCAAATATAAGATAACTAGAAACGCAGGGAAGGTGGGAGTTAAGAGGCATATAGTGCATTAACAGACTCGATTGTGCTACCCTTCTACTATCTAGAAAGAAGGGGGAAAGCTATCCTATATATATACGAAGGAGGGGTGGGCCCAGGCATCCAAGGTAGCTAGTAAGAAAGCTCCCCGTAATGCTCGCTTTGCCACGTATATAATACGTCAGCAGCCCCACTATATCGGGCCTTTTCAACCACCCTAACCACCACACTAGTAACTAGTCACCGCACTAGTAACTAGCCACCACGCTAGTGACTAACCACCACACTAGTGGACTAGCCACCACGCTAGTAGGCCACCACGCTAATTTAGCAATGCCACACCACGCTAGTAGGCCGCCACCACGCTAGTAGGCAACCACGCTAATTTAGCAATGCCACACCTTTTTCAACAAGGCCTACCTTACTTGATATACAGTAAATAATCCACTGAAAATCCTTAAGGTAAAAGGCAAAGGCCTAAGGTAATACTACCATAAGTCCAAGAGGCGGTATAAGGGCCAGAAGGTTAGTAGGCCAGTAGGGCATAAGGCCAGCAGCCTAGTAGGCTACTATAGGATTTTAATAGTTCCAACCGTACCGCCCCTAATAATAAGAAATTCCGTATTTTCCTATAGGAATATGAGGGGCCCGCCGACCAAAGCCTTAAGGATGCCGATTTTAATGATATTGTTAAAGATATCGAAGTCATAATGGCTAATGTTATACGGTGGGATGCAGAGGATACTGTCGCACCGCAAATTACAGCCACTCAGTATTTCCAAGCCCCCCTGCAAATAGAGGCATTACTAATTGAGATATTATAAGCCCTACAAGATGAATTATGCCGATATGCCTTCCTATAAATTGACCCCTTCCGAATGCCCTCACTAGACCGTAATTCTGCCTTTCTAGAAGAAGAATGCTATAGTAACTACACCTTCCGCGGAATCCTACTAAATACCGGCGCTTCCGGCCTATTAATAGCAGGCCTAGGTCAAGTAAAGGCCCTGATGAGATTGATGAGGACCCTAACTATCGAGGCGACTAACAAAAAGCACACGGTGAACTTCGGCGCTAGCTCTGCCACATCTTCCGGCATATTAAATATTCCGACGATATTCGGTAATATCCCCTTCCACGTCCTTAACAGCAGCACCCCCTTCCTATATTCTATTACGGATATAGATAGGATAGGCGTAAAGCTTGACAATATTGATAACCTGTTAATCTAAGGGGATATCAAGGTCCCAATTATCAGGAAATGGGGACATCCATAGTGGACTCTCAATGCCACGGATACTGCAGCCTTCTATTTATCGTCACAGGAAATCCATTAGCTTTATCGTCGATTCAGGCACCCCTCTATCAATAGGCTCACCAAATTGCTTCAGCGGGCTAGATATAATAATAATATTAACCGCAATATCATCAAGAGGATCACCCATATATGCCATTAATGCCAGATAAACGTAAAGGCACTTAGCCGATTCAAATTCACACTTAAGGATGACGATACTAGCTAATTCAACTACGAAATTATTGTCGATATCCTTCATATTAATAATTAGCCGGTATTGCACGTTATAGATGCCGCAACAAGCTTCCAGGCAGCTAGATTTCTTGATCTATAAAGGCAGAAAGCCTACGATATTTAGAATGCCCTCAAGGAATGCTAGATAGATACGTACCTCGGCCCGCCGGATTAGATTATTCATAATACTAGCCCTAATTTCGCCTCCGCTGAATTCCATTATAATACCCGGCTTCTATCTATCAATATAGATGAAATTCCTATAGAAGCCCACAATAGCATTAGCAAGGTCGAAAGATATCACGCCCTATTACGCTAAGCCTATACCATTATTGATAACGAAGTAGGCGACCTAATAATAAAGGAATAGAAATTACAGCTTGCTATAAAGGCTATCAACGATTCCGCTAGACCTAACGGTCTAGTGCCTACGTTATTGGTCTTTAGGGCATATCCTCGACTCACAGACGATTCACCCCCTAACTTATCAGTATCACAACGCGCCTTAATATTACGAAAGGCCACTAATAAAGCTAGGAAATGCCTCGCTAAGCGATAAGTTCATGATGCCCTCGCCTAATGGAACGGCCCAGACATACGGCCTATCCACCGACTACCCCTACAATCTGATGTATGGGTATAGCGAGAGAAAGGTGGCTGGCATAGGCCGTACCGGCTAATCAGCCTCGATAGTAAGACTTATATTATATAAATACCATATGGCCCCGTTAAATTCCGGTCAACAGTCGTCAAGCCATATAACCACGACCTTGACAGTAATCCTGCTGCTGACGATCCTAAAGATATCGTCTATACCGAAAGCCCGGCCCATCCCGGCAGGCTAGAAGTCAGGATACTAGCTGCAGCCGCACCTCCAGCCGCGATAATACCTACAGCCGCGGCATTATCGTCGCCAGCCACTGACCCTAATCAAGCCAGGCTAATATCACCAATAAGGGTGGTATCCGACGTTATGATCAATAAGGACCAAGAAGAAGCTCTTATTAACGCTATAGCTTCTAATACCATTATTAATATATCTTTCCTAACCGCGAAAGAGCAAGCCGACCTATAGCTTACTAGCTAATTACGCCAGGAAGGGAAGATCACAACCCTTAGAGCCCCTTTCGAACAGTCTAACCGTACAGAGATAGAAGCGTTATAGGCCCGTAATATATTCCGATTTATTACCTTTAATATCGGTAAACATAGAGCCTAACGCCTCTTTAACTTACGTATAGTACGAGAGATTAAAGGTAAAGGCACGGATATACTATACGAGAAGTCTAGGCTTATAATATAAGGTCATAGTAATAACAAGAAGCAATTGATATTGACTCAGTCCCCCATAATCCAATAGGCTAATCAACGGTTACTTATATCATTAGCACCATCACTATAACGCTCTCACAGCTTATTTCTCTGGATACATAATATCACACAAGCTTATATGCAGTCATCAACTACCCTCAATCGGTCGATCATCGCTAAGCTACCTAAGCAAATAGCCCACTAATACCCTAATAATACTATCATGGAAGTGGTGAAGCCACTATACGGAATAGCTGAGGTAGGCACCCACTAGTAGGCGATATACTTCCGGCACTATCGCGAGAAGTTAGGCATAACTATATCAACCTATGACCCCTGTTTGCTGATATCCACCGGTAATAACGATATTGACCGTACTGACGCTCCTGACCGCGATATTACCATATACTTCGGTATCGTAGGTATGTAGACTGACGATACCCTCGGCCTAAGTAATAATGCCTTCTTCCAACGGGAAGAATTGGAGCTTACTAAGGCAGGCTTCAACGCCAAGCCTAAGACGAAGCTATTACTAACTATACCCCTAATATTCAACGGATGCATACTAACGGCCACTTCCGACGGCACAATGACGTTATACTAGAAAGGTCAAAACAAGAAGATCGCAACCATCGATAAGAATGCGCCTATAGCATAGCGTAATTATATCGAATAATGCGCTCGCGGCGCTTATGTGGCTACGGTCTGCCAGCCTGAGGCGTCTTTTGACCTATCTATCGCAGTACAATACTAGCAACCTGACCCTAAGGATATCGCGAGGTTGAATAAGCGCCTTCAATAGCAGCGTGATAACCAGGATCGTGGCTTGCGGTATATCAATCTGGCCCTTACTACAGCCAAGCTCTTTATATTTGTTGACGGATCCTTTGCCAACAATAAAGATTTAAGCTCCCAGATTGGTTACGTGATTATACTAGGGAATGAGGCAGATACTGCAAATAATGCCTTCTAGATGACCGGTAATATTATTACTTATAGCTCTACAAAGAGCAAGCGGGTAATGCGCAGCGTACTCGCTTCGGAGCTATATAGTATGGTGCAAGGGGTCGATATTGCATATGCGATAGGCACGACCCTTAATATGATTACCAGTAGGCTGGGATTGCCGAAGATCCCTATAGTTATATATATAGATTCGTTTTCGCTGTACGAATGCCTTATTAAGCTAGGTACTACCAAGGAAAAGAGGCTTATAATAGATATTATGGCCTTATGATAGTCATATGAGCGCCAGGAGATTTATAAGATCCGTTAGATCAATAGAAATGATAATCTCACCGATATAATAACTAAGGGAATGCCTAATAAAGCCCTTAAGACCTTTATCGACCGAAATCAGGCTGTTATACGTGTGGAAGGGTGGGTAAAGAGGCCGGTCAATATCTGATTGCGTTTGGAAGGTATTAGTGATATGATAGGTGGCAAGTGTGTGGATTTTCCTATGTTCAATGTTGTGTTATTTTACTGTGTTTACTACTGCCCCTTTTTGCCCCTTTGTTTGGCTGCGATATTCATACCGGCTATACGGTATGATGCCGGCCGCGCGGCGCAATAGCGTTATCGCCGGCATAACCTGCTGAGACTGCGCCGCACTTTTCTTTCTATATATGCGCCTTATATCCTAGCGATTCTAATATTTGCTTCTATAAAAAGAGAAGCTGCTAGTGTCGGAATCGCTATCACAAGGTGCCCAATTGGGCATATTGCGATAGATGTGCCGCGTACACCCGATGCGTATAATGTAGCTACTTTGGCCCCTTTTGCCCCTTTACCCCTGAGCCTGGTAGGGCATACGGGCAGCCCGGCCCGACTGCGCTGATGCACGTGATAATGGCACACGCATAAAAAGGCCACATCGTGTAATTACCCTCTTTTGCTTCCTTTCTTTCCTCTTAAATAGTTAGTCATTAGTAAAGTCAATAAATCCTTTACTTAGTGACCTCACGGTATATGATACCACGCGCGCGACCCTACGTATAACTGGGTACCCCGAGTTTATATCAACATGTACAGGGGTAAATTGGCCCAATAGCATATATATAAAGTAAGAAAATAGTAATAAACCGTAAATTCCAATTTTCCATAGGAAATAAGTGCAGCTATTAAAAAGCCCCTTTTAATCTGATTTTTCAGGGCATCTTTTGATCCTTATGAGGCTCTTCCTTACCACTAAAATTAATATCGTGAGATTGCGGTCCGGCATCGTAAGATCCCTTTAAAATAACGAGCCTAAGCTACTAACGGAAGATTTTAAATTTCTAGCCTATTAGGGGCTTTATGAAACCGTTAGCAACTATATTGCCTATTAGAACCTACGTAATATCGATCGTTCCTTTCTGAACCTCCTAGTGCAACTAATAGTGATAAATATCTATATAATAAAGCCGTATTATGAGCTTAAAGAATTCCTCTTTTAACAAGCGAATAGTCTAGATATTGTCGCATTAAATTATAGGGATATTAGTATATAATTAGAGCCCAACTTCCTCGTATAATCTCTTAAAGGCGATAACCTCTTTTGCCGTATAAAATATCATAAGAAGCTCTACCTCTATTAATGATATCGTAATAGTATCCTATTAACCCGATTTATATATAATCGGGCCGCCAAAAAGCTTAATTATATAGCTCTAACTGCTTCGTCGCGTTATAATATCATCGGCATAGGATGTATTAAAAAATACCTCTATTTCTGCTATATTAGCCCGGAATTCTATCGCGGTATTCTTCTATATATAGCTATAGTCGAGTGCCTTCCTTATGGCTTATAAATAGTCTAGACCTGGATTTTAAAGGAATCTTAATAGCTGCAATCTAATATAACCTAGTTCAGGCCTTATAATTATAATCGGATATACTAACGAGCCTACTATCGATTGGTATTACTTTATATTATATAGTTTAGCTATCCTATTGAATGCCTTAAGTCTTATAATATACAGTAGGTGCTCTAGAAGGCGGTCCTTAGCATTATTAAATGCGGTAAGGTTATATTTTATTGCTAGCTTATCGAAGTAAGCCCTCTATATGAGCTATAACTTTCCGGCCGTGCGGTTATAAATAACTTCAATTGCTAAGAACTACTATAGCTCGCTGAGATCCTTAATCTTAAATACTGCTATTAATACCGTATAAAACGATTCGAATGCCTCCATCTATAACTTATAATAGAGTATAACTAGGTTATTAATATAGAAGAATATAATAAGGAAGCTATTAATAAAGATATAGAGGTCCTTATAGACCTATTTAAAGCCTCATTACAATAGGAATTATAATAACTCTTTGAACTATAGTAGTAAAGACCTTCGAAGCCCGTATAGGGTACATAATAACCTAATGAATATAAAACTATTATAGAATCTATCGGGTTATTTGCAATAGATGGTCTTATTAAGTGGTGTATTAAGAAAGGCCGTAACGAAGTTATATTAGTGTATTTCTAGGTCAAAGAAGTATATTAACGCTATAAGAAGCCGAAATATATATACTACAAACGCCACTGCCCGGGTATTATAAAGATCATAGGGTTATTAATCACTATAAACGCACAATCGTGCCTTATAACCGGTGAGATACCTATTTTGGTCCTATTTATAGGCAAATACCTACTTCAGGTCTAATAGCTTAATCCAAAGGTTAATAGATAAATTATTTCGTTAAATAATATACCTAATCTCCCCGTTTATAATCTTTAAATATTCTTCTTTCGCAGTAGTAATAAATTCCTTGCATTTAAGGTGCTTCCTAAGCTCCCTCTATATCGCCGGCTCCTTAGGCATATTCGTAATATATAGTACCTCTATTATAGCTAAAGGCTTCGCGATAGAAGCTGCGAAAATATCATAAGCATTTCCTTTAAGCTTTATAAAGAATATATTATTAAAGGGAGCAATCGGCTTAAGTTTATCATTAGGCTTAGGCAAAAATAATAGGGATAATAATATCGCTTAAATGATAGCTTCTTTAGGGTAGTCTATAACCTTAAGATCAATTTCCATTAGTTAAGGGGTATCGTTAGTAGCTTTATTTTATGCCTCTAGTGCCTATTCAATAATAGGATCGTTAGTAAAAATATTTTCAATCGAATTCCTAGATAATATAAGTTTAAAGTCGTTAATAATAGGTATTTCTTTAATATTACCAATAAGGCTATTTAGGGCCTCTTTCTATTATTTAGAAATCGGTAAGTAGCATTTATCTTAATAAAAAACGGTCTTATCGAATATAATATAGCTAGAATTAAATTAGCAGCTTCTTTTTAACGAAAGCACCCAAATTAGGTACTAAATGGTCGAAATATAGCCTGCTAAATACCCAATATAAGCTCTTTAATTAAGCTTTAGACCTTTCTGCAATATCCTATCGCGAGTCATTATAAAAGCCTTATATCTATAGGCATAGAGGTGGTAAATTTATAGATAAATATCTACCGGTAGGTATTTCTAGGCAGGCTTATTATTATAGAGCTAAAGTTAAAGCATTTAAAGAGGTGACTTTTAGTTATTATAAGGTCTTTCCGACTTCTTAGGGCTTCAATTTAGTAAATATACTACTATTTCGGCTATAATAGGCCATAACTCCTTAGGAAAGCCTGCTTATATATTAAGAAGGGCTATCTTCGTCTTTAATACCCCCCTAAAACGTTCAGTATAACCATTCTAATATTAATAACTAGGGCTTGAATTTCGAATTATAATACCTTTCCGCTTAGCTTCTTCCCGACTATTACTAGTCTAGAATGCTATTTTGTTATTAGAGATAATTATCGCGATCGCTATATTATATAGGCGTAAAACCCGATTCTTAAAGATTAGCCAGCATTTAGGTAGGTTAGTCTTTCTAGGTATCGTGAAAATACACTTTATTCCTATGAATCGGCAGGTGAATAATGCTATATATTTATTACTATTGAAAGTAGTAGCTTATAGAAATAGATCGAAAGAGACTACTTTAAAAGGTTCCTAAGGTATTAAAAGCTCGTAAGATAACTATAATATCTACTTTACGATTTTTATACTACTATAAACCTCACAATTCGAAGCTTCTTTTTCCTTAGGCATCTATAATATATCCTTAAAGATATAATCTATTAAATCCCGACCTAAGTGCCCAAAATGCATATACTAGATAGTATGAGGCGTTTTTATTAAAGTTTTAGGCTGGCGATTATCTCCTCGAGCTAAATAGGCTTTATTAATAATTAAGGCTTTATTTTAAGCCCTTGTGATAAATTCATCTATAGGTATATCGTTTCTACTATTTTAATAGAGGATATAAGGCCTTTCTTCCACCTAAAAAACTTAAAAGATTACTTCTTATTAATTATTTTTCCGTAGGTAAATTTTATCGACTTCGTTATTTTAGAATAATCCTTTATTTCTTATCTTTTTTATAGCGAGAAGATTCGCTATAATCGTCGGATTATATAGAATATTAGTAAAAGTAATAGCCCTTCTATCTTATAATATAATTTAAATAGAGCCAATACCGAGAACTTTTAAAATACTATTATAAGCATTACAAACGAGGTGCTTATCGATATTATAGTCGATATTAGTGAACCACTTTATATTATTGAAAATATGCATTAAAGCGCTACTATTAAGTATAATATAAGACTTCAAAAGGCCTAAATTATCCAGGTAAGTTCCTATAGAAAGAATAGATATTGTAAATACCTTATCTTTCTTTTCTTTCTCTATTAATCTATCTTCTTCCTTATTATTATTATTATTACTTTTGCCTTTACCTTTGCCTTTATATTTATCTTAAAAGGCTTTAAACGCATTTTATACCTCTTTAGATTCTTTTTTTATCTTTTTATATATAGCTTCCTAGCTTTTCTTACTAATCCTATCTTTTAAGTAATTTAGAGCCATCGATAGAGTCAATATCTAATAATTCTTATAATAAAGCCCCTTTACTATATAGGGCTTACTATAGTATTTATAGGTCTTTTTCTCTACCGAAGATAAAGCTAAAGCATCACTAGAAGCGGCTTATAATAAAGGTTTAGTATTATTAATCATAAATGCTATATAACTATTGCTAATTTTCCCTTTTTCTTCTAGCTCTTATTTCTACCGAATATATTTAACAGTCGTTAGAAAATCGAGATATTTATTCTATTCCTATGCTTTTACTATTCAATTAAGGATTTTTTCCTTAAAGGTAGGATACTTTTAATAAAAAGCTTCCGCTAGCTATTTAATAGGCGTATTCCTATTAATAAAGATCGAGTCTATTCGCATTAATTATTTATATAATATAGAGATTTCGTTAAACTATTCCTCTATATTATATCTTGCGAGGTTATACCGTATAGCCTGCTTGAATTTTTCTTTAAGGTATTCCTAGATAATAAGCTAAACCGGTCGTATATATTTTATTAAGTATTGAATTTTTCCTCGAATGTTCTAATCGCCTGCTACTAATATCTTATAGCTAGGGCTTAATATTGATTCAAACCATACCGTATATACTCGAAGGTTCCGACTAAATATTATATAACGGTCGTTCTAAATATTATACCAAATATTAGCTTATTTCATCTATTCTGCAGTACTAATACCACTAGGGCGTTATATCGGCTTAAAGTAGTGGTTTTCTTTAATATTCTCGACTTACTATAGCCGGATTATTCTTATTCTCACCGTTAGTACTACTAATAATGCCTTAGCTGCCGATATAGCTTTAGTATTTGCAGAAGGGGCACGATCTGCAGCTTCTATTGATGAATCTGCTATTACTATAGATATTAGTATTAATGCTGATGCCTACGTAGAATAGATAGGTTTATCTAATTCCTATACCGGCAGAAGGGGTATATTTAGTATTTCCGAGCCCTTAGGATTAACGAATATCTAAATATCATCATCTAAAGTACGCTTTTAAATATAATTATACTAGATATCCCAGTCATATCGGGATATCAGCTTAACTGCTGGTTTAGAGCTATCATCAGTAATAGTACCCATTTTCGCTAATAACGATATTTAGGGCACGAATTGATCTAACGAAAATAGCGATCAAGATATCGATTTATTAGATTAAAGGAAATATCGCGACTTTCCGTAATAGCCTCCTTTTTGATTAACAAGGCCATATAAGTATATCAGTAATAATGCTTTTAACGGATTCAAAGGGGAATCCTAAGCTTACTCAAATAGGATCCGGAAAATAGTGGCTTTTACAACAAAATAAAGATAATAGTTGATCTTAAGGCTAGGCTATAAGGTAAGGGATAACAATAAGGTTTTATTGTGATATTTACGCAATTGCTACCATATCAGAATGCATAGGGAAAATGCGATAAAATGCTTGATTGAAGGAACCAAGTCCTCTCTAAGAGACTTATGTTCCCAGCTATTTATAGTGGGATAGGGGGTACCCCTAAGGGCTTACTGATCTAGGGAGAACTCGGCACATCCGACCTCGGATATAACCGATATCCACATTACAGACAAGCCAATTTCCCTCCAATACGCACACATACACATATACATGCACGGAGGGGTGGCGGAAGTGGAGGAGGGAAAGAGTGGGAGATTCTGAAGTTGGAAAGGGCGACCGACAGGGTCAGCCAAGTCTACAATATCCCTCAATTTCAAGCACTAACATTCAAGCAACAACAAATCTTCAGAAAAGAAAGAAAAAAATACCGGTTTGACTACGGAGTATTATGACCTCCTTTCGCCAGTCGGCCATGTCCCTCGCCTCGCCTCGGCTCGTTTCATCTGTTCCCTATCGATACCGTCCAGAGACTTTCTCGTAGCCGTTTAGCAGCTCGCAAACGTCAACAGCATCAACTTTAGCACGCAGCTCGGTCGCCAAATCAGGAGTCAAGTACCAACTCCCGCCTGAATGGGTCCATCAGGAAATGTGTGCGTATGGGCGCCACCGTATCGAACATTCTTCTGCAGCCACCCGAAGCAGCATCGAAACTTTCCGCGGTTAAATCGCCAAGATAGCCATCCATGTTCCTGTCCAAACGACCACATGCAGGTACCCAACTCAGTTCCGCAGGCAACCCTGAAAATTTACAACGTGTTTCTGCCCCGCTTCTCTGATTGGGCCTCTTTGGAACGGCACTTCTTGTCCGAGTCGTTTGACGTTCAAACATGAGACTTTAATCATGCAACGCCGTGGTAGCAAAAAGCCAAAAAAAAAAAAAAGCCAGCAAAAAAGAAGCAAAAGGCCGAGTATCGTAACGTCCTCGACCTTTACGCAGCGCTCAGGTCTGTTAATTACCTACGTGGTTCGAGTTCGAGTGGCCTTTTCGCGGCTTGTCCGACCCAGGGGATTGAGGCATTGATTAACGACAAGATCGGCAATTCTCGTCTACTTGGTACTGAGCGTGGCATACCCCCTGCTTGCCAGTCAAGAATCAAGTGCGTGACCTTATCTGGTCTCTTGTCTGGACTCTGGTCTCTGGACTCTACCATGCGCACAAAGAGTCCCTTCACTCCCATCGAGGGACACGGAACTTACTCTATGCGCCTTGCAGCCATGACCGTTCGCATGCATATCCTATTTCATTCCCTCTGTCCCTCGCCCTTCGGCAAACTGCTCCTTTCTTTCTTCTCTCCCTTCGCGTCATTGCTTCGGGCTGTTTGATTTGCCCTCTCAATCCTGGCTCGTCATAAACAAGACGATTCATGATCAACAACAGGTGTCGACAACAGAGACCATATGGCTAGAACCAGCTTCGCCGAGCCGGCAGTCGCTGTCGCCAAGTCCCCTGGCGGCAACAGTGCTTACCACAACTTCCACAATGACTTCTTGCATGTTGCTGACCTCAACGAGCGCCGTCGTCTAGCCTTGGCTGAGGTTGACAAGGCTCCGTTTGGCTGGTATCATGTTCGTGCTTGTGTTGTCGCTGGCGTGGGCTTCTTCACCGACTCCTACGACATTTTCACTGCTTCCCTCTTGACCCTCATGTTGGGAATTGTTTATTACCCTGGCGTCGGCAAGATGCCCACCAGCTCCGACACTGCCATAAAGCTGGCTACCTCTGCCGGTACCGTCGTCGGCCAGCTGGGTTTCGGCCTCTTGGCCGATGTCGTAGGTCGTAAGAAGATGTACGGTTTGGAACTTGTTGTCATCATCTTTGCCACAATTGGCCAGGCCTTGACCAGTGGTTCTCCTTCTTGCAATGTCATCGGCCTCGTCATTTTCTGGCGCGTAATCATGGGAATCGGCATTGGCGGTGACTATCCTTTGTCGTCCATCATCACATCCGAGTAAGCTTGAAAACTCCCAGTTCGCAAGCAACTCCTCATCAAGTCACGCACGACTCGATTCAGCTGACTGGTGTAGATTTGCCGCTACTAAATGGAGAGGTGCCATGATGGCTGCCGTCTTTGCCATGCAAGGTTTGGGTCAGCTTTGCGCTTCTCTTGTCATGCTGTTTGTCACACTTGGCTTCAAGCATTCTCTATCAGGAGCCAGCGAGGTCAAGCACTGCACCGGCGACTGCCACGTCGCTGTCGATAGGATGTGGCGCACCCTTATTGGTTTCGGTGCCGTCCCTGCTTGTGCAGCTCTGTACTGTCAGTTGAAACATCATCTCTCCCATGTCTCGATTCCTTCGCTGACCCCCATTGCTCACGTCCCCAGTCCGCCTCACCGTACCTGAAACACCAAGATACACTTTCGATGTCGCCTGCGATGTAGAAAAGGCCCATAGCGACGTCAAAACTTACATCAGTTGCCACCCTGAACCTGGAGCAGACACTTTTCCTCGCGTTGCTCCTGCCCAATCCGGTAACGGGGTCCTCGAGGTCCCCAAGGCAAGCTGGCGAGACTTTGGCCGCCATTACTCCAAACCCAAGAACTTGGGTCTGCTTATCGGTACTGCTGGCTCGTGGTTCTGCCTCGACGCCGCCTTTTACGGTCTTTCGTTGAACAACGCTGTCATTCTCGAGGCCATCGGCTTCACCACCGATGCCAAGTCCCTCAGCAGCGTCTACCAGCTCATGTACAACACCACTGTTGGCAACTTGATTATTGTCCTGTCCGGCGCTGTCCCAGGATACTGGGTGTCTGTCGCAACCATTGATACCCTTGGCCGCAAGACTATCCAGTTGGGCGGCTTCATTATCCTTGCCATTCTTTTTGTGGTCATGGGCTTCGCTTATAGCCACCTTGGCAAGAACGGCCTTTTGGCCATTTATGTTCTTGCCCAATTCTTCTTCAACTTTGGTAAGCGTCTTCCTCGTCTGAGGTTCGAAATGTCTGACCAGCCTCTGCACATGTCCTTGCTGACTCGTTCCATCTTTACGACAAGGCCCCAACACCACCACCTTTGTTGTTCCGGGGGAAGTCTTCCCCACCCGATACCGATCCACTTCTCACGGCATCTCCGCCGCCTCTGGCAAGATCGGATCCATTATCGGCCAGGGTGCTATTTCCGCTCTCCGTACCACGGGAGCTACCGCCACCGACGCCGAGCCCTGGATGGATCACGTCATGAAGATTTACGCGCTCTTCATGTTGCTGGGCTGCTTCACCACTCTCCTCATCCCGGAGACGAAGCGCAGGACGCTGGAAGAGCTTTGCAGCGAGGACGACTGTGCGGTGATCCACGCTAGCCGCGGCTCAAAGGCCACCGAGGAGTATGAGCTAGTCAAGAGGGGCTGAATTCCAGCTCCGATGCCAGACAGGAGCAGCTTGCCAAGATGGCCATGGCCCGAATTCCCACCGTCCAAACTCTGTGGTCAAACTTTTTTCCTTCCCAACCTTTTCGCCGGCAGGGCGTTATCTGATGATGCATAATCTGGCCGAGTAGAAACGTGTCAGCCAGCCTTGTTGGACGAGGCCGTATACACAAAAACATACCTTGGCTGGTGGGGCGACGTAGAGCGTCGCCATGTCATGGATGCTAGTGTTGGGCAGGCAAATGCTGACTTTGACGAGAATCCCTTGCCAGAGCACTCACTTTGACGAGTACCCCCTGCCAGAGTAGTTGCTCGCCTTGTAGATGTTAAGCAGAAAGCGTGGGACAAATAAAACGGGCGAGCGGTAATGCACACGCCAATACTGACGCAGAGGTATTATATATATGTATATGTATATATTCGTGAGCAAAGCAGTCATTACGTGCACCAAACAGTTCCAGTCGCCTGCGCTGCAAGACAAGGCGCAAAACAACATGACCAAGGGATATATAAAAACGGAAGCGGAACAAGGTGGGAAGCGTCCCCCGTCTCAGCTGCTCTCGCCAGCAGTCTTTGCCTGCACAACCAGCAGATCTGCCCTCACGCCACCAGCGACAAAGCTGCCCGCCAGACTACCCAGGCACGTGCGCAGGTCGTCTCTCGACTTGTGGACGAGCTTGCCCTCGTCTACGTGGGCGCCATCTCTGCGACCAACGACTAGCAGTTTCGGACCGGCCTTGGATTCCGGCACGTCTGACTCGGTCTCCGATGTGGCGTACTGCAGGAGCTCCTCCATTGTGGTGTGGCCCGTCGCAGTCTCAAACTTGACGCGGGACGCCACGCTCTGCGGCAGTCGGCTCGAGGCGTTGTCGACGGCGTCGTCGTCGGCGGCGGCCGAGGCCGCTGCGCGGAAGATCTTTGCTGTCGCTCTCGACTTTTCGCAGAGCTGGAGAACCAGTCGGAGGGCCAGCCTGTCGTCCTCACCGCCAAAGTACACGAGGAGTATGTGATACGGCTTGTTGGCGGCCGGCGCGGCGGGCAGGTCGTCCCTCAACGCGCCGAACGAGTAGGTGCGCAGGAGCTTGGAGCGCTCGCCGTTCTTGCCCTTGCTCTCGACAGCGGCGGCGGCGGCGGCGGCGTCGCCGCGGGAGAAGAAGACGGCCACGTTGCTATCCTTGAGCTCGAAGACGGACCTGACAAACGACCCGTACGACGACCCAATCTTGTCGTCGATGGAGGTGGAGGCGAGGACCTGCGCGTCGCCCATGGCGCCCGTCTCGGTCCAGGGAACGAGAACGAGGTCGGACGACATCTTGGCCGATTTGGTGGCCAGGGCTTCGGCGAAGCGGGATTCCGGCATGATGGCCACCTCCCCGGAGGCGGCGAGGTTGTGCAGCTGCCCGACGGTTCGGAAGGTGTTGACGACGGGATCATGGCGACTGTAGTCATCGACTTGGGCGACGGTCATGACGGAGGAGTCGCGATCGGTGAGCTGCAAAAGGCGGATTCCGTGCGCCCAGACCGTCTTTTCCGCCGTTTCGGCTGGGCTGGATGCGTCGGCGACGGCTTCGTCCGCTTCCTTGGCCGTTGCAGTTTCGGGTTGGGGTGGCGACTGATCGCCAAACAAGGCCAGGAGCTGCAGGAGGGAAGGCATGTTGTCCAGCCTGAGGTAGACGAGGAGGCGGTTTACCCTCTCGACAGGGGCTGGAGGTGCCTTGGAGTCGCTGGAACGAGAAGCAGTGGAAATGGGGGCGCCCGTGTCCCAGTCGATCTCTCCTCGCTTCCAGGCTTCGATTTTCTGCTGGTACCACGGCGGATATAGGACTGACACAATCGGCGTCGTGGCGAACGTGGTGATGAGGGCCATGACCACGAAGATGGTGAAGGTTCTGGTGCTCAAAATGTTTGCTTGCAGACCAATATTCTAAGAAGGAAGAAAAGAAACAAGGAGAAGAAGAAGAGTGGTCAGCTCCTCGGACTCATTGCAAAGGCGGGGGGGCCCATCAGCACGCGTTTTCATCTTACCAAGACAATGAGTTCTACCAAACCTTTACAACTCATGAGGACACCAATGGTAAAGGATTCTCGCCATACGAGGCCCATGAAGCGGGCCGCTAGGGAAGCGCTGATAATCTTGGAGAAGAAGGCGGCAAAGGTGGTGGCAAACACGTAACCCCAAGCAGCTCCAGAATCAAGAAGTCCCAGATTGGTGCTCAAGCCAGACAGGGTAAAGTACAGAGGCAAGAACAGCGCCCCAATCAGATCTTCGAGCTTCTCGGTCACGCGAATGTTGAAACGGTCGTTGCGAGGAACAATGAGGCCCGCCATGAAACTACCGAAAATAGGATGAATCCCGATGATTCCAGTGAAGAATGATGACGCAAGGGCGATGAGTAGGATCAGCGAGATGATGCTCTGGGACGGACCGTTCTCGATGCTGCCAGAGCGTCGCAGCACCCAATAGAGAGCAGGTTGGATGGCGAGTAGCAGCAGTAGCAGGAATCCGAGAGCGGAGAGCAGAATCCAAACAGAGTTGAGGCCCGACCCTGCATTGACAAGCGCCACGCAAAGGGCAAGGAGGATCCAGCCTGTGGGATGCGCCAGTTAGTTGAAAAAGGCTCGCATTCACGCCGTGGGGGTCGTGGGAAGGGACTGATGCATCACTTGCCGACGACGTCGTTTGCGACACCAGCTGACAGGGTAACAACACCCACACTGGTATCGAGAAGTTTGAGCTCCGTCAGGATACGGCACAGCACCGGAAAAGCCTGGGAGCGAATTCATATGAGAGAGCGAAACTGGCGGGCAAGACTGCACAAGCCTAGACGTACTGTGATGGCCACGGCAATGCCGATGAAGAGCATGTAAACACTGAACTTGATGGGCTGCAGTCCAGCATCGCCCCGGAAGGCATGGTAAACACCATATGCCAAAGCGCAACCGATGCCGAAGGGAAGAGCGAGTCCTGCGACAGCGACCGAGGTGGCAACGCGCCAGTTACTGACCAAGAAGCGCACATCTGTTTCGAGACCGATGAGGAATAGGTAGAGGATCAGCCCGAGGTTTGCGACATTGTTGAGATTGGGAATGGAAGCGGCGGGGAAAATGGCATCCTGGAAGCCGGGAATCCTTCCCATCACCGAGGGCCCGAGGATGATGCCGCCAAGGACCTCGGCAATGACTCGAGGCTGTCGAATCTTGGCCAGCGGCCAGTGTAGGAGGTGGCATACCGTGATGATCAGTCCAGCCTGGCAACGTTGAGTTGAGAGAAAGGGGGGGCGGTCAGCACGATTGCACGATTCGGCGGGTGTGGCATGGGAGGGCAAGTCACCTGTATGATGAACAGGATGATGGGGTGTTGCGGGTCGTATTTGGAAGGGTTAGCCCCGTCTATCACGCCGCCCTGCTCAGCGGCTCGGATGGTGGAGGTGGCCGCCGCCGAAGACACAGTCGTCGTGGCGGCCGAGACGACGGATGAGACACTCGACATGGCGGCGATGGCGACGCGGCTACCTGCGGACCAGCGTAGTAGCGCTGCAACGCTGCTGTGCGGCAGCAGAAACTTTCCGAGCTCCTGCAAGGGGAACTTGGAGCGGCTTTGTTTAGCTTCAGGTTGACAAGACGTCGGGGGCCGAACCTGCGTAAGGTTGTTGCGATTGAAATCCGAGGAACGAGAACCCTTTTTTTTTGGGGGGGGGGGGGGGGGAGAAGGATTGGAGCTTTTTATTGATTTGCAAAAGCCCAGGCTTCTGCGACAATACCAAAGTCGCTCTCGACATGGACCAAACCTGACAGCCAACAGCGCAACAGCGATTCGCCCTGCGAAACGGGCCACACACAAGGCGGCTGCATCTCCCTCTCCCTCCCTGGCCAGGAGCGGATGCCGCCACCAGGTCCAGAATGGGCGGCCGGCCTGCCACCACCCAACAACCGCGTTTCTTGGCGCAAAAGGTAGGGAGGGTGAGCTTGAGCCATTTTGACTGTCCGACTCGCGTGGGCCATGTGCCGACGGGGGTGCTGAGGTGAGTTTTTCTCTGTAGTTAAACAATAGTACCAATACAATACCTCCTCACGCGGTTTCCCATTTCTCGGTGCTGTTGGCTAGCCTGCCAGCCAGTCGATTAGCTGGATTGTCCCAAAAATAGGCTTATTTTAGGGTTAGATTTAGGGGGGCACTGTGTCATGGGGGGTTGGACTCACCCGCCGTGCCGGAAAAAGCCATTGCCAGGTTAAAAAGCCGAGCTTGGTGCCAAGAACGACGGGGATTCGACATGGAGTCAGTCTGGCCATGCCGCATCCACTTGCATTCCTGGCAGCGGTGGTGGTGATGATTGATGGTGGTGGTGGTTGTGGTGGTGGTGGTGCTGCTGCTGCTGCTATGTAATCAATCAATAACCATGTTGGGAAGGAACCACTCTCCACAGCCAACAGTGCGCACGACCGCATCCACACGGCGCTTGGTGGCCACTACTTTTCGCGATGTGACGGCAAAGCCCACCCAAAAAGCTCAGCGCCGTCGCACCCACTATTGAGTGGCGCGCCTACTACTGCTGGGCACGTGAGAGAGAACGGCGGACGTTGATGGAATTCTGTATCTGTACCGAAACAGAGGCGATCGGTGGAATCCGATTAACCTGCAAAGCCCCGACTTTGGGTGCCGACGCCCGCCGCCCGCCGCCCCCCTCCAACAGCCAGCCAGCCCAAGTTGCCCAACGCGAAGCGAGACGGCGGAGTTGTGAACCGGCCAGTGCTGCCCAGCCAAGCCGCACGGCGGCAGCCAATACGCCACCCAGCACTGGCACAGCGCAGCGCAGCGCAATAGCGCAATGGACGGAGAACAACAGCTGCTTTGACCCGGTGACTTGTCAGGTTGCGCACCCATGATGACAATGACAGACCGTTCTCGTTCTGTCTTTGAGGACAGAGTACCTACGTGCAACAAGTTGGTTGGCTTGCATTTGCAGCATTTGCAAAACATTAATTATAAAGTTACGAGACTTTTGACAGCAGTCCCAGCACAAGCAGCAGAACCGACATCACCGCAACCGGCAAAGGCTAGCCTGGAGGAAAAGCCTGGAATCCGGCCATGATCGGATGCCAGGCTCCCCCGTTCGTAGTCATCCGAGACCACATAACGTAGCAGGAGCTTACCGAGGTACATAAGGTACGTAAGGTATCGCGTAGGTACCGGCCCGCTGAGGTCCAGCGCAAGGTTACCTTGGGCAGTTCTCGGGGGACAAGCCTGCAAGCCTACTCGGTACATGGCACTGCCCCGCCATTACGTAGACCGGTTGGCCAAGCTGGTCCCCACCTTAGTTGCAAATTGCCGCCGCTGTCAGGAAATATTAGGTCATCATCTCAACTTACCTGCCAAGAAGCATAAAATTCGTCATCCTCGAGCGCGCCAACCGCCCGCCAGACTCGGCACCCTGCTCTCCATACCCCTTGGCTACCTCTTGGTGCAAACCCTTCCGTCTCGTCGTTTCCTAGTCTGCTCGCGTCGACAACCGTGCTCCCCTGCCCCCCCATCCCACCATGGTTGTTGACACCGCATACTACGATGTCCTCGGGGTACAACCCACCGCTACCGAACTCGAGATCAAGAAGGCCTACCGAAAGCTAGCCATCATCCATCATCCTGGTTTGTCGAAATAATTCCCCTGAAGCCACAAAGGCCCAAAGCGCTATGCCCCTTACTAACCCTATTCACCCCCCCGCCCCCCCCTTTCAGACAAAAACCCCAACGATCCTACGGCACATGAAAAGTTCCAGAACATCGGCGAAGCTTACCAAGTCCTGTCCGACACCGACCTCCGCAAAGCATACGACAAGTTTGGTAAGGATCATGCCAAACCACAGGAAGGTTTCGCCGATCCGGCCGAGTTCTTCTCCTCCATCTTTGGCGGTGAGGCGTTTGTGGACTGGATCGGGGAAATCAGCTTGATGAAGGATCTCACAGCAACCATGGACATCACCATGGCCGAGGGCGAAGACGAGGCACAGACGACACAGGATGATGCCGAGTTTCCCGGGACAGAAGCAGCCAAGAAGCAGAGCGCCAAGGAGCACGCCGACAAGACCTCCACGACTACCCCTGCTGCCGCCACTCCTGGCGGCGCTCACGGACCGTCGTCGTCGCCGTCGTCGTCATCGCAGCCGTCGTCGTCGCAGCCGCAGCCGCCGCCGCCGCCGCCGCCCACCGTCGTCGTCGACGAGGACAAAACCGCTACTGCCCCTGCTCCCGAAACCAGCGCCGCATCCGGACCTACACCCATCCCGCCACCTCGATCAGATGCCACTTCCCCAGCTCCCTCGTCCAGCTCGCGCAGCCGAACCCAGCAGATCCCCCTTCGACCCGCGCTAGCCGACAAGGCACACGACGACGTCGCCCACCAAGCCGCCGAGGACGAGCTCCGCCAGAAGGAAAAGAAGAAGGGCGGCCTCAGCAAGGAGCAGCGGGAACTCTTGGCAGCCTTGGAGCAGGAAAGGGCCCTCATCCGCAAACAACGAGTGGAAACGCTGTCTCAGAAACTCCTCGACCGTGTGAGCGTGTGGACGGAAACGGACAAGGGCCCCGACGTCACCAAGGCTTTCCAGGAGAAGATGCGCCTCGAGGTCGAGAACCTCAAGATGGAGTCGTTTGGCCTGGACATCCTCCACGCCATCGGCCAGACATATGTTTCCAAAGCCTCCGGCCTGTTAAGGAGCCAAAAGTTTCTGGGAATCGGCGGTTTCTTCAGCCGTCTCAAGGACAAGGGCACCCTCGTCAAGGACACGTGGAGCACCATCAGCAGCGCTCTGGACGCGCAGCAAGAGGTTGAGGGCATGGCCAAGATGGAGGCCAAGGGTGGCCAAGACTGGACCGAGGAGAAGCGCGTCGAGTACGAGCGCCGCGTCACGGGCAAGATCCTCACGGCAGCCTGGCGCGGCAGCAAGTTTGAAATCCAGAGCGTCTTGCGCGAGGTGTGCGACACGGTCATTTACGACAAGAAGGTGCCTCTGCAAAAGCGTTTGGAGCGTGCACAGGCGCTGGTCCTCATCGGCGACATTTTCGTCAAGGCGAGTTTTGCTTTTTTTTTCTTTTCTTTTCTTTTCTTTTCTTTCCTTCTCTTTTTTTTCCCCCCGTTTTCCTTCGTGGACGTTGTACAGCAACTGACAAACTCTCCATCCAGGCCAAGAGATCTCCCGAGGAAGAAGGCGACTACCTCGTCTTTGAACAGCTCGTCGCCGAAGCCGCCCTGAAAAAGGACAAGGACGAGGACAGGAAGAAGAAGGACAAGAAGGAGAAACATCACCGCCACGCAGAGGAAGTAGCCAACGACGCGCCCAATGTCCCCAAGACGTGAGTGAGCAGGAGAAAGCGAAAAATGAGCGCTGCAGTCACGCCAACTTTGACTAGTAACGATTGAACCAAACGTATGTATGTATGTATGTATATATCAGGGGTTGGGGGGGCGCCGTGGGCCGAGAAGCTCGGGAAATCTCGGCTGATGGGCGGCGGCGGCGGGCAGTTGAATGGGATCTGGAGACGGCCCTTGGCCGATGTACGGGAGTGGCGAGCGGCGCAGAAACGCAGCGGATCTAGAAAGTATACTATTTGCCTCATGTGTGGGACGTGTCAGGAGGATATACCGGGGGGAGGGGGGGGACTGCATCAGGTTGGCAGGTGAAGCCAATAGAGAGAGAACCAGTTGCAGGACGGTTGCCACGAGCGTCTAGATTTCCGCTCTTGTCCGTCTCGAAGTCGAGTTGGTTGTTTCCAATGTGATGACACCCTCAAACATGCACCGACAGAGTCACCACGCCACGAAGACGCTCGAACCATGCAAGCGGCCGCAGGCGAAGCGTTTCGCGAAGCAAGTCCATTCACGGCCCCCCCCGTCCCCCTTTTCCGTTGCTACTTACTATCCAGTTATTTAACCCCCGAGTAACGCAACAAGGTAGTTGGCATGCCCCCTCGTCCGATAGCTCGCCACGGCAGTTTTTTTTTTTTTTTTTTTTTTTTTTTTTTGGTTTCCCGCTCTAATCCCTGCGAGTTCCGGCGTATCTATTATTACATGAGATCCAGATAAAGTGCACGAGGGGGTCAATAAAGACAAAATGGTATAAAAAAGAACCTGAACAAATGGTATGTCGACGCGAGCAGAAGCAAAGCAAAGCAGAGGCAGAGGCAGAGGCAGAGGCAGAAGAAAACAGGACGAAGGAAACGGCGCGTCAAAGCCATGGTGCCGCGAAAGGAGGCTGGACATGGAAGGCCAGGCCAGCTCGCTTGCTGGAGACAAGCCCCCCCCCCCCCGCGCGGGGCGGACCCGGGCGCCAGGTAACGGGGAACGAACGAGGAACGATTGCCATGTGAGCGCGGTAGAACGGACAAAGAGGCCATCGAGGGGGAGGCGGATGAGCGAGTGAGGGAGGAAGGGTGGTGGAAAGTGTCCGGCCGGGCCCAGGTCCAATGTACGCGCCGCGTATATGCTGTACGGGGAATGTGTAGGGAAAATGCCCACCTTGCTGTGCTGCTGCGACCATGTGCGCGCAACGGGTATCTGGTGTCGACGTGGCGAGGAGAGCTCCATGTCGGGGAGAAGAGAAGAAAAGACAAAGGAGATGATGATGATGGCGATGAAGGAAAAGGAGAGGAAAAGGACCGAGTGCAAAAGGCTTCAAGTGAGTGGCCAGAGGTTGGCGTGCGTCTTCTTCGTCCCAGAGCAAAAAAGAAGCCTTGGATTGGTCGCGACTTGTCCGGGCATGTGTGTATAATGTCTAGGTTTACCCCCCCCCCCCCCCCCCCCCCCCCCCGTCATGAGTTGCCGTCGGCAGGCAGCTCGATCCCGCTGTCCCGGTCCTGGCTGCTCTTTGGCCAGGGCGGTTCCAAGCCGTCGGGGCCGTCGGCTCGCGTGGCCACGTCGCCGTGGAAAGAGGAAGAGGCACCGGCTTCTTCGTCGTCCTCGTCGAGGGGGGCCAGGATTCTGCCGCCCAACTTGATGTCCGACACGCGCACGCTGTACTCGAGGGCTTTCTGGCCTTCCTTGATCAGGGCCTGGGTGAAGTCCAGGCACCGTTTCAGGCTCTGGTTCATCTTTTGGCTGTCGATGAGCAGCTCCTGGTGCTTGGTCAGGTCCAGCTGCAGGCGTCTCTCGTCTCGTCTGCGGCGCGCTTCGAGCCTGACGTTTGGCAGCAGAATGTCCTCCGTGGTCATGGTGCCGTTGCTTTCCAGATCAGAGTCGTCCAGGGAGTCGGGATCGTCTTGCTCTTCAATCTCGGTCTCGGTCTCGGTCTCGGGCTCGGTCTCGGGCTCGGGCTCGTCCGTGTCGTCAGCGTCCGTCGGCGGCTCGGTGAATGCCAGGGAGGTTACCCGGCTGGAGGCCACGGACAGCGCGCCCGACCTGGAGAGCCGGCGGTACCTCCGCAGCTCGGCCGTCTGCTTCCGCAGCTGCCTTTCGAGCGTGCGGTTGATGGCTTCGAGGGAGGCGTTTGTGATTTCCAGGTCTTGGACCTTGCGCTCCCGGCGCGCGTTGGCAACAAGCTCGCTGAGAGAGACGTCGAAGAGAGACTTTGTCGGGCTGTGCGCCTCGGGCGGAAACGCGCCTCCGTCTCGGAGCTCGGCGTCTTCCCGCAGGTCTTCGGCCACCTGCAGTATCGACGCCATCGTCATGGCGGGATGGGGCAATCCGGGACTCAACGGGGGAGACTGCGGCGCCGTTTCCGACTGCGGAGGCGGCATGGAGAACCGGGCAATGGCCAAGGGTTCCGCCGCGACAGTGCTTGCCGTTCTCTTGCGTCTGCCGCCCGCTTCCCTTGACGCCGGATCAACGCTCCCTCTCCGCTGAGCAATCGACGGCTGCTGCGGCTGCGAAGCAGGGGCGGGTGATGCCCACGATGTTCTTTTGGAAGACATTGGAGACGTGGCCGTGGCGGTTCTGCAGGCCTGCACGTTTGCAGCGGACGCGGACTTGATTGGTGACGGGGGCCGCTGGGCCAGAGCAACAGGCGCCGCACCGGAGTTGCCTGTCAAAGAACGAGGAGGAGCCGTCTTGGGGGCCGAGGATGCGGCCGAGGCGCAGGTCAAGGGAGGCCCGTTGCCGGGTCGCAGCGACGTGTCCGGGGCGCCGTTGGCGAAGAAGAACTTTGACGCCACGCCTGGATCCGGGCTCTGGCTCAGCTGCAGCATCGAGATGGACGAGTTTGCAGGCGGACTGACGTTGCGGCTGCCGGCGGCAGGGGGCGTGGCGCTCGCGTAGAAGAAGGAGTTGCTGGCGGGTTTCTGGGGCACTGGCGCCGGGCGCGGCGGAGCGGCCTGTTGCTGGAGGGACTTGGCATCGCTCGCGTAGAAGAACTTGTTGGAGCAGTCGTTGGGGTCGGACACGAGGTCGCCTTGGGATGATGACGAGTGCCTGCTCTGGTCGTGTGCGGGGGGTAAGAGGCCCAGGCCCAGGCCCAGGCCCAAGCGGCCGCCGCCGCTGCTGTTGCCGTTGCCGTTGCCGTTGCTGTTGGCTTCCCATTGATCGCCGGCTCGTTCGGGATTCGGGGTGGCGCTCGGGGTGGAATGAGCGCTGTCGACGCGGTTCTGTCGAGGGCCGGAGCGAGGGGTGACGTTGGTAGCGAGCAGGTTGTTGACGGGGCTGGCGAGCTCGTCCCTGGCGAGCTGGCCGCCAGCAAGGACTGGTGTTGACGAAGAGGTCGGTCGCCTGCATGTGGCCAGAGGGGTCGCGGGTCCCTGGGCGGCGATCTTGGGAGTCAGGGGGTTTCGGTTGAGGGGTCGAGAGGCGGCGGCAGCAGCGGCAGCAGCAGCAGCAGCAGCAGCACCACTTGGCTGGGGCGGACGTGGGCGGTCGCCGACAGGCATGATCAGGACGCTCGCGAGAGATGGGGGCGTCTTTACAGCTGCAGAAGCAGCATGGTGATGGCGACGCCGGGAGCGCAGCGACGGTGGTGGTGGTGGTGGTGGTGGTGATGATGATGATGATGCACCACCACTGGGGACGGTGGCGTTGGCGGCGGTGGAGAGGAGCCTGGCACTGGCCCTGGCACTGGCACTGGCACTGTGGACTGCCGGCACGGGGCCTGGGGGTCGCGGCTGCTGGGTGCTGGCCTGGCGGGTCCGCGTCCACAGCGCCTGCGTGGCCGTCCAGCGGCTCTGCCTCGCGCTCTTGGGCGCCTGGGCTGCAGCGGGGGCGGCGGCCGCGGCAGGGGCTCGGAAGGCCGGCAGGCGTGGTGGTGCTAAAGGGGCGCGCGGCGGAGGCGGCGCAGGCTTGGCCGGCTTGGCCTTGGGCACGGGGGGCAGCGACGCTCGCGAGGGCTTTGGTCGGATCGACGGCGGCGGCGGCGGCGGCGGCGAGGCCGGGGCAGCAGCAGCGGCGCCGCGGCGGCTGCTGCTGCTGCTGCTGCTGCTGCTGTTGCTTGCACGTTGGCTGGTTTTGGAGCTTGGCGTGGTGTTTTGGCTGGCGGACGGGCGGTCGAGGAGTCGCATCTCTGAACCGAGGGCCGTGACCGGATGGGTTGGTGCAGAGGGCAATGAACCCGGGCTGCGGATGGGTGGTTACAGAGTGTGGGGGGGGCGAATTACATGTACGGAGTACGTACGGAGTACAGTACGTACAGTACGGAGTACCGTGCAATCAATAGGGGGCAGGGCGGGCGCTGGGCCCACCAGCAAGCACCAGACAGTTTGAGCTGGTGCCAGCGGGCCGGAGGGGATGGGATGTTCACGCGTCAGCTGCGTCGGCAACGGGAACCGCCCGAGTTTTCGGCGTGACCCGGGCGGGATGCTTCTGCATCAAGCGCTTTGACACCGACTGGCAAACTGCCGCGAGTTGTTGTTATTTATTTGTTTATTTATTTTTCTTTTTTAGAGTCGTCGGTCGCGCTGCTTGCTGACCAGTCGACGCGAAACGCTTGTCTGGTCATCCGCTCCACCTCGGCATATCCCTTTGGCTGTGTTGAGGTGCAGCTTTTTGTATCAGACCCACTCTTTGCTAAGTACCTGCTAGGTACGGAGCACCCTCTTGGCAACTGGCCTAGGTAGTCACTAAACCTTTATCACTAAAATCCTTATACTAAGAATTCTGGCCATTTTTAATAGAGCCAATAAGTGATATCTTAAGAGTTGGTAATAACGCCTTTTCTATCTGCCCTTATCGCTGCTAAATTAACAGCCTGATAGAGTGGGAATAGCCTCACAGCGCTATGTGCCGGGCCGTATAGGTGCGATAAGTGCGATGTAAGCTCTTTTGGTAAGTCTGGAAATTGCCGGTACTTATGCTGTTATACTATTTCCAAGTCGGCTAATGTGCCATTTAGTTTACGGTTTTCTATTGGCTGAAACCCTGGTCCGTTACAAAAGCTGCACCTTGACGCAGTCAAAGGGATGGATCGTCGATACTACTCCGCACACAGATACAGTGCTTCCCGCGGCGCTGATTCCGCAGTTTTTTTTTTTTGCTTTTCCCCCCGGCGCCGGTTCCTGCACGCCGCCGCCGCCGCATCATCTCCCGGGGCTGCCGCGTGCCGATTGCCCGTGAGGCTCCCGCCAGCCTCGTAGGCATTGCGCTCTGCTTCCAAATGCACATGCACAGGTACCCACCCAGTACCGACTGGCTCTAGTAGTGGGGGGCCCGGGTGATGCCCCGCCGACAATGACACACACACGCACACACGCACACGCACAAAAAAAAACACCCAGTCGGCCATCACGCCGGCCAGCATGAAACTAGCCTCGTCACCGACAAAGCTGGAATCTCGGACGACACCGGCACCACCCCCCGCGCGTCTGCTACATCGCCGCGCCTTGCGCCTCGGACGAGCCATGGGCCTGCTGGGCATCTCCCTCCTCGTCGCGTCGGTCGTCTACGTCATCGTCCGACCGCCCGGCTGGCTGTGGCTGGCGCGCCCCTTCTCCCGGCGGCCTGCTCGCCACCCAGCGCCCGTGGCCGACGTCCCCGGACGCCGCGGCTCATCACCACCCGCCGAGAGCGATCCGGACGCCGCCGCCGCCGACGACGACGACTGCGCGCCCGCGCCCGCGCCCGCGCCCCCGGCGACCAAGGGCGCGGTCAAGCCGCCAAACGGCTCCGCAGCCTCCGCCGGCCCCGTCCCGAGCAGCCGACGCGACGCGGCGGCACCGCCTGACAGCCCAACTACCCCCAAGGCCTCGGCGGCGACGCCGGCCCAGCAGGTGCCCATCCTGTCGCTGTCGCAGCAAGTCCCAGCACCGCATGGCGCCTCCGTCTCCGCCTCCGCCTCCGCCTCCCCCTGCGCGCCGTCGACCCTCATGCCTCCTCCTCCTCTTCCTCCTCCTCTTACTCGGCGCCTGCCCTCCCTCGCCCAGTTCCCAGCCGCAAACTCGGCTCAGCGCGCCCGCGGCCCCGTGCCTGGCCGCGCTCCTCTCGCCCTGGAGGCCCCCGGCGGCCTCGCTCCTCCGCCAACCATCTCCTCCAGGCCGCAAAAGCCCAGCCGCAAAGTCACCCTCGAACCGGGCCATTCCCCCCTCGACTGGGCGCGCGTCTCGGGCCCAGACGCCGATCTTCGTGGCGTCGTACCCGGCACCTCGTACCTCCGCGTCACGCCGTCCATGCTGAGGCGCCACACAGGTCGCTTGGGAAGAGACGCGTGGATGGCGCTCAACGGCAAGGTGTACAACATCACCCCGTACGCCAATTTCCATCCGGGTGGTGTTCCGGAGCTGATGCGTGGCGCGGCGAGGGACGGCACCAAGTTGTTTGGAGAAGTCCACCCCTGGGTCAACTATGAGACGATGCTCGCGTCGTGCCTGGTCGGCTTGTTGGTGGACGAACCCCAAGCAACGCTGCAGGAATCCGACATGGACAGGATGGACTAGCAAAGGCCGGATCGACGCTTCTTGCTGATTCTTTTCTCTTTTTTCTCTCTCTCTTTTTTTTTTTTTATTTGCCCCGTCCGTCCTTGGGCAAGCGGGTGTGGGTCAAAACATCACACGTCTTCTTTCTACATTATTCAATGAGATACCCCAATGTTTTAGGTAGAAACATGCTACACAGAGTCTCGCGCCGTCGTGACCTGCAACAGATTTCCCTTCCTTTCCTCCGTCATCGCCGCTTTCCAAATTTGAACTTGAGATCGTCTTCGCTCTCGTCGCTATCTGCAACCTCGGCAGGTCGGAGACTTGGCTTTAATCTCTTCGCTCTTTGGTTCGTGCTTGCAGGAGAGGCGGCCGGCGCCGGTCGTTTCTCTTGCGTCGTCCTCGCGTTTCGGGCAGACGATGCCGCGGAGCGCACTTGAGACGGGGTGGCTGTTATCTTGGTGCTGCTTGTTGCAGCAGGACCGGTCAGTCTTTCGGCGTGCGTGCCATCAGACGCCACGTCTTCTCCTTCCCTCTCGCTTTCTGAAATAACGACATGAGTAGCAGCCGTCTTTGGTGGTGATTCTGTGCCAGCGGATCCCGCTGCTGTTTGAGCGCCGCCGCGTCCTGCGCGGGAATTTGCGACAACAGACTTCTTTCGTTCGGCCTCCCCGTCTTCCAGCCAGTAATTATCCCCTATGCCAAACTCCTTGGTTTTGACCTCTTGTAGCGCAATGATTGTTCTGACTGGCTGTCTGCCGACTAGTTGGCCTCGTTTTCGGAACTTTTTAAAGTTCTTCACCCCATTCCACTTTGGATTCCATCTGCCGTCAGCAATGTCTCGCTCCCTAGTTCTTGCCCCGCGGTCCGGGACGCCAACTTCAAAATCCTCCACAATGTTCAGGCGGCGGATTTCTGCGAGGTCGATATCGTCCGGGAGGTTGGCCAGGTCTTCTCGTTCGGCTCGTGCTCGTGCTTCTTCTTCCTCGCGATGCCGAGCGGCCATGGCTAGTACATCCATCTTCGCCCTCTTCACCCTGGCCGGGCCCTCGATAGGCTGCGAGGAGGGCTCCGGCGAGGGGGGGGCGAATTCCCCCCCTCTTTCCAAACGCTGCCGCTTGAATTTAGCAGCTGCCGGGGCCATGCCCTCCATGAGACTATCCTCGGCGGGCGCCCGTCTTTTCCTTGGTGACCCATTAGCCGATTCCGGGGCCGGTTGCGATAGTGGTGCATCGGGCTCTTGAGAGACGAACAAGCCGCCTTCATCATCATGCAACTGACCCGGCGCCGGGTCTTGTTGCGTTGAGGATGGTCCCGGTTCGACCATGCTGACGTCTGCATCACCATCATCAACATCATCATCGAAGCCCACAAATCTCCGTTTCGCTGTCCGTCTCGTCCTGTTCCGGCTTGCTTGCTGTCGGTCCACAGCTGCTGGCTCCGGCTGTGCTGTGGCTGGCGATGTCTCAGCCGGCAACGCAGCACCCGCTTCGTCATCCTGGCTTCCTGTGATGGGTTCCACTTCGAGAGCCCGTCGCAGTTTGCTGGCGTCTTTTGTCAGTACTGCCTCCAAGAACTCGTTCTGTTCTATGGGCCTATGGTCGAGACGCAGCGATACCGACGTGACAAACTCGGCATACCAACCAATGTTGTCGCCTTTGGCTGGCAGGTATCTGACAAGCACAACGCCCTTGCCTTCGCTTCCGTCGTCAAAGGATCCCAGACCCTTTTCTCCCGCCACCTCTTTTGCATAGCGCACAAGCTCATCTACCTGGGTTTTGCCAGGCATGACGCTGCAAAGCATGGCTTTCCCTCCGCCATTCGTGATTGGTGCCACCAAGTTGCCATACTGAGTGCTGTCGTAGAAGATGAATGTGTATCCTTCAAACACATCGCTTCTTCCCGGATCTGGCGCGTAAATGGAGTCCGGATGTTGGACCGGCTCGCCGCCTCGAGGTGGCAGGTGATTCAGAGCGTCTGGCCAGCACTGCCCAAAATCTTGCTCCAGGTCGCATGGTTCACCACCGTTTCCGGGCTGCGCTGCTTGCGCGATTGCATCTAGGAAAGTCTCTGTCACGACGAATTTCGCGTTGATCAAGGCTTGGAGTCCTTTTGCGGTGTTGCGCTTCCTCGACACCACGTGAGTGGTGTGCTCGATGCTGTAATCCGTCAGGAGCTTGATATCTAGTTGTTCGAACTGTTGCCGCAGAGAGGTGAGTGGATCGGTCTGCAACTCTTTACTCGTAAAGGAAAAAGTGCAAACGACTGGAAACCATTTGATCCTGGCCAGAGAAAGGTCAGCAGAAAGCGGGTGCGGAAGCGATGGCGAGTGGGGACGTGGTGATACCAAAATTTGCTTGGACATTTACCCATGGTGACTTCCAGCTCTTCGCCACTGGCAACATACTTGCTGCCTCTCAACTTCTTTCCATTGACAACCGTGCCTATTTTGGTAGCCAGATCCTCGACGGTTATCGTGGACCGGCTCGTCAAGTGGTGCGCATGTCCATCCTGGACGGGAGCAACGGTAATGGTAAGATGCTTTCGCGAAATAGTCGTATGAGATATAGCCAGTTGGCCAGCTGGTGCGGTCTGGAGTCAGGCTTTGCGAGCAGACGGGTGGATTCTGTCAGGTCGACTCACGCTCCGAGGCGGTTCTACCAAAGAGATAGGTTTTGCCTGGCCGAAGCCACATTCGCCGGCCTTGACCGAGAGCATCAGCTGGCTTTCTCGAGAGCGAGTCGTGGATGAATCACGGATGATGACTGACCATTAAAAGCATCGCTGCTTTCTATGAGCCACATGGTTGAGATCAGGCGCTTTGCGGGCACATGGCGAAATAGAATCCTCGGCACGTCCAAGTTGATGTTGTGTTGGTCCGTGGTTACGCCAGAACAGCGCCAGGATGGGCTGCGCGCCGGGTCCGCAGGAAGCGCGTTGTCGCTGACGGAAATTCAACGCCTGCTCACGTGCACGTGTAATGTGCCCTCAACAAGAGCTTGGACCTATCCACGCAGTGCGCACTGTGCAGGGCCCTGAATATAATACATAACCCCCTGCTCCTCTGTCATGCCTGGTCCCATCTACACAGTGCGCACTGTGCAGTGCCATGGATATCAACACATGACCCCCTGCTCCTCTCAATAAGGCCGCTGCTTTTATGCCATCCGCCATCCTTTCGCTCTTACGCCATGGCTTCAATCAATGGTCTCAAACTGTTTCACTTCCGCCCAATTTTCCACCAGCCAGACTTATTTTTAGCTGAATGCTTCCTCCCACCTGGTCGAGAACAACCTGTCCGTTTGCTGACCCACAGTCTCAGATGACTGACTACCTAGTCTAAAGCTTGCTGCATTGGAAAAGTCGTCGGGAGTACTCCGTGCCACTGCCACCTCCAGTCGGTTGCTGGCGTCATCGAAATCAGCGGATTTGAGCGTGTTTTGGCTGGCAAGTAAGTGCATTGATGACCCTTGTGGTCGCTTGAAGCACGAGAAATCAAGCACAGCGCCCGGGTCCTTTCGGACTCATCTTGGATACACCGCTATGATAGGCATTGAGTCGAGCCGAGGCCTCGCAGCTCTGGTAGCCCGTCAGAAGATCGTCCCGGAGAGGATGCCGAACGGTGGGCGAAAGCGCTACATTACCGCTTCACGGGTTGTACGGGGGTTTTTTTTTTTGCTACATAAAACACGAACGAAGGCAAACGCAGGTAATCACGAGCTCATCACTTCGTCTCGGTCGATGAGCAAGATCAAGAGAGGAAAAGTCGGTCATACGCAACGGCCTGGTGGACATGGCTTAGCAACCTCCCCTACATCAGAGCGACATTGGGCGATAGTCTACCGACTCCATGCTGTCTCGAGATGGAAGCATCTACCGTCAACAATATCCCAGTTGGCACTGCAGCTGTTGCTGTACATGAGACGTGTAGGTCGTTCGTCATTAACAAGTCGGTACCCCGACAGTTCGAAGCTGGTGACTCAACAGGCCGCCATTGATGCATCAAGAAACGTGACTTTCCAAAAGCAAGAAACAAGAAACATTCGAGGTTGGCAGCACCGTCCAAGTGGTATCATATTTCATCGTCCCCTCATTACATATTTCATGGTGGATAGAAAGTGCAAACGTCTCCTAAGCCAAGGCGCGGTCGCTCTTCTTCCGTTCCTCTTGGGCCTTGTCTGACCAGGGGAAGTGGAAAACGGGGACTTGGAAGAAGGAGTTGCTACACACAAACCGGTCAGCAAAGGGAAAGGCCCAAGGACGGCGCTTTGGGGTTGAGTCGGACTATACGAACCTGCTGTCCTGCATTCCGGCCAAGGCGTTGTACCAGGCAAGGAACGCGGCAAGGAAACCAAACACGCCGCCAGCCTTCTGGAGGCCGAGGGCAGCAGCCGTGTTGCCCAGATCGTTGGCATACTGCTCGCAAGCCAGAAGCAAGAAAGCGATGTCCAGGGTGAAGAAGAGGAGGAAGAACATGAGGGTGGATCTCAGAGTGCACAGGAGGAGGAGAGTGGTGAAGATGAACCAGCCGGTGAGGAAGAAGCCGAGCGGACTGGCCACATGGCCCTGGTAGGGTCCGGTGGAAGAGGTGATGCCCCAGCTGGGAGTCAGGAGAATGCCGTAGGAGATCCAGAAACCACCGTAGGAGGACAGAGCGGTAGCGCCAAAGGTGTTTCCGCAGGCCATTTCCCTAGCAACACACAAACATTGGGGGGTCAGTCGGTGGCGCGCGCCGACCTTGCTGGGTGGTTTAACGGTTTAAACCGCGTGGTCTGTCTGGCAACTCACCACATGCCGGCCAACAGTTGGACAAGCCCGCCGTAACCGAAAGCAAGAGGAACGACCACGTTGGGCTCCTTGACCCCGCGAGCGTGCGTGTTGATGGCGGAGAGGACGAAGGTGGTCAGGGCGAAGGCGCAGAGGCCAAGCGGAGCCGGGTTGGCAAGTTTCCGGTGCTCATACGGCTTCCACAGGCCAGGGAGCGGGGAGCCGCCCTCGGCAGCAGCGAAACCCGTCGTCGTCATTAGAGAAGAGTCTCGATGATGGTGAAGCTGGGGCGCGCGGATAGAGCCCAGCCCGTCCGACTCTTTCTCGATGGCAGCCGGCAGGCTGTTGGTGCTGGTCTGCACAGCCATTTGCGAGTGTAGAAGATGATGCGAAGGGGGGGGGGGAGGGAGGGCGGCGGATACGACGGCAGGTATATATAGAGGTATATAGGTATATAGGTGTATAAGTATATAGGTATATAGATAAATAGGTATATAGGTCTATAGATGTATAGATATATATAGAACCTGTTTCTTTGTCGATGCCCACACCCACAACAAGTCGCGGCTAGAACATACTCGCACGGGGCTCCGCTGGGATATAAGACGAACGGATGAGCCGAACCCGGGGCGGGGGGTTGCGCACCAAGGGCGACCTACGGCAGCATCAAATACAGATTACGAAGTATGAATTACAAAGTTCGGCGGGACGGGAATCCCTAGACCGCGGGTTGGCCTGGGGGAGGGTGGTATCGCGGGCGTACGGGTTCGCGCTATCGCGACCCATAGACTAGACGTTGACGGGGAAGGGGAGGGGAGGGGCCGGGGGGTTGGAGTTGGAGTTGGCACCGGAGTGGGCGCACGGCGGCGCACAGCGGCCCGCCCAGGTTGACTGATCCCTGGAGCCGAACCGAAAGTCCCAAAGTGGACATTCACATCACATCGTCCGTCAGCTTTTCCCAACGCGCCGCCGCCAAGTTTGCCAGAAACCGTGGGCGGGCGAATTCGCCGGCAAAGCTGCCGGGTGGGGCTTTTATCCGCATTGGGGACGGGCCCCGCACGGCACCAGACGGGGGCAAGCGGCCTGCAGCTGAGGGGGGCCCCCTGATTGGCCGGCCGCCCTGCGTGCGTGCCATGAGGGCCCCCAGGTGGGGGCGGGGGCTTTGACTAGGGACAGGCAGGGATGACGACAGCGATTGACGATTGGTCGAGAGGCCCCGGGTAATGCGAGTCATCGCCTCGTCGACGCTTTCCTTTGCTTTCTTTGTTTTTTCTTTTTTTTCTTCTCTTTTTTTTTCCCAAGGGGGGAGGGGCAGGGGTGGGGCGGCCCGATCCTACGCCCAAGCGCTCAGCAGTTACAGCCAAGCAAGCCCGCCCGTGAGAGGGCAGCTGGTCCGTGGATCTAACAGTCGCGTGGAACATGCTGCACCACACCACGACATGTGGACTTTATTTTTCAAAAACGTACGAGAGGGCCAACGCAACCCCCCCCCCTTTTCCCCCGGGTGAGCCGCCAGCGAACGGGGTCGCCAGTGCCGAGGCGAGACGCGGTGGAACCACGGGGGGGGGGGGGCCCTGGCTGGCCGGGGTCTTTGCCTTTTTTCTTACTTTGTTTGGTTTCTTTTACTTTGGGTCAACCGCCGAGGATCGAGCAGGGACAAGGGACGACGGGGCGGGCAATCACAACCTTGCGAATGCAGGTCTGCAAAACCGTCGACGGGGGGGGGGGGCTGTTTATCAGCTACTCTTGACAAACTCAAAGCCATATCAGCAGCGGATGGTTGACGGGCATCCCGTGGGCTTCCGTACGGATTGAGGACAGGGGCACGGCGTACACCGCCATAAAGCTGCCGGGGGTAACTTTGGAGCCGCTGGGCCGGCAAGATCGGGGGAAAGCAAGCATTGAAGCAAGCAGCGCTCGGACGGGCTGGAGCGGGGTAGCTGCGGCGGCAAGCCCCTGCTGCCTGGTACATGTCTGGTAACAGGTACCCGATCTCAGGAGGTATGTACCCAAAGCCAGGAGGCAGGCACCTACCTGCCAGGGGTGTGTGTCGCACTCGCACTAATGCACCAGGATCAATGTCCTGATCCAGCTCAGCCACTCCACGCCAAAAGTGTGTTTTTTTTTTCTTCTTCTTTTTCTTTTTCCTCACTTTCTCTCTCTCTTTTCTTCCCTTGTCTCTTGTGCTCGCGGCACCGGAAGTTGCCAAAACGCCGGCTATTATTTTCGGATCGTTCCTGTCCATCATCCTGTCCCCTCTGCAGGGGTCTTTTTATCTCGCTGGAAGTATTCTCGTTGTATTCGCACATTATTATCGGATTCCCCATTGCCCATTTCCCATTGCATTCTCGTTTTCCTCGTCTGGCGCGTCCCGGCAAAGCATTCTGTGCCAAGGAACTCGTCGGCAATACCGGATAAATAAAAAAAAAAACCTCGGCTGCACAAAGGGGCCTTGCCCTGCGCACAATGCAAGAACCCGCATCAAAAACACGACCGTGGGACCTGGGTCATCATCATCACCATCACCATCACCATCACCATCATCATCATCGTATCATGCATGGCACCCCTCAGCACTCAAGCCGAAACAAGCGGCGCGCCGTCTCCCCTCCCCCCGAATAAACTCACCGAGGCACGGCTTGCTGCCCTCTCTTTCCTCTTCTTTTTACCCCCTAGTGCTGACCGATGATCGGCAGGCAGCGCGGGGGCCGGGGTGTCGCTGATGATTCTGATTCTGGTGGATGCGCCGGAATCTTGTTCCACCGGCGGCGGGCTGCTGAAAACGTTGGTACGAAGGACTGGACACCCGTGGGAAGCTGCCGAGCTGAACAAACTAGCGGTGCTCTGGAGATCGTCCCTCTTGAACTAGTCGTCGTTTTCTCCGCCCGCCGTCGGCGCCCAAGATCACCATCACCACCGTGCTGCGCCGTCCCCAGCCTCGCGCGTGCAGGCGCAGGCGCAGGTGCAGGCGACCCTGGACCCTGGACGCGGCACGGCAAGACGGTTGGATCATCAGTAGTCCGTACGGAGTAGAGCAAAAGAGCCTTGATCGCCATCGCGTCTGGTTCGGGCTTGGCTCGATGGGAAGAAGCGCAGGGGAAGCTGCACGGCTGCACGGCTGCATGGCGGCGTGGCGTAATGCCCGTCCAGCGGCCACGTTTTTGTCTCATTGTCCCATCTAGGTGCCATACCCTGGCGACCCGTCCGGATGAGACCATGCTGTGTATCCGTAATATCGGGGCATATCGGGGCATGGCAACCGTCCGTTCATTGCATGATGCCTACATGATGCATCATGCATGGTCATGTTGCATAGTGCGTGGCCATGTTGCATAGTAGCGCATGGTCATGTTGCATAGCGCATGACCATGTTGCATAGTGCATGGCCATGTTGCATAGTGCATGGCCATGTTGCTAGTGCATGGTCATGTTGTATCCCTCCGTCCAGTCACAGCCGGCTCTTGCACTAGTCGCCAAGGAAAGAGGAAGCATCTGCCGTCACTCGTAATACTACATTATTATATATATATATATACAATCGATACTACACGATATCGTCTCTTCTGCCTCATCCCTGACCCATAACCGGGGCAAAACAAGAAAACTGATCAAGGGGCAAGCAAAAACACTCATCACGGCTCGTCGCCTTGGCATGCCCGCCGCCCCATTGCTTCATGATTCTATTCACTTGGACCTAATATTTTGCAAGATACATATATTGCGCAATGTCTCTGACATTTCAGAACATGCCTCCCGTCAGGGCCCATAATCAACGCACATCCCAATCCCGTCAATAACACAAACAAAGCAAAACTTGTGCACCTGCACCCTGCAAGAGCAGACCAAAACTTTTGTAAATCTGCTAGTCATCTTCCATCATTCTGCTCTTCTTGCTCACATACGCCGCATTTCGATAAACCCGTCCCTTGCCTGCATACTGCCTTAAATTCGTCGATCCAGCCCAAGTTCCCCGGAAGCATTCTGCTCCTCTTGGATAATGGCTCTTGATAACAACATTTCCAGAGGTCCAGGCGAAGGGGAAGATGCCACCATCGAGGTTGACGAGGATGCTGCTTCGGCATTGGCATATCCATACGATGGTCGCACTTCCGTGTCTGAAGCCTCGTTTTCAAGCCGTTTAAACACCGAGACTGCCCACGATCCTCCGCAGGGCTCCGTTTCCAAACCTTGGCACGGTACATTGCAAGAGCCTTCGGGTAAGCGGACCCCGTCATCTCGAATAGACAGTCCACACCAGCACTCGTGTCCGTATTCGGTACCCGCAAATAAGTAGCCCCTTTCTTCACAATGTTTGATGCATATTTCCCGGGACATTGCTCCGTGCATGTAATCTAGCGGTTTCGCCCCCAGCAGCGTACGTGCAATGGCATCTTGAAAGCATCCGACATACTGCCAGTTCGGAATCCCGCTCCCCATTTTGCAGCTGGGTTGAGCCTTTGAATCGGGCAGGTCAAAGGCGCTCGTGGTTGTTGTTGCTGTGCTACCCATCACTGAAGCGCTTCCGGTGCAGGCACATGGCCAGGACTTGGCAGCCATGGTTGATGAGGAGGAGGAGACCCTCGCACAGTAAAAGCATGACCAACCGTCATGAGGAACCACGGCTTGTGCTGATGTCTCGCTTGGAGGGTCAAAACACCCGTTCAGACACTTGTTGCATTCATGTCCCAAGTCCGGAATCGTCTCCACTGCAGGACCCAGTGTCGAATACGGGGGAAGACTGGAGATGGAGCAGGGTTGACTACTGGCAGCCCATGGTGTGAGAGCGGGAGCACTTGAGCTTGCTCCGGTGCAAGAGGCCGGTTGCTGAGTTACCAGAGACTGTGCAGTATGCTCGGTAGCATCACCGCTGCTGAGAGAAACCGCCCCCCACGTAGACTGAGCAGATTGACCATAGTCCGAGAGTATACTGTAGCCTTGCGGGTTGGCCATGGGAATGATGTTCCATGCCGCAGTCGGTACACTTTGTCCCGGAGAGGTTGGCCCCGTCGGGTTGAGCGTCAGTACCTTTACAGAGGACTGCAGCTCGACGGATGCGCACGGAACGACAACTTCCAGTTGCGAATCCGTGTCATTCAGACTCATGGCGCATACTGTCTGGTTCAGCGCTGCAGATGTGGCGTATACTACATCAGCAACCCGAGTTAAAGTGTCCTGCATCAACGGGACTCGATCAAGTATCGAGGTGGCAACGATCTGATTAATGATCATTGAACCTTTTCTGACTATATCAATAAACGTCTGCGTCACGTTAGTTCTCGCAGTCAGGCTGAAACTTTCCCCTGCTTGTGTCCCTAGAGCCTTTGCAACTGCAGGAAGTATGAAAGGTATGGCGGATTCGGTACTGATCGAGGCTTGCCCGGCAGTGGACGCAGCAAGCGAGGCGATGGAGTTTCGATCCACAGGAAGTGCAGCTAGGAGAGAATCCGTCAATCCAGCTGCTACTTTTGAGTTGATGCCGGCGACATCTGCGACTAGATTAGACATGTAATCCAACAAGGACAACGCCAGGTTTTCTTCTGGAGTATCAGAACCAGCAACGCCTCTCCCGCTAATCCAGCTGACCGAAGCATTGTAAGCAAGTCGTCGACTAATCTGGCCTTTTACTTCTGCAAAGGATGGTGAGTTGGTAAGCGTGGAAGGTCGTGAAATCGACACCATTGAGCCAGAGTACCGGGATGTCATAACTGACGACGTGCTCTGAACCGTAGGCTTGCTGTCGGTCGCAATGATGGAGCGTTCCAAAGAATGTTTGTTCCTGATGGCTGTCCTGAAGGCTGCGGTAAGAGCCGCGAGTAAGTCCAAAGCTTCTGTTGGTTCGTCAGATGCCTGTGTAGCATTCGAACTGTTTGGATCGCTTGTCTCGGTCGGTAATGCCTCCAAAGAATCTAGCTCTGGGTGTGACGAGACCAAACTCTGAGGACTTCCTTCTGTAAGCTGTGCTCTGCTTTCACTGGGTTTCAAAGCCTACAGAGGTCAGCACGCTCTCTCGCCTCGACAGGAGCCACGCATTACCTGCAGAGCATTGCCGGCTAGCATTCCCCCCAGCTGGAATTGTCGAGGATTCAGAGTCCGTGTTTTCGAGCTACCAGACTCGTCGGCCAAGTTTGAAGCACCGAGAAGGATCAAGCCCACAATCAGCGTCGCAGCCAAAGCCAAGGTCCGTTTGATTCGAAGACAACAGCAGCGCCGTAGAAAAATCAAGGAGAGCCTCAACGAGGAGGAAGAGAACATTGTGGTCGGCAAAGGAAGAGAACTTTTTTCCTTCTCTCTCACTCACTCAGGGTGTGCAGTAACATGCACTCCAAAACAAGATCCCAAAAAAAGAGACAGAAAGAAAGAAAGAAAGAAAGAAAGAAAGAAAGAAAGAAAGAGAAAGAAACGTCCAAAAAGCCAAGAAAGCAAGAATCTTGAATGGCGACCAAGGAAGATGAAGCAAATGACAAGGCAAACGGGAATGGAAATAGCAAGAAAGGGATAAGAAATCGTTTTGTTCCAATACACAAGTCCTGGCGGAACTCGATGGATTGGTTCGCGACTTCCCAGATGTTTTTGCCGAGCACAAGTGCTCGGCATCCCGGGAAAGTATAGGTAGCTTTTGCTCTTCGAATTTTTAGGAGCGCCTTCCTCTTCTCAACACGGTCATGGTCAGGAAGCATCATGAATGCATCCATCACCCCTCCGGCGAGGAACCAGCGTCCACTTGTTTTTTTGCAACGATGTGCATGAGTAGGTATGTAGCCAGCTCCACTAGGTACGAGGCTATACGCCGATATTGCCAACTATTATCGTGAGATCAAATGCAGCTCTATCCCAAAAATTGTTTATCCAACTCGACAATGCTGGAACATGAGAACCGTGTCCAATGCCAAAAAAAAAAAAAAAAAGAAAAGAAAGAAAGACACCAGCCGACACCAGCCGACACCAGCCAGCCCATCTATGCTTGTGCCCTCTCCTCTTTACCCCAGCGACATCTCTCATCGCCATCTTTCCAGTCTCGTTCAACGTAACCAAGTTCTTTCTTGACCCGCTCAACGAGATCCTTGTCCCCAGTGTTTTTGCCTGCATTGTCACTACGTTGTCGTTAGCAATCGTTGAAAAACATGTTTCCACAAACGCATCGGGAACACACCTGATTTTTATTGCCGGCCGTCCAGCCGCTGAGCTTAGTTTGATGACAATATTCAAGGGTACCGACTTTTTCCCCGTCTTCAGGTGAGTAAAATCATTGGTCAAAAACGTGCCGACGCCGAATGTTGGTTGAAAGCCAAGGCCCTCGGAAATCTTCTTGTACTCCAAACAACGCTCAATATTCAGCGAGTCCGAAAAGACAATGACCTTTTTATCCTTGATGCCATTCTGGTCGTAATAGTTTCGCATCAGCTTAGCATATTCCGCCGGATCTCCCGAGTCTTGGCGCACGCCAGTGAACAGCTCTGCGTAGGTCTTGGCAGTGCCATCCGCTCTTTTAAAGGCGTCTGCTGGAATGCCCCCTTCGACAGTCCGCACTGGAAGACTGAATGACTTGAGGAACTCTGGGGTGCCAAAGGTATCGGTTAATGCGATAGCCAGGTTGGAGCCGAAGCAGCCAACCCAATGACCAAGGGCCAGTTCGGTGGCCTTCTTGTAGTCGTCGAAAATGGCGGCAATGCCCATGAACCACTCGTGGGCAACGGTTCCGACGGGGGGGATGCCGAAACGCATGGCCAGATGGACATTTGACGTGCCTGAGAGCTTTCCGGGATATCCCTTTGCCTCTGCGGCCTTGGAAGCCTTCACCAGGCCCCGGAAAACCAGAGCCTGAGTGTGGTAGTCACGCCTCCGTCTGGTGCCGAATTCAGATACAATGCACCCTGCCTCGAGGAGACGCATCCCCTTGTCAAAAGCGAGGTCCTCCTGTCCATCGTAGTTCCAGTCTGTGTCCATGAAGCGAAAATATGCTTCCGAAGTCAGAGCGAGAATCGGAATTTCGTACAAGATGGTATCCGACCACGATCCTTGAATCTTGATGTCGATGCTACCGACATCCGAATCAGATCCAGAGTCCACGCCAGTCGGCGTAAACCTGATAGATATTTGTTCTCTGGGTCGTAATCGGAATTCCCTCAAGTATTCAAGATAATCCTCCGTAAAATAACTGCAGTGAGTTTCCAAGAACCGGTACTCTTCTGGCGAGAGAGAGATGTTGCCGAGTTCTGCCGGCAGTGTTAGTGTTAAACTCGACATGGCAGCCAACTCGACCGACGTTCGCTTACTGTTGATTTGTTCCTCGAGCCAACGGAAAGCAGCCCTAGACAACGTCTTCTCAGGGGTTCGGTTCGTGTATAAGTAGCTCACAGGAACGTCCCTGAAGAATTTGAAAACGGCGCATTGCATCGTCAGCTTGTAAAGGTCAGTGTCTAGAAAGGAAATGACCCCTTCTGGGAAAGGCGAAGCGCTGTTGAACTCCATCTCAGTGGTCCATAAGGGGGAGTTGAATATATTGATAACATGTATACACGATGCGTAACTTGGAGAAGGAAGTAAGAGTTTCCACGGAGCAGTTGGATGGGTCACTGTTTGACGCTCCAGATCTGCGCTTGACGGTGGTTCTATTTAGTAGTGGGTTTTGGCGCTGAGTCACGAAGGAAACGAAACATTGAAGTCAACAAGAAGGCGAAGCAAGGTTGCCGATGGTGGGGTGGAGGGGCAGTTTGGCGCATGGCCCAGACCAACCGCAGTACGGAGTACGTACCTGAAATTGCCAAGTTACTTGTACAGTACGCACAACTTACGCACCGCAGCGGGCGGTGTGGGTGGTTGCCGACGCTTCTGCAACAGCACAGCGTGCGTGGTGAAGGCGGCAGAAAAAAAGACAAAAAAAAAAAAAAAAAAAAAAAGGTCCGGGGCCTGGCTGCATCATTTTCTGCTTCCGCCAGAATTTGAACCGCGTCCAGCCAAGTCGCACCAGACAGTTCGCTCAACCAACTGGCTTCCCGCTTTTTTCGACGGTCCATCACGAAGGATTCGGGACTCCCAGAACTCGGAAGCATCGGGATCCGGCGCTCGCGGCCACTCTGCGCTCGTCCCGGTCGACTCCTGGCCGCCACAATGGATGTGCATCGCTGCCGCTTTGTGCCGTACCAGCCGTCCGCCATCAACGCGGTTGCCTTTTCGCATCCCAAAGCAAAGTCTACCAAACACAATTCTGTGGCGAGACTAGCTGTTGGTCGTGCCAATGGCGACATTGAAATCTGGAATCCCTCCAGTGGAACTTGGCTTCAAGAGCTGATCATCCGGGGCGGCAAGGATCGAAGCATTGACGGTTTGGTTTGGGTTAACGAGCCCGACCAAGATCTAGGCGATGGCCGCATCGTCATCGGGAAGTCGCGACTGTTCAGTATTGGTTACACATCCACGGTAACGGAGTGGGATCTCGAAAAGGGCAAACCAAGGCGACATGCCAGTGGCCAACATGGAGATATTTGGTGTATTGCCGCACAACCTCAAGGCGAGAAACCGCAGAATTCCGGAGCCATGACCGGCCAAGAAGCGTTGCATTCAAACAAGCTTGTTGCAGGTACCATCGATGGGGAGCTGGTCATGTACTCTCTCGAAGATGATGATCTCCGGTTCCAGCGAAGTCTTGTCAAATCCCCAACAAAGAAAGCCCAGATGGTCAGCATCACCTTCCAGTCCCGCAAGGTCGTCATCGTGGGCTGCTCAGACAGCACCATAAGAGCATACGACATCACCAAAGGTCACATGCTGCGCCGCATGACTCTTGGGTCTGACCTCATCGGAGGCTCCAAAGACATAATAGTGTGGTCTGTCAAGTGCCTGCCAAACGGAAACATAGTATCTGGCGACTCTACTGGTCAATTGTGTATCTGGGACGGGAAAACATACACCCAGGCGCAGAGGATCCAGAGCCACAAGTCGGACGTGCTCAGTCTTGCGATAAGCGCCGATGGAGCAGCTATTATGAGTGGAGGAATGGATCGCAGAACAATTCTCTACCAGCAAAACGCGGGTGCTGGGCAGCGTTGGGGCAAGGTTTGGGGCCGTCGGTACCACGATCACGACGTAAAGACAATGGCTACGTTTGAGCATGGACGATTTAGTGTCGTGGTCTCTGGAGGTAGGGACTTGTTCTCGAACATCTAGCACTACACTTTCAACCTGCTAACAAACACCCCCACAGGGCCGGATGCCAACCTGATGATTGTGCCATTGAAGGAGATGGGTCGCGAAAACCACAGAATGATGAGCAATTTGCCGCAACAACCGCCAGTCATCAGCGCTACTAAAGCCAGGTTCATTGTGAGTTGGTGGGAAAGAGAGGTTCACATTTGGATTCTACGCAAATCAGCGGTCGAATTACAGCTCTCTCCTAATGAGGGCGTCGATATCAACCAGAACCGGAAATTGCTCAAGACCATCGTGGTAAAAGGTGATTCAAACGTTTCTTCCGCAACCATCAACCAGGATGGAACATTGCTGTTTGTGTGCACAGCGACAGATGTCAAGGCCTTCAAGCTCGTGCATCAAGATCCAGTCAAAGCCTCGGATGTGAGGCTTTCAACCGTTGAATTACCAGCTAAACTTTCCCACCTCGGCGCCACTCAACTTAGACTCTCTCCGGATAGCCGGTGGCTTTGTGTGGTCAAAGAAGGCTCTAGGGTTCTACTGGCGAGACTGGAGGACATGTCTGCTGACAGCCAAGCACCCTCAGTCAAGCTTCAACGACTTTCACGGCTACGCAGGCTGGTTCCGAGGTACATTCTAAATGGCGGACTGGGGAGTTACGATAGAAACATCACGCAGATTTCTTTCAGTGCAGACTCCAGCATGATGGCAGTCGCCGATCTGGCTGGGTACATCGACACATGGGTTCTGCGAGACGCCCATCAGCGCCTGCAGAAAAACCAAGAGGATGATGTCGCAGAGAAGACGGCCAACGTCGCGTCCGATAGCGACGCATCATCAGAAGACGATGATGCAGTGGCCAGCGACGGCCATGACGAGTGGATTCGCAACCCCAACGCCAAGTTGATACCAAAGCTGCCAGCATCACCCATGGTTCTGTCATTCTCCAACCATGTACCTGGACCTGAGGGCTCTGCCAACGACGACGGATCCGCTGATTACATTCTCGCCGCCATTACCTCGTCATGGAACATTTTGGCCTTCCATCCCCGCCAGGGTTCCCTTACTCCATGGTCGCGCCGGCATCCGCGCAAGTCCCTTCCGGGATCGATTCGGGATCTTCTAGATTTGCCAAAGGGAGTGATGTGGCAAGAGTCTCGGATGTGGGTTTACGGCGTGTCGTTTTTGCTGATGCTCGACATGGGCCAAGATTTACCGTTGTCCTCCCAACTGGAAGGCAGTGACTCGCAACTTGCTCAAGGCATGAAGCGCAAAAGGGTCGGCCTCTCGACCGGTGCAGGAGGCAAGATGGGCCGAGAAAGCCTAATGCCCAGCCAAATCAGGAAACACGGTGCCAACGACAAGTGGGAGGATATTGATGTTGCAGAGAAGCCTGAGGTTGATGAAAGTGACAGTGACGACGACATGCCCGATGTTGACACGCGGCCTTCCAGATTATCCCCGGCGGCGAATGGGGAAGAAGATGTCATCCTTCCAACGACAGAAATTGCTACGAATGAACCCAAGAAGTGGTGGATGACGTACAAATATCGCCCCATTCTTGGCATTGTACCCTTGAGCTCTGCGAGCAAAGACCTCGAAGTTGCTTTGGTTGAGCGGCCCACTTGGGACATCGACATGGCGGAGAGATATTTTGGCGAAGAAGAATGGGAAAGATGAGGCATTTGGCAAGGAAGCTTACAACCCACGAGCTGTTGAGACTGCAGAACGGTACAGGCTTGACATGCCGCGAGGGATGCGGTTCAGGGGGGGGGGGGGGGGGCTCAGCCTTCTTGCGGTGTCACATTGCTGTAGACCGCTCGTTACACGAGCGGATGGATAAAGGTGTTTGCTTGGTTGCTGGTTGTGTAACGACACGCGGACGAAGGCGATGGAACCTCATCGAGAGGTGGGGGTGATGCAACGTTAAGGAGCGTTGAATATCTGGAACTTTTTGCATTTCCCATGGAACACTGCAGGTTCCGGCTCGTCTTACCTTCTCTCACGGCGCTGCGACGATGTACATAATGTACATTGGGAATATTTACCATCATTTTCGTTTCGGCATTCGTTGTTCGATTACCTTGCGATTTTGCATGTGCATGTGCGATTGTCTGCGGTGTTGTGGACCGACCTTGGAGAGAAGTCGCTCACGTTGGGGTTGTAACGCAAGTGACTCACTCACTGGTGGCAAATTGTAGCAAGGACTAGAGGGTGATTCTGGTTTCTGGTTACATTAATGTCCACGATGGCCATGCTTACTGGGTGGAGTTACGCGCGGCCAGGTGCCACGTGACAAGACTGGTGATCTCGGAAGCTTATCCGTTCAAGGAACCCTAAAGCAAAGCCAATTGCAGTGTGTTCTATGTAGCCTGGACGGAAAAGTCCGTCGCGATGAGAATCGGGGACGAGTGGAACTTGCGAGTGTTGGCGTCAGCCTGTCAGGTCCCGGTTAAATCGCTTGGATGGCGCGCGGGCCAGACAAGTTGACGAAGCGTCGGCCAATCACGCAGAAGGATAAAGGTGAAGAATGACGCGTCCTGCTCGTCTCAGGTCGTCAAGCAGCATGCAGGTCGCCAGACCCACTGCTAATCCATGAGGGAAGATATCAATTGACGCTGGACTTGGGACGCGCGCTGCTCTCGCAGGGTGATGTGAAAGAACCTTTGACAGCCTCGTCGTGGTCATGTCTCTGACGGCTGGGGATTGACGAATGAGTGAGTGATTCATTCAAACTGGTGCGTGCTCCCTGTTGTGTCAGCCACAGTCGGGAGACTGACTACGCGTCCCTGAGAAGTTTGGTCTAGAAGTTTGAGCTAGCGGCTCTTCGATTGAGGGAGGACGGCCAGACCTTTTTTTATTTTTTTTTACTTTTTTATCTGTTTTTGTCGGCGCAGAATAACGGACGCGGAGTAGAGGCGTTGATTCAGCAATGGATGTGACCTGTGCCGTTGTGTGACTGGGCGGTTTTCCATTTCTTGCTGCTTCATGGTCACTGACAAAGTGCAATCGAGCTGGCGAGAGAACAGACGGTACTGATAACGTAGGAAGGTCAACCTTCTTGGAGGAGCGGGGGCAAGCCCCACAAAATATCCCGAGTGCCGTTGATGAACAAGATGACAATGACAGCCAAGTCGAGCGTCAAGTATGGATCAACGGACCTGGCGAGAATATTCAGTACCGAGTACAGAGTACAGAGTCAGGTGCTCCTTGGTTGCAATCTTAGGCAGATGCATCAGCCACAGGTAGCCACAGGTAGCCATAGGTAGCTACGCACCCACGTGTTGGAAGGAAGAAATGGCCAAAAGGTTCCGACTCTGAATGTGTCTGGTTGGAGCCCAGTCCCCTCGCCAGCGCAAAGCAAAAGTAAAGCCGAAGTTGTGCGTGCTGTCGTAGACGGGAGAAGTCTGGTGAGAGGTGCGTGAGGTGTGAGAGGTGGACGGACTTTTCGCAGGCCTCGTCATCCCCCCCTCTCTGAGACCCGCTTGTTGGCGGGTTGGAGGGGGTTGAAGGCCCTCTTCAAAGCATAGGTACCGTACCGGTACAAGCCCTTCCTTACTGGTTGGCCGAAAATTCTCGCCGAGCAGGCCACAGGCAAACGTTACTCCCTCCACAGGCATATCAACGTCCTTTTTTGCGGGTCCAAGACTTCTCACAAGTCGGCGAGTCAAGCAACTATTGCTCCCTTTTGAGAAACATCCAGATGTGTCCGTTGCAATTTTTCGCTTACAAGCTTTCTCGGTTGTACAAGTAAATACGGATTAGGCCTCACATAATGTAAAAAGTTCGCCGGCCCAATGATCTTGTCTTCACTCACGCTCTAGATGGCAAAATATCCCTTGTCGTGAGGAGTGAGGCACGGTCTTTGCAGGTACCGGTACCTTGATGGTCAAATGCTCCAGTTGCAAACGCCACTTATTGCGCCCAGTTCGTCTCCACCAAACTGACGTCTCGAGCGCCCTGGTTGGTCGGCTGTGTAGGCTGACGCGTATACCTCCCTTTCGCAGGTTCGAGGCAAAAAAACCCACAACCCGGCGCCATTCCTTCCCCCCCCCCAAACTACCAACTGCCCACCTAACCTAGCCTGTCTTGCGGGGCCTCATCCAGCATCACTCGCAGCGTCCACTGCCTGGCGTTTTGCGGACGAGCATTGCGTACATACCATCAGGCCCTTCCGTCTACCATCCCCGTCTTTCTTCCATCTATCCCCAAGACCGGGCTTGACTTTCTTTCCATCAGTGTCGCCGCTCATGTCGGGGAATCCAAATCATACTTGACCTCTCCTCTTTACTCTCGTCAGCGGGTTTCGGCGAGAGCGATTCGCTTTTCGCCCATCCTGGTTTCCCTAGGCTTTTGGCTTCTCGCCAAATTGAAACCGGGTCCGTCTGAGCTCAAGGCCAGCATCTGCGACAGAGGTTCATTTCCTGGGGCTGCAACGTCGATTGCTATCGTTTCGTGGTGGCGACGTGCGACGTCTACGAATCTCTCGGCTGACGAGTGCGACTACGACGACGTCTATCTACCCTTGCCTACTTCCCCTCGCGGCTTGGGATACCGATTCTATTCACACCAAAAAAAAACACCTTTTCCACCCGCCTTTCTCCGTCGTGGCCGTCCTCTTGTTTGATTCAGCCGTCCTCGGTTTGACGACAACCCGGCATCTACACAAAGAATCATATGACGACGACGACTTGACAATCCACGACTTGACGGATAATTCTGATTCACTATTTTACCATGGAGGGCCGAGGCACCTCATTCAGCCCCGACGACTCTTTGTCTTCCAACGGCCAATATGGCGAGGAATGGGCTCGCGATCTCCGCCTCAAGTTTGAAGGTCTTCTCCGGGACAAGCGCATGAACGACCTGCGTTCTTGCACCAGAAACCACTCTCCCAGCCACCATTCTTCCGATTTGGCAGCGCAGTCATCAAGCGCTGATCCAGCTGCGCGAGCGTCCTCCACAGAAGACAGAGCAGGGAAAATCCATGGCAGGGAAAACTCACAGACCCCCCCGTCTTACTCGTGCCTCCGACATCTTCCCAAAATACCGACTGCGCCAGCTGCTGGTGACCGCGATTCTCAGAAATTCCGAAATCTCATGATCAGCTTATCACTTACACCGACCAAATACGAAAACCCAGGGCTGTTAGATGAGGCTCTTCAGACCATTCCGCTCGATCGCATTTACGGCGAGGCCGAAGAGGAATGTCAGGTTCTGCAGGCTGAAGCCGAGAGCATGGGTGACGGCCGTCGGCCGGAATGGGGATATCAAGATTGCGTCATCCGAGCACTTTTACGGTAGGCTTGGTTTCCTTTCCCTGGCAAACCAGGGCGAGTTTGCAGAACTAACAATGTCGACTTTGCAGATGGTTCAGGCGCTCCTTTTTCACGTGGGTCAACAACCCTCCTTGCCCCGTTTGCTTATCGCCGACCATCGCCCAAGGCATGACTGCTCCGACACCTGAGGAAAGCGCATGTGGCGCTCTGCGGGTGGAGCTGTATCGATGCTCCGCACAAAACTGTGGCGCGTACGAGAGATTCCCTCGTTACGGTGACGTCTGGCGCCTTCTTCAGACTCGTCGCGGGCGTGTCGGTGAGTGGGCAAACTGCTTCAGCATGCTTTGCCGTGCGGTCGGTGGCCGGGTTAGATGGGTCTGGAACGCCGAAGACCATGTTTGGACCGAGGTCTATTCGGAACACCAGCAGCGATGGGTCCATGTTGATGCCTGCGAGGAAGCGTGGGACAGCCCTCGCTTATACGCCGAGGGCTGGGGCAAGAAGATGTCTTATTGCGTCGCATTCTCAATCGATGGCGCCACCGATGTGACCCGACGATATGTGCGCAAGAGCGAGTCGGCCGCGGAGCGCAACCGATGTCCCGAAGAAGTCATGCTCTACATCATGCAAGAGATCAAGAACATTCGACGCAGCAATATGAGCAAGGACGAGCGCTTCCGCCTCGAAAAGGAGGATCGACAAGAAGACGATGAGCTTCGAAGATATGTCGTGGCCTCGATTGCCCAGGCTGTCACCAACCTCGTGCCTGGAGCGCCGACCTCGTCCTCCGGCACCAGTCGCACTGCTCCCACCCACGGGCAAGACGTCAAGGTTCCTCCTGAACAACTCGCACAACAACAGGCGGGCTCTCCTGCCTGGTTGATGGCTCAGCAACAGTCACGAGACCAACAATTTGAGCCCCCGCACGATCCCCGCCAGCGTTGACAAACTTGATGATGACCGAATCCTGCTTCGGGACGGATTCTCTTGATTTGCGTTGCAAACGCCGGGGGGGTTTTGCAACCAAGGCTGAGGGTCTACGAAGAAGCGTTGTGGAAAACCAAAACCTGCACCTTTTGACGCATCCCCTCAAGAGTTGAAATCACGCTACGCAAAGCTGCGTTTTCTCTCAACTGCAATGCCGCTTTTACCGGCGCTTCTGCTGAATGATTCTCTGGAAGCTGAAGCTGGGTTGCTGGCGCCCAATGAGGAGAGAAAAAGGCGTCGAGATGGGCTTCACTTCAAGTGGACGGGCCAGAGTGTGGGCGACGAAAGCGCACTCTTGCCCGACTACTGGGCCTTGCATGACCACAAGACCTGCGCAAAGGGCCGGGATATCGCGTCCAGCAAGCCGAACGACCATGGTGACACGGAGCTTGCCAGCCAGTCCCGACGACTCGGCATGTCCAGCCAACACGATCCCTCTATTTTCCCTTGTAACAACAACGTATCATGAACGCACAAAAGTCTGTTCAGAGGCGGCCTCGATTGCCGCATTATTTCCTTTATCTTCTGAACCCCGCCGGAGGTTTTTTTTTTTTTCTATTACCTTTACCTTTACCTTTACCTCTCCACCGCAAGGGTAAAGCTGCGAGAAACAAAATAAAAGACCTCTGCGGCCTGTATCTCTATAACTCACGTCGACTGGTCGGTCGTCCTAATGCATTTTCTTTGTCCTTGGATACATCATGGTATATTGGTGGCGCACGAATGGCGCCCTGGGATCTGAAAGGAGGCCGGTCGGTTTCCACAAATGACTTGACATGACGCGTCTGCTGTAATATATTCATTGGAGGAGCAAGCATAGCGCTCAGAGCCTCCTGGAGTTTTTCTTCTTTCAAAAAGGTCTCGCCACCAGCGACCTCGCGCGGCATCAAACTACGTGGGAATGCGGTTGGTGTTGGTTGGTGCTGGTTGGCTGGTTAGTTTGGTTTTTTTTTTTTTTTGTCTTTCTTATACACAAGTTGATTTCATGCCTGGGAAGAGACAGGCGTGTGGGAGATGGCGGCTTCTTGGGTATGCAATTGGGGACTTGGATACTGTTACATATGAATTGTTGCATGGCAGCCGAGGCGAATAAAAGGCGCGTTTTTTTTTAAAAGAGGTAGTGCCCGTTTGCTGGCTTGCAGCTCGTGAGCAGCTGATGAGCACCTTCTGGTTGCCCTGCGTTGCGTTGATCGGGGGATCTGGAACCGTTGTCGTGCTACGTCTGGGACTCTTGTGCCATGATACCCTCGACCAACCGTAAGCCGCATGCTTGTTTTGCCTTTGTGCTCGCCTCGCCAGCAGCTCGGGATCTCCTCCGGCTACCTCGGCCATATCAGATGTCGCCAACGTCGGAAGCAGGACGAATGGAGGAGCGGCATACGTGGTTGGCAAAAATGCATGATACAACGGTGACGCCATCGGGTGCGGCCTGCAGAAAGCCAAGGCAAGCCGACGGCGACAAGAACCTCGGCCGTGGAACCAACTGCCCACCTCCCACCTCAACTCACTCCCAACCCGGAACCAGCACGGATTTTGGCAGCTTCTGGCCCCGTTTCTGGCTTGGCAAGCAAGGAATCGAATCGAGAGAAAAGCAAGCGCTTCAGAACGCGATGGTGACGACAAGATCACAAAAGTCCAGCAGCGACCGTGCCGAGCCCAAGGGGGCAACGGACGAGCACGGCGCGTCCCGCGCGAGCGACCAAAGGGCGAGGCGGAACCTCAAGACGAGCCGGCGCTCCAGAGGCCAGAAGCGGCACGACGACGCCCCCTCGGCGGGCAAGCAAGCGCGCCGGAGGACGGCGCAGAACCCAGCAACAACAGCAACAACAACATCATCATCAACAGCAACAAACGGCGGCGCCCGGACCGTGCTAGAAAAGGGCATCATGTACTACTTCGTCCGGGCCCGGGTGGACACGGACACGCCCAAATCGATCGACGACATCGCGAGAGGCTACCTCATCCTCCGCCCGGTGCCGCAGGAGGCAAGGCTCCGGGACGGCCCGCTGGCCCGGCGGCCGTCGCGGCTGATCGCCCTGCCCAAGAAGGTGCTCCCGGGGAGCGCAAAGGATCGGTTCATGGCGTTTGTGGAGAAGGCGGAGGCGGGGGACGACGAGATCCGGGAGCAGTTCCTCGAGGGGCACGAGTACGAGACCAAGACGGCGGGCCATCGCCGGCGGCCGGATGCCACGCCGGTGGGGGAGGGCGTCTACGTGCTCACCGCGACGGGGAGGGAGAGCCACCTGTCGTACGTGGTGACGGTGCCGAGCGAGATGGGCGACTTGCAGCGGGCCGTGGGGCTGAAGCCGCGGGGGAGCCTCCTCATCAGCAGCAAGAACCCGGAGTTCAAGGGCCCGGCAAGCGCGCGGCTGCCAGCGGGGCCGGACTTCCCCAAGGAGTGAGTGATTTGCCTGCCTGGCCGTGTTTGTGCGCGTGCTCCGGCACTGGCGTGGCTTTGCTGTGCTGTGCTGTGCTGTGCTGTGCTGTGCTGACAGACGTCCTCGATTCGTTTTTTTCGGCAGGGTTCTCGCCAAGTTCAGGTCGTTGCGATGGGCGCCCACGCAGCCCGAGTTTCTGGACTACCCCCGCGCGCAGGTGCTGCTGATTGGGGACAAGACGCCGCTGGGCAAGGAGGTCGAGGAGGGCACGGGGGACGCCGATGCCGACGCCGACGACGCGGTGGGCGCTCTGGACGAGCTGGAGGACTACGACGTCCGCCGGATGAGGCACCTGTCCGAGGACGAGTCCGAGGCCATCTACCGGGATCTGCACAGCCAGGCGTCTTCGCTGCCCGGCATCCAGAAGGAGCTGCTGCGGTGAGGGGCGAGGGGGGGGGGCGCTCGCACCTGGTTTGTTTGCTTGGCGGAAAGGGTGGGTGGCGGGGGGGGGGGGGGAAGGGGGGCGCCAATTCAAGTCTGGTCGGCTATTGATGCCCTGGCGAGTTCGATTGCCGCGATGATGATGATGACGGTGATGGCTTGCGCGAGACGTCGATGGGTTGTTGTTGTGGCCAAGACGAATGGTGACACAGTGCTTGCACTGTCAGGCCGGCACTGTGTCGTCGGCATATGCAATGCTTGCCCAGCCGTTTTCGTTGCGTTGCCTTTGTACTCCGTACTCCGTACTCCTTAACGCGCCCGGACGCGAAGTCGCGTCAATCTGGTCCCCTCGCCTCCCGCTCGCCCCGGGCCTTTTGCATATATCAACGATTGACGCCTCGTCAACCAGATCGACGACCGCCCTGCATACATAACAATACATAACCAAGCATTCTCGTCTGCCCGCGTCATTCTCCCCCGCTGCCACGCCTCAGACGTCCCTCACCCCCCCAACATGACTCTCAAGCGCAAGCGATCAGAGCCCGAGCTGTGCTCCTCGCCCTCCTCCGTCCTCAGCTCCCCGCCCAGCCTCGGCGGCCGTCCCGTCCCCCCCCACGCCTTCTTCAACATGCCGCCCGCCCACCTCAACAGTCGAACATTCAAGCGGAGCCGCGACAACAGACCGCCGGAAGAGCAGGTGCACCGTACGTCTGTCCAGCCCCCAATCCCTCTCTCCCCCAGGCAAACGACCCCCTTCCCCGACGCGAAAAAACTCACCGTGACCTCTGTGGCAGAGCACACGTTGGACCTGCTGTACTCGGCGCAGCAGCGGCACCACCAGCACACCAGGCGGGATGCTCGGGCGCCGTCGCCGTCGCCGTCGCCGTTGCCGTTGCCGCCGGACCGTGCGCGCGCCCACCCGCACGCGCCGAGCAGGCAGGGCTCTCTGCACAGCTTCTGGGACATAGCTTCGTCGCCGGCCGCGGGCCCGTCGTGCCTGCTGGCTGAGCGGTCGGGTCCTTGCCTGCCTTGCCTGGTGGCCCCGGCGAGCTGCGAGGACTGCGGGGCGGGCCTCGACGGCGCGGAGCCGGAAAGCCTGCCGTGCGGCGCCTGCGGGAAATGCGTCTGCTTCAGCTGCTCGGTCAGCGATCTGGGGGAGCGGAAGAGGTGCCTGCAGTGTGCGGGGAGGAAGCCGTGGACGGGGGGGTTCGGCTGCGCCGGTGCTGGCGTGTCTATTTGCTAGGCGGGGGATGTGCATCATGGAGAACTGGCCCATCGGGCTGAAGCACATTGGCCTTGCGTTGCGGGGCGTTTTTTTTTTCCTTTTTCCTTGTTTAGTTCTTTCCTGGGGGCCTCCTCTTTGGAGCTGTCGTCATGGGCGTTGAGGGAGAAAATATATATATAGATTTGGGCTGGAGTGGGCACGGATATGGGGGTTATATGGACGGTCGGGTCGCATTGGGGAATACGACGGTTGGTTACGACTTTAGAATACATGACGCATGGTTCAGTTGCATGGCGAAAACAGGCTTCGTAGCGGGCCAATTCTCGAATTCCGTAGGCAAAGGCTCCTTTTTACTCTTTACGCTTTCAAGCTAGGTCAAGAGAGCGTACAGAGGGCTGCTTTGCTATCGAGAAGATTGATATAATATTAATACATATATTCTGGCTCACCCAACGCAAGCGAAACGATATTCGTGGCAACAATTAGCCCCGCCGACGAGTGGTAGGCCCCTTCCTTGGAGTCGCAGTCGACGTGGCCTCGACTTCGACCGGCTTGGCCTTGGCCACCTTGCCCTTGCCTTTGCCTTTGCCCTTGCCCTGGGCCTTTGGCGACGGAGCGTTCCAGTAGTAGACCATCTGGGTGGCAAGCACAGCATTGAGCAGGAAGCCAGAAATGAAGCCGTAGAGGATGAGTTTGTCGTCAACCTCCTGCAACGTGGTAAAGATGCGAGACAGGGAACCGGCGAGGTAGTTGAAGACCTGCAGCAAAGGCGTGTTAGCGGCCGAAGCGGAACGAGCCACGGCAGGGAAGAAGACCGTGAAACAACAACAACAACAACAACAAGACGCGACTCACGGCAAAGGCGCTGAGCTGACCGGTGCCGCCTTGCTGGTAAATGGCAAGGATCTGGGGAACCTTGCTCGCCACGCCGAGCGCACCAGCCCCGGCTTGGAGATAGCTGAGCGTCTTCATGTCCAGCACGTTGCCGGCAAACAGGCAGGCGGCGCTGCCGGCCAGGGCGGCAACCAGAACAGCAGCCACGGTCGCTCTGCCGCTGTAGTTGAGGACGAGGACCGAAATGACGACGTTTTGGCCCATGATCAGGGCCGTCTCGCCAAAGGTGCTAAAGGGGAACCCGTTGCGGACATTGTACGCCAGCGTGATGAGGTAGGCGCTCGTCTCGAGAAGGTAGGAGAGGAAAGACACGCCCTCGGCCGACCTGGAGCGGACGAGCTTGACGATCTGCGGCACCTTGACGACGGACGAGGCGGCAATGATGCCGATGCCGAGGCCCTTGCTGACTGCGTACTTGACGCATTCGGTGTTTTCGACGTCGACGTCGAGGACAAGCGCCTGGTAGCACTCTTCGCCGACGATGGACACGCCGAGGTCGCGAATAGGGGTGGGCAGGTTGCGGGTGATGGGCTGAACGGCCGATCGCAGGGCGTCCATCGTCTCGTACTTTGGGGGGGGGATTGAGCCGTCGGGGGAAATGCCGAGGGTATTTGAAAAAAAAAAAAAAAAAAAAAAAAAAAGGCAGCCGGTTGGAATGGGGCAGAGAGGGACTTCGGACGAAAAGTAAAAGAGGTGCTGACGTTGTGCGACGCACCCGCGGACAAGCGTGGCAAGGGATTGACGGGGTTCGAAAAGTTCAATCCAGCCCTGAGATGCAATGCAATGCAAGCTTGCGATGCTGGTCTGGTTGCTTCTGACTGACTCCCTGAGCTGGGAAAACCGGGGATTTGCGACAAGCGCATCAAGACCAAGACGACGGGGGATCTTTGGTGGGGCTGCCTACCCTGTATCAATAAATGGCTGGTTGGTTGGTGCAACGGAGCAGGTGGCCGGGTTCACTTGCGTGACAGCTGACATGACGCCATCGAGTTGCACCTGCCAAGGGCACCCACCGAGGCAGGTTGCCGCCCGTTTAGAAGAGATGCTGCTCTGACGGTTGTCTGCAACTGCGGCTCGGGTGTTGGGCAAGGGACACACTCGGAGCTGGAGTCGATGCTTACCCTGCTGGCTCCCTGTCCGATGATAGCAGCATTTTGATCCGGCCTAACTTGAACGCAGCGATTCCAGAAGGGTGGCAAGCAGTTGCAGGCCAGTGGCAGGCAAGAGCGTGCTTTCCAGGTCGGACGTTGTTTGCTGTTGGTTTGAAAGCAGTGAGCGAGCACCTCCTGCTCGGAACTTGATTGGGTGGTCCGTGGATGGACTGTGGGACGGACTGCGTGTGGGCGCATGCGTGACAAAAAAGGTGACGACGGGTCGGGGCATCAGTCAGCCATCAGCCACCTCTTTGTTCTCCTCTGCAAGTCTGCAAGATGGCAACCACCCAGGCCTCCAACTTGGGCAGGCGCCGCCGTCTCTGTCAAACCACGTTCACGGGTCACATTGGACATTCGCGACTACCTAGCTTGCAACGATTCCCCACTTCGAATCATCCCCACCCCCACCCCCACCCCACGGGCGCGGGCACGGCGCAGAGGAAGGAGCCCACCCATCCTCACCCTGGCCGTGCACCTAGCACCCGGTACTCTGAGGCTTTGCTCCGTCCCTTCCATCGACTTCCAGCTGTACGGATACCGTGCCCAACGTTGGTCGGTCACCTTTACTGAGCGTTTTCGCCTTTGGGCACGCAAAACACCTTGCTTGACATGCAACATGCACTTCCAAAACACTTCCTGTTTTGCTTTCGCTTCCCGTCTATACGTCCCTCCGTCTCTTGTTGTCAGCATCCCCGTGTTCCCACCGTCCACACCAACCCTGCGGGATTTGTTGTTTACCGTCTGCGCCCGTCACCGTCCGTCATCTTGCGTCCCCTGCTCGATGCAACTTCTTGACGGCGTGCTGGCCCCAGCTGTCTTGGACGGGTTGATATAGCCCGAACGTCCCGTTGGTGCCCGGGCCCATAACGATAAATACCAACAACTTTCTTCACGTCGAGTTCCTCTTCCCCGTGACGCCGTCTTGACCAGCCAAGCCCCTTCTCCTGCCACCCTCACCGCTTCGCACGGGAGAGAGAGAGAGAGAGAGAGAGAGAGAGAGAGAGAGAGAGAGACGAGGCGGGATCGCCATGGCGTCACCATACTCTGATGCGACGCCTGGTTCAGCTGTTCAGTATGCCTACATGTTCGAGAAGGATAAAGGCCCGACCAAACAGCTTGATTCGCTTCTGCGAGCGATTGCCCGCCACGTGGTACGAGATGGCTGCCTTTTTCTTTTTTTTTTCTTTTTTTTTTTTTTTTTTTAGTTTGTTGCTCCTGTACATACATGGCCAATCTTTGCGCGATATCTGCCAAACACCCCCCCTGCATGCATTAACTTGCTCGCTTCTCGCAGATTCTGGAAATCGGCGACAAGGCAGAGACGCATCTGACGCCGAGTAAACTGGCCGCCTTTTACAAAGCAGTCGGCGGCAACTACGACTGTAAGCAAGCATCAACTCTAGCTTCGCCCCTTCGCCAAGCTAACTCAAGCTGTCCAACATGGTAAGCTCTCTTCGTGGATATGCCGCACTCGGCCATCTCGTACATGTGGCAAGTTACAGGATGCCAGCACACACTGCAGCCTACGGGAAACGACTTTGAAGCGCCCTCCATCCCCGCCCTCACATTCCGTGGCTTCTCCAGGTGGGAGTCGCTGGAAATCCTGCTGGGACCTGAGGAGCACGTCCCATTCATCCAGTACGCCGTCAAGAACTGGAACCTGAGGCATCCAGAAACCGGCCAAGACTTCCCCGCCGATCTGCCGGCCAGCTGCTTTCCCGCCCAGGCTGATCAAGATGTTGATCGCTGGCACAAGACGTGCGCTGCCAAGTTGTGGACGGCGGCCGAGTCCTCCTCGTCCAAGGATGAGGGCACGCACCCCAAGCCCTCGCCTTCCAACGAGAAACCCGAACCAAAGTTTGCCCACGTCCATGTGCATGCTCGAGAAGCCTTTGCGTCGGCTTCTTCGTCGCGGACGAGACCAACGGATGGGGGTTATTTCGCAAGACCCATGTCGTACGCACACATCCCTTCAAGATACGCTAGCCAACGCAGACCTGAGAGATCCCCCGATAGATTTCGCCGCGATACACCTCTGAACGACAGGGGGCGGAGAAGAAGCTTCTCTGATCATGCCGCTGCCGAGCACGCAACGGATCCAACACCTTCGCGTGGCTATTCCCCGGCGTACTCTGATGCCAAGGTGAAGAAAACAAGCGAGGGCCGGAGACACAGCCACCCTAGACAGCCGTCGTATTCCGAGTCCTCGGACGAGAAACCGGGGCAAGACCACCGCGATAAGCGGCGTCATCACCTCGACTCTCCACCGCCTCCGTCGGTACGAAGATTTATGCGCGGGCATGGCACTGCGCAGGCCCAGGGGCTCTCCAATGGCTCGTCTAGTCCGCGCCCGTCACGGCTGGATACGAGAACGGACGAGACAAAGAGGGCCAACGGGCCGAGCCCGCTGGACTCTCTGCGCACCAAGCTGTCAGAGACGGTAAGCAGCATTCTTCCCAACGGGCTGAGCTCTGATCGCCCACGACCTGGGTCGAGACAAAACTCGGGAACAGGGGCCGTCAGACCACGAAGAAGCCGCGAGCACCTGCGGTCATCAAGGTTGAGTCGAAGCTACTCGGGCACGGACACGGATGATTCCGACGGAGGCGGGCTTCCGGAAAGCGATGCCCGGAGAAGACGTAGAATACTGGAAGAACGCGAAAGAGAGAGTGAGAAGGAGAGGGAGCGGGAGCGGGAGCGGGAGCGGGAGCGGGAGCGGGACAGGGACAGGGACCGGTATCTGAGGGGCCAGGCGCGAGAGGACTGGGACGTCGACAGGGAGCAGCAAGCTGCCACCATGAGAAGAGAAAAGAGTTATTTGCGGCGTCGAGAGACGCAGAGAAGGACCAGCAGCCACGCTGACGTCGACCGACAGCGAGAACCCCCGGAATGGGAGCCGCGAGATCGCCAAGATCGCCAAGATCGCCAAGATCGCCAACGGGAGCGGGAGCGAGACAGGGAACGATTCAGGGACGAGAGGAGGAAATGGGGTAGGAGACCGTCGCCGGACATTGACCTGACCAGCCCTGCCGCCGCCATGGCGAGCAGGCAAGCACATGCTCAGGCAGCGTATAGCTGACCGAGCCAGGAGGCAGGCGAGGCAGGCGAGGCAGGCGAGGCAGGGGCAATGCAGCGAGCGACGGCTCTTTCTTTGCCGAAGCAGTCTTTGATTAGGTGCGGCATGTAGTATGCGGCACGGGACTCTTTTTGGAGGCAATTTCTCGGCACATTTATCTACGGACTGGGTACAGGGTACACACGCAAGCAACTTCCAAGGTGCCTGCTTTCAATACAAGCAAGCGCCAGCAGCCTGCTCAGAAGCCGTCTGGTCGCAGGTTACGGAAGGCCGCACGGTGGTGTTTGCACCTCGTGAAGCCACACGGCGACCAAAGGGTCTGCTGGCTGGTTGACTTTGATACTGGCCAGTTGTTGCTGTTGTTGCTGCCTAGACACATGCATAGCTCGCCTTTTCCCCCGCAGCCTGGCCTGGCCTGGCCTGGCCTGGCTTGGCCTGGCTTGGGCCCCAGGGTGCCAGGTACCTACCTACCTTAGAGGTAAGTAACAGCAGGTACCTGGTACCAGACATTGATGCTCTCTGGACCCCAGATTTGGCTAGAGCCAGCCAGGACTCAGGAGTCAGACTCACCCACAAGGACCCGCCGACCCGCCCCGTGGCGAAACCTAATGCTCTGGCTCTGGCTCTGGCTCTGGCGTCTGGGCTCGCTCTGGAATGGAACATGAATGCATCAGCATCAATCGATCTTTGCAAACTCGCCAACCCACGTTATGCGCCCTCGTGCTCTCCCGCCAAACTGACCCGCCGCCCCTTTTATTCTTGCCTTGTTATTTCATCTCTTTTGAGTACTTTTTTCTTTTATTTTTCTTTTATTTTTCTTATTTATTTTTCTTATTTTTATTTTTCTTCATCTTTTGAGTGTTTTGCCGGCGTCGTGAGCGGCTTGCCCGGCCCGAGATCGTAGTCCTTGCTGATCTCGTGCCTCTTCTGCCTTTTGTCTCTGGCGTCTCAGACGGTCTGGTCTGTCTGTCCCCGGAGTCGTCCAGACGCAGGACGCTGGAAAAGCTCGGACGTCTACGCCCGACCCCCCGGACCCCTTCGCCTCGTCTCGCTCACGCCTGGCCTCGCCTTGCCCTCCCTTCCTTCCCACCTCCTGCCCCGTGTCGTTGTCGTCGCCTGCTTGCTACCTCGCCTCAACACTCGAACCCTCCACCGACGCTATGAAGGGGCGTCCCGTTGAAGACCTGGTGTACGACCAGCTCTTCGCCAAGCCCAAGGCCAGCGATCCGCCAAACTTCCAGGCCTTCCTGCAGCGCAACCTCATCACCGAGGTCCGCCAGGAGACGCAGGCCTTTTACGGCCACCTCGACACCCAGGAGGCCAAGTACCCGGGCCTCGACTACACGCACAAGACGCACCGCATCCGCCTCTGGAGATGGCCGTGGCACAGGCGCCTCTTCCGCGCCTTTGACGCCCTGCGCCTGACCCCGGCCGAGATCGGCTCCCTGACCAAGTGGGAGGGCACCAAATGGGCCAAGGACAAGTTCGAGAAGGAGCAGGGCGTCGTCATCAGGGACACCACCGCCGACGACATTTCCGACTGGGTCCGGCCGAGCGAGGCCGTCGACGACGCGGACGGCGAGCGCTCGCCACCGGCAGCGGCAGCGGCAGCGGCAGCGGCAGCAAATATCGTCGAGCGCGAGCGGCCCGGCACAACCCGGACCGTCGGACGAGGCCTCCCGGGAGACGACGGCGAGGAGGAGGAGGAGGAGCAGGAAGAGGAGCAGGTCTCGGCCCTGGAGGAAGAGAGCGACGACGACGACGACGACGACGACGACGACGACGACGACGACGACGACGACGACGACGAGTTTGAGAGCGTCGGGGTCGACTTGAACGAGCGGCTGCGCGACCGGGCCACTCGCCGCGAGGCCGGGGACACGACCCTGGTGCTCGACGAGGAGTGGGAGCAGTGGCTCAAGAACGCCATCGACTCGGGCGAGCTGACCCTCCTGACGGAGCAGATGACGGAGCAGATGCTGAGCCGGGTGTCCAGCATGGTCGACATCCCGGCCGCGCTGATCCCCCCGGGCATGCTCAGCGCCGCCCGCTCCGGCCAGTGGGCAGAAATCCCCGAGGGCCTGCACCCCATGCTGGCGCGGGCGCTGGTAGCCGAGACCCGCCAGGCCAGCCCGGCCTCTCGCCGCCGGCGCTCCGTGTCCGACGCCGCCCGCCGACTGCCCGTGCCCGTGCCCGTGCCTGTGCCGCGAACGCCCCGCCCGACCATACGTCTCCCGAGTGCCCAGGACGCCTTTTAGGCGGGACGCCTAAACTCTCGCTGAGGGGGAAGAACAATGGCGAGGGACGGAGGAAGAGGAGAAGTTGTGAAGGGAATTTCCAGCCAAGCGAGGAAGAAGAAGAGGAGAAGTTGTGAAGGGAATTTTCAGCCAAGCAAAGAAGAAGAAGTAGAAGCAGCAGCAGCAGCAGCAGCAGCAGCAGCAGCAGAGAAGAGAAAACCCGAAAATAGAAGCCGAGACAAGCACAGCAGTGGATTTTGCACGAGCTGGCTCTCTGGGTCCAGCGACGTTGGGGGCCAGACCTGCCCGACTTTACTGGCTACAGCGCGCAGGCATTGCGCCCTAGCATCGTCTTTTATGTTTTCCTCGTCTAGTTTCTGCCTGCCTGCTATATTACGCTGGGCCCCGTTCCGTGTCTGATGATGACGAGGCATTTTACCTGTAAAGCCCCCCCCCCGGTCTGGCGTGTTGCCGTGTTGCCGGTTTCCCATTTCCCCTGGCTCAGTGTTCCCTGCTTTGCCGTCCGTCGATGTAGCGGTGGACTTGTACAGCTGAGGCACCTGGTGGACCAACCCATGTTGCTGGAGCAAGCCCGTCGTACTTTGTTTCTACAACAGGGGCGTCGTATTCTCGTTTCCTGGCGTCTCGCGTTGTTTGCCTGGCATGGATGGCGGCTGGCTCGTTGCAGATTCTGCCGGCAAGAGTTCACCAACACGAGCAATATGCACTATATTGAGACGCTATATATAACTCCGGAGGAGTAGTTGCCAGGGGAGTAAATCCACCCATGTGAATGGGGTGAATGGCACGCCTAGACGCACAGCAACCATCGTAAAGCAGACCCCCCCCCCCTCATATTCAAAAGACTGACCACCCGCGGATTTGTCCCTACCGCTGTAAACGCCACGCTAAAGCACTTGTCGGAGAGTAAATGCGCGAAAAGGGAAAAACATAGCAAAAGACAAAGATAAAGAAGACAAAGATAAAGAAGAAGAAGATGAAGAAGAAGAAGAAAAAAAGTCGCGCCTGCTTTTTGTGAGCCAACACGTACCCCCCCCCGCCTACTTTCCATGCGCCATCATCAGGCGGATGCGCGGCCTCGAGGCCGGCTGCAAACACTATTTCTCCGGCTCGAGGTGCGACCACTCCGGGATGGCCTTGATCTGCTGCCACATAAACTTCTCCAGCTTGTTGGCCGACTTGGCGTAGGGCGTGTTCTCGTTGTTGTACTTGCGGCAGTTGTCAAAGATGAGCTTGGCGTCGCGGGTAAAGTCCTCCGGGGTGGCGTACTGGTCGGCCTCGAGCTTGTTCTCCATGGTGCTGAGGTCCATGGGCTCCTTGATGACGTCGTAGTAGTCGGCCACGTCGTCGCGGTTGACGGGGACGAGGAAGGGCCAGGCCGACTGGTGGTTCTGCAGGTCGTTGAGCAGGTGCAGCAGCTGGTTGTAGTTGGGGCCGTGGCGCGGCTGGCGGGCCAGCTCGTCCATGTCCGGGGACCAGCCGGAGGCGCGGATGGCGGCCACGTCGAGGGGGTCGATGGGCCGCACGCCGCCGCCGCCGCCGCCGCCGCCGCCGCTGCCGGTGCGCCACTCGCGCGGCGGCGGGTGCACGGCGTGCGAGCGCGAGTAGGCGCGGATCTTGGCCTGCACGCACTCCTTCTGCTTGAGCAGCATGCGCCCCATCTCGAGGTAGCGCACGCGCGGCAGCATGGAGCACTGCATGATGGTGCCGCCCTCGTAGTCCTTGATGTAGCCCATCCACACGCGGCGGTCCAGCGTGATCTCCTTGGTGAAGCCCTGCTTCTTGAAGTAGCCGATGGCGTAGTTGTCGGCGTAGGTCAGGAAGTGCATCACGTCGCTCGTCGCCTTGACGTAGTCCTTGAGGTGCGACATGAGGTGCGCGCCGTACCCCTTGACCTGCTGGTCCGAGCTGATGGCGCAAAAGACAATCTCGGCAAACTGGCGCCCCTTGAAGGGCCGGTACGTGATGCCGCCCACCACCTCGAGCGGCTTCTTGACGATGGCGATGGACACGTGCGTGCGGTCGTACACCAGCCGCGCGATGTAGTCCTTGGGCATCTTGGGCAGCTGCTTCTGGAAGATGCACTTGAGCCCGGTGAGGATGATGAGCGACTCGCGCTCGTTGTCGTTGTTGACCACGCGGAACTCGATCTCGCCGTTGCGCTCCTCCACGACGGCGGGCTGGGTAACGGGCAGGTCAGTCAGATCGGGCCAAAAGTTCGGATGCCAAGGGGGGGGGACATGAAGGGGAAGAAGGAAGGGGCATCCCGTCCTTTGATTCTTACCTTGTCCGGAAAGGGGATCGGCCTCGCGGCGCCCGTCGCGGCGGGCTTAGCATCCTCGTCGGCCGGCTCCTCGGCCTGCTGTTCATGCTTGACGCGCTTCGACGTCGCGGGCGACGAGGGGTCCTGGGAGGCCTTGCGCTTGGTGCCTTTTTTTGCGAGCAAACGGAAGGCCGCCGGGGGCGGGCGCAGTCAGCAACGACGGCGGGCACTCAACGGGGGAGGGGGGAAGGACTCGGACTCACTGTTGTCGTCTTTGGCAGCGTCCCCCATGTTGGCCGTCGTCGTCGTTGTCGTCGTTGTCGTTGTCGTCGTCGTCGTCTTCTTTTTTCTTTCTTTTTTTCTCTTCGTTTTTTTTTTCTTTGCGAAGCTCGGAGGATGGGTGACGCAACGCTTGTCAGTCGGGTTTTCCAGACTCCAGCTCGGACGGGCTGACTTGGCACGCCGTGGCCCGTGCGCTGCTTACGTTATCGCCAGGGCTGCTCTGTCTGTCTTTTTGCATGGGGTAACAACACAACTATCCATAAGGTACCAGACAGAATACTAATAAGGGACAGCTTATTGGAATTAGCGACTTGCTTGCTTGTTCATCACCACCATCCAGGTTGCAGCCCAGGATTCCGTCAATCCCAAGCCAGCGACGACCGACGACCGTTTTTCCCCCCGGGCATCTTCATCGCCGCAACCTTCAAGCCCGGCACATGGATTCCTCCCTGCATGAGGTTTGGCAAGCTGCTGCTGGCAGTCCATTCCTCCCCGTCGTCGGCAAGCACAGCCAGTTTGTCGTTGGCTTTCTGCTGATGCTCCTGGGCCTCTCCATCACCGGCGTCTTTGCTCTGAGTAGGCAGCAGCCCTTGGCCAGTCCTCGGGGGAAGAGTGTCCTCGAACCTGCTCGCTGACTTTTTTGTTTTCTCTCGCCTAGATCGATCTCTCGTCCACCTGACAACCTTGGGCATCCCGGCATCGCTGGCTTTTGCGTTGGTGCTCCCTCTCTCGAGTGACTCGTGTGCGTTCATGTCGGCTAACTCTATGGCAGCTTTGGGGTCATCTACATGTTCTGCGCTGTCGGGGTCTACATCTAAGATCGAGATTTGTCCCGACCAAGGCGCAGCGCACCAGCCGACGAGGCAGCTCAGTCACATTGTACATTAGTTTGAAAGCCAACACGCGAGAGGAGGGGCTGGAGCTTACCAGGCGGCTACTGTTCTACTGTCTGCATCACTTTCTGTTTTGATTTGTCGTTTTTTTTTTTTTTTTTTTAAAGAAAAAAGTTTGGCAAATTCTTGCCTTTTGTCGCAATCTGCAATCTGCAATCACAACCAGCACCGTCACTGTTCCATCACAAAGAATCACTAAAACTAAAGGGGGGGAAAACAAAAGGAAGAAAAGAAGAACAGGACGAAGAAGAGGAACCCGAAAATGGCTCCTGATAAACCACCCATCTTTCGAGCTGTGGCTACGTCTACACGCCCGCTGCACCAGCTTCTTCGGTGCATCAACTTTGCACCAAAGGTACATGTCCAAATCACCGAGGAAGGTATCCGATTTGCTGCAGACAACTCTAGAGCCATGCAAGGTACGTTGTGTTGCGGATGTTGTGTACATGATTTTTCGTTTCTTTTTTTCCACGGCCGACGCCTGGGCTAACGCATGCACAGGGGTCGCGTTTCTCGACAAGGCGCTCTTTTCAGCATACAGCCTCAATTTGCCAGTAAATCACCATGACGATGATGATGAGCCCCCCGAGCTGCCGATTTTCCAAATCTCGCTGCCATCGTTCCTGGAAGTGCTGCAGATCTTTGGCGCGGTCGACGTTGCTGCCAAGGCACAAAAGGCGGAGCAAGATGCCTACCGGAGCAACCTGAGAAACTACAGGCCGGACGCGTTCAGCAACCAGGTTCTGGGGATAAGCGGAACCTGCACGCTCGTCTACGGCGAGCAGGGCGACGCTTTCAAGGTGACGATTGAGGAGTCTGGGGTCAAGACCACGGCCGGCCTCACCACGTACGTGCCGGACCTGCCCGAGGACATCCCGTTCAACAGGGAGGAGCTGGCGTTCAAGGTGATTATGCCGTCGCGCTCGCTGCTGGACTCCCTGGCCGAGATATCGCCCGCCGCCCCCGACAAGCTGTCCATTGTCGCGAGCAAAACGAGCCCGTTCCTGACCCTGACGGGCACCGGCCATCTGGGAAGCTGTGCAGTGGACTTTGCCAGGGGCAGGGATCTGCTGGAGACTTTTACCATTGCCGACCGGTGGTGCCAGACGTACAAGTTTGACTTTATCAGGAACTCGACGGAGGCGATGCGGGTTGCCAACAAGATCAGCCTGCGGGGGGACGCGCAGGGCGTCTTGTGCTTGCAGTTCATGGTGGACATGGAAGGGGGCAAGCCTAGTTTTCTGGACTTTCGCTTTGTTCCGTGCATCATGTCTGATGACGAAGACTCTGACGACGGCGGCAATGTTGATATGGATCAAGAGTAGTCGCTTGCGGTGGGACCAAGTGATGCTCCAGCTTTTGGGGCTTTCCATCTAGGGGCCGCATCTAGTCATTTCAAGAAGAACAAGAAAAGAAACACCACCAACTTGGAAAAAAAAAAAAAAAAAAACTATCACCAGCCCCTGATGCAGGGCTGCAGCGCGTATTCTGGAACCAGGAGCCATCATGCTTCCCATGCACTCGTGTTTGTCTTTCAACATCACGCGGCGCAAAGCGTGGCCCTACTATTCCCGTCGACTTGGTGATGCTTTTTTTAACTACCAGTCGACCAACCTCGGGGCGGGCGCATTGTTCACACACCAACGTCCTGTTTTGCAGCCGCCTTTCTTGTCCTTTGTTTCTATTTTTACGAGCCACGCCACGGCCTGACCAACCCCCCCCCCCCCTCCCGCCCCCAACGACCAGCTCGACCAATGGTGGCGGGAGCCAGGCGTTTTGCATGGGCACCGCGTTTTACGCATGCACATGCGCCAGGACGAGATGGCCCCCAGCAAGCGTGCCGTCACTGCAGCGTGCAGCGTGCATTCCGAAGGCCACGGAGCGGACGTCGTGTCACGGCCGAAGGGGCAGCCCAGGTTCGGGAAAGACGAAGACGAAGACGCAGAAGCCAGAGCCAGGATGACGGAGCCAGGATGACGGAGCGTGGAGATTCCCCACGTCACGTCGAGCGGCGCTTGAGGCCTCGGCACCGTGACGGATCTCGAGGGCGGACGCAAGCGAACTGCAAATCCAGTCTTTCTCGATCATCCGTCGCAACTGAGACATGAATCTGACCGATTAGAAACCCTTGGTCGTCGGAGGGGACAGAAGCAACAAGAAGAAGATGAAGGAGGAAGAGCGAATCGAGGAACGCAACACAACGCAACGCAACGCAGCCACCGTGCCACCCCCGGTCGGTTCGGGGTCGCAGCCCCCCTGGGCTGGGAATGGGAATCAGTCATGACCGTCATCAAAACCGGTCTGTGCCTCGGAATCCTCCACTGAAACCCCGCAGGCAGCCGCGACAACAGCCAGCAATGACGGCAGGATGGATACCTCGCAGTGCGACACCTGATACTGCTGACTCGGTACCGAGTCCTATCGACGCAATCGGCGGGCAGGTTGTCACGGCCGCGGGGGAGGGGGGGGGGCGGTCGACAGGCGAGATGCTAATAAAACAACCGGTTGAGACGGCAGCAGAGGCATAATCTTAATATATAGAAGCTAGTCATGGCCGACGCAGCAAGCTTGTCGGCGCAGTCTCGATAATTCTATTAGAGTACGGGACTACGGAATATTCCGTAGCCAGTCGTGGGTTTGATAGGCAGGAGGGCTTTGCTTCAGTCTGGTTTGGGCCATTTCCTTCCTAATTCGAGGTTCTTTTTTTTTTCTTCCCCTTGGGTCATGTTTAAGTTCCCTTGGTGTACAATGATTATCCGGCAGGGCTTCTGGCCTCAGGTCGCTTTGCGCCGTGCAGGTTCCTCTTTGTGTGCGGGTCGGGTGCTTGTGAAACGTGGCCCCCGGTCGGCCGACACGTTCTTTGCGTCTTGTCTCTTATTCGGCGCAACTCAACTCGCTACGCCCACGCGCGCCTTTGGCCCGCAACCGAACTGGCAGTGGCCGGGTGAGAACCAAGATGACCTTGCCAGCGAGGCAAATGTGCCAACTCGGAAGCATAAACAGGGGGGAGGAGGCGAGGCGAGGCGAGGCGAGGCGAGGCGAGGCGTTGTCAAAAGAGGGGCGGGCAGACGAAACCTCATTGTTCCTCGAGCGAAGAAGCTCGAGCCTCGAGGCCATGGCGATGAAAACGGGCACGCGGTCGGGTCGGTCGGCTGGCGCGCTCACGTTCTGCTTGAGGGCGACGGTGGTGGGGGAAAGGGGGGGGGGGGGGGTTTGGTCCGCCTGCCAGGGGGGGGTTGGGTAGCACATTGATGACGGCCATGCATGGCCCTTGAGGCTTGAAAGTTGAATCCTAGATGGGGTGTCGAGGACTTTGCTCGAGTCGAGGACACCTTCCTCCCCCCCCCCTTCCCCCGGGCCCCGCGCTAGTTCCCAAGCCCATCATCGCGATCGCGGCGCGGGCCTTTCTCCCGCTGGCTGGCGCACTGGAAGCCATCGCCATCCCCGCTTGGTTCGAGAATCGTTCCAGCACATGTGGGCCCCACGACATGGCCTGGCGGGGGCCACGGAATCATGTGACGGATTTGCTCTTTCTTGTTTCTTTATCGTCGCAGAAAACAAGGATTTAAAGAAAAAGAATCGAGAAGTAAAAAAAAAAAAAGAAAAAAAAAAGGTCAGTCTCACTAGTGAATAAATGGTCGCAAAGTCGCGGGATGGCGGGGGGCCGAGAGCGACACGGCTTGCCAGGCACTCGCTTGACAGACACTTACTTGTTTTGTTGGTGGGCAGTTGGCAGGACGCACGCCCGCACCCACGGCCGCAGCTGGCTAGCAGCTGGCCGAGTCAAGTGATATGCCGTCTGGGTTGTCTCCCACTCTCGCCGGCTGCGGCTGGTTGGCAGGCAACATTGCCAGCCGGCGAGCACCGCAGCAAGTCCCGTCCCTATCGGGAACTCCCCTGCAGAAACAGAATCCCAGCCCTGAATCACAAGATTGTCGTGCTACCTAATGTCGCCTCCTTAGCGAACCAAAGTCGTGTAACCAAGGCCGCCCAGCCAACCAGAGAGCAGAGCGAGAACCCACAGACAGGGCCACATGAACCACGGCAGAACTTGGCAGATTTATCGGAATGGATCACGAGCGAGCGAGAAAGCAAACAGCTGGAAGGTGTTTTTTTTATTTTTTATTTTTTATTTTTTATTTTTTATTTTTTATTTTTTATTTTACCTTTTTTTTTTCCTGTTTTTTTTTTTTTTTTTTGGCCCTGGCGACGACCTTTATTTTGAATAATTTTTTCTTCTGCTTTCCCCCCCTTCCATCCTGCAAATCGCCGGCATCATCCTCTTGGGAACAAAAGCAAGACAAGACGCGCAACATGTGCGTAATACACAGTAAGCCCCCGACCCCCCGTCGCCAATTATCTTGGGGGATCCCTGCTGCCCGAAATCCCACTGACGCTTGCCTGCATGCATGATGCACCCGTGTCCCAGACTCCCAGCCCGTGGGCTTCGCAAACCTCGGGACAAAGACTGCCGCCCACGTTGACTGCCGGGATGAGAATAGCTCCTAGCCTCCCCAAGTCCAAGCTCACGGTCCCCCCCCCTTCCCTCCCCGGGCTGGCTGCTAGCCTCCTCGCCGCCTGCTCACCAGGTAAAGTAGTTAGCCACCCTCCCGTGCGATACGCCCCACTGCTCCTCAATCCAAGACGTCCTTGCTTGTCAAACCTGAGAACTGATGAGCTCGAGCACGGGGAGCTGCCAGGGGGGCCACCTCGCTGATCTTTTGCCGCCCGCTGCTGATAGGCCGGAATCCCCGAGTCCCGTCTCTGGTCTATGTCTATCGCCAGGACTCAGGAGACAACCCAGACGATGAATCGAGATGCCCCGGTGGGTGCTGGACCAGGTGAAGCCGTTGCGCTTCCAACTTACCCGTATCAGTGGCCGAGCTTTGGGGAAGCTGTCTTGTGATCCGCTTACTTTTTTTTGGCTTCCTGTGTATCAAAAGGCCATCAAAGGCACTGGGTCGTGTGTTGTTCAGTTCCACCCGCGGGCAAGGCCTCTTTGTAAGTCGTGGTCGGATCCGACGCCGCGCTGCGCCCAGGTGCTCGGCTCGCCTCTTCTCCCTCCCGCCCGACTCTATTCTTGTTGCTCCTTTGCTACCCAGGCTGCGCCCATTGTCTTATAATGGAACGAGCCGCCTTTCACTTTTGCTGACCCGACCCCCCCTTATGAATCACACACACACGTACACACACACACGCACACAACCGACCCAATGCCCTGAGCCAATGCCCATTCCTTACTTCTGGCTCAGCTAGGCATCCAACCGTTCCTTTCTTTCCTTCTCCTTCTCCCCCCCCCCTTTAGCCATGGCTGCCATCATGCAAAGTCTCCCAGCTAGCCTTGGGTTGGGCCGAAGCTCACCCAGCCCAAACTGCCGATACCCCAACGACACGGCCAAGCATCATCGATACTCCAGGTCGACCAACGATCATTTTGCAGCTCGCATCGCCCACAAGCCCTCTGCCAAGTCCTTGTCCTGGCTGCCGAGACTGGGACGCTCAAGGCCGGCCTCGCCCGCGCTGGTCGAAGGGGTGGCAGTGACTGTACACGACAACAGCGACTCGACGCTGCGCAACCGCGAGCAACAACCCCCCTGGGCTGCCACGCACGCACCACGACAAAACGTCTCCTCGGGGGCCGCCGCAGCAGCAGCAGCTCCCAGCCACTCTGAGAAGCCGCCCGCCAGCGACTGGGGCAGACGGTTCGCGAGGAAAAAGTCGCAGCTGAGCGTGCGATTCTGCGACCAAGCCCTCGGCCGGGATTCCCATCCGGCCGAGACGTCGCTGCTCCCGCGCTCCGCTTCCGCCGAGCCGACCATGCCAATCTACCAGACACGACGACACGCAGGCGCGCAGCTTCACGACCGATGGTGCTACTCGCCGGAGCCAGCCCGGACCCTGCCCCTTCTGGAGACGAGACCCCAGGCGCCCCGAGACGCTTCCAAGCTGTCGGGTCTCGGCGCGGGAACCACGTCATGGCTCCTGGAAGGCCAAGAGCCCTCGGTCGCGTTGGGAAACACCAGAAGCGCGGCTTCTGTCCCTGGAAGCAAACAAAGCACGCAATGGAATAACAGAGCCTCCACCGCGTCCGTGTCCCCTCGTCTCGACAAGGCCCTCCCCACCCCTCCAGAGTACACCGCATACAGCACCATAGAAAGCACCCGGAAGAGGATGTCGAAGCAGCCGGACTCGCGGCTCAGCCCGAAGCAAGCCAAGCCGTCCAGGCGAAGTGTGCTGAACGAGCCAAGCCTCCCGGACGGAATCTCGGAAAACGGCCATCAGCATCAGCATCAACAACAACAACAACAACAACCGCCCCCGCGCAGCGGTCGGGGCTCGCCCGACTCCGTGGCAAGTGCGTCGTCGCAACAATCAGACGCGAGCGCAACCACGGACCGGGCCAGCCCGTCCACCGCGGCAGTGGCAAACGCCGTCGTGCACATTGCCTTTTCCGTGGGCAGTCCGACGCAGCACCAGCACACGTTCGCGCCCAGCCCGAGCCCGCCGCCCAAGAACCCGGAGCGGTTTCTCGTCAGCAGGCGCAACGCGAGCCCGCCGCTGGCCGCCATCAGCGAGGGCAGCGAGCCCCGCCGGCGGCAGCCCCGCGACCCCGGCAGCGACGCCATCATCTACCTGCCGAGCACGGCGCTCTGCAAGGCGCACCCGACCTTCCGCCACGGCCACATTGCCTTTCTCAAGTCGGACGCCGCAGACGCAGACGCAGCCGCCGCAGACGCCGCCGCAGACGGCGGCGGGCTCGCCCCCGGCCCCTGCGACGACTACGAAAGCGACCTGGCCGACGACATGGCCGAGTGGTTCGACACGTTTGGCTTCCAGACGCACGGGCAGCTGATATCCGAGGACCCGGCGCCGCCGCCGCCGCCGTGGGTGTCGTCCTCGTCCTCGCAGAGCCTGCGATCCGCCTCGCCCTCGACCCTCAACTCGGAGGCCGAGCCGCCCGTGCCCATGATGCCCGTGCCCGTACCTGTCCCCATGGGGCCCTTGAGCCCCCCGGAGCCGGTGCGCTTCTTTGCCAGCCAGTCCCCGCCGCGCAAGTGGACGCCCGCGCCGACCGCGCTCTCCGTCCGGGACGCCCAGCGCACGCAGTGCAGGCTGAGGTCCAACTCGAGCCCCTTGCCCGCCGCATGACCAGCAGGAAGAAGACCACTCGGAGGGGGCTTTGCTTTGGAAAGTGGGGGTTGGTTGGTTGGTTGGTTGGTTGGTTGGTTGGGGGGGAGGGCCGTTTGCTGGTTTTACGCAGCGATGCGACCATGACGAATGAGTTGTTGTTGATTGATACCTCTAGTTATCCGTAGTTTTGCCAGTGATTATCTATACCCAATAAAGTTGCTTGAACTCCACTTTTTTTTCCGTCACCATTGGGCCCCCACGCACGTGTTTTGTTTGTCTGTTGTTTGCTCGTTTTGCGCCCTGCATCGCATGTTGACAAACTTCCCGCTTCCATGAACAAAAAATTCCGCTTGCATCGTGGACCACCTACCTGCACGTAGCAAGACTTGCCTCGCTCTGCAACACACCACCACCTGCACGCCAACAGACCTGCCTCGCCCTCGACAGCCCCGTCCTCGGGCAGTAAATCTCCCCCCACGCAACACTCCTCCGCCCGCAGCCATGCTCCGCCGGCCCCCGACGACGCTCCACATCACCGCCGAGGACATCGCCGCGTACGAGGACCGCCGCGCAACCGAAGCCCTGGCGCTGCAGCACCGCCAGGCCCAGCTGAAGATGCAGGGGGTGCAGCAGAGCCCCGGGCGGGCCGGGCGGCGGACCAGAGACGAGCGGCTGGGCGTAAACAGGCGGTGAGGGGATGCATCTGGCTGGCTTTCGCATGGCCGGCTTTCGCCTGGACTCGCACGAGGCTGAAATGGACGGGTGGCCAAACATGGACGCGGCGCCGCACGCTGGATGCGATGCTGTGCTGTGATGGGATGGTATGGAGCAAGATACTTCGCCGGCTGGTGAAAAAACAACCGAAAGAAGGGAAACAACAACAAATGAAAGGAAAAGAAAAGAAAAGAAGAGCCAAGTTCAAAATAAAGAGGACCCGGCATAGATAGAATCAAGGGCAAAGTCACCAATGTTACCGTGACCGTACTGTACGTTCCAGGCCAAACCCTGTGCAGACCCCCCAGCCCAGCCCAGCTCAGCCTTTGCTCGCCAGATACGCCCAGTACGACGCCGTCAACCACGTCAGCCGCCACGCCGTGGTCCACAGCTCCCTGAGCATCGTGTCCAGCTCCGCCGTTCTCCTGCCCAACGCCCACGGCTTCCGCCCGTCGTAAAAGTGATTGTCCAGCTTGATCCTGGGCCCGCGCTTCTCCGGGCCGCCCCACCCCCATCGCTGGCTGCTCTTGCTCTTCTTGGAGGACCATCTCGCGCTGCTGCCGTTGGCGGCCGCCGAGTGGCCCCGAGCCCCCGACGTGGTGGCCCCCGGCGACGAGGCCCGCGACGCCCCGTGCTCGGGCGGCTCGACCTTGGCCTTGGCGTCCCTGTACATCGGGAGCGCGGACGCTGCCGGCGTCGTCTCCGGCTCGAGCGCAAACGGCGTCAGGCGCAGGACCGGGACCAGCAGCGCGCGGACGCACAGCAGCGCCAGCGAGACAATGGCGAGCGCCGCGTACTTGACGTACGTGCGGACCTGGTTCGGCAGCAGGCAGAGGTGGGTTTGCAGAGACGCCTCGGACGGCCCGCGTGCCGGCCTGCCCTCCTCGTCGACCGGGTTGTACAAGCTGACCATGAGGAAGCCGGGGGTGGGGACGCCCATGGCCATGCTGAAGCTCTTGACGGTGATCTCGCGGACGTTTCCCTTGGCGGGCGAGTGCACGAGCTCGCAGTAGTCGTGGTCGTCGCCGGAAAAGACGTGCACCACGTTGCCGACCTTTTGGAGGAGCTTGACCGAGTCGTCCTCGCTCAAGACGTTCTGGTACTGGTACCCGGCCGAGACGGAGATTGCGTTGCGGTCGTCGCGGACACTGGCGTCGACGGTTCCGTCCGGCTTCAGGGAGGCTTTGCTGGGCGGCCAGTGCTCGCGACGAGGCCCGCACGGCGTGCCGGGGGGTCTGAACAGCGGCACGTGGGTCAGCAGGATCGTGGGGAAATCCGCCGCTCCGGGGCCCGGGTCTCTCAATACTCGCGTCAAGTCTGCGTGGTCGACATCCTCGACCTTGTGGCGCAGCTTGACGTCCGTCTCCTTTGCGTGCCAGACGGCCAGCTCCTCCTGGACGGCCTTGCGCTTGCTCGCCTGCACTTGGTCGAGGAACTCGTGCACCGGGCCGTAGATGGGCTTCAGATCGTGGCTGTCCTTGTACAGGGACGTGTCCGCGCTCAGGGAGACGGTGTCGACCGACACAATGGTGTGGTTTCCAACAACGTCGACCCGGCTCGTCTCGCCAAAGAAGGCGCCGAACCTGTCGCGGACAGGGAGCTGGATCTGGGCGCCGAAGCCAAGATCGTGGTTTCCCGGCAGGCCCGCCACCAGCTTCCTCCCCCGTTGATAGGGCCCCGGGACTCCGCCGGCCTCGTTGAAGGGTTTGAAGAAGATGTTGCTGAAGCGCATGTATTCCCGAATCCAAAAGTCCTCGCCGTACTTTCGATGCCAGGTCTTCAGCCACTTCTTCTCCGTATCCGACCGACTGCTGCCCCATTTGGGATCTACGAAGGCGGTGCCCTGCCGGGTCTTCCATTCTCGTCCGCCGTCGAACAGGTCCCCCAGGAAGAAGACACTGTCTGGACGCAAATGCCGCTGCACGGCCAGGTAGCTCCTGCGCAAATAGTTGTCGGTGACGAGAATGGTCAAGGGGTTCAGAGGCCACGGACGACCCGGGTACGAGTGCGGATCGACAATCTGCGGATCGGCGACGAGAACAAGGTGATGGGGGTTTGCTCCTTTGGGCTACGCTCTCTGGTCAGCAAGAAGATAATGAAGCGAAGCCCCCCTTTTCTGCAACAGCTAATTCCGCCCGTCGAGACTCTGGAACACAGCAAACCAAACGTACCCAATTCTCCCAATTGGCCCAGTCGCACCGGTGCACTTTGGTCTCGAATATCCATCTCTCGCCCCACAGCAAAATGGCCATCCAAAACAGGAAGAGAAAATGAGGAAAGCTCAATAGCCGGCTTGAGGTCATGTTTCTTCGAATCTGATGCACCGTACGTGCGAGAACCGTGGTCAACATGCGCCTGCCTGGACCCAGGATCCAGGCCGCGATATCGTGTGGCGGGGCGCGCAGACGGCCATCCTTCAAGGGTTTGGGCAAGGCTATGCTGCGGAACATTTCGACGCCATTACCGCCCTGTATGGGATTCGTAGGGTCCGTGGATTCCGTGGATTCCGTGGATTCCGCGCTGGACGCTCTTGTGTCGACGGGGCTTTTTTCTGTGCTTATAAAGTATGGCCGACGGCGAACTATAAAAAAGGTCCAATCGACGGGTGTCGATGAAATGCTCGTTCTAGCTGCCCAATTAAATCAATCGTCTTGCTCCGTCAGCCGTTCACAAAGAAAATGGACTGTCGCGGGACCAAGAAAGAACAAAGGGAAAAGGTTAGCATCAGCGTACAATACTGGAATATGAGATAATAACGCAAGCGATGCGTCAAATGGAAAACACCAGACCACAACCACACAGGTAAAGGACAAGGACAGCAGGAATGGAAGGAAGCATGAACGTTTGTTTGGGCAAGTGGTGCCAGGGGAAGGAAGAAGCCGAACGGAGGCCCACGTGGGTCGAATATGACAAGTACATCCGGAGTACTCCGTACAGTAAGAAGTTCCCCCGTACCCTGACGTCGAGTTGTATCTAGGTACCTACCTACCTACCTACCTTAGGTAGGTACGCGGCATGGGTCATTTATTGGTGGGGCTGAGCCTAGCGGCCAACTTTGAAACCAACGCGGCGCCAGGCGCCAGGCGCCAGGCACCAGCGGGCAGCGGGCAGCGGGCAGCGCAGGGCTTCAACGTACCGCGCAGAGCGTACCGCGTAGCGTCAAACATTACTGCGCACGGAGTACCAGACAATAGCGTCCACGTTTCGGGGTCTTGGTTTGGTGTCCGCTGGCAGCGTCCAGACCAAGCTGCTGCAAGACGTGATTGACGTGGTGACGTCTCAGCCTCCTTTAGATACTGTCATCAACAAATCCATGTCTGGTACCAATCTGATAAAAAGCATAAAAAGCCACAGCAAGCAAACTTCTCGACTCCCTGCTTTTCCGTATCCATAAACACCATTGATGCCTTCTTCAACGCTGCCAAGGTACAAGATGATTCCCAAAATGCTATTGACGCTATTCGAACATCATGCCATCCCAACAGTCGTCATCACGCACGCATCAAAAAAGGACACAGAGACTGATGAGAGCTTGTCACCACAAACAAAGCCCTCACCCTCGCCCACTTCCGTTGCACTTCTTATATACCCCGCCCGCACGTAGAATCAACGTCTCGGATCCACGTCATAGCTTGCCTCGCTTGGGTAATCATACTCTTCATGCTCACCTTCTTCCTTTTCGCCTCCTACTTTGGGCTTCTCTGGCTTTTTGCGAAAGCTGAGAAATCTCTTGAACCCGCTTGTCTTCCGCGCTTCCGCGACGGGTCGCTGCAGCTCGTCTTCAGCTGGGTCATACTCGTAATGCAAACGAGGCACCAGCAGTCGGTACGGCACTGTGATGCCTGCTGGGTCCTTCCCGTTAACCTCCACGTTGAGGCAGATATCGAGCCCTCCCTCTAGATCGACCTCATACTGTTCAGCCTTGCGCATCTGTTTCACCGAAAGACCAGTCGGCGTGCGGTGGAAGGGACGAGGGCGCATCATGCCATCTTTACCATCTCCCCGTTCGGCTGCCATCCCAGGCCGGCTGCCCATGGTTTGAGCCCGCTGTGGTGGACGGGAGGTGAAATGTGCCTCGTCGTCTTCCGAGTATTCATTATCCTCATATGTGCCACCTCCCCGTAACCCGGACGGTCTAACGCCAGCCGTTTGAGCGGCGTGACGATTGGCAAAATCGTCGTCGTCGTCGTCGTCGTCGTCGTCGTCATCGTCATCATCAGCACCACCTTCTTCGTCGGTATAATCGCCCCATTGTCCGTTGATACCTCCATCATCGGGTCTGCTACTGCTTCCTCGCCGTCCGAAACCAAAAAGTCGCTTGCTCCTACTCTCGCCGCTACCGAGCGAAAGCGTGCGATTGAGCTTCGCGCGTTGGGGAACGTGGGAGGAATTTCTTCGAGAAATGCTCCGAAATAGGCCGTTTAGACCGCCGGATACCGGTGGTCTATCCCCTCGGACAGAAGTTCGGGATCCCTCAAGTGGATGCGATGTTGAAGAGCGAGCTGCTCCTACCCGGTTTCGGTTTCCTCCCAGAGAAAACCGTCGAAAAAGACCGCCGCCGCCGGCGCCTCCACCGTCACCACCACCGCCACCAGGGTTGTTAGCCATGGCCGGCGGCGGGATAAAACTCCCATCGTCAGCCGTTAGAGGCGGTGTCGGAGGCGGCGTGCTACCCGGCGACCATGCTCGAATAGAACACCAGTTTCTGTGTGGAAGCAGGCTCTTGTTTTTTCGCGGTTTCCCATCCACTCCGTGATAGAACAAGGGGACCATGGTCTCATCCGTCTGCTGGTCAAAGTGATGTACCTTGTTCCTCTTGTTGAGGACATCTGCCAGCATATTGGATGGCGGCGAATTGGCGATGGCTGACGAGACAATGTTTACCATGTATCTTGGGTCTTTATGCTTGGCCAAACCCAGCTTTGGGTTGGAATAGAACTGGCCGACAGCAGCCAGATGCACATCACCGCTAGAGTTTTGTCAAGTTAGATTTTGCCTTGTTCGGCTTCATCTTGGGACGCGTCATGGCACTTACCTGAGGATCGTAACTCGCAAAGACTTGTCAATTGCCAAGTCTTGCAAATCCTCCATGATGATGCTCCGCTCATGTTTGTGATTCCTGGCAGTCCAGTGATCATTCAAATCGTCCAAAACTTCCACGCCACCGTCAATATTATTGAGGGCTTTTCCAAGTATGCCAGTTCGGCCGAGAGCCTTGACGGGGTCCATCAACCGAGATGTCAGACTAGGAAAAAGTAAAGAATATGTCAGCCATTCAACCGTTACCAACCGGGAGCTATGGCTGCTTACATATTTTCCAGCCATACGAGCCTAGGATAAGCAATGGGTACTCCGAACAGGACGAGCAGGTGCTCAACCTGACCACGGCGTACTTCGGCATACAACCGATTCACAATTTTTTCCCATGTTTTGTTTTCCACCACCTTGTGTTCGGTCCTTTCCGTGCGACAGTCCACGGCTAGCAGCGCAATTTTGCCACCCAAGGAAACATACACACTGCGACTGAGCTCCTTGATGTAGGGCCCAGGTTGTTCGCCGAGGATCCAGCTGGGTTCCGTGTTTTCTGTCTCGTTCGGAACGCTCTGGTGCTGGAAGAGCATGTAGTATCTAAAGGCAACCGCTCCTAGACCAGTAAACACAGGCGATTTCATGAATTGATGGGGATATGATCCGTATCCGTCAAATATATCATGGTCGTCGTACATGTTCACCATCGGTATCTGGGACGCCGCCAAACTAAAGAGTCCTTGGGAAAACCAGGTACAGTAGCGGTTGAGGTAAAAGCCTTCCATCTCATCTTGCATGTCGGCGGTAAAAGCGGCGCCGTGTTTGTGCTGAGGATTTCGAATGTCGAGCCATTCGTCAAACAGGCCGCATTTGTACGCTACAGAGTCGTTGTAGATTTGATCGCCTCCTCCAACCATGACGTGGAATGGACGAGACTGGTGCGTGTTCAAAACATCCCGCCACAGGGGGTCAGGTCCGCTAAGGTCATCCGGATTGACGCTTGAGCTGAAGCCGTTGCAACTGTGAAACATGATATTCATGGCCTGCGCGCGCGCAGGAACCCAAAAAGCCATGCAAGGCCCTCTGTTGATGCGGTAGGCGATGCGCTGCTGCTTCTCCCGTAGTTCGATTTCAATGTTGAACTTCCAAAAGGTGCAGCCGCGCTCTGCATGGAGCCGGAAGCCTCGCACGTCCTTGTATTTTTGCAGCTTTTCGCCGTCAATCTGAATGCGCTTTTGACGTCCGGCGAATGATTGAGGCAACTCGGCTGAACCATCTGGCGGGGCCACTTCTGGCGGGCTTCTCGACCTCTCAAAGAGACCGTCGTCGCTTTCATCCCGGGAAAGATCTTTGGCTTCTTCGAGGTGTTCCACAGGACGCACATAGAGTGTATCTCCTCTGCGCCCCAGCTTCGGGTGACCGGCAATAGGGTCTACGTATTCAGCTGGCAAGTCTCCGTCAACCTGATGCGGTGGGGGAGGAAGCAAGTCAATGTCCTGGACGAACAGACGAAGCATTGGCGCGATGTCGTAGGATGACTTTGCATCCCGGGTCACGATCATGACACTACCACGCCACATCTCCCGATCTGAAACGACACTGTTCTTTTGACTTCTAATGGGAACCTTTTCTTGTCGGATACCGCAGTATCTCAACAGAGGTCCGCAGTGAAGGAACAATGGCGGTTTGAAACGCGTTGATTCTGGGGAAACTGTTAGTTTGACGGGATCCCTGGGTTGGACAAGCTGAACAAGGCAAACAAAATCGAAGCTTACCAGCATCGTCATACTCTCCATCAAACGCTTCAGCCTTTCGAGGCCTTGACGAATAAGAACTGTTCTTGCCACGACCGTCACTTTCCCACCAAGCCTTCTTCTTGTCATCGCCAGCGGTTTGATCATCCGTGAGATCCAGCAAAGTTCCGCCTAATGTACCGACTGTCGCATTCTCGAATTCATCAAGCCAAACAGGAGGTTTGTACAATCCTTCGCCCGGCTTAAAATCTATTGGGTCTCGGAATGCTGGGTTTGAATCGCGATGCTGAGGGCCACTTTCAACCGAGTGGCCGCTATCCTGCGGCTCGAGCCTCCCTCCGGCAGGCGCAGTATCCTGTGCTTTTTCTTTAGCTTCCAAGTCCTGCGCAGGGCTAGGGAGAGCTTTGCCACGGGCTGCATGGGGGACGTATTCTTCATCTGACCCGTATTCTCGTTCATATGCGGGTTCCGTAGCCCGGCGTTGAAGTGCCTGTTGAGGACCAGCATACATGGCCGGAACAGGTGGAAGGTCCTTGTTCTTGTTGACGTTGTAAGCTCGAGAGTTAACGGACGACTTTGGGTCTACCGCAGCTCCCGCTCCAGCTCCCCTCTCTCTTGTCGATTGAGCCCTTTGATGATTCCAGTGTTCAGGCGGTGGGTTTTTCCGCAGCTTGTGGCTCCCGTTCCGATTGAGGGGCACGCCATCGCCAGGAGCACCGCTGAAAAATGCGGTGGGCTGTTGTTGTTGTTGTTGTGATGGTGGTGGTGGTGGCTTCGTCTCCGTTGCCATGCCCTCCCGATCATTTCGTGCAGCACGCTCTCGAAAACTTAGATTACGCTTGGGAAATCCAGAACTGGTTTCATCTTCTGGCAGTCTTGTTCTCGGTATTGATTCCAGTGGTGGGCCACCGTAAACAGAGTCAAACATGTCAGGGTCATGACTGGTCTGAAAAGATTCCGACTGCCGTCGTGGATGGGGCGGCAAGTGAGATTGACCTCGACGGTCAGCTTCTGCTGAACGCGGTTGAGATTTGGATATCAGCCCTGCAGGCGAAATCTGGGGTTGGCCGTGTATTGGTTCTGGAGCAAGTAGTCGCGAGCCTGGCGACTCTCCTTGCCGTGTTTTGGCCGCTTCAGCCGCTCTTCGGGCAGCGCGCTCTTTGGCTCGTTGCTCGGCAGCCTGGACTCTTACCCTCTTCTCCTCTTTGGTCATGCTATCGAGCGTCAGCTCAAGCCTTTGAAGGGGTGAACGGTCGATTGCAAACTTCTTTCGGCGCTCGGATGGCCCATTGAAGGCTTCCGCTCGAGACAATGCTGGATTGACATATTGAGGGACGGGAGGAGGGCCGCCACCGCCTCTTCTTGCGGAGACGTTGTGGATTTCTTCGAGTCTGGCCAAATCCGAGTAGTCCTGGCGACGAGTGGTATAGTTGCCTTCAGGGTCCATTCCGTCGTCGATATCAAGCTGGACGGGTGGGAAGATTGGAGCTTGTCCAGCAGGAGGTGAGACGCAGGCGCCGTTGGATTTTGAGTTGCTGCGATAAGGCAGCTCTGCATAGCTTTCGAAGCTGTGTGGCTGGCGAATGCTCCCAGGTACAGGGGGGGGTTGCGGGTCGTCTGGGGCGGGTGCGGGTGGTGGAGGAGCTTCTTCTTGGCAGGACTCCAGCGGTGGTGGGAATGGTGGAGCTGCTGGTCGTGGTGAGTCTGGCGAAAGGCAGCCAGGCCTAGCAGGCCTGCAAGACAATTCTTTAGGCATTTCTTCAGACAAACCCGAGGCGGGTTCTGGAGGAGGGTTGGTGGCATCAGAAGAGGATGAGTGAGAGGGAGAGGGAGCGGAGGCGGAAGCGGAAGCGGGAGCAGAAGCAGAAGCAGATGCGGAAGCGGAAGCACCACTGCTCGTATTACCATTGCCAATGTCCTTTGGGTGCGGTGAAGTGATGACCGGGCTCTGATGGGAGGACGGTCTGGGGGTCAAGCCATGAGCAGCTCCAGCACAACTCGAAGCCACTGCCGAGTGGGGACTGAATGTGGACTCTGTGAGGGCATCCGTGTTTGATGTCTGGACTGACGCTCGATTCGAACGGGACCTGCGTGGAGGCTGCGCATCTTGGTCATGCAGCGAATACGTGTAGTCGTCGTACTCGTCCTGCAGCCCCTGCCATGTTGAACGATGGTCCCATTGATGGTCCGCTGTCGCCATGTGAAATGCGAATGCGGAATGTGAGTTGGGGTGGATGGAAGCAGATAGCGTGGTACTTGAAGCGATTTGCTTGTTGCGCAGTCCGTAGTCCGCAGTCCGTAGTCCGTACTCGAGTAGTACCTAGATATGAACAGATGGACGTAACTATGACAGAGCGACTTCGTAGATGCGCGTCGTCGCACAAAAGGCCCGGCAGAGAGGGCAGGCTTGGCTCATTGATGAGGGGAAGGGAGAAACCTTGCTTGGACAACCACCACCACCTTTCAATATGACCAAACCCGCGAAGGAGACGGGCGACAGGGCTCCTATCAGTCAAAGAAATAGGACAAGATACAAATGCCGTCTGGGACTGTTTTTTGTCTTGTGTGTCTTGCTGAGGCCGATGTCTTAGGCCTGGTCCAGCTGGTTGGGGGGAGACGGCCGCAGGACGGATTATCGAGACGGAACAATTTCGAGAAGCCGCCCGCAGTTGGCCGTTTTCCGGGCCTTGGGGGGGAAGATACCGAGGGCAACCCGTGTCTAAGGAATTGGTAAAGTTTTACAGCTGCAAGAATGTTTACTCCATCAATAGCATTGACAAGGGAAAACATCTGGCTCCCGAGTCACGACTAACTAGCTCGGCCTCCTACCTACCTCCTCCTACCTAACTCGCTGGCTCCGGCGGGCAACAGAACGGAAGGAGCGAACCACGTGTGGCTGCTGTTGCTCCGATGAATGGTTGCGCCAACACGGACGCACTCATTACCTACCTCTCGTTGCGGGGTACGCGAGATTGGACTTTGGAGAGAATATTGGGCCATTTTCCTCCCATCGTTGACAGATGATGAGGCTTCTTGGTTACGCACGGGGCTCAACCTTCCAGATAATTGTGGCTGGAAAGCCACTCAGCAAAAAAACGAGAGTTGGTCCGTGGAAGTGGTGGAGCGGCCTGTGGAGCGGCCTGTGGTATTCCGGCCCGAGCCCATCAAATAAATGGCTGAGTGGGTCCGACCCGTCACATTGAATCCATCCAATCCGTCTGCGTGACGTCTGGACGGACGCCTGACTCAACACAAACCGGGGGGGAAAAATGCCATTCAGTCGTGAACACAAGTTGTGATCGATAATTGATTATAGCTCTGCCAAATAACTCGCGGGTTCGCGACAAGCAGACCTTTGCAGCCTTTGTGTTCCTGGCATACGCGTTGGCTATCCCCCCAAGTTAGGTCCCTTGAAAGACGAATCCGCCCCAGTCAGGCTTTCTGAGACATTAAAAAATTTGGAGGCTGGCGAAGGGGGCAACGGGTACCTGATGTAGGTGGGCTTTCGTTCCTTTGAAATTATGTCAGCTTGATTGGGCTTCGGTCTCGGTCTCCGGGTGTTATGCATTAGTCTGCAACTGCACTATTTGGACATGCCCGTTTGAGAAGAATAACCAACTACGGAGTATACGTAGGGTGACAACGGAAGTTCTGCAATCGTCCGTCAACCTGCACATACAACATGTCCTGCAAGGCTCAAGCCATCAACAAAATGCCGTTATTACAGATAAGCAGCGCATATGGGTAATGAGAAGAGAGAACAAATACTATCTTGTACATGCCAGATGAGTATGATGCGCCACCAGCACATGTTCGAATAACCGATCTGATTGTGCGTTTGTTGGAGCGGCAGCAGCTCCGTCATGGCCAACTATGGATTGCTTATTGATCGACAAATGAGGGCTTAGGGTAGGTATTGTGCAGTGTACCTACCTCATATGCGCCACTGCCATTTGGGTTTTCCAGGGCTTTCACATCGTCGACGAATACTAGCCCAGATTCGCGTCAAGACTGACAGTGTTCATAGGATGAGGCATTTAGTTGCCGACGGTGTAAGTGGGGTTTATGAACCTTCCCGCTAGAGGTAAGGACAGTATGGTGCTCCGTACACCGGTTGTGAAACGGAAATCTTGACATGTTCAATCTTGAGTGTGTGGACTGGTCTCCTCGGCGATTACCCATGCAGGTGAAATAAGAGATTGCAGCTATCAGCCCGGGGCAGTGCAAAAAGATGGCAAATTTTCCTGCCAAAGGGATCTGGATAGACCCAACAAAAGAAGAAATGTATGAGAAAAAGGAAAGCATCGTGGAACGATCTTTGCTCCCGGCAGGGCTTGAACCTGCGGCCTCCGCATCACTAACGTTTATTAGTACGAAGCTCTAACCAACTGAGCTACGGAAGCTTTCCTGCTGTTGGTCGATGCTCAATTAAAATAATCTATACCCCTATGAAACTAATTTTACCACGCCAGACCGTCACCATCGTATCGTGTTCCGGAAGGCAACCCAGCATTTTAGGTACATTGTCTTTCAGCGCTTTTTCTCAACAAGGGCGATAAAGTTGGTCTGATGTAAGGACCTAAGTCGAGCACTGGTTTCAGTTTTCCTGGTAGAGTTATTGCCAGTGATTCTGGAGTAGTCATATGTGTGGCTCTGAATTTTTACCGTGAGGTGGGAGTTGACAATTGTGGAATCTCAAGATGTATCTGCACAAATGCTCACACACACATACGATACGGGTTTGAGGCGTGCACAGGCACGGATTCTGAAGGAGAGGGTACTAGATGACCCAGACACGAAATTTCCCAGCAAGACCTTGAAACCACACATCCGAAAAAGCAATAAAACAAGCCTACAGTACCAGGTCATCGTCCCGCAAACAAAAACAAAACTGCTCACTCACAAATGGGAATACTCGCTCTGTCGCTGATTTACGATGTACAGGGTAGCGTCACCAGTGTCGGCCCCTCGGCATGGTCTCTGCCTAATTGGTTAGGCAGCAACTCGCCCTTGTGCGGGTATTGTCTGGTACTATAGACAGCCGTTAGGCAGTTGCCGGCGCAGCCTCGCGACCGTTCCTGACACCAAGCACGACGTATTTTTGCAGGTTGCCCTCCAAATCCTCGCCTGCGACTTCCTCCCCCCCACGTCTCAAGCCGCACAACACACTGGGAAGTTGAGCACTGCTTTGCCCGGCGCAGAGTTGCCTCCTGCTTCGTTTCTGTTCTGCAAAGAAAGGAACTAGTCGATCTATTTCCTTGTTGCCCGCGCCCACGACTTGCCGACGACACTCAGTCGCACGCCGCATCACCATCGAAGCCAAATTCGAAAGGCTTATTTTCGACCTTGCCCATTTTAGCCCCCTTGTCGAGTTTGACACCGGCACGAGCGTTACAAAAAAACCACACAGGATGGCTGTCGCAGCGGAAGCAATCCACATGGACCATCAGGTCGATCTGTCAACCATTCCCATCTCCCCCAATGGCCAAAGTCAAGGCGCCGATTTCAAAGACAGTGACAAGCCCGTGACTGTATTCCACGACAAGGATAACTTCAACGTCAAGCATCCTCTCCAGAACAAGTGGACTCTGTGGTTCACCAAGCCCCCTAGTGGAAAGGTACGCCACGATGAAAAATTTACCCGCATCCACGACTCTTGGGCAGTAGACGACTAAATCTCGTATGATAGGGCGATAACTGGAACGACTTATTGAAAGAGGTCATTACTTTCGATTCCGTCGAGGAGTTTTGGGGCGTCTACGTAAGTTATCGGACCTGCTGCAGATCTGCCACTCCCCACCTTTCGCTAAGCTCTAAACAGAACAATGTCGCACCCGTTTCCGAACTGGCTCTCAAGTCCGACTACCATCTGTTCAAGGCTGGTGTGCGACCTGAGTGGGAGGATCCTCAGAACAAACACGGTGGAAAGTGGTCCTATCAGTACAAGGATAAGCGGAGCATCGATGTGGACAGCCTCTGGTTGCAGATCATGATGGCTGCCATTGGCGAGACTCTCGAGGACGAGGACGATGGCGAGGTCATGGGTGTTGTCGTCAATGTCCGCAAGGGCTTTTACCGTATTGGAGTCTGGACACGCACTGTTGGCAGGCCCGTCACTGGACGTGGCGATGGCGACGTTGCTGGGGGTAAGGGCCGCAGTGAGAAGAAGGGCATAGACATTCTCATGTCCATTGGTCGACGCGTCAAGGAGGTTCTCGAGCTTCCCCCTAGCGAGAAGGTTGAGTTCTCTGGTCACACGGACAGCGCCGTGGCTGGTAGCACAAGAGCCAAGGCGAAACATACCGTGTAGGCAGGGGGAGCTGGTGGAGGGAGAGAACTCCTGGGTGCTGAGAAGGATGGGGAAGGGACGGAGCGAGGAATCGACATGGACGGTCGGTTGTCTCGTCTCGGGAGGTTTTTGTCTCGACTACCCCCCTGCGTTTCCGTCGTTGCGTCGGGCTGCAGATTGGACTGGACTGGACGATGGACGGGAAAATGCTGGTGGAAGGAAGTTTGGAGTGGATGGGTTTGCTTGTCCAGGCCTGACTGACATGGGCCGCTTTCATGCCTGGCCTGTCTGTACTGGCCGCTAAAAAATCACATTGTCTATAGTTGGCACGGCGGCGTTGGCAAGAGAGCTCCTCGTTATAGTTTTTCTTTTCCTTTTCTCTATTTTTTTTTTCTTTTTTTTCTTTTTTTTTTTTTTTACAGTTTCTTTCCCCCCTTCCTGGTTCTGTTGCTCTGACAGTGAGGCCTCGACGAGGTTGCTTGGTAGAGTTTGCCTCGGAAATGGCTGGATCCAAGAAACCATAGCAGGAAGAGGTGCTCGGTAGAGTTTCCTGTTTCTGAGCAATGTCTGTTTCCCCCAATGACGGAATTATAAAGGACCACCGCCACCACCAGTTGACCTTTATCACGTTCGCCGCTACGACTCTATCGTCCCTACACCCCAAAACTCCTCCCAGGCTTTTTCGGTTTCCCGTTACTCGCATCGTACACGTCGTCGTCGTCTTGCGCCTACAAAGAACGCAGAAGAAGGGGGACCAAACAACCATACAGAATGATCTGGTGGCGGCTACCGAGGTCCGGTGCGCCGTGGACACTGTGGAGCCAAGAACGGCGAGCACGTCGGTTGGCCTGACGTGACGTGGTCTCCCAAGACGGTCAACTGGGGGGTCACGCCTCGTCACCGCTGCACTCGTCTGCAAAAATCTCCTTTGCGAGCTGCTTCTTGTTGATTTTGCCCATGGCGTTCCGGGGGATGTGGTCGACAATCTTGAAGACCTGCGGGATCTTGTAGTGGGCCAACCTGGTCTTGAGGGCGCGGCGCATCCCCAGCGGGGACCACTTGTGCACCGCGTCCGGGCTGAGGATGAGCACGGCGCCGACTTTCTGGCCCCAGTTGCCGCTGGGGACGGGCACGACGGCGGCCTCGGAGACGTCGGGGAGGGAGAGGAGCTCGCGCTCGACTTCGAGGGCCGAGACTTTCTCGCCGCCCGTCTTGATGATGTCGGCTGCGAGGCGGCCTTGGATGAAGTACAGGGGGCCGCGGGTCCACGGTTGGCTGCGGGAGGCGGACGGCACGGCGCGGCGGACGGCGACGTCGCCGGTCTTGAACCAGCGGCCCTGGTTGTCCGGGTCCGCGACGAATTCCTTGGCCGTGGCCGCCGGGTCGCGCCAGTATTCCTGGAAGATTGTGGGGCCGCGGAGCTGGATCTCGCCGGAGCGTTCGCGGCCGTTGGCGTCGACTTCCTCGCCTGGACGGATGACTTGGCCCGAGTCAAGGTCCACGAGGCGAGCCTGCACCGAGGGCAGCGGCCAGCCGACGCTGCCGTCGACGCGGTCGCGGAAATCTAGCCCGCAGCTGAGAGCCATTCCTACCTCGGTCATGCCGTACCGTTCGAGGAGCACGTTGCCGCGGCTAAGCGTTTGCCACGCCGATTTGACGGGTGTCGGGAGGGCGGCAGACCCGGAGATGTTGAGACGCAGGTTCTGCGGCGAGACGGCTTCGCGCGCGGCTTGCTGAAGCGCCGCCGGGAGAGATTTGTGGCTTGCCAGGAGCCGGCTATACACTGTCGGCACGACTGTGAAGAAGGAGACTTTGGGTCTGCATGATTCCGAGCCATTGGCGCCGGAGCCATGCACACCATCCACGCCGGGGGTGCCGTCGGCGACGTTGACGCTGCGGGGGTCTCGGCTGGACACGAAGGGGGCCGCCAGGCGCTTCCACACTGCGTCCGCGTTGAACGGAAACATGAATTCGATGCAGGAGCCGGCAAATAGCGGAGCAATCAAGGCGTTGACGGTGCCGTGAATATGGTGGAGGGGCAAGACATGGAGAAGGTGGTCTGCTGGGGTGTAGTTCCAGGCTTCGATCAGCGAGTGAGACTGCGCGGTCAAGGTTGACTGTGGTATCAAGACGCCTTTCTGCGGCAGTGCGCTTTCAGTACTTGGCTTGCTTCACGCGAGAGTTGTCTTGGTGGAGCGGTTTTTTTTCTTGGACATACTGGCCTGTTTGTGGTACCAGACGTGTACAGCATTAGTCCAGCGCCGGCTGGATCCGAGACCTCCAACGAGGCTTGTTCAATCTTGCCTCGACCGAGGTGTTTTGGCATCTCTAGATAGGTCGGCCTGGCAGCCAATTCGGTAGACAGGACCTGGCGCGCCTTGGCAGCAAACTTGGGAGAGGTGACGAGCAAGGAGGCTTCGCTATGGTTGAGGATGTATTGCAGCTCGGGATCCGGAAACGCAGGTGACATGGGGACCGCGACAGATCGCGCGGCGATGGCGGCAAGCAGAGTGACTGGAGAAACGCGCGCCCCCCCCGGCGACCGAGTCAGCTAATGAGGCCCGAGGTCGAGAGGCCCCGACATGCACGAGAGAGAGAGAGAGAGGATGATGAAAAAAAAAAAGAAAAAAAAAAAAGAAAAACTCACCCACGTAGTCATAGCTGTTCTCGACCAGCAAAGCTATCCTTTGGCCTGCCAGATCGCTCTTCCCACAGGCTTCGTAGAAGCGGTCGCGGGCTTTGCGCACGTCGCCCAGGAGTTGGCCGTACGTGAAAGCCCTCCCGGAGGCTGAATGGATCACCGCGCGAGAGTCTGGATCGTGCTTGGCAATGGCTTCGAGTATGGGCAAACGAGGCAGAGGTGTCGAATGCATTTTTGCGCGCGAGACACAGGTGCAAGGTGCAGGCGGCGACGAGAGGACAGGGCGATGAGCGGGAGAGGAAAGTGAAGCGGATCGGAGGAGCGAAGAGGAGACGAGTCGCCGGAGCACCGGTGAGACATGAGGTTGGATTGTCATGGACAGGAAGAGTCCGGGGCGAAGACAGGCGCGCCGAGGGTGGTGCTGTGTCTGGTGTTTTGGGCCAAGGCAACGTCCTGGAGGCCAAGTCGGGCGCATGAGGACAGGGCCCCAAGAAGAGCAGCGCCGAGAGGAGCAGCGGCAGCAGTAAGCGGCAGCAGTAAGCAGGATGCGCTCACTCGCGAACTGCTGGTTGGTATTCGCACCAGACCAGACAGTGACCAGCCAGCCGGTCCAGCGAAGTGACGAGTGCTATGTGGTATGTAGTTGACGCTATATGACTGATTGAGCGACTTTCTGGGGGTGGCCGATGCGCAAGCGGGCCGCCACTGGCAACCGACGGCTAGAAGGGAAAAAAAGAGGCAAGTGCAGTCTGGTAGAAGCTGGCATTACGGGAAGCCCACGCACGCACCCCTGCAAAGTCAAGTCCGTCTACAGCAGCGGCAGCACTCGGGAAGTGTTGGTTTGCTGTTGTGGATGTCCGGGCTCTCGGTGCGTGTGGGTTGGTGAAGGCGGGAGCCATGACTGCACCAAAAGGGTGACGCGACCAATCAAGGTCCAGGGCACAGGGGAAGTGGGCCAGCGCAGGCACCAGACCAGACCAGACCAGACCAGACCAGACCAGACGTCAACGGTCAACCTGTATGGGAGGATCTGGCGGAACCTGATGGTGCTGTCTGTTTGTTGTTGTCTGGACTCTGGTTCGAATTCCCAGCTCCAAGCCTCAAGGCCGACTTTGACGGGTTTGGCAAAGGAGTCGGCGACCGTTGAGGGGATCATGACGAAACGAGGACACCTTGTGCAACATGCAACACATGGAACCGTCCTGTGGTTGGCTGCTGCTTTGAAGGCCGAAGCTGAGGGAGGGCCAGGCAAAAAAGGCGGCGGCGGCGATGACCAGAGGACATGATGGGCACAGCAGGGGGCTGCGGCTACGGCTGCTGCTTGTTGAAGTCTTTGTGTGTGTTGAGTCAAGCTTGTCGGCGTTGATGAGGTCGAGGGGGGACGCCTCGCGCCTCAAGGACAAGCATTTCCTCTCGTCGTCTCTCCTCTTGTACGTAGCAAGGGTCGTCGTGCAGAGTTTGGCCCTCTGGCCTACTTACATCCAAGACGCCGGCATAGCAAACCTAACCTCTCAAGCTGGGACTTGCCCTTGGCCGTCCTCACTCGGGATTGTGCATCGACCTGGGGCAGATCTAAGCATTCGGATCGAGACGGCAGTCTCGTCGTCGATTTTCGAGACTCGAGACGTCTCGAACCTCGGGTCTCGACTCTCCATGCTCGTCGACCCAGGGCGTTGCGTCGGCTTGTGTCTGACAGCCGGGTTCTGGTCCAAGTCGGCAGTTGACAACGCAGCGCTGTAGAATCTAGGTTGTCCAAGCGACTCGGCAGCCTCGCGAATGCACGAGACGACTGGAACAGGCTGACCCGACCACGGCTCAACCGCTTACGGCCCCCCACCCGAGGGCCAAGACCTCGAACTCCAACACGAGCTAGAATAAGGAACAAGGCTTGGCAGCGGGCACCGCCGACAGGTAGGTAGGTATCGAGGTATCGAGGCAGCCATCAACGGCTGATGCTTCGCTGCAAGTTGGCTTCGCTGCTGCCAAGGAGGCGGCGGGCTTCGATATCGGACCGCACCGTCGGAGACACCATCTTTGGTATGGTAGCTACCTACCATGTGCCATGGCCTTGCTCCGTGCTTCTCGCGCCGTTCGACTCGCCATGCCATGCCATGCCATGCCATGCAGGCATGCATGCATGCGGCATGGATGCTTCTGAACCAAATCACGAATCAAGACCGGCGGCGGTGCGACCGCATATTACTAACCTGACCAGTCTCACGTCCCAGCCCTTGGCGCGAACCATGTACTCCGTACCGACGGGCCCTCGTAGTGCCCAAGTCCTATACAGTGAGCCCCAAAGGTCCGTCGAGAGCAAGTCGTCCGTCTGTCCGTCTGTCCGTCTGTCCGTCTGTCCGCCTGTCCGTGCCTCGTTCGTTCCCTTGTCGGGACCAAGAGCATATCGACGCGTCGGTCCTCGTGCATGAAGATTCCGCTTAGCACGCACCGAGCACCAGCGAGTGGCCACCATGACTTGTGGAAGTGCATGAATGCAACTCGGTTGGCTCGGCCTCGTTTGGGCTCGCTCGCTCGTCGGCTTACCTTTCATGTCTGGTCGAGCTCGTCAATTCGTTCTGCGGATGGGAAGTGAAGAGACATGGATGGAGCAAGTACCCGCCTGCCCGCCTGTCTGCCTGCCTACACTGCAACTGCAACTGCCACTGCCACTGCCACTGCCACTGCACTGCACTGCACTGGCCGCCTAGGGCGCGGGTGCTGCTGGGAACACACATACTGGTCTGTATTGATCTGACTGCAACCCAGAAAAACGTGCCTGTCGGTCCACAGCAGGCGCAGCCCCGGTCACCGCTGGATCGTTCAACGGCCTGCCATTGGGTCCCACCTGCCCCCCCCCCTCCGAAGAAGGGACTTGCGCCCATGCATTCCGCTTGTTCTTCACCGACTACCTTGGGTACTTGGGTACGTGGACGGCAGGACGCGAGCCAAAAAAAAAAAAAAAAAGAGGTCAAGGCAAGGGGACGAGGAAACATGCAAACTGAATCCGTAGAGATGGGCCATTGGCAGACGGCATCAACTTTCCCATGACCAACAGGAGACGCAGAGCTTGCTTATTGCCTTTGAACATCTATTTCTTCCCCTGCTCTCCCTCTCGCTCTTCCTCTGTTTCCTCCAAGCCCTCTCTTCCTGTCCCGCCTCACCTCGCTCGACTGTAGATCAAGTGGAATAAGAAAGTGGTCGCGTGTCTCTCCATTGTGCTTTGTGCCTGCGCCGCGTGCGTCCAACGTCTTCTCTCAACTTGTCGACCATCATCTGAGATTCTCCGGAAACAAGGACAGAGGCTAGGGGGGCTGAGTCCAAAGCATATTCTGCAATCAACAATCAATCCTCGGGAATATTCCACAGACTCGTGCGTGTGTGTTGCCCCGGATGTTGCGACGGTACGCCTTGGGATTCTCAAATGTCGGACGACAGCTATCAACCATGAGCTCAACCCCCATGGAGGATGCCATCCGTGCAAAGGTACGCCCGTCTTTCCCTCTCCCTCCCCCTCCTCGCCCCCATTAATTTCCCCTAGAATGACGGCTAACTGGATGGCTTCCGCAAAGGTGACTGCGGCGTTCAATCCTCAGACTCTTGAAATCTACAACGACTCCCATCTCCATTCTCACCACAAGGCCATGCAGGGCAGTACTTCCAAGGAGACTCACTTTAGGTATGAACCTTTTTGTCCAGCCCTTGACTCCTCTTGACCATTTTCAAACTCCATTGTTAACGCTTTGATCCATTAGGCTGGTCATCACATCCGATGCCTTCAAGTCCAAGATGCAGCCAGCCCGTCACAGAATGGTCTATGCTCTTCTCCAGGACGAAATGGCCCAGGAAGGTGGAATACATGCTCTTCAGCTCAGAACACTAACCCCCGAGGAAGAAGAGCGCCAAAACAAGAAGAAAGCAACAGCAACTCAAGCCAAGGCTGATGCTGCAGAAACGACGTAACGATATCTTTCCCCACCAATGATGAATGAGATGCGCGCAAAGAAACGAAATCATTGAACATGTAATGCCACCATGCAGCTTTCCTTTTCCTTCTCTTTTTTTTTCGCCAAAAAAAAAGGAAACTTCAAAAAAAAAAAAAAAAAACCCGGCCAAGCGTTGCACACACGCTTGACGACGACGACTTGGCAGAAGCCAACTGGATGAATCGGAGTTTATTAGATGTAACCAATTCATCTCCTCAAGGAGAAAATATGAAGATCATAGCGAGGATGCTATGGCTGTTTTTTTACCCGTTTGACACAGATACCTAGACAGAACAAGGCCCGCTCAAAATAGACCACGTCTGCCAGATTCAAACTTCCGCAATACTTGCTTTTCAAGTGACGAGTCAACTCCTGCGTGATAACTCATTCAATTCTGCGCTCCCCAAGGGAAAAGTAGACCAAAAACGCCATGCACAGATACGACTATCGCTTCGTAAAAAGTTGTGACATGATGTGTACATTTTCCGTTGCAACTTCCATCGTTATCCACCTCAACCTCGACTCACAGTGCCCAACGAGCTACTCACTGTTCTTTTCCTCAAGAACTCACGGAATCGATCTAGATGATCGGCCGGTCTCTTGCGACTCGCCAGTCTTTCGAAATATGGCAATGTAGGCGCTACTGTTGACCGAGCTGAAGGTGTCGGGTTGGGCTTAGGAATGTCCAGCCCCTCAGTCCCAAGTTCAGGAGGAGGGCCTCGAAGCCGTCCGACGGGTGGATTTGCTGATCCTGCAAGCGTCGCCTTTGGATGCTGGACTAACGAAGCATCCGTGTCCGTTGCATCGCTTGTGCGAATTGGCTTGCTTGGCTGCGTGGCGACCGCCTTCTTTTGCAGTGTTTCGCTTCCTGCCTGTTCGTGTGCAATAAAACGCCTCGCTCGCGCAACCTCCTCGGGGTACACCCCCAGAGCGGATTCGAGGTTCTTTCTGGTGATGATCATTTTGGTGAACACTGGCGGAGCGTCCTGCATGCTGAACCACTCAATCGCCGGGAGCGGCTCTTGTCCAGGACCAGCATTCATTACATACTTCAGGTACGCCCCTGAAAACAAGCGGATAAAGTCGTCATAGAGGCATGGGCGGAGCGCTCTTTGCGATTGCAGATATTCGAGGCAGAGGCAAGCTTTGACGAAATTCTTCAGAGAGCCAGAATGTGTAGATGCGTAGTCGGGGTACGTGGACACAAACTGGGAAAACAAATCTGTCGGTGCAGGCTCTAGGACAGGTTCTTGATGACTGGGTTTATCCCTCATCGAGTTGCTTGGAGGCTCGGTAGCCGAGATGGCTCCATTGTTGCTAGGAGGTTTGGCGCTCGGATTCGGCTGGAGCGTATCCTTTGCAGGTAAAGGCGCGCCGGGGGAAGGATCCCTGTGAGAATTTGCTGTCGAAGATGTAGCCCGAGTTCCTGGAACCACCGAACTGGAGCAAGTTGACATTGAGCTTTCGACGTCTGGTAAGCGCCATGTGTTGGGCAGCCTGGTGGAGGAGCTCTCTGATTTCCGCGGTGCATGGTCGTAAATGCCGTATGGCTTAGTTCTGCGTCGCGGCCTCTGTTCCGGCTTCTGCTGCGGCAAAATGGCAGTTTTGCTCGTCGTGACGCTATCTGGGATGACTTGCTGGTGAGGTTGGGCGCACGACGGCGTTTTGCTCTCTGTGGCTTGGGTGACGGTCAGGGCGGGAGTGGATGCTACTTGCAAACGGGCTGCTTCGAGGTTGACCCGCGCGTCTGATTCTTCATGAGCTTGCGGCAGGGCCATTTCCAGGGCCACTTCCTCTTCGTCGTCGACATTGTCTTTCTCCTCCTCCCCAGTGGCTTGAGCATTCTGTGCTACTTGCCGCGAATGAGATTGCGAGGCTCTTCTCGGGCTGTGATTTCGAGTCCCATCGCCAAGCAAGGGGGTTTCCTGAATTACCTGGGACTCGAAGGTCGACGGTGCAGCTGACGGAGATGGCCGTGGAGGAGAGGAGGCGGCCCATGATGTTACGGTGCTTCCTGGCGATGACTGATTCTCTTTGCTGTTTTTCACAACAGATTCAGGAGGGTTGTTGTTGCCGTTGCCGTTGTTGCTGCTGCTGCTGCTTTGTAGGATGTTTCCATCCTGCGGCCTGGATTGCGAGCTCTTCGCAGGCGTCTTGTGCTCCAGGCCCTGTTTTGGTGTTCGTAAAAAGGTCTCGCTCACAGTTTCCAGCACATGGGATGGAACCAAGGGCACGCCCTCGCGTTCAGTCAGGTCTACTTTCCAAGAACCGTTCTTGGACAGAATCTTTTGCTGGTCTTTGGGTATGATGGTCATTGCGCGCCGCCCCAGCAGCGCCTCGATGTTCTGCCGGGGCGACGAAGCGAGGGTCATGGCTGGCGTTGCCAAGTTGTTGCTTGATGTGGGTACGGGCTTTGTCACATCGAACCCTGCTGGACTGGTTGCTGGACTGGTTGCTGGACTGGTTGCTCGTCCCGATTTTGTTCGTGATGCAAAACGCGGTTCTCGGCTGGACGTGCTGAGGACGTCTGGAGGTGTTTCTCGGTGGATCAGGTGGGGTGGCGGTATCTTGGACAGGTGGTGTGTGCTGATGCAGATTGAGATGAAACGGCGTTATGGGCGTAGCAGGTTTTCAAGCGTTGAAGCAGCATTGAATTGGGATAATTTCATCTTGTTTTAAACGTTAGCAAAAACCCCCCCAGGACGAGCCGTTATGAGTGGGCCAAGTGATTTTGCACTCCTGGTTTTTCATTGGTCTGCAGGTGCATGTACCCACCGCTTTGCAGCCTTATTCGTGTGCGAGGCTGCTGCTACTGGCTGAGGTTGAGATACATTACTCGGTCAGGCTGGAGCTCCCGTCCGTCACTCAGGTTGTCATCCCAAGGCGAGTCAAGCGTGGCTCGCAGACCGCCGCATTCTTGCCCAAACCTGAGCTATCTACCACTCGAACACTACCTCGTCACTCTCTCATATTGTGCTGTCATCGCAGCCCCCCTCCCCTCATGCACGAGAAGAAGCTGCGGTGCAGATTAGTACTTGTTCGTCAACCGCGTTCCGAACCGAGTCCGCCCTGCCAGCACGACTTGGCTTTATTTTGTACGAGCCACCAGTCTTTCAGCTGTCCTGCTTTCCCCCGAGAACCAAGGTCAAGTCGACCTTGTTTCCCATCACCGCACCCTGATACTCGTTTACGCACCATGATTCCGTCGTCTCAGACTTTGCGTCGAGAACTTGCAGAGCCGAACCAATCAACTACTGTCACATATGGAATGACCATCTAGGCAACCATAACGCCTGACCCAACCTTTGGGCTTGGCTGCCGATCCTTCCCTTCATCTCAAAATGGCGAGCAGTTCGGCGTCAAAGCCAGCGCCGCCAGCCTCTCCAGCTCCTTCGGTTGCAGTCAGCTCACCCATTAGCTTTCGAAACCGCCGAGGCTCGACAAACTCCATATTGTCGACCATAGATAAGGAACGCCTTATACACGCCCTCGATGAGATACATACGTCGGCGAGCCGGAGTGATTCTCTGACCACTTTCAATGACTATGCTCCCCCCCCCGAGGGAATTCCCGATTCCGAAAGCAGAACCGGAGCCAGCGACCTTGTTCAAGGTCTCAGCGGCTTATATAACCGATTTCGAGAAGCCGTTGGCGGTGTTAGCCCCACAAAGACTGTCAGAGAAGGAAAAGATGGCAAAGATAATCCACTGCAAGCATTGGAAGCTGCCTCTAAACGGTCCTCCATCACCCCTAGCCATGCGTCTCGGCCCTCGATATCGTCGCTGACTCGGGTTGACACTAATGCTACCCTCACCACGCAATCTACATCTGCCCCTGTCCTGACAGACTTATCTTCGCCTACTTTTGCGTCCACCTCTGCGGACAGCAGCCGTTCACAAGGGCCTCAGTCTACAAAGCCTACGACCATTGGTCTCATGGCCGGCCCGAGATCTAGCTCCTCCAGTAGACAGAGCTTGCCAACCAAGGCCACAAGCTCCGTCATTGCTGACCCTACCATAGCGCCGCCTGCCAACCTGAAACGTAACGCAAGTCGTAGTACGATCCGCACCGAGGATAGCGTCGGGCCTGGATCTAGCCGGAGAAGTCTCAGTAGGGCTGAACCTCAAGCAGAACATGCTCCTCTACGTGATGTACAAGATTCAAGACTGCCACCACGGGCTGGTCGAAGCGATGCTTCTAGTATTGACGGCAGCCTGGATGCCCCCTTCAGCCCGGTCAAAGCGACAGTCCCTACAACCCCATCCGCCGTGCCCGGCCGCCATCATGTGCGGAAACCGTCTGTTTCGTCGGCCATGCTGCATGTGCATGACTATAGAAGAACACCCGCCGTGATTGACAGAATCAGTCGATCCCGATCACCGAAATTCCCCGGCTCTAGGGACCCATCGTCGGATAGAGGCCACTCTGCTGCTGCTAGTGCAATCACCACTTCGGCTCATGGCTCTGTTCACCGCGACTCATTTGGTCAAGGGCTGCAATCTAGGTATCTGCACCCGGACTCGGGTCGTGTACCTGGGACAAGTCGAGGGCATGAACGAGCTTCTGAACAGATGAGCGCCCAACTCGATAAGATGAGAAGACAGGTCTTGAGTAAGGAGTTTTGGATGAAGGACGACACAGTGAAAGAGTGCTTCCTGTGCCAAACCCCGTTCACAGCATTCCGTCGAAAGCATCACTGCCGCACGTGTGGTTGTATATTCGACTCCAAATGCACAACCGTGGTGTCTGGCGAAAAATTTGGTGTTCAGGGGTCGTTGAGAGTGTGCAAGAACTGCCTTGAAGTCATAACTCGTCGCTTCGACGGAAGTTGCTCCGAGGATTCTGGCGATGAGCGATCTTTTCTACCCAGGATCTTTGGCCCATATAACCCAAAAGAGTCGTCGGAGACAGTGACGAGCAAATCCAAACCGCCAAGTGTAGCAGCGGGCTCCGAAGGGTCTGAGGAGTCTCGGCCTCTCGCCACTCCGATGATGGCCATCCCGGCCACCCGTCGAGTAAGGGACTCTGCCAATAGAACGTCAGCAGTACTGGAGATTGATGCTCCCCAGCTCAGCCGCCCGAGCTCATCACGCTCACTCAGATCACTGACTACGTCGGGTCGACCTCAGTCATCTGCCGGTCACAAGCGCCATCATTCTAAGCATGGGTTTCTTGGTCGATTCAAGCCTACTCAGGAGCAGCAGGCCCCCTTCAGAAAAGGAATTGACGATGAAAATGCCAAGACGCCGAAATTCCCAGCCTTTCACGACGACAACATCATCGATCCGGACTTGGCCGACTACATGTCCGAGGATTCTAGTGGAGACGAGCAGATGGGCATCTTTGCAACCATGGCGGGACCAGATGCTCAGTCCACAAGTTACGAGAACGACAGGGCGGGCTTTCCTTCTTATGTGAATCAAACCAGAAAGCATAGGCAACGTCACGGCGAAAAGAGTATCAGCGGTATGAGCTATGTCAGCAGAGGATTGTATGACGAAACAAGCGGGCCGAACAGCTTCTTAAACCACCGCAGATCGGCACGGCGGAGAAATCTAAGCAATGTTAGTGCAAGTGGTCATCTTCACAGCTCGCCTCGTCCCAAGTCTGCAGTCTACAAGGATCCCTCAGCATCCTCTGAAATGATTTTTGGATTAGATCATCCAACTCATTCCGGAACCCAGTTGATGAGGAGTGACTCATTGCGCAAGAGAATGTTGCCCAAAAGGGAACTCAATCGCTCTAGCTTGAAGCATGTCGACAGGCTACTGCATCAACTCCTGGACGATGCTCAGATTCCCAATCCAGGCGCGTGGCAAAAGTCTCTTGTGCCTATCCTGCTTCAGCTGACAGATGACGTGACTCCGGATGTCGCCAAAGGCGAAGACATGGACCTGCGGCATTACGTGAAGCTCAAGAAGATACCTGGCGGGCGACCGGGTGATACTTCCTACATCTCCGGAGTTGTTTTCACCAAGAACCTGGCTTTGAAGAGCATGCCGCGAAGAATCACCAATCCTCGAGTTGTGCTCGTGACTTTCCCAATCGAGTACCAGCGCCAACAACAGCAATTTATGAGCCTGCAGCCTGTAATCGAACAAGAGAAGGAATTCTTACGAGTTGTGGTGCAACGCATTACAAACCTCAGACCGCAAGTCCTACTTGCGCAGAAAGGGGTCTCGGGAGTTGCTCTCCAATATCTGTCCGAGGCTAACATATCCGTGGCCTATAACGTTAAAGATACCGTTATAGAGGCTGTTGCCCGATGTGCAGAGGCTGAAATCATTGAAACCTTGGACATGTTGGCGCTTCCAGTCAAAGTCGGCCGGTGCTCTGCATTTGAAGTGCGCACCTTTGTGAACAACGGTTACCCTGGCAGAAAGAAGTCCTACATCTTTCTTTCCGGATGCCGCCCGGATTTAGGATGCACGATCGCGTTACGTGGAGCGACCGGCGAGCTTCTTAGGCGAGTCAAGGACATCATGGAGTTTATGGTATACGTCGTCTACAACCTAAAATTGGAGACGAGCCTCCTTCGGGATGGGTCTGTGGAACCTCCAGAGGACAGCGAAACCTCCCTCTCAAACTCTCTGCAGGGATTGAATGAGAGCTTCCGGTCTACCAACTCTGGGGGAGAGTGCAACAAGCCTGGTTTGACAATGATTATCAATCATGCTTCAAGTGAAAGCGAGCCGCCGTCGCAAGTCACTGCGGATAGCGCCAGTACGGGTGCTGAGGAAGCGGATGTCTCGGCGCAGCCAGGAGCAGCGCAGAGTCAGGAGCCAGCCAAGCTTGTGTCTCTGCATGCCAATCATACTCATGTTGCCACCGACAGCCAGGTTCCGGATGATGTACCAATGCCGACATTCTACAGTGACATGGTGGCCAAATATGAGACCAAAATTCTGTCCGCGTCTCCGTACGTCAAGTTCAAGCAACCCTATCTTTTGATGAGAGCGCGTGAGCAGGAGAGAAGGCTTCTGTATCTTCGCCGGCTTCGCGACCAGGATGCTGTGGAAGAAGACTCGGAAAAAGCCGGCCGCCATAGGTTTCAGCTCATCAAGCCAGAAATGGTGGAAAAGATTGGCCAGCGAGCCTCTCGACAGGTGATGGAGGTGCTCCACGCTGTCCATGATGCAGAATACGACAAGGCCCTCTTCAATTATCAGACTCAAACCCGCCAATGGGAGACCTACATCCAAGGCAATCTGGATTTGTTTGACCCTTATTCGCATCAAAATATCGTGGTCCTCTTTTCTGTCATTTGCACCGAGACAAAGATTCCCTGTGTAGAGCCCGGCTTGGTCGCCATCAATTTCTATGACGAGCAACACGTTGACACTGGCATGGATGCTGACTGTACGCTGGGTCAGTATATTGAAGACCTTGCATACAGTAAAAATGACATATGCAACTCCAACGGATGTGAAAAGAAGCTGGCAGACCATCACAGAACGTATGTTCATGATGAATATCGCATTACCGTTTTCGTGGATCATGTTGCGAATCCTTCTCCACGACGTCCAGAACTTGGTGACGGCATCACGATGTGGACTTACTGCAAGCTTTGTAAGAAGGACTCGGAAGAAGTGGCCATGTCTGATGCTACCTTCAAGTACTCCTTCGGCAAGTATTTGGAGCTTCTCTACTGGGGTCAGGGTTTAAGGATCAAAAATGTCGAGGGCTGTCCGCATGATCAGCACCGCGATCATGTTCGGTATTTCAGCCTTCGCGACTCCAGAGTTCGGATCCACTGGGACCCTATTGACCTTCTTGAGATTGTTGTTCCAAGGGCGAGGATAACTTGGAAAGTAGCCAACGACTTGAAATTGAAAAACGACATCTACAACAAAATGGAAGAGCGCTGGGGCAAGTTCATGGCATCGGTGCGCGCAAGGTTGAAGAGCATCCGGACGGAAAGCCTTCTTCCTGAGAAAGCCGAGTTGTGCAAAGCGGAGGTAGAAAGGTTGATGAAGAAGACCCAAGAAGAACAACCAGCCGTCATCCGACAGATGCAGCGCGCTTATGTGGAGTCGAAGTACTATGAAGTCGTTCCCTTCAATAAGATCATTCGGGATATGTTGGAGAAGGCTGGCGAGTGGGACCAAGTATTTGCAAAGTTCGAAGCTGATTTTCTGGGAGACCGCGACATGCGGCAAATCACCATGATGCAGTTGAAGAAGATCTTCACTGATAACGAATCTAAAGATTCGCTAGCGTCGAACGATGGCACTGGGTCGGCTGCCGATAGCGACGATCGGCCTTCTCAAACTTTTACAGAAGCTGCGGATAAGAGCACGCAGCCCACTGAATATACCGACACTGGCATGGATAACAGCGCCATCTCGTCTCCGCCATTGGCCGAGAAGCAGGAAGAGGAAGAAGGAAAACTCGACGTGTCTCCGCAAGGGGCGATCGAGCCAGTGGAAGGCTTGGAAACCACCGTATCCCCCGAACTGACGGCGACGTCAGCCGCTGTACCGCAAAATACAGCTGGTACCGAAGCAGTCTCTCGGATCCCGGTTCCTCAAAATCCTACATCGGCCCGACCTCCGCAACCGTCTGTTGGGGCTGGCCGCAGTCCGACAGACTCGTCCAATTTTGGCCAATCTCTGTCCGAAAAGATTGACCAGATGCGTCGTGAGCAAGCCATGCAAAACACAGAGGATGCGTTGATGACGCCAAGACCTGGGGCTAGCCGAACTCCTGGCCGCCATTCAGGTTCCAGTACCTCGCCAACTTTGGTGAGGGCGCCTTCGCAGCCTGCCAGGGTGTTGCCTAAATCGCAACCTGCTGCTACCAGAGCTCAAGGAGGAGGCAAGGACAACATGGTTCCAGCTGCTACTGATCCTGTGACAGAAACTCCATCAGAGGGCTCCATCAAGGTAGACAAGAAGCTGTCAGATCGACTGGGGTTGACGGCCCTGAAGAGCCGCGGCAAGAGTGCAGCATCTGGCATTCCGCGTCTCTCACACAAAAAGAAGGAATCAAAGGTGTCGACATTGGCTAGACATTTCGAGCAACTTAGCCGTGAATTTGAGAAGGAACGCATTCGCGATCGCAAGGAGAGAGCCGCCAGCCTTGGACAACCTCGCGCCAGGCTCCCGAGAACATCGACGAAAGCCATTGTGCAAGTCTATGACGATGTAGCTGAAGCATTTGAAGAACACGGGCCCTCGAATGAGCAGTTTTCTGGTCGCGACAGCGATCAGTTTCAAAATAAAGCAGCGCCACAAAAGGCCGAAGAAGACGCGTTCCCCAAGCCTGAGCCTGTCGCTACGCTGCCGACCCCTATTGAGGAGGAGGCGGATGGCAAAGTTGGAGAAGAAGGAGAAGAGGGAGGTGGTCAGAAGACAGAGAATGGGGCTGTTCCCGAGGGTGAAACCAGCCAGGCGACCTCGGATGATGAAGCAGCAACCAGCGACATCGAATCTTCTATTGCAGACGAGTTCCTGCCCGACATTCAAGAATTAGCCGAAGCTCTAGAGCCAAGCACCGAAATTCCCCTGGAACTCCCAAAACACCAAAAAACGAGTCTGATGAAATACCTCACAAATTTCTGGGCGGAGACGTCAGCAAGCGGATGGCCACCTCTCGAGTACCCCATCAACCCTACAGATCACATATTTGTCGATTCCGACATCATTGTTCGAGAGGATGAGCCAAGCTCGGTCATTGCGCTTGCGCTGAACAGCGACGATTATAAAAACAAGCTTTCCACAATTAGAAGGGAGGCTCAGGGAGTGATACAACGTGAAGTAGAAGGGCCTAGCGACGGCGAAGCTCCATCTCTACCGACATCGGAGGCTGGCGACTACATGGTTGACGAGACGGAGCTGGAAAAGAGCTTACTTCGAGCAACCGGCACGCATCTGAAGTATCAATTCAAGGAAGGTGCTGCGATGATGACCTGCAAGATTTTCTACGCAGAACAATTTGACGCCCTCCGACACAAATGCGGAGTGGCTGAGAGAATAATTGAAACCTTGTCCCGCTGTCTCAAATGGGACTCTAGGGGTGGAAAGACCAAGTCTGTTTTTCTCAAGACACTGGATGATAGACTTGTGTTGAAGGTAAGTCGTGCGAAACGAGCCCTGGCTGAAATTCCAACCTTGGGCAACTTCTGACAATACCAAGAGCTTATCTCCTGTTGAGACCTCGGCGTTCCTGCGGTTCGCTCCCGGGTACTTTAGCATCATGGCCGAGGCATTGTTCCATGACCTGCCGTCTGTGATTGCCAAGATGCTAGGATTTTTCCAAGTCATCATCAAGAACCCGACTACAGGCACGGATATCAAGCTCGATCTTCTGATGACGGAGAACCTGTTCTACGACCGGTCGCCGACACGAATTTTCGACCTGAAGGGGTCCATGCGCAACCGTAAGATTCAGTCAACGGGCGAGCAGAATGAAGTCTTGCTGGACGAGAACATGGTCGAATACATCTATGAATCGCCGTTGTTTGCGAGAGAGCATTCCAAAAAGCTTCTCCGAGCGTCAGTTTGGAACGACACGCTGTTTCTTGCCCGGCAAAACGTGATGGACTATTCGTTGATGATTGCGGTTGACGAAGAGAGGAAGGAGCTGGTAGTGGGCATCATTGACTGCATAAGAACGTATACGTGGGACAAGAAGCTTGAGAGTTGGATCAAGGATCGAGGGTTTGCGGGCGGTGGTCGAAACAGACCAACTGTGACGAGCCCAAAGGAGTACAAGTCCCGCTTTAGGGAGGCAATGGCAAGGTGAGTTTGATGCCGGTTGCCCGAAGCCGCGCGTTTGTTTTGGCTGGTGTTTGCGCTTTTTGGCCAACCTGTCGACTAATCCTGGCAGATATATCCTCCAAGCCCCCAACTGCTGGCACTTGTTCAACAACCCACAGCTTTCTACAAACTACAGCCGCGCCAGATTCGAGGAGCCGGAAGCTGCTGCGCCATGAAGCGAATGAGAACCCTGTTATCCGACGTGAGAGGGGGGAGTATACGCGGGTGTTGCGGAGTTTTTTGCGTGAATTGCCGAGACGACCGAGACGATACAAGAAGAACAAAACTGTGAGCTCTCATGACGAGGGAACACTCAAGAGTAAAAACGGGGAAACGGGGGAAAAGAAGAAAAAGAAAAGAAAAAAAACTACGGTTTGGAGTTTGCTTGGCGAGCTGCTTAAATTTGTCACGACTAGGGATGGGATGGCATGATGGCATGGCATATTATGAATTGGTGGGATTGTAGCAGATGAACATTAAGAGCTTATATTTTCTTGCCGGGAATACTTGCGTCTACTCTTGCATTTTTGTCGCCACAACCATGGGTGATGACTGTCTAAACTCTCGTAGACCCAGAATCTGGCTGGGTTGTCTGTCGGCTGGGCGATTCAAGAAGTGGACCTCGGCGCTGGTAGGGCGACAATGCACTCGGTGACACCCTCAAGAGTAGCCATTCTCAAACTCGTGCCGCCGTGTGCTCGTTGTGCAAAACAACCGGGTCATGTGCGCAGAAACCGCCCGGCTCCGATAGACATGTCGATTGATCTCAACTGGGAGACGCTGACGAGCGGCCCAGATGGCGATGCTCTCGCGGAGCGCGTGCGATGCTTCATCCACGACAAGTTCCAGACCGTTCCGCTGCCCCGCTTCATCAGATCCGTCAGCGTCCACGGCTTTGACTTTGGCGACATAGCGCCCGAGGTAGGACTCAAGGACATCACGGATCCGCTGCCCGACTTCTACGACCAAGAGCTGGAAGAAGGCGAGAGCGACGACGGCCTCGGAAGCGACGAGGAAGCCGCCGCGCCGCCTGCTGCAGACCGTGCGAGGCAGGCGGCGGCCGGCGGCACGAGCAGCGGCACGAGCAGCGGCAGGAGGGGACTCGGCGGCATCAGGGCGGCGCTGCGACACGAGATGCTGGGCCACGACCTGGGGAGCCCGCTGCTGGGGACGTCGACGCCGGGAATCCTGGGCGGGCCCGGGCTGAACTACTTCCAGAGTCACCTGGGCACGGGGACTCATACGCCGCTGGCGGCCGTGGCGGGCGCCCATCTGGGCAACAGCTGGATGAGCCCCGGAGCGCTCGACTCGATGCACTCCCACCACGCGGCGGCGAGCCATCACCGGAACCCGTCGACGAGCAGCATCTCCGTGGACAACTACTCGGGGGGGCTGGACGCCGGGCCGCAGCCACTACGCGAGAAGTCGAGCGTTTCCACACTGGCCCCCAGCGCATCTCGGCCGCCCACGCGCGACACGCACGTGGAGGCGCAGGAGGAGGACGAGGAGGAGGAGGAAGAAGAAGAAGAAGAAGAAGAAGAGGGGGAGGAGGAGGAGGAGGAACAGCGCGAGGGAGGCGAGGAGCGCGAGGCACACGCGGCGGCTCCCGTGCCAGAGGGCCCGGGGGATGACGGCCTGGGCCTGGGCCGGCACAGGAGAGAGCCCAGGGTCGAGGACGTCCAGGCCGTCTTCAGGATACGCTACGCCGGCAACATCCGGCTGAACCTCACGGCGGAAATCTTGCTCGACTACCCCATGCCCAGCTTTGTCGGGATTCCGCTCAAGCTGAATATTACGGGCTTGTCGTTTGACGGGGTGGGCGTCCTGGCCAAGATACGCAAGAGGGTGCATTTCTGCTTCCTGAGCCCGGAGGATGCAGCGGCGGCTGTTGGGTCGGTGGACGAGGACGAGGATGAGTACAAGGGCAAGGGCGACGGCGGGCGCTCAGAGAAGGCGACGACAACGGCGACGGCGGACGGGGACCAGGGAGATGGGGGCAGAGGCCCGGGGAGGTTCGGGGGCTTGCTGCAGGAGATCAAGGTGGAGAGCGAGATTGGCGAGAGAGACGGCGGCAAGCAGAGTCTGAAAAACGTGGGCAAGGTGGAGAGATTCGTCTTGGAGCAGGTGCGGAGGATATTCGAGGAGGAGTTTGTGTATCCGAGCTTCTGGACTTTCCTGGTGTGAGCGGACTGGGGTTTGGCTTGACACTGGGATCTAGAGTGTGATTTTGAACGAATCATCCGGTCGTTGCGGCTAGAGGTGTGAAGACGGCCGTTTTCTTTCGTCCCATGATATTTGGAAAGACCATAAATAAGGATAAAAAAAAGGCGGGGAAAATGAAGTAGATATATTGCTAAAATACCTCCACCAGGTGCAAAGGCCATTGCTGATGCTTGGAGGATAACAGCATCGTTCAATACAGCCAAAAAGCCCCCGCCCCGGCGTGCTGGATTGCCCATGCATCTCATCTACGGCCTGGCGCGCCCGTCGCTCACGTCAACGTCCTCCTAAATCCCTGGTATGCCTGCTGTATATCCAGCTCCAGCTCCCTGGCCTGCTGCTCGCTGAGCTCATCCGTAGCCTTCATCTGATTGAGCGTGATGAGCCACTGGACAATCTTGCCCCTGCTGTCAAAGTCCTGGTCCGTCACGCGGTTCACCGACTGGATGACGTCGGACAGCAACGGGTGCAGCTGATCCTTTGACAGCATGCCCAGCTTGACGGCGTCGAGGAAGGTGATGAACTCCTGGGTGGCCTCGAGGATCAGCACGCCGCTGGTGCTGCCGCCGCCCGACACGGCTTGCGCACCTGGCGCCGACGACGAGGCCGTGACCGTGGTGGAGGGCATGCCGACGCGGAGACGCTCCGTCGCGCGAGGAGCTTGAAGCTGCGGCGAGCGTGGGTAAGTTTCTCTCTCTCTCTCTCTCTCTCGATTTTCTGCAGCCGCCCGTGGCGGGAGGCCCGTGGCGGCGCAAGGATGGCGTACGTACGTCCCATTTGGCCTTGAACTCCTCCAGGCCTTGAAACTCGCGGGCAATGGTGTCGTCCGCCAGCAGGGCCTTGTACTGGCGCAGGGACCGTTCGCAAATCTCGGTGTATTCGGCCTCGGGGATCGCGTCTTTGAGGAAGGCCCGCTCGAGCTCGTCCAGCGTGACGATGATGCTGAAGAGTTCTGCGAGGGAGTCTTGCAGGTCGCGCTCGGCTCGGGTCTCGGCGAGCTTGACTTCCTGTTTGCGGCGGACCACCAGCCGTGAGAAAAGAGGTTTGGTTTCACCGGTTGCGAAGCGACGGGGCGCGACGGGGCGCGACGGGACGCAGCAGAGAAAAAAAAGTTACCTCGTCAAGATTGATTGTTGCGGAGAAGCTGGGGTTGGGAATGTAGCTGTGCGGCGTGGGGGCGTAGCCTTGCCGCGGAATCATGGTGGCAGGTCGGGATGGCGCCTCGGGCTCACCCTCAATGTCGTAACGGGACGGCTGGACAGGCCAAGGCATCCAGACGGCATGGCATGGCGTGGGCGGACCAGCTTGGGCTCGGCGGGGAATATCACGAAAGTCTTGCCGTGTCGATGTCGGCCGACGTTTGGCGATCGAACCAACCAAAGCCGGGTGGAGATGGGAAGGAAGGCGGCGGGGGGGCAGAATACATAAGCAAGGCCTTGGACCGCTGGCACTCACCGCCTGCCCCCGGCGGCAGCGGTGGTTATCGATAAGCTTTGCTGGAGAGTAGGGTAAAAAAAAAAAAAAAAAAAAAAAAAATAGCCTTCTGGCCCATCCGTGCAAAGGCAAGTTTCAGTCAAAAAGATTGGCGCAGGACAAGGCAAAATCACACAAATCCCCATCCCACCGGCCGCGGATCACACGGGCATCATGGGCCCCGGAAAGAAGAATGTCAAGGCGACCAAAAAGTTCGAGAAGAAGCACCTGCGAGGCGTGCTGGACAAGAGAAAGGACGCCGCCCGGGCCAAACAACGCCAGCAGGTCAAGGAGAAGAAGAAGGCTCGGCGGGCCGACGATGCCGACTTCTTCAAGGGCCCAAAGGCGGCCGACGGTGCCGCGCCCAAGCGCGAGCCCCACGGCGGCCTGAAGAACAAGAAGAGCGGTGAGATGAGCGTCGACGAGTTTTTCCAGGGCGGGTTCGAAGAGATTGTCGGCGCCGGCGGGTGCAAGCCCGGGAGGCTGGGCAAGCGCAAGAGAAGCAGCCAGGACGTGGACCAGGACGTGGACCAGGACGCCGAAGCCGACGCCAGTGACGGCAGCGGCAGCGGCTCGGGCGTGGAGGCTGCCGGCAGGCGAGCGAGCGACGACGATGACGATGGCGCCGACGACGACAGCGCCGACGGTGATGATGCCCAAGGCGGCATGAGCAGGGAGACCATGGACAAGCTGGCAGAAAAGGACCCCGAGTTTTACAGATTCCTGCAGGAAAACGACCCCGAAGCGTTGGATTTCGACGACAACACGGACTTGGCCGAGGTTGACGAGCTGAGCGCCAGCGAGGGCGGTGATGACAGCGACAGCGACGACGACGACGACGACGACGACGAGGGAGCAAAGGAGCAGAAGCCCAAGAAAAAGAGAAAGACGGCCGAGGCCGAGGCAGCAGAGCCCGCCCAGGCCGACGAGCTGACCCGCCCACGGGTCGCCTCCTGGCGGAAAGCCATGCAGGACGGCCACTCCCTCCGAGCCGCCCGACAGGTCGTCCTGGCCTTTCGGTGCGCAGCGCACCTGAACCAGGACGGCGGCGACGGCGACGGCGACGGCGGCGACGCTCCGCCGAGATGGACCATCAACGACCCCCAGGTCTACCACGACGTGCTGGTCCTGGCGCTGACGCAGGTCCCCGCCGTCATGAACCACCACCTGCCGGTCAAGGAGTCGGCCGCCGGCAAGGTGTACGTGCCGACCGAGACGAAAAAGTTCAAGACGCTCTCGCTGCTCCTGCGGTCGTACGCGTCGTCCGTCATGCACCTCCTGGGCACCCTGTCCGACGACAAGACGGTCCAGCTGGCCCTGTCGTCCGTCACCCCCGTCCTGCCCTACCTGCTCTCCTTCAAGAAGCTCGTCCGGGCGCTGGCCCGGGCCGTCGTCGGCTTCTGGGCCCAGCCCGCCAGCGCCGAGGCGACGCGCGTCACCGCCTTCCTCGTGCTGCGCAGGCTCGTCGCCATCGGCGACAAGGCCATCCGCGAGGCCGTCCTCAAGGCCACCTACCAGGGCTTCGTGCAGGGCTGCCGCGTCACCAACCACTCCACCGTCCGCGGCATCAACCTGATGAAGAACTCGGCCGCCGAGCTGTGGGGGCTCGACCCGGCCGTCGGCTACGCCACCGCCTTCACCCTGATCCGCCAGCTGGCCGTGCACCTGCGCAACAGCCTCGTCAACAACAGGAACGAGTCGTTCCGCCTCGTCTACAACTGGCAGTTTGCGCACTCGCTCGACTTTTGGTCCTGCGTCCTCGCCGAGCACTGCTGCCCGCTCCGCGAGGCCCAGGCCGGCCGCGAGAGCCCGCTCCGGCTGCTCATCTACCCCCTCGTCCAGGTCACCCTCGGCGCCGCGCGCCTCGTCCCCACGTCGGCCTACTTCCCGCTGCGGTTCCACCTCGTGCGCTCGCTGCTGCGCACCTCGCGCGCCACCGGCACCTACATCCCCCTCGCGTCGCCCTTGCTCGAGGTCCTGGCCTCGGCCGAGATGAAGAAGGCCCCCAAGGCGTCCACCCTCAAGTCGTTCGACTTTGCCGTCGCCTACCGGGCGCCCAAGTCCTATCTCCGCACGCGCGTCTACCAGGACGGCGTGGGCGAGCAGGTCGTCGAGCTCCTCGGCGACTTCTTCCTCCTGTGGTCCACCTCGGTCGCCTTCCCGGAACTGGCCCTCCCCGTCGTCATCCAGCTCAAGCGGTGGGTGAAGCAGGCCCGCTCCCGGGACCAGGGCAACAAGAACGCCAAGCTCGTCTCGCAGCTCGTCCTGCTCGCGCAGAAGCTCGAGGCCAACGCCAAGTTTATCGAGGACCGCCGCGCAAAGGTCGAGTTTGCGCCCAAGCATCGCCAGCAGGTGGCTGCTTTTCTCAAGGACTTTGACGTGGCCAAGACGCCGCTGGGGGCGTACGTCGTGGCCCAGAGGAAAGTGAGGGAGGAGAGGTCCAAGATGTTGGAAGACGCGAGAAAGGAGGACGATAAGAAGAGGAAGGAGGACGAGGCGCAGGCGCAGGCGCAGGCGGACGAGGACGACCATACGGCAGACGAGGAGGAGGATAGCGAGGATGGGCATGACGATGACGGTGATGGTGACGAGGACGAAGATGACGAGTAGATCAGTGGCCACATGTAATGCGTCGAGTCTATCAGACCAACCAACACACACACACACACATATATATATCTTTGATGCGTCGTCTTCAAGAGTGAAGCCAAAGGCAGGTCTTCCGCACCAGCAAGAGTCATCATTATCATGCTCATCGCACTGCTAGAGTAGATGCAAACCTAACAATATCCCAAATCGGAAGCTTTGACCAGGATACAAGAAACAAAAACGGAGCCACGCCCTGTCTGTCTGTCTGTCTGTCTGTCTGTCTGCCTTTACCCAAAACGCCTCGTCATGCCTTTGTCCCGCTCCAAAGACCAAAAACCTCAAAATGCAAGAGACTCCCGCAAACCCCTCCCCCAAAGTATGACGTCCAACTAGACATGAGTGTACAAATGCTCCCCGTTGTTTTTTTCTCGAACCTTTTTTTTTTTTTAAATCCAAGCTCCAAGAGCATCATGCAGTCTCTTGGATTCCCTCCCACGTGAGTTGCTCGCTCATTTGCGTGACGTCGCGCACGGTCATGCCGGTGATATTGAGCACCGTCATTTCAACCTCTTCCTCCGTCATGGCCTGCCCGGCGGCCTTTTGTCCCTCCAAAACATCATACAGGCTGTAGATCTGGTCGTTTTTGACTTCCATGCGCTTCAGGTTCACCCGGATGGATTCGGCAAGACGGAGCCGATCGCGACGGCCGGTAGCCTTGTCGCTGCGGTTGTACTCTGACTGCAGGCGCGTGAGATGCAGCTGCAAATGCTCGGCTTCGTCCTCCAGTCCCTTGATGACGAGCGCCAGCGCGTGGCCAGGCGGCTGCGAGGGACGCATTGTCAGGTCCTCCCCAGTCATGTTGCGGTCCGTGACGGGGACAGGGCGTGGAACGTTGACACGCTTCTTGCCCGAGGCGGCCTCCGCGGAAGACACGACGCCGCCGTGGGACGTGATGCGACTGCACACTATGCAGTTTCGGCAGCTATGCTTGCACAGACCATCCAGGACCCGACGGGCCTCGGTCGATAGGGCGGGACAAGAGTCGTGACTGTTGGATCTGTCGGGTTCCTTGGTGGCGTCTTCGACTTGTACAATGTGCTTCTGTGCTGGCCGCGTATTGCTGCTTCCACGTCGAGACGCGTTGCTCTGGCTTGTCAAGTCGCGATTGTGCGGCACAAACCGCGCGTCCTTCATGGAGAGATTGAGGGAAATTGCAGCATCTTGGTTCGTGTAATCCTCGGATTGCAAACCTCCCGTGTCGTCCATCTCGTTCGTCAGATCCAGGTCGAGTGCTGCCGAGGGAACCTCGCCATGAGGCTCGTCGGCCTGCCGACGTTTGCTGCCCTGGTTCGCCATGTTGCTGCTGCTCTTGTTCCGAGGAGCAGACTTTTCGGGAATGGAAAAGGCCACGCCTTTGGATGCCGTGCGCGGTCTGCTTTCGGATCGCTGCTGCCTGCTATGACTGGCGAGTCTGGGCACCTCGCGTGCTCCCTGCTCCAAGGTGTAGCCATGCGAGGTCACTTCAGGGAGCGTTGGCATATCTTTGGTCTCTGTATCTCCCCCACCTGGGCGAGAGTCATTTGTCCTGACGGTAATGTCGGGCACAAAGTATGCCGAAGTCATGTTTTCCTCAGTCTTCTCCTCGATGCGACCAGAAGCATCGTCGTTGTGAGGAGGCCTGCAGTGGTCAAGCTGCTGCTTGAGAAAGTCGACTTCCTCCTTCATTTTCAAATTCTCCTCATGGAGGTCACGGACGCTGCGCTCAAAACCAGAGTTTTCGCGGCGAAGTAGCTTGTTTTCGTTGAAGTACTTGTCATTGTGACGAACGAGGCTCTCATTGTCTTCTTGAAGAGCCGACTTCTCCTGAATAACGGAATCGACTTTGCTTCGGAGGGAATCCATCTCTTCGCGTGCAGCATCAAGCTCATGGTGGGCTCCATCAAGATTCTCGCGCAGGTCTTCATTTTCTTCCGTCAACCTGTCGTTGCTAGATTGGAGAGACATAATCTTGGCCTGAAGCATATCGTCATCCTGACCACCCCTAGCAGAACGTAGAGAGTCAACCTCGTCTCGCAAGCGCTTTTGTTCTTTCCGAAGTGTTTCATTGTCCTTTCGAAGGGACACATTGTCCAGCTCCAGGGCATCACGGCTATGCTTGAGAGAAACAAGATCACGGCGCAGAGCGTCATTGCCCTGTCGCATCTGCTCTGACGATTCCAACTGCTTCTGGGAAGTAGACAGCTCCTTTTCTCGCACGCTCAGTTTCCGGGTGAGTTTGCTAATGTCGTCACAAGCATCTTGGAGTCTGCTGATGGCTCTGTCTCGCTCATGAGCAACAGACTCGCTTTCAATCGTGTTTGTGCTCAATTTGCGTGAAGCCTCATCCAAGCGAGCTTGCAGTGTGGCAACTTCCAGCTCCAGTCCTAGAAATACACAGTCAATGGGCAAGCACTTTTCGTTTTTTTTTCTGTATCGCTTTTGCAAACTACATTCCACGCAAGACTTACTATTTCTCTCGGCGGTAAACTTGCCGCTCTCATTGTAGCCGCCTGGGACTTTGCCGTGCCTGAGCTGGGCTTCGAGTCTCTCGACTTGGAGCTGCAAGCCCTCTGCATATTCCTGCACTTTATCATGTGCTGCTTGCAAGGACACAATCTCTTCCCGAATCATATCCATGGAAACAAAGATTTTCTCCTCATCATGGGGAACTTTGATGCCATCAACCTGGGCATGAGCACCAGCAATCGGCTTCTCCTGGCGATCATGAACCCTGCCATGCTTAACGAAGATGGGCACACCGTTCTTCATCGACCCACTAAATTTGAGTGTGCCGGTTACGAAGTCCCCGAGATGAGAGATGTCAGGCATAAAAAAAGACCGTACATTAGACGTGTTGTGACCAGGACTCGCGATGGAGGCCGGTGACGGAGGCACAGCAGTCAAGCTGGACTTGGCTGACGACATGTGAGGGGATTCCTGGTTGAGATCTCGGGGGCTGAGGGATGCTCTTTGTAGGCGGTTCAGCGCATCGGTTACCGATGACGAGCGTTGTTTTGAAACAGGTTCTGAGGGGGCCCGGGTGTGAACTTTGGACATGGGGCTTTGGTTCTGCTGCGACTTGGGGGCACCATAGTGCGACGTTGGCCTGGCAGGTGTCGTGTCAAGTATGGATGGCATATCGGATTCGTCATCGACGCGCGCCTGCATCACAGCACGCGTCTTGCGTGTGCCCGGCCAAATATCCTGGGTAGAATCTTCGAGCGTGAACTTGACGGCGGAAACCGCGGGTGGTTTGTTTTCTTTACACCGAGTGTGCCAAGGTCGTGTGTCGGTGGTGTCGTCCGAGACTGGCGGTTGGTTGTTTGTTTTGGGTTTGGAGAAGTATTCGGGCCACTTGCGATGGGCAGCATCCCAATTGACAGGGAGCTTTTTCGGAGCGGTGACTCGGGCAATATCCTCGTTGAGCCTTCGCGTTGATTCGCCCTCTGGTTCGGAAAAGAGCGACGACATGGTGACGGTGCCGTGGGAGCCAGTAGAGGATGGGGGAGAGTTGAAAGGGTTGGCGCGGTTGGCGTTCATTTCTCTAAGGATGCGCGAGCGATACCTATGTACAAGGTCGGCCTCCATGGCTCATTACGCGCGCGTTGCACGCGACGTTGAAGAGGCCGGGCGGCAGACAGACGATCGTGGAAAACAGATGCAGGTAAATTGTTGTGCGTATTGTAATGGCAGACCGAGCAAGCCAGTGGGTTCAACGTCGGTTTGCCAAAGGGGCGGGCGGGCGCGACGAACCGACGGGACGGTATGAATGCGACGGGAAAGAGCAAATGCAAAAAGCAAATCTTTTGGATGCTATATCATGGTGGATCAGGAGCCAGCAGGAGGATTGTCAAGAGTGATGGGCAAAAGGCCGAACATCACGGGCCAAGGTACAAAGAGCTTGGTGAAGAATGGGGGAAGCGGCGAGGTCAACAGAGCTGCCTGTGTGTACGGAGTATTGTGAAGGTTTTGGCGGAGCGCGCTCTGGTTGGCGGATGGAACTTGCTGTTTTGGGACGGAAGTAAACAAAACCTTTGCTCGACACCCCACAACTTGCACGGCCTTTGATTCGTCCTGGGCTGCACGTGGGGCCGCAGCGTATGAGCGTATCAGCATCAAATGGAAGGCGGCACCAACTGTCCACCTGCCAACCACCAGCCAACCAACCATCAGGCCTCACCAAGAAAAGCCTTGCGACGTCAACATTTGGTTTAAGAAGCATCATCACAAAAGCCCCGGCCCCGGCGTACATACAACGGCGTACATATGTACAATGATGGAACTGATGTGAGCACTGGTACATGGGCCTGCGCAGTCTCTGTCGAATCCGGCGTCGTCCGTAATATCCGAACCAAGCCCTCGTCAACTGACATGCTGTTTGTCGTCTGCAGCCCCAACTGAGGCTTCATGCTACATAATGACCATTGTCACGCAGCGGTGGCTGGCGCCTGATGTGGCGTTGCATTTCTTTTTGCCTCGCTTGGCAAGGACCTGATCGCAGCTGCAATGGTGACTGACTTGACAGAATTTTTCTTCCAGGGCCCGTGGAATTACGGGATTGATTCTTCCTGCGAGTCAACGGCCTGGGATGCTGCGAGGCTGCGGGACAGTTTGATGTCGTCTGCTGGTTGGTGTCTGCATGTGGTATCTGGGCTGGTGCGTTCCTGGCCGAGCCCCCGCACGCGACCCCTAGTTTGCCCGCCGCAACCACCACGACGCACCACCACTACGCACCACCACGCCGCAACCACCTGCAACATACTTGCAGCCCACCGTCAGAGTCCAACCAACACAGGATCGAGGATTCGTGCTTCCTTGCTTGACGTGCATACTGACCCCGTCTGCTGTCCGGACCAGACAGGGAAACGAGAACCTCCTTCGACACAATCTCGCAACAAGCTCGCAACAGGACTGCTTCCTCTTTCTAGCCCCAGCAACGCCACGGAGCCTCGTGTGTGTGCCGCCTGTCTCGGTCATCGGTTTCGTCAAGTCGTAGTTTCCCAACACATGGCGCACATCAAGTCACCCGGGCGGGGGCGGGGGGACCGGTCAGTTCCTGGCCGGCCGGTCTTCCCTTCAAAACTCAAAAGGTTGGTGTTGGTGTGACTGCCCCGACGGCCGCCAAACGGCATATCTCCTCCTGCAAATGAAGTCGATTTCATGACGTCTAATGCACATGCTAGAGTAGAGCTGCCTCGAAGCCCGCCAAATATACATCTTTGAGTATTTTGCGTACCTTGGGCACCGTATAAATATATCATAGCCGCTTGAATAGAGGCTGAACAGCCTGCAACGCCCCCGTCTTCGGCACAAGTGCAACTGGAATGAAAACGCCATGTCAGTGATGAGAATGCTGCAGTCCTTGAACGCCCTCAGCTGCAGAGTCTTGTTGGTGCTTTTCATCTCTACCGCAGCCGGCATTTCCGTTGCTGAGCTTCCGCCATGTTCAGTACTTCGTCAAGAAGCTCCCCACCCCTGCCGTCCGCCGGCAGAATCGTTCTTGAGTGCACAAAATGACGCCGCGCCTTGCTGCCGCGACCCGAGGATATTAGAGGACGCTTACAGCGCCCTTGCAGTCTTGCAAAATGTCTACTACGAGGCCACGAATGGCACATGGCCTACGTCTATCGATTGGACAGGTGCCGTGGTTGAAACCATCATATCTGGCATGCTAAGTACGATGACCAAGGCGCTTGATTCAGTGGAAGACGAATACGTCTGGACCCAGAAAGAAGACTTGATATCCACCTTGTATTCCCACGTCACTCATTCCTTCTTTGGGCAAAACGCGACTGGTATTCTTGATCAGGTGAGGGAGACGAAAACGAGAACCCGTCCGTTGAGATTCTGCTATTTGACCACACCTTGTGCAACTAGGCATACGACGATATCTTATGGGTCGTTCTCGGCTGGGTCGAGGCCATCAAGTTTGTGCGTCTCCATTCCTCGCTTCACCATCCCGGCAGACACCAAAAGTGCTTGGACCTTCCTGAAAAACTCGCATCAGCTCTCCGTAACGCTCCTTGGCATGGGTCCAGCTGGGTTTGCGCGTTTGCTGAGAGAGCTCGTGCGTTCTGGGATTTCGCCATCACCGGCTGGGACACTAAGCTTTGCCACGGCGGGATGAACTGGAACCCCAGGCTTGTCCCATACAAAAATGCCATTACCAATGAGCTCTGGATCTCCGCATCCATCTCAATGTACGAATACTTTTCCAACGACAAGTTTAACGAAACGTGCCTTTCTAGCAAAGGTTTCCCGACCAACGATCAAGCGTATTTGACTGCCGCCCTCGTCGCATATCAGTGGCTCAAGGAGGTCAACATGACCAACAGTCAAGGGCTGTACGCTGACGGATTCCACGTCGACATGGGGAAGCCCGGCAATGTGGAATGTGACCAACGCGATGAGATGGTGTACACCTACAACCAAGGTGTGGTCTTGACCGGCCAGCGAGGTTTGTTCAAAGTGACTGGTGATCCGTCCTATTTGGAGCAAGGCCATCTCCTCATTCAAAACGTCATCAACTCTACCGGGTGGGACTTGGGTAAAAACGCCCCCATGGACGATGTTGACGAACCCAACCACGGCAAACTGCCCCCGTGGCGAGGTCTTGGACGATACGGCATCCTCGAAGAGCAATGCGATGCAGGCGGCACATGCTCGCAAGACGGCCAGGCCTTCAAGGGCATCTTCTTCCACCACTTTACAGCATTCTGCGACCCACTAGACGCTCAAGCATTCCCTAACTACGCAAAGTTCAACCAAAGCGAGTACAGCAAGGTGAAGGCTGCGCATGAAAAGGCATGCCGTGCTTATCTAGGCTGGACCAAGCACAATGCGGATGCGGCACTTGGCACTCGAGACAGCATGGGCCGGTTTGGTATGTGGTGGGGAGCCAGCATCTTTCGTCGCGTCGAGGCGACTCCTGACACGGATGGAATCAACCACACGGCCCCCAACGCTACAGATTACCGGAACAGAGGCACGCCACTGGATTCCGTATGGGGTCCCAGAGCTGCGTGGCAGCCCGGATCGAAAAACCTGCTAGGCCCCTGCACGAATCCATCGCCTGGACCCGAATCGAGCATCAGGGGTTGCGGGGTCTCTCCAACGGCCAGACCTTTAGGCTTGCAGATTTTATGCAGTCAGTCGAGTATGCAGGCGGGAGATGCGAATGATCGCGGCAGAGGCAGAACGGTAGAAACTCAAGCGGGGGGGTTGGCTCTATTACGGGCGTATTGGGAGTTGTCCCAAAGGTAGTTGCAGCGCGATTGCATCCATACTATATACCTCTTTGACCTTGGCGTTTGGTACTCTTGCCGTTTGCCAGGAGCCTGCACGCTTTCTTCAGGACCAAAACACCTGAACGTGACTTGAGATGACTCAGTAGCGTAGAGCTTTCCCCCACAAAGCTGTCCTGTGTCCAGAAATGCAGCAGATCAAAGTCGGATCATCTCTCGAGTCCTCATTGTACATGGGCGTGGCTGTAGTGACGGCAATATCCTGTCCGTACGTTGAGGTGCGGTCACTCGGATGCCTTTGCAAAAGGAAAAGAAAAGACTCAAACAGCCCATGGAGGCGGATTCCAGAACAGAGCGAGGAAAATCACACCCCGGACGCAGCAGAGCCAAAGGAAGCATGTGCCACCATCGATGGCCTCGAAGCCTTTTGAAAGCCTTGGCCAAGGGTCGTCAGTCGGGGAATGGCGCGTGCTTGCAGGCGCTTAGTTGATGGGCAGGAGCAGACATGAATTTCGAGGATGGAATGAGATGAGATGCTGCACTGCACAGTCGGGCGCTTCGTTGGGTGGTGGAAAGATGGCGGTGGAAGGAGACGTAACAAGATGCCGTGCCGGCTGACGCTGGGGGAATATATAAAGAGACCAGACCAGACCAGACCTTCTGCAGCCACTGAAATTGGATCTGGGCCTGAATCTACCGGCAACGAAGTGGAAGGCGCACCCAGGCGCGGCAAGGGAAAGTGGGTTCTAGCAGGTTTTCTGCATGTGTGCATCGGCATCGGCACATGTATCCACCGACATGTACCTGGTACAACCTTAAGAGGTACGTACATAGGTACCTAACCTTACACTAGAAGGTCTGGTTGCTTGCGGCTTGGTCCGTCTTCGGAACCTGCATGGTGATGCCCAACTTACGGCTCATCCATTTCCCGACATGGCCCATCTCTCTCCTTCAACTGGACTCGCCGAAATAGGGCCATGCAATGCCCGCTGCAGTGCCGCGTCCCCAATAGGAGTAGCGAGATAAGGATGACGAGGCCGATGCCGCATCGACGGCAAGGCGATTCAAGATTGGGTTGCTGTCTGGTTGCTGTCTGGTTGCTTGCTGCGAGGCCCGAGCCCCACCAAACGCCTGACCGCGCCGAAAGAAAAAAATGGACATGGAATTTCTGGTCGGATGAGTCCAGTCGGCGGCCTCGGACCTGTTTCCTCCCTGTCAAGCCCCCACCAACTCCCCGCCAACTCCCCGCCAACTCCCCGCCAACTCCCCGCCAGATTCTCAAAAGCCATCGCCCTCGGCCATTCTCTCAGCAAACAACTACATGACACCTACGGTCGATATGCCTTCTCTTCTGGGGCATGTTCAGCCCAACGGCGTTGAAGCAGAGGCCAATGGCCATCGTCGACCCGAAACACCGGCCGGCCGAATGGCCCTGACCGACTACAGCATCAACCCCTCGCCGTCATCGGAGGAGACCAGGGCGCGGTTGCGAAAAGCCGTTCCAGAAGACCTCTTACTCCCCAACGGATATCCTGATGTTTGTTTCCATCCCTCCAATGCTTGAAGAAAAATGGACAACCAAGCCGGGCCTTCTTTTCATTCTTTGAGAACGGGGAAAAGGAGAAAAAAAAAAAAAAAAGGACGGGGGGGTGGGGGGGGGGGCCGGCCGTCCACGTTACGAACCAGGCATAATCACGCCAGTCATGCCCGTGGCTCACTCTCTAATGCGTGCAAATAGTATCTTCGCATGATTGCCAGTGCCACCTCGAGAGTCTACGAAGCCTGCAAAGTCACCCCCCTCACGCCCGCCCCCAATCTCAGCAACCGACTGGAGTGCAATGTCCTCCTCAAGCGAGAAGATACGCAGCCCGTCTTCAGCTTCAAGCTGCGCGGCGCATACAACAAGATGGCTCATCTGGATCCTGCCGTCAGCTGGAAAGGCGTCGTTTGCTGCTCTGCAGGCAACCACGCTCAAGGCGTTGCCTACTCCGCCAGGAAACTCAAGATCCCCGCCACCATCATCATGCCCGAAGGCACCCCGAGCATCAAGCACATGAACGTTGCGAGACTGGGAGGCCACGTCGTCCTGCACGGCGCCGACTTTGACGCCGCAAAGGAGGAGTGCGCGCGTCGCGAGAAACAAGACGGCCTGATCAACATCCCCCCCTTTGACGACCCCTACGTCATTGCGGGCCAGGGAACCATTGGCAACGAACTCTTTGGCCAGGTCAACATGTCGAGGGTCGAGGCCATCTTTTGCTGCGCCGGCGGCGGGGGCCTCATCGCCGGCATCGGCTTCTACGTCAAGCGCATGGCCCCCCACGTCAAGATCATCGCGGTCGAGGCGTACGACGCAAACGCTCTCTCGCAGTCGCTGGAAAAGGGGGAGCGAGTGGTCCTGGACCAGGTCGGCCTGTTTGCCGACGGCGCCGCCGTCAGGACCCTGGGAGAGGAGACGTTCCGGATCTGCCAGGACGTGGTGGACCACGTCGTCGAAGTGACGACGGACGAGATTTGCGCCGCCATCAAGGACATGTACGACGACACCCGGGCTGGCCTGGAGCCCGCGGGCGCCCTGTCCATTGCCGGGCTGAAGAAATACGTCGCGCAGCACCCCTCGGAGGATTCCCGCCGAACCCTCATCGCCATAACCTCGGGCGCCAACATGAACTTTGACCGCCTCCGCTTCGTCGCCGAGCGTGCCGCCGTCGGCGAGGGCAAGGAAGTTCTCCTGGCCATTACCATCCCCGAGCGCCCAGGCGCCTTTGCCAAGCTCGTCGACACCATCATGCCCTACGCCGTCACCGAGTTCAGCTACCGGTACGCGGACAAGGACGTTGCCAACGTCGTGCTCGGCCTGTCGCTAACCGCGCCCGCCTCTCAGCGAGGCCAGGAGCTGCGGATGCTCATCGACCGCATCCGCAACGAGGCCATGACGGTCACGGACCTCTCGAGCGACGAGCTCGCCAAGAGCCACCTGCGCTACCTCGTCGGCGGCCGCTCCGACGTGGCCAACGAGAGGCTGTACATGTTTAGCTTCCCCGAGCGCCCCGGCGCGCTGGAGCGCTTCCTCAAGACGCTTCGGCCCAGGTTCACAATCAGCCTGTTCCACTACAGGAACTACGGCGGCGACATCGCCAAGGTGCTTGCGGGCATTTCGTGTCCCGACCAAGACAGCGGAGAGCTCTCCCAATTCCTCAAGGACGTAGACTATCCCTTTGAGGAGTGCACCAGCTCGGATGTATTCAGGACGTTTTTACGAGCGTAGAAGCTGTCTTTTGCCAGTGTAAATAAATAAAATAAATGAAAACATGAAAAAAAAAAAGAGAGAAAAAAAAGCAACGAGAAAAGTGACGAGGCAGGTCAAGACAACGGCAACGGCGCATCAAACATGTGATTTCGGGTCCATTCTTTCTCTTCTTTCTTCTTTTCTATTCGTTCCTCTCTCTCTCTCTCTCTCTCTGTGTGTGTGTGTGTGTGACTTTTTTTTTTTGCCCGGGCCGGCGTTTCCTTGGGTTGATTTGCCCCCGGATCTTCGCAAAGCCACATCAACATCAACCCCCCTATTGGCATTTTCCGAATAAGGCGCTTCGCTTCACCTCGCCATGAGAATTACTACACCAAGTCTCTCGGGCCTTTTTTTTTTTTTTTTTTAGAGCCTGGCCTCCCCTGTCAAGGTTCACGGCTTGGGTTTCAATACAAGACAGCAGAATTAACATTCGACGGCGTAGCCCGCAGACATGTGGTTCGGAGAGCGCTGCCGCGCCGTTTCATCCATTCGCTCACGCGTTTTGGCAAACTTGAAACTGTGGAGTTCCACGAGCCATCAGACCTCCCGGACTGGGAGCTAGGTGCATCCCTGGCGCGGAACCGCCAGAAAAAATCAATGGGACAAGGGACTCGACGGTTTGGTAATGCAAAGGCTTGTTGGCGGGCGAGACGGGCGAGGCGTCTGGTGTCGGGGAGCCGAGGCCGTTCTGACGGGCCGGGGGGGATGGATGGGCAACGTGAGCCCGTCGGTGCGAGTCAGCTCGGCTGGTCTGGCGGGAAGGCGCTTGTAGAATTGTCAAGGAGGCGAGGGAGAAGGCTGACGGCTATGGTCTGGTCCATCATCAATGATGCCTGCATGTCAAATACCTTGTAGGCACCCTCGCAGGCGCCTGGTGCGGTCTGGTGCGGTCTGGTGCTGGCGGCTCCCAGCGCATGCCGCACTGCTTGCTGTTCCCCTGAGCTTCCGCCAAGCTTCCACCAGGCTTTGGTGCTCTGGCTCGAGGTTTCAGCAGCTGACATCAATCAACATACTGATACTAGCATCATTGATGGATACCTGGTAATTCCTTTCAGCGCTCCAGCTGGCAGAGCGTCCCAATTTCAAATGGCTCGCGCCGCCGGCTCACCAGCTGGCGAAAGACTCTCGGCAGCATCTCTGTCCTCCCAGAGGGCAATCCAGAGTCCAGAATCCAGAGTCCAGAGTCCAAGTCCAGAGAAAGACGTGCAAGTGGCACGCTGGATTCTGCCATGACATATTCGCAGTTGGCCGAGGCTGCAGCACTCATCATAGCACTCGACTAGTGTTGGTTGTTCAAACCTTCATGCTAGTCATTTGCCCAACCCGCCCGCACGCCAGGCACGACGGCCTGGGCTCTTTTATAATGTCTGGGTCTCGGAGTTGCCTCCGCCCTTGGTCCGTCGCCGAAAAATCTCGGCTTGGCAACGGGCTGCGCATGCGACGGACATGGCTCTCGACGATATCAAACGGGGGACAGACAGGTGCCCGGACGGGCTGGCTTGACCGCTGTGCCTGCCTTTGTGCGCGCTGACTGTCTTCGTCCCTGGATCCTGCATGTCATCTCTATCGGCCGAACCGCCGAACCGCCCCTAGTTTGCACCTGTGCCTGCGCCTAGGCCTGCGCCTGCGCCTTGTACTCCGTACCGTGTGGAGAAATGAAATGAGGACGACGAGGAGGTGTCGCCCGGCTGGAATGCGCAATTGTTTCGCGAGAATGCATCCTGACTCCCGAGCCGCACTGCTGTGTCTCGTGTCTCGACTGGCTGTCATGTGTATTATATGCATAGGTATGTACCGACTCCGGAGCATGCAGCAGTTGACAAGGGAGGCACTGCATCGGCCTGCACAGCGGTGATCCGATCGGCGGCACAATCGACAGTATTGCACACGGTTCCTTTTCCTTCATGTTTCGATTTTCTTCTTTTTCTTTTTTCTTTTTTCTTTTTTTCCTTTTTTTTCTTTTGGGCGCCGTCGCTGTTTCTACTCCATGCTCGTCCGGAGCAACTGATATTGATACGCAAGTATTGACGTACCCTCCTCTGGCACGCCCGGGGCAGGCCGTGCCCTGGGCTGCAGGTTCGAGCTGCTATTTTTTTCCCGCCCCGGACTCTTTAGGCAGACGGGGGCCAACTTGGTGGTGGGTGAGTCGTGAGTCGTGACCCATCGCAAACCCGCAACAAGTCTAATTCTGCCCCTCGGTGGGCCGCGTGTTTTCCGTGTGAAAAAAAAAAAAAAAAAAAAAAAAAAAAAAAAACCAAAGCTGGTCTGAGAACCTGGATATTTCCATTATGCTGGTCGAAGACTTCAAACCCTCCCATCCCCGGGGACGCGGGAGACTCGGCGTAGCATGTCCAAGCTGGCGAGCTGCGATCCGCTCGTCGACGCGGTTTTTGGCTGGGGAGAATTAAGCAGGAAAGGCGCAAGAAGACAAAACGCACGCACCTGGGAAACTCGCCACGTTGGTGCTGGTTGGTTGCTCCTGCATCTTGAGCTTGTTGCCACGGAGCCCGGGCCTCAGGGCACGCCAGATTAACTTACCCCACAGCAGCTTGGTAGGCGCCTTCCCCACCACCAGACGCGACACTAGGCAGGTTGCCTGGTACTGCCTAGATACGCCGGCCCCCACATGCATCCAACCAGGACTTCTACGGAGTGCTCCGTACCCGTACTGTGCTCCGTACCTAAGGTAGGTACTCTCAACTGTGCGCCCGTACCTTCCCCTACTGGTTGTAATGAGTGGTGGCGTTTTCCCCCTGCTAGGCGATACTTTTACCCGCGGGGAGTGTTGCCGCAAGTGTCTGGTGCGTCTGGCGCAAGTACCGTACCGCACCCACAAGCTCCAGTCCAGTCCCCAGCCAGGACCCTCACCCCTCCGATACCTGGTAGTCGGCCTTCCTTCGCACCAGCGTCAAAACATACATCGCCTGCCTCATGCTTATCCTCTTCCATACCATCTTCAGCATCCCTTCTCTCCACTCCAGCCTGTTGCCATATCAGCCTCCCCCCCCCCCCCCTCCTTTCTCTCTCTACCTATCTGACGGCAGTTTTCATGTCATGACATTTCCCGCAAAGCTACGCTCGCACCCCGGGCCTCCATCTGATCTACCATCCATCATACTACCTGGCTCGTCCCGCACTTGGCAACCGTCGTCATCCGGCTTGTCCCCAATATCCTCCGACTGCCCAGCTCGGTCACGAAGCATCCACGACGCAATCCAGAGCTCTCGAAGTTACGATATCTGAAAACCAGACTACCGAAGCGAGTATATTGTGCGGCATCGGGAATCCTATCTAGCCACTAGGCGCCACGACCCTACTCCCGGCCAAGGCTGCTGCAGTTGATCTGCAATCATAACTGCGGTCGCTCACAAGGGGCGAGCCTCCTTTTTTTTTTTTTCCTTTTCCCATTTTTACGTTATTTTGCGCTTCAATTACCGCCGGATGCGACTTGAATTGGAAAAACGAGGCATTTCGATATATATATCCATCCCCCCAGTCGCTTTCTTGGGAGCTTTGGTTGCCTGGAAATCTCCCGCAGCTTGCTAAATGGTTCATCAACACCTCAGAAAAAGACACATAACTGGCATTCAACTGCGTCATTGGAACTTGCCGAGGGCCATGCGAAAAGGTTGCGGCTTTTGACAACTACTGCTCGGAGCATGCTGTATCCTCACCGCATCCTATCCGTCTGCGGTGCAACGCTATCATCACCTGTATCCTGGGGTGCCTCCCTTCCTGTTGAGGAACCCGTCTGTCGAGACATAACTTTCCCGAGCAGTGGCCGCTCAGGCCAAGCTGTGTACAGGCACCTGTGGCCGCACGCGTACATCCGGCCTGTACTGCATTCTTCCACACCGTTTGCTTGACTTGGTGGGGCGCACACCGGCAATACGTCCTTCTCGTCTGTGAAATCTCATCGGTTGACTGCTCCCCCCCCTCCAAGCGCTAGTCATGCGTCGTATTCGTCCCCCCGGCTCGGCTTCGCCTTACAGGGCGCTGGCACATCATCACCAAGCCAATTCTCCGTCCGCATCTACCAATCCCAGCTCTGTACTCCGATCGTTCGACGTTGACTCAAATCCCACCCGCCCAGTGCGGCCTTCGCCACTGACCGCTTCGACAATTCGAGACATGCCGTTGGATCTAGTGGCACGGATACGATCGTTCCCCCTTTTCCTCTCGGCACCCGAAGAATTTCTTGTCGCCATTGGGAATCACATGAAACCTCAGATCAATGGGCCCAATGACCACATCATCACCGAAGGAGACGACGCAAAGGCCATGTATTGGCTGGTACGTGGCGTGGTCGCTGTTACATCCCGCGATGGTGAGGCGACTTACGCGGAACTGAAACCCGGCGCCCTTTTCGGAGAGATTGGTGTCCTCATGGATATGCCGCGCACCGCTACCATTATAGCGCGGAGCAAATGTCTTTTGCTCGTTCTGAAGAAGGAAGACTTGCAGTTCGTCATGCCCAAGTTTCCCGAAATGGAAAAGGCCATTCGTGAGGAAGCTCAGGAGAGGCTTTTTCTGCTCAAGAAGCAGCGCCAGGAGCGGGGCGTCAGCCTGAAGTCAACCACACCCGATTGTCCCACTCGAACCACTGTTCCCGGAAAAGTTTCGACTGGTGAGAGCGGGACGATCAAGGATGGTGCCGTCATCAATACCAAAAAGCGCAAGTCACCGAGCCCGGGTGTTATCGAGGATCCTGCCGTGAGCAGCGCCATTAGCAGCGGATTCGTGAATATCCGAAAGACGTTGAAAGAACTGCCTCTTTTTTCAGACCTACCACCCGAAATCCTCCATTATCTGGGGCTCAGCGTACAGCCCAGGACCTACCACCCCTTCACGGACATCATCCGCCAAGGCTGCCCTGGCAACGAAATCTTCTTCATCGTCCAAGGCGAAGCCGAAGTTGTTCACGAGCCACCCAAGCGACAAACCCAATCTGTCGACACCGCGGGAATCGTACAGCCGAGGCCGAGGCTCAAAGCTGGTCAGTATTTCGGTGAAGTGGCTAGTCTGGGCCTTTCACCCGGGCGGACGGCCACCGTCAGGTCCATCACCACAGTGGAGTGTCTCATGGTCACCGGCGAGGTATTGGACGAGCTGTGGCGAAACTGTCCACCTGACGTCAGGCATCAGGTTGAAGAAACGGCGAGACTGCGGCTCCAAACCCAAGACGAGGACACAGCCATGGTGATTGTCGACGACGACAAGGAGAGGCCATCGAGGTCGGATCCCTCAACTCCCTCAGCTGCCGTAAAGGGTTCCATGCCGAACCTCACATTTACCTCGCCGTCGAGCCAGGTGTCAAGCAGCAAAGACGACACGGACGTCATGGAGCCCAAAGATCCGGATCCCTTCTTGAGCGTTGACATGGAGAACTTGAGGAACCGTAGACGGCAGTCCTTGGCACCTCTTACTCCACAGTCGGAAAGTCCAGTGACGGGGAGACCCAACGGTTACAGGCCATCCCTCGTAGACTTGACCCCTATCCGGTTCAGTTCCAGCGAGAGCTCCTCGGAATCAGGCGTGCCAGCAAAGCGAGCCAGAACAGCCACGGGCGGGTCGGTCTCGCCCCCGGCGGTGCCAAGCCTCACAGCCGACATTTACGTGCGAATCTTCAAGCACTTTGACATCAAGGAGCTCATGCGCTTGCGGCTGGTGAGCAGGCACTGGCGTGACCTGCTCACCGCTTCCCCCCAAGTCTGCAACGACGTGGACTTGTCTCATTACAACCGCTTTGTCACGGACCACGTAATTATTCACGTCCTAGCGCCTTTCATCGGAAACCGGGCCGTCTCCATGGATCTGAACAACTGTTTTCATGTCACGGACGACGGCTTCGCTGCGCTATGGCACCAATGTGGCAAAAACGTCAGGATCTGGCGCATGAGGTCTGTCTGGGACGTGTCGGCTCACCAGATTCTTGAAATGAGCGAGAATTCCAAGCAACTGGAGGAAATCGATTGGAGCAACTGCCGCAAGGTCGGCGACAATCTGCTCTGTCGGGTCGTGGGATGGGTCGTCCCCGAGTCGCCCACGGTCAAGAAGAGCGTTGTCAAGCCCAATTCCGTGCAGAAGCGGCAAGACGACTCGAAGCACAAGGCCCAGAGCGCGTTTTGCCCGCCACCCGGAACCGTCATCGGGTGCCCCAAGCTCAAGAAGCTGGACCTGTCATATTGCAAGCATATCACGGACAGGTCAATGGCTCATTTGGCCGCGCATGCTTCGGATCGCCTATGGTCACTGTCTCTCACCCGTTGCACGTCCATCACCGACGTCGGCTTCCAGTCGTGGGCCCAGTTCCGGTTCGAGAAGCTCACTCACCTGTGCCTGGCTGACTGCACGTATCTGTCGGACAACGCAGTCGTGGCCCTCGTCAATGCGGCCAAGAATCTCACGCATCTAAACCTGTCGTTTTGCTGCGCTCTTTCAGACACGTCTACCGAAGTGGTCGCCCTGGGACTTGCAAAGCTTCGCGAGCTGAGGATGGCGTTTTGCGGCAGTGCCGTGAGCGACGCGAGCTTGGAAAGCATCGCGCTGCATCTCAACGAGCTCGAGGGGCTCAGCGTCCGCGGGTGTGTCAGAGTCACAGGCAAGGGATTAGAGAACATTCTCAGGGGCTGCACTCGTCTTCAGTGGACGGACGTGAGCCAATGCCGCAATCTCGAGCAGTGGCTCCGAGCAGGCAGCATTGCCAAGTGGGGATTCGATGATCGAGCAGGGAAGCCGGCCACGTCCGCTGACCTTTGGGCGGCGTCTGCTAACGAAGGCATCGGAGAGATTGCACCGCCCAAGGCGATGAGTGTAGCGATGCTGACGACACCAAGCTTTCTCCCACGCTCCGGACTGGGGTTTGTGAGTAGGCGAGCACGGCAGCCAGTACGGTTCATCATTGAGAAGAGCGTTCCGGGGCTTAGATGACGGGTCCTGCAGCATTGTTTTGCATCTTGGGGAGCTGAGTATGAGGCAAGCTATCTGGTTATGAGGCAAAGCAAGCTATTTTTCACTTCTCATCTTTTTTTTTCTTTCTTTTCCCCCTCCAATGGGTCTCCAGGGATTACGTTATATGACAGACAGCACATGGGAGTGGAACTACCGCCACTGGGTACACATTATTTAGGTTGGATAAGGAAGGCTTGAGGCTTGATACCGCAGGGTCATGATGTTATTTTTTTTTGGCGATTGAGCAATAGACATGCATGTTTGACGGGCTTGCAAGGCTGGCCTCGCTCGCCAAATGTTGACTTTAAGCCGCCAGTGTTGTCTGTAGGTGCAGGTGTTGCAGGAAAATGTGACGCTATACAAAGTGCGGCGATATTGGCCTTTTATCATGTCAACATACGGCGATATATACCTCCGTACAATAGTAGGTGCTGCTGACTGCCTGCCTGCCTGGAGGTTAGTGGTTGTAGTCGGTACGGAACTCCGCGGTAGGCACCGGGTGTACTCCGTAATGCGACACTATATGAGGTAGCTGGTCCGTGCGTAGCAGCCGCAACGAAGCTGAGGAAGTTTGGAACGTTCCATCATCTTCGACCCACCACGTGACTTGCGAGTTGAGCTTGCGGCTCCCGCCTCCGCCTATGGCTTTGCTTGGACGTCATGCATTCGTAAGCCTATTCAGGCATTAGTCGGCGACATTTATTTCTTTTGTTCCGTCACAGACGGACTGACCGACTCACCCGCTCCCTTGTGTACTTTGTTCAAGGAAAAAAAACCGTCGAAACACCCAACACCCAGACCTGGTTCGTTTCCCAACCTTCTCGACGACCATGTCCTTCACCGTCAGCGTGCGGCAAGGACCCGTGCGCCTCGCGCAACGACTCCCCGAGCTGCCCAGGCCGGCTCTTGGATCCGCCGCGCCGCTGCGAAGCTTGCACCGCCGCGCCGCCAAGCCCGCCGACAGCTTCTTCAGCTCGCGCGTCCCGTCCGCAGCCGCCGCAGCAGCAGCCGCTCGAAATGCCCTCGGCCGCGCCGGAAGCGCCCGATCGTACTACCAGGAGGCCGCGCAGCAGGCGGCGCCGGCGGGCTCCAACGCGAGGAAGCTGCTCGTCGGAGGCGCCGTCTTTGGCGGGACGCTCGTGGCCATCAACGCCGTCTTCAACCGCGAGACGCGCGAGGACGGCGGGATGCCGCTGTACGAGAGGGAGTACCTGAACAACACGTTCCTGCACACCGGCCTGGGCATCGGCATCATCGGCTTGACGGCGAGGCAGATGGTGCAGAGCGGCTTCGTGTACCGGCTGATGGTGACGAACCCCTGGGTGGTCGGGCTGGGCGGTCTGGCCCTGAGCTTTGCCACCATGATCGGAACGCGATCCGTCAGCCCGGACAAGTGAGTCAAAACCCCGGCCGCGTTCCATTACCCACCCCCCCCCCCCTCCCCCCCTTCTTTCCTTCACTCTCTGGGTTTTTGCTGACGCGGCCCCCCCCCCCCCCCCCCTTTGCTAGCTACGTCCCCAAGTACGCCCTCTGGACGGCCTTCAACGCCACCCAGGCCGCCTTCGTCGCTCCCCTGCTTGCCTTTGTGCCGGCGCCGCTCCTCGCCCGCGCCGGCCTCTACACCGCCGCCATGATGGGCGCCCTGTCCGTGGTCGGCGCAACCGCCAAGCAGGAGAAGTACCTGTACATCGGCGGGCCGCTGCTCGCCGGCGCGGCCATTGTCGCCGTGTCGGGCCTGGCCCCGCTCATCATCCCCGCCACGGCCGTCCGCACGCTGGCCTTTAGCGAGAGCCTCTGGCTGTACGGCGGGCTCGCCGTCTTTGGCGGCTTCACCCTGTACGACGTGCAAAAGATCCTGCACCACGCCCGCCTGGCCCAGGCCGGCGTGGTGCGGCCCGACCCCGTCAACGAGAGCATGGCCCTGGAACTGGACTTTTTGAACATTTTCGTCCGCATGGTCCAGATCTTGATGATGCAGCAGAACCGCCGCAAGTAACGAGGCGGGTAGGGAAGAAGAAGAAGAAGAAGAAGAAGAGGGAGGATATTCGGGGGCGGGGAAAGAATGCGTGACTGGTTGGTTGCGACGGGGGGCGGATGGGAAGTGTCCCGGGATGAAGTTTGGTTTACGTGTATACGTGATGCACCAAAAACGACTCCTCTCCTTGACGCGCAGTGTACTTGTAAGTTAGATTGCCAAGCCCCGCCAAAGCAGGGACAGAAAGGGAAAATAAGAAAGAAAAAAAATTCGTCAATACAGTAGTTCTCAGCTGTGCATGTTTGATTTGTTTTCTTTTGCACCTGAGCCCGCGTTCCTAACCCCGTGGGCTGCTATCGTAAGATTCCCTCGTTTTCTACATATCAACCACAAAAAAAAAAAAAAAAAAAAAAAAAAAAAGAAGAGGCCCTATACACCATGACTGACGACATCCCTCACGGAATTCGATTCGACCGTCGACGACACCGCACCCCGGCGAATCCATTCCCCTACTGCAGAGGCGGAAACGGCCTCAGGAAATGGCTGGGACACTCGTAGCCGCCCGGATTGCGGCCCAGATACTCCTGGTGGTACTCCTCGGCGGTCCACCACCGCCCCGCGGGGGCAATCTCGGTGACGATGCCCCCCTTCCACCACTGCTCGTCCGCCAGCCGCGTGACCTGGCGGGCTATGCGCTCCTGCTCCCCGTCGTGGAAAAAGATGGCCGAGCGGTACTGCGTCCCCGCATCCGGGCCCTGGGCGTTGCGCGTCGTCGGGTCGTGCATGCGGTAGAAGAACTCGAGCAGGGCGCGGTACGACACCTGCCGCGGGTCGAAGATGATTTGCGCGGCTTCCGCGTCTGCGCAGCCGGCCGTTTATGTGAGCGCGGGGGTGCTAGGCAAGGCAAGGCAAGGCAAGGGGGAGGGAATAAGAAGAACGCACGGCCGGTTTTGCCGCCGCACACGGCGCGGTAGGAGGGGTCGCGGGCGTCGCCGCCGATGTAGCCGACCTGGACGTCGAGGAGGCCCTTGCCGGTGAAGTGGCGGCGGTAGAGGTGCTCGGTGCCCCAGAAGCAGCCGGCCGCGAGGGTGCATCGCTGGGCGTCGGGGGGCACGGCGACGGCGGCGGCGGCGGGACCGTCGGGCGCGACGGCGAGGCGGGCAAAGGGGCGGGCGAGGCGGAAGGGGAAGATGGTCATTGCCGGGAGAGGGGGGGGGGGTCTGAGTTGAATAAAGTTGACTGTTGGAGTGGGTGCAAACGACACGACGGACTGATGGATGATGGGGGACCGCGAGAGGGGAAAGGATGGCGGGATGGCTGACGACATGGAACCGAATGACGCAATGCAGCGCCAGCGCAATCTGACCTGGCGGCTGGCGGCTGGCGGCTGGCGGCAGGTGCAAAGCGGGGAACCGGGGAGCCGTCAGCGGGACCCGACCCTACCCTGCCTCGCTGCGCTCCACCTCACCCCATTCTGCCGCTTACCATCATGGGAAATGAGCCTGCAGCAGCTCAACCGTTTGTGTTCCTCTCCTTCCTGGTGATGCTCTTTTTTTTCCCCCCTCAACTCAGCTCGTGCGCTGAAGCAGCTTCCCTTTCCAGCCTCGACCTCCACGCCGCCACATCACCGTCTTCTTCCTCCCAGTACGCCATCATGCCTATCACCTTGTGGACGGCCGCATCCCACTCTGCCGGCATCGACATGCCCGATTTGGCAGCCGCGACGAGCGAAAAGGCGCTCCGAGCGCAGGCCCGGATCATGAAAAACCCCCCGTGATGGCGGTGGTGAAACCCTGGCTCGTTGGCCCGGATTTGATGCATGTGCGTGTCGAGCCCGCGCCTGGCCAGCTCGGCGTACTGCGGTTTCAGCGACTGCCCGCCGGCAGCGGCACTCAGCGCCACCATGACAAACGGCCAGTAGACCATTTCGTACAGGTTGATGAGCTTGCCCCGCAAGACGGACCGCGCGATGCCGTCCTCGTCAATCGCCGAGCGTATCGAAAGCTCGCCTGGCAGACTGTCCGACCACTCCTGTGCCTGAGCCTCGTACTCTGCCGTCACGTCCGCCAGCACGTCCAAAAATGCCGAGTTGGATGCATACCGTTGACGCAGACTCAGCACCTCGCTGCAGAGCCGGCTGGTCAGGCGCCGAAGCGAAATCTCGGCCAGGTAGAAGAGCCAGGAGGCCCTGGACCGTTGTGCCTCGGAATCCGGGCCGTCTGGGGAGTCCGGCGGAGGCGCGGGTGGCGCGGGGAAGAAGGGTGGATACAGGGTGCTGCCGGAATGATGTATGTCGAAGTCTGGAAGGGACAGCTCTCCCCGGAGCTCCCTCTCGGACTTCCATGCCGACCAGTACAAGGCCTGCTCTTGGGTGTCCTGTCGGCCCATACATGCCGGTGCAGGAGAGCCAGGCGTTCCCGTCGGCATATCTTGCGCTTTGGCGAGGAAAGGAAAGTGCTGACATGCCGCCAGTGCCTGCGAGAAGAACCGCCACGCGTAAATCGGCTGGAAGACCATCATCATGTAGACACCTGAGAGAAACAGGCACTGCGCGCCAACAATGTCCGATCTGGCCAGCATGATGCCAATGCGCTTCTGGGCGGCTTGGAAAAACACCTGCGAGTCGGCATAGGCCTGAGTTCCGATCCTGGTTTCCGGGCTCGGCCCAAACGGGGTCGCAATGCACCCCAGAGCACATATAACCATGGCCAAACAGGAGGCTGGCGACCAATCGATGCCGTCTAGGAACGCTCTGCCGACCATCCTGCGGGCCGAGGATTCGTCTAGAATGGGGTTCTTGCAATGGATGTAGAGGAAGAAATTGTCCAGCAGCCTATAGATGCGGTGTGACTCCATGTCCACGAGCGCTGCCAGCGATGACGCGCCCACTGGAGAGCACACGGCGTCTGGAGGCACTCGGTAAACGGGTGAGCCGTGGGTTTTACTGCCGCAAAGGATCGGCCACTCTAGGATGCGGTCTATGCGCGGAGGGAGTACGCTATCTAACACCGGCTGGTCTTGGACAGTACGGTCTGACGTTGGAACCTGTTTGCTGGCGCTGGTGCCGGTGCTACTGATGCCATGTCCAGGGTCGTAAGCCTGACCTTGGTTCGAGCAAGAGGTAGGGATACCGTTGGCATCAAGTCCACAAGGGGACGCCAGGTGCGAAGATTGGAGAAGAAAAGGCAAAGACGAGGAGGCGGCAAGCCCGGGAACGGTCGCCAGGGCGGCACAAGCATCAGCAGCGGCATTGGCACGAAGCAAACGCTCCAGGTCATCGAGGCGGTCCAATATCTTCAAGCTGGCGGGATCGAAGCTGGACAGGTCGAAGGCGGACTGGATGCACGCTGCACCGACACTGAGGCAATACGAGCAACTCGGCCTCCGGTTGTCGCATTTGGTTTTGCGAGCCCTGCAAACCTGACAAGCAGTGTTGGCCCGTTTCCGAGGATAGAAGGCGGTCCCCCGGGCGGCAGGCCGCTTTCCAGGACGGCCGTTGGCCAAGACGCCGGCATCAGCACCACCACCAGGTCCTGAGATACTACGGGAGTCCGTGGCAGACGCTTCCTGTCCAGAAAGACCCAGGGGTCGAGGCGGTTCTTCCTGCGGGTGCTGCCGTGGCCGTGGCTGCGGTTGCGGTTGCGGTTGCAGCGGCGGCAGGATTGGCGGGGGGGCTGCCATGTGTCGGATCGAGACAAACGGTTCGACGACGCACGAGAGCGGGAGCCGTTCGGGGAGTCTCGCTGTTGAAGTCCTCGGTAGTCAGTCAGTCAGCGGTGGCCAGTGAGCAAACTGTCAACGGAAGGAAAATGTGACGGGGAGCCAGCAAGGGTAGCCGAGGTTGCAGCATGGTGAAAGCCATGGCTCGGCTTGCCCAGCCTTGCCCAGCCTCGCCCAGCCTTCCTCTTCGGTCCTGGTCGGTCCTGGTCGGGGCAGCAAGACAGAGGCCCCACCCTAACAAGCTAGCAGCCCTATGAGTCGATGGCAGACGAGCTTAACTTTTTTTCCCGAACCCCCTGTTGTCCAACAACAACAACAACAACAACAACAACAACAACTACTACTACTACTACAACAGGGTGCGTGCAGCTGCAGTGCATTCCCGTCGTTTTCCGCTCCCCATGAACCTTGATTCTGGACTGGACCGTCAGCTCTCGTCCTGCGGCTTGGGTCATTGGATCCTAGAGAGGACGGCTGCGTTGGGCCCAGGAACTGGCAACCGTCGATGCTCCTTCCCTTTCTGGACTCCGACTCCATCGGGGAGGAAGGGGCGACGGGTCTCTCTGGCTGGCGCAGGGGTTGGAAAGCACCGCGGCGCCAGCCATGCCCGCTCGCTCCGTCAGGGGGCGCCACAGGCTGGCTCCCCACCCCAGACACTAGACCAGATGGAGATACAAACTCTCTGCGCAAGTCGTCTGTCATGTGTCATTTCCGAATATTGCCAATTAGGGCCTTGGCCTCGCAACCCAGGTTTGCAGACTGCAGGCAGACTGCAGGTTACAGATTGCAGATTTGCAGATTGCAGATGCAGATTGCCGTTGCAGATTTCACTTGTGCGGGGGACAAGACAAGAAGGAGGAGATTCAGCTTTGCCTCTGGGTTGACAAAAGTGGCCAGCCAGTTGGGCTGCGGGCTGCGGGCTGGCTGCGGGCTGCCCCTCTTTTTTTTTTTTTTTTTTTTTTTTTTTTTAAATTAATTAATTTATTTATTTTTAGTATTTTTTTCCCCTTTCTCGTCCCTCTTTCCTCCCCAAAGGAGGAAGCCCGGGCCTAACACACCCGAGTCGAGTAATTCCCGGTCAAGAAGAAGCTCGCTCACAGAAGCTCAACACAACACAGCACAGCACAGCACAGCCTGCCTCCCACCTGCAAGTTGCAAACTACAAATGCTCCCTCCCTAACCCGATACTCCGTGCCGATTGGGAAAACACTTCCAATAGGTGCCACGGCATCTCAGCCAAGTAGCGGGGTGGAGAATGCAAAGGGCCAAGTGCAGCGCCTGCCTACCAGCAATCTCGATGCAAAGGCACTGACTGAACTTGGAAGGCAGGTCGGCCGCCTCCTTTGGCGCTGGTGTGCTCAAGCTCAAGTCAAACACATCAAATATCCGTTCATGGCTCCCACAGCTTTTTGCTTCCCCGCAAACCCTTTGCGCGCTCCGAGTGTTCAGCCCCAGCTTTGAGAGTTGCCTCTCCCATCCGTCCTGCTCTTCTTTCTTGCAAATCCAAGAGAAGGAGGAGAACGACGCAAACAAGCAAACAACAGGGGCTCAGGCTCGACACGGGCCGTGGGCAGAAATGCACCGCAAAACCGAGCCGGTTACCCTCGAGGGCCGCCGTCTCGACGTGCAAGACGTGCAACACGTCCACCTCAAGCACGAAACGGTGCGCATCAACCGCACACTCGAACACGAACTCGCCGTCAGAGACGTCTTCGCCAACCACCCAGCCCTGGTTTGGTGGTCGTTTTATTGGTCCATGGCGGCTGTGGGTTGGTACGCTCTCGCCCGTGTTGGTGTTGCTTGAACAAGATGCGAATTGTGCTCCTTGGCAGAGAGATGCCCGCCCTGCTGATGACCAGAGTAGGGGTTTTGACGCCCAAGTAAACGGCGGCATGCTCGGCGTGGCGTCGTTTCGTCGCGACTTTGGATACCTCTACCAGGGCCAACCGGTCCTGCCTGCCGACTGGCAGACTGCCTTCAACACCGTGTCCTCGGTCGGCCAGTTCTTTGGCGGCTTCCTGTGCTCGTGGATGGCAGACCGGGTCGGTCGGAAGCCGTCTCTCCTCGTCGGAGTGGCCGTCGTGACGGGCGGCATCTTGGGCGAGGTCTTTGCCACGTCCCGAGCCGCCTTTGTCGTGGCCAAGCTCATCTTGGGCCTGGGCCTGGGCTTTTACCTGACCCTGGCGCCGCTCGCGACGTCCGAGTGCGCGCCCGTCGTCTTCCGCGGCATCTCCACTGCCGGCGTCCAGCTCGGCATCGGCTGCGGCCAGCTGCTGTCCAACGCCGTCATCCGAGGCTGCGGGGAGTGGGACTCGCGCTGGGCGTACCGCGCTCCCTTTGCCATGCAGCTCTTCTTCTGCGCCTTCCTCGTCGTCTTTCTGCCCTTTGCCCCCGAAACCCCGTGGTACCTCGCGCGCGCGGGGAGGCGCGAGGACGCCAGGCGGTCCATCCGGAAGCTGTACGGCTCCGGCTCCGGCTTCGGCTCCGGCTCCGGCGCCGTCGACCTCGACCTCGACGCCAAGCTCGTCGCTCTCGAGGCCACCATCGCGGCCGAGGAAGCGGCCAAGTCGGATCAGGGGGCCATCATCCAGTGTCTCCAGGGCACGAACCGCATTCGAACCGGCATCAGCACGGGCGTCTTTGCCTGCCAGCACCTCGTCGGCATCATCTTCGTCCTGGGCTACTCGACGTACTTTTTCCAGCTCGCCGGTCTCCCCGCGGGCCAGAGCTTCGACGTCGGCGTCGGCGTCACGGCTTGCGGTCTCTTGGGCACCGTGTGCAGCTGGTTCGTCATCAACAGCCACGGCCGCCGCCGCATCTTCATCGGCGGCTTGGTTGCCCTGACCGCCATTCTGCTCCTCATTGGCGTCCTCGACGTCGTGCGCACGGGCGCGGCGAAGTGGGTCCAGGCCGGCCTGACCGTCGTCTACGCCTTTGTCTACTTTGCATCGCTGGGAGCCATGGCCTTTGCCATCCTCGGCGAAGCGAGCAGCACCTCTCTCCGGGCACCGACCATAGCCCTGGCGACGGCCACCCAGGCCGTCATGGGCATCGTGTTTAACCTCGCCATCCCGTACATGGTCAACCCGGACCAGGGCAACCTCAGAGGCAAGGTCGGCTTCATCTTTGGCGGGCTGGCCGCCCTGGCCACCGTCTGGAGCTTCTTCCACGTTCCCGAGCTCAAGGGCCGTACGTTTGGCGAGATTGACGCCATGTTCCAAGCCAAGGTGCCGCCGCGGCAAATGGCATCGCATGTGTTGGGAGACGTTGGAAGCTGAAAAAATGTATATCCGGTTGGTGGGATAGAAGGGGGGGTAAAACTTTTTATTTCTATGTGTTTCCCCCTCCCTCTCCAGTTAGCGCAAAAAAAAAAAAAAAAAAAAAAAAAAACTCGTGCTTTTACTATATATACCTTGCCTGAGCAACGAGATGGAGCGCATCGGCCGCGCATTTCTTTTTCAAGCTTGGCCTGGCGCAAAATCTCGTGCTGTTTATATATATCCCTTGCCTGAGATATTGGCCGTCTATTCCCTTTTCAAGCCTGTTCCAGTTCCAGTTCCAGAATCTGGAATCACGCCTATGGAGACCCTTAATTCTTACTGGTGGAGACGCCCGGACTAGCGCAACGTGTGGCTGGTGGCGGCGGCGCCCGTCTGCCCCACTTGGCTCCGCCGCATTGTGGCATCGCGGGCGACAGACAGACAGCCAGCCAGCCTTGCGCTCGCTTACTCGGTGGTTGTGGTCTGAAGTACAGTACGCATCACAGTCGTAGTTGGACCAACTGCCAGGACGGCCTGTGGGATTCAGCAATGGCTACATGGGGTCGGGCAGCATAGACGGCTAGATCGGTCGGCGTGGTTCGCGTCTTTGCCATGGGTCTGCCGGAAAGGCTCGGGGCGGGACGACCGCAAAACATCAAATGCATGCATTACAGCTTTCATCACCCGACTACGTGGTCTCCTTGTGATGCGTTCTTGCGTGCGAGTACCCGAGGTACCTGATTCAGCAGCGCTACTCCATCATTTAATCATGGCGTCCGGTTCCATCTGTGACCGATCAAACGCCGACGCTGACAAGTTGCTGCTGCAGGGCAACTCGCCCAACAGGTGAGCTTTCGCAGCCATCAGCACGTCTGGGACGGGGCCTTGTTTCTTCAATGTCCAAAAACATGCACAAAGAGACCGCCAAGGATTGGGTTTGCGCCGCATGATCCCTGGTATCCCGAAAACAATACACCAGACAGCATATACTTGGTCGACAAACAACACACCCGAAGGAGCATGGTACGCACACGCCCTATTGTTGACGCCGACAGCTTCAAAGCCGTCAGGGGCAGCGCTAATGTACATCCGGAAATGACACTCTGGAAAGCGTCTATTTGCCACCATGCACTCCTAATACGTCAGCCGTAGATAGGCGGCAACTCGGGCTCTGGAATAGCTCCCACCCGAATGCTGAGGGGCTCCAGGGTCGACATGGTCTCAAAGACCCCAGGCCCCATTGACATGGCGTCTGGACCAAAATATTGGTTGAAAGACGGCTGATAACCCGGGTGCGAAATGTTGGGTTCCGACGCGCTGGTCTCGGGAGAAGGTTGATATGCGGGACCCGAGCGAGGCACGCTCGACTCGGCCGCAGTTGGCGATTTTCGCGGTTGCGGTGGCGATTGGGGAGAGTTGCCGCCGAACGGGATGCCAACCTCTGTAAGCTCTTTGCCAATGTTTTTCAAGGCACATTCAATGACTAAAGCGTCGAGCCCCTCCGTTAGCACTGTTCCCAGCACAGCTGACCGGGAAAAGTAAGGGGTGGGCGCGCGCCTACCCGGACTGATTTGTCGCACTTGCTGCAAGCATTGGATGCAGTACGTGAGCTTCCGCATGGCTTGGTGGTCTCCAGGGGCTGCCTGGACTTGAAGCAGGAATATGGATGAGGCTATGTACACGCAATAGGCAAGAGACAGGACGCAGTACTGCATGGTAAATGTTCGACAAAACAGATCAAAAATGGCCATGATGGAGGTGGCTGATGTCACGCTCTCAACCAGATACCGTTCGACGGGCGACGTATCGTCATTTCCTCGTTGACCTCTGCCAGTGAGCGTCGGCCGATACAGCAGGATTTTGAAAACGTGATACAGACAACTGGTTCGACTTCTCAGCATGCCTTGCTCTGTTGACGCAAACCTCTTGGGGAAACCTCTCTGCGCACTCGGGCGGACGCCCACAATGTCCAAACACTTACTTCAGCGTCACAATATGTGATGGTGGGGCTAGCGCAGGTAACGCGGCTGCATCGATTTTGAGATGAACCGGGAGTTGATGCCACCACTGCCGCAACAACGGTTCTTGGGACTCGAGACATTCTTGGATCTCGGTGTCCGTATTTTGCGACAGCGGATCATACATGTGGACGAGGATCTCGTTGAAGATGAGTGAAAGTCGGCACATGCTCATGAAACAAGAAGCCGAGTGAGCCGTGGTCGGAGGGTATTTCCAAGACGGGTCCGTCTGTGGTGTGCCAAAGGGGACCCAAACATCATCCTCGGCCGAATCGTCAACTGCCAAAAAAAAAAAAAAAAAAAAAGAGGAGAGAAAAAAAAGATGACAAGTCAGAGCAAATGCTAGTTTCATCCGCAAGGACCGGGTTGCGTGCGCCAAACTTACACATTACTTGCGATGGCGAGATGTCTGTATGCTGCAAGGAGGGAGAACGTCCCAAGTAGAGACAAATCAACTTGTCCCAGAAGAAACAGCCCCAGTAGATGCGCCGCCGTATTTCCAGCTCCTCGTCACTCAAAGGTACCGATCCTGGAAAACGTTGACTATCCACGCAAATGCCAAGATGGTCGATCAACCGAAATGCGATACCACTGTAGGTCCAGGCCTGCGTAGAATTTCCCAGGCTGCATTCCTGCGCGCTGAGCAAAAGCAGCGTTTGGATCGTAGGTATCGTACAAACCCCGCTGCTCAATTCTTGGAATAGCATATTTCGGGCGTGCTTGCCAAAAACCGCACCTCCTTGGTATGATTCATCCAGCAGTCGTCTTGTTGACGCGTCACTCCGCCCCCACCGGATCGAATGCGAGATCACGGCGTTGAGAAGTGTGTGAGAATAGTACGGGCCCATACATTGCATATCGCCTGCCGTCCGTTAGCGATTCGTTCTTCTCGCCGGTTCAGGATACTAGGCAGCCGCCATCCCGACGATCCTGTAGAACACGTACGCGTGAAAACCGGTCTGTATATAAAGTTGAAAAGCGGTTGAATCCAGCACCAGTGCACGTTGAGAAGGTACTGGAAAGGCTCCTGGTGTACGACTTTGTTAGGATATCTTGTAGTTTGCTTTACAGCGCTCGACCATCGACAGGCCAATTGCTCCTTGGACACGAATCACACACCGGTATCTCGGAGAGATTCTCCATAGCACGCTGGTGCCATGCATTGCTAATGAGGCGTTCCCGTCGTTGACTATCCGTATCTATCGATGGTGTGTGCAAGAAGTAGACATCCGATAAGCCAAACCCGTTCCGTTCGCTGGGGAGGTTGAAGAAGCTGGTAGCTCCATGGTACGTTATACTGCCTTTGTCGTCGACTTTGAGGGTTCGAAAGCTTCGACTGACGCCTTGGTCGTCGGTGTCCCGGCCTGTAGCCTGTGATGTTCCATCGTGGTTGCTTGACACGAGAGGGCTCGAATGGGATGAACCGGCAAGCGATGGGGGAGATTTCTTGAGGTTGGAAACTTGATCCTCAAGCTCCCTGATACGTTCCTCCAGCCGCTGAGTGTATGACAATGTCGGATTGCTGCATGAGGGCGGTCAGAAGCGAAGATGGCACGGCGCTGGTGCGCAAGTTCGGGTTAACCAACAGCTTGTAAACACAATCATCGCTGCGAGCAGCACACCGTTGGCACATGGGCTGTTCGCCTCCGCATTTCACCTGGCAAAAAAAAAAATTACAGTAAGAAAGTGCGGTATCCACGGAGAGGCGAGAACTGAGATAAAACATGACCAACGGGAAAAGAACGTGGCATGCATGTCTTTTTTGTACGAATGCGAGGCGTGTGCATTGGTCAAGCGCCGTCACCTTCCGGTCACAGTGGTACATGCTTAACCAAAATGGACTTACCTTGCGCCTACGACACGGCTCGCAAGAAAAGGCACTCTTTTTGGTGGCCTTTGCGGTAGACATGATAACAGGCTAACGGGCGAGATTGAACCGAGAATCAATCTGGGAAGCATTGAAGACCAGCAACCAGATAGTTTGTTGGGAACTGAGCAGATATTGGCGGAGGAGCAGAAGAGTCAGTCCCCTTAAGCCAACGAGCGACAGTGAATGCATTCACCCAAACAGACCCGGCGGTGCGAATCGCCAGTGACTGGGATGAAGACAAGAAGAGACGATCTGTAAATGTAGAAGAGAGAGTAAATGGTAATAGTAATAATAATTCTGCCACTAAAAAAAAAAAAAAAAAACGTGAGAGTGAAGCTGTTGTCGCGGTCCATAGAAGCCCATACCACCGAAGGCCTAAAACAGGAGCGACCGGGGTGAGAAAAGCCCCGCGGTCTTGCGCCTCTTCTCCTGTCGAAAAGCGGTTCCTGTGAAGGAAGGCAGGCAGGCAGGCAGGCAGGCGCAACCCTGCCTCGGGTTGAGGAGCCGGCAAGCCTGACTAATCTGTGCGCATGCAACTTTACTCCGTAGGGGAATGCATGACTAGAGGAGGTGATGAGTGGAGGAAATTTCCAAAGTTGGTATTGAAAGGCCGTGAGTGCTGCAAGACAATGACATGGAAATAAAGGAGTGTAACTGAGGGAGAAAAAGAACCATGAGCTTGGGACCTGGGGTGACTGGGTGACTGGGTGACTGGGTAAATGCAGGAGGTTCAATAAAGCACCCGCATCATCAGCAAGCACCGGCAGGGATCGTGCAGAGGGCGGGCACCAAGCTGGCCGCTGGCCTCTGGCCGGGCCGTGGCAGCGGCAACGGCAACGGCAACGGCAACGGTCAATGTATCCCGCAGGCCACAGTGCATTTCGTCCAGTGCAAACGGACGAGAGCTGTCATGCGATGCGCAATCTGGGAAATTTGCTAGGCACTGGGTTGTTGGTCGAGTCTGTTTGAGAAGTCGAGCACGACGGCCCGGCCCGCTGGTCTTCTCTTCTGGTAAACCACAAGGCCCGGTTGACCCCAGTTGACCCCAGTTGGCCCCAGTTGGCCCCAGTTGATGGTTATCCAGTTGTAGTCAGCTCGGAGCAGATGCGCTCACACAAATTTCGGAACGGCCATACGGGCGACCGGAAATAGTCGAGATGTCGTTTCAGAGTCGCAAACGCCATTGGTCATGTTCGTCATATTAGATTCGCGAGGATTCATGGTGCTGTGCTGCCAGGGGAGGGGGTTTGTTGCTGTACTGTTAACAGCCTTTGAGGGAGACGAGATAGCGCTGTTCTGTGGTGATGCTGGTGCTCCAGAAAGAATCAGGAAGAATCAGGGAGAAGGAGCTGGCATCCTGACTCCAGCTGAGCAGGTGGTGAGCAGGTGGTGAGCAGGTGCTGGGCAGGTGCTGGGCAGGCACTGAGCCGGGCTTGACAAACATTGGTTGCCTCGAGGGTGAGGCTGCAGCGGCGGATGGATCCCACCGTGGGTTAAAGCTAGCTGACTGAATAATTGAATTAATATCAGGTGCCAGGCTCGCTTAGCGGTGATATTGGGCTTCTCTGTCCACGGCACGGAGCGTCTGCCGATTGATCGGTGAGCGTGGGCTTCGAAACGCCGCCGTCAATTCATGGCCTTGCCAGATTACATGTACCCTTTTCATATTGTGCGGCGCCAAAGTGAGACATGAGCGTGGCGTTCCCAGTGCAGCAGTCCAAGTTAGGGCACGCTCTCTTCCTGATCAACCCGCATCCTTCCCCAGTCATCATCATCATCATCTTGAATCTGGAACGCAAGCTGACAGGTAGGACGACTCGTTCTGGGCAATCTTATTAATAGCCGAGTAGCTTTGGTCACTGCACTAGGGCCGTTTTCCTGGATCGATCGAGATGAACCGGACCCAGAAATACGCGATTACACGTGCGCACCCGTCGTCCACAATGCGCTTGAGATATGGGTAGGGTGCTTCCGACGCGTAGGCGACAGGGCCGTCGGTCGTCGTCGAGCGCCATATGGACGAAGCAAGGTCGGCCAAAGCGGCAGCGCGGCAAGGCCACGTTAGCGTCGGGAAGCAGCATCAAGCAATCTTTCGATCCAACCTTGAGCAGGCCCATGGCTTTTTTTTTCCCGCCTTTATCCTGCTTGCGTATTCGCGTCAATATTACATGGGTCAAGAGCCCAGGATGGATAGTGGCGTACATACCACTAGACCTGTATCCACACGTTGCCACAAATGCAGTCGCGGCAGTGGCACCGTGGCAGCATGTACGTGTACAGAGGACGTCGATGGATACGGGGAACTGGCATAAAGTCGAGAGAGAGCAAGGAGGGAGAGGATGGGACGAAGGGTGCGGAAAGGGATTCAACAACTATTCCATGCGCTCCAGAACCTGGTCCTGCCAGTCTTGGGCGACGCAGCAACCCTGTGATTCCAAGTTTTCTCTTCCTCTGCAAGTGCAGGGGTGGATTTAGCCTGGTCAGCAGTGCAGAGGAAGCACCTACAGCACCTACTTGTATGCTGCTTTCGAAGATCCTTTTGCCTGTGCTGCTACCCAAGGAAGCCCCCTAGTGCCGCCTCCCATGCACTGCGCAGTGCGGAGTCAACTACAAGTCTTCCGGGCCACGGTCAGCTTGAGGACTTTCAGACGGGATATAATAAGAACAACGTCATAAGAACAGTGCCGAGTAGGACTCTGTTGGGCTGACCGGGGTCTCATGACGCATGTCCCGTCAGCCAAGCAGCAATTGTCATTGGCGGCATCGGCGGCGCCGCCCGACGATCTTCGCGGTAGAGATTGAGGTGTGAGAAATCTTCTGCCATTGTCAATACTTTGATTGGCCTGTTGTCAGCATGCACCTCACCACTCCCCGTCCGTATGAGTACGTACGAATGGCGTCTTGCACGGCAATTGCCGAGTCGGTGGTAACGGTCCTTTCCAACAATGTTGCATAGGATCTTGCCACTCGATTGACGGGGCCACCAGTACATACTATACATATCATACTGCATATAGTCGTTTGAAGTTTGGTTGCCGGCCGCGGTGCGGTAGAGCTAGGTTCGCCGAAAGATGATCAAGCAGAGAACAAGGACACGCGTCACGGTCTTTCACGTCACCTTACCTATGGAACAGGTCAGGGGATCCAGAGCCGCTGCGGCTGACTCGAGTTTCATAGCCGTACCGGCGTCTCAGGGAATGCTGATTCCCGTTGTCGCTGGGGATAATGCCGTCTTGCTAGTTTCGGCTTGGCGGGGCATGGAAGGAGCAAAACAAAATCAACCCCACCTTCTTGCGTTGGCGACAGCGAACGAATTCGTCCGCGGGCTGCTTCTTGCGACAAGCGAGAAAGATCAGAAGATAGCCTCGGGAGCGCCAACAGCCCTGACGCAGAACAGCCTCGACGCAGAACAGCCTCGACGCAGAACAGCCTCGATGTAGAACAGCCTTTGATGCAGAACAGCCTTGATGCAGAACAGCCTTGATGCAGAACAGCCTTGATGCAGAACAGCCTTGATGCAGAACAGCCTTGACGCACAAAATCGCTTATGCAGAAGGATCTGACATGACAGGTAGCGTGCAGTGACGAGACCTGTGACCTGTCTTGAAGCAAAGCGCATGGTTTGTGCCGTATGTTGCACGGAGGGGAATGGCTGGCATCCTGGTGGCACGGCACGGTGTGTTTTGCCTAGGGAAAGCGGAGCTTTGCCTGCGGCTTAAGAGCAGGCAAACTGGGGATGCAGCCTGAAGGGACGCAACGTACCTTGCCGCTTTGGCTTCTCAGGTATCAGGCCAACGCGGTGGATCTGATGAATGATGGGGGAAAGCGGGAGTTCCCTTGGCTTCGGCTTTCGGCTGGTAAAGATGAAGGTCAGATCCATCCTACAGGGGCCCGTGTAGATGCGACGTTGTAGGAACTTTGAGACGGAGCGGTATCCATGTCGTCAGTAGCACTTGGTGCTGGTTTAAACGCGGCCGCGTCATCATTCACAACTCCGGGAAGGCCTCCCAGCCCTCTTCGCCAGGAGGTCTTGTTAATTTGCCCAGACTGAGCATGCTGTTGGTACCGTGGCCCCTTGGCGAGCTGCGCAACATCTTTGCCCGTTGCGGAGTCAAGTCCATATGATGCTATTGAGTCAGAAGGGTCGAGAAAGGGCATATGATTTGACTTTTCCTATCGACCAAGATGGAACGAGCATTATGCCTGCAAGAATTCCTCCAGGCATAGACACCTCTGGGAGTCATACAGCTTCATGAAGCCGCTCGCTCTCTGGGCTGTTTGCATCATCCTCGCACTGCCCATGTGGTCGTGAGCACCCAGTCATTTTGCTTCTCCCCCAATAACACACGCAGTGCTATCCTGGAAAAATCAACCCTTGGGCTTTCTCTCTCGGCTAAATCCAACCCCATGTCGGTAAAGCAGCTGTCGACCCGCGCAAACCATGGCCGAGTAGAGTCATTTGGCGTGAAAGGTGGACATTCTCCTAGCTGACGCCCAGACCTGAGGTTTCCAGAATGAGGGCTAGACGTTTCTTGATTTCAACGCCGCCGCCGCCGCCGCCGCCGTCGTCGTCGTCGTCGTCGGTGAAAATTCCGGACATCTGGGATAAAGGGCCCTCTTATCCCGCTGCTTACTTTTGTCCTTTTTCATCCATCAAAGTACTTACCCTTGGCCTTGGAACTTGTTGCCAATGACAAGATACGGATCAGCACGCGAGAAAACGGTGCCCTTGGTCCTTTTGCAAGCGCTGTGACTTCTTGGCAAGAAGCCCAGCTACGGAAGTGACGCAAGATTATGCACATTGGCATCATCCATGCACCGGTCTTCGCAATCGTCTGTCTTGTAGGTAAAGATTCAGTTGGGCGTATTGGGGTGCTCGAGTGTTGCCTCGAATAGGTACTATCTGCAAACTGTCGGCCCTGGTCGAAAGTTTGCCGGAACTTTTGCTCTATGTTGAGCATACCGGCAATGTGGTCTATCTGGTTCGACAGCAAACTGGCATTCTCAGATGTGACGACATCTACGGTAAATGGTGATAATAATAATAAGTCACATACCAGATCATCAGAACAGAACACGGCGTTAAGATTGTTCGTGAATTTTGCCGGACCCTGTTCATGGCCCTTCCCCTAGTAGAATTGGTCAGTGCCGGCCGATGTAATACGAGGAACCGACATGTTCTGAAAGCTGTTGTCGGTGAAGCAAGTATGCTTTGTGCTTTAGACAGTAGGATCTGGAAATCATGAGGAAGCGTGCGAGGAAGTCCAGCCCCTTCTGTCGAGCGTCGTCAAAATGGTTCTGCTCCACTGCTGTTTTCAAAATAGACAGGCCTTGCACCCAACCACTGTAATTGCCCGGGACTTCGTTCCTCTTGGCACTGCAGTCATACCTGCGGATCGGCGGATGGCGAGACTATTCGCAAATCAAAAAGAGGAGACGGCATATGGAACAACCCGACTCGAAGCTACGGGCATTGCCGGATCTGGATTTTCGTTGCCGTTTGAATAGTCTGCTTGTTCAATGGTCATTCAATAGCTGAGCTAGTCTTTCGCTGTTTTCCTTACGTGATGGTGATTTCGTCAAAAAGGTTGAAACGAGACATTGTAGTCATCACACTCAACCACTGCGCTTCTTTTTCGTGTCCCAAGATGCCTGACTTATCTGAGGTATTAGCCCAGCCATGACAAAGCCCCATCCAGCTGCCGGCTGGCAAGCCAAGTACGACCAGCTGTTCCGTACGGAAAAGTCGGCCGTGAAAAGTACCAGAGACTTGTTTGAATGCTGGTAGTATCTGAAGCCTGGAACTTACTTGTGTACAGCAACCGCAATTCTACCCTAGAAAACAGCGAACAAAGACCCCGACGCCGACAAAGCGCAACCAAAAGCGGCGTCTGTTCGGACCTTGGCAACCTGAACCAGCCCAAGGCGCCAGCTTCCCTGGTTGTCGCCCCCAATTCAATGGCCAGGCCTGTCCTCGACTCTACCGGCTCGACTGGATACAGGTCATTTCCATCTCTGGCGAGTACCGGATGACAGACATGGAGCTTTTTACCATCCGGGACGCTGTATTTGTGCTGATGGCTCATCTCAAGAGTAACGCAGTATCCATCTCTCGTTTATCACGCAGGACGCATGTATGGCTGACAACTGCAGCAGCCGAAAGAATCAGACAAGACTGAATTCAGGTACAAGATTCATAACGCCTCTATTTGTTTGCCAACAAGATTACATATTCCCCAGGGAAAAAAACACCCGTGTTTGATCAACCCGTCTCTACCATGGACACCAGCAGAACAAAGGAGATAGTCTATTGCCTCCTCACCAATTAAAATAACCACCATCACAGTAGCACAAACTGGGTATAATGGAAAGCCAAAGCAGTTTATGCCGAGCAGAGCTTTGCCGCGACCTTGTTTGGAGACGCATCGGCTTCGTGCCAGTCAAAGCTGGCGATCAATCTGCCGATGCTTGTCGACAGGTCAGCCAGTATATAGTCTCCTGTTGAAGAGTCAGTCAAGCAGTTGATCCTAGGGGGGATGCAACGAGCTAGAATACGTACCCCGTTGCGGGAAATACCACCAATCGTCGGATCTGAAGGCATTATCCGTAAGCTGCGACAGAACATCGACGAATGCCTTGACAAAAGTTAGCATGCAGGCTTGATGTACACGTGAGGGGGCCGTTTCGGCAACGTACCGTTTTCTTCTCCTGGTGCATGTCATGCTTCGCGTTGGCAATGTAGACCTGTGTATCAAGAGTCAGCAACATTGCAACGTCGGCGCTTGTCTCTCGTGCCAAGCTCACCTTTGGATGATCCAGGTTTTTGACTCCGTCACACCCACCGCGCGGCCGGGCAGAATCTCCCGTGGCGAATGTGTTCTTGATGCGACCCCAGTCGATGCGCTGGTAGCCCGTGTGTTGAGAGAGGAAGAGTCTCGAGGGTGACCATTCATCGGGACGGGTTCTGTTCCAGACGACGACGACACGCTCCCAGTCGCTGGAAAAAGGTCAGAGCCGAGCTCCTGACCCGGAAGGATGCCGCGAACTTACAGAGGATGGCCGAACAAGTTCTCGGGCGTATACCCGTCCTTTGTGTAAAACAGGTTATAGGCCACCCGCACCGACGAGTTGGAACACTGGCTGTACACGAAGTAGACGGGGAACGACGGCAGGGGAGTCCCGACCGGGACATTGGGGGCCCGGCAGTCGCATGCCGCGTCTGGCCAGTCACACAGCTTGGAGGGCCTGGCCTGCGCACTGCCGTTGGTGGCAAAGGTCGGAATGCATGGCTGTCTGCGGAGCATCTGGCCCATGAGGAACATGGGCTGGGCTTTCATGGCAAGAGACACGGCGTCGGTGCGCAGCAGGGTGTTCATCTCCCCGTCGGACAGCGTCGCCGCAGCCCCGACGGAGGCGAAGCCGAGGGCGAGGAAGCGCAGCGGGCGCATGGTGTGTGTGTGCTACCTGGCGGTGGAGGAAGATGGGGGATTCTGCTTGCTGCCAGGATGCAACTTCAGGATAAAAGATGAGGATGGAAGATGGTATGATGTGACGGAAGGACTGGCAAAACGGCAAAACGGCAAAATGGCAAAATGGCAAAACAGCAAGCTATCAGAATGGGCCGAGATGGAAAGGATGCGCCGAGATTGTTTTTTATACACGATGCCTTGGATTTTCGCACACGCTGCTCAGGGAGAGTCTCTGCAACGCCAGCCTGACAGTTTAACCTCGACGCGGGGATCACGCGCAAAAGTCAAAAGCATACATTGACGTCCACCAGCGCAGCGCGCACGCCCCCTTGCCACCCACTTGGCTCGGCGACATGACGAGGAGCGCAACTGACACGGAATCAGCGGCATCCCCGGGCATCTGGTGCCCTCGCAGACGGCGCTGGCCTCGCGCGCGTGGGGGAGAGGGGAAGGGGGCGCAGGCACCATGTTCGCATGGGTTCATTCCATCTGGGCCGTTCCGTTGCGACGGCAGGTCAGACGATGCGAACACGTAAAGTTGCGCAACAACAGTCCTGGAGTGCCGAGCAAAGCAGCCGCCGCTAAGCCTAAAATAGAGTTTTTCGCGTGGGGCATATATTTTTCTTATTTATGCGGAGGTGCAGTAACCTTGCTTACTTGCGCTGCTCCCGGACCTTTTCAGAGTGTGCATATATATTGATGGGAACTGGCCTTGTTCCTGACTAAGTGCCCCTTTTCATTCGTGATTAGAGTCGCTTCCAAGGCTATCGCGTGGGGAAAAGTCGTGCGGGATAATGTGTGGGCATACAAGGAGAAATATGTGCGAGTGAGAGGAAAGAAAGATGCGGTGTATACCTCGCTGCTAATAGAAAAGAGTGCCTAATGCAAAGATACAGGGCTCTGTCTTAGCTTAACGTCGGCTGCATGCTCGATAATTCAGGACTGCATGCTCGATAATTTAGGACTGCATGTTTCCATGTTCAGACGAGACGAGGCAAGTGACCTGCCAAGATGGACCTGCCGTTTGGAGACGTGGCTTGGCGGCTGCAGCGCGGGCAGTGGCGGGGCCCCGAGACCGGCCCGGCTGCGAAATGGCCTCGGGCTGGGAGACGGCGGGCTGAGGTGAGGTGCTAGTTGATAGTTGACACAAGCTAGCTGCCCGCGGGAGAAAACCCGCATGTACTTGCAGTCCATTGCCGCGAGACGAGGATCGGGGTCTGGTGTGTCGCTAACGCGTCGGGGGACGAATAGCCTTTTCCGGACCCGGACCGCCAAGACCGCGGGCTTAAAAATTGCGGCAAGAGGCAGCAAAAAGCAAAGACATACAACACCGGGGATTCGCTGGTCGTCACCGACCCAACTACTAATCCAGCGCTCGCCAGGTTATCTATCGGAGATCGGACGGGATCCAGAGTTATCTGGCGGCTATGGTCGTATGTGTCATCCGAAGCAGCAATTTTACCCTATATCTTTATTCTACGTTTATTCTACCATATAGAGAATCAAGTCCTGAGAAAGATGTCGAGGAATGCAGGCTAACTGCTCATCTAGCAAAATAAGGCGTCAATGATCCACAACATCCAATGTTCCTTAGTGGCGTGGAATACCGACAGAGGCCAGCAAAGGCAACGCCATTCCATAAGTGTGAATCTATCCTTCAAAGGTGCAAAGGTGCAGACTTTATAGCGAACCGGGGTTTAAGCCAATTGAAAACCGTACACTACGAGGTACATCAGTAGACTAGGAAATAGTGTAATAAAATGAGTACTTGCAATTCCCAGATTTGTCAAGAGCTATATTTAAAAATAGGCCTCGTTATGCCTTTATTAATAGGCTGCTTAATCTAGCAGAACTTGCGGAAGATAAAAAATGCATTACCTATGGTATTGACACCTAATACTTCTTTTATTAGCTCTGTTGGAAATGCCAGAATTCCTAGTATAAGGATAGGAGGTGCCCTCTAGGAGGGATTCAGCAAAGAGTGGGTCCGCCACGAAGTCTGCAGTGTGCACCTTTTGCACCTTCAAAGGGATAAGGAAAGGCACATACCGGTTCACAGCAGCAGCACAAAAAACAAAAAACAACCTTGTGAAACCCGCCCCTTTCAACAATGGCTCCCCGCACTTACATGGCGCACGATGCCCCTTCGACACAGCTCTGCTTAACTACCATTCTTCTCCTGTTATTGACGACCCAGAATCTAATGTGGCGAGTTCCTTGGGTTGTCAAGACCGCTCTAATCCTATTCATTCCAAACCAAACATGGCCGCGGCAAGTTTGACGCAGGGCGATGATGCAGATCTAGCTCATATCATCCAGCTGCAACTGGAGGAAGTTGAGCAGGCCATACGCGCTGCCGCAGGCAAAGGGAAGCAGCCAGCGGGATCACAAACTGACCAACAACTCTCCCTGGACCTTTTCCTGAGGGAATTGCAGGACACCCAAAATTTTGCTGCGGACTGCCGAATGGCTAGGAGCATGCAGCGGGCAGTTTTGGATGACGGAGATGCTCTGGCGCAATCACAGAGTGAAGAACGAGCTGCCGAGGACCAAAAGGCCTCGGTTTCTTTGGGCAACGGAGAAATCGAGCCTTCAAGAGCAGCATCCAGTCCTGAATCCCTGGCCGAAGATGATGAATTCCTTCAAAAGCTGGCATGCATTTATATCACAGGAATCGACCATGGCAAGAATGACGACGGCAAATACGCAGATGACGAGACCGAGACCGAGACCGAGACCGACCATCAGCCAGAGAGCTCTGCCTGGGCTATTCGGCGTCGGCAAAAAAGAAGACGCAGGCAGCAGTGCGAAGCCTGCACAGAGCCAAAGCATTTTGCCGAGCTGGCTGCAGCCCCATGCGGACACAAATACTGTCGGCAGTGCCTGACACACCTGTTCCACGACGCCATGATCGACGAATCCTTGTTCCCGCCTCGATGCTGTAAGCAGCCCATACCTTTGGAGAAGAATCGGCTTTTCCTCGACGCAGTGGTGGTCCAGCAATTCCGCAACAAAGCCCTCGAGTTTTCCACGCCTCGCCGAACGTATTGCTACAATCCTGGATGCGCAACTTTCATTCCGCCGGCCAACCACAAGAACGATGTAGCCGCTTGCGACGGGTGCGGCTGCCATACCTGCATTACATGCAAAAAAGCCTCGCATCGTGGCGACTGCCCGGACGACGAACAACTCGGACAGACTCTGCAGTTGGCGAGAGAGCGAGGCTGGCAACGGTGCCAGAATTGCTGGGGCATGGTTGAACTCAACACGGGATGCAATCACATGACGTAAGTTTGATATCTTGTGACCCTTTTCGCATGGATCGATTCGCTTACGCCAGACCAGTTGCCGGTGCGGGTTTCAGTTCTGCTATGTTTGCGGTGCACGTTGGAAGACTTGCGGTTGCGCGCAGTGGGAAGAGCGCAGGCTGTATGAGCGTGCGGTTCAAATCGATGCGCGCGATCGAGAGCCTGAAGACCATGTCCGTGAAGAAGTCGCCCCCGAAATGGGCGAACCATTAGGACACGGTCGGCAGGTACGGCTCCAGACGCTGATGCAGAACCTCAGGAGGAACCACGAATGCGAACACGAGCATTGGTTCAATCGAGGAGGTCCTCGTGAATGCGAAGAATGTCATGATGTGTTGCCCATCTTCATTTACGAATGTCGGCAGTGTCACATCATGGCTTGCCGCCGCTGCAGATACCACCGTCTGTAAGCACCGCAGTTGTTTTTTTTTCGCTTGCGATGCTAGATTTTTGTCAATAGATGATTGCGAGAGGTAGTGAAAGTTGCGGCGCCAATCTCGCAATGTACATTCCGCAGTGCCACTAGGTACCTAAGTAGTCCAATTGTATGGTGAACAAATTGATTCGGTTCCGCTTCCACCTGGGCTCTTGAGTGCATAAAAACGGCCTCCGACCGCAACCCTCCGTGTTGAAAGCCTATGAGCTCGAACCAGGTCTATTATTGCTGCAGGGGGTAGGTGTCGGTGGATTTATGATCCATCTACAATATCAGCGAGGTCTAGGTCAAAATGCGCCACTGTAACCAAGGGAACTGTAGCCCCTGAGGGCTTCCCCTAATCCCACTATAAATAGCTGGCATGGCGACATTGATGTTATCATTTAATGATGTCGCTGGCGTTTTCTTCCGTCTGGTGCTTTCTGACAGCTACCTGCTAGCTAGCTGCCCGCTTGCACCAAACAAGCCATGCCCATGCTACTGCCTGCCCCACTGACCCCACTGACGCGGCTGACGCACCTACCCCCCCCCCCCACCCCGGGATCCCGACGGGTGAATTTCTGAAATCCATAAACGCAGCTGAACCCCTCCTAAACCTCCAACGAGCAACAGATTCATTCCCGAGCACCAGACTCATTCCCACGCACCAGATTCACTCGCAAGCACCAGATTCGCAATCCATCAGCCTCCGACGCGCTCCCTGCCAGCTTCACCACCCCCCCCCGCGACAGCGTCCGACCAGAATGGCCGCCCCCGTGCACCACATCAACTCCCCCGAGGAGCTGCGGACCCTCCTCGCGTCAACCACCTACGTCGCCGTCGACTTCTTCGCCGACTGGTGCCCCCCGTGCAAGGCCATCGCCCCCGTGTTCGAGAAGCTGGCCGCCCAGCACGGCCGCCCCGCCCACCTGGTTTTTGCAAAGGTCAACGTGGACCGGGTGCCCGACGCGGCCCAGACGTACGGCATCTCGGCCATGCCCACCTTTCTGTTCTTCAAGGACGGCGCCCAGGTGGCGGTCAACGGGAACGCCATGATCCGGGGGGCGGATGCGGCGGCCCTGGGGGCGGCGGCGGAGAAGCTGGGCGGGCTGGCGGCCAGCAAGGCTGAGGAGGCGGCCTAGCTGCGTGCTGGGCGGGGGGGAGCTTTTCGGTAGGAGAATGAAGAAGAAGAAGAAGAAGAAGAGTTGGATGAGGGGAGGGAATACAAATGGAGGCGGAGAGAGGACGAGGCGGGCGGGAAAAGGAATGGGAATGGCGACGAAAGTGCTTTCCGGTGGCTGTCTTGTCTGGTTGGTCTTGGTGGTTTTGGTGCCCCGTCACCATCTGAATTTCTCTTCGAAATAGTCTACATGGCATAAACAGTCATCTCTGCCCAGTGCCTGTACCACGGCGCTTCGAGCATCATCCGCCATCTGTGCGGGCCCGCAAACCACCACGGCCAGGCTGCCGGCAGCCTCGCTGGCAGACAGGACAATCTCCCGCACACCTGGTCGTCCGCAGTGCCGCGCCACCCGACCAGGCATAGGCGTGTCCGTGCCCCCCGCGGCGCCGCCTGCCGTCTCCGCCGAGAGATACAGGTCGACGGAAAAGTCAAAGCTGGTCTGCGCCGCAGCCTCGGCCATGTCGGCGGACACCAGCTCGGCCGCAAAGGCGGCCTCCCGAACCGCCCAGTGAAGCTGCACCGACCTGGTCCCGCCGGCCTCGGCGAGCGCCTTCATGTACGACAGCGGCACGACGACGCCGCTCCCCCCGACGACGAAGACGACCCGGTCGAACAGGTGCAGCGGCAGGCCGTGCCCGTACGGCCCGTCCACCGTTACGCGCAGCGAGGCCGGCCGCGGCCACTCCGCCGCGGCCAGCTGCCCCAGACGGGCTGTGAAGCCGTCAAAGGGCCGGATGAGAAACGTGACGAGCCTTGCGCGCCGTTCCGCTCCGCCGGCGCCGCCGCCGCGGTCCTGCTCCTCTGCCTCGGCGCGGTCCGTGTCGAGGAGCGGCAGCTGCTCGCACGGTGTCTTTGCGCCAGGGCTCGTGACGGAAGCCACCGTGAACGGGTGGCTTTCCCAAGCCCGCCCGTGGTCGAGGAGCGAGAGGTAGAAGTGCGTGCCGGGTTTGATTTTGAGCGCGCGGGAGCGGCAAGGGATCTCCAGTCGCACCATGTTGGTGGCTGGGTTGTACGTGGCTGCTGCGGTGGTGGGTGTCACGCCTGGGTTGAACAAGACGATTCGCAGCACGCGGAGGGCCCGGTCACAGAGCCAGATTACCACCGGGACCCAGAACAGGGCGTCGTATTCGCCGTTGAATATGGAGACATGGCTGCAGGCGCGCTTAGTCCCGAGTTTACCGTCTTTTTCCGTGGTGGTGGGGGAACCCCCTGGGGATCGCAAACGTACCCTAGCATGGCGACGAGGACAATGATGGACAGGCAGATGTGAGTGACCAAGAATAGCTCGTATCTGCGCCGTCGCAGCCAGTAGATGGAGCATGCTACCAACGCGCACATGGCCACAGTAGCCTGGGGTAGAGTCAGCATGCATGCAAGCAAATTGTCCCAGAGCCGTCAGGCCCAAAACCCACCACTTGACCCGCGACCCAGTACATTTGGTGAGTCCACCAGGCCACGTAATATTCCCATCCTCCGTCTGCTGCCGGCGTTAGCAGGGCACTGAGCAGCCAAGAAAGGAGCCCGTGAAGGGGGGGCAAGACGCACCATGGAAGACGAGCACCGTGTAGCCAATCGAGTGCACGACCGCCTGCGCCGTTGAGATCCTCGCCACCCACCTGTGAAAGTTGTTGTACGTGCCAAAGTCCCAGCCAGTCAGCCAGATGGCAACATTGTTCCGCATGCCAAAGAGCCACACAATGGGGAAGTTCGCAAACGAGATGATGCCCGTCCTATCCGACACGTAGCGAAGGATCTGCCTCGTCCGAGTTGGAAAACTGCGATTCTCCGCATCAGCTGCGAGCACGAGACCGGGGGCATCCCCCCCCCCCGCAAAGCGCCCACTTACTACAAGTTGACGGGGACAATCCTGTATCCATGCATGCTGAAGAAGAGGTTGATCAGCGCAAAGGCCAGCAGCGTCAGAGTCTGTATGCGCGGGGGGATGGTCCCCAACCGCGCTGCTGTGGCGGACTTGTAGCCAAACGTAGCGGGGAGGACAAGGTGACGCTTCAGCCATGAGTTCGGCGTGCATCTCCGCGAGCTGTTGCCGAGGCAGCGCAGGGCAAGCGAGGTGATTCTGGCCATGGCGCCGAAAGCCACGACGGCAAGCCAGAACAGAATCATGGCAGTGCCGTATGCGTAATGTTGGCGGTTTACGTATCCCACTGCGTCCTGGAAAAAGATGCTTGCCCATCAGCGCCCCTTGAACAGCCTGCACGGGGGGAAGGGGGTCATTACTCTTCTCTCCTCACCAGTGTATCGAGCCATGATTTGTACAGTGCAAACGAAGGCACGGCGGGTTCCGTGAGCGGCTGCCCCCGGGGAATCTCGTCACCGACGTCCACGTGCTGGAGGCGCTCGATATCCCCAGCCGTGTAGTTGGAAATGATGGACAGCGGTGGGATTCCCGCTCCGCCGGCCGCAACGCACGTGTCGTTCAGGATGGCCAGTTCCGGCTCGGAGGCGGCCTTGTCGCAGTAGATTTCCAGACAGAGATACACGGAGATTATCGCCAACCTGCTGACGCAGAGCTGCGGGGTTGCGGCCGGACTGCTCTCCGAGTCGCGAAAGGGCAATCCCCTGACGAAGTTTTGGCATGACGGTAGGCACAGGTCGGAAGGGGTCGAGGCCTTGGCGGCGGCGTGGCGGGATAGCTGACACCAGCAGAGGGCTGATGCCAGCCAGGAGAGCAGTTTCATCTCATTTGCGATGGTGTTTGGTATTTGGTCATTTGCTAAGAATCAAGGGCGACTTGACTCTTGGAGTCTGAGAGTGCGTGCTTTTCTTCTCTGGTCTTCTTTTCCTGGCTGCCGAGATGATTGGCTGGCGGATGGCCATTTCGAGATTGATAAGAGCCCCACAACTACCTAGTGGAAACTTGTGACTCCGTAGCTTCGGGGTCAAAACGGAATTTCCAAAATCAACAACTTCCGGACATCTCAAGCATCTCGACATCAAGCAAGAAGGGCCGGATATGCGGGTATGAGTCAGTAATAAAAGGGCGCCTTAGTCCTCCCGTCTCTGTAGACATGGCAGCAGTTTGTCTATTGGGTCTCATTTGGTTACAATCGCCCAACGTCCCGCCCACTCGCTAGCTTAGCTCCTGGATCTTGACCAGACAGGTTCCTAACCCAAGGGACCTATGCACTTCAGAATTGTGGCGTCAACATCTATCGCGGCTTTATTGGCCCGATTGCCGCGGGCGGCTATCTCTTTGCTTCTACTTTCAAGCCACACATAAGCCACACAGTTCTCTCACTGCGGCTTCAACTCAACAACGTGGACCTTTCCGCCACTGGCCTGAGAAGCCATCTTCGACTCAGCATTGTTCGACCCAGCATTGTTCGACCCTGGAGCTTTAGGGGGGTCCTCCAAATTCACGACCCATCCTCCCCGACGCCGGACCGCGTCCGGTCCCGCCAGCGCCCAATTGCCCGACACCCACAGCACTGCTTCGTTGGTGCTGGCCGCCTCTGGGATTTGAGTCAGCACCAGCTTCAGGCTTCTCTTGCTGGTGCCGTAGATGACGCTCTGTATAATGCCCGCATCTATCTCCAGCTGCAGGTTCAGAGGCCCCACGTAGACGCGTCTGCGCACGGGATCAGTAGTGCGAACTGTTACCTCGCCGTCCTTTTCCTGCGCGACGCCACCGAATACCAGCCGGCCCCACGTCTTGTCGTCAACGATAAAAGTTCCTATGCCGAGAGCCATGCCGAGGAAGCCGGGGCCGTAGTCGCCGGTTATTCCATCCCACTGGAGCGTGTCCGGATGGGAGTGGAACGAGCCTGCGACGTAACCGTCTTGGTGGATGCTGGACACAGGGCCGCTGACGCCTCCGTATCCCGCGCGCAGGAGGTATGTATCCGAGGAATTGTCTCGGAAGGCGGATAGGAGGACGAGGGAGTTGAGGGCCGACGCGTAATGGTGGATCTGGCGCTCAATGCGCGGCATCTTACCAGCGTAGCTGGGGATGTGTTAGCACTTGGATCGACGCGAGGGGCCAGCAAAGGGGGCCGGCCTTGTGGGTTGGTGACTTACATATTGTTCCAGTACCGACGGGCATTTCCGTTCCATCCCCAGTGAGGCACGGTCGGCACGTACCCCAACACGCTGTTGAGAGTTTTCGACGCGGTTGCGTCTAGCTTGAAATGTCTTTTCTTTCACATCAGGTCCCTTGAACTCAACTCAACCAAAATGGCATGAAACCACTTACCTGGACCAGTAATAGACGCCTTCTTGGTGAGCCGAGTCCCACAGTTTATCCACACCAAACGGAACTGACTCGGCATTCCACTGGTTCGCTCGGGATTGCATAGACTCGTTTAGTTTGGTCGCTTTCTCTGAGAAGCCTTCCCTTGAGAGGTCTTTGAGAATCTCGCCAAACACAGTCTCTCCCATGAGTCCCAAGCGGTTAAAGTCAACATCGGACTGCATGCTTCGGATGGTGGTGAGGTACGCCTGTTCAAGATACCAGTTCCAATTCTGTTGTCGAAGGACCGTTGGATACGCCCTTCCAGCCCGGTACAAAGACCAGTACAGGGCCGCAACGTGGACGTAGTTGTACGCGCGCTTAGTGGAGTACGCCTCAGCCTTATTCCACGTTGACCACGAGTCCCAGTTGATATCCTTGCGGTAGGTGTACCCCGGAACCTGACTGGGCTCGTAGAAGAAGAGACTTTTTCGGACAGCGTGCGCCTCGGTTTGAATCTTCTTAATGACAACCTGGGCGACGAACTCTTCCAGCTTCTCAATCTCGTCGGCATTAGGCTGAATAGCTTGCTTTGCTGCTACGGCTAGGTACGCGCCAACACCACCCTCATCGCTGAGGCCAGCAATCCAGGGCCGCTCCTCTTGCAGCACGATTTTTTTCTCCACATAGTCGTAGGTCATGAAGGACGGGGCTCGTCCAAATGGGTCACTGGTGTCTTTGAACCAGGCGTTTGTTGTCAGGAACTTGCCCATGTCTGCGACTGCCGTGCTGCCGGCTTTTGTGACGAAGTAATGCACAGTCTGGTACTTTCCGTCTTTGTAACGGATGGTCAATCGTACCCGGCCAAACGTGTTGGCACGTGGCGTGACTTGGTAGGTTCCCGGCTTGACCTGAGTGACTGTGACGGCGTTTCCAGGTGCCGTAAAGGTGTAATCCACATCGGACGGCGCGTTCAGGACGAGCTGTGCAGGCTCGCCCTGGGGGATGATGTATCCGGGAATACCCAGGGCAATCGGCGTGCCGCTGTCGCGCACGGCTCGATCCATGTCTCGAACGCCGCCGGCGGCTAGGCTGAATCTCAGGCCGAACGTGTATGAGCTACCCGGCTTGAGAACCCTGGCAGTAGGTTCATTCCACGGCTCGGCGCCCTTCCACTCGTTTTCCGCCCAAGCCTTGGTGAGGACTTGCCATTCGTAAAAGCCTTCGAACGTCCGGCTTCCGTAAGCGGTGTCGTTAAAGAATGGCTCTATGAGGTTGCGATAAGCCGTCATGGGCGTGTCGCCAATGGGAGTGACGACGAGGGCCGGTCCCGTTCCGCTGATGGGCGTCACGCGCAAATGCCCGGCGTTCATGCCAATGTACGGATCGGCAAGGGAGCACGTCGAGAGCATGTTCTGGGCAGATCTTCCGGTAAAGATGCTGTTGAACTCTGCGGGAAAGCCAAGGCTGCCGAGCTCAACGTCCTTTTTGCCGTGATTGCGGATGGCAAAGGTCAGGCCAAGGTCGCCAGACAGATCGGACCACTGGCGAGTGATCCTGAGCGGGCTGGATGGCAGCGACGGGCCCAATTCGGCACCTGTGAGGTCGCCCCTGTTTCCACGAAGGAGGTTTTTGACGGGTTTTCGAGATGCAGCAGAGTCGCCGTCAATCCACAGCTTCGAGCCCGTCTCGCGGTAACGATAGGTCACGTCACCCCAGTGATATTGGCCATTGCCGGTTCGGTGGGACAGGACGTCTCGTGGCAAAAAGTCGAAAGAGCCATCTGCCAACTTGAGAGAGACGAGGACTTGGGCATCGCGAACCAGCTCCACTTGGAAGTGGGCAGTGGTGAATTTGAGGGAGCCATTTGCCAAACCCAGGTTGTCAGCCGGACCGTCCGTACTCGAGCAGACGCCGCCGGAAACAGCGGAAGACAGCAAAGCTGCCTTGAAAAGATTCTTGGAACGCATGGCGAGAATCCGATGCGTTTCAGTAGTCCTGAGAGAACGAGAACGAGAGACGAGCTTGAGGCGGTTACGGAACCGGCAGTTGGGGTGAGCATGGGAATTAATATTTGACCTTTGCCCGCCGCAAAGGCCACCAGGGAGCGGGTGTCGCGGTCATCTACCATGGAGGAAGACTCGGCTCATGGTATGTCGGGTATCATGATGGTTGAGGGAATTTGATTGCGCCCAGGTCGCATGTAGCTGCATCAAGGGGATAGGAAGCAGGGACTGAATCCTAAAGCAGTCAGATCCCATGTCTCCCCGGACAACAGCAGAGTCACAGTGATCTGCAAGGGCAGCCAAGACAGCACCAACCTACTTGAGCAACTACTTCCCTACATATTGTATGAATATAGCCAGTCGGGCAGAGGTCCAGTCTGCTGCTTCTCAAAACGTCCCAGGATAAAAGGGCCAATGGGGCTTCACTTGTGTGGCGCCACAATTTTTCCGTGATCGCGGCAAAAGACTTGTGGAATGAATGAGACTAGTGATGATAGTGATGATGTCTACGGATGTGTACGGAAAAGACATCAATTGTAGGCTGGGGTTGAGGAAGGTTGCTGCCTCAATTGTGGGGCTGCACCATGAGCAGAACGAATCAGAACCCCAGCCCAGTGACGGGCCATTCGCGGATGACTTCGAATCAACCAGGCACCAAACTTAAATGAAGACTCTAAAAAAAAAGGTCGTGGACAACTCAATTTAAATAGAGGGCACATGGGACATTCTACAAACGTTATTCTCTCTGTCGAGCATGTTTCTGCAAGGTACCGCTCCATCGGGGCCATGACGACTCTTGCATGAAACACCAGAACCCGCAATGCAAGGCCGCAGACTCACCAGTCACCACCATAACGCGCGTGCACGTGGCTTGTAGGGCGCCGTAGCGCCAGCGGATTGATTTGTGCAAGTCTGGAATGTTCATCCGAAGACAGACAGACACCCATGGGAAGATCATCGCTACGTTTGACTCTTACCGGCGATGCATGCTTTTGATTTGACTGGGAGGCTCCTCCACCAAAGATCCCTCCACCAAAGCATGCGATGGCTGTTTTTGTGTGTTTGTTTAGCGCCTTGATAGGGGAAACGGGGAATACGACAACTTGAACGAAACTTCTCGGCATTGCAGCAGCGACATCATCACCATCGATGGCGGCATCTGCAACAACGGTGGCACCATGCCTAGGATCCGATGATATCGTCACAGCATATGCCAGGCATCAGCCCTTCGCACCGCGCTCTAAAAAGTTCCGACTTCGCAGTACCTACCCACCTCTACTACGACGTGCCAGGTCTCCTCAGACAATCAGACCTCTTCCTGTGGGCAGCCAGCTCCTCCTATCTTGGTCTGCTCGTCCACCCGTACCTGGTAATGATACTCGAGCCGCAGCAAGGCCGCAGCTATAAAATTCCACAAGGGCATGCTACCTCGGCACATGCACCAGACGCTTACTTCGAATACGACACCCTAATATTACACCTCCCATCCTCCCACTCCCAGTAGGGGTAGGTAGGCCCTCTGAATCTGCTCCTACTTCTACATGTTCCATCGACATTCTAGGCATAGGTATACAAAGGGGAAGGGCCTTGCGAGCGAGGGAGGCGTCACCGAGTCAATGACCCAACTGTAATCGGCGATGCTCCTGACGATGTTGTCTTTTGGCACAGTGCAAACGCCGGCGCCATTTTCCAAGTTGACATCAATTGTAATGTCAACGTACTCGGCGCTATAAATTGCGCCATGCCTCCTGCTACATCGCGGTTGTCAGCCATCAATGGCCAGTTAGACTGAAGTTCTCGTCAAGCCATGTTCAGGAAGGCCCCAAATAAAGGGGCCGGGTTTTCTTTCCAATCTTCAAGTTGATGTGTTGGAATCCCCTGGACTCTAGTTGATGGAGTAGTCACTGGTACGAATGGGACAGAATTTTCAGTTATATACTTGGCGGCCATTGGTATTGACTTGCTCCAGCAGGGCCGCAAGCGAAATCAAGATGCGCGACAGGCTTGGGGTATCAGTCTCTCTCACTACTCCTTACTGGCCCCAGCCAGATATGGTTCCAGCTGTTTATAGTCAACCATAAAACTCTCCGCCATGTCATTTCTTCGAGCTCAATCTTCTCCATTGCGCTCCATATCCACCAAATTGACAACACAAGATCAAGGCTCTGTAGACAGCCAATGTACCTACACGCCTCGTAATAGTCGCCAACTTCCCAATAACAACGGCCCAGTCAACCTGCCGCGCGGGCGGTTGCACAAAGAACAGCGGCACCGGCTTTATCATGTCTTTTTTCTTTTCCCTTTGCAAGGTTGCCAATCAATCCTAGATCTTGCTTGGCCTTGAGCCGCCATCCAACCTGATCACGGTGCCGTTAAGCATGACGTTCTCGATGCAGTGCTTGACCAGCCCAGCAAACTCCGCCGGTTGACCCGATCTCTTGGGAAACTCGTACGTTGCTTCCAGGGATTTCCTGACTTTGTCGCTCATCATGCTCGTCATGCGCGTTTCGAATAAAGACGGCGCGATTGTCACCACGCGAATACCGAACCGCGCAAGGTCTCGAGCCATAGGCAGAGTCATGGCAGCCACGGCACCTTTACTTGCCGAGTAAGAGACTTGACCTTTTTGGCCGTCAAAGGCAGCAGAGCTAGCAACCATGACGACGATGCCACGCTCTCCGTCGGGGCCTTCGGGTGCCTTGGCCATCTCCGCGACTCCCTGGCGGACCAAGTCCAGAACACCACGGAGATTGACCCCGAGCACAAAGTCAACGTCGTCCATGCTAAACGCTGATCCCTCGCGGTCCAGAATCTAGCGCGTGCCAAGGTCAACTTTTTACGCTCCCTACGTTTAGGCGGGGGAAAGGGGCAAGAACATAAAAAAGGTACATAGCGGTGGAGCACGTACTGTGGCGGGAGTAGAAACACCAGCAGCCGGGATCACGCCGCCGATGGGCTTGTTGACCTGCTTGGCCCAGTCTGCAGTTGCTTGCACAGCCTTGGCGATGCTATCCGTCTTCAACACATCGCAGTCGAAAAACCTGGCCGATGAGCCGATTTCCTTGACCAAGTCATGGGCATCCTGGTTCATGTCCAAAATGGCAACGTTGCCGCCGTGGTTGACGATTTCCAGAGCACATGCCTTGCCTAAGCCAGAGGCACTGGTGCGAAAAGGTCAGCATGTGAAAGAAACTCTTGGCGAAAATCACCCATCCTCGTCTTACCCTCCGGAGATGAGAAACGTGCGATTTTCTATCTTCATGATGACGGGGAATTATCAAGCAAGAACTTGCGTCAGGGGGTCGTTCAAAGACGGTGAGAGCGAGCACGAACAGAACCAGCCTGCCTGTTCTGTCATGGTGGTTGGACTTGGGTTGCCGTTTAGCTCGTCGACGTTGAATATGGAGCAAGTTTGAATGCTTTGAATTCGTCGTAGGCCTCGGCAACTCCAGGTGGACCCAACGTCGGATACATAAGTATCTCCTAGGTTCTGTCACCCCAGCATGGAAGGGCGACTTCTACCTCCAAGATACCTCTAATGCATCGGGCACGGACTCCGGAGTACGGATACCTCCGACGAGCCAATGAGTGACATGCTGCTGGTCACTGGCATCCCACTATAGCTTAGTCATGTTTCCGTATTAGACCAGTTGACCCTCCACCCCAACTGTTTTGGCAAGGAACGGCGCGTTATCCGCCAGTTTATTGTCTGCTATCTATAAGGCGACCGCACCGCGACGCAATCAATTTATTCCAAGTCGCCGTGGCCATCGCCAATCTGCCACCAACAAACCAAGTGTAGGAAGCAGCACTCCGCCGCGCTCCGCCCTTTGCACGCCCACCGCTGAAAACCACATCGTCCTCTCTCGTCCCGCAGATGCAAATCAACGCCCAGCTGCGTCGACCATACCACCAAAACTCTTGCCGCCGCCCGTCATGACGAGACCTCGAGGTTATTCGGGCACCAGCGAGGATAGCACGGGCGCGGCCCGAGAGCAGGTATGAGGAGGCGGCGCCTGATTCTGCTCTGTTTCGGACCATCCGCACCTCGCGGGCTGAGATGCTGATTATAGTTGCAGGAGCTGGGGAGCATGTACGATTACCTGGCAAAGATTATTTTGCTCGGTCCCAGCGGCGCCGGCAAGTATGCATCGCTCTCACCACCTTGCAGCAAAACCCGCTGCTGCGACTGAACGGGCGGTTGCACCTGAACCTGGTCGCTCACTGTGCGTAGGTCTTGCCTGTTGCATCGCTTCGTCAAGAACGAGTGGCGTGTCCTGTCCTCGCAAACCATTGGCGTCGAGTTTGCAAGCAAAATCATCAAGGTTGGCACAGGAGCACGGAGGAAACGTATCAAGCTTCAGGTACGTACCCTCTATGCGCATCCCACCGTACCTCGTCGGTCAGATCGGCCAACCCGATGCGGTTGCAGCTATGGGATACTGCGGGCACGGAACGGTTTCGATCAGTATCACGATCATACTATCGCGGAGCGGCCGGTGCGATTCTCGTGTACGACATCACCTCGCATGCGTCCTTCCGCGGCATCCAGCCTTTTCTCAACGACGCGCGGGCGCTGGCATCCCCAAATCTGAGCCTGATACTGGTTGGCAACAAGCTCGACTTGGCGTCGGACTCTTTGGTAGACACCAGCCTACACCCGCCGACACCGAGCAGTGTCGGTTCCCACTCGACCATCACGGCGGCGACGGCAGCCAGTTCGCTGTCGCTGTCCACCTCGAATACAACCACGACAGGGACCCTGTACGGAAGGGAGCGGTGCAGCTCCATCATGGCCGCCAACCATGAAAGAGCAACTGTCGCTCCCGACGGCCGGGAAACCAGCACCGTGGAGGTGACGCGATGGGCCAGCACAGCAGGAATCTCGGTGGTGACCGAAGTCAGCGCCCTGAACGGGGAAGGGGTAGATGAGATTTTCAACCGCCTCGCGCGCATCATTCTGACCAAGATTGAGCTGGGAGACATTGACCCGGATGACCCCATGAGCGGCATTCAGTACGGCGACGGCGGCGGGTGGCTCACGGCCAGTGATGGCGGCAGCATTAAAAGTTCCATGACTGGGGCCACCGTGGACGACAATTTAGCCGGCATTCGACGACGCAGGCGCGGGAGGGGTAGGAACCAGAACTGGGGCATCAGGGAATGGGAGGAAGTATTTACGTTGAGCAGCCGCAGCAGAAGAGGTGGGGGATGCTGCTGAGATGCAGCTCTACTGGTTTGGGTTTGGGTTGCGCAAAGTGTGCAGCATGACACGGTGCCGGCGACGGCTTCCCTTTTCTTCCCTTTTTTTTTCTCCTTCTTCTTCTTCTTCCTTTTTCCATTTCCCCTTTCTGTATAGCAGGCATATTTTGCATTGTCCGACTTTTGCTTTCAGCGTCGCTGGCGTTTGGGTAGTAGGGTCTCGATGGAACGGGGTACTGGAGCTGCTTTCTACAGTTCAGCTGATGACGTATGGCCGCATTTACGGTAATATCTCGTACAGTACGTGGCAATCAGCCTAGCCACTCGCCTGAAAGACTTGAGAGTAGGTCTGGAGAGTAACGTCTGGAGAGTAACGTTGGGTAGGTTGCCTTTGCGGCGGCTGCAGGTTGTTGTTCCACACGGCGGACACTGGAGGTGGAGGACGTGTGAGCAGAGGCGGCGGCCTCACTCAGATCGAGTGTATGGGATTCGATAAGACGGTAGGAACACGCTAATAGAAACTGAATTGATGCTAATGTTGTTTTCCCCGAGGTTTTTAGGCTTGTAGAACCTAATCGTGCCGTGCCATCTTGTGATTCTTCTGTCCGCCATTGCATTTGATGCTTTTTACGAGACGGAACCAACCAGTCAGACGCTCTTTCCCAAAGAATCCAAGACTCCAGTTGTGTCGTCATTATACTCCGTACCCTGCCGCCCCTCATTTCCCCTCCGTCTGTGATCTGCCCAAAGCGTCGTGGGGTTGCACAAGGGACGGCGCCACATCCTTTGATGACTCTGCCAGCAGCAAGAGTCCTTTTGCTTTCGTCTCGCATCCTTTTAGTAAAGAGAGTTTTCCGTCGCGCTCAGGTCTCGTTCAGAGGGAAGTGTAAAAGTTCAGCAGCAGCGGCCAGGCACCATGTCTGCTCGGGTAGTGATTCCAATCAACACAAACTGGCACTTCAAGCAGGCTGGGAAAGACGACAGCGCTTACCTACCTGTTGCTCAATTCCCGACCCAGATTCATCTAGACCTCCTGCATCACAAACTCATTCCCGATCCGTACGTTGGAAAGAATGAGAACGGTGTCCAGTGGGTTGGCGAGACTGTTTGGGTTTACAAGACAACCTTTTCCACGCCAGAGATCGGCGGCCGTGCAAAGGCCGTGCTAGCTTTTGATGGCCTCGACACATTTGCCACGGTCGTTCTAAATGGCAAAACGATCTTGGAGACGGATAACATGTTTGTTTCCGAAAGAGCTGACGTAACCAATGTATTGAGCAGCGGTGAGGATAATGAGCTCGTAGTTACTTTTGATGCTGCGTATCTTCGTGGTTGGAAAGTCGTGGAGCAACACCCCGAACACAAATGGGTTTGTTCGAATGGGGACAGCTCTCGCCTTGGCGTTCGAAAGTCGCAGTATCACTGGGTAAGTACAAGTTTCAACTTGCCCAGACAGTCCCCCTTTCGTACTACTACTAGCTGAAATCTCTTTTTCCTTTCTCAGGGCTGGGATTGGGGTCCCGTGTTTCTGACATGCGGCCCATGGAGGCCGGTAAACTTGGAACTCTACGAGTCTAGACTCACTGATCTTTACTGCGAGTTCGACATTGAAGAGTCCCTCGACAGTGCCCAGGTTGTATCGCACGCTGTTGTTGAAGGGAACGCATCTCGTGTGCGGTTCGACATTTCGCTCAAGTCAAAGAGTGTCGCTTCCGAGACCGTCAGCGTTATAGATGGTCAGGCTGTGGCTACTTTCAAGGTGCAAAATCCAGAGCTTTGGTATCCCATCCGGTATGGAAAGCAGCCGTTGTACGCTATCAAAGCCACCCTCATCGACGGAGGTGCAGAGGTTGACACTGTGGTCAAGAGGGTTGGTCTTCGCAGGGTTGAACTAGTCCAGCAACCTCTAATAGACCAGCCCGGAACTAGCTTCTTTTTCAAGATTAACAAGATTTCCATTTTCTGCGGAGGAAGCAACTGGATTCCCGCGGATAGCTTCGTCTCTCGCATCTCCAAAGAGCGATATTACGACTGGGTAAAGATGGTCGCCAACGGGAACCAGTTTATGCTGCGTGTCTGGGCTGGCGGCTTCTACGAAGAAGAGCCGTTTTACAGTGCCTGTGACGAGCTTGGCATTCTGGTGTGGCAGGATTTTCTGTTTGCTTGCGGGAACTACCCAGCTCATCCCGAGTTTCTCAAGTCTGTTGAGCGCGAGGCTCGAGACAATGTCCGCAAGCTTCGCCATCATCCCTGCATCGTCATCTGGGCCGGCAACAACGAGGATTATCAGATTGCGGAGCAATACAAGCTCGGCTGGGATCCGAACGACGCCAAGCCCGAGAACTGGCTCAAATCTGATTTCCCTGCTCGCTACATCTACGAGAAAATTTTGCCAGGCATTTGCAAGGAACTGATGCCAGACACGCCATATCACCCCGGCAGTCCTTGGGGTGGCCAGGGCACAACTGACGGAACCATTGGCGATATACACCAATGGAACGTCTGGCATGGATCGCAGGAGAAGTACCAAAATTTCGACAAGCTGGTAGGACGGTTCGTGTCCGAGTTTGGCATGGAGGCTTTCCCCTCAATCAAGACGATCGGGGCTCTTCTCCCCAACGGAAAGGCCGATGTTGAAGCATTCGCTCAGTCATCTACGATGGACTTCCACAACAAGGCCGCCGGTCATGAGCGCCGTCTAGCGTTGTACCTAGCCGAGAATATTCGCTACACCCCGGATCCTCTCGACTACTACGTGTACTGCACGCAGCTGGTGCAAGCCGAGTGCGTTGCGTCTGCGTATCGGCTCTGGAAGAGGGAATGGAGAGGTCCCGGCCGAGAGTATTGCGGCGGTGCCCTCGTTTGGCAGATGAACGACTGCTGGCCGGTGACGTCGTGGGCCATCTGCGACTACCATCTCCGCCCAAAACACGCCTACTTTAGTGCCAAGAGGGAGATGGCGCCCATATCCATCGGAATCAAGCGGCGCGAGACGAGGCACGCCAGAGATCGATACACTCGTGTTCATGTAACGACGGAGACCAAGGTCGAGATATGGGCTTCCAACTTGAACCTGGAAGACTTGACGGCCGACTGCGTGGTCAAGGCTTGGGATGTAGAAAGCGGAAAGCAAACGTATTCGGACACGGTGTCTGCGAAGCAGCTCCTCCCCGGCAATGCGTCGACGGAAATTGCCTGTCTGAACGTGCCCGTTGTCAAGAAGGATGCGGACGAAGAGAGCCGCACCGTGGTCGCAGCCTACCTGCATCAGGATGGTAAGCAGATTGCTCGCCACGTGAACTGGCCGGAGCCTCTCAAGTACCTGCACCTGCGAAAGCCAAGGCAATTAAAGGCCGAGCTAGCCGCGGATGGTAGGTCGGTCGAGCTGAGTGCAGAAGTTCCGGTCAAGGGTCTGGCGGTGGAGTGTGAGGACGACAAGGTCCGGTTTGACGACAACTTGATCGACATTGTGCCTGGCGAGACTGTTGCCATTGGGGTAAGGGGGGCGAGCAAAGATGCGAGATTTACAACACGGCATCTGAACATGCTCCACTGAGTCTGCGCACGTGAAGCTGTACCGTGGGGGGAAGGGGGGGGGGGGGGGGGGGGGGGGGGGGGTGAGTGAGCTATTTGAGCAAGAATATGACGTCTCTGAAGGAGTATACGCATTTTGAGCCTGCCAAGCTGGGGATTGTTGGCTGTTGCGTCAACAGAGAGCCACTTACAATCGATGAGTGAATTTTTGGTTGTGCAGCTCAACATGAAGAAGCAGCTGGCGGCGGAGCAGCAATGAAGCCTGGCTTTCAAGCGCGTAAGCATGGGGCAACCTGCAACGGCATAATCTTGAGGTGTACGAGCGGTGACTGGAGTAGCGCATGTCGCATGGACGGGAGTCTGACCATGAAGCGACGAGGAATGCATGTGGAAACAACATACCCAAGGTCTTGCGTGATTGAAATGATGTTTAAATTTACCATGTCTGATACATTCTTAGCTCATATAAGCCATGTGGCTGTTACAACAGACTCTTGCGGCAGTCCATGGACGGGAACCGGGTTCTCCGTGGCTTCTCACCAGCAGCACACGAGGCGGAGCAAGTCCCGCCGAGACCGGGGCAGGCTCTCCATTCCCCCCGGTGCGGGTGCGGGTGGCCCGGCCGGAGATCGGCAGAAGTGGAAAGTGGATCTGTCTGGTCGCATGGGATAAGAGGGGTTCCCGGCACGATGATTCGCGGCTCGGGGCCGGGTGCCGTGGGATCGCTCCGCGGGCGCCGAATTTAGAATTGCTGGATTTCCGGGACTCTTGCGCACCAGCTCATCTCCGCCTTATGCTTTTTTGCCAAAAACTTCAAGGTAAAGAGGAAAAAAAAAAACAAAAAAGACGAGAAAAGAATAGAGAAGAACAGGAAACGACTCGCACGCATTCTGGACGTGAAGCCAGGGCGGCACCACAACGACGAGCAGCCTGACGGTCCCCAGGAAACCGCCCAGGGCGCTGCAATCGCTAGCACGAAGCTGGAAGAGCCGTCGGCCTCGCCATCACAGCCGCGATGCGGGATCCGGCGGGCGCGGGCGGCGCTCGAACACGACGGCAAAGCAGACGCGTCTTCACGCACCTCCCAGCGACGGCGGCTGTAGGGGACGCCGCGCCTTTGCGGTGCGACAGCCGGGCGATGGCTGGCCCATCGGGCGGGCGCGCTTCTCGACACAAGGGCCGCGTCTGTCGAGCTGGGTATGCGATCGCGGCCGTCAAGGGGTCAGTCGGGGAACCGCAGCCCCCCCCCCCCCCCCCCGGCCGGGCAGGTCCCGCGCACGGCGGCCGCCGTCGCCATCGGATAGCAGGGTGTTCGGACATGTCGGCCAGCAGGCTGCGGGGTCGCAGTGAGCCGGCAGTGCGTTTCGGACGCGCGAAGTCGGGGGGCCCCGGACGTCCTGGCGAGGAGAAGTCTCGGTTGTCCGGCCACGGCTGCCGGCCAGGGGGGGATGAAGCCTGCCAGGACCGAAGCGGGCGATGGATGAGGCGCGGACGACCGGGGAAGGCGAGGCTGCCGCGCGAGTTTGTCGTTCCACGATGGAGGATGCAGCTGATGGCGACGTGATGCAGCGACGCCGGGTGGCCGAGACGCCGTCCGTGCGTGCCTCCGATCCTGGCGGCTGGCTGGCGGCTGGCTGGTGACCGCCGCTGCCGCGCCAGACCGCCCGCCGCCCCACCCCTCTCGCAGCACATTTTCTCGCCTCCAGTTCGCCATTTTTTTCTTCCCTTTTCCCCCCTTTTATCTTCCCCTAGTTTTCCGCCGTCCTCATCCGGCGTCCCGATCCGCTGCCCGCGCGCAAAACCCACGCGAGGAAACCAAAAGCGATCCCGTCACGGTAAGTCCCCCCCCCTTCCCGCAGCCCCCCATGGCCAGCTGCTCGCTCCCCACGAGTCTTTTTCTCTCTCCCCGGGCGCCTTCTGTCCCGAGAGGAAAGCGCTTCCGCCGAGTCGCCTCGTTTTGAGGTGCTCGCTCGAAGTGGGCGGGCCCGCTGGGACGACGAGGACCTCGTGGCGCTTTGCTTGTCGCGAGCAGGCCTTCTTGTTGGGCTGCAATATGGATCTGGACCGTCATAGTCCGCGCCTATTTGCCGCCGCGGGGTTTCTTTGGGAAGCTCGCCGGGCGGGGCTTACGTGGGCGTGGCTCCGGGAGTGCCGACATTTGTGCGTGAGGTGGTGATGGTGATGATGGAGATGATGGATGGGGTGGGTGAGGAGGCTGTTTGTGCCGAGGTTGGTTCGGTCTGTTAGATGGGAGGAGGCAAGGGGGAAAGTAATGTCGGGTTGGGACAGTTGAGCTGGGCGGGTAGTTGGTGATGGGTGGATGGATAGATAAATGGCGTGGCCACCGGGTGTGTTGGCTCGGAGCAATAGCAGCCAGGCGGGGGTTGATTAATTTACTTTTCTAGCGGTATCACCAGACGTGTCGGGAAGCGCCAATCTTCCCAACTACAGACCAGACTGCAGACCAGATTGCACACCAAACTACAGATTACAGACTACTTACATGGGTTGGCCCGGCCCCGGAGCGGTCGCATCGTCAAACACTCGCGCAAGCGCCGACTTAAAACACGCCAGCTCTCGCCGCCTCCCCGGCGTTGGCTTCGGCAAGCTCCTCGGCTCGCTTCTTGCCCCGGCCCCGGCCGCCTTCGCCGACGCCCATCCGCCGGGCGACGTAGCGCTGGGCGACAACGCCGAGCGACAGGCTCAGCGTCTCCTCCAACCACTCGGCCACCCACTCCCGCGGATCGACGCCGCCGCTGTCGAGAATGTCCCGGATCTCCTCGGGGACTCGTGCGTCGTACGAGGCGTCTTGGCTTGCGTCGCTGGAGCGAGGGGTAAGGAGGACGGGGGTGGTGGGAGCGGTGGTGGCGGTGTCGGCGGTGTCGGCGGCGGTGTCGGCGGCGGCGGTGTCGGCGTCGAGCCAGCGGAGCCAGCGGAGCGGCAGGCTCTGGCTGACTGTCGAAAACTCAATCTCGTGGACGGGGTCGAGGACAAAGACGGCGAAGCGGACCAGCTCGCCGCCGTGGCCGTCCTGGTCCTGTACCGCGGACGACGCCTTGTCCTTCTCGGCCGGGGCGGAGGCCGCAAAGAGCGTCTTGTCCGGCTCCGTGGTGACGGCCTGCACGGCCAGGAAGACGTCCGACGTGCGCACCGGGTTGCTCTCGCTCAGGTCCTCGGTCGCGCGCATCTTGGCCAGCTCGATGCCGCCGCTGGCCGCAAAGTACTCGGCCGCGTGGGACTCGGCGTTGGCCCGGCACAGCTTGGTGCCTTCCATGATGCCGCCGACGGAGCCGAGCTCCCGCGGCGAGTCGGTCTGGCGCCACCAAGGCCCGTCGTGCCACCCGGCGCTGCCGTCGCTGTGGCGCCGCGAGCCGCTCTCGTGACCGCGCTGCACGACCAGGAGGTCGCCGCCCTCGACCTGGGACATGACGCGGGCGAACACGCCGTGGACGAGGGGGGTCATGGAAGGGTAGCCGACCAGATCGTGGGTGATGTGGATCTTGAGCCTCTCGTGGGAGCTGATGGGCGGAGCAAGCGTGTGGAGGATGTTGGTAAAGGTGGGCAGGGCTCGATTTCGAAGTTCATCGCCTGGAAGCCGAATTTCATTAGCAACCTTGTCCGGGAGTTTTCTTTCTTTCTTTCTTTCTTTCTTTCTTTCTTTCTTTCTTTCTTTCTTCCTGCGACAACTCGCAATGGATGCAATGGCTTTCCCGCGCTTACCGTAGCTGCGCAGCGTGCCGACGTCAATGCCTCCGGAAAGGCCGCGAACCTGATGAGCCCATTTCTTGGCCTCTTCGTTCTGCTGGATTTCCTTGTAGGCGGCCTCGGCCTGCTTCATGACGCCAGTGGCAGTGGAGAGAATGCCACCCCACCAGCCGCCGCCAGCCAGCTGCTGCTGGTGCTGCTGGTGCTGCTGGTGGAGCTGTTCGACGGTTCCCTTCTTCTCGGCCTCGTGGAGCTCCGAGCTGGTCGCGCTGGGCGTGAAGCTGGCCCTCAGGCTTCGGGCACTGTCGGTGGATTTGCGAGCAGCGGCGGACCTATCCTCGCCCGCGGGCGGTGTGCCGGGGGGTCGTCTGGCACCACCACCACCACCACCTTCCTTGAGCCGAGGAGTATGAGGACGCGAGGCGGGCTTTTCCGAGGCGAGCTGCGACTCTAGATCGGCAAGGATGTCGGCGTCGCCAATGGCCTTGGAGGCTGCGGACGCGGATTTGGGGGCTTTGGCGTTGGCTGGTTTCTTGGACTTGGCGTCGACGGCGATGCCTTGGAAGAGTTCGTCGAGGTTGTCATCAGCGGCAGCGGCCGCCTTGGGTTTTTTCGTGGCCATTTTCTTCTCTTGGGCCGTGCCCTTGCTCTTTTTTTATTTTATTTTTTTACTATTTCCGTTCAGACTGTGTAAATGCCGACGATGGCACAAAGCTGTTTTGACGAGGCGAGGAGGCGGCTTCAACGTTGTTGCTTGGCAGGTTGGGTTGGGAGGTTTGGATTTGTTTGCGGGGGGGGGGAGGGCGGACGTTGAGGTAGGTCAGCGATGATTGGAGGGTGGAGGTCCAGGGGGGCTGCTGGAATGAAGACTTGCCCATGTCATCAATGCCCGCATGCACCGAACCCATCAACCCATCCCATCCCATTCACGGACGGGGGCTTGACAGTGGCAGGCAGTGGGCAGGCGTAGGAATGCTGATGCTCCAGCAGCCGAGCAACATGGAAAACAAGCGAGCACGGGGTGCATGCTGCGTGCTGCCAATGCGTTTAGGCTGCCGCTGCCTTTGTCTTGTTCCGGGGGCTTCATGGAGCGTTTGTTTGGCGTTTGCCGTCGATTCTGGTGCGGTCTGGTCTGGTGCTTGCAGTTGACTTGACCAGACCAGACGTTTGCCGTGCAGTTTGCCACAGTGGCTAGAGGGGGGCAAGCCGAAGCCCGCCGGGGGATGGCAGGCGGGTGGCAGGCGGGTGGCAGGCGGACGGCAGCGCTGCGGCGCCCTGTAGGCTGGCCCTGGGCTGGCCGTGCTGTTAGCAGCGATTGACCTCAGGCTGGCCGCCAGGCCTTATTGCTGGGCCCTATGCCCATGTCCAGGCAATACCAGACTTCATTGTCTGCCTACGGCGGCCGGCCTATGCTGGTTGCCCCTTGTGCGCTTCGCCTCCCCTCGTGGCCCCACTCTTGTCCCTGTCGGGAAACTGGGGGTCTCGGCTTATTGTTCGAACCCACGACGACCAACCCAAACCACAAGACCAGACCAGACAGCTTTGAGCAAAAAAAAAAGAAAGAAAAAAAAAAAAAAGAAAAAGAAACGACGGAGAGACCAGGAGACCACAAGCACAGAGACCAGCAGAGACCAGCAGAGACAAAGCAGAGACCCAGCCACAGCTAACACGCAAGCAGGCCGAGGGACCAAAAAGCCAAAGCGGGAAAACAGACGCAAAAAAACACCAACCCAAAAAAAAAAAAAAAAAAAAAAAAAAAAAAAAAAAAAAAAAGGAAAAAGAAAAAGAAAGAGAGAGAGAGAGAGAGCGAGCGAGCAAGCACAGTCAATCCGTCTGATAACTCGACATCCATCCCGGCCAGCGCTTCATCACCTCCATCACCCATCTTCATCCCCACCCTTCTCTCCGTGCTCTTTGCCCGGGCCTTTGTCTTGCCAAATGCTTCTTCCCCCTTGACCCGAGCCTGGTGCGCTGCCGTCCTCGATCCCATCTTGCCCTGGCCGTGTCTTCTCTTTCACGTCCGAGTATCCCCAAGCCAGCCCCGTCCCGTTCCCGTCCGTTCCGTCTCTTTTTGCCTGCCACCAGGCCGTTGGCTCAGCCTCGTCCTCGTCCTGCCTGGCGACGGCTCATGCAAGCAGAGGGCTTCTTGCCTCTTGGCCGAAACCTTGATCGCAGCACCGCAGCACCGCAGCACCGCAGCACCGCAGCACCGCAGCATCGCAGCACACGCATCGCCCTTGGCTATCCCCCCATTGCCCAGACACTCGTCTCGTCTCGTCTCGTCTCGTCTTTTTTGCTCGGGCCCTTTCTTCCTCACCCCCCCTTCCCCGTCGCCCGTCATCATTCACTGCCCCATTCCGCGGCGCTGTGATTCTTTGTGCCCAGCGCCGCGGCCTCTTACACCCGAGTCCTGATTCCCGATTCCCGATCCCCGATTCCCGATTCCCTTGCCTGATTCCTGACTCCCTTGCCTGAACCCCCTTCTCCCCTTCTTACACGCCTCTCCTCATCAGCAGCAAAGCTGGCTTGCCTCCACGGCTCGACATGGCGGACCGCGCTCGCCGGACTACAAACACCATCCGTCGCAAACCTCTAGGCGATTGTGCCTCCTCTCCGCCTCCCGCTCCCCGAGAGCTCTCGTCGGATCCTCATCCATCATCCGCCGTCAGCCCCGTCATGGCGCATGCCTCTTCTGCCGCCAACAGCCCGCAAACCGCCTCCCACGGCCGCCGCGGCAGCAAAAGTCTCCAGCAGGCCTTCACCTTCTCGACACCTCATGCCGCCGCTGCTGCCGCCGCCGCCGCCGCCGCCGCCGCCTCCAGCAACCGCGCCCAGACTTTCAGGAAACGCTCCCGGACCACCGACGGCTACGGGAACCCGGATGAGCTCTTCGACGACGACAGTCCCCGCAAGGGCGGCCACACCCTGCGCAAGCGCGCTCGCGTCGACTACACCTTTGAGCACGTCGACGACGAGGTAGTCGTCCCCAGCTCAACCTCGTCGTCCCGCGCAAACGCAAAGAAGCGCGCGCCCGACCCCGCCGCCTCGGACCTGGACGGCTTCTACCCCTCGGCTCCCAAGAGACGCGGCGCCTCCCTCGGCGCCGAAACCGCCGCCGCCGCCAGCGCACGCAGAAACTCGGCCGCTCACAAGTCCGTCGCCGGCAGCGCTGACCCCCCCGACGATGAGGACGTCAAGGACACCATCGAGGTGGGCATCTCCTTCTCCGACCTGGGCGAGTCGCCAGAGATGCGCCGCAGCAGCCGCTCAAGCCTCTCGTCGCCGCACCGCTCTCTCGACGCCTCACTCAGGTCCGCTCCGGCAGCTGCCAACCTCCCTCCTGGCCTCTGCCCCGACGATACCGTCACCAATCATCACCGTGCTGCTGCAAGTCACCAACCCAGGACGGAAACCATTGATCCGCGACTTTGCGCGAGTCCCCCAGCCTTATTCCCCCCCTTTGACCCGGCCAGCGAGCCCGTCAAAGCCCAGCCTGAAGCCGCGGAGCTTCAAAACGCTCAAGTGCCTGCGCGTGCGTCTCCAGAGACCCCTGCACAGGTCTCTGGGAACACCGGCGTCGGCCAGACCTCTTACAACCTGCCCACCAATGGCCAACTGGCTGATGCGGTCGCTGTTCCGTCGGTTGCAGAACCAGAAACTGCCGGACACAGAGCCGAGCCAGCTCCACCCCTCCAAGTGCCAGTAAATGAGGCTGACGAGCCTAAGCCATCTGATGCCGCTGAAAGTCAGAAAGCTGTCCATGTCGTCTCCGCTGCTGATGAGGCTCCAGGAGCGACCGGCTCGGCCAACGAGGTTGAAAAACCTCCCGCTGCGAATCCGTCTTCGCCTCAGCCTCAGACTAACCCGGAACCTGTGGACACATCTCCCGCTAAATCAGTAACTATACCGAGAACAGCCCAACAAGGAGACGAAGGAGATGATCAGCAACAGAAACAGCAACAGCAACAGCTACGGCAACGGCTACAGCTACAGCTACAGCTTCAGCTTCAGCAACAGCAACCTCTGCAACAGCAACCGCAACAAGTAGACATTACTGCAGAAGACGAGAGGGCGTCAACTACTCAGCCTAGCACATCTCTGGACGTTCCCGTGACGATGCCGTCCATATCTGTACAAGAGGTTCATGATGAACCCCAAAAAACACAACAACCCGACGTGGCCTTTAAAGATGTTCAAGACGGGCCTATTTCCAACGCGTCAAAGCCGTCGCCACTCGCGGTTGCCGTTGAAGCCAAGCCCGTGCAAGACTTGGAACCCATCATCTCCGAGCAAAAGGATGCTTCCAAGACTAAACGATCGTCCCAATCGGGGCCCAGTAAGCCTCAACCGGCCCCCGCTGGCCGCTGGTCATACCTCACCCCTTACATAGACGGCGAATACGTGACCTATCCTGAAAAGAAGGCGCGCACCGATGATGAGACGGCTGGCGACGAGGCCATCCCGGAAGACAAGGACGTCGACAAGGACGCTGACAAGGAGGTCAACGATATAGAGCCCCTGATGGACGACAATGACGACACCCCGGATCCGTCGGGCTTCGAAGCACAAACACCCGCCCTCAACACTCCCCTAAGGGGCTCTCCCGCCCCAGACTCCTCGGACCCCACCGCCTCCAACTCGCCTGCTCCGGCGGGCGACGACGGCGACGAAGGTGACGTGTCGGAGTCGCAGGAGCCGCCGGAGAGTAGACGCCATTTCAGATATCGGAAACTGCGGGATCCGGAGGAGTACGTGTCCATCATTGAGAATTACGAAGACATGTCGACCGCCGAGCTGTACGAGGTGCTCGAGGCAATCAACGTCTCACTCGTGCAGTGGCAGTCGGAATGGACGGACCTCGGCAAGGTCGTTGACGATCACGAAAACTCGCTTCGCCGGCGACTGGCCGATTCCAAGTACGAATCCAAGACCAGAAACCTGGCCCAACACGGCGTCAACCACGAGGAGCCGGACTTTGCCGTCAAGGGCTACAAGGCAAAGGAAAAGGAGCTGATGAGCGAAACCCGCTACCTCCAAGGTCAGGACCGGATCATGGCCGCCACGTACGGCTTCGAGTACGACCCGCACCCATCCAAGATTGGCCGCCAGAACCCGGAGACGCAGCAGGTGGGCATCATGACGAGGGGACGCTCGTTGCGCAACCAGCCAAGGCAGACGGTCAAAGCGTCCGAAGCAGACGAAGTCACGGGCAAGCGGCAGCGCAAACCTGTGCAGCACTTTGATCCCGCGACGGAGAACGCAAGTCGCAGCTCCACCCCGGTGCCCACGAGGTGTCGAAGACGCAGGAATGTCAACGCCGCCGACGACGACGCCCACGTCGCCTTTGGATCCAGCTTCAACGGGGACGGGAATTCAGACGCGGAGAGCGCCGCCAAGTCGAGAAGGCGTCGCGGGGCTCACCCGAGCAATTCCTCAGCCGCCGCCGCCGCGCAAGCGCCAAATGCCGTGAAGGTGGAGGACGAAGACGGAGAGGAGGAGGAGGAGGGGGGGGAGGGGGAGGAAGGGGATGCCCAGCAGGAGGGGACTGGCCGGTCCGGACGCCGCCGCGCCAGGCAATCCGTCCGATACGATGCAGCTTATGCCGGCATGGCAGATGACAAATCGCAGCCCGAGCCCAAGCTCCGGAAGCGGCACATGCTGACGCTCAAGATCCCCCGATGCAAGAACTTCAGCGAGCCTTCCTCGGCCATCACCGACAACGGCGACTCGAGGCCCTCCACCGCCTCGTCCGACTCGAGCTCCCACACAGCAGAATCCTCGTACTCGTTTCGGCCCAAGCGGCAGAAGCGGTTCCGTGACGAGCCCAACGAGAGCGAGGAAGCCATGCAGGCGCCGCCCCGAAAGCGCGCCAAGCGGAGCGTGCCGCAGCACCTTCACGGCGGCGCCGAGCCGTCCTTTGCGCTCGACCACCCAGTCTTGAATGCGGCGCAGGGGGGCAGCGCTCGCAAGGTGCACAGGATCAAGGTTGTGCGCCCAGGTGGCGGTGATGCGCGCAACGGCACTCCGTCCTCTGCGGCAGGCGCGGACGGAGACGACAAGCCCAAGGATTACAAGAACATGACCAAGTCGGAAAAGATGTCTGCATCCATGAAGAGTAAGTTTTTTTTTTTTTTTTCTCTTTCTGCACTCTTTTTCCTTTTGCCCTTTTTCCATGCTTTCGCCTTCATTGCCCCCTACACTTCGTCTTTGTCCCATTCGTCTCGCGGTTCCCCGTCCATCATCACACTCTAACATCGCCTAGGTCGTTGGGCAAACGGCAACATGGCTGGAGCCGTCGAGAAGCGCAAGGCCACGCTGGCAGCCAAGAAAGCCGCCCTTGCTGCAGCCGACTCGCGCATCGGCACCATAGCCCCCAAGCCGAAAGTCAAGCCGATCAAGAAGGAGCCCCAAGCTCACGGCCACGCGCCGGCCGGCTATGTACCCGCCGTGCCGGGCATCGGCTATCCATTCTCCGCGAATCAATGAGCCAAGACTGTCTACGTCTACACGGGAAAAGGGGGGGGGGGGGGTCGTCAGCACCGAGCTGCCACCGCGGCAGGGTTGATTCGACGGGGGGGAAAATTTGGCACGGGACTACTTCTCCGGACGTGACTATCGCCGCAACGTCCTGGGTGTATGCGCGCGTAGCCACGGCGATGCCAGCCGTGCAGCTGGCTTCGGCGATGGCCCTGGGATGGCTGGAGATGGCTGGAGATGGCTATGGGTACGGCGAGCTAGCCCGTCATGTACCGCGCTACACGTGTTGAGGCGAGACCTGCGTTCTGCTCCATGCGCTCGCTCAAGTAGCGACGAGGCGCATCATGTTTCCCCCGTCCTGGGAGGCCGTCTCCGTCACGAGTGTTGTGTTTTTTTCTTTTCTTCTTCTTCTTTTTATTATCATCTCACGCTGCGTTTTGTTCTTGACCATTTGGTTCGTTCTGCAGGGTCTTGGCATTGGAGACGAGAGAAAAAGGCTTTGGTTCCCCGGTCCATTCGACGGCGTTTGGCGCGAAACACGCCCGGGCTCGTCGCGCGTGCGGCGCAGCCGGGGGCGGATACAGCATGACTAGTTGCATTTTGTGGAATAGAATCATCCGTGACGAGTAGGGCCCCGTGAATGGTGGCGCGTGTTTGGCCGACATGAGCCAAGGATGGCTTGATCCGCTGCTCTGTGCCCGTCTGCACTGTGCCCGTCTGGGAGAATCTGCTGCCCGCGACAGAATCTGCTGCCCGCGACAGAATCTGCTGCCCGTCTCGAGAGAATACCAAGTACGCTAGCTGTAGTGCTGCCGTCGCCGGGGCGTCGAGGGATCATTGCCTGCCTCCGAGGCGGCACCAGAATCCGTCGCCAGTTTGCGTCGCAAGGAACCCAGACGGCCATGATCTGCGTGGCAGGTATGCAATATCCGATGACGCAGAGCCTTTTCCTTTGGGCCAACCTTCCAGAGCACTCGAGACTTGGATGACCATCAGGCGGAGTCTCCCAGATCAAAATGGAAGAAAAGGAAAAAAAGGTGCAGGTCAGTCACGCAGACGCAACGCGCAGCTGGTCAAATGTTTCTTTGCTTGTCCCTCAAGTGATGCCCGGTATGAATCATCCTTTACACGCCGCAACCATGACACAGAAAAAAAAAAAAGAAAAGAAAGCACAGCCTGCCAATTCCAGCGAGCCTATCGTTTCCCGCCCCCCGTCATCCCCCCTCCTCCCGAATCTTTCTCTGACAGAAAGAAAAAAAAATCACTAGCCAGGAGGGGGGGGGGCTCGTTGATGCTCTATAGATCGCCCAGGTGGGGAATGTCCATGCGCTTCTGCCTTTTTTTTCTTTTTTTTCCCCTTTGCTTCCCCGCATTTTGCTTTTTTGTTCCGTATTATCGCCCTCCCGAGAAAACCGCTTTTACATGACGACGCCAGAGTTGGAGGCGATACGCTGAGGAAGAAGAGAAAAACGTCAGTCATGCCAGAGAGGCCGAGCTGGTTCGGGGACGACTCACGGGCCACAGCTCAGCGGCTTCCTTGCCGACGGGGCCGGTAATGGCAGAGCCCTTCATCTCGCCCTTGGGGTTGACAATCTGCACCGCGTTAGCTGGCTTGGGCGCAGTCCGAGGGGGGAAAGAGCTCCGTGGTCAAAGATGCGCGGGGTGGTTTTTTTGTCCCCTTCTTCTTCCGTGGCATGGCGCCGAGGCCTGTTGGCTTGAACGTACCACACCGGCATTATCCTCAAAGTACAGAAAGACACCGTCAAAGCGCTTCCATGGCTTGGATTGTCTGACAATAACGGCGGGGTGGACCTTTTTTCGCAACTCCGGCTTGCCCTTCTTGACGGTAGCCATGACCATGTCGCCCACACCGCCGGCAGGCAGGCGGTTCAGACGGGCACCGATACCCTTGACGGAGATGATGTACAGGTTGCGAGCGCCCGAGTTGTCTGCGCAGTTCATGACGGCACCCCTGCGGCGTAAAAAGGTCAGTCTTCGCCAAAGTCATGCCAAGGGGGAAGGCGGCAATGAACGTACACAGGCAGACCCAGGGTCATCTTCAGCTTGCCACCAGGGGCACCACGCCTGCACGCAGAAATTTCACATCAGCCAATTGGTTCGCCAGGTTCAAACGTGTCGTCCGTCGTGTCTGGGCAGTTGCTCGAAATCGGACGTCAAAGTTTCCCCGCCAGCTTTGCTGCTTCCGGAACCTTGCCGAGAACGGCCACCCAGACCCCGTCACTTGCGCAGTGGTGCATCGCCCCAAAGTGGTTGGGAGAAATCGTCTTTGCGAGGCTCGTTGCTCGTGCCCAGTGGGAATATTTCACGCCGGTTTGGGGGGGGGGGGGGGGGGGGGGGGGGGGGTCGAGAAGCGGTTCGGCGCATGGTGGTTGCTGGAAATGATCCTCCTCTTGCACGTCGAGTATTGTTCGGATTGCTCAGCAGCGGGACACTTTCGGTTGCACTTACGAAATCTTGGCCATTGTAAGTCGGTTTGGTTGTGGCGTTGATTCGTGATAAACACTGCCGCAGTCTCTCGGGTTGCCGTCGTCAAGCTGTAGTCTTTTCGAGGCGAAAAATCCAGACAACTTGTGGGGTGAGAAACCCTACGGGAAGCGAGCGATGGCTCACGTGACGATGTGTGTGGGACGCTTGTGGGCACCCCGCGGCCCCTCATGCTTGTACTCCGTACACCGCGGGTGATGCTTTATCCAATGCTCGCAGGCATCTCTGTTGCCGTTGAATCGTGCCCTTGTCCTGGTACCATCGAGTGCCGTTGGAGGGTGGGCTTTCCTGGCTTCTCCTGTCATCTGTCAGTTGGACATTGCAGCTGGCTAAACGGTCCGTCGTAAGTGCTGAGGCATGCAGTGTCGCAAAGTGTTGTCCTTGTCCGCCCATGGCCATGATTGTTCTCGTCCGATGTTGGTCCGTCTGTTTTGGAAGCCGAAAAATCATTTGCTCTCCTGCAAGGGTCTGAGGAGCTTTCCATCGGAGCAGTGAGATGGCTTCTATATATCGTCTTCGCCGATATCTTTTTATCAGCATCATGACGACAATGCGAAGACTGCGCTCGCTTCTGAGGGGCTCGACGTAATTCCGCATCACAGGCCAACACCGGACAACACCGGAAAATGCCAAGACGGTCGATACATGGCTGCTGTGATGATCAACTTGCCAGTGGCTACGTCTCCCATAACTTTATGCCGCAACCTGAAGCCCCTTACCGAAGAGCCAGATGCAAAGCCAATCCCTCCCCTGCGTTGCGAATGCATAGCACAGGCCAGAAACAAGGGGAAATTAAGAGTTAAAGGAGAGCCGCAAAACATGATGGTACATAGTTTACAATACTGCGCCGCAACTTCAACCATACCACCAACCTGCGTTGGCCCGGTTAGCTCAATCGGTAGAGCGTGAGACTCTTACGAGTGCACGAAATCTCAAGGTTGCGGGTTCGACCCCCGCATCGGGCTTTTCCTATAGTTCCATTCATCGATTGGCAATTCATTTTTTTTTAATTAAATCCTGGTTTCATCATCTACTTTTTCTTTCTTTCCCGTGCAAGTCCTCCTTCCGTCTCTCCCATTGTGTGCAACTGAAAGCTCTCCGCTTTATCCGTGATTTACGGGAGGCAGACGGCGATCTTCCCGATTCGTTCGTTACCTGGTTGATAAGTTGCGGGACTGCAACATAAAGATGTCCGGGTAAAATACAGCCAAGGGGCTTTGAGAAACTTCCATCAAATACACCGGCACCAATAATTAAATGCCAGCGCCTGCAGCATGACAAGTTTCACCAACTTTTGCCACTGATGTTCGCAGTACCTGGCTATCGTTCCAAGGCTTTTTTTCCTGCGCATGCCATCTAAACCGGCCCTTTTCTGCCTCTCCGACACCGGCATAGTCCCATTTACCGGATTTAGCCTCGCATCATTCTACATAATTAATTGAGCTCTAATTAACTTCTCCAACAACTGCTGTTTTGCTGCCGCGTTAGGACACGGAGACTGGATTTACCAGAGATCAATGCAAGCAAATAAAACTAGGCCTAACATCAGCATCAAAACATCCTCAACAGTTTCTTGCCTTGGCCGCCACTTTGGAAATAAATACCGGATTTTCTCCTCGAGACCTATTACGCGATAAATCTTGCTGAAGGCGTTGATGCGGGGTGTTCGTATCTTTTGACATCTGACCCACCCCTAGGTACCTGGGTTGCGGAGTACTTGTACGGAGTGCCAAACTTTTACCTTCCATCTGGTATCTGGTCCCTTCTGTCAACCCCTCCATTTCCTCTTTCCTCCTCACGCCAAACTGATGTCTGGTGGGACGCGTGCTCGCTGCATGGCACGTGCAGGCTGAGCGCCAGGCTGAGCTCCAGGCTGCGCTCCAGGCTGAGCAGCCACCATTGGCGTTAACCCCCCTGCTGAAAGAAGGTTCAACTGGTCTAGCCTGCTTCATTCGCATCATCAAACGGCGCCGAACAAGATTCACTTTCTCTCCCTTCCCTTTGCCTTCTCTTTGCCTTCTCTTTGCCTCCCCTTTCCAATATTTCTTCGCTTCGTTCATTTTCCTTTCTCATTCCAAGACTGGCGGGTTCTCAAGACCTGGCGTGCTTTACTTCCCAACGCCCATGGGCTCCTCCCAAGCTTCAACGCTTCAGCAGCTTGCTTGCTAAAAGACTCAAATGTCCAACTGAACCTCCCAACCCCGGCTCATCCAACGGTTGGTTGCTCGCCATCAATTACACACCAAGCTTGCCCCCTCCCCCAATCGGCTTATCATTACCAACGCCTTTGACCTCAGAAACACTGTGTGGCAGCAGGACGCTGTCGACAACGCCAGCCAGCCGTCGCCGCCGTCGCCGCCGCTGCCGCCAATGCAGCGCAACACAACTGGCTCCTCCACCGCTGCTCCGTCACAACGCCAGGGCGGCAGCGCAACCGGCTATCCTGCTGCTAGCCCTGAGGCCTACACCAGCCCGAAACTGGCCCCCGCAAATCCCATGACACCTGTCTTGAACCCAAGATCATGTGTCACCTGTCGCCGTCGCAAGGTCCGCTGCGATAAGCAAAAGCCGTGCTCAAACTGTCGTCGAGCGCAAATTACTTGCATCTTCCCCGCACCGGGTCGTGCGCCCCGGCAGACTCGCCCAAAAGATCCAAATGCGCCTCCCAAGACGCCTGGTCACCGCGAGGCCGAGCTTATCCAGAGGTTGAAGAAGCTGGAGGGCATTGTGGAAGAGCTGAGTGGTCAGATCGTTGAGCCTGCTGCCAAGTTGCCTACTGCCTCGTCGACGGGGACGGGCTCCCCAGAGAATCAGTTTGGTATCGACGGCATGGTCCAGCGCCACATGCGCCCAAGTCTTGATCCATTCGATCCATTCGCAGGTCAAGATGCCAGTCCCAAGGAGGCAGAATCCTCTTCTACCCAGACCGGCGCCGGAGGAGGTCGTCCCAAGGAGAAGCAGCCCAATTTTGGTCGCATGGTTACAGACGAGGGACGGGGAACCTGCCGCTACGTGAGCAATGGGTTTTGGTCCCAGCTCAATGACGAGGTGATTTCCCCTTCGCAACCCCCCCCCCCCTCTTTTCCCTCTCTCGTTGTTCTCAAACTTTTATTTTGGTTTAACTCCAAGAAAATCTCTTCCAAGGCGTCTTAACCGCCTCGCAAGACTGTGCTGACCTCGCACTTCAAAAGCTTGACGCGATTCGGGCAGAGACCCAACGACTTACTGACGAGGATGATGACGCGACAGATTATGAAGAAACCCCGTCCGATTCATTAGCTACCGGATTGAGTGTTGCCTCGGATCGTCATGCATTCATCTTGAGTTACCGTTCGGTGGACGTGGACCTCGAAAAATATCATCCGCTTCCTTCTCATGGCACCTTTCTGTGGTCAGTGTACCAGGAGAACGTAGAGCCTCTTGTGAAGCTTATGCATGTCCCGTCTGTCGACTTGACCTTGTGTAATGCGAGGAGGAACTGCGGCAAGCTGACGCCTGGTGACGAGGCATTGGTCTTCACAATCTATTTCGCCGCAATCACCTCGCTTGAACCGGATGACGTGAGCTATCCTCTCTCTGGTTTTCCTTCCTTGTGCTTTCCATCCTTTTCCGAGAGCGCAAGGGAAACGCTAACACGTACAAAACATATCGGCAGGTGCAAACAAGTTTTGGGGCCACTAAAGATGACTTGATATCGCAGTATCGCTTCGCAGTGGAACAATCTCTAGCAAAGGCCAATTTTCTCGATACTACGGATCTTGCCGTACTTCAAGCCTTTACGCTGTTCCTTATCGTGGTCAGACGCCACGGTGAGAGCCGTTTCTGCTGGGCACTGACCGGCCTCCTGATTCGTATCGCGCAGGGTATGGGCCTTCATCGAGACGGCACTCATCTGAAACTGCCACCTTTTGAGACGGAAATGCGCAGACGACTGTGGTGGCAAATCCTCCTGCTGGATCTACGATCGGGCGAGGAGCTGGGGACAGACATGGCCGTTAGCGAGCGCTTTTACGATACCCTAATGCCAAGTAACATCAACGATGCGGATATAGGCCCCGAAAGCACAGAAGCCCCCATCCCCCGCGAAGGCAAATCCGACATGGCAGCGTCGCTCATCAGGACCGAGCTCAGCGGGCTTTCAAGGAGGGTTGTCGCATCGGCCTCTGCAATGTCATCGCTTTGTCCCATGTCAGATCAGCCAAGCGTTGCTGAGAGGGAGCGCATGCTCATCGAAGTATATCAACGTGTCGAAGACAAGTTTCTCCAGCACGTCCTCGACGAGACAGATCCCCTCTACTGGGTGGCGTCTATCATTGCTCGGCTCATCGTGGCTAAAGCCTGCCTGATGATTTACCAACCGATGCTGTTTCCCGGCTCGGAGGTTGAGCTGTCCGAGGAGATCCGGCAACGCGTTTTCATTGCTGCCATTGAAATCACCGAGTATGGTCACAAAATCAACACCGACCCTCGCTGCAAGCAGTATCGTTGGCTGTACAAGACGTATACCAACTGGCATGCTATTGCCTTCACCTTGATCGAGACCTGCCGGCGACCATGGACGGCGCTTGTTGAGCGCGCGTGGGAAGCCATCACTGGTTATGACGTCGATCCCCTGGAGCTCGCCAAGAAGTCTGACCACGCTGCCGTGTTCTTACCTTTACGGAGACTGTTCGCCAAGGCAAGAAAACACCGCGAAATGGAAATCGTCCGACTCCAAGCGAACCAGGACGAGGCTCGTCGACTAGATTTTGCGGAACGGATGAACCCGGCTCAAGCCCGGTTCGGACCGGTTCCCGGGGCTGAGAACAAAATGGATCAAGTCAGGGAGCACTGGTGGTCACTTATGCGCACGACAGGGACGAGTTCGAAGCCTCCATCTACTGGCCGCCCATGTGCGTCAAAGGAATCGTCGTCATTGAGTCGAGCAGGCAATGAAGGCAAACCCTTTGTTCCCGGCCTCTCTTCCTCAATAGACCTCTCTACCGCTGCCATGGAATACATGGACGGAGTCATGTCTCAGCCGAATCCGAACATAGCTGAACTCTGGAACTTTAATCGTCTAGTTGACAATGAGGTCAACGGAACGGGCTCAGCTGCACCGCAAGCGGCCGTTCCAAACCAGCTTTGCGGTCAAGACACTGCGGGGCACCAAGGCGCTCTTGCAATGCAGACAGAGCCTCCAAAACATGATGATTTGACATCGTATCTGTGGTTTAATGCCTTTACAGGAATGAGCAACAAAACCGATGCTTGGAACGATGAACCGGATATGCTAGGGCATGACTTTAACTGGCAAGACTGGAGTCAAAGTATCAGAGGGCTGGAAATGGAGAGCACACAAACTGGACGAAGGTGGAAATCGTGACTGGACGGGAAAGCTTCCCTTTTCCTTCCATTCCTTTTTTTTTCCCCCTCCTCTCTGCCTGTATACAGAACGTCATTGAGCGAGTAGATGTACAGTGCACAGAGTCGGGTTTTTACTGTCTGGTGATGGGCAACGTTCATCAAGATACCATACCCGTTGGCGCTAGACGACATGGAATGCGGTCTTTCAGCGTTGATGGAAAATGTACAATCTTTTCTTTGTACGCATTGGCTTGTAGAGGGCTATGCTACAGAGGCATTTGGAGAGTAGCATTGATCAATTACCAAGTGACTGGACTGGTCTCTTCCAAAAGTGCCCGTCCCGGCACCACTGGCCCACCAGCGAGACCCACTCTTTTCATTTTCGTCAGGCATTTAACCAAAGGGGGCCGGTCGATGCCTACATAGAAAGTGACCAGGCTCCTTCAAGTCCCTCGTAGTTGTTGCACACCTTGCAATAGCCCTTCTTGTGCGCTCTAGCCCCTTCCTTGCTGCTTCAGGATCTCGTTTTTAAAATGGCCGACAACATGGATGAAAGTCGCCGGGCGATGATTAATGGCCAGAGGTCTCCCCGTCGACGAAATCCCACCTCGGCCAGAGTTGACCCCCACAACCGAGTCACCAAACCTACGCGTCCGGGACCGTCAAGCTCTGCGAAGAAGAAGAAGAAGCATGCAGTCTCGTATCTCACAGAGGAGGAGCAGTCGCGAAAGTTTGTGGCAGATGAAGACCAGTTCGTCCTGAAACAGTCCAAGAAGAAGGCAGACATTCGGGTACGCGAGGGACGAGCCAAGCCCATCGACCGCCTAGCTTTCAACTTGCGATACATTGATGCGGAACGAGATGTCTTCGACGACGACGAGTCGGATCTCGATATTGCTCTCGGCTCGCCAGCGGACATTATCTGCACGCTCAACTTGGCCCAGCTGAAGGAGCTCGAGTCGGATATTGCGTCGTACCACATTCTCGAGACGGACAGGCGCAACCGTCGGTACTGGGAGGCTTTGCGCACTCTCTGCGTCGACATGCAGTCCAAGGTTGATGCCAACGCACGGGAGGGGCGCGTGGTGAACAGCGTTGTCGACGACATTGACAAGATCCTCAGCCCCAAGACCTACGACCAGTTGGAAGCGTTGGAGAAGCAAATCAAGGCCAAGCTGCGATCGGACGACGACATCGACACGGATTACTGGGAGCAGCTTTTGCGCCATCTGCACGTATGGAAGGCCAGAGCGACACTGGCCAAGATTTACGACGACATCCAGGAACAGCGTGCTGAAAAAATGAGGGCTCGAGGGCCAGCAGCAGCAGCAGTACCTTGCGATCCAATGCCCACGATATCATACCGAGATCCGGCCGCCAGATCCTCTGCAGCCGCCGCCGCCGCCGCCGCCGCCGCCGCAGCCTCCGCAGCTGCCGAAGCCTCCGCAACTGCCGCAGCTGTTCAACCTGTCGACGTCTCAGATTCTTCCAACGTAACAAAGGCCTTGTACGAGCGAGAGGCGGCCAGAGGCATATCGGAAAACGAGGAGATTTTCAATGCGGAGGAAGAGCTTGCCACCGTGACCAAGCCTCAATGGGCATACAAGTACAGAGCACGAAAACCCAGATACTTCAACAGAGTCCAGATGGGGTACGAATGGAACAAGTACAACCAGACGCACTACGATCACGATAACCCACCGCCAAAAGTTGTTCACGGATACAAGTTCAACATATTCTACCCCGACCTCATCGACAAGACGAAAGCCCCGACGTTCAAGATAATCCGCGAGCATGGAAGAAGACGCGGAGAGTCGTTTGCCGCGGCCGGCGAAGAGGACACTTGCCTCATCCGGTTCATTGCTGGACCGCCTTATAGGGATATTGCGTTTCGAATCGTAGATCGAGAATGGGATTATAGTTCCAAGAGAGAGCGCGGGTTCAGGAGCTCCTTTGAAAGGGTGTGTTTGTGGCGACAGCAATCGCGTAGCGCGTCCTCGGCGCATCCTCCCCCTTTGTTTCTTTCTTTCTTTCTTTCTGTTTTTCTTTTCTTCTTTCTTTTCTTCTTTCCTTTTTGTGGCCTGGGCGCCTGACTGACATGGAATATTTTTCAGGGCATCTTGCAACTTCATTTCCAGTTTAAAAAGGTATGTCCTCCCGAACATGGGCAGGACCTTGGCTTGCAAAGTGGCTTGAGGCACTAACGCGGAATCGCAGATCTTCTATCGCAAATAGACGTACTCGGTACTGCCTTGACCAGCAAGTACTGTACCATGTTTGCACGTTCTCGTTTCAGTTGTACTGCGGCCCGGAAGGACCCTGCCCCTGTCTCCAGGGAGGTTTGCCTGCGACGAGGGAACGAAGAGGCCGGGATGACTCGCCCACGGCAGTGGCAGTGCAGACGACGGTGAGCACGACGGGATTTTCCCCCTATTGCTGAGTGCTCCTGTAGCGGCTGCCACTGTAGACGGCGTCGAAGATGGGCTCGCGGGTCTGAAAGTGTCTCTGATTCCATAGGTCCGTCAACAGATGAACGTCTCTTTCCGTGTGGAAAGGCGGTATACGTGATAACACTATCTCGAGGCGTCAGCCGTGTTCTAAATTCACTCTGCCTCTGCCGAAAGCTCTGCTGCCTGCTACTCTGTCCCTTTTGACGTTGAAAGGGTGCACCGTTGAATTATCTCATGTGATTTAGATTGGCCGTGAGGCTTTCGAGAGTGATTCCTTTTCCTTTCTTTTCTTTCCTTTCTTTTTTTTTTTTTTTTCCCTCTTTCCTGGTCTTGGCCGGCGTGACTTGGTCGACAGAGCGACAGACGTGGAAACCGACATCTCATATTGACATTGCACAACCACCCCTCTGCTCTTGGATGGTGGGAATACCCACGCCGTCATAGTCCCGGCAAGGAGGTGTTGGAAATTGGACAGCTGAGAAAGGGGGTGGGGAGGGGGGGGACTGGACGGGCATGGCCGGCATTTGCTGAGACATCTGCAGCCGTGTATTCTTGACTGGAGGAGCGAACTAAGCATCTGTAGCCGAGCTGAGGGCCATCGTTCCGTGGCAGGGCTGAAGGTATGGTTTCCACGGAATGTTCTTTCCCCCCCAGCAAGATCAGCGTTTTACTTTTTCTTCTTTTTTTTTTTTTTTTTTCCTTTTTTTTCCCTCCCCCCCCCCAGTCGTGACGGCCCGGGATTGAAGCTGCAACAAGGACAGGTCTTCTTGCAGAACAGGGCTGCCAGATGGGGATTCTCGGGGTACATGCGGTTCCAGAAGCCTGCCAAATCCGAGGGGGAAGGCTGGCGATGCCGGGGAAGACGCGTCCACGCTGGCGTTGGCGTTGGCGTTGGCGTTGGCGTCGGAACCTCTCGGCCTACTCCGTACGCGGGCTCTCGACAAGGCAGCCGGGACGATGGGAGGATGCAAAAGGCCGGGCTCTCGACGGCGCAGATACGCGTGCCTGCCATGGGCCGGGCACGGCTTTGGCAGCGCTCCCCAAGCGGCAAGACGCACGGCCAACAAAGGCGAGAGTTGAATTGGGATATATGATTTCCTCGGCTCCAGCCCGCTCGAACGAGGCGGTTACACAAGAACTCGACTGTGCGCGAAAAAAAAAAGAAAGGGAAAAAATCGCTTTTCTGTCAGATGCAGTTCCGCCCCGTCACACACGTCTGGGTCAGATATTCATGGGCCCATGCCAACCCAGGTTCTTGGCTTCCAAACACCCCCCCTCCCCCCTTCCCTTCTTTTCCTCTCTGTCTCTTCTCATACCTGCTCCACCGCAAAGGGGGAGGGGGGTACGGTTTGATTGCTGTCAAGCAAGGACACACCTTGCACCCTCACGCATCTCCCAGGCCCCGTCAGTGTACCGACAGACGACCAGAGGCATGAGTCTGATGCGGACCCCGGGCAAGGGAGGCCCCCCTCGTGGTCCGGCTGCCAGAAGTCCAGCAGCGGCGCGCAAGCCGCCAATGGCTCGGGCAGGCGAATTGCGTCGTTCGGGGGGGGGGGGGGGGGGTGGTTCTGAAGAAGGGCATGGCATGGGCTTCACGATGCCCTTGTGCTGGGCGTGTCTTGATCTGGGCTCCAAGCAGGGACAGGAGTACGGAGTACCTGGGGCCCTTTTTTTTTATTTATTTATTTATTTATTTCATGTTCATTTCTGGCTGCCACTTTGCACTCCTCACACTTTGTGCGGGAGTGTCTGTGCCGGGCATCTCAAGCTCAGACTTGTGGGAGAATCGGGCACCCTCTCGCAAGAAACGGTCCTCTTGTTACTTGGGGAATGCGTGCGTGTCGAGCCGACAGGCCCTTTTTCCCATCCTCATTATTATTATTATTTTTTTTTTATCAGAACCCCCCCCTGTACGTGGCTTCGTTCTTGCCGCTCTCGAGCAGAATACACCACATGGACCGAAAGTCTAATATAATGATTGTAAGTGCAGCCTCTCTGTCTCTCTCTCTCTCTCTCTCGCTCTCTCTGGTTTTTATTTTTATTTTGTTTTGTTTTATTTTTTTTTGTGCCCGGCTTTCAAACGTCACGACATGTTATCCTAATGAGGCTTGTTTCCCAGAGAATGAAGAAGAGCAGAAGAGAAAAGGAAGAAAAAGAAAAGAAACAGAAAACAAGAGTCGACTCGGAATCGTCCCCTCGCCAATTGCTCGTCTCGCTCGCTGGTCTTTCTTCCTCCGTCCTTGTAACCAAGGCCTCTTTTTTTTTTTTTTAATTACTTTTGGCCCTTTTGCTTTTTCTTCTTCTCCCCTTCCCCCCCGTGTAGTGTCTCACCACCCATCTTGTGACTCCTACAGTTGAGAGGCTTCCGGCATTGCTTTCAGATGCACGAATACAGCAGCTAGCTTGACTGCCCCTTGAACCCCCCCCCCCCCCCCCTTTCTCCTTGGTCGAACTCAACTAGCTGGCCACAGACGCGTTGCCTTGGTAGCGGACGAAGTCTTTTTCATCAACGGCGATACCGGCGGTTTTCGAGTATCACCCCTCCCCCCTTGTTGTTTCCTGGGGAGGAGAATGATGGGCCCACTGTCCTCTGACAGCGTACATGCCGTGAGCTACACGAACATTGGTGACGGAGGGCAAGATCCGTCAGGCCGAATGCAAGAGTTTGCTGCCGCGGCCAGAATCGACTATAAGCCCGCCATGGCCTTTGCGGGCCTGTCGTCGAAGCAGCCCGAGACTTGGTGTCTTTCCCCCGGATCCATCTCGGTCAAGACAGCCAAAGCCAAAGCCGCCTTTATGCCCTCATACTCCCCCCAGCCGAGAGCGCATGGCACCATGGCCCCGGGTCAGGCGGCGGCTGCAGGGCAGGAAGCCTGGCCGCTAACGCCCCTGGGCTCCGGTTCCGACGGACTCGATCTCAGCTACTGCCTCCAGGACGCCCCCGCTGCGCTGGACGACATCAAGGCCGGCTACTTTGCCCCAGCGTCTCCCGGCGGGTGGTGCGCCCCCGGACCCATGCTGTATCCAGCAAGACCCGCGACAGCCGAGATGGCCGTGACGGCGGCGGGGGCCAAGATGACGAGCTGCCACCCTCACACGGCGCCCGACGAGGCCCGGTCGTCGTCAGCCCCGGCCCCAGCCCCGGCCCCGGCCCCGGCCCCGGCTCCGGCTGCGGCTGCACCTCTCGCCGCCTTTGCGCCCATTTCCGCGGCGGATCTCATCCTGGACTGCTTGGACGAGTTTCACCTGCCCCTGGGGCCCTCGGGGGCGCCCTCGCCGGGCCAGCTGTGGCCGGCGGACCTGTTCGCAGGGCCGGAGGCGAGCGGCACGAGCCCCGTCGCCCGGTCGGTGGCGTCCCTGACGGACTCGCCTCCGGCGTCGGCGGGCGGCAGCACGCCGGGCGACGCGCCGTCCGCGGCGCAGCCACCCCCTCCCGACGCGCAGTCGGCCCCCTGCTCGGCGTCTCCGCCCTCGGACACGAACGAAGCCGAAGCCGCGTGCGGCGGGGAGAGATCCGACGAGCCGTACGCCAAGCTGATCTACAAGGCGTTTATGAGCCGTCCCGACCACTCCATGACGCTGCAGGAGATATACCAGTGGTTCCGAGAAAACACCAGCAAGGCAGTCACCGAGACTGGAGGCTGGCAGAACAGCATCCGCCACAACCTGAGCATGAACGCCGTATGTCTTTTCGCTGGGCCCCATCCCCTACCCCTGCCTCTGCTTTGCATTTCTTTTCTTTTTTTCTTTTTTTTTTTTTTTTTCCGTGCTTTCCCCTATATTCCCGGCCTTTTCTTCCCCCCCCTTCTCCCCCCTTTCCTTTTTCTGCTTTTGTTTCCAGAGAAGAAAAATTTTAAAAAAAAAATAAACACCAACGTCAGCCAAGGGTGCAAATCTAACATCTCCCCCCCCCCCCCCCCTTGGCCCCCTCGCCGGGCCCTCCCTTCCCCCCTCCCAGGCTTTCACAAAGCGGGACAAGGCCAGCTCGACTTCGCCCCGGTCCCTGTCCAGCGGCGACGACTCCAAGCGTGTCAACGAGTGGGTGCTGGAGGACTGGGCCATCCGCAACGGCGTGCAGAGCACCACGCGGTACCGGAAGACCAACTACGCCAGGCGCGGAGGCCCTGGTCGAGTCGCCGTCAGCCCGTGGACGGTTGAGCACTCGGCCAAAAGAGCACTATCGGGCCGCAAGGGCGGATGTGCGACCAGGAACTCGCGGCAGCGGAAACGCACGTACTGCCAAGTGATACCACTGGAGCACACCGAGCACAATGCCCAACATGAGCATCAGCAGCAGCAGCAGCAGCAGCAACATCAGCAGCAACATGAACATGAACATCAACAGCACCAGCACCAGCACCAGCAGCACCAGCACCAGCACCAGCAACACCACGACGTCCTCGACAGCTGCGGCGGCGGCAGGCAGTCGTGCTCGCCGTCCGCCGCAGAGCTCTACGAGTACGCCGCCCGCCACGAGGGAGCCATCCCCCCCGGCATCAGCACCCGCTTCGACGCGGCGCCCTGCTTCGCCTCGCCCCTGGGGGCGGCCGGCGACTACGGCCTCGAGGCGAGCTTGGGCGCGGGCATGCCGCGCCCCCCCCACGAGCGGGAGGAGCACCTCCTGGCCAGCGGCAGCCACCTGCACCAGCAGCACCAGCAGCGCCTCCTCGCCCAGCATCATCATCATCATCATCATGTGGTTGCTTGCGACGAGCCGCCCATTGGCGGGCCGTACGCGAGGCTGCCCTCTGCGCATGTCCCAGCAGGGGCGGCGGCGGGCTTCGCCGACCCCCAGCGGCCCGGTGCTTGCCGAGCGTTCCCAGACGCCAACGCCTGCGCGGCGTCCCCTCCTGCACCGACGTCGCCGCCTCGCCCGCCGTTTCATCATCATCATCAAGATCTGCTGGATCCGTACGTATGGTGGAGCCACCACAGCCAGTGCCTGTAACATGTCCCAGGCGTGTGTGTTGTTTTTCCTCTTTTTCTTTGCCTTTTTTTTTTTTTTTTTGCGTTTCTTTTTTTTTTTTATAACAACACTCCGCGTAGCCAAAAATCAACAATGGGGGGGGGGGGGGGGGGGGCGGGTGCAACGCGGAGGGGGGTGGGGGCAACGACGACGGCCAAGGGGAATAAAATTCCAACACCCACCCCCAATTCCTTCCCCCCCCCCCCCCGGTCGCTGGTCGCGTGTTGAGACGGATTTCGCCCCCTTTTCTCGGCCGATACGCTCTGATGCTGTTGCCTCGGGGCTGCAAGTTTTCATCGCCAAGCCTTTGTTGGCTCCTGCTTTCTTTTCGCGTCATCTTGTTTTTTTCTGTTTTTCTGCTCGTTTCTTTGGGACCCAAGGGGAAGGGCAGGTGGGCGGGCGGGGGGGCGTGGCGTGGCGTGGCGAAAGGGGGGGTTTTACATGTGTCATGGGCGGTTGAAACGGTTTTTTTTTTATTTTTTTTTTGTGTGTTCGCGGCACAAGGTCACTCACTGTTCCAAGGTTCAACGACGATGGCCTTTTTTTTTTTTTCCTATTCTTCTTTGTACTCTCAATTTTCAACTTTTTATGTTAGGGGAAAGACGCGCAAAAAAAAAAGAATAAACGGGGTGTGGGGTCAATGCCAGATTCGCTGCAACGACAAAATTCCCAGTCCAGCCATTTTGAAGGCGGGGAGTCCCGAGACTACGAAACAAGGGGATGTGATCTGATCCTTGTCTTTATTTCTGCCTCTACCTTTTTACCTCCTTTTTTTTTTTTTTTTTTTTTTTTTTTTTTTTTTTTTTTTTTAATACACCAAGATTTTCCCGCCTTCCTTTTCCTTTTGTCCTCCTTCACGCCCCCTTTCGTCTACGACCAAGCGCCCCGTCCTTTGCTGAGCGCCTTGCCCAGCAGAGGCCCGGTGCCCGGCGCCCGGTGCCTTGCCTTGCCTTTTTTTTTTTTTCTTTTTCTTTTCCTTTGCAGGCTGCAGAGGTGGATAACGCGCTCTTGTGCGTTGTGCGATGGATGGCATGCAGCATGATAGGCAAAAACCCAGTGATCTGGATGGCTCCCATCTGGGACCCGATCGGTTCTCTTGGGAAAAATGACAAGTCACATGGGGGAGGGGCATGGCCATGGATAGATGGATTAGGGGAAGCACCAAGACCAAGAGGAGAGAGAGAGAGAGAGAGAGAGAGAGAGCATCTCAACAAATCAGCGGTTGCGTGCGGGCCAGCCAGCGATGGATGCAATGTAACTCGGGAGTGGGACGAACGCCATCGAATCAGGAATCCAGACTAATCTGGGGAAGAAAAAAGAAAAAAAAAGAGGGAAAAATTGGGCGAGGGGGCGCCTGAACTGCCGTGTCGTGCTCGTCAGAAGCCGCGTCACTCGAGAGCGCTGCTGGAGTTGTTGGTTTCAAGCCGTTTTCTCCGGTCGCTTGTTCTGACGGTATTCGCCGCGCTATTCGGTCCCGTCTTTTTTTTTCTTGCTGTTTTCTCTGATTTTCTTCTTGTGGGGGACGTATATATATATATAAGAATGTCGCTGGCAACGGCAGATGGGCCATCTCGAGGCAGGCGTTCGCCGAGGGCTTTTGTGTGTCTTGGATTCATGGTTCTTTTCGGTCGTGACCCATGGGCGTCTTGTGCCGGCTTGCTCTAGCGATAGTTGGTTCCAAGTCAAAGACGCAATGTCGGTCGGTCGGTCGGTCGGCTGCAACAGCGCAACCCGTTCGTTCCTCGCCAGATGCTCGCTCGCTCGACTCGACTCGGCAGATTAATCATTAGACTGCCAAGGCTCGTTGGAGCCTGCCTGGAGGGGGAGCAGGGGGCGCAGGGGGCGCAGGGGGCGGCGGCAAGGATAAACAAGGCCGCGCGCGCGCAAAGCAAGCAAGGGCCGGGGGCCCGAGGTGGTGTGGTGGCTGCAAGTCCTGCAAACACACGCCCTCGTCATGGCAATTGGTCAGAGTGTCGCGTGCGACCTGGTCGTTGATTGCCTCTTTGGGTTGGCAGGAGATGCCAATTTTGGCAGCGGCTGCATTAGACGCCCTGGGATGGGGCCGTCTCATTGTTGGCCAGGATCAATGAATGACCGGTGTGGAGGGATTGAACATGCGCCCAGGGATTTTTTTGATTTTTTTTTTTTTTTTTTGCATTTCGCTTCTTGACTCTTGGTCTTGGCTCTTGGTCTTGGCTCTTGGTTCCTGGCTCTCGGCTTCCTTGGCTTCCTGGCTTCCTATGTAGCTTCCGGGGAGCTGGGACCACGCGAGATTGTTGTTTCGGCCGAGTAGACTCCCCCGAGTCCGACCGATTGTAGTCAGGATTGACTAATGGCCCGGAGGAGCCTGGCCCTTTCTTTCCTAGGGACGAGCAACGCGCAACGCGCAACACGCAACACGCAACACGCAACGAGCATGCGAGCATGGGGCCTCGAGATTATAGCCATGTTTCAAGGCCAGGCGTGCAGAGGACGCATTGGCTGGACTTGCGGACTTGCGGACTCGCGGACTCGCAGACTTGCAGACTTGCAGACTTGCAGACTTTGCAGCATGCATCTTTTCCACTGTTGGGCCAATCCAGGCAGTCGAGGCAGTCGGGACAAATGGCCCATCGTCCTTCATCGTCTTGTCCGTCCTTGTGCCAATGCACCTTGGTTCCAGCAGGGCTAGCAAAAGCTGCAGTCACGGGCCTTGCCGGCATCCCGCCCGCAGGAGACGCATGTTGATGGATGCCCCGGAGGAGAACGCAAGCGGCCCGTGGCCCAAAAGGTCGGGACTAAGCACACTGGCCCGCTGCGTCCCCTTGACTTCCCTGGAGACGGGATTGGTGAACCGGGGGCCAAGGGGGGGGGGGGGGGGGGGGGGGTGGCATGGGGATGAGGGCGCCTTGGCTTCAGGATGGCTTGCCAGGGCGTTGCCGAGGCTCGCTGGGGTCTTGCTGATCCTTGCAATTGTTGCTGCTGCTGCTGCTGTTGGGTCGGAGAATTGTCAGCGGCGGGCTGTGCGAATCCCAAAGTCATGGCGTCTTGAGACATGCTTTGTGGAGAGTCCCGAGTCCTGAGCTCCTTGTCCTGAGCTCCTTGTCCTGAGCTCCTTGGTCCTTTACTAGTGTCAAACGGTCAACCTTTCGCATCTTGCATATGCAAATGAACCCTCGGGGAACGACGACATCGTGTATACGTGTCTGGGTGTGGACGGCAACCCATCTTTGTCTCCCTTGTCAACAAGTCTCTTCCCCTTACCCTTCCCCTCCCCTTGCCTCTTTTTTCCCGTTTTTTTTTTCTTTTCGTTTTCTTTTTTCGTTTTCTTTGTTTTTTTCCTCCTTTTTTTTTCCCCCCCCCCTCCCTTTATCATGCAACCTTTGGGGCTGTGACAGCTTGTCGTCGTCGTCTCCAATCATCATCTTGACGCATCGCCGTCTCGCCGGCTTACCCTTCCAGTCCCTTTCGTTCGTTCTTGAGCTGGCCTGGCCGATTGAGAAGCCCCCAAAGTTGCATTCATCTCGGGAGATTCTGCAGCAACGTCTCTCGACCTCCATGTCTCAGATGAGCACGAGGTGCGACATTCCCGAATCGTTGTTCGGCCCAGAATGGAACAGGAAGAGGGATAAAAACGGGACAAATGGATAAACGGGCCTTGTGCTGCACACGTGCGCGCGTCTTGTCCGTCTCTCCATCTCTATCCGTGGTCCGTACCAAGCACACCTTATTCCCTCCCTCCTTGTCCGCCCTGCTGTCCAACTTCCCGGTTTTGGGCCTGGGAGCACGCACATGGGCCAGCAGCCTGTCGAGTAAGTGTGTTGGTCAGAACGACTGGGCCTGAACTGACTGACTCGATGGCCACGGTGGTCGGATGGGCAGCTAGAGTCAGGCAGAGGCAGAGAATCCCGCAGAGACAGCGTGCGTTGTGCGACAAGGCACATCCTTTCTTCACCAAGACCAAGGGCATGCTGGCATGGCATGCCTCGCGCAGGACTCCTTTTCCTCCCTGCTCCATCACCCAGCATTCATCCATTCGTCCATTCATCCGCCTGGTGGCCTGACGCCTCCGGGATGGAACCAGCCGCGCAAGTTTCGCATGGCATGCAAAGAGTAAGAATAAAATAATAATAATAATAATGATAATAATAATAATAAAGTAAAAAAAAAAAAAAAGTGTTCCGCTCAAGAAATGTGCGCGGGCGCAGCGTTGCATATGCGAGAGAGAGCAGGGAGGGGGAGGAGCACAACGCTCCTGCGGCGCAGTACATCGAAGGAGGTGTTCGAATATTGCAAAGCCCCGAGCCAGTCATTCGCATACATGTAATGTAGCACCACGACCTTCAGAGTCACACTTGGCTGCATTCGTTGTCTGAGACAGAGCGGCAAAAGGCGCATGCATGGCTAATGCCCATAATGCCCACCCGGCATCCTCCTGCGGCTGTCAGTCAATCGCCGATGCGCTTGTTCCTTCATACACTCGGCCTCAGCATTGTCTTTCAACGCAGGTGGGAACAAGGGGGACCCACCAGCAAGGAAGCAACAAGAGCAGAAAAATAAAGCTCATCCTCTTGATGGGCAGAGCCAGAGCCTGAGCCTGAGCCTGAGCCTGAGCCTGAGCCTGAGCCTGAGCCTGAGCCTGAGCCTGAGCCTGGCCAAAGGGGGAACGGCGGTCGCCAAGGCCGTATGCCAGGGCCCAGGAGGCATGTAACGTGAACAAAAGCAATCGCGACTACGTAAACCGCTGAATCGTGCAGCACAACCACGATCGCAACCTCGTCTTGGATTTGGAAACTGAAGGCAATCCGCGTTTTCCTGGCTGCCTAACTGAGGTGGCACAATCAAGTCTCGAGTCTCCAGACTCTACTCCGTAGTGCCTTTCGTTCTCTTGTCTTGTTTCATTGTCCGTGACGACGCCTGGCTGAAACAGCGCATTTGCTATGTACCCAGCCCACACGGGAGCAGATGAAAGATAAAGAAACGACCTCAAGTCCTTGTCGAGCAATTGGCCGGGCCCCGCTGGCGTCCCAACAACGTCTGCCGTGCCGTGCTGCGCCGTGCTGTGCTGTGCTGTGCTGTGCTGCACAAGTCTGTTACGTCCCTTGGCCGCGTTTTCCATCCACTTTGCATTCTCGATATATCATCTGGAGGCGACAGTTTCCAGCGCTGACCATCATTGCCGACACGGAGATTGACCTGGACATTGGCCAGCAGTCATGCGAAACGACACATCAGCCATGGCTGTCCACTGTCTTCTGTTTCTTCGGCCCAGTTACAGGTCATGTCCTGAGTCGAGACATTATGTCGGACTCGGGAAAATCGCCCTTTAGTCATCGAGAGATTGCCATGCTGCCTTCTTTAGAAACCTCAACTTTCTTGTTTCAGCCCCCCCCCTCTCCCTGTGGCTCGGACATGCCGATTCGGGGCCGTTTGCCGAGGCCCAAGATTCGCACCGCGCGCGCGCTTCTTCCTTTCGCCCTGTTGCCTCTTCAGCCGTAGATGCCGGGCATCATAAGGTCATTGCCGTCTTACACCTACCGCTTGCAGCAGCAGCAGCAATCTTAGGTACCTTGCCGCGTACAGGCCCTGTTGCCTCTTCAGCCGTAGATGCCGGGCATCATAAGGTCATTGCCGTCTTACACCTACCGCTTGCAGCAGCAGCAGCAATCTTAGGTACCTTGCCGCGTACAGGCTGGCACGTTCCGGTTCGAGAAGTCGGCGCCATGGTGAGAAAGGGTAGGACACGGATGAGGCGAGAATGGGGCGACGACTGAAGGTGCTCAATCCAATAAATATGTCTTCTGCCCAGATCTACAATCCTTGGTCCGGTTGCACCTGCAATGGCACACACGCAATCATTGGTCGGCTGACTGTCCACAATGCGCAGCTGAGAACCGTTCTGGACGCATGCTATGCACAGGGCCATGGTCTATAAACAAGGCGCTACCTCTGACCAAGACATATGACAGGTTCTCTGCTCACGTCGCCTTGCCCGGCATGTCCGTCCAGCCCTGGGCATATTTCTGCAAATGTCTCGCCCTATAAATCGTCATCGAGATGACGGAATGTTATAGATCAAAACAGGCAAGCCGGGAGTGTCGCACGTAGGATTGTCAGGTTTCACCTGCAGATTCAGCGGGGTATCATATATTCTGGTGCCAAGTTACTCTCCGTATGCCGGCACAGAATACCAAAAGAGGCCGTCTCCAGCCGCTGTTCCGAGTTAAGGTACCATGGTGATAAAGGCCTTCCCTGGTCTACACGAGCGGCGGCTAAATTCTCCCTGCCGCCAGAAGAAGCCAAGCCTTGTCGCGACGTCACGGGTACCTTGCCTTTACCAACGAGGTGCCACACCCATCAATCATCCTTGCGAAGGTCTGAGAAGCTGCTCCGGGAAGCGCGTCGGCTGCGTGATGAATCAGACCAGCATTCACAACTCTCTATAATCTGATTAGGAGCATATTCAAGGTCAAGGGCGAACAGGGGGCCGAACCGCAATTTTCAGCATCCTCTTCATGTTGCCGTAATTTGCTCCGCTGTGACGTCTGCCGCAAGCCTTGTCCCCAGTTCTGGGGCGCAGTCATCCGAGAATACATCCCACTGACTAGACTCTGCGGTTTGCCACGGACGGGAAGAAGCACGAAACCTAGAATCCAAGGCTGGTACCAATCAAGTTCGGGCTTCTAATGCTGGCAACCTGCCTCACCGCTGTCGCGAGGATGACTCGTGAACCGTAAAAATCGATTAACAAGGCTGAAACCTGACGAGGGCCTCAAGCCTCTTCAGCCCCCTAGCTGTACAGACGCTACTTTCGTATAATGAGTCTCGACAGTCTATGCAAGCGCCCCGAGGTATGTATCCAGGATGCGACCAGAATATTCGCCCATCGCCATGGATATCCTTGAACTATCACCATTTCTGGGAAAGAAGTATGCCAAAAGCAAAATTCTTCCGCTTCCTACTTCAATTTTGCAGTTGGGGCTCGATGAAAATCAAAACCGCCTCTTCTTTTTTGCAGGTCCAGCAGCTGCTTTCCTTTCCAGTTCTCGCTTAAGTTCCTCCCGTTTCCGATTTGCTCGTTCTTCTGAGGTCTCCCTTAATCTCTGCTCCACGGATGACTTGTCGCTGTTCGTTATTACTCGCCCTCGGTCGTCACGGTCTAGATTGATAGACTTGGACACTCTGCCACCAATCGTGCCCAACTTCTTGTGACTCGTGGCATCAGCGTTTGATGGCTTTGCCACGGGCTCATCCTTGCCAAGCGGCTGCGAATTTACGGCTCTTCCTCCGATTCTGCCAAGGCCTCCTTTTTTTGACCCTGAAGCCACGGGAGGGCTCTTTGGTGACGGTACGGAGGAAGATTCCGGTAATTCTGCAGTTGCATCGTCATTATCATCTGATGCTTCTGAGGCTGTTTCGATATCATCCACTGGCCGCTCTGCTGTATTACTTCTCAAGGGGAGTGACGGAGACAGAGGTGACACCAGTTTTTGCTTCCCCCCAATGACATCAAACTGTGAACTGCGAGTTGTAGTTTCAGACTGGCGCTGCCGGTCGGACAAGGCAGGTTCTGCGTTCTTACTAGGCATGACACAGTCCTCTTCGTCGTCTGTGGGGGTGTCGACCGTAGCTACATCAGTCTTTTTCGGGGCGCCGTGAGTGGTAGATTTGAGACGCGGTGGTGTGGATTGAACTTGAAACTCGTCATCGCCTTCGAGGCCCGCAGCATCTTTCTCGGTTGGGTAGAGCGTTTCCTTCGAGACTGGCAACTCCGACTGTTTCTGTTGGGTCCTTAGGCTTGTTGACCGAAAATCCTTCCACCATCTATCCAACTCTGGGGACTTGTCCACTTCCAACCCGGGATATGACGTGTTGGATGCATCCGTGAACGCGCTCTTTATTAGATCACTGACATTTCTTGGGCCCATTTCTTCGGTTTCGAGCTCGTCCTGCCAGACGGATTGGTTAAACGGAGCTAGTCCCCTGATCCGCTCCTCAGCCGTGGCACGTGTGACCTTCTTCCGACCAGAGAGGCCTGTAAATACATGCTCCAGTCCAGTACCCATCGCTTCGATTTTGTCCATCAGCTTGGTCAAAACTGCATCCTTTTGTTTTATAACGTGAATGAGTGACCCGACTTGCTGCATTTTATTCGAATATGCTTGAATTAACGGCAAAACCAAAGCTGTGCCAATGGTAGATGGTGGTTGTTTTGACAAGTGCATCGGCCATCTGAAAGGCTCAAACCCAGGAAGTCGGCAGGTAACTTTAATAGTCAAGCCGTCCTCTCCGGCATCCGTCGGATTTGCTGGAGATATGGTCAGGTCCGTGGTGTGGTGTCCCTTGTAGTCGGGATCCAATGCCGATCTCAAACATGACAGAAAAGTTGCCATATTCTCTGCGGTATCACTTGGATCGATGCTGATGTTCTCGCTCCAGCCTCTCATGCAGATGCCCTTACGCTCGAGGCTCTCTTCCCAAATGTTTGCCATGTCACTAAGGCGAACAACGTAGGAAGAGGAGCCCAAGTCCATGGAAACCAAAAGTATGGGGATATCGGAGCATGCGCTCGCTGGCAGAGGATGCCAAACCCCAGCCCTAGTACCGGCCATGACAATAAACAAGGTTATGGTAAGCTGCTTTGTTCAGGCAATGAGGGCGAAACCGGCCGTTCCATCCATGGAATTTGTGGAGCATCAAAAAATCCTGCAACGGCGCTGTGTTTTATAACAATGTGTCACTGGAACGGTCCGTAGGGCCGAGTCTCGGCGATTACACACTGAGGGTCCTCGTCCGATAGACTGTAAGAAGACTTGTTTAGTCTATATTACACAAGAGAGCCGTTGTAAGGGTGTGCTCGGTGAAATCCAGAAGAGTTTCAGCACAGCCATAGACTAGGGTTTCACCGACAACGCGGTAAGAATAGTTTAGTCTCCGTCCTGCTTAGCTCGGGGTTAATGGAGGGGAATCTGTACCGTTGCGGCGATCTGTCTCTCGGCCTCTTGGCGCCTGGTGTGGCTCCTAAGGATGAGCCAAAAGGTGGTGGTGCAACAGAGTATTCGTGAGCGGGAAATATCACGACAAGAAAAGGCTAAACGAAGATTTCAATAAATGCCGATAAAACGTGGAACACGCCGCGGGCAGCAAGGTTTGGACGGAGCCGCACTTTGTTGATCTCAAAGAGCATGTGCAAGCTTGCCTCTTTTTTTTTTTTTTTTTTTTTTTTTTTTTCTGGCGCCACGAGATGGGGCAGCTGGCCTCCAACTGCCAAACCAAATTTGCGACAGGCAAAACCCCCTGTCAACCGTCGGTGGCGAATCGGCAACCACGAAATTGCAATAAAACAGATAGACAGCGCCAAGAAAAAAAAGAAAGACGGAAAAAAAAAGGCGAAATATACTCTATTGCGAAGCCAGCTAGATCTGTATACTATATTAGGTACCTGCTTTCAAGTATCAGATATCGCCGTGAAATGCACCTAGAGTTTGCCGTTGAAGTTGCAACCTAAGGCACCCACCCACGTCTGCTCGAGACCCACTTTCTCTGAGCCAGGCACTTCCAAAGACGTCACTGCCACTTGCAAGGGCCGACCGACCATGCTCATCTCGCTGGAAAGCAGACGGAGAAAAAGATTGATGGCGGCCCGAAATCCGATCTCGGTAGCTGTCACTTGGCGATCCACATCGAACTAGTCCACACGCCATGCCATCATCGACGGGACGGAAAAGCTCACTTGCACTGCTCGCGGGGAAGCTGGACTTGATGCGTGGTCAATGTCAATATGGCGTTTTTGCAAACTCTCCATCCATGGTCATGAACCTCGCTTTTACACCTTCGTGAGCACTGCATGTTTTTCAATAAATGTCTTGCATTAGATCAGCGTCATCTATACTGCGCCTCCCAATCCGTCAAAATCGCAAGGTTCTGCTTATTTCGCCTTCCAACATCTACATCTGCAAGCAGGGCCTATCAGTGGCTAGTCGTACATTTTCTGCCTCGATGCCTTCAAAAACTCTCAAACGCAAATCAAAGAGCCTACCGAGCCAAAATGGCCACAGTGTAAAAAGAGCCAGGACCACTAATGGACTACGCGAACCACATCCACTGGCAGCTGAAGCTGAAAAACATGGCATTGTTCTTCGCAAATATTACCCAGCTGAAATGAGCAATGACAGGGCTCGCGCGTACAATAACAGCGAGATCCCACGACCGATCGAGGAACTGGTTTCGGCTTTGGAGGACACTGCAGAAGATCGCATGAATATCCCAGTCAAGGATGCGGTAATTCACTGGTTTAAGATGGACCTTCGCTGCCACGACAACAGATCTCTGGCTTTGGCGAGCCAGAAGGCAAAAGAAGCGGGAGTGCCGCTCATCTGCATCTACATTGTCAGCCCGCAGGATTTTGAGGCCCATGTGACGGCCCCGATACGCGTCGACTTCATGCTGAGAACTCTCGAGGTTCTCAAACAAGATCTGGCCACACTCGACATCCCTCTTTACGTTGAAACTGTAGAAAAGAGAAAGAAAATCCCGGACCGAGTTTTGGAGCTCATGGAGCAATGGGGAAGCCGCCACTTGTTCGCCAACATGGAATATGAAGTGGACGAACTGCGAAGAGAGGCAACCATGGTACGAGACTTTTCTGAGAACGGCAAATCTTTTGAAGTTGTTCATGATACCTGCGTTGTGCCTCCTGGACGATTGCGAAGCGGATCTGGAAATCAATATGCCGTCTATACACCTTGGTACCGTGCATGGGTCGCCCACGTTCATGACAATTTGGATCTCCTTGAGCTGTACGACCCTCCCTGTAAAAATCCAAGCTCGTCCAGAAAGAAATTCAAGGCTCTTTTCGACTGCTCCATACCAGATGCCCCGGCGAACAAAGAGCTGTCTGCGGCCGAGAAGAAAAGGTATCATTCTCTCTGGCCATGCGGGGAGCATGCTGCCATGCAACGGCTACACAAGTTTTGCGAAGAAAGAATAGGTAGCTACAGCAACAAGCGGAATATACCGTCTGATGATGGCACCTCTTGCCTCTCGGTGCATCTCGCAAGCGGAACACTCAGCAGCCGTACTTGTGTGCGTACGGCCAGGGATCGAAACAAGACGAAAAGACTAGATGGCGGCCATGAAGGAATCCGCGTGTGGGTAAGCGAGGTCGCTTGGCGCGACTTTTACAAGCATGTCCTTGTCAACTGGCCATATGTTTGGTATGTCCAAACCCCAAAAAGATTTGTGACTTTGATTGGCCTCGTACTGACGCAAACAACCAGCATGAACAAGCCTTTCAAACCGGAGTATTCCAACATTAGCTGGTCCTACAATGTAGACCACTTCAAGGCTTGGTGCGATGGCCAAACAGGATTTCCAATTGTAGATGCCGCAATGCGCCAAATGAGGCAGCTGGGATACATGCATAACCGTTGTCGCATGATTGTCGCTTGCTTCTTGGCAAAGGATCTCCTCATCGATTGGCGCATGGGAGAACGCTACTTTATGGAGACTCTGATTGATGGCGACTTTGCCAGCAATAACGGAGGTTGGGGCTTCAGTGCCAGTGTAGGAGTCGATCCGCAACCGTACTTTCGCATATTCAATCCGTTGCTACAAAGTGAGAAGTTCGACCCAGACGGAGCTTACATTCGCAAGTGGGTTCCTGAGCTGAGCGACCTGAGCAATAAGGAAATTCACGATCCATACGGTCGTGGTGCAGGCAGCAAAGCAAAGAAAAACGGGTATCCGAAGCAGATTGTCGATCACAAGGATTGTAGAGATCGCGCTCTCAGCGCATACAAAGAGGGGATTGCAAATGGGATGTAATGAGGATGTCGTGAGGAAGCAGGCTCGACGGAACAGATGCACGAGCTTACATTAGGGTGTGAGTGAATTGGATCATCCAACAAGTTTAATCGGAACAAGCCATGAAGCGAGGGCATAATGGGTTCTAGTTTTGAAAAATGTCTGGCCCGTATCTGTACCATGGCGCGGAACTCTGTCACCACGGCTTTTTGAAGGCCTGATTTCAATCTGCGGCACGGAGGCTACTGAAATAGCCCCTGAATCCTTGGTCAAAGAGACTGGCGACGAGGCGCAAACCGAGGAGACTTTACCAGCCGGTGTTGGGTAGTATACAAACACATGAAATGAAGATAGCCGACACCCGAGCAAACGATATCTGCATCGTAATGTCATAAAATCTTGGTCATCGACTTGGTCAAGGTTTTCAGCTTGCCTGGAAATCGAGCCCAAACGCCTTAATTGGATGTACTAGATGCAGCCAACTCTAATTTCCACACACAAACGTCCATCAAGCCCGAACCGGTTTCTTTGGGAAAATGCCACGCAGAGTCGTCATGTTGCCGTAAATTCGCTTCTCTCTTCCCACTGTCCCCCATTCATCGCCGTTCGACCGGAAACTCTTGTGGTGATTTTTTGTTTTCCTTTTTTTTAATACTTTGAAATCGGCGAAAACTTATCGCTGGGCGCTCCAGACGTTCTTGAGGAGACCGTCACGCTGGGCGAGGCGATTGATGGCGTCGTCGGATTCGCCCATGGCACGGACGAAACCGCACAACGCGTAGACGTGGTTCTCACCGGTGACTGCGCGGCCGTTTTCGTCGACCTTGGCGATCGAAATCTGGACGGAGCCGTGGTCCTTGGCCTTGATGATGCGGTTGGTAGCAGAGCACTTTCGGGGGACGTAGCTGCAAGTGAAAAAAAAAAAAAAAAAAAAAGGTTAGCATGCACCATGTCATTTTTTTTCTCAAATGCTGGAAACTGGAAGTCATACAGGTCCACAATCTCGCCACGGTCGTTCTCCATTGTGTCGGCGTGAGATGACGAAGTGTCCTAGGGAGTTGGATTGAAGGGTTGTCGGGGGTCGTCAAAAATTCACTTGGAACCAAGCATATCCGTTCGAAATTTTGACGTGGCCGACCAATTTCGTGGGGCGGAGAGGGCTTACTGTGCGTCATGTGACCGATCACCTGATTGCGCGACCCTTTCGTGGCGTCCCTCCCTTGTTTACGTGGATCATGGGTCGGTCGCAACGTGAAGTCGGGCCAGATCTGTGTTTGTCATCTCTTTCAACCCGGTGCGTTTCGTTTCCCTGCTCTGCAGCCCGTACTTTACCGTGGATCCAGCGGCGGCATTTCCAGGCCACACCATTCTGCTGCTCGCGAACGTCCTGAGATGCGCTCTGCGCACTCAGAACCATGTCTCTGGGGCTATGGCATCTCCAGACGTCTTCTTATCATCCCCCCTGCGGGGTTCGACGCGACGGCACCTGAGTGCGGACTCTGTTCCATCCTCGTCTCCAGATTTGCCCTCGGTCCAAGACATTCTGTCGCAACGGCTAAGGCGACCAGCAATCAAGAACCCAAGTAAACCTGTTTCCAAGCCCGGCGATGCTGTTTCAACCTATTTCACCACTCGTAATCTTTGGACGTCCGCGCAAGCTTCTCGAATCAACCAGGTGCACTCGTCGAAAACTTCAGCGACCGCGATTGCGCTGGATGGCGTAGACGCCGCACGCCCCCGCGAAAATGTTTCACAAGAAAAAAAGCCGCCAAGAAAACCGAAGCAGGTCGGGGATAAGGCCCAGACGGGCGCGCCAAAGGCTGCTGCCGTCGATGACGTGGAGGAGCCGGCATCGCAGCCATGGAAGAAATTTATGCCGCAGATCCCAGAAAAGAAGAGATCTCAGGCTGTTGATTCGACAAGACCGATCCCGTCAACAACAGAGCTTGATGCACCCACGGCTACCGCGGCGGGCGAAGAAGGGTGCTTTTCGGCGCAAGACTTGCGTCTTCCCGAATTACGAGCCACAGCCACGACGGAGGCTTCGGAGCCGCTCTTGCTTGAGCCAGCCATGACACGACGAACCGACTGGACGCCTCCGCCGGCACGGGGGTCGACGATTGTGATATCTGACGGACCTTCGTCAGATGTAGCCACCTTTGAGCAGGACGGCCAGGATCATGCCCGGCCGTTTGGAACCCTTGTTGCTTCATACAGGTGTACCGAGTCGCCTTTTGAAGAAGCCGCACCATACCAGAGTGATGGTTCGGATACAAAAAGGAGAAAATTGACGGGTTCTGCAACGGAAAAAATAGGCAGGCCGACCCCAGGTGCCGCAGCGAAGCAGGTTGCCAAGAAGAAGGCGCCTCGAAAGAAGCCAAGGACAATCACTGCCATCGCCACAGCTGCGTACAAGACTGCGTCTCAAGCAGAGCCAGCGGATACGCCACCGCAGACAATAACCCCGCAGCCTTTAATTGGTAAGAATAGTAGGGCAAAGCAAAAGAAAAAGTCGTCCAAACCTAAGGCGAAAGCGGAGGTACCTGAGCCATTGTTGTTTTCTCCGAAAACCGCCCTGGAAGAAGTCGCGAAGCAGGATTTTGTCTTTGGCACGTCCAGTCAGCTGGCGAGGGAGCAATCGCCTACGTTTCTACGCAGCCTGCAAAAGGCAACACAAGAATTCAATGCGCTTGAAGAGGTCCCCTTCAGATCTCCTCTGAATAGCGACGCCATCGAACCTCCGGAACGCGGGCTCAAACTGTGGGGTGCAGCAGCGCGAGATGCTGATGGGGATTTGTTTGATATCCAAGTCATTGACCTTATGGAAGAGGACTCGGCCGTGCCACAAACAGCCCGAGATGCTGATCCATACGGGTATTTCAGGGCTGAGGACCGGTCAAGCTCATGCCTCCATGACCGCGGCGCTCGAGCGGCTGGCAGCGCTGTCACGGAAGGCAAGGGATACCAGTCGGATACTTTGCCAGGGTATATCGACGACCGCTCCAATGCCGCCGATCCTTCAAACCGTTCCGAATTACCGAAGATGCGGCCAATAAACAGGTCAAGTTCGACGACGGTCGAGACGATATCTTCAACTACCGCCACGGCAAGGACTTCACAAAGGCCACAATCTCCAGGAAGACAACCTTTGCCAGGAAGCAACGCAGGCAACCCCCCACCACCGGCGTGGGAAAGTTATACAGATGCTCAACTTTGCAAAACGCTGTCACGATACGGATTCAAGCCAATCAAACGACGGCCTGCAATGATCGCCCTCTTGCAACAAATCTTGATACAAACGAACCAGGTGGCTCCGCAACAAGTTCGGTCCAAGTCTACCGTCGGCAGCCGTTCGTCGGAAGCAGCTGCAACAAAGGTCATCACCCCGAAGAAAGCTCGGGGTCGGCCACGGCGGGATGTCAACGAAGAAGCGCCGGCGCAGGACCCGCCGCCGTCAGCCCAAGCTCCGGAAACGCCGAAGCGACCGCGAGGGAGACCGAGAAAGGGCTCACAGACTACAAGTCCGACCAAGGCAAAGAACTCGGAGCAAGAATCCAAGTCAAAACACGCTGGACAAGTGGCGGCGCCAAGGAAGTCCAAGACCAAAAAGGTAACTGAGATTGACGATTCCGAATCCGAGCTGGGGAGTATGCCGAGCTCCTCTCCGGGGTCGTCGCCTGGGTCAAGTGTTTCCGGGGCGCGCCAGATCGACCTGGCAATGTCTGTTGACGAGGACACCGAGCTGTCTCTGGCCATGACGCCGACGGACGCTCAGAGCAATCTGTTCAGTCACATCTCGGAAGCTGTCACGACGGCGCCTCGTGCAACCGATCCAGCTCGACCCTCGTGGCATGAAAAAATTCTCTTGTACGACCCAATTGTACTGGAAGATCTCGCTGCTTGGCTCAACAGCGGGCCGCTCAGCCGCGTTGGGTATGACGGAGAGGTAAATCCTGTCGAGGTGAAGAAGTGGTGCGAGTCCAAAAGCATTTGCTGTTTATGGAAGGTGAACCTGAGGGGCAAAGAGCGGAAACGATATTAGTTACCTAACCTAATGGCATAGCTTAGGTACCTACCTAGGTAGGTCCTGGCGGTTGGTGAATCCACGAGGAGCGTGGCGTGGTGTGGCAAGATGTGGTTACGTTGTTTTGATGGCGGGGGGTTCATCCGCCATGGATGTATTTTTACTGCTTGATTTCTGGGCTATACATGGGCTTGTGAATGATTATCAGCATTGTTTGAAGGCCGCTCTGTGGTACATAGTAAGTGTGAACGTGTATGAGAGTGTCGAGCATATTGCCCTTTGGCGCGACTTTGTTGGCCATGGCAGGCCCAGACAGGGAATGAATACCTCACCTCCTAGGTAAGTTCGGGGCAATGATGGGGCGTTCGGGGGGGTGGCGGGTGGAGCAGGCGGGGAGAAAATGGTACAAGCGGACCTCGGCTATTTGTGCCGCCGTCTGCAGGCTTGGAAGTGGGAAGTCGGGGTGCATCAGATACATACATACAAAGCCCGCCGTCCTGGAGATGCCCCCCCAAGACCGTCAAGCTCACCGCTACGGATGGTTTCGACACCGCAAGCTTCATGGAGGCGCTTAGCCAGCATCACTGCCTCCTTTCCTCGAACCCGCCCCGGCAGCCCAGCCACAGCCGGAACATCACCATCACCGCCTCAACACCGCAGCTCGCAACGCTCGCAACGCTCGCAACGCCCCCAACACGCAACATTCCCCCTCGTCCTCGCCGCCATGCCGCAGCGGCGCGACGCCAGCTCCAGGCGGGAGGTGCGGGAGGTGCAGGAGCCGCGCCCCAGCTCGTCCGTTCTTCTGCTGTCGCCCACAAACGAGATCCTGCTCCTGCACCGGGTGCAAACGTCTCGGTCCTTTGCGTCCGCACACGTGTTCCCGGGCGGCAACCTGGACGCCTTTCACGACGGGGAGATTCCTGGGGCCGGCAGCCCGGCGAGGCACCGCGACGGACCGGCATACCGGATGGGCGCCATCCGCGAGACCTTTGAGGAGACGGGGATTCTGCTGGCCACGCGGAACGGCGCGCTGGTCGACTTGTCCGTCGAGCAGAGGACCGAAGCGAGGAAGCAGGTCCACGGCAACGAGGTCAGGTTCGGGGACTTTTTGCAGTCCATTGGCGCTGTAGCCGACACAGGTATGGCAAAAAAAAAATGACACGTTTTGCTGGTGTCTTTTGTCTCGCGAGACGGGGCCTCCCTCCAGCGAAGCATTCGTTTGTCGATTGAGACTGGACTAACCCAGGCGCGGGGTGACGGCGCGGGGTGGGGGGGGGAAACAGCTGGCCTCACGCCGTTCACGCGCTGGATCACGCCGGCCAGCATGGCCAAACGCTTCACCACGCAGATGTACCTGTACCAGCTGCCCGTGTCGCCCTCGCGGGAGGGTCCTCCCTCGGAGATGCTCGTCCCCACGGCGGACGGCGGCGTCGAGCACACGGCCGCGCAGTTCGCCCCGGTGCAGGCGTTTCTGCAGAGGGCGGCCGAGGGCGGCATCGTCCTGTTCCCCCCGCAGGCGTACCTGATGGCGCTGCTGGGCAGGTTCCTGGCGGGGCCGCCGGCGGCGGCGGCGGACCCGGAGGCGGCGGACCCGGAGGCGGCGGCGCTGCACTACGCGGGGCAGCGGAGCAGGCTGGCGGCGTTCTTGGGGCAGGTGGTCACGGCGGACACGGAGCGGGGCAGGAGGCATCGCACAGCCGGGATCGCGTGGGCAGACAAGGCCATCTGTCCGTACCACGTGCTGCTGCGGGAGGAGGACGGCCGGGTGGTGCTGGGGCTGGACAAGCCGGGGCCGGAGCTGGAGGGCACGGACAGGGGGGGCGACTGGGAGAGGGTTGCGCTGGTCAAGTTTGGCGCGGGGGGGCCGTCGGATGTCGAGATTCGCATGAGGGAGGACGTTGTGGGGGCGGCGGCGGCGGCGGCGGCGGCGGCGGGGGCGCCAGCGAAGACGGGATCGAGGGTGTGATTGCGCATGGTTTGATGTTTGATGGTTGTTGATGGTTGATGGGTTTTTCTCGAGACTTGTTTAGTAGCGGCTAGCTAGCTGCTCAAGGGGGGGGGGGATGGAATCATGGAGGAGCAAGCGTTGGCATGAGCTGAATGCCCCTCGACACACTCACCCTGTGCTTCCTGGCCCGCGTGGCGCCAGCGGCCACAAGCTGCCAGCCAGCTGCCAGCCAGCTGCACAGGCCAGCCAATAGCTAGCCTCTGGCACGCCGTATCGTTGCCCCGTATTGGGTGGCGGCGTATGGCGGCGTCGCGGCGTCGCGGCGAGAGCGTTTGAGCAAGTTTGCGTGGGTGCGTCTGGTGTTTCCAGCTGCGGCAGGCAGCTGGCAGGCAGTGTTTCCCTTGCAACTCAAATGTTGGCTTCGCCAAAACTCGTCTGGTTCTGGTCGACAGACGAGTCGTCTCGAGATGCACATGCACGCCGACTTTTGCTGCCTTTCGCCTTTCGCATTTCGCATTTCGCATTCTGCATTCTTGCATTCTGCATTTTGCACTCCGTTGACGGCTGCGCACGACCCCGGCCGGGCCCGCCGGCAAAAAGCCCCGTCGAACCAGCCCTCCTCTGCTCGAGGCAGGCGAATGGACCAACAAACTTTCGGGCGGCCCTCACGCCCGGCCGGCGGTTAGGCCAACAGATCCCACAACCACATCGAGCAATGCAAAGGATCAACTCTGATCAGTAGCCGCTCACCAATATTCATTTCACAGCCCAAGCCCTGCGGGAAGCGGCGCAATGATCCGGCCTTTGCACCCGCCCCCCGCCGCTGCCCACCATCTCAAGCTTATATCGAATGTAATATAAATCCCGCCGGTTCCCAGTTGTGCACGCCCGTTCCCCCCAACCGCAACCACCCCATCCATCCTATCATTTATCCCCTTTGCTTTCCCCGCGCCCAGCCAACCATGCTCTCGGCCCTCGTCGTCGCCCTCGCCCTCGCCGTCCACAGCGTATCCGCGCACTTTGGCCTCATCCATCCCCCATGGCGCTTCGACACGCTCTCCAAAGCCGGTGAAGCCAAGTACAGCCAATGGACGTATCCCTGTGCGTCTCCCCCTTTCATCCTCTCCTTTTCTTCCCGTGCTTTGATTCCCGCAAAAAAAAAAAAAAAATCCATGTAAACACTCACTCACCTTTGGAATGAATGGGTGTTTTCAGGCGCCGGCGTCGCGTACAAGTCCGGCAACGTGACGGACTGGCCGGTCGGCGGTGGCGCCCTCAAGCTGGACCTGCACCACGCGTGGACCTACGTCTTCGTCAACCTCGGGCTGGGCGACAACGCGACCAACTTCAACGTCTCGCTGACCCCGGAGTTCTGGAACGTGACCGGCAAGGGGACCCTGTGCGTGGACAAGCTGCCTGTCCCGGTGGCCGTGGAGGACGGCACCCCGGCTTCGCTGCAGGTCGTCACGGTGGGCGAGAGCGGCTCCGCGCTGTACAACTGCGCCGACATCAGGCTCGTCAAGGACGCCAAGGGCCCGGCGAACTGCACCTCTTCGAGTGGCGTAAAGGTCAGCAGCGTCAGGCAGCAGCAGCAGCAGCAGGGTGGGGGTGGCAACTCGTCCGGCAATGGGACGACGGGCAGTGACAAGGGCAGTGGTGGTGGTGTTGTTGTCTCTGGCGCAAACATCTGGGCGCTGGTGACGGCGGCTGGGCTGGCGTACGGCTTCGCGTTGGTTATTTGATGTGATGCGAGTTGGATGCGGGCTGGGCTAGCCGACGAGGTCAAGGTCAAGGACGAGTCGATATCACGCCACGCCAAGAGTAGATTTGCATTGCCCCGAGATGAAGTGGAATCGTCTCTTCTATTTACTTGGCCGCCGCCATTGGTGACGATGCCCCCATGCAAGTGATGCAAGCGTAAAATGAACAAAACAAAAACGCACATCCCCGTAGAGATTCATACATGTGTGTGAGATACTGTAAGTGATGAGTTGTGAAAATACAACAGGTGTGTAAAAATAAGGGTATATAATACTTTGAAACGCGTCATTGGAAACTGCATCGTCGTAGCCAAGCAACGTTGGTTCATCACCGCCTTGGCAGAAAACGGACCTCCTAGCCCACAACTCACCCAAGGAAAAAAAAAAAGTAAGAAAAAAGTAAGAAAAAAAAAAGTAAGAAAAACATCGCGTGGCTGCTGGGCTAAAACATGGAGGAAAAAAGAAAAAAAAAAACCTGTCTAGTAAATGGTTCGAACAAGGTGCCGGGTAGTTTAAAAAAAAAGGAGAAAAGAGAAGGACAGAGACAAAAGGGAAACCGGAAAAAAAAAAAAAGTATGAAAGCTAGATGCCACAAGGCTCCAAAACAAAATACAGGGCAATTCATCCAACGGTGGCCGGGTCCAGCAAGAGCTCTTGCAACACCTTCTTCATGGTTATGCGGTGGTTTGGGTTCGGGGTCAGCATGTCCTTCACGATGCGCTCCAGCCGATCTTTTGCGCTGAGCTTCTCTCGGGTCTCGTGCATTTCCTCTAGCCATGCCCGCATTTGGCTCACTGCCGGATGGCCGTTGCCGTACTGCTTGTACGGGGCATTGGGGTTGTTGATGCCCGCAATCTGCCAGTACAGAGGCTTGGCATGATGTCTCCGCGCTCGGCTGTCGGGAAATGCAATCTTGCGCAGCACGTACAGCATGGTGATGCCCAGCGCCCACACATCCGAGGCAGGACCTCGCAGCTTGGTCCCGATAAACTCTGGTGGAACGTAGTAGGGGGTCCCCCCGCCGGACGGAGAGTTGGCCGCGGGTGTCGACAGGCCAAAGTCGCAAAGAACAGCTCCTCGTTCGGGCGAGTAGAGGATGTTGGCCGGCTTGATGTCGTTGTGCACCAGTTGCCGGTCGTGGATGTACGCCAGCGCGCTGGCAATGTCGCGCAAGATTCGCACGGCGTCTTGGCGAGTCCCCAGGAAATAATCGCTTTGTCTGTTTCTCCAGCGGTTCGGGGCCGTCAGATCCGGGGCGTCCACGTGCTCCATGTACAGGGAGAGGTATCGGGCATCTCCTCCGTAGTAGCGCACAATGGACTCGTGTTGAAGATCCTCCTGGCTCTGGCACTCGCGCAGCCACATGTCCGCTTGGCGGATGACGTTGCGCTCATGGACGTAGGGGGGCTTGTCGGCTGCGTTGGCCACTCTGGTTTTGAGAACCTTGACCGTAACAATGTCATCAGACACCATGGAGTGGTTGGCGGTATAAACGGCCGACAGGGCAGTGGACGCAATCGGATCGCGCTTGGTCAGCTGATATTCGTCCAGCTCGCATACGCCAGGTACAGCAACGGTCTCTCCCTGTTCGGCGTCCAGAAGGGCATGGCCGTTTGAGGCGGAGAGCTCCTTGGTCTCCCTCCCATTCGGCAGGGGAAAGACCAAGGGCTCCGCAGCCGGACGCAGAAACATGATGACTCCGTCATCTGCCTGACAAGGGGGATCGGAAATCCGACGCTTGACTCTCCTATCATCCACGTCTGGGCTCAAGGCTCTTTTCATGCCGGAGCTGCTGCTGCTCGAGCTGGTCAAGGACGATGATGGCTGATTATGGGGCAAAGCCGGCCGCGCCTGGTACAGAGTGACGGGCCGCTTCTCCAGGATGCGAAAATCCAAAACGGCCAAGTCGCGTACGTTGATGCGCCACGTTCCCGGCCGCAGCGCTTTGATTAGTCCTGGGTTGATGACATGGCTTTCGCTCGCTGGCGGGCTGCTGTCGGAATGAGGTTGCGAGACCTTGCGCAAGGAGAGGGGGACATCTGATTTGTTGAGGAAAATGACCTTGTCACTGGCGGGATCGTAGTATAACTCGCACCACAGTGGCGGGCGAGAGGAGTCGTGCTGGTTCTCCCCTGGGATGCGGACGGAAACTTTGATATCCTTGGAAGTCTGGGTCACGGCCAGCACCTTGTGCTCGGGCTGGTCGGACGAGGCGACTTCGGCGCGAAGGGCGAGCCATTGGCAGTTGTCGCTGCCGGGGCTGACGGATCGCGTGCTGTTCAACCTGGTGAGGGGTCGCATGAGGATGCGGATGCCCTGCCGGTGATGGTGGTCCTCGATCTGCAAGACATCGAGGGGAACATGCTCGTCACCGGGGACTGCGCCTGGCTCCTCGACACGGATACCCTTGAAGCGGGCGTCAATCTCGGATTCCGGGAAGGGCTCGGTTCTTTCCTCCGACAACCCCTCCGAGGCGGCTTCCGTCCCGTGTTCAGCCGCCATAAGAAGAGGTTGTTGGCGATGCTTTGCTGGAACTGCCCATGCAGCGATGGGAAGGTGACGACGTAGGGGGTGGGGTTGGTGGGGAGGGGGGGGGGGAGGGAGGCAGGCAGCAAGCGGGCCGCTGGTAATGCGTTGCGAAGCTGGCTGGGCACTTGCCAAGCGGAAGAGGGCGCCGGCGGCGGTGGTGGCAGGCGGGACGGGACCAGCGGAGAAAGGGCGGCCTGGGGCGACTTGCAGCGGCTCCAGCGTGGGCAACCTTGGGGCGCCTGACCAGGGCAGGGCAAGGAGAGAGCGGGCAGCCAGGCAGGAGCGGCAGGCAGGAGCGGGCAGGAGCCAGGCCAGGCAGGCAGGAGCGGGCAGAAAGCGGGCAGGAGCAAGGGGAGGGTCGGTCAGTCAGGGGCTGCGTGCGCGCAGGGGGGCTGTGCTTGTGTGCTTGTGCTGTATCTGGCGGCAACTCGGGTTGGACAGGGACAGAGGGGGGAAAGCGGCGGCAAGCAGCGCAAAGTGGCTTGCGTCCCGAGATCGGAACGGGGTGGTGGTGGTAAGCGAGGTAAGCGTGGTAAGCCTTGGCTGACGAGTTCAATGCTGTTCAAGATTCCCAAACAAAGGGACGAAAAAGGTCAAGGATGGGAAAAAACAAATCACAAAAGGGAAACGGTCATATACGGCTGGCCATGAACGGCATAAATTGCCGCAGCAAAGTCGCTGGATGGCGGAATGAGATAGTAGGACCCAAGACAGACTCATTTGACTCTGGTCAACGTGAGGTGAGCAGGTGAGGAGCCCCAGTCGCCAGAGTAGGCCTGCTGATGGCTGACGGTGGACACCAACCAGCCTCTTTTTAAAGCACCGGGAGTGCGCATAGGTGCAGGTTTCACTGCGGTACAGCGTCCATGTCGTCAGCCTCATGCCATGCCAATCTGGAGATTCCGCCACATCTGGTCCGTACACATGTCCGTCCACTGTCCAGAGACATGAGCATCTACAGAAGTGCATCCCAGCCCAGCCCAGCGTCCAGGTGCACGCCTGTCCTTGTCCTTGTCTCCGTCCGCTTGCCGAAAACTTGACGGCTTCATACGACGGTGGAAAATGACTTCAAAATGGGTCGGTGTTCACAGTTTAGTTTATCCCAACGCTCAGCGGAAAGAGAAACTTGTCCACGTCATGTGATGTTGGTCTCTTTGTGGTAACGGCAGCTGATCGGTTGCGCCTCAATTACCAGCCCCCAGCCGCTGCACCGCCACGGATATTTGCCCCAGCAAGATGGACGTCTGGTGAGCAACCAACCACTGGTCAGGCAACGCAACGCAACGCAGCGCAGCACAAGTTGACATCTTACCAACGTCTTACGGAGTACGGAGTACACACCTTACCAACACATCCGTTCCATAGTACTCCGTGCTCCGGGCCCAGTGTGTCAAGCGTCCAATTTGAAGCCCCATGCTGAACTTGCCACCACCACAACGGAAACACTTCTGTATTTTGCTGCTGCCTGTTATCGCAGCCTGAAAAGACTCATTAAACCAACTGGCGTCTCTCGTCAAAGCGAACTGGCCCGCTCTCTCGTGTGGTCACTGTAGAGAGACTTTGACGAGAGCCCAGACGAGAAGTAAAGTGAGTGTGAGTGTGGTTACGTTTTCAGTCACTGTTTATGCACGCGTTTGGGAACCCAAGGCTGGGCCCTATCATGACGAGCATGACCCAAAGAGCCCCCACTCTATCCCTCTTGATTGGCTTCGGCGCAGCACACCATGGCGTTGATTGGTTCAGCCGCGTGGCGTGGTGCGCCCTTGGCGTGGCATGGCGGCCAATGACAGTCCAGACCCACTCATGCCTCAGGCCGCAGTGCACCATTTCGGCATTGTTGAACACGGGCTTTCAAGATATGTTGCTAGTTAGCGGCTCCCCCCCTGTTTTCCGTCATCTGCTGCCATCGAGAACCCCGTCGAACCCTCTCTTTCCTCCTCCACGATATCTCGATCCTTCGTCACAGTCGACGCGAGCACCTGGTACACGCAGACCAAAAACCTCGAGCACTTTGTAGCCATGGACTCGACTTGTATCCCATCGAAGCTTTGAGTGCGCCTATGTGCCGAATGCACATGAAGGTCTTGAAAACCCGTCTCTCCTTTTGAAAGGCGTCTCGCGCTCTTGTCCCGTCACCTCGTTTGTTGCCCTCCCCGACGTGCCGTGTTCCGACGTCGTCTTCCCTCGCTTCCTCTCACCCTCTCGCCCTCTTGCCCTCTCGCCCCCACAAGCCATGGAAGACGCGAGTTGGACGTGGCCGGCCTGGAAGTTTGGCATGAAAAGGGACGACCTCTTCACAACCCTCCATGATCAGTACAACACGATACCGTACTCTTTGCAAGACCCCGAAGCCTTCCACCTCGACGTGTACGAAATCTCTCGCGATGCCGACACCGTGGACAAGTTTCATCAGATGATGGCCGATCGGCGGCTGATGCGTCTCCGCGAGCTCAACGATTCTCTGGAGACGCTCGCCGTCGAAATCATTGCCAACCCGAAGCTCATGGGCACGGAGCAGTGGCAGCAAGCCCTGCAGTTTTTTCGAACCAAGTCGTATGACTCTATTGTTCGCTACTTTGCAAGCTACCTCCCCGACGAGTACTTGGATCGTCATGACACGCACTCCACCACGTCAGCCTCCTTGTCTGAGACGGATAGCATGAGCACCGCGGCCAGCAGCGTCGACGATGTTCCGTCGCCCTTTGTGGACGACGACGACTTCTTCCCCAACGGCCACGTCATGACGGCAGAGCCGTCATGCTCCGCTGCCGCAGACGAGGCCGTCCAACGCGAGTTTGGTCGTCTCGGCGAACCTCTGTCGCCCCCGCACTCGGAAGCTGGGCAGCCGGAACTGCCCGTGTCATCACCAGCCTCGACAAACGCCGAGTCGTCGAACGAGTGCTCGACGAATCCGCCGTCACGATCAATGTCCTTTTCGGGATCCGAGTCGGGACATGTCGTGCCCGAACTCATCCGGCAGCGACGATATCTCGATGACGACGATTTGGACGAGACATTGCAGGTCGATGTTGACGATGATTGCGACACTGCCATCACATCACTCTGTGACTCTATCGAGTGTTCCTCTGCCGCTGATGATGGTGCTATCCACGTAGATTCGCAAGCCGAGCCCGAAGAGGGCGAAGCTCTCGAGTTTGATGATGACGAGGATTTACCTACCGCACAGCACCCTGCCGATGAGCTGGACTACCTTGATTACACGACACCGTTCCGTACGTACGACAGCCTAGAATCCGACACGCCCACACCACGGCCCGAGGCAGCGACCGCTGCATTCCATCTGCAGTCGCGGTCGGCAAATGCTACCGTCGCGCGACCTTCACGTGGACGGTCGCCGTCACAACGGTCAGCGTCACCAAAGTTGCTGTTGTTGGCCAGTCGAGGAGGTGCATCTCCGACACGCCAAGTGCGGAGGAGTCCGGAGGAGTCATTGAGCAAAATACAAAAGCCTGCCCAGGATTTGATGAGGAAACGACCCAAGGCCAGAAGAAGGGTTGGCTTGGGAAGTGAAGGCGAGATGGCGGCTGTATTTGATGAGGAAACGACCCAAGGCCAGAAGAAGGGTTGGCTTGGGAAGTGAAGGCGAGATGGCGGCTGTATATATGTGAAGCTACTGTCCATACATGACGTGCATCTTATGACTTTGACGATTCATCACCCCGATAACAAAGCCCATGCTCGTGCTGCGTGCTGCTAGACAAGAAGTACAAAAAGTAGGATTATATAAACCGTGGTGTTTTCCCCGGGGCATGTTACATAACATGACCGAGGCAGATGGCCCTGTCTATCATGACCAGAAAGGGAGGTCAGGTGGGGGTAAATGCAGGTCACGGGCCCAAAAAAGAGACGCGGCCTGCCCAACCACGCCAATTGACGGGTCCGCTCTTTTTGCTCCTGTCCGTCTTGTCTGTCTTGTCTGTCTTGTCTGTCTTGTCTGCCAAGACATTGAAGCTGGACTGGAATTCCTTTTTTTCCCAGCCGTTTTCCATCGACGACGTCATGGATGCGCATCGTGGCGTTGAGCAGACCAGCGGACCAGCGGACTGGCAGACGAGACCGTGAAACCATTTTCAACAGGGTTGGGTGAGGGGAGCACGCTGGAAACGTCCATCTAGCAGACGGCAAGTGGTATTCGAACTTTTGCGAACTCCCGATCCGAGACGGGGCTCACTGAACCATCGCAGGACAGCAGTGACAACCAAATGACTTGGTGCCTTGGATGCGAACACGGAGGACGGCGCGTCCCTTGCACCATGGAAACCAAAACCGGTCGCGACGGGATGCCCGCTCAACCATGGCGATTTTTTCGACTCGCCTCGACTATGGCTTTGCATCATCCGTCAAAGCAGCGATGAATGCGGCAGCCCCTTTTGCCCACCGCCAAAGCAGAGGAAAACGGGCATGACGAGGTTCACGAATACCCACCAGCATCTCTTGGCGCGAAACTCACACGGAAGCGTTGCAGTCGACCGAGCCGTTGTGGACTCGCCAGTCCCTTTTTGCGACCAAAACCACACTTTGTCTGTGTTATCCTGCTTTAGCTGACGACAAATGACAATTACATGTGTGAGGGGGGTTTTCGCAGCAGCCCATCTCGACTCGTGGGAGTTCCCCCCCCCCCCCAGCCCGCAGCTCCCGTCGGGCCTTGTGCGCCTGTGCGCCTGCGTCGCGCAGGTCCGCTCCGTCGGGCAGCGACCCCCTCCCGCACGCCCAGGCAAATCAAATGGCGGGGGTCGCGTCTCGCGCAACCAGCCCGGGAGGCCGGTGGACGGCGCCCCCTTACTGCCGGCCGGCCCGCTTCGAGCGTCGTACGGGACGCCGGGGCTCCTCGGCGCGGCGTTGTCCCCCCGTCTCCTGTCCGGGCCAGGGGCCGGCGGGCGCGCCATCGTCGAAGCCGGCCACGGTGACGGGCGCCGCGGCGTCGAGCGGCAAGGCTCGCGCCTCGGGGGCAGCGTTGCGCGCCGGCGCCTTCCCCCTCGGCCAGCCAGGCGTCGTCACCAGCAGCAAGACGCCCAGCACCAGCAGGCCGACCAGCTTGATCCCGATCCAGTACTGCAGCCTGTTGGCGATGCACCCGCCCCCGCCCACGCCCACGCCCACGCTGCCCGGCTCCAGGTCCTCGTCAACCCGGCGCCTCGACGCTGCCTTTTCGCACCCCCCGTCGCCAGCCGCCTCCTCCCCACGTCTTTCCGGCATCCCGCGGACGAAAATAAAGGACCAAAGTAAACAGGCGAGAAAAAGACGGCGCGAGCGAGACAAGACGAACAAAAGCGAAAAAGGGCAGAAACGAAAAAAAAGGGGAGATAGACAGGCCAGGAAACCGCCGCGATCCGGGACAAACCACAGCGGGTGATGAGGATGGCCGAGCGCAAGACCCGACTCACGATGCACGGTGCGCGGGCTTCGGGCGTCCCTTGCGCGCCACGGGGGCAAGCCAGCTGGTTATATAGACTCCAAGCCAGCCGTCCGCCGTCCGCCGTCAGCAGCACATGCACATGCACAGCACATGCACATGCACACGCGCATTTCGCTTCTCTTCTTGTTGGTCGTTGCCGCGGGGCGCCAGCAAGCCTCTAAACCTTGAAACCAGCGTCGGCGTGGCACCGCGGTGAACTCTACCTGGTCGCGCTACGCTGCCCGGGCGCGGAGGACACGCCGTCGCGACGAGGACGCCATACGGTAGGTGCACTTGCCAGGGGGGGGGGGGGGGGGTGACTTGCGATTTGCGCGAACCGGACATGGGGGGGAGTCCTACGCGGACGACGGACTGCGTCGTGGCCGACATGCTCAACTGGGAGAGCTGGAGCTGCGGCGTCCTTCACGTGTGGCTGGCTACCTTGGGTATGTAGGCAGAGTTGGAAATGGCGTCTGTAGTTTGCGCCATCCATCCGGCAGGATGAAACCTACACCAGGGCCAGAGCTAGAGCCGGCCGTGGCAAACAAAAAAAAAAAAAGGGAAAAAAAAAAGGAAAAAAAAGGAAAAAAAAAAAAAAAGAAAATCAAGTGAAAGAGAAAACAAAAAGATCAGGAAATTTCATGCAAAGACCCGCAGTGTCAAAACCCGCATCGTCAACCCGCATCGTCAACCCACATCGTCAAAACCCGCATCGTCACAACCCGCAGCGTCTGTACTCGCCCCGTGGCAATTCACGCCGAAGCCGCCTCCACGTCCTTCTCCCTGGCCGGCTCATCCTCGTCACTCGCCTCGTCCAACAATGCCGCCCTGAGAGACGAGTACAGCACATCGTCGTTCTTGCCGCGTTTCTGCCCTGGCAGAACAATCTCCCACTCGGACCGACGGAACCGCTCCCTGACCTCGTCGGCCATGCCCACGAATCTAAACGCCACCTCTGGTCCCATGTACCTCCTCACTTCCATCTTCATCTCGTCCAGCGACATGATGCCCGTGCAGTCCACAAAGGACACGCGGGTCAAGTCGAGAACGACCCGCCGCAGGGGAGCTCGGTCGCCACTGATGGGCGTGATGCCCTTGCGCTTGCGCATCTTGAGGATGCGCTTCTCGCCGGAAGGGTTCCACGCGCGCGCCGTGCTTTTGTTGTCGGCGCGGAGGACGGTGTCCCGGGGCGGGTCGAAGTGCATCTTGACGGACTGGATGATGGATGCCTTGAGCCGCTCGGCGTTGGCGAAGAGGATGTCCTGGGTGTACTGGACGAGGTAGGCCTCGGGGGGGACGTCCACGCTGGATGGGGCCGAGACGTCGGAGCGCCCAGCGTCGGAGGGCTCGGTGGTGGGCGCGTCAGTCCAGCGCGGGAAGGCGAGCCGAACAAGGGTGTAGACGATGGTGAAGCCGACGGCGGTGGCGAGACCGGCCTCGGTAGATGTGAAGAGGGTGACCCAAAGACCGAGCATGGAGCCGACAAAGTCGATCAAGGACATTTTCCAGAACCGGTAGAACTGGCTTGGACTGGCTACGAGGTGAGACACTGCCGTGATCTGAAGAGGATGGAGTCAGTCAAGAGAAGAAGAGAAGAAGAAGAAAAGGAGAAGAAAAGGGCATGCACAGCAAGAAACGAGGATCAAGACAGACGGCGAAAAGAAAAACAAAAAAAGGGGGGGAACAAAAGAAGAAACCTTCATGATGCTGCACACACGAGATTCACCCACAATTATGGCCGACAGCGTCGCCTTTGGAATCCAGTACAAAGCCGGGGCGAGCTGATACAAGGTCAGGATGACAAAGCCAGAGGTGAAGAGGGAATTGACGGGGCTGTGGACGTTGCAGTCGGAGCCGACGGCCGTACGCGACATGCCGCCCCCAGTCGGCATGGCCCCGAACAAGCTGTTGACCATGTTGCTGGCGCCCAGGAACACCAGCTCCTGGCTCGTGTCGACGTTGTAGCCGTTCCTCAGGCCAAACGCCTTGCCGGCGCCGAGATGCTCGACAGACATGGCCACCAGCGGCGCAAACGACCTCGACACGACCTTTTTCAGCAGCGCCCCCTCGTGGCCCTTGGGCCTCGGCAAGCCGTGGGCGTCGACGCGGCTGACGGCCCAGAGAAAGTCGTCGCCCCCGCGGTTCCTGTTGCACAGGTACGAGACGAGGGTGAAGACGACGAGGGCGACGACGGCGCGGCTGGTGCCGAGGAACTTGACGCACGGCCTGCTGTTGCTGCCCCATCTCCGGCCGGCGTGCTGGAGCGCGCAGAGGAGGGCGATGCTGGTCGCGCCGATGCACAGGGTCAGCGGCTTGACGCGGTCGAGATGGCGCAGGGTTTCGCGCACGATGTCCCCCGCGCCGCTGGGGCTGTCGAGCCCGAGCAGCGAATCAAGCTGGCCGAGGCTGATGACGATGGCGACGGCGGAGATCCAGCCCGTGAGGACGGGGCTGGAGACGAAGTCGATGAGGAAGCCGAGCTTCAGGAGCCCGATGCCGAGGGCGTAGATGCCGACCACGAAGGCCACGGCGGATGCGACGTGGTTGGGCTGGTGGCCCTCGTTGGCCAGGTCGGCGACGATTTCTGCCGTGAGCAGGCCGAGGATGGAGGTTGGCCCTGGCGACAGCTCTGTGTTTGGAAAACGGTGGGACGCGGGGTGAGTGTTTCTACTCTGCGCGAGCTTGGGGGGGAAGGGGGCTGGGCGGGGACCAAGCGTACCTTTTGACGTGCCCAGGAAGAAATACAGAGCAGGCGGGAAGAAGCTGCTGTAGAGGCCGTTTTCGATGCTGATGGTGGCGATCTTTGCGTAGGCCAGGGCTGCGGGTTGGCACCAACGATCTTGTCAGCGGCTACGCTGCTTGCCTCGGCGGCTCCCCCATCATCATCATCATCATCGTCATCACGGCGTTCCTTGCCTCCCTGTTTCTCATGCCGTCGCCGCCGTGGGTGGAAAAAGGGGGGGAAGGGCTCCTGACCTTGCGGGATCAGCATCGCGCCAACGGTGATGCCGCCGATGGCATCCCTGACAATCCATCTGTAGTCGTAGTGCGGCAGCCACTGAGCAACGGGCAGCTTCTCCGCGAGGTAGTCGGCCGTCGCTGACGGCAGACGCCGTGACGCGCGGCCGATGCATCTTGCGACGCGGTTCCAGTTGGCGTCGTTTCGCAAGGCTTCCAGCGCTCTTTGCTTTACCTGGGACAGCTTTGGCTTTTGCGCCATGGTGGTCTGCGCCGGCGTGTTTTGCTGGTGGGCCAGGCAGGGCTCAGTCGTGTCTCTGCTGTTGCAGCGGCGGGCCTTGCTCGAGATCAGGGGCTGTGACGGGTATAGAGAAAGGAGTCCCTCTGCCGGGGCCGGCGTAGCTGGAATGAAGAATGGCAGAATGCAAAAGACCGAAGAGGCATCCAGCAAGACGGGCCAGGCAGTTTTATACACTGATGGATTAATCCCCCCAAACTACAACAACGAGAAAAACAAACAACAAGAGCGCATCAGGACAGATGTACGCGAGTATTTCGTCGACTGTTTCCTCAATTCATCGGAGACGGCGCCAAGAGAAACCATCCTTTCCTCACCTGGACACCTTGACCTTGGCCCGGATACCTAGACTTTTGGAAAACAGATTATACCTGCATAAGAGCACAAGACAAAACAGCTCGTCACACTGTATGCCCAAAATCCGCACATTGATAGCTGCCACTGAATCGGCGACAAAGTTTCAAGTGCGCATATCTGATGACGCACCACCACAAGATAAAGTTAAGTGTATTCCCGTCACCCCCATGGGTATCGAAGGCAACAACGGCCAGGCCAGGCCAGGCCATGCCAGCGTCGACGTCGAAGTCGGTCGGAAAAGCGGCTCGATCAGGGAAAGCGGGTTTCGTTGGGCCCGGGGCGCGTGGAGGCAAAGCCCAGGGCGGCGGCCATGCCCGAAACGAATGGGCAACGCGCCGATCCGATCCGGGCCAGGGCATGTGTGCAAGGAGCGACATGACACCATCACGCTGACTTATTCGCAGGCTAGCTAACGCGGGTGGGTGGAGAGGCGAGGACGCGGGATTCGCATCGACGGTGGCTTTGAATCGGCGGTATTTATGCAGACACGGAACGAGGCGACTGCGCCGCTTTCATCTGGCTGCGTCAAGATATGAGGGAAAGGATGAGGAAGCCACACGACTGCCTCTTCTTCTTCTTCTTCTTCTTCGTCTTGCTCTTTGTGCTTTTTTTTTTGCCCTTTAAAAAAAAACAAAAAAAAAATTACTTGCAGGGCGCCCGAGCTGCATTGCATGCTATTGTAGATGGTAAGTAAGTACCTTGGATGGAAACGACTGTGCCATCCCATTCCACGTTCCATTTTACGTACCATTTTTCCTCGCCGGTCGTCTAAAAAACCAGCCGAGAGGGCTGCATCAGCAGCAGCGGCTGCAACAGCAACGGTCAAGGCCAGCCCGCCGTCCGATTCGAGACGCAGAAAAGAAGACAGCACCTGCTGTCATCGAGGATCCATGGCGGATGCGGGCGGCGCGACGCAGGATGGAGGGTTGAGGGTTGAGGGTTGAGGGTTGGCCGCTTGACCGTTTGACCCCAAACATCCGTCAGATTTCCCTCCTGGCCCCTGGGTGGCCTGGCACTGCTTCCTGCTGCTGCTTCCTGCCCGCCTTCAATCCCTGGCACCTGCCTGCCTGGCACTGCTTCCTGCTGCTGCTTCCTGCCTTCTTCAATCCCTGGCACCTGCCTGTCTGCCTGCCTGCCTGCTGCTTCCTGCCTGCCTGCCTGCCTGCCTTATCTATCCCTGTCCCAGCTCGCTCCTGGTCATCTCAAACGGACCCACCCAGCCCCGTCCCCCACGCACTGCCAGTCTGCCGCTGCCAGTGCCGCCTTGCTGCCTTAGGCGCCCCGCCTCGCAGGTACCTACCTAGGTGCTTGCATGCATGTAAACTTTGCCGAATTGCCGACCGAAACTGCCCGGACATGACTCCTGGACGGCTGGGCCGGGCTGCCACTCCGGCTAGGCTTACTTACATCCATCAATCCATCCATCCATCCATCCATCCACTGCAACCCAACCGCTCACCAAAACAGAAAGAGGACCCGTTCCCGCCGGGAGCCCGGACGGCTGCTTCTTCAAGCGGGCCGACGCCCGACCCCAGAGGCCGCAACGTCAAGTCATCAGGTCAGTCGTAGTCGTCAGTCGTCAGTCGTCAGTCATCAGTCGTCGGGACCCGGGAATCAAACTCTGAAACGGGACCGCAGTTTTCGGGGCTATGTAACATACATACATACAGTACAGTACTAAAAGCTTGCGTCGCGCGAGCCAAGCCTGCATGCACCGTACACCCCCCCCCCCCCCCCCCCCCCCCCCCCCCCCGGCGAACAAAAACGCCTCAGTCGGCGGGGGTTTGAGCTGCAGCAGCCTCTTCACGTGGGGGGTTGCAAAGCAAAGCGAAGCAGAGAAAGAGATGACGCGGGCGGAGCTTTGTCGGCCGGTTTTGCGCTGGTCAAAGCGTGGTGCCGCACGGGGGGGCGCTGGGCTCGCTGCCGGTGTGCGTGCGTACGTCCCAAGTCAAGCCGGTTCCATGGTCATGTACGTGCCTGATGTGCCCGACGTTCTTGGGTGCCATCGGCGAGGTCGAGGCTGACAAGAGGCCAGGCCGCTGGAAGGCGATGCGTGGCGTGGAGGAAAGAGAAAACGGGAACGGCATAATCTGCCGTTGCTGCACTTATACTAGGCGACGGGGGGGACCGGGGGACCGGGGGGACGGAGGGGACGGGAGGGACGGCACAGGAATCATGCCAGATTAAGGGGACGCTTGAACCCCCTTGGTGCCTCTGACCACCAAGATACGATACCCAAAAGCCAAAAGCCAACATGCCCTTGGGTTGATGGCAAATGCCCCAGTCTCTCCGCGTATTCCTTCCTGGCTGATTCCCATTCCCGCAGTGTATGCAGTCCAGTCCACTCTCGCCTACCAAAGGCAGGGGAAAAGGAGCGGGAAACAATCGCCGTCGTTCTGGCCATTCAAGGCTGGACAAGACGGGCACAACAACACCCAAAGACGTACCGCACCGCACCGCACCGCACCATCCTCTGCATCCCTTCAACGTTTGCATCAATCCCCATGCCTACAACTCACCCTCGTCGTCATCGTCATTGTCAACGTCGCTCGCCTGCTTGACCTCATCCTTCTGGGCGTCCTTGACCGAGTCCCAGAACCTCTTTCCGTTTTCTTCGTCGCCGGCAAACAAGTGGTCGACAACCATTCTCTGCGGCGTCTCGCCCATCCACTGAAACAAGGAAAAGTCTCGAAACTTGTCGGCTCTGAAAATCTCCAGCATCTCAAGCGTCTCGTTGCCGATATTCTCCACAAAGTGACCCATGTTCTTGGGCACGATACCCACGTCTCCCGGCACGTAGTCAAACGTCCTGGCGTTGCCCTGGGCGGCAAAGATGGTGACTCTGGCGCGACCCCGGATGAAGAAGGACCATTCGTCAGCCATGGGGTGCCAGTGCATCTCGCGGATGGCGCCGGGCTCGATGACGACGTGGGCCGCAGCCACCGTTTTCGATATCGGGAAGTTGGTCGAGTCGGTGATGCGGACCAGGCCGCCGGAAGTTTCTTTGGGCTTCTGGTCGAGCATCCTGTGGGTGAACCGGTAGGTCGACTTCTTGACGTATCTGCCCTTGGGTTTTTCCTCGTCAATGGATCCTGGTTCGGAGCCCTGGAAGATGTACTTTTCCCGGGCAGGCAGATGGGCGAATACTTGGGGTGCAAGCTTGAAGTTTTTGGCGATGACGGACTTGGGCGTGTGCGCTGGATTGACCCGTCAGTTCGCATCAAGCCCCGTTGAGCGATTCTCAGCTTTGCGCGCCGGCGGCGGCGGCGGCAGCGGCAGCAGCGGCAGCCAGGTAGGTGGTGACTCACCGAGCCAGTCTGTGAGAATAAAGGTAGACTCCTCTGAAAATCGCCCGTCGTCAAAGATGAGCAAAAACTCGGTGCCATTCTCTCCCAGGCCCTGCAGCGAATGAGGCACCCCGCTGGGGAAGTACCACAAATCGCCCTTTTTCAGGTCGTCGATGAAATTGCCGCCCTCGTAGTCGAGAGCGGTGACGCGAACTTGGCCCTCGAGCACAAAGGCCCATTCGGCTTCCTTGTGCCAGTGCAGCTCGCGAATAACACCCTTGTCAAGGCGCATATTGACCCCGGCAAGTTCGACGCTGGTGGGAAGCTCTCGAATGGTGGTTTCCCTCGTCCAGCCGCCCTCCTATTGCGTGCGTTTTGTCAGCAGCCACGACGGAAAAAAGACAGGGCAACGGAGAGGCCCGCAGTACGATGATGATGATGACAGCTAATTATAATACTAATAACAACTGTGATAATGGTAATGGGAAGAAAAAAAAAAAAAAAAAAGGGCGTCGGGCAGAATTGTACCTCGATTCTGACGTGCGAGTCGGTGTAGCTCCAGCGCATGTTGGGAATATTGCCATGGTCGGTGCTCGGGGGCCGGATCATGTCCGGGCTCTGGCGAGAGCGGTCGCGATTGTAGGGCCCGAGGACGGAAGCTCCGTTGCCATTGCGCCACGGGCGCGGATCGAGGTCCTTGCCGATGGGGTCGACGAAGTGGTCGCCGGAGTCGCGGTGGCCAGGCGTGTAGGGCTTGTTTCTGGCGTATCGGCCGGCAAGCTCGAGCCCTTTGGCGAGACGCTGCTGGGGGGAGTCGTGGTGAGGGAGGGCGCCGCAGAGCTCTGCGAGAGCCGCGACGAGGGGGAGCAGCTGGGCTGCAGCGGGCTTGATTCCGACCATCTTGGCCCGGCAAGGCGCGATGGGTTTTGCCAAGGGGGTCGCTGCCGCTGCCGCTGTCGCTGGTTCTGGTTCTGGTTCTGGTTGCTGCGAGGTTGGGCGCTGGACTGCTTTGCTGCTCGGGACTACTGGCAATCTCGTCGATCAATGCAGTGGTGTTGCCATGCAAAGCGTCTGGGTCTGGTCGCACGCAAGGCGTTGTTGGTGTTAGTTCGACGGGGTAAAAGGAGGGGGGGAGAAGGAAGAAGGGGGGAGGGAAAGGGGCGAGAGCTACTGGCGGGAAAATCAACGAACCATGACACCCGGGGTGGTTCTTGCTCCTTCAGAAGCGTCATGGAGGCGCCGCGCTTTTTTTAAAAGCGCCCTGAACTCGGACTGTGCCGAGATGGCGAAATACTCAAAAAGTTGCCCGGAGGCGTTTGGGGGTTGGGGGAACATGACATGACGTCTGATGCCGAGCGATTCCGCGGGAGTGCGCAGAGTGGCAAGCGCACTGTGCACTGTGGACTTGCATGGGACGGAGCTGGCGGCAGGCAGGGACTGCAGTGCAGTGCAGTCTGGTCTGGTCTGGTCTGGTGTCTGGTCTGGTGTCTGGTTCCATCAAGATGTCTTGGTCCAGAAACAGGCCATCCCCCCTCCCCAGGCAGAAAGGAACATGAAAGCAGCGAGGCGGCAGTTGGGCGCTGTTGTGCGCATGTCGCTGGCCATTCCCGAGCCAAGTCCGACGAGGACAGGACAGGACAGGACAGGACAGGACAGGACAGACAAGCTTAGCCGGTTCTTGGCATGCATCCAGACGGCGACAAGGTGCAGGTTGCAAGTTGCCGAGATTTGGCGTTTATCAACGGGGAAGCTTGGGCCATTGAATGATTGGGGTTTCCTGGCGGGGGTACGCAGTGCATGGTGCATGGTGCGTGGTGCATGGCATCATCACCACCATCACCACGTCCCGGCAGTTCCATCAGTACCGACAGCAATCACTCAGCACTCAGCAGTGTCAGCAGTGTCAGCACTGACTCAAGTCCCGCCGCCTGGCCGGCTTGATCAAAACTTGGGCAACGGGAGGTAGGTACCTGGATACATGCACTTAGCCGGGCTGTGCAGGTCTGACCGTGGCTGCCCCCCCTTTGACCCATGCTGTCTCGTCAAAGGAATCCCAGGCTGATTTACGAGATGAGATACAGAAGCCATCAAAGTCGTCGTCTTGATAATGCCTCGCACGGGCAGGACGGACTCGATGCCCCCCCCTACCCACGGCCGTCTCTGACATGTTCTGGAAACGGAATACTGTCCCGACCCGAGCTGCAAAGGACCAAAAGCCTGGGCACAGCCCCCATCCGCCGCCACGATTACCGTCGCAGTTGCACTCGTCGCAGTCGCACATTGGGGCCGGGTATCCTGGATACATACTCCGTACTGTATGCACACGTCAAGGAGCCGCCTGCCTGCTGTCCTGTCCTGCTGGCACGGGTACTGGGGGGTCAGGCCCATCTTTTGTTGGTGTGTTGGAGAATCGGGGTGCGGCTTGCTGCTGTCTCGACGCCGCCATGTCTGCCTGCCTGCTGCGTGGGGGATGACCAGCCTGGCTTTGGGGATCCTTTGTAAGTTTGTAGGATTTGGGATTCCGAAGTCTAATGCTTTGGCCCTGCTACGAGCCGCCCTGCCTGGCTTGGCCCCTGCATTGCTGCCATTGCTGCCATGTCGATTCATCGCCGTGTCGTGCGTAGATGGCGGCGTCGTACGGGCCATCTTGGCGTCCAATGTCGGGAGGCTCGGATGCTGTCCTGTCACGGTCGTCTGTCACAGTCGTTGGGGTTGCAGATGGTTTCGTCAGCCGCAGAGCAGAGTACCTAGATAGAGCCCATCAAAGTGCGTGCAGAACCAGCCAAACGGGTGTATGCCTCTTTGTACGCCAGAGCAGTTGCCTAGTCGCCTGTAGCGACGGTGAATCCAGACACGGGGCCTATTTCATCGATGCCTATTTCATCGATGCCTGTTTATAAGCCCAGGTGTGTCCGTACTTGCTGCTTGCTGGTTTGGTCCAACGCAGCCATGACATCACATCGTGCCACAAAATCCACGAGGAACAGGAAGGTGCCTGGCGCCCTGCTGCCCTGCCCCATCGTCGCCCGCACCTGCAACCAAGTCGCGACCGACTCGGCCAACCGCGACCGCGGCACCACAAAGTGCCGCTGTGCGCCAAAGGTCCTCCTGCCCGGCATGTGCTTCTCCCCCAAAGCGCCTCCCCCCCACCTCTCCCCCGGGCCACAGTACTAACGCGCCAACGAGGCCATCGTGGTTTAATACGCCCGTACACATGGGTCCGTCCACTTGCGTGGTTCGGTTTCCTCACCGACTCAGCTGCGTCCACAGCTCCTAGGCCCACCGTCTGAGTCTTATGCCCCGGCTACCGGGGCTTGCCTGCTGGCCACGTATGTAACATACGTCTCGCTGTCCTCCGCCATTCGGAGCCTGGAATCCTCTTGCGGAAAAAATTCAACCAGAAGAAAACCCCCCCCAACCAGGCTCGATATTGGCGTACCTGCTTCGTTGCGTGGACAGAGAGATTGACCAATCAAACCACCTCATCGGGCTGCCGATAGATCGAGTTTTAGATTGCCCTGCTTCCGTAACTTTTCTGTGCCGAGTGCGTCTGCGCCGTGCAACGTCAGCAATCGATACCTCCTCCCTCCCGTCAAAGAATGGCCTCGCCAGGCGACCGCGAACGACAGCCGCTGCTCGGCCACAAGCCCGCCTCGCCCTCCAAGCTGGCGCGCTGTCGGAGGCTATTAAACGCCGACGTGTCCCGCTCCCGCGCCGACCTGATCTTGCTGCTGTGCTACGTGGTCACGGGCCTGCTCGACAGCGCCTCGACCCAAGCCTGGGGCGCCTTTGTCTCCATGCAAACCGGTAACAAACGACCATCCCCCCCCCCCCCCTTTCCCCCCCCGATGACAATGCCAGACGCCCCGTACTCACGCGGACCCAGGAAACACCGTCTTCGTCGGCCTGGGCCTCGCGTCGCTCGCCTACCCGCCCACCTCCCCCCGTCTCTACAAATCCGGCACCTCGCTCCTGTCCTTTTGCGCCGGCTCCTTCGTCTTTGCCCGTTTCCACCGGTACTTCTCGCCCCAGCGTCGCTGGGTGCTGTGCGCGTCCTTTGCCGCCCAGACCGTGCTGGTCGCCGCCGCCGCCGCCATCGTGACGCTGAGGAGGCCTGTCCCGCAGGACGAGCGGGACGGGCGGGCTCTCGACTGGACCGTCGTGGTGCCGCTGGCCCTGGTGGCCTTCCAGTCGTGCGGGCAGGCCGTGACGTCGCGCGTTCTAAAGTACAACGCCCTCAACAGCGTCGTCCTGACCAGCATCTACTGCGACCTGTTCTCCGACCAGGACCTGTTCAGGGCTCGCAACGGGGACAGGAACCGCAGGGCCGCCGCGCCCGTGGCGCTGCTCGCCGGGGCCGTGGTCGGAGGCCTGTTGTCGCACGGGTCGTTTGGCATCCAAGGCGCCTTGTGGATGGCGGCCGGTCTGAAGTCGCTCATGGTGGTGGCTTGGCTGTTCTGGCCGGCCGAAGACGACGCAAGCTGCTAGCCGGCACGTCCGCTCGCACCCGCATCGTCGCCCGGGGGGGGGACGCAGCTGCCACTGTTGCAATACACGAGCGGGCAGGCCAACGTCTTTCTTTTCAGGCCGTTCGACCTTTGAAAATAAGTTATGCATCTAGGACCCAAGGCGCATGTCGTCGCAGGTAGGTCGCACCAGGCAAGGAGGGATACACGTAGCACGTAGCCCGTGGATTCCGCAACCGAGTCCCCCGCGTCTGTCCCGGGACGGTGGGTTTTATATTCAACCCCGTCAGACTAGAACCGACGAATCCGGTCGGCCGTTGGACGGAATCGTCGGGTAGAGATGGAAAAAAATTCGAATTCGACCTTGATATTGCATGTAGTCCGTTCCACCTTGTATCCGGGTATGGGGCGCAGCACCCGCCGTGTTTTGCTTTCTTTACCCACGCGGCCGTCTTTTAAGCCAAGCCGACCTCGTGAAACACCAGGGCCGGCAACACAGCGCCAACCAACCAGACGGCTGCCCCCTCTCCCAGCTGAAATGTATCTTCACACGGCGCCCACACGGCGCCCACATGGCAAAGCGGCTTCGTCACGCCGGTGCACCCTCGCCTCCCCGAAGCAGCTTCTCCCTCCACCACCGCTCCTCCTCCACCAGCCAGACCTCCGCGCTGGAGGGCTTCGCGAACGTGTGCCCCTCGCCCGCGACCTCGACGATGTCGACGTCCCTGCCGAGCGCCCTCAGCGCCGCCGCCATGACGCGAGCCTGCTCGACCGGCACGACCGTGTCGGCCTGCCCGTGCAGCAGGAGCAGCGGCGCCGTCACGGCCCCCGCGCGGTGGACCGCGCTCCGGTCGCGGTAGATTCGGCGCTTCTCGTCCGCCCCGGCCCCGGCCCCGGCCCCATCGCCCAGCACCAGGAGCTCCGTGTAGTGGCTCTCGAGCTTGTGCGTCGCCCGGCCCAGGGACTCGAGGTCGCTGATGCCGCAGACGCAGACGCCCGCGGCGAAGCTGCCCGCGTGCCTCGACAGGCACTGCAGGGCGGTGTACCCCCCCGCGCTGGCGCCCGTCACGCCGACGGCGCCGTGCTTGACGCGCCCGCGGCTGGCGAGGTGGCGCGCCGCCTCGACCACGTCGTCGGCGTCCACGACGCCCCAGCGGCCGAAGAGGGACTCGCGGCACTCGCGCCCGTGGCCCGTCGAGCCCGTGTAGTTGAGCTGCAGGAGGGCGTATCCGCGCGACGTGAAGAACTGCGTGCGCAGGTCGAGCCCGCTCCCCGCCCTGCCGGTCGGCCCGCCGTGGACGCTGACGATGAGCGGCGGCAGGTCGCTTGGCGGAGCGGCGAACCTGGCGTTGCGGGGCATCCACAGGAACCCGTGGATGTGTCGACGGCGCGTCGTCCCCGCGGACCGAATCCTCAGCGGCTCCGGGCGCGAGTAGCACAGGGCCGGGAAGTGCTCGTCCGTGGACTCGCGCACGACTTTGTTGCCGCGCGCGTCTGCCACCTTGATGACGTGCACGGCTTGATGCGAGCCGGTCCCGCTGCCGATCACCATGACCGAAGCATCGTCCAAGCGAGCCATGGCGTCGCCGCTCATGTGGCACAGCTGGTCCGGCCCGATCAGGTAGTGCCACGAACCTGTCGTGACATCTATTGCGATGAGGCGCCCAACTCCCCTGGTCACCGCCGAGGCAGCCAACACATCTTTGCTCAGGGGCACAAACGTACGGCTAAATGAGAGTCAGCCATGTAAAAGAAGAAGCACACCCAATAATATGATCGAGAGAAAGAAGAACCAAAAAAAAAGAAAAAAAAAAAAAAAAGAGGAAAAATCCCCAAAACTCACCTCCCTTCACCCAGCCCGGCTTCCCCAAACTCGGCATCATCAAGACCAGGCAGCCGGATCTCTTCTTGGGACTCGGCTCCAGGCCGCAGCCTGTAAATCTTTCGGTACGGGCCCTCCTCTTTGGCGAAGAATAGCGACCCGTCAGGACCCCATCGAGGCTCAGCTACGCTCTCGCGCTGATCCCCAGCAACAAGGCGGGCGTTCTCGACAGTCCCGTCGGCGGCCCAGTCGGCGACAAACAACCTGCCGGCCGTAAAGGGCAAATCAGGGTGGTTCCACTCCACCCACGAGACCCGGGTGCCGTCCCAACTGCACTGCGGGATGAAATAGAAATCAGCCCCCGCGGCGACCCTCTTGGCCGCGCCGGTCCGCACGTTGATGGCGACGAGGTAGTTGCGCACTCTGGACGGCTCGTCGAACGTGTGGTCCTCTTCAATGGCCAGCACCCGTGGCGCAGTGCTGCTGGAGCAGAAACTCGAGTATCTGGACGCAGGGCTTGCGAGCACGAGCGAGACGTCGCCCGTGTCGGGGTCGACAAGGCGGACCGTGTCGTCCCTGTTGGAAAAGATGATCCTGCCGTCTGGCAGAACGTCGTATTTGGAGCCCCCGTACTCGTAGACGCGGTTCTGCACGCTGTACTCGTCGGGCAAGACATCTCTCAGGCTGCCGCCACGTGTGACTTCGATGATGGTTTGTCTGCCTTGAGAGGTGCTCTCTACGAAGTAGGCCCTTCCAGTTCTGCGCTGCGAGGGATGGCCCCGGGCATGTCAGCTCGTTGCGTTTGGAGCTGCAAGAAAACGTGGGCTTGAGGGAGTAATAGTTACGCTGACTCGCGGAGACGTTAAATTTCTGGTCTTGTGGATGACGGCATCCACGGAGATGGGGGAGGGCCACGTCCCATACGGGGCGAGCTGCTTGACGGTCATTGCGGGTGTATCAGGCAGGAAGGCGTCCGAGTCTGGGCATGAATCAAGGGTTGACGGGATGATCTCTAGGTGAGAGAGCAACAGGTAGAGGCGGCCAAACGGGAACAGACAATATTGAAGGCTTGTCAGGCACGATATATCGATGTGACCCCCCGCATTCCCCCGGCTCTCGGCTCGATTTAGCTAAGTACCTACCTTATCTGAGTTGCGGGGGCTTACTTGACATTCCGTGTTGGGAAGGTCAAAAGCAGTAACCTGCTCGTTTTAATTGCGGCCAACTGGTGGTAACGGGATGACAGCTGACAGGTGACAGCTGCCCTGTCTAGGCGCAATCGGCTGCACCAGCCGTCAACACAAGTTCCTTGGCTTGGCCTTGTGATGGGATGCCGCCGTGGAGATGGAAAAAAAAAAGGAGGAAGAAAGAAAGAAAGAAAGAAAAACAAGCAAAAGAGAATAAACAAGAGAAAAAAAGAAACATCACTAAACACCGGCACGCCATCCTCACAAGACTCCGTGGCTTGTCCCTCTTCTCATTTCTCACAGTTGGCATCAACCTCAAATGTACAACGTTCGCCAGAAACTCCTATATGTGTAACCGCCGCGCCGTTCAAATAAGCAATGCATGTAAAGCACGGATCCCGTCGACAAATCATTCTTCCCTCAGCCTCCCATCTCGACAACGCAACCCCAAGAATCCCGGGCCATCAACTGTATTGTCCAAACACACGCCATTCGAACGAGACCAAACTAAAAGAGGGAGAAAAAAAGAACAGAAGAGAGAGCCAGCAGTCTCTTGTGCATATCGCCACGATAATGTCGTCTTCGATAATGGCTCCTCACAGACAGATGGCTGACAAACCAAACAACACCCATCATAAAGAGTCAACGCTGCATGCATAGCGGCTAGAGCTGCTTTGCATCCAGAGCGTCTCGCATGATTACAAACACCCCGTCTTGGTACGGTTGTTCCTCGTATTGAAGATTTACCTTTCCCTGCTTCTCTATTCCTATATCGTGCTTTGTCGCCAACGGGGCAAGAAAAGAAAAAAAATTCTTTTGACTCAAATGGCGCCATTCCCTCTCTCATCAGCGGAATTGCTGCATCGATTTCGGTGGCGTCGAGAGCAGCTCTTGTCGACTAGGAGCGCGAGTCCTCATCTATGCACCCATTGCAGGTATCTTCTTGCCCCTTTTGCCCAGTAGCGTGGCATTTTCGAGGTTCAGCTCAAAGGGACCCTTGTGCCTGTTCCTGTCTCGGACTTGTTGCCGAGCAGCAGCCGTCACTGCCGCAGAATGTTGGCCATAGCCTTTTTCGGGAGCTCGTTCGCGTTCTCGGCCTCGGGTGTGAGCTTCCTGGTCCCGAATATTGGCATGCCGCATGCTCTGCTCCAGCGCATGGGTGCTGGCAGCGGCGGGGGCGTTGAGCGCCCGGTTGGCGCCCTTGGGGTCAACTTGCATCCGGTCCTCATCTTCTTCATCCTCCTCGTTCAACCCACCCAGAGGTTTGCCCATGCCACCAGCCCTAGCTCCAATCTGAGCACGTCGCTTGCCCTCCTCTTCTTGGCGATGCACAGCGTAGCTGACGTCAAAGACTTCGCGCAGGTTGACCACCCCGGGGGATCGGAAATCATATCTCTTGGCGTCCAGGTTGCCGGCATCAAAGGCCCGCAGGGTGGCTTCAGATCTTCTCCTTTCCTGGGGTGTCGGACCCGTGCCTTGTATCCAAGGGTGAGCCAAAAACTCTCGAATGGTATATCTCTTCTCCGGGTCCACAGTCAGGAGATGAGTGATGAGTTCTTTTGCCGACTGGGAAATGTCGTCCCACCACGGGGACAGGAACGTGTATTGTCCCCGTGCCACCTTCTCGGTGAGCACTTCTATGCTTTCGTCATAGAACGGGGGAAAGCCGCACAGCAGCGTGTACAAGACGCAACCCAGGGCCCACATATCGACGGATTTGGAGTATCGTTCATCCTTGACAATCTCGGGGGCCGTGTAACCCACAGTGCCACAAGGCGTCATCGTGGAGCTTTCCCAAACAATCTTTGATAAGCCAAAGTCGGCAATCTTGATCTCGCCGATGCCACCTGCACCAAGTCCCGGAATGAATTCGCCTTCATCTACCTTGTTCTCATCGCCGGGTTGCCTTGGTTTAGGAACTTTTGAAGGAATAAAGGGGATGGGGTAAAACAGGATGTTTTCAGGCTTGATGTCGCTAAGGTGCGCGTCAGCTTCCGGTCCATCATAAGAGTATAACAGCCGTGAATCTCAACCACCAGAGATGCTCACCGATGAACGACACCCTTCTCCTCGTGCAGATATTCCAGGGCTCTGGCCACCCGAATGATGACGTGGCGTGATAACTCCTCGCTAAAGTACGTCAAGCGGACAATTTGGTGGAACAGCTCACCACCTGGAGCCAGTTCCAGAACAATGTAATAGTACTGCTTGGATTCCGAGAAGTCAATGAGTTTGGTGATGTTGGGGTGGTCGAGCTGGCGCATAATCTGCACCTCTTTCAAGATGTTCGATCGCTAACGGGAAGAGAAAAAAGAAAAGGTTAGCATCCAGGCCAAGGATGTCTATTCGTTTCAAGTGTTGTGCTGGGCTATCCACACGGAGCCAACCAAGACAGGAAGTAACGAAAAGAAAGGTTGTTTTTCTCGCACCTCTGCTGCTTTCGGAGCCTTTTTGAAATCCGGATGTAAATGCTTATCTCCCTATCCGGGGCAGTGCCCAACAGTTGGTAACCAGTCGATCGATCGTAAAACGCGTAGCGGGCTCGCGCAAAGGAAAGCAGTGGCGGAAGTAAGGAGGGGGGGGGTTTTTTTTTTTTTTTTGGGAAGATGAATCACACGCAGCGAGACAAGAAGGAAAGCAGGTGATGGAATTGGGCGGAAGAAGAGAAACGAGCGACGTATATCCGCGCACATCATAATGATAATGGCACTTACTTGCAGGCTGTTCATTTCGTATTTGCGAACGACCTTGATGGCAACTTCGCCAGCAACGCCTAGCAAATCACGAGCGCGATAAACGTTGCTAAACGCACCATCGCCCATCTTTTCAATCAACTCCCATCGTTCCAGGCCGGGATAGCGAGGGAACTTGGTCCTGCTTGCATTTTCCTCTGCAACTAACATGGCGAGGCTGGCGTCATCGACGCGTTTCTTGGATGTGCCTCTGGAATTTCCGTCCACATCCTGCGCAGGTTCGACTCGATGGGCAGCAGCGATGCCAGCTTGAGCGGCGCGATTTTGGGCATCCCCTGGTGCCTCTGAATAAGCCTCCAAGGGCTCTTTATGAGGGATATGATGATGAAGAGCTGGGTCAGAGATGTTTAATTTTCTTTCTTGGTTGACGGCTGGTGGCGCGGGAGGCGCTGGTATATCATCCTTGCGGGGTGTATCGTCGTTTATATTGACGGTGCGCGCTTGTTTACCTAACGGCAAAAGGAAGGTCAAAATCAGTACATCTGAAGCGATTGAGAGGATGCGCGAATAGACAGTAGCCATCCAGGGCAGAGGGGGAGGGGGGGGGGGGGGGGGGGGGGGCACAGCTAGACGTGAATGACAGAATGGCCGAGCGGGGGTGCCGTCATGAATTTAGACTGCAGAATGTATAAACGGTGGGATACATGTGACAGACACACATACCATGGCGGATGAAATTTTTGAGCTGCTGGATTGTCGACATGGCTGCTGTGACCAGGAGCGCTGACCAGCGGCTCGGAAGTGTTGCTTGTTGAATTTCCGGCCGAAAGACAATGTCTACAAAATCCAAACCAGGTCCAAAGGCAGTGCGCCGAGACAACAGCAAAAAAGTAAAAGAGAAGACGCGGAGGGCTGGCGGCACTCGGGAGTTTGGAACAAAAAAAAAAAAGTAGCGCTGTGATTTCTGGTTTGTACAGCGGCGGAAATGATGCGGGAGGAGAGGGGGTGGGTGTTTTATGGCGAGGAGACGGGAAGTGCGAGATGCAGAATCGTCAGGCCCGAAACCCGTCTATCTCGGTTTGACTTTTGACAGGACAGGATATAAAACCCAATCATCCAAGTTGAAAGAGGAAGCAAGAGCGGGGTGGATGGCGACGACGCTGTTGCTGGACAGTCGAACAGGGCAGCGGGGAAGACAGTATGTCCGGTCTGACAGGGCAGATTTGACGACAGAATAGAGGCGAGGGTGAAGGCGAAGGCGAGGAAAATACGGGTGAGGGCGAGTCTGGAACGGTGGATTCCAAAACGTAGAAGGGGGATGAGGTGGGCTAGTGTTTGCTTACGAGGGGCAGCGCTCGTGGCGTGGGAAAGTGATGAATAGGGAAGGGAAGCAGACTGGAAGAAAGAAAAAGTCAAGTCTGGTCTGGGCTCTGGACTCTGGGCTCTGGACTCTGGACTCTGGACTCTGGACTCTGGACTCTGGACAGAGAAGGCTTGACTTGACGGAGCTTGACGGAGCTTGACGGAGAGCGACGGAGAGCCCAGCCTGAAACTTTTTCCTGTCTGCAGTCGCGTGCTGCGTGCCCGGTGCTGCGGGCTGCGTGGGCTGCGTGGGCTGCGTATGCGTATGCGGGCTTCGTGGGCTTCGTGGGCTTTGGCTTGCCGCTGTGTGCCCTGCCCGGGACGACAAAACCGGGTTTATCAATGGAGGGGAGCGCCTTCCCTCTGCCCTGGGCCTGGTTTTCCTGTTCTCGGCGCTCTCGCACGCAGACCTTGCGCGCTAGCGATAGCGATATGACGCGGTGGGGGCGTCTGCACCTGGGCTTTTTGAAACAATGAGGTCACCTTTTTTATTCTCTCTTTTTTTTTTTTTTTTTTTTTTTTTTTTTTTTTTTTTAATATATATCTTTCTTCGCAGATGGTCGAAGGGGGGGGGAGGGGAGGGGAGGGGGGGGGACCTGGACAAGCAAGCGAACCAGGCGAACCAGGCGGACGGGGCGAACCAAGCAGAGGAATGGAACGTCCCTGATATCAGATGTTAAGCCCCGGCGGCCGGAGAAGATGCATGGCCTGTGGAATGGCCCGCTGCGCGAATTGATGACGAGGCAGTTGACAAGAGACCGACCGACTGGAGCCGTCATGCACGGCGGGGCAAATGACGAACGGTGGTGGCAGCAGCCAAGCGAGGCCTGCTGGGCCACCCCCCACCCGACTGGAATTGATCTCAGCAGCGGAGCGGGCGCATTTGACTATTATGTCTATTATGTGCGCTGCACGCCTCCCCGTGAGCCCTCTGAAAGGTTTTTCCCAAAAAAAAAAAACATTAAAACATTATCCATCCAGCATTGATGAACCCCTCAGATTGTCATTGGCGAGGTTGATCGAAACCCCCCCCCCCAGCGCGCGCGGGGCGGGATGACGGAGGGTAACCAAGTACCCATGTACCACGTACAGTAGCGAACCGGGGTCCTCCCTTGCTTTCGCGCAATCTGCCATCGGCACGAGCTATTTTGCTGGCGTGCGGTGCGGTGCTTGGCCTTGGCCTGCCGATGATGACACGCGCTGGGCGGGTTTGGTCGGTCGGTCGCAAGCATTGACCAAGTCCCGAGTCCCTAGGTTGCGTTGACAGCAGCAGCGAGTACTAGACGTTATGGAGCAATCACGCACACAAGGTGCCGGGCATTGCATTGTCCCCGTCGTGCCTGCCCTCATTGGCCAGCACCCGGAGAGCAACCCGCGCAAGAAGTCTCTGGCGCGGCCGGGAACACGATGGGCCTGGCTTGAGGACGAGTCAATGAGACCAGACACAGACACCCGAGAAAGGCCTAGGTGGCGCCCCCTCACGTATTGACGGCTTTTTTTTTTCTCTGGTCCGGCTGTTGGTCAATGGTGACGCTGCCACGTTGGTGGCCTGCACGGGCACACCAGACGGCATTGGCGTTATTCATTCCATCAGCAGCGACGTAATGGCAACGGGGGCACACGGCTTTGGTCCCCTGGGGCTATGATATCATGTCAGCCCACGGCGACCGCTGTCTTGCGCTGTCCAGGGCGGCTTCTGGCTGGCCCTGATTTTCAATGTTTTTTTTTTTTTTTTTTTTTGGTCACCCTAGGGCCTTTGCTTCTTTCTCTTTTTTTTTTTTTTCCGTTTTTTTCCTTTCCTAATCTTCCCCTGCGTATCGTGAGAGCCGGCAGGGAGAAGAGGCGGGAAAAAAAAAAAAAAAAAAAAAAAAGTGGTAAGCAAGCGAGAAAGCTCAAGTTCGGAGGAAGGAAAATTCCTTCCTACTCCGTACGTCCGGACGTACGTCTGCCCATGACGGCCGGACATACGTCATGGGCCAATCGGCTCAGTGGCTCCCAGCTGACGCCGCCAATCACGCACGGGTTACGACCGGCCCCTTGCGCCCACGCTTGGCTGGGTGCCTGCCTCTGTCCTGTCTTGCCGCGACCGATGCCAAGCCCTGAGCAGATTAAATCAAATCCACCAGCCGAGTCAACGTTCCCAAGGCCCAGGTCGACGTGTTTACTATCTTCACGGCACAGGACCTCGTCACCTCGGCCCCCTTCACCTTGATCCCGCCTCGATAAAACACTCCATGCGGAAAACCCACGCACGCCCGCCCGCCCGCCCTGTCCTGAGACACTTTGCATCGGCACCTTGCGGGTCCTGCAAGGCTCGAAAACGTCAATGGACAGTGCAAGATTGTAAACATAAAACACATGATGACCTTGGTCACCCTTTTTTTTTTGGGGGGGGGGGGGAGGGGCTCTTTTTTTTTTTTTTTGGTTCCTCTGCAGCCGTTGCTCGGATCGCTTAGCTTGCCAAACATGGACCCAGTCCCTTGTACCTCTGCACTCTGCACTCTGCAGCGCAAGTGGTGTGTACTGGTAACGGACCACAGACGGATGTTGCAGTAAATTCAAGCCCGGATTATCCTCCGCCAACGCCGCCAATCAAAGCGTGACTTGCCCGCTCCCTTTCCCACATCAGATGGCCCCTCTCGAGACCTTGTCGTCATCCTCAGCTCCGGCCGCCCAGGGGGATGTGTTTCTCTACCAAGTCTACTCATTGGGACCAGACCAGACCCCTACTGCACGAACCCAGGGCCAACTGCATCTTTGCTTGCAATCATCATTGCGCAGCCCTGCTTGAATCCCAGCGCCATGTGCACAAGAAGAAGGGGGCACGGGGTGAAAATTCCGCTCAAGGGCCCTTTACCCAAGCCCATCTGCGCGCTTGTTTGTGCAGTAGACACAACTACTCCGCAGCAAGCAGTAACTTGACGCATCGAACAAACCCCAGGCCCAGGCAGGTCGGGAATCTGGACAACCCCGAGGCCAGATATCTGCGTGACCGGGTCTAACAATAAAACACACCCTGCCTCCTAAAAGTAAAGAATATCTTGTTTACTGCCTAGTTTGATCTAGTTCCTCACATCATCACTATAAGTTGTGTACATGATATGATGATGGCAGGCTTTGTCCATCGCCCAAGGGGCAACACCGTAAATACAGGGTATGCTCCTGCTCGCGCGGAAAACAAAGTTCGTGACGCGCGATCCTTGCTCTCGTGACGCCCGTCGCAGCGCCGCCCACAAGGCTACAGCCATCACATCACGGCATCAAGGGGCGACGGATGCTTTTCAAAGGTCCAGGATCTTGAACCCGAGATACTCGGGTAATCAGTTGCTGGTCGTCTCCACGAGGTCAGCGATCAAACCTTGCACACCAAGACACGGCAACACGGGTCGATGACGCATGTTCCGTCCGCCAGTGTTTTTCTGACTGCGTTGCCCAGCTGGAACCCTCTGCTTTGCAGAAAGCTGCTGACGAACAGCCAGGCTACACAGGCTCGACCATCCTACGGCTGTCATCACAGCGCTGTCGCGTAGCAAGTCCAGAAATGAGGCTGAAGGCGGGTGCCATAAGATCCTGGTCGCTGGTCCCCCCTTGCGCCCTCGCAAACGTAGGCTGGTACGCACCAGGCATAACTGATTTACATTTACCGGGAGCATTCGGCGGCAACGGCGGCTCCAGACTCCAGAGCCCAGGCCAGGCCAGGCCCCAAGCAAACCCCTGACAAGCCAACGGCGCGCCGTCGTGCCCCGTCCGCCGCTGATGTCATGCAAACGGGCGGCTGGCCAAGAACGAAATACTGACAAGCCAGCGAACTGCCTCCGTCCGCTGCTTCGTTTCGGCAACGTCTACGTTGCGCACGAGATGATGCATGCCGCCAGATGTCTGGCTTGCCATTGCCGTGGGTGGCTGCGCAAATCGTGAGCCATCCATCACCTTCACCACAAGCCCCCCCGTGACGCTGTGATGCTTTTCCCCCCCCAGCTCTGACCTGATTGTTTTTCGAGGTGTCTGACGGCAAACGAGTGTTGGTCGGTACGTTTGACGACGGATCGATTCCCATGTTTCTGCTGTTGCCATTCCCTGGTCGGGGTTGCGTGGCAATAAATCTGGACATGGGCCAGGCGCCAGACAAGTCGCCATGCCGGGATGCATCTCGCCGTTGGCGCAAGAACCAGGTGCTTTGAAATGTATGTACGGGGTATGTGCATGTGGTTCGGGAGTCGCGACCTGGGTCTGGTCTGCTGGGGCGGGGTTGTGGGGGCCGCGACGCTAGGCGCTAGATGCACGCCCTGCGGAGTAACTGCGGTACGGTGCAGGTTACATACGATTCGCTCCTTCCCCGACTCCCGTTGAACTCGACTGTCTTGCTGCCTCCAGTCCGTTTGCTGACGGCAAACATCACCCAACGGTCCCTAAAGACGGCGATGGCGATGGCGATGGCGACGGGCGACAGCGGCGGCATGATCAAGGGACTGATGTGATCTGGCCTGGCGTGCGACGCGCGCGGGCAACTGGCAGCTCCTCCTTCAGATCCACCATCGACGTGGATGCAGCCAAACGCAGCCAAACCGCAGCCAAACAAACTCACGATGCCCGCAGACTCGCCGCTCTGGTACTGCCCCTTGCCAGAGATGCCTTGGACATTGACATTGATGTAAAAACCCACCCACGACACAGGGCGGCAGCAGCGAGAGCCCAGTACCACGACGTTGCGGCATCAAGTCGTGTGTTGACGCGCGTCAGTCTCGGCGAGCAGCCGAGCAAAGTGAGCTTGAGCTGTCCACGCATCATGGCCTTCAACTGAACAGCTGCAGCGGCGGCAGCAGAAACAGAAGCGGCAGCGGCGACAGCAACGACAGCAACGACAGCAGCGACAGCAGCAACAGCAGCAACAGCAGCAACAGCAGCAACAGCAGCAACAGCAGCAACAGCAGCAACAGCAGCAACGACAGCAACGACAGCAGCGACAGCAGCAACAGCAGCAACAGCAGCAACAGCAGCGACAGCAGCAACAGCAGCGACAGCAGCAACAGCAGCGACAGCAGCAACAGCAGCAACAGCAGCAGCCAGCTCAAAGTCATCCCACGCAGTCCGCCAGTCCCTCGACCCCCGTCTCCCACATCTATCCAACGGAGCCACCCCAAGGCAATCAACGTCTCTGTCGAATCCGACCCCCGATTCGGCCCGGCAGAACCGATGCCAGAGGGTGGTGCATCATTCATCGGAACCACTCTAGCCGCGACAAGGAGGCCGGTCTCTGACCCGTCCGCCACTGGGGCAGACGCTCCTCATCGCGTCGTCATTATGCGCTTCATCGTGAGGCTATCGTTTGTGGAGCTGCCGCAGGGCACCCAAGTCCAGGTCGTACAGGCTCTGCCGTTCAGCGCTCTTCATGAGCGAGGCGCAACTTCCCCGGGGCACGGGCACGGCGTGGCGAGGCCGTATGATCCAGCGCTTTCCCGCAGGAGCAAGAGGAGCGCTTCTCGCGGGGGAGTCTCCCTGGCACTGCCACCGCCATCATGCATGCACGCTCTGCACTGCTCCCCGTGTCCTTGGATAAACCCGGGCCGGAAACCCGATGCCGTTTTGCATCGCTACTGAACGGAGATCGTAAGGGCCTCCTCCTCATGGAATGCCTGGGCGACTCTCGGATGCGCAATCTCGTGCTTCTAATCCCGGAAAGGGGCATGGCTCGACCTTTGAGCGCTGGGGAGGATCAGAGCGCATGCTGGCTGTTACTCGAGCGAGAAAATCCCGGTCGGTGGTTTCGACATTTGCACGCTCGCCTTTGGTCGTAGTCTCGGGAAACCCCTTTGGGGCAGAGGTGCGAAGCGCAAGTCGGCGTCGAAAACCGCGCGTTCCAACCACTACCATGTGCGTGACTCTTGGTTCTGGAAAGACCTTTATATACCGCAGTCTCTGGTCCTCCGTGAGGCAGCTACGGAAAGCATCGCCACCCTCTTTGACGTAAGCGGTTGCTCGTGGTGCACATGCAACGCCTCCCTTCGCCGGCTTCTGCGCCTTCTCAACTAGGCATCGTATACTGTACATAGACTGATGCCCTAAAAAGAAGCGGCAGTCGGAATCCTCGCGCGGGGTCGTGCTCAGAACCGTGTCACATGGGCTCACACGACGGTGTCGCTGGGAGACCGCAGCCTGTTCCAGGGCAGGAGAAGAGCCGGCTCTGACACGACTGTCCATCGATGGGTTCACGAGTTGAGCATTCTGATTTGGTCGGACGAGCATCGTCGAGGGGCGCGGCAAGAAAGCCGATTCCATCCAACGCCTCCGGACGGACCTGCTCAAACAGGGATGCGGGTGTGCCCTCGAACCGGCTCATCGCCAACGTACGCAGCAACCTGGACGAGCGGGGGCCATGGTCTCAAGTGGTGGCTAGCAGTTGAAGAGACGTAATTTGCAAGCAGGTGGACACTCCGTTGCCCTGCCCGCGGTACATGGAAGGCTTGGTCGTGCAAGCATATCTTTTCAGGGGACATCATTCCATACAACCAATTACTACATCAGCCTCGGGCGCCAGATTATAACAAATAACGAGCACCCTGCTTTTGCGCCCTTTTACCCATGAATGCACTTGGCCCCTTCCCCATCATGGTCAAGGCGGAGTTTGCGAAGCGGTAAGCCCCCATCACGCCCGCGCCAGTATCTTGTTCGTCTTCATGAGTCGAAGTGCGACCATGAAGAGCATGCCGGCAAACGATGTCGCTCCCGCATAGTATGCCGCTGGTCGATACGACGCGACGCCGGATTCTGCGCCCGCCAGCGAGTACAGTCCTGCGGCGATCGGCGTGCCCTGCATTGGCGTCAGCGCAGCTCCCTCAGAGTACTTGGCCCGGGGGGGGGAGGGGGAACGTACCAGGAAGTAACCGAATATCCAGGCCTGCCATAAGATAGGCAGGATTCCCATAGTGTTTTCGGCCCCAAACAACGCGCCAACGGCTACCGTAAACAGGCTGAAGAAGGAACCACAGCCGATACCGTTGACGACGGCGAACAAGATCAACAGGCCGAAGCTAGTGACAAAGGGCCAGATGCACAGCCCGCTCACGCCACTCAGGAAGAGCGAGACGATGATGCTGTTCAGAGGGCCCAGGAAAGAGTCGGCAGCGTAGCCTGCGAAGACGCGGCCAAACGTCGAGGCAAGGTTCCATGCCGTGAGGGCAATAACGGCCGTTGACCCCGACTGGCTGACGGATTTGGCAAACACGGGGATGAAGTATGGAGGGACAAAGACCGGGATACACGAAATGGCGCCACCGAGTAGAATAACAAGGAACTCGGGTTCCCTCCATCGATACCTGGTAAAAGGTGTCAGTGGATGGATGCAGGGTGTGGTGGCTTCGCCGAGAACCACAAGTCGCAAAAAAAAAAAAAAAAAAAAAAAACCCCAGGCGAATAATCAATTTCTCATACCATTGCAGCTTGGGAACCAGGGACGTTGACGTGTGCGGTTGCCTGATGCAATACGCAGCTGGGAGACAAACAGCCCAAAGCAAAAAGCCCAGCAGTCGAAAAGTCCACTCGACACCAACTTTGTCGACGAGTTTGTCGACGACAACACCCATGGCTGCCGCTCCCAGACTTCCTCCGCCAAAGACAATGCCCGTCGCGAGGCCTCTGTGTTTTCGAAACCATTGCAATGGGGCAGTCGAGCAAGGCTGAGCGAGCCGTTAGCGCTACGTTTTGTAAGCATCTCTCGTGTCTCGCCCTGCTTGCAAGACTCTCCGGGGTTTGACATACCAAAATTGTCAGGCCACCGCCGATTCCGAACAAGACCCCATGGGTGATAAACAATGCCCACAGGTGTCCGACAACCCAGCTCGAGAGGAACTCGCCCAGCCCTGCGAATACCGCTCCCGCCAGCGCCACGTCCCTGTATCCAAACTTCCTCACCATCTTGCCAACCAGTATACACGCCGAGACCATGAACGACGTCGCCAGCGATCCGACAAAGGTGAGCGCTGTGAGCGAGTATCCTCTTGTGTCTGCCATGTTGGCCTGCAGTATGCCCCACGAGTAAATCACGCCCATGTATGTGAACAAGGAGCATGATGCCGCCGCGACGACTACCCATCCTCGCCATGTATCAAGGTGGGCTTCATCCTTTGGCGGTAGATCCTGAGGATCCCAGCCTACCTCGTCCGCGGTGTCTGGTGCCGTTAGAGGACGCAATTTTCCCGACGCGTGTTCTGCCATGGGTAGTGCTTCTCATCAGCAAGTTGCAGCCGATGACCTCTACTTTACATGTAGAGGAAAAGAAGAGCAACTCGTTGCAGTCTTTGTTATTATTCTCAATTTCTTTTCTTTCAACGATGCTTCTTAGCATCGGCTTTGAGAAATACAAAGCCGAGCATGACTCCATTTTTTTTTATTTTTCTCTTACGGCTGTGTATCCACTGGTGGGTACGCGCGTGTTGTTGCCTTCAGTTTCTTCGGGCGGTTTCGGCGCACTACCATGTCCCTTTTCCTCGGTTAGAGTTTCAAAGGGCGTTATAGACGATGTGAAAGCGGAGATCAAACCTCGTAACGGGTGTCGTCCGCTGCTAGTGATAGTAGCGATGCAGCAACGGGTCTCGTAACCATAGTCACAGAATCTCGAATGTGGCCTGATAATGCTGGCACAAGGGATCAAGGTTGTGGAGTTTATACCATCAAGTACTGAATGCGAAGTTGCTTATGTGTGGCTATTTGCTCGGTTAGTCAGGCGTCCTGCCAGCGAAGCTGAGAACGTTGCTATGGTGTTTCGAAAGTGACTCACTTGTTAAGGCTTTCGGGTGTGGTGGGGCTTGAGTTTCGGCTTAAGTCTTTGGGTGGATGTGCTATAAAATAGGCAGTTATGAACCAGGCTGATTCATATTCCGATGGGCTACTCGTGCTCGGTCCGCATTGAAGTCTCGGTTGGGTTTCATTTCCGAGGCATCGTGACAATTGAGGCTTCTTCACATGGCGCCGGCCCACAGCTGAGCCTAGCTTCCTCCTCGGAATTAGGCTGGGCAGCCGTCATCTAACAATGTCCCAGCGCGATATTGAAACGTGCCTCTTACATGGCCTGCACGGTCTTGGTTTCGCTCGACGCGTTGTCAAGTTGCTGAATCGCTTTCTCTATGCCTCCTTGGCGTCATTGTAACTGTTATTCATCGCTACATGGTAGGGCGCTCACTTGGCTTTTTTCATACAACCAGTAATCATGGTTTTTTTTTCGCATTTCCTTGAGAGGAAAAGTTGGTGAATTTAGCTCAAAGTTCCTGCCATGAGAGATGGTTCATGAAACTTGTCGAAGCTCCCTCCAAGTTGTGGACGCTGGTGGTGGGTTTCTTGACTGGTTTGGATTGGCTGGCCGCTGATACGTTGAGAACGGTAGGTGTCTTCACGTGACCTCAACCAATATACGATTTGGGCCTAGTCGGTGATTGGTGCTTACAGGTAGGGAGTGCACACGCTATGTACCCTGTACCGTTGGATCGCACACAGGCTACGGACTACGCCGTACTCTGTACCTGGCAAGTAAGGATAGTTTACGCCCCGTTCCGGTTGTTGGCCACGCCATGGATCGATCCTTCTACCGTCGCATTTCCGAGTGCTGCCTCTGCAAAGCATGCCACATAATCTCTACATCCTCTCTTACCATCAAACGACCGGCAACTATCATCGATCCACTATAGCGCGGGCCGCATACATGTCCTTGTAACACAGCAGCACCTTATTTTCCTTGATACTGCCCTTTTTTCATCCACCATTCCACTTCTTAATTCCAAAAGGTGCTCCATCATGAGCGCATCTGCAGCCGTAGCCCGAAGGGCTGCTGTGAGGAACCCCTTGCTAGGAAATGGTAAGCATGCTGCTCCCAATCTTGCTCATCGGGCTCCCGTTGTTGCTAAAATCCGGTAGCTCAGGTTCTCTCACGAGGTCTCACGCCCGCGTTGATGGCCAGGCATGTGGGTAGACAGTCAAAAGTGTCAGCATTGGCTCTGTTAATCCCCGGGCGATTCGTCAGCACCGATCATCATCGACCCGACACTCATACCGGCCCACCTCCGGGGTTCAACATGGAACAGGCTAAGAAGCCGTTGCCCAAGGGAAACAACGCTGCCGCGGCCAAAGACGGCGATGCCAAGACGGCGTCAGCAGGAACCAGTCAACCAGACACAACCACGGAGGAAGCTCAAATGACCGAATTGGCTACCAAGATGGACAATCTTGCGCACGAAAAGGAGATGACCAAGGCAGAGAAGCAGGAAAAGAAGCTCACCATGTGGCAAAAGGTCAAGAAAGAAGCCCAACACTACTGGGACGGCAGCAAGCTGCTTGCTACCGAAGTCAAAATCAGCTGGAGACTGGCTCTCAAGATGGCTGCCGGGTATGATTTGACCCGAAGAGAAAACAAGCAACTCCGACGAACTGTGCAGGATCTGGGACGTCTGGTTCCCTTTTCTGTTTTCATCATTGTACCTCTGGGTGAAGCACTCCTTCCCTTGGCCTTGAAGCTGTTCCCCAACATGCTTCCAAGCACCTTTGAAGGAGAAAAGTCAAAAGAAAAAAAGGCCACCGTTTTGCGTTCCACCCGCAAGGAGGTGAGCACCTTCTTGCGACAGACTCTCAAGGAAACAGGCTTGCCACTGAGCCAGGCTACCGCTCAAAAGGAAGAGTTTGCGAACTTCTTTCGAAAAGTTCGTTCGACTGGCGAAACACCCACGCACCAGGACGTCATCAAGGTCTGCAAGGTGTTCCGCGACGACATGACTCTTGACAACCTCTCACGCCCTCAGTTGGTGTCCATGTGCCGATACATGAACCTCAACACCTTTGGGACGGACATGATGCTGCGCTACCAGATTCGCCACCGCATGAGACAGATCAAACGAGACGACAAGGCCATTAGTTTCGAGGGTGTCGACAGCTTGACGGTATCGGAATTGCAGATGGCCTGTGCCGCTCGCGGTATCAGAACGCATAGCGTGTCCCCGGCCCGTATGCGCACTGACCTGCAGTCGTGGCTCGATCTTCGTCTGAAGGAAGGCGTCCCCTCGACCCTGCTTGTACTTAGCAATGCATACATGTATGGTCAGGGGTCTGGTGAAGGTGCAAGCCAGGTGGATGCGCTAGTTGGCGTGTTGTCCTCCATCCCCGAGGAGCTTTTCCACGAGATTGAGCTCGAGGTTCACAATGCCGAGGGCGCTGCCACCAACAAGCAGCGTCTGGAAGTTCTCAAGGAGCAGCAAGAGCTTATCGAGGAGGAGAATGAACAGAACGAAGAGAGCCAGAGCACGGGCATGGCTACTCCTCGTGATGTCGAGGACATTGATGAGAAGGAAGAGAGACTCCATACTGCTGAAGCGGCAGGCGTTGAGGAAAAGTTGGCCAGCGAAATGGTTGACGCTGAGGGTGAACAAGCTCGGCTTGTTGAGCAACAGGATGCCACAACCAAGGCAGACAAAAAATAAGGCAGAACCGCGAGGGGGGGGATCTGCTCTATTCTGCCACGACTCTATTTTCATATGTTTTGCAGTTATATCGGAATTGGTAAGCTCATTTTTGGACAGGGCTGTATGTATTGATAATTCAACGGCGACAAAAGAAGAAGACGAAGACGGTCCAGGGAGACAACTTGGATGCGTTGTCGAGAGGGCTCACGGTGAAAGCGGTATTGGTATACACATTCTATAGATGTTGCAGCATCGGGGATGGGAATAGACTGCGATTTTGATTTAGGAATGCACGGGTAGACGATACCTACGTTTGAAGCTAGGCACCTAGGCCTGATGTGGGCCGAATGGGCTGCAGACAGGTACTGGGTACGTCCGCCCGGCTGCCTGCGGACTTTGATTTGTTGCGTTGTCAGGTTGTCATCACGAGGCTTGAATTCTCTAGTCTATGATGCGTGTGGAAGCAAAGCTGTATACTATGCATGACTAATCCCCAGTCCTGTCACGTGCGGGACATGCGCCTGCGTTAGATGCTGGGGCCCCACATGGTCGTCATCCACCAGTGACCGAACCACGGGCTCCCAAGGTCACGGTTTCTCCCATCAGCCCATGGCATTTCTCGCACAACCACCTGCACATTATCTATTCATTGAGGCTGTTTGTTGCTGTGGCGTCTCGCACTCTTGCGGGGCCCTTTTTCTGACTCGGTGGTTGGTTTCCTCTGAGCGTCGGAACCCGCATCAACAACGTAGAGCTCGTGAGCTCGTTTGTTTGCTGCACGGGCCCCCGCTCACGCACTCGAGGACGACTCGACGTACTCGACAGCATCTCGACGGCAACTCGACAGCAACTCGACGGCATCTCGACGGCATCTCGACGGCATCTCGACGGCATATCTCGACGCACTCGCAGTCTCGAGCCTGCCCCCGCTCGCAGGACCTCAAGCAAATAAACCACCATGGCCGTGTCGGACCACAACCACGACCAAGAGAACTTCTCCAACGTCTCATGGACAGAGCATGCCACTGATGCCGCTACCCCCACGCCCAACCCCCACGCTCCCACGGCCTCGTCCGCTGCAAGGCGTCGCGACGACCCCCATGGGCTGGGCGCTGAGAAACTGGAGTGCACCGTCGGTAGCCCGCTCAAGGAAAATGACGGCAGCAAGGATGCATTCATTTCTTATTTGATCACTACTCATGTAAGTAATGTGGACTCGTAATGGACTTTCCCCCCCCCGGTTCTTCCGGCAGCAAACCAAGCTGACCCGTTGGGTGATTTCGTGCCTGTTTCCAAAATAACCCCCGGCAGTCGACCTTCCAGTCCTTCCAGAAAGAGACAACCACCGTCCGGCGACGGTTCACAGACTTCCTCTTTCTTTACAAGCAGCTCTCGCGGGACTATCCCGCCAGCGCCGTGCCGCCGCTCCCCGACAAGCAGCGCATGGAGTACGTCCGCGGCGACCGCTTCGGGCCCGACTTTACCGCCCGCCGAGCTCACTCGTTCCAGCGTTTCCTGACGCGCCTCTCCCTGCACCCCGTGCTCCGCCGGGCGCCCATCCTGCACAGCTTCCTCGAGAGCCCCGACTGGAACGCGACCATGAGGAGCCGCAGCGCGCGAGCCAGCCTGTCCTCGGACGCCACCGGCCCCAGCGGCGTCTTCGACAACTTTGCCGACACCTTCATCAACGCCTTCACCAAGCTGCACAAGCCGGACCGGCGCTTCCTCGAGGTCAAGGAGAAGAGCGACAGGCTGGACGAGGACCTGGGCCACATGGAAAAGGTGATTGCCAGGGTGGTCCGGCGCGAGGGCGACCTCGAGACCGACCTCAGGGACCTGGCCGAGCAGTTCCAGAAGCTCGTCGCCCTGGAGCCCGGGCTGGAGCCCGCCGTCCACGCCTTTGCCGCCTCGGTCGAGGACACGGCCCAGCACCTGCACCAGCTGCGCGACCTCACCGACCAGGACTACCTGGGCTCGCTGCGCGACATGCAGGCCTTTTCCCTCAGCCTCAAGAACCTCCTGCGCGCGCGGGAGCAGAAGCAGCTCGACCACGAGCAGCTGACCGAGTACCTCAACAAGTCCACCGGCGAGCGCGACTCCCTGCAGTCCGGCCACGCCTCCTCGGGCGCCGGGTCCTTTATCCGCGCCAAGATCGAGGACGTCCGCGGCGTCGACCACGAGCAGGCCCGGCGGGAGCGCCAGCGCAAGCTGGAGCTGCGCGTCGAGGAGCTCACCAACGAGGTGGAGCGCGCCCGCGCCACCTCGGACATGTTTGACGACGAGGTGGTCCGCGAGGTGGCCGATTTCGAGCGCATCAAGCGCGCAGAGTTCAAGGCCCAGCTGGGCGGGCTGGCCGACGCCCACGTCGCCTTTTACGGCGAGGTCATGGACATTTGGGGCAAGTACATACGGGAGATGGAGAAGGAGGGCATAGCCGCCGCCTAGAGTTGCGTTGCTTTGCTTCTGTCGCAGAAGCCACCGAGACACGAAGAGCGGATGGGGAACACCTGGCGTTGGCCTCTTTTCTTTCTTTCTTTCTTTTTTTCCTTTTCTTTTTTTCTTCTTCTTCTTCTTCTTTTTGTCTTGTTCTTTTTCTTTTTTTTTGCGTCCCTGTCGTCTTCTCTGTTGTTGTGCTCTTGTTGGCGTTGGCGAGGATACCGGTTTTTCTCACCTTTATAGTGTGCGTGGCTGCCTTGCCTGGCACCTGTTTAGCATGGCACGGGGGCGGAGGCAGCCGGGGCGAAAGGGCTTTGGCAGGGAATAGAAATGTCTGGCTGCGGCGGCACTGCTTTTCCAGGATGGTATGCCATGGATGCTGCTGATGCTGTGCTGTGCTGTGCTGATGCTGTGCTGTGCTGTGCTGTGCTGTGCTGTGCTGTGCTGTGCTGTGCTGTGCTGTGCTGTGCTGTGCTGTGCTGTGCTGTGCTGTGCTGATGATGATGATGATGCTGATGATATGCGCAGCGTGAGGTACACCATCATCAGACTAATTTCATCACACAACTGATGCAATGTCGCGCGTTCGCACACCGCCAGACTACATCCCCCATCACTGACGCACATCGTGCACAAGTCCAGCCAGACCAGACCAAATCCCCAACACTGATGCACGCATGTCGCGCGCCCGACGAATAAAGAAAATACACAAGGAATGGCCGGGAATGAAGACGGCCGGATAAATAAATAAATAAGTAAATAAATAAATACATGGAAACGATGCTCGAACCGGCCATCTCGGTTGCCCCCCTCTCACCCCCGGCTCACGCATCAACAGCTGTGCCCTTTTATTCCTGGGGGGTTGTGGTTCTTGTTCAAACATCACTGCTTCTTGTCCAGCAGCTTCGTGTCGTCCTCGTCGTCCGTCTCCCCGCCAATCACGTACTGGTCGTCGTCGTCGTCGTCGTCGTCCGCGCCGGCCAGCCGCTCCGCGGAGCGATCCTTGTACGAGCCAAACTCGTCGTCGTCGTCATCTTCGTCGCCGCTGCCCCCGCCAAAGGCGTCGTACAGCTCGCCCCCGCGGGTTCGGCGGGCCCCCTGGCCCCGTTCCTTGGCGGCCAGGGCGTCGCCTTCCTCGTCGTCGAGCACCTCGAAGTCGTAGCTGCTGCGGGTGTCGTTGCGCAGGCGGCGCCGGCGGGCGATCCACATGTACAGCCCGATGGCCAGGCAGAAGGCGACGATGAGGCTGGCCGCGCCGGCGATCCAGGCCTTCTTCGACGCCGCAAACGTGGGGAACTTGTCGATCCAGGAGGAGGAGGAGGAGGAGGAGGCGGAGGCGGAGGCGGCGGCGGCGGCGGCGGTCGAGGAGGATGCCGTCGCGGCGGGCGAGGCGGGCGAGGCCTCGGCGGGCGTTGAGCTGGGCTTCGTGGGTCTTTCGGGGTGGTCCGTCGGCTGGACCAGCGACGAGTGCGTGGGCGACGGCACGCTGCCCAGGGTGGAGGTGACGGCGGGCGCGGTGACGGTTTGCATCTTGTCGTGGTCTTCGTCGTCCTTGTCCGTGGGCATGGCCAACTTGGTCGCCTTGCTCGCGTCCTTGGCCTCACCCCACAGCTTCAGGTGCCAGTCCACCAGGGCGCCTTGATGCTCGTTCTCTTTGGTGTCTCTCACGACCAGGGTCCACTTTCCGACCCCCTTTTCGCCCCTGCAGAAAGCGCTGGATCAGTATCGTGCCCCCGTGGGCGGAGGGACAGGCTGGGGCAATTGAACACGTTCTGCTCGAGACGTACCAGTGAGCCACGGTCATAAACGTCCAGTCAACGTAGCCAGCCTTCTTGTTGTCGTCCTTTCGCGACGTGGCTATGTGGCTTATCACATTGGCTGGGCTGATCAGGTCCACGCTCAGGTCGCCGCGCCGGGTGTGGTTGACGTTCATGGTCACGGTGACGTGCTCCAATCTCTCGAGATTAGCTCCCTTGATCATGTCCTCGGTCACGTCAAAGCTGACGATCAGCCCGTGGTTTCCCTCGGGAATGGCCTTCTTGACGTGGAGCCATGGCGAGAAGAACCATGCCTGAGGCTTGACCTTTTTCCACGTCTTGGCCTTGTGCACAAGCTCGTAAGAGTCAATCTTGCCGTAGCCAAAAACATGGCTAAACTGCTTGCCGATGGCTGTTTGCTGCCAGTCGGCGTGCTCGTCGGCGACAGGCTTGGCCGTGTCCATGGCAAGATACTGCATGTCTCGCCAACCGAGGTCAGGTCGGACCTCCAGCACCAGGGCAAAGATGCCGGCCGCCAGGGGTGCTGCTGCTGAGGTTCCTCCATGGCCAACAGCGCACTTGTTTTCTCCAACGTCCGTGGTGTGCTGAGACGAGGTTAGCAACTTGCCGCGTTCACTGGGATGAACGTCCCGGGACGGGCGGGGGAGAGGGGGGGTTCATCCCGAAACTTCTTTTTTTTTCTTTCTCTCGTTCCTTCTTCTCCCCTTGCTTCAACTTACTATGGAATCGCCACTACCACTGCTGTACGTGACAACGAGCTGAGCTGAGCAGTGCTCGGAATAGTACGGATGCTGGCCGGCTCGGTCTACTGCGCCGACGGTAATGCTGTAGATGGAGTTGGTGTAGCCGTCAAAGTTGCAGTTGTCATCGCTGGCCGCGCCGTTGCCGCTGGCGAAGACATAGATGGAGCCGAGGCCGCCGCGGCCTTCCTGGATCGACTTGAGCATGGCTCTCCTGATGAGAACGCCGGGCGCCTCCATGGTCCGGCCGTCGTCGCGCGGGCCCCAGGAGCACGAGTAGATCTGGTTCAGGTCGTACTTGTACATCATGGCTTCGGCCTCGTCAGCGTCGCTGATGGGCTTGCTGAGGATGCGGATGCCAGCAATTTTGGCATCGTAAGCGACGCCGATGCCGCAAACGTCGTTTCGCACAGCCGCGACCTCGCCGGCGCACCGAGTGCCGTGGCGGTCGTCAAAGAGCTGAGGGGCGGGTTCGGCATGTTTGTCGTTGAAGTCGTACGAGCCTTGCGCAAAGTAGTTGTCCTTGAGGTCTCGACTCTTCATGTCCAGGCCGTCGTCGATGATGGCTACAGTCGAGTTCTTGCCGGTTATCCCCTCCAGCCACACATCTGTCACGTTGACGTCGTGGCCAATCTGGATCGGGTTGAAGAGGTGCCATTGATCCTTGAATATCGGATCCTTTATTTGGAGCCTCTCCATTACGGACGACTGCTTCTTGACGGCCCAGTCGACGGCGGCGGCGGCATTGCCTGCCCGGGGCAGAACAGCTCCCGCAGGCGGAGGGGGGATAACCCGCTTGTGCAAGTGCTGACGAAGCTTCTGCTTCCTCGAGAGGAGGACCTTGTCGAGGATGTCGGATTCGCCAGGAGCGGAGCGCCTCCTCAAGGCCTGATCGGATAGCTGGCGCTTGACGACATCGCTCCCGGACCTGGGGGCGCTGAAGACGTGATGGCGGGATAGACTGCCCAAGACACCGTCGTGCCGCAAGCCTAAACGTGAGGCGATTTGTTCTGGAGCGGCGCCTGCGTCGAGGTGCAGGACATAGTAATCGTTGTTGACGTAGTCTCTGCTGACAGGGTCGGCGCAAGCGATTGCGGCAAGGCCCAAGAGGCCAGCCAAGGATGCGACCTTCATGTCGAAAAGGGACAGGAGGGGGCCAGCGGGAGGCTAGTCGAGGCCGAAGGAGGCCGAAGGAGGAGGCAAATGAGATGCGGCCGAAGCTGCCGAGCCTGCCGAGCCTGCCGACTCTCGGCACAATCCCGAATAGCAGCGAGGCAGTGTGGGAAAGTCGGAGGAGGAATCGGGTGGCCCTGTTTGATCGTGGTCAGTTGTTCTGCCCGTCGATGGCGGCGACCCAGGCTGAAGTCGAGTTGAGCGGACTCGACGGTTACTTGGAGAAGGCGTACCTCGCAACGGGGGGCAAAAAGAGGGCCCAGGGGGTTGCCAAGCAATGGTTGGGAGGCAAGTTGAGGCAGATCAGATCAGATCAGATCAGATCAAATGAAGAAGTGATGGGCCAGCAGCATGTTGATGTCGTGCTCTGTCTGTCTGTCTGTCTGTCTGTCTGGTCGGCTTTGCCGCTTTGCCCAGCCGCTTTTGCCAGAAACGCAGTGGGGCTACGGGCGCCCCTAGCGTGCCCCACAGCCTAAAACCTCTCATCAAAGCAAAAGCCGTCTGGTGCGTGCCGGCCAGCTGCTTTAGGTAAGCGAAAAGACAGCCCAACCCTCTTTTCCTGGGTATTTCGTATTTCGCCGTTGGGTTTGGCACTGCATAGCACTGCATGTCTTTGTTCCTCCCATTGCTGCCGAGTCCAGGGCACCACCGCGCTAGGATGTTGGGGGTTTGGCGTTTTAACCAGGTACATTCATGTACCTGGGTAGCTACAGGTACCTCCTTATGTGAGATGGGTGTCCTGGCGAATCTAGAATTCGTTAGCACCTATTCGCCGGCACCCATTCGCTGGCACCCATTCGCTGGCACCCATTCGTTGACACCGACTCCAGAGTCCGTGCGATGCATTTTCCGCCCGTACGGTACGGACGTACATGTATGTACCTTGGTTAGGTGGGTCAGTCATCACTGGCTGGGTTCAGGGGAACGGTCCCAGCCACCTTCCCTGGGCACGCACCCTCCCAAGACAGCAACATGTAGTCCGTACATAAGCATACATTCCTCTTACCTCCTGGTTGTCATCACCAAGACCATCACAGCCTAACGTATCAACAGCACCAAAGCTTATGCCCCGCTCTCAACATCATCGGGAAGCCTCATCATCATCACAAGGCTATTCCATCAGGCCCTCTGACCGTATTCTCCCTGACCACTTGGCTTCGAGAGCAATACTAGACCCCTACTTCGACAACACCAGCGATGCTCCTGGTGCCGCTATATGCGTTGATGACGCCTGGCTCCTCGTTCGATTATTCTGGCGCTGGTGCCGTAGCGTGGAGGATCCAAAGGTATGTAAGTACCTAATGTAAGTCTTTCTTCTTGGTGTCGAGTCTTGAGCCAGCAGGCAGCCCAGCCACCCAAAGGCATTCTTTCCTCGACAGGGTCTGAAGTACTCCAGCATCTCCTAGACAAGTAAGATGCGTCATTATCAACGTCGCAACTACTACATTCTAAATAAATCATCAAATCATCAAATAATCAAATAATCAAAACGCCAGCTTCGACACTTCCCAGCTCAAGCTGATTGGAGCGCCATTCGCCCGGTTGACTTTGGCGCAATCAACTTGTACCGCCTTGCGGGAGAAAAAAAAAGAAAAAAAAAAAGAAAAAAAAAAGAAAAGAAAAGAATAGAAAAAACAAGAAAAGGACAAATCACAGTGCCTGCTCCTTGTGAATCTCAATGCTCGCGGGTGCACCTGTCAGCTCCTTGCATTTGGCGTACAAGACAAACTGCCCAGACACCAACGCGCACGTCATGACCAGACGAGGTCCCAGGCCAGTCAACAATAGCCTCCTGGGACCAAACTCGGCCGCAAGTTGAAACATGCGACTGGTGGCGCTCTGGTTCTTGTCGCCAGCCCCCTTGTTGATTGCCGACAAGAGCGTATCTGCAGGGTGAGACAAGACTGCTGCTGCCGCACCAGCAGCCAGCCCGGACGTAAGCTCCACGCCAGTCGACTCCAGACTGCTCAGCTTGGCTTTTCGTTCCGGGCCCATGGCTCGATAGAGCATCTCGTTGACCGCCTCGTGAGCAGAGAATTGCCCGACCGCAAAGGGAACCTGCTTGAACAGGAGGGGCACGAATCCCGAGTAGAAGCCGGCAAGGCCTTCTTGACGGGCCATCTTGGTGAAGCCCGACGCAAGACCAGCCGCATACCCGCGCTGGGACACCAAGCGGATTCGGGTGGCTTCCAGCGGGCAGAGGAAGATGTCGGCCAACAGCTCCGCCGTAGCGCTAGCGCCGAGGTAGATTCCCATGCGATGGTTGACGGCTTTCTCTGGGCCGCCACCAAGTGCGATGTACTGCTTCTTGAAGAATTCGTAGCCGGCAAACTTGGCACCGCCCTGGACAAGGTAGCCCACGGCAGTTGGGCCGAAACCCGTCAGCAGCGCCGCTGCCCCCTCCTTTGCGACAATGCTACGCGTAGCCCGCACCATGTTGAGGCCCTTCATCGCATCATCGACCTGGATTCGCGTCTTGACCACGTCAATCGGTGTAGCGGCCTGCAGAAATAGGATCGACTGGTCAGCACGGCACTCGCACAAAGCATGTATAAAAAAAAAAAAAAAAAAAAAAAAAGACCTCGCAACTTGAGGCCCCCTGCAGTTCAAGTCCAATCTTCGTTCGTCAAGATGGGTGGCATTCTCACCGCATGTGTACTTGTGGCTGCGAGCGCTCCTGCTGCGAAGAACTTGACATGGTCGCCGACGGTGAAACTCGGCAGCTCACCACCTCTCGAGGCCATTTGCGAGACGAAAGGAACGTCGAGCCGTTACTGAGGTACTGAAGCGCAACCTTGTGTGCCGCGGGCGCGCAAAACGAGGAGCGACGGCTTTGATTCGAGGGCCAGGTACGTGGTTGGGAAGACGCGAGCTTTGGAACGGCCAAGAGGCCAATTGATGCCGCGCTGGTATCTTGCTTGGTTCTTGTTCGGGAAAGGCGGGAACGGTGGGAACGACGTCATGCAAACCCGGCTGCGGCAGCCGCTTCAGCTGCTGGAAGGCATCGGGATCGATTGATCCTTCCCTGCCCACTGCAAACGAGCCCTGCCCAGCGGAAATCCGGCTCTCTGGTCGGGTTTGCCTCCACCAGCTAGCTCCACGTCCATTGTGCATTTCTGCCTCTTTGTTTTACCTGACAGATCTGGAGAGGCTATCCGTGTTGGAACTTGGAACAGACTTTGCGTCAATTGAGCAAGTGACCTGTCATGCTTCCCTGCCGCTGCAGGAATGCGCTCACAACTCGCAGCCATTGCTTGGCTGCCGACAAATCAGACGTCACGGAGAACTTTGAACCCATGCTTACTTTTTCTGGCGACCCATGGATTTCATTTTTAAAACAACTTTCAGCCCGGAAAGTAGTCGAGTCAACAAAACTTGTCCTTCGTCATCCGAAACCCTGAACTGAACTCCTCACTTCCCTTTGGCATGGCTTCATTGATGGGGCAGGCTCAGCTTGGCACTTGTTCCGCCTTCGGTTGCTCGCTTCCCGACTTGCCGCCATGGCTTTGGTGACTGCCCTCTGTATAAACCTCTCTCGTCGTGCCGAGACTGAGACGGAGGGGACGTGGGCATCCAACTTTCTGCCTGGGTTCGCGGATCACAAAAATCTCCGCTACGGCAACTACTCACCTGTTGAACGGACTTTGAAGTCGTGTCCAGATGACCCAAACGCACACGATGTGAGCCAAGTAGAGATGGGGCCCAACAGCTTGCCTCGGACACTTTCCACGTCAAGCTGCTCCGTACTGGTCTAGCTTTATCCCGTTGTGCCTATCTGGCTTGGCTCAAGACAATTCGAGCCTGCAGTTCAACGACTTGTTGTGGCCAACGCTCGAGGAATAAACCCGACCACCGGGAAGCTTGCCAACGGGGATGATCATCCGCCCTTTCCCGCTCGTACGATGGAACCTTCATGCTCCGCATCACTTTCCGAGTTGTGGCCAGTCCCAGCAGACTGGGACTCCTTATGAGCCTCGATTGCGCGTTGCGATGGAGCCAACGGACAGGCCAACCCTTGGCAAGCGAGCCAGCCTGCTTCCGCGACTCTGGAGACAATATGCATGGCGTCTGCAACCCCCCAGATAAAGTAACCATCCACATCATCTACGGCGTGTGTGAATGGATAGTCCGTAGCTTCTGCTCGATCCGTAAAAACCCGCCGAGTTTCGCTTTGTCTAAACCAGCGTACTGGGAATAGGCGTCCAACGGCACTAAATTTACCGCAACGTCTAGGGTGCTGCAGCTTTTTTTCTTTCTTTCCTTCCCTCCTTTGCTTGTTCGTCTGAACCATTGCGCAAGAAGGCCATCGGCCGTACCGAAAGGGCTGGACTTGAATGCCTGCGCTGATCCAGTCACCCCTCGCCTTCCTTCGCATACGCCACGCGCCGGAAGCATTTCCTCCTGGGAGACCCGGTCCTCATTGGGGAAACAAAAATTGGAGGAAGCATGCAGGCCACCCAGGCTGCTGTACGGCGACGACCCAGCAATCTGGTTCTGGGCAAAACACGTTTCTCTCCCTCATCCAGGGCAATTATCGCTACTCCGTACGGAGTACTTTGAAAAAGTTTCTTAAAAGGGGCGCTACCGCAGATGGTTGAGGACCAAGGTTCTTTCGTTGTGTGACCATCGTTTGCTGGATATTTCAGCATCCAAGCAACGTTAAAGACACGAGCCTTGGTTCCTCTCCCTGCTTTCAACCTCTTCTGAATTTACACCCCCCGTTAGCCTGACGGGCTTGTCGTGTCTCGTCGGGTTGCTGAAATAACGCTGACATGGCGTTTTTAAAAATGGCTTCGGAGGACGAGGTCGAGACTTTCTTCTTGAATGGAACGGAAAATGACAAAGGGTTGGGTCAATACACACCCCCGGCATCTTTTGCGCAATCAGTACGAATACTAAAAGGATCCGGGTGTTGTGACGACAGTTCGAGCATGGCCGGTAAGCATCAATACAACAGCATGTCCGATTCTGACGAGGCCAAGTCCCCGTTGATGGCTCTGGAGCACCAAGAGACTCGCATTCCCGACTTGGTCCACGAGAATCCACCGTGGGTGGAAACCTCACGCGCGAGCACGCCAGGAGAGACGAGGCCGCCTTCCGTGTCATTTTCCCTTCAATCATACCTGGATGATGAAAATGACCTGGAGAAGAGGCTCGTGGGAGCTGCGGAGCTCAGCCCAGGTTTCCAGGCACATCACATGGTGAAACAGGAGGTACGGGCGCAAGGGTCGAACCACAAAGCAGCCACAGCCGCCTCGGCAGCTCTGCCCGGCTTGGAAACGACCAATGTTGACGACGGAGGCTTGTCTCAATTGCCGGCCATGTCGGCGGCTGAGGAGGACGGCACAGACGCGCTCACTCACGAAGGCATGTCTCTGGGCTCGCACTCTCCACGTTCAACGACGACTCGGGCATCGGCTTCGACCCTTTCATCCAAAGGGTCGTCGAACGACCAGGCCTTGGCCCCTGGCTCGGTCTCTAGTCGCCACGTAGCTATCCATCGGCAATTGGAAGAAGCAGGATTATCTGGTCTTGGTGATGGATCCCACAGTTTCAACTTGTATCATCGGTACGAATCGTTTGACCTTGCAGATGTCTTGTTTTTTTATTTTCCTTCTTTTATTTTTTTTCTCAAGTCACTGGCTGACGATGCTGCTGCAACCAGGGCCGGTACGTTGGACACGAAACGATGGCGCGTGCATAAAAAGAAACGGATGGTGCGTCGTGGGATGCGAGAAGAGGGTCAGCAGAAGAAATAAGAAAAAGAAGGCCCAGGCCTGTTGACTACCAGACGCCGCCAACTGCAGCCCCCAGGATGGCTTGCTTGCAGTACACTGTGCACTGTGCATGCGTTGTGTGGCCTTGCGTCTGGTCCCAGCCCACTCACCCCACCACCACCACCACCACTCACCCCACCTCGTCATTCCCGCAACCCCACCATCCCCACAGGGAACCGGAAAAGAATGTGGTTGCAAACGCAAGAGCCAAAAAATTTTCTTCTCTCCACAAGGGTGTATCTATTATATTTACCAGCCGTGATTTGCAACCAGCAAGCTCGGGACTCGAGGATGGCGAGTCGGCGGCTCCCTCCGGCCCGGTTAGCTCAATCGGTAGAGCGTGAGACTCTTACGAGTGCACGTAATCTCAAGGTTGCGGGTTCGACCCCCGCATCGGGCTTTTCCTATAATTCACACGATTGAGATGGGGTTCCGGCTTCTGTTTTTTTTTTTTGTTTTTTTCCTTCTCTTGCTCTTTTCTTTTTTGGGTTTCTTCCTCTTCTTGACTCGGGGCTTGGTTTGCAACTTGCTTGGCCTTTTGCTGTAGCTGGTGAAATCGGATGCGTTGTAGACACCCAGACCACCTAATGTACCTCCTAACTGTCCCAATGTCTGGTACGTACCTACCTAGTACTCTAACCCAAGGCAGACGCCGCAGGTGCACAAGACGATCATCGCGCCTGCCTTCCTCTCCCCTCCTTTTGCCCCTCCTTCCCTGCTCCTCCTTGCCCTCCAGCCCCGCCGCCCGCGATGCCCTTCACGCCCGCCCTCATCGTCGTCGACTTCCAACAAGACTTCTGCCCGCCCGACGGCGCGCTCGCCGTCCCCCACGGCCGCGCCATCGCCCCCGCCGTCAACGCCCTGCTCGCCCTCCCCTTCGCCCTCCGCATCGCCACCCGCGACTGGCACCCCCCCGACCACATCTCCTTCGCCGCCAACCACCCCGACGCCGACGCCGCCGCCGACGCCGCCGCCGTCGCCACCGTCGTCCACCCCGACGACCCGGCGCGCTCCTACCCCACGCGCCTGTGGCCCACGCACTGCGTCCAGGGCTCCCCCGGCGCCCAGCTCGTCCCGGAGCTGCACCTCGCGCGCGTGCACGCCGTCGTCGACAAGGGCCGCCACCCCCGCGTCGAGATGTACTCGGCCTTCTACGACCCCTTCCGCGTGAGCGACTCCGGCCTGGCGGGCATGCTGCGCCGCCGGCGGGTGACGCACGTCTTCGTGGCGGGCCTCGCTGCCGACTACTGCGTCCGCGCGACGGCCGAGCACGCCGTCGACGAGGGCTTCGTCGCCTACGTCGTCGACGAGGCCACCCGGCCGGTGTGCCCGGGCGAATGGGCCGCTTGTCGCGAGGCCCTGGCCCGGCATGGCGTCGGGCTGGTCTCCGTCGCGGGGGACGAGGTTGGCCGGGTCAGGGCGCTGGGGGGGTCGGCGTCGAATGCTGCCTCGGACGCCGGGGACGAGGCCGCTGCGGCTGGCGGCCCGGACGTACGCATGTGTGGAGATGAAAGCGCATCGGCTGCCGTGTAAAATGGCACATGTTTGCAGAAACCCCATCTTGCGGAACGCATCATCAATCAAGTGTAATTACAACTGCGGTCGAGTGCTCTGGTATATACAGCCAACATCTCACTCCTCAGACCTTACAAGCGTTGGCCACAGCGCGCCTACACGGGACAAGACCACCCACGTCTTGTCCGTTGCTAGTTTTTTTTTTTTTTTTGCCTTCCTTTTCTTTCTTCAAAAAGAAAAAAAAATTGGCGTGGCTGCCTATTCCATGCTGTCATGAGACTCCCAAAAATGCAGAAGTGAAAAACTCCCCCCGCGCGCAAAATAAAAAATATAAGTTGGCAAAACAAGAGAGGATAGGCAAAAGAAGAAAAAAGCAAGAAAAAAGGAAAAGAAAAACCAAAAAAAAAAAAAAAAACCGATTTGCTAAGACGCCTCGTCTCCAGCGACAATGTACCCTGCGCCGAGCCGCTTTTCCCCCAACTTTTTCGCATCATCGCTTGGATCGTTGCTGAGCTGCAGCGCTCATGTTGCACTTTTCTTGGGCACTGGTCATGGCCAGGGAGACGGGTGTCATGGGGGAGGGAGCCGGCGTGCTGGTGCGCGACGGGGCTGCGCTTCTGTTGTGCTGCATGTGAGCCTTGACCAGGTGGCCCGCTTGCAAGGCGCTGCAGAGTGACAATTCTCCGGCGAGAACGGAAGCTCCAATGATACGAGCGAGTCGTCGAGCATTATCTCCGGGGTTGGTCGGGTGAGAACCGCGTACGCCAAGCATGTCGAGCATGGCACTCTGCGGTTCCAGTATCGTACCGCCGCCAAGAGTTCCAACCTCGAGCGACGGCATGGAGACGGCAATCTGGAGGGATCCGTGGAGACTGCGCGGAAGGATTCGGTTAGCGACTGGCTGTGATACAAGGTCGGTAGGGAAAAAAAACAAGGGAACCAAGATGATGAAGATGAAGATGAGGATGAACAAGAAGAAGAAGAAAGGAAAAAAGGAAAGACACGCAAGGGGGCATCGTACTTCTTCATTGTGGTGATGCAGTTGCAACTTTCAACCACCTGCGCAGGGTCTTGACCCGTGGCCAGGAAAATAGCAGCTACAATGTTGGCGGCGTGGGCGTTGAAACCGCCAATCGAGCCGGCCATGGCAGACCCGATCAGGTTCTTGGCAATGTTGAGCTCCACCAGCGCATCCACGTTGCTCTTCAGGACCGACTTGACAACGTCGCCAGGAATAATGGCCTCGGCGACAATGCCCTTGCCGCGACCGTCGATCCAGTTCATGGCGGCGGGCTTCTTGTCGATGCAGAAATTGCCAGACACGGTGACAATGTTCATGTCGTGGAAGCCGCCCTCGGTAGCCATGACGTTGAGCGCATGCTCGACTCCCTTGGAGATCATGTTCATGCCCATGGCGTCACCCGTAGTCGTCTTGAACCGGATGTACAGGTTCGTCCCGGCCAACGCAGTCTTCATGTGCTGCAGACGAGCAAATCGACTGGTCGAGTTGAAGGCCTTCTTCATGGTGTTCTGCCCAGCCTCGGAATCCAGCCACAGCTTGGCGGCACCGGCACGTTCCAACGTTTCGAAGCTCACGCAGGGTCCGCGGGTCATTCCGTCGCTGGTCAGCACGGTAATGGCACCGCCTCCCGAGTTGATGGCTTTGCAGCCACGGCTGGTGCTGGCAACGAGGACGCCTTCGGTGGTGGCCATGGGGATGAAGTAGCTCTGTCCGTCGATGACGAGAGGGCCAGCCACGCCTACAGGAAGGGGCAGGTAGCCAATCACGTTCTCGCAGCAGGCACCAAAGACCCGTTCCCAGTTGTAGTTCTCAAACGGGAGCTTGGATTGATCCAGTCCGTTGGTGAGCTCCGAGGTGGCCTTGTTGCGAGCAATGATGGTGCGGCGAATCTTGACGGCGCGAGTGAAATCCTTGAGTGCCTTTTCGAGAGCGTAGCCGGGGATTTTCCCGCGCATCGACATGGTCACAACCTCCTCGTCATTGAGCTCGTGAGTTCGCTTCTCCGTCACCAGCCTCTCGAGTTCCTCGACTGACCGATGCTCCGACGGATAAGGGGATCTGGTGGGTTTCGTTCGCGTCATTTGAAGACCCTCCCCTTCGTCATCCGTCAAAGCAGGAGTAACGGGCTCGGTGCGCACAGGTGTAGGAGGGGCGAATTCGCCCAAAGGCAAGGTGGCAGATTCGGTGTCGTTGAATCTCTGCGCACGGGCGAGTTCGTTGCGGTCAATGCCGTGGTCGGGGACATTGGGATCCTTGATGCTCCAGCGTGCCACGTTGAACAGATACCCGTTGAGACCGACGCTTAGCGCGAGAGCAACGATAATCCACCTGGACAGCATGGGGTCCTCCAGGCTCTTGAAGAGGCTGCCCACCATCCGTCCGCCAACGCCGTAGTTGTCGAATTGCGCACTCAAGTCGCCTGATCCCGCCCCGGCGTCGCCAATGGACGATGTCAGAGCATAATGGACAGAAGGATACTCGAGCTCATACTTGATGGGAGTCAGCACAGTGACCCAGGTCGCCTTGCCGCTGGCCTTGGCCGCGGCCAGAATGGCGTCGAGGCCCCTGGAGGCAACTTTGCTGGGATCGACCGGAGGAGTCGACACCACCCCGCCGAGCCCGGCGGCCCATGACCGAATCGTGGAGAGCGATGACGCGCTGCGGAAAGGAATCGTGCAGATGTTGATGGCGTTGATGAGGACGAACCCAGAAATCATGAGCACCTTGAATTTGGGGACGCTACTGCTTCGCATGCGACCAAAAAGCGTCGTGCTCTTGGACCCGGAGCCACCCGTCTGGGACCAGTCATCGTTGCTCTTGGCCACGTTCTCGGCCACGCGGCGGCTCACGCCATCAGCCTCCAGTGCCATGCGCATGTCGTAGTGTCGTTTGATACGGTTGATCTCGAGCTTGATGCTCAGGATCGCGGTATAAAAGGTGAAGAGAAGGATGCAGTCAAAGAAGAGAATCCAAGCGGCCAAGAAGCAGAATTGTTGCAGGCCGCCTTGGACCCCCGAGGCCGCGCCGAGAGATAGAATCAGAATTTCAATGGCGTAGTCGCGAAGAATCTCGTAACCCTTCTCCTTGATGGCGGCCTGGATGGCATAGGAGATTATGCCTTGGGGTTTGCTCCCGGCGTCGGACTCCTTGCCAGGCTTGCCATCGCGTCCCTGGGTGCGACGGTGCTCGACCGCGTGGCTGAGCACTGCTCGGGTGAGCACAATGTTTTTTTCAAACCCAATGGTGACGACGAGAAAGGGCAATCCCTCGGACAAGAGGATGACGCTGATCGGGACGCCAAGCCTGGTGGTCACGGCCAAGCCGAAGAGAAATGCGAAGCAGGAAGAGAGCAGGGTGCTCGTGCCCAGCCAAAAGTTGGACCCCATCCTCCTCATGGAGAGGAAGAGAGATACAAAAGTGAGATGCATGGACAGGTAGCCAAGAACCATGATGATGATGTCGAGTGTTTCGGCGTTTTTCAAAAGGTCGATGAACTCGACCCATGCGTTGCTGAGCCACTGGACCAGAGAAGTACGGGAGTTGACCTTGGCAGCCTTCATGATCCACTTCTTCTTTTCCCGCCCATGATGCGTGGTGGTTTCTTGGGCATCCTCGTCGGGAATCTCTTGTGCGGCGGCGACAAACTCGGGTGCCTGGTCGTAGGGAATCGAGTAGGCGAGGATGCTGTCCTGAGTGTAGGTTGTGAAGGAGTTTTCGGTCGCCGGGAGCGGTGTTATTGAGAGGTTCTGCGGCGTCGGGACGACATGCGAACGGGGAGCGGAGCTGCGCGAGTCGGTTGACAGCGTATCCGGGAAGACAAAGGTGAGAAGAGCCAAGTGATCAACACGGGCCGCGGCCGAGGCGGCTTGATCGACACTCGGCAGCCATTTCCAAGCGGTGTCGGGTCCAGCGCGCAGATCTCGGCTGCCATCGACCAGGGATGACCAGTCGGCTTTTCCCAGGGTTGCACGACCTTCAAGGAGGCTGCCCTGGAGCAAACCAACGTAGGACGTGCTGGCCAAGAGGGCAATGACCACCACGGTGTGGATAGGATGCGAGCATGCCACTTTTGACAGAAACTGCAGCAAGGGGGTAATCTTCTTGCCAACCGGCGAAGGGGCGGGGGAGATTGCGGAGCGGTCAGGCTCGCCGCGGAAGCGGGTGGGCAGAAATGACGAAGATATCATGTCGACGTTGTTTGAGAAGGTGACTCGACGGTTCGGTTTACGACATTTGTTCTTGCGGGGATCCTCGGCAACGGTTTGGTCTAGACAAAAAGCAGATTGCGTGTGAGCAGACGGCTTTGATGCTGGCGGAGAGCTCAATCGGTGAATGACGAGGGACGAGGTAGAGACCATGATGTTGATGATGCAACGACTGGGCAACACCCAAGTGAAGCTAGGGGGTTGGGGTGATGTTCCCAGAAGGCATGGCCGGGGGGGGGGAAAGGGGGAAGATGAAGCTCAAAGACAAGAAGAGGCAGATGAGAAGACATCCCGAACGTACTTGAATTATGAAGCAGACGAAATGACTCGTTCGACACGGACGCTGTGGCTGTCACGAAAGCATAAATCGGCGCAGGCTGTCGTCAATCCAAGGTGGCGGCCAAAAAAAAAAAAAAAAAAAAAAAAAACTCGATTGTCGTTGCAAAAGGAGAAAACGCGGGGCCCAATGCGGGTTCAGCTAGACCTGGAAGGCTGGAACCCTAAAGACTGGGGAAACAACAATAGCAAGGAAACCTCTCCCAACAGGTAGGTAAATGGCAAGTGGCAGTCTCACACAATGCCGCAGCGATGGAAACCAACCTGCACGTTTCTTGTCGGGGCGTTGTGATGACAATGGAGGGAACGGGAACAAGACATGGAAGCCGTGCTGTGCTGGCTTGGCTGGGTGGGCACTGGGAGGCGAGCAAGAGCTGGCGCCGGCGCCCACCTCGGGATTGATTTATGGGGGTGATCCAATCCAATAGGGAGGTGAAGCCGCCAGCAGCGCGGCCAGCAGCGCAGCCAGCAGCATGAGCCAGCAGCATGAGCCAGGGTGGTGGAAAAGGGGCTTGGCACTAACAGCTTGGGGACAAGCGCCGCTGTACGGAGTACTCCGTAGAGCGAGCTGATCAGTGTCTGGTCTGGTGCTTGCTTCTGTAGAGCCCCCGCCAGCAGGTCTCACGTCAGTGCTACTCCGCAACGGACCAGTCGGCACGTTTAGCCAACCGTCTGGTGCATTCAACGACTGCGACACGTCCAGCATGTCACTGGGCGGCGAGTCTGATCTGGCCTCTCAAAAGGAACACTAGACGGCGTGCGTCATGCAGAATGCAGAAAGCAACACGCCAAGGGGGATGTATGATAAGCTTTGCATGTCTGACACGGAGCTTTATGATCGGCAGGCTTGCTGCGACAAGGAAGGGCCCGCCCGCGGGGAATGGGGAATGCAGGCAGTCAGTCTAGTTCTGTCTGGTACGTTTAGCCCCCTCCATCTGCCTATTCCGTAGCTGCAGGCGATTCATCCTTTACGTACTCGGTACTCCGCACTCGGGGGCCGCCGGGCGTCTGGACGCATGCTCGCGGAAAGCACCAGACGAATGGGGAAAGCATGCCGACCACGAATTGGTAAAGTAACCAACATAACTCTCCCCTGAATTGGGGCGCGGGCGGACAGAAGCGGCAGAAAAGAAAGCAGCCTCCAGGCGGCAGGCGGCAGGCGGCACGAGGCAGGCGGCAGGCGGGCGGTGAGACAAGGTTTTTTCTCTTGACTCGATAAGCTTTCCGAACTGGAACGTATCCACCAATCACGAGCTTCGCTTGACAGGTCCTGCTGCGTGGGAAAATGGCCGATTGCCCAGTTGGAATAATGGCCGCCGCCCGGGCTCAAACAACCGGGCAACCTTGGCAACGGAAATCAGGCTATGCCTGTCGACCACGACTTGATTCGGACGACGTTGTGGACTGATTTCTGTGGATTTGCTGATACGGCCGAGTCTAAAATGACTAGTGTTGATGTGGAAAGAGCATCCAGACAGACAGACAGACAGACAGACAGACAGACAGCTTGCTTTCGTTTCCCCAGGTGTCAAGATAACGACGACTTGCCGACCTACCTTACTTAGTGGTCAATGCGTCGAGCTACTGGCCCATCCTCAGCAGCCATGCGCAATCAATCATGTTGTCAGGAGACAAAGGCATCAGCTCAACAATTCACCCGCAAAAGACTCAAGCTCAGTTTGCCACGTACCAGACCCCGAATGATGGGCTTTTTTTTTCTTTCTCCTTAGAATCAATCATGTCAGGATACGCTGTCTACCATTGACTTGGCCAGTACCTAGGTACATACCTACCTAATCTAGGGAGGCAGGTACCGTGCATGGGTCTGCTGCAACTGATGGCACGTGCACGCTAATTACCAGGTGTCGGCAGCCTAACCGAGGCTAAAGATGTATGTTCATATCATGCATGACTGCATAATAATGTATGCGCTATATCTAGGAACCTACCAGTGAGGGCCTTTCCCGTAACAGGCAACTACCTCCAGAGGGCCTGCTCAACACCAGCAATCCGGTCGACGTTTCCGCATCGAAAAAGAACCCAACTCAGTCGTCCCGAACAACACGCGAGCTACTTGACATCTTTTTGCAAGCTGGTATGAAGGAGCCTCGCCGGCCGCTGCCACCTTGACCTTCAGCATAACTCCCCAGCTGCCGCACCGAAAAACTGGACGCCGCCTCGCCGTGACTGATGACCGCCATGGCAAACACCCTCTGTTCCTCTGTCTGCGCCATGAATCGAGCAAGCGCATGAATCGAGCAAGCCCGCTGGCAACGCCTCGTGGCATGGCTGCGAATCCTACATGGCCCTCGAGCATCGATGCCGTCTCGAGCCAGTGCTCAGCCCGCCGTCAACAGTTGTCCGCAATGCCGAGAAACCCTCGAGCTGTTGCGCAACGGGTCCACAGCGCCCATGTCGCTTCTCAAGCTATCGCCTCTGAGCATTGCGTATCGTCCCTCGCGGACCAGCTTCGTGGTCGACAGGCGGCGAGGGTAGTTCCGCAGGGCCATGTCGGTGAAGTGGGTTCCGTAGTGGACACCGTCGACGGGCTGTTGCCCGGCGTCGTACCCGGGGAGCGGTCTCACGACGGCCCGGAAGTTGGGCTCGTGGAAATAGGCAAAGGCGAAGCGCTCGCGGGCGTTCAGCCCGACCTTGTGGGGCGTTGACCGCAAAAAGCCGTTGGTCACGTACTGCATCATGTCTCCTTTGTTTGGCCGGGATCAGGATTTGATGCGCGTGAATCTTTCAAGTCCCGGGGTGATGACAACGGTGGAGAGGAACTCTCAAAACTCACCGGGAAATACTGTAAATACCCCGGGTGCAGGCGGGACGTAGACCCAGCCAGGTTCATCTTCCATCATTCCGGCCGAACTCTCATCCCAGTTGGCAAAGCTCTCTCCACGCCGCGGCGGGCGCACAAACAAGCCTGTTCAAAAAGACGAATTAGTTTGCTTGACCATTGTACCCGGTCCAAGCGAACAAGCAGCGTGGGCCTTTTGCTCACCTCCGACCTCATCCTGCGCAGCGAGCACTAGCAGGCCATAGTCCGTGTGGGACCCGATACCACGACCGGCTTTTCCCTTGCCATTTGTGCAATGTCTGGGCGGGAATCTGCGCGCAGACAAAAAGCTGTGAGTAGCTTGAGCAGAGCAGCGGAACATTGCCGAAAACGCCAGAAGAGATAGGACCCCCCCCCCCCTTTCCCCCTTGCTGAAGCACATACCTCAGAACGCGCATGTGGTGCCAGCCGTCTCGCGTGTACTTTGTCAACGACCCAGGAGGCACTGCGAGACCCAGCTCAACCATCTGAAGAACCTTGCCGCCGCTGCGGTCCCAGTCGGCCATGTATCCCGTCATGGCTGCCCGCATGCCGTCGTCGGGCCACGGACACGGCCCATGACACGGCCACTTGTTCCGGACGCGGTATTCGCTCGACTTGAGCTCCTTGGTCACGGTGAAGATTTCCGAGTAGTCGGCGACACCGGCGGTGACCTCCTCCCCCGAAGCGACGTAGCCTGCGTAGCTCGAGTCGTTGACGCACGCACGCTTTTGAGCCGGCGGCCTCTTGAAAAAGGCCCTGCTGGCCGCGGTGGCTCGGTCGTACAGGCGCTGCTGCGACGGGCTCGTGGCAATCTGGAAGATGCCGTCGCGTCTCCAAGCGTCGATCATGGCTTTTGCCGTGGCTCTGTCTGAGAGAGTCCCAGAGACGGTCTCGGGAAGGCTAAAGGTTTCCAGCTGGCCCACCTTGGCAACGGAACCCGGAGGCATTGCCGTCGTCAGTTTTGGGGGGCTGCAACTTCTGATGGTGGTTGGTGACGAGACGGCTGGTAAAGACATGATGGCTTTCGTCAAGGACGTCGCGCTTGTCCGTGGGGCTTGAGCTGCCATTGAAGCCATGTTCCTCATAGACAAAGGTTCCTATCAGGTTCTACAAGGCAAAGGGTTGCATAGTGAGGGCGTCCAGCGGTCTTCCATCCTCCTTGGCTCGGGAAACGACGATCAACCCACGTATTTATATATCCCCAGTCGACGTGGCCTATCATTACCCGTCACGTCTTGTCCCATCCATCACGTCAGTCATGACGAGTTCCGTAGCCGGCTGTGCCATGGGAAATAGCATCGAGACCAGTGAAACGTCACCACGACTTTTCCTCTCCAGCAGGAGCTGCCACATCGCCGATCTCTTCGCGCCAAAGAACGCTGCTTCACTACGGCCAACTGCGGCGTCGGAGCCTTGCCGCGATTCCGTCATGCAAGACCGGCTCCTCCTCATTGCAGGCTCCCGAGGGGGGAAAAAAAAGTCAATGTGACACTGCACGGCCTTTTGTGTGTCCCTCCCTATCCTTTGGCGTCAATGCACCATGCGGAAAGGGGTAAAGGTAAGCCAGCGGCTGCGGGATTCGTCGGAGGGACGGACCACGATGATATAACCCTATTCTCATTGTTTTGGCCATATTCTCCTCATTTTTAAGCCCGGGCAGGGGCCGAGAAATCGGCCCAAGGGAGACCTTTCTGACCCTGCAAAGGCTGCTGCTACATGACGCATGATGCCTCACGCTAGGATAAGCGGCCGACGCGAAAGAGAGTTTCGGCCAGGTTGCTCCGGTTCGGGCCCACCTGCTCGCTGGGAAATGGCAAGATGAGATTTGGGGGAAAAAAAGCTGACGACTTCAAGCTTGGAACCAGTTGGCGCGATGTGGCCGAATAGCTCGGCAACGAGGAGATTGCTAGGCCGAAGTGCTTCGAAGCGGTGGCAGTCGACCTCGAAGGGGACGGATGGATGCAGGAAGAAAGGCAGACATGTGGGTAATGCGCACAAACGGGTCTTGACGCAAGCCATGAAAGGGCAAAGTCTCGATTGCGATACGAATTCCCGATTCTCATTGCCAAAGTATCGGCATTGCCATGGCAGTTCCTGACAGTTGTCGGGTTACGCATGTGCGCAAGTCGAGTTTCATGGCGGATAATGCGTAAGAGGCGAGTCCCGACAACTTTGCCCCTTGCCGCTCCAAGGGACAATGCCGTTTTTGAGACGTGGGACAGGTCTTGCGAGTCCGTTTCCCCCCGTAGTTGTGACACGCTGCTGGAGCGAGGAGCGGTCGCAATGGTAATGGGGGGGGGGGGTCATGGAGAGAGATCATTGGGAAATATCATGACGATCGAGTCTCGCTTTCTACAAAAGCCGTGCTAGACTCGGGGGTCCATCACGTTGGCACCGTGTCCACGTCGACCGTCGTGCCGATAATGTCGGCGTTGAAAAAAAATGCTTGACGGGAATGTCCAGAAGCCCAACCTCGGCCTCACGAGCAGACCCCAACCTGACTTGCCAAATACCCAGCTTGCAGGCGCAAGTGATTTCTCTTTTGTTCTTCCGCCGAGAAACTGATTTAATCACGTTGCAAAAGAGCCAACTCACCTTACCCCGTCTCGTGCTTCAACCCCCTCTCCGCCGCCTTCTCATCGGCAATCCTGCACAAGGCCTCCCACTCCTGTCCACTGACCCGACTCACGCTCAGCCGCGACTGCTTCAGCATTTGCATATTCTCCAGCGGACCACCCGGTTTGCCCAGCTCGCGCAGTTCCTTGAGAGGGATGGGCACGGCGAATTTCTTGCGAAACTCGACGTGGACAAGGCTCCAGCGCGGGTTTTCCTTTGTCGACGACGGGTCGTAGTACGGTGTTCCTGGGCGCCGCGCACTAGCTACACGGCGGACGGGGTCAGTGACGAGGCAGGTGAGGCTTTCCGCTCGGGAGACGCGCACCATCCTCGGAAAACTCCTTGACGATTTCCATGATGCCCACTATGCCAGGCTCTTTGCAGTTGGAGTGGTAAAAGAAGGCCTTGTCGCCGGCATTCATGTTGCGCATGTGGTTTCGTGCTGCAAGGGGGGGGGGTCATCATCCGTGCAACTGCAGTTGTAGCATGGGACGCCGCGGCCGAAATACCTGCGTATGCCCTGATGCCTGCCATGCTTAGCAGAGAAGACGGGGGAGATGACGTAGACGACGACCCGGATTCTTACCATCCCAGCCCTCGGGCCTCGTCTTGGCCCTCAGGTCGTCAATGGAGAATCGCACATCGACTCCGTTCTCGAGGCGCGACTCTGGCTCGGCTTTCATGAGCCAGTACCACTCTCCTTGGTGCCGGGGCGCCTCGGGGTTCGTGGTAGGGATAGCGTCTGCGTCGGCATCTTCGGAAACGCGTCTTGCGGCATCCCTCGGTGCGCATGTCGACGTCTTGCTGGTGAGGGGTGTTGCGGCCGTCGCTGGTGTCTGGGTCTGCGCGGGCTTCGCGTCCTTCCGGCGGGCTTTGCCGGGCCGTTTCGGTTCCTCGTCTTCTCCGGCGCCTTTTGCTTGTGCTGCTGCTGCTGCCGCCGCCGCCGCCTGACGAAAAGACCTTCTCTTGGGGCGAGGCTCGCCAGTCGCGTCGTCTGCGGCGTCGTCTGCCCGCTTCCTGGGGGGCATCCCGGCAAGGGGTTGAGATGCTTGATGGAGGCTGCGACAGCGCCGTTGCCGACTGTGATGCGGTCGATTGGCTTGATTTACCTGCGATGTTGTGATTGATCCATGGAGATGGGGGTGTGGAATGCGCGTGCCTGGCAGTGGCGCATGTGGAGCTGTCTGGGGAGCTGTCTGGGGGGAGCCATCTACGAATATGTGCTGCAGATCTTTACTAGGTACCTTTCAGCTGAAATACAAAGGTACTATGTCTTATCCTTTTCATTGGATCAGGGGCTCTGTTTTGATTGGGTTAGACAATTCAACCCTGTGATGGGCATCATTCTTCCACAGTTGTTTGTTTGCTGAAGGAGCTGTGCCCTGATTGGCTCGCGTGTATCTGCCGCTTCCTTTTGTATATGCAACGAAGAACATGGACTTCCTCTCTATGTTTGAAAGAAACAACCCGGGAGAGACACTACAGCCCTGTCTTGCTTGCCTTTCCATTTCTCCGCAAATCTCCAGGCAAAGTTCCGCTATTGCAGATTAACTTGCCCCTAAAGAGATATCCCTAACGCGCTACGAAGCTCTCGTCTTCGGTAGTTTAAGCGGCGCAGAGGGAATAGAGGCCGAAGCGAGAGGATGTGGGGCTTCGCGGCCAGGTGGACAGGCACCCGACCCGGCGGCAAACTCAGCGCCCAGGTCGGTCCCAAGCAGACCGAAGTTTGAACAAAAAAATATTCCCATAACATGGGTTATCCTCCCCCGGAAAGGCTCGAACTTTCAACCTCCTGATTAACAGTCAGACGCGCTAGCCAATTGCGCCACGGAGGATTGGATGTTCCGTCGTCGAGTTATTCTAGGACAAGCAACTTGACCACCCTGAGCCTTGCTGCAGCGGCACCTTTTTCGCGCTGATGGGTGGCCCGAATTGATGCGAGACGTGTGTCTTCTTGGTTGACAGTAAGTACTCCGTACTCAAGCCTGGATTTTAAACGACATGCATGCGTGGTTAGCTGGGAGGGGGAGCCACAGCCGGAGGCCTATTTACCGAGAAGTACTCATGTACTCGAATAGCGCTCAGGCTTTTCTTCTGATTGCCTTTCTGGGGAAATGATTGACGAGGTGCATTGGGGGAAGAAGGGCTCCTGGCCACAGGGTAGCAGGGTCTGGACTGGAGGAAAGCGATGAGCTTGGTGGGACGTACTGTGTAGAGCCGCCGCGCTGGTTTATTGGTGGGTGCCACGGCATAACGTGTTATTCACCAAGAAAATTAGCACGTAGGATGATGACTGAGCTCGCCTCAAGGTCTATCCAATTTCTACAACCACACTACCTGGCTATGCAACGCCTGCGGGTAGGAAAATCGGGACAGAGTTTGCATTTCAACGACATGTCCATGCATGTAGCGAATTAACTGGTGCACAAAACAACACAAGCCCGTCCTCCGTGGCGCAATTGGCTAGCGCGTCTGACTGTTAATCAGGAGGTTGAAAGTTCGAGCCTTTCCGGGGGAGTTTTTTTGGCCGTTATCCCGATCTCATACTCCACATGTAACGTACCCAAGGTATTTTTAGTGCACTTTTTTTTCTACTTTCCCGCAAGTTATCATATCCTGGCAGCGACACGGCCCACGGACGCTTTTACTGCATGGCATGGAACTTTTGCATCATTGGTGATGTCCACATAGGCGGCAGGAGAGTACTATTTCTACCGTTTCTCGTCTTGATGTAAACAAAACGGAGCAGAATGTGACCAGGCTCAATAACATGTTTACCATAGATGCCAACGCGGGATGCAACTAACAGACCGCCCCGTGTGATGGTGGGTCGTTCGGATTATGCAACTAGCGGGGTGAACTCGATTGCTCAACGGCAAAAAGGCCGACATCTGGACCCGGAGGAATTGCGCGTCGGCGCACAGCTGCCTGGTACAGGTCGTCCGGATCGCGTCGTCGTCGGGAGACTCGCGGCCGACACGGAGGATCAGAAGAAAAGGAAAGACGCACCATGTACACCCTGTCCAACGTCGCGCAGCACCGCCTGGCCGGCCCAGACGACGTCTACGTCCTCGCCGTCGACCAGACCGCCGCGGGCCTCGCAGCACTCTCCTCGGACCAGCAGCTGACGCTTTTCAGCCCGGCAAGACTATCCGACGGCCCGCTGCATCAATGGCCGACCCAGCACGGCAACGTCACGGCCCTGAGAGTCTTTGAGGCGGACACGTCGCTGGTGTGCACGGCCGGCGAGGACGGAACAGCCCGGGTATGGGACCTCCGACAAGCCGCCTGGCAAGGCGCCTGCGTCGCCCAGCTCGCCGGTAAATCTCGCATCTCTCCCTCCGCCGCTCCCCCCTCCTCCCTCCCTCGCCGAGCCGCAAGCAAAGCAAGCAAGCCCGCCGCGCGCTAACGCCCCCATGCCCGCTTGCCGTTTGACCAGGTGCGCCGTCGCCCATCCTCGCCATGGCGTGCGACCCGTCGACGCGGACCGTCGCCCTGGGCACCGAGCTGCGCAACCACACGGCGTCCCTGCTGCTGTGGGACGTGCGGGCCGCGCCGCGCCCCCGCGCGCACTACCAGGACCTGCACAGCGACGACGTCACCGAGCTGGCCTTCCACCCGTCCCAGCCGGCCGTGCTGCTCAGCGGCTCGACCGACGGCCTGGTCAACGTGTACGACACGCGCGTCGCCGACGAGGACGAGCTGACGGTCCAGACGTTCAACCACGACGCGTCGATCCACCGCGCGGGCTTCCTCTCGCCCACCGAGCTGCTCGCCCTCTCGCACGACGAGCAGTTTGCCGTGTACGACATGGCCGAGGGGCGCGGCGGCGGCGGCGACGTCGCCGCCCTGCGCCTGGGGGACCTGCGCACCGCCCTGGCGTGTCAGTACGTCGCGGACGCCAAGGCCAAGACGGACGGGAGCGGCGCCGTCATCGGCGCCGGAGCGCAAGAGTAAGTGGTTTGCTGGCTCCGCGCTTGGCTTGGAAAAGGGGCACGAGCGAGAGCAGGGGCGGGTGACTGACTGACTGGCTGGCTGACGACATGGGACAGCCGGCAGCATTTCGAGCTGGTCTTCCTGGCCGCCAACGAGGGCCGCGGGCCGCGATGGGTGCTGGACAGGGGCAGCAGCGTGGGGTTGCCGGGCGGGCACGGGGGCGAGCTTGTGCGGTCGTTTTGTCTCGTCGATGACGCGCAGCTGGTGTTTACGGGCGGCGAGGACGGCAGCGTAAAGGCCTGGAGGCCGGGGCATTGAGCGTTTTGTCAGCCGCCGCGCGAGAGGGTAGGTGTGGCACGCAACAGGCTCTTCTGCTGATGCTCGTTTCTTTTTTTCCCGCTGCCCCCTTGTTTCAATGTTTCCTTTGACACGTAGCGGGACACGACCGTGCCGCGACGGTTTTGGCGCAGCGGCGCCTTTTGCCCCTTCTGCCTCGTCTGGGCTGACAGCTTGCAGGCGGCTATTGATACATGGTTGCTCTCTCCGTCTTTCTTTTCCGCGGGGGCCGCTGTCCCCAAGCCACCCCTTGAAAGAACACGCAGCCTGCAATTGACACGCGCAGGACAAGTAGACAACGGCTCCGGCGCGGCACCCGTTCCTCCAAAAAAAAAAAAAAAGCCCCCCAAGGAACGCCGTCAACCAAACTTGTCATGGCGGTTCTTGACCTTGAAGTCGAGCAGCTTCTCGTGGTAGTCGCCCTCCCTCCTGGCGCGCTTCAAGACGCGCACCTCGTCCTCGCCCAGCCTCCGCCCCGCGGCCGCCTCCAGCTCGCGACGGCTTATCCTCGCCAGCGCCTTTTCCTCCCTCGACGCCTTCAGCCGCGGCTTGAAGCGCGCCTGCATGCGGATCCTGAGCGCCGCGCTCGCCGCCGCGCCGTCCTCCTCGTCGCCGCGCACCTCCGCCGGGGCAGCGGACGGCTTCCGCGCCGTCCTGGCCGCCACGTAGCTGCCCCGCAGCGTCTGCAGGCCGAACGCGCCTCCTCCTCCGCCGGGCGCCCCGTCCGCCGCGGCCACGACCACGACGGCGAAGCACTCGGCCGGCGAGACGGCTTCCGACGTCGCCGACAGCAAGCCCGCCTTGTCGCAGGCCAGGTACCTTTGGGGCAAACAGCAGTCAGTCAGTCAGTCAGTCAGTCCCACGCCAGAGGAAGAGAGGGGAGGGGGGGGGGGGGGGAGGCCGGCTGGGGTTTTTCTTCCCCCCCCCCCCCTCAACGGACGCGACGCGACGCACTTGCCGTGGTGGCCCTTGAAGCGGGTGCTGTCCGTCCCGGCGGCCTTGTTGGCGACCCAGACCATGCGCACGTCGTGGGGCTCGGCGCTCGCGGGGTTCCCGTCGACAATGTTCTCGACCGGCAGGGCGAAGACGTTGCCGTTGGCGTCGCACGCCAGCGCCGAGGGCTTGTCCGTCGGCAGGACGAGCATGACGGGGCCGACGACGTCGGCGGCCGCGTCGGCGCACACCCAGCTGTCGTCGTGGGCGTCGTCGTCGCTGCCGGGGTCGTCGCCGCCCCTGTCGGCTGCCGCGGCGCGCTTGCGCTTCCGCGGCTTCTTGTCGCCTTTGAAGCTCAGCGGCTTGACCATTGCGGATACGCTCGGGGGGTTATGGGTGGGCTGCAGGCTCGGTTGGCATCGGATGGTTTTGGCGGTCGGGAAACGGCGAGCTCCTCCATCCATGGTTGGAAGAGAGGAGGGGGAGGGGGGGGGGATCGGTTACGTAAGCGGGCCGCTGTCGTGGCTGGCTGGCTTGCTGAGATTCATGGGCTGTCTGTTTCATAGCAGCACCGTTTGAATGCAAGTTCAACGGGCAGGCGACTTGCTTTTTCTTTTCTTCCTTCTCTTTTTTTCCTTTCCCCCTTCTTGGCTCTATCTAAATCCTCATCGACTTTTTGCACATCAAGAGGCAAAAAAAAAAAAAAAAAAAAAAAAAAAAGGGGGCATAAAAAAGACCCTAAAAGCAGGCTGCGCAAGAATGGCAAAGCAGGCGCAAGCAGTTACAGTGTCCCTCGAGGACCTCTCGTCCGGTATGTGTTCGGTCTGTGTTGCGTCTGTGTCGCGCCAAATCGCACATGATCACGGCTGCCTGCTGGGCCGTCCTAGGCCGACTTGACTCTTGACTTGTACTCGCAAGGCTTACCCCGCGCGGCTAGGAAACATCTCCTTCGAGACCCTCCAGGAAGCCTTCGGGCCCGACTCTCTCGGCATCCTCGTCGTCAAAGACGTGGCCCCCGAGTTCGCCCACCTGCGCCGTATGGCGCTGTCGTACGCTTCGTACCTCGGCAACCTCCCCGCCGAGCAGCTAGGTAGGTAGCACTGGCAAAAGCGTTTGATCATGCGCTCTGGCCCACTGCTTCGACCAGAGCAAACCCCCGGGGCTGACTGGTGCTGTGGCAGCCAAACTTGAAAACCCAGAGGCCAAGTACCTGATTGGCTGGTCGCTGGGCAAGGAAACCCTCCGCGACGGCCGAGCGGACACGTTCAAGGGCTCATACTACGCCAACTGCGCCTTCTACGTCGATCCCGCGCTGGAGTGTGCCCGGCCCACTGCCGAGTTCTCGCCCGAGACGTTCCCCGATTACCTGTCTCCTAACGTGTGGCCCCCGGAGGACGTGCTGCCGGGCTTCAAACCGGCCTTGACAGACCTGTGCAGGCTCATCATCGACGTGGCAGTCCTCGTGGCCCGTGCTTGCGACAGGTTCGCCGAGAAGGAGATTGCCGGGTACCCCAGGGGATACCTGGAGCGCGTTGTGAGCACCTCGACCACCACCAAGGCCCGCCTGCTGCACTATTTCCCGCAGGACATGGCGCACAACGACGGCACCAGCGAGGACGACTGGTGCGCTGAGCACCAAGACCACGGATGCCTCACCGGCTTGACGGCGGCCATGTTCGTCGACGAGGAAAAGGTGAATGCTGCTGGGCTTCCCGCGGCCGCGGCCCAGGGCGGCCGCGCCCATCCCCATCTCCCGCCCCTGGAGGAGCTGCCCGCGTCGCCTGATCCGTCTGCGGGGCTTTACATCCTCTCCCGGGCCGGGGAGACGTATCAGGTCCGAATTCCCAGGGACTGCATTGCTTTCCAGACTGGCGAGACCCTAGAGCGCATCACGGCTGGCAGGTTCAAGGCTGTGCCGCATTACGTGCGGGGGGTGAGGGCCGCCGTGAGCGGAGGCGCCATTGCGAGGAACACGCTGGCCGTGTTTACGCAGCCGAATCTCGGTGATGTGGTGGACATGCCCGAGGGGTTGACGTTTGGACATTTTGCCCGCAATGTTGTGGACAGGAACACCGTGTCGTGAACCTGTGTACCTAATCGAGTGGATCACAAAGGTCTTGAGAGATGCTTGTTCTGTCTCACATGGTTAGTTTAAAGCATGATTAAGCGAAAACGGGGGCGTAGGCTGAACCCCCGTTTTGACATGTGTAACCGGCAAAAAGAAGAAAAAAAAAAGGAAATCACGCACAACTCTACCAGTCAAGGAATGTTTCTTCTCTTCTTCTTCTTCTTTCACTTGTGTGCGCAGCTTGTTGTCACGTCCAGGTTTTCCCTGCCTAAGCCCATGCGCCCACAAGACTCATGCATAATGCCCCCAGAAACACCAACAGACAGGCCGTCACTCGGCGCCTACCACGGAGGCGGCGCCAGCTTTCGTCGCTGAGGAAATCCTCTGATAGCAGCTCAACCAGGGAAGCAAAAGTCAGGAGACCAGCCGAGACCGCGTTCATGACCCCAACCAGAACGAGGCCGATTTCGGACTCGGGGCTGTAGAGGCTATGTGTCGCGAGGCCGATGGCTTGACCGAGGGGTGTTCTGCGGCAAAGCATAAGCATGACATGATGACAGGGAGGGAACTTGCAAACTTGATTTGCGACTTACGTGCACCCGTATGCGAAAGCCATCAGCCAAGGCTGCCACGTCCTGGATCCCCATGCTATAACGGAGATTCTGGACCCAAGCGCCAGCCCTTCAAAGGTTTCTGACTCAATCGTGAGCTTCAAAACGTCGCGTGACTTGGATCTTGGGACTTTTAAAGGGCTTACGATGAAAAGCAATGGCAATCAGCAGGACGATGAAGTCGTTGCCGACGCTGACGCTCAGCGCCATTCCGATAAACACGCTGTGAAACAAGATGCCCATCTCCAGCAAGATACACTGCAAGCGCTCCTTGTCCCTCTTTTGACTGGGAGTCAGAGTTGGCTCTTCCAGCGTCGGCCGGGCGCTCTCAGCCGAGATCTTGGCAGGAGTCGAGTCACCTGCGGGAGCTTGTAGGGAAATCTCATCCATGGGAGCAGCGCGGTTCAGCTGCGGCAATCCCCTTGCCATGCTGCCGGGTAGGCCGTGTAGAGGACCCATGTCACCAAGAGAATGGCCCTCGGGATCAGCGCTTTCGACGCCCGTGCGGTCCTTCGCCTGTCTGCGGGCGACCATGTCCGCGGGAGGGCCATGCCTTGAAGGATGAAACGCCATTTCAATAACGGTGACGAGGAAGATGGCCAGCAGGGCAATCGCCCCGGGCATGGCTTCGTAGTCCTTTGTCCAAAAGGTACCCAGGCACGGGTTTCCAAGGGATACAAATGCCGTGGGGAGCAAGTGCACAAGTGCCGTGGCGATGAGAACCCCCGTGCCAAAGTGGCGGACGGCAAAGAAGAAGCGGCGCGGGATACGGAGACCAGGGAACTTGGCGGCGGCGATGGGAAAGGCACACGCCAGTGAAGACACGAACCAGATTATGAAGAGGGCTGCTGCGTGGAGACCGGTGTTGTATGCGTCCTTGTTGACACCGCCCGTCGCGCAGGAAGACCGCTTCACGAGCTTGGGGGGAAGGTCGGTTTCATGAGTCCTGGCACTGAGGACAGGAATGGATGGGGTTCCACTGGAGGCACACCGGCACGTCGGGGCGCGCAATCGGGAAAACAGGTACGAGACGATCAAGACGGACAGAATCCAGGTAATCCAGCTCCAAAGGCGCTCCAGGCCGGTCGTTGCAAGGGCAGAATCTCCAGGCAACTGACGACGAAGCTTTTCGCTCGAGACGGTCTGTCCAGCTAGGCCGGCCGTTGCACCTCCCGAAGCTTTCTGGCCAGCAGCCACATACTGGCGAAGATTGGCGATGCCATTCAAATCCTGGCGAGTGGTGGCGTGAGCGGCCAGGGCGGGAGGGCTCTGATTGTAGCTTTGGTGGCGGAATGTGCCTTTGTCGGCCTTGTTTAGACAGACCATGGTGCTTTGACGGCGGGCTCGAGGTGAGGGATTTCGGCAGCCTTGGTCAATGTGAGAGAAAAAGGATTCCGCTTCATTTTTGAATCCGCCGGGGCCATTTTCGCCAAGGCCATGGCGGACGCTGAGCCCCCACAGCGTCCGTGATCACCCGAATGGCTTGGGATCCCTGACGGCGCATTTGATCAGTGATGTCCGCAGATTGCGTGGGACTTGATGCGATTTGGCCTGGGGATCCCGACGGTGGGGGCTGTGCTCCGAACGCATGGAGCCTGGTACTGCTGGTCTGTTGGAGCAAGTCGAGGTTGAAACAGAGCTTATGTTGAATCCAAGGTTGGGACAGACGAGTTGATGTGCCCGACTGGCAGAAGTCAATCTAACAACTGCCGCGGTCCTAGCGTCGTCAATGGGCTCGCATAAAAAGTGGGGCATGCATTGTCGCTTGCTTCAGCTTGCTTGCTACGGAGTACATGCAAACTGATGCTACCAGGTGACATGTACCAGATCAGTAGCCTTGTGATACCAGTCAATAGCCTGGTGCTCTTTACGGATGTTATTGACATGTCTTGTCTGGTCTAGTCTGGTCTGGTCTGGTCTGGTTGCAACCAGACGGTTGGCGGGAGTCCTACAGGGCATCCTACAGGGCATGCTACGCCACAACCTGTCAACCACACAGGCGCTACACAGCGCACTCCACAAGCCAAGAAGAATTGATATGTACCGCCTGGTGCTACGAAGGAAAATCCCTCGCTACTAGGCACATTGTTGAGACTGAGAGAGTAACACATGGCAAGACAAAAAATAATAGACGAGTTGAATCAGCAGGACGGTATAATTAATCTACTTGTGAGGTAGGTGTCCCTCCCTTCGAAAATGTGCGAGTTGACGCTGACGGCGACGGACGGACGCATTGAAGCCACTCGTCAGCGTGGCTGGAGCCCGGCATCAGCAGAGCGGCATGACCTACGGAGTCTTTTAATGCAAAAAGTTGAAACGAATCGACCCCTTTTGATCTTTCTTTTCTTCTCCCTTTTCTCTCCTTTTTCTTCTCTTTTTCCTTTTCTCTTCTTCCTTTTCTCTTCTTCCTTTTTCCCTTTTGCCCCCCCCCCTCCCGCCCAATTGCTTGGGGCTGACACCTGTTGCACCTGTTGCACCTGTTGCACCTGGCTGCCAGTGCCAGTGCCAGTCTGGTGCCAGCCACCCACCACCACCAATCGCCCAAGCAGTGCACGGTCCCGGGCGGTGTGCTTGGGCAAACCAATGCATGTACCCATTACATCCACCCGCTGGGATGAATTTCCTGCTCCAGCATGACTTTTGGTAATGGATTCATGCTCACCTGAACTTTGCCAAGCGTGTCATGATACGCTTCAACCAGCGCAAAATGTCTACAAGGCTTTCTATGAGAAAGGCTTCAGGACATGGCATGCCCTAAAGGTGCAAGCCTGCCTACATCGCAGCGTCCCGCTACATTGCCTCGACATCCATCATCTCTTTCCTCAACATCCATACTTTCCATTTGGGCTGGAGCCCGATGAAACCGGGCTGGCAACCGCCATCACTACCTGGAAGCCGATCAGCGAGAGCTGCCATGTGCCAGCGTTCGAGCAGCAGTTCCAATTGAGTTTATCCGTTGCCAGACCCACCACTTTAGTGGTCACCAGAGCCACAGACATTAGGCTGCCGCCGTTACTCGATGACGGGGAAAACCACCTGGCGGTACTGGTAGCCGCCTGGGCTTACGCATTGTCTGCCCGATGGGCGGCGGTCATCTCTCGAGCAGCGCCCCTCGAATATCTGGACAGTCAGGCTGCGTGGCAAGACTCGACGAGCCCGTCGTCAGCTGCGACTGTAGAGCTGGGTCTTGTTAGCGACGATGCTGCCCGGTGGTGGGCAGCGGTTCTCGCCCCAGGCCAAGGTTGGAGAGCCTCGATTCCTCACCACCGTGGCCACCTCTTGTCGCCGTGGACAGTGACGTGGAAGTCCGAAGTCGACGTTGTTCTGTCCCGTTGCTCCGCGAGTACCGCCCTCGATTCACATTCGCCCCCCAGTTTTGAGGCTGCCGTTCAGTACATTGAAGAGTATTCCGCTCTTCACTCGGCGCGCCTGCAGAACCGGGCCGCCCTGGCAACAGCACTCCTACTCCCTCTGGCCAAGCTGGAGAACCGAAGAATCATGCTGCCCCTACCGAGAATGGGCCCTGGCAGCCAGCCGGGGGTGTCGGGACCGCAATCTGTCGGGCAAGAATACTTGCCGCAACTAGACAGACTGCTCATGCTGAGTTGCAATATGCGAGGCATACAGTCCATATTGGGAAGCGTCTTTTACGAACCCGGAATCCCGTCCAATGTTTGCGGGGCATGGCTGCAGGGCACTTTTGCCGTTTTGAAATCGGAGCAGGCGCGGAAAATTGACGTGCTGGCTCGCATGATTTTCAAAAGAAGTCCACACATCAGCTTCCTCTGGCTTGGGGCTCTTATCTCGGGCGTACACAAGAACTTTACGAATTGTCCGTTTGCGCTCATCGGCTTGAATAGAATTGATCTCCACGAGGCAGCTTGGACGGGAACGCTCCTGTCGTTCATCCAGGAGCCCGTCTCTTTCACTCCCGGCAACCCAGGCCGCATCACCCGCGCCGACGAGTGCAGACTTGCATACCTTGGCCAGGGCCTGTCCGAGAGCAAGCTACCCCCCATATTTCCGTACCCGCCTCCAGGCACGACAGCGGTGGAGGACTTGAGCCTCGATGTCCGGCTTCATGCCGCCTGTTCGGGACACCACTGGCTCCGGTGTTCGAAAATCAAATGGACTTGTGCCGGAGGCAGGGTGGTGACCCAGGAACAGAGCGGCACGGGTGGCGCACTCCAACCAAGGAACTCATCGGGCAGCGGCTCGAGGTGTGGCGGCGACGTATCTGTTGGTGTGGATTACAGCCAATTCGATAGCGAGTCAAACCTTTCGGGCTCGGTCACACGCAATATCTTTATGTGGATGCGAGAGCAAGACGGGTTCCCGGTCGCAGAACGAGGCATATACCAGCACGAGTGGTTTGAGGACTTCTCCGACGATGATAGCGTTTGGTGCGTCGAGGGCGACGCAAAGTCGACAACGGGCCGTGATGTGGCTGTCAGGGTAGGTTTGTGGGCGTCTAGGGTTATGACCAAGCGATGCAACTCTCTGTAAGTGTCGGCCAGTCTACGAGGGCTTGGAGAAAGAGTCTTTGTGATGAGGTAGAAGTCAAAGAATGATTTCCAGCCAAATGATTTTCAGCATCCAAGGTTGGTGCAGCAGCTCTTATGGAGACGCTCATATTTATCCAGCGCCAAACGTACGCTCCCAGCAGCAAAAGAAACGATAAGAATCCAACATTTTCCGCTTCCTTTGCATGGAATAGTTCCTGAACTGGTTGACATTGATACGATGCGTACACCATCAGCCCGTTGCAACTTCATGGCTCGACCCAAGCCATGCTGTGAGGCAAGGACTAGCACATGATCCTGCCATGTTTCTGTTGATTATCCCCATTGATATCTTTTACTGACTACTGCGTACGCTTTTCAGCAATGCGTATCCTCCCAGCCGGCCAGTCTTGATCCAAGCCGTCCACCGCGTCAGCACCAGCTTGCCTCCCACAACCAGTCCCCAAACAACAGCCCCGGCCCGTGGAGTAAGCAGTCAGCACTTCGAACAGAATCAAGCGCCACCCCGTCACAGAGACGGGCCCTTCTTGACGGCGCAAAGGCGCCTTGACTTCTCCTCCATCATTTCATTCAGAGCGCCCCCAGGGCACCGCACAAAACAACTAGTCAATCGCACGTCAGCACTCGCCTCAATCTTCCCTCGCTCACCGCACCCCTCTTCCCCCCCCCCGCCCGGGGACTCGCGGACGCTCTTACTGGACTAGTTGCACGCTGTTGGCACAGAGGCAGATCGGATCACTCGCGCAATTCTTTTCCTGTGTGTTTTATTTTCGCGCAGAGTCAGCAAAACCCGACCGGACGGAGGCATCTTTGGTTTGCCCGAACCCTTGAGGATATGGCGGCCAGACAGCCGGAGATTTCGGCATGGTCTTCCTCACTGCAGGACTGAGACGCGGCGGCGGCGGCGGCGGCGGCGGCGGTCAGGAGGGCCAAGGGGAGCAGGAACTTCATGATGCTGCGGAGCGGGAAGGCAGGTAGCTTGGGTGGGAGAGTGCGGCAAGGGGCCTGGGGTGGGCGACGGCGACGAGCTGCTTCAAGTACGTCGTCGCCGTCGGGTCCCGACGGCCCTGACGGTGCGCAAAGGGCCTCTATCAGGCACAGCTTGACATTTGCTGTAACTTGACATTTGCTGCATGGGGCGGCCAACCAAGGCGCTAGCGTGGTATGCCACGCTGCAGATCGGGAGCTAAAATGGCCGGGTCTCGGATGGCTCCAGATAGATCCAGTTCGTGTTTGCATTGGTTGGTTTCTGACCAATGCAGTGCTCGATTTTCGACCCTTTTTTTTTTTTTTTTTTTTCTTGCGCAGTCCTTGGGCATGTTGCGGAGCGGGAGCCGAGGCCCGGTATTAAAAGGCTCTCCTCTGCGGCACCGAATCCGGCTCGGCCAAGCCACGACCAATGACATCGGATGCCTTGGCCACAAAGCCCCGGAACCGATTTCTCAGAATGTATGGCAGCTACAAGCTAGCACCTGTAGGAAACTATAGGGGCTGATGCTCAGGTGTGAAGCGAACGACAGCCACGATCGAGTGGGGAAGGAGCGCCACAGTGGCACTTTTCCCTTGAAGCAGGAAGGCAGGAAGCGCGTCACCGACACGGCCCCGACACCGGCTGCTTGCCCCTCACCTTGCGATACGTCAAAGGCACGTCTTGCGTCTTTTCTCCAGACCGCGTCCCTCGACGCATCGTCGCTCAACGCATCGCCACGGCAACGTAGGCCATCGCCAACCATCGCCAACCATCGCCATCGCAACTCAATTGCTTCCGCCTGCCCACCGCCACGCCGCACAATGGCCGTCCCCCCCAAGTTTGCCGGCCACAAGCTCCACCTCGCCCCTCCGTCCCCCTCCACCCACACCTTTGAACTCTACGTCGACTACGCCTGCCCCTTCTCGGCCAAGCTGTTCCGCACCCTCACCACGCAGGTTTTCCCTGCCGTCCGCGACAGGCCGTCCTGGGCCTCGAGCCTCACCTTTGTTTTCCGCCAGCAAGTCCAGCCGTGGCACCCTTCGTCGACCCTGCTGCACGAGGCCGGCCTGGCGGTCCTGCGTCTCGCCCCGGACAAGTTCTGGGAGTTCAGCGCCCGGCTGTTTGAGCAGCAAACGGACTACTTTGACGTCAGCGTCGTCAACGAGACCAGGAACGCAACCTACAGGCGCTTGGCAAAGCTTGCGGCCGGGGCCGGGGTGGACGAGGCTCGGGTCTACGCGCTGCTCGAGATACCCGACAAGGCGGCCGACGAGGAGTCGCTCAACGTTGGGAACCGGGTCACCGACGACCTGAAGGTGGTTACCAAGATGAACAGATTGGTCGGCGTGCATGTCACGCCCACGGTTGTTTTTGACGGCGTGGTGCAGGATACGAGCTCCGGCTGGACGGTTGATGAGTGGAAGCAATGGCTTGACAAGAACGTTGTCTAGGGGCTTTGCGGCGAAGCGCCTTTTTGACGCTGCCGTGGAACGGACCCGTGCCAGACCTTGATGAAGAGCGCGGATCCATACGGGGCCGCATTACAAGGACGCAGTGCTGCTTATACAGTCTCGCCGGTGCCTCCAATCCACCACTTGCCACGTACGTGATGCGGCTGCAGGCCTGACATGATCTGCGGGCCAAGCCGCACTGAACAGTCACGGGATGTAACGTGCTTTTGTCGTCAGGAATGTTCCTTTTGATTTTCTTCTTGTGAACCTTGCCCGTCGTCATGGGCTGCAACCCCGTTATCCAGCCATCGTCTCGCTGCACAGGTTAGATCAGTCAAGTATCATTCGCATTTCGTCAAACATCCATTCACTCGACCACGTGGACTGATGAGGCCGACGTTTCTTGAGAGCCAACTAGGCAAACGGCACATGTAGGCGATCCCCAGCGTCCATCGACAACCGGTATAGCGTGGAACATTCGCGTGTGCTCAACCCGAGGCCAGATGTCCGTCGCGGCAGTTTCGAACGGATACTTGCGTCGCCCGCAACGGCTTCTCATGGGCAACTTGCTGCCTCCCGCATGCCCTGTCCCCGAAGGACTCCGAAGGGGTGAAAAGCGAGCTGGGGAAAATCAACAACCGCCGTGGACTGCTGGAGCTGCACCCGGCCTCGCACCCGGGCCCGAACTTGGTTTGATTCTGCGCGAGCCGCGCCGTCTCCCAGCCGCCAGCTGAACGAGTGGCAAGAGACGGCCGCCTCGTTGCAACCTGCGCCCCTCGAGATTTGGAATTGGGCACGCGAACTCATAGCCCACGCACGCCGGTTCGAACCAGCCAGGGGATGCTTCTCTCGGCGGGATCCCCCCCCACCCAAAATCCCGCATCTGACGCCAGACTTTGATTTGACAATGCACTCCGCCCGCTGTGGCGTGGCGTCGCATTTTCCCAGCGGCGCGAGCGCCCGGGGACAAGGCCTCCATTGTTTGCGCGGTATTGTGGTATTGTGCCGGGGATAAAAGTCCGCCTCGGAGGGAGCACGGGGCGTGGGGCGGCTTCTTCCGCCCCGCGCTGCCGGGCGTTGTCGCCGTCCAGCCACGTTTCGCGGCTTCGCATTCACCGCTGCCCCCCCCCCCCCCCCCCCGCACAATGCGACAATAAGCAAGCCATGGAGTAAAGGCCAGCAAAGGCGCCGCGAGCCGCGCTTCGCTTTGGGCGGGCCCCTTGCTGCGGGAGGCTGAATCGCGGTTGCGACAAGACGAGACAAATGGCGGTCCCCCCCCTTGTAACTGTGTGCACTTGCTAATCAATCACGGGGATTTTACATGGTCGATCAAGCACCCTGCTAGGCGTGAATAACGTAGCCTACTACGGAGCCCGGCTGCCCGTGATGGTATTTTTACATATTCGTATGCGGCGCAGAGAGCATCAAGGACCATGTAAAATCGAGTCTTGTCCCGGGCACGGGAATCCGGATAGTCGCAATGCGAAAAAAAAAAAAAAGCGCATGTCGTGCTCCGAACTCTACTGCGCGAAATCCCTGGTAGCAGCGGTCCGCCCTATTGGCCCGCGACATTTACCCCCAGGCGAAAACATGCGCCTATATTTGAATTCGGCCGCAAACTAAGCCTGGGGCCTCGGGCCCATCACATGGGACCCGGGACGACGCCATCCGGCACAGCATGTTTCAGCTGGCGACCCGGCATCTGGTCGGCTGGGAACGCATCTGACATGGAAACCAACACCGAGCTTTGGCTCATGGGACCCGGGGCTCCATGACCCCCTCCTCCTTCGCATGGGCATCTTGCGTCCGCGCAGGGGTGGTGTCATTCCCGCGACTCAAACCCACGCCGAGGCTGCTCAAAGTCAACGAGCTAAAGAGTTCAGCGTCTGCAGTCGTGGCCGTCTGTTCCCGGCCACTCCCCCCGGGGGAGGGGGGGGGGGGGGGGGAGGGGGGTTGTTTCGGCGCCAGCAAGGCGACGCATATCTTTGGGCTGCTTCGCCCCTCTGGTCGAACCGCCCTTCTTGCTGCCCGCGATCCCTCACTGTTCTTCTTTCCCCCTCTTTTTTGTTTTTTTCCCACACGCACAAGCTCCGTCGGAGTAACGCCCAGCATCAACCCCCTTCCAGGTCGAGCGCAACACATCGGGCAGAGATGGGCTCCCTCGCAGCACAGGCGGGCCTGCTCGTCTGCGCGCTGGCGGCGTTGAGCAGCGCCGCGGCCCCTTCCGGAGCGGACGTCGGCGTGCTCGGCCAGAAGCCCCTTGAGCCGATACTGTTCCAGGAGATCGACAACACTTCGCCGAGGCGGCCCCGAGGGCTGGACGTCTGGCTTCCCACCAACGCGCCCAACGCGACGGAGTACCGCGCCTACTCCTCCAAGGGGTTTGCCGGCGGCCGCGGCATCTCCATCATCACGACGCGGCAGCGCATCGCCAGCTTTGCACATGTCTCGCGCTCGCCCGACACGAACACCCACTCTTCCGGGCTGTTTGAGAAGAGGGAGGTTCCGGGAAAGGGCCGCGGCCTCTTCGCCACCAAGTGGATCCGACGCGGCGACAGGCTGTTTACGGAGACGCCCATCCTGCTGATCGATGACTCGGTGTACGTTAAGGGAGTGTCCATGGTCGAAGCTCTGGAGGACGAAGCTATCGGCAAGCTGCCGCCCGATGCGCAAGAAGCCTTTTGGTCGCTGCATGCCAAGCCTAGCGTCGCCCACGCCGCCACGGCTCGGATCGACCCCAATGCTTTCGAGATTCCCCTGGGCCAGGCCAACTATTATGGTGTCTTCCCCGACATTTCCGTAAGCAAGTTTCCCCCCCCTTTCCCCCTTTCCCTCTCTCTCTCTCTCTGTTTTTTTTTTTTTCTTATACCCCCCGTCCTTTTCCGTTTCTTTGCTTTGGAAAAACGACAAGCACCACGTCGGGAAATTGACAGTCGAGATAGCTCATCAATCACGAATGCCGACCCAACACGGCGTACGAATTTGACGCCAAAACCCTCACCCACAGCGTCTACGCAATCATGGACATCCCCCCCGGAGCCGAGCTGAGCCTCACCTACATCGACGTGACCAGGACCCGCGAGGAGCGCATGGAGAGGCTCCGGCACGGCTGGGGCTTCAACTGCACCTGCAGCAGCTGCAGCTTGCAGGCCGAGCTGTCGGACGCGTCGGACAAGCGCCTCGTCCAGATCGACGACTTGGAGTCGCGGCTCGGGAACGGCGGCTGGGAGTTTGCGTCGCTGGAAATGGCCGAGGCGCTCATCAGCCTGTACCAGCAGGAGCAGCTGGATATTTGGCTTTCAAGCGCCTACGGCTATGCCGCGCTGATGCACTGCGCCGAGGGCAACTACTGGAAGACGATCCGGTATGCGCATCTGGCGGTGGAGAGCCATCTGCTCAACGCTTCGCCATCGGATATACCGCTTGCGAACATGCGCAAGATAGCAAAGGACCCGACCAAGGAGTCTTGCTGGTTGATCAGGGTTCGGGGGGGGACGGGAACAGACGACGAGGTGCAAAGTAGATGATGATGGTGATGATGGTGATGGTGATGATGGTGATGATGAGGATGATGATGGGGCTTCAGGCCAAATATAAGAGTGGTTCTTGCTGACTAATCGATCACGGAGCCGTTGGCTGGTTGCTTCTACTAATCCAGGATGGGACTGGGTTGCGGGGCACCTGGCCGCCACCCTCGAGGCTCGGAGGCTTATGGTCGTCGTACAAGCATCCAAGCATCTTCACAAACTACGGAGTAGTAGTGTTCTGACTGGGATTGCTAAACGTCTGTGTGCAGACATGTAATGTATTACTACAGAGCCATTTGGGTAGCCGATTGAATACCCTTTTTAGGTAGAATCTGACGTCCTTGACGCGCCCTGCTTCCCCCCCCCTGATCACCTCTAGTGTCATGCCAGCCACCCTGGTTGTGATTCTGCTGCCCAGTTTCGAAAGCCGTCGCAAACAATTACAAAAGCTGCCCAACCTCATTGTCAAGCGATACAGCACGACACGACACGACACGACAAAGACACGACACAATCTCAGACGGTACAATACTCATCCGCCAGGCCCCTCATGCCTCAGCCACGCAAGCCGACATTGGGCGAAAAGCTCGACCTGTTGCCGGCTCTCGCCTCGATTCTGTTCGCAGCCTTTGCCGCTCTGCTCTGCGCCTTTCGGAGAGGGCCGAGCGATGAGCCGTCGCTGCTTCTGCACGTCCTGTACGCGGGCACGCGGAAGCTGGGCTCAAGGCTGAACTCGTCACAGCTACAGTGAGTGGGTTTTGGTCGCCGTTCCTCAGCACAGACAGACAGACGACGGGCTTTCCCTCCATTGCTGATGCACGAAGCTAGATATGTGTTTCCCGACACGGAAGAAGCTTACAGCAGACAGGCCAAGGCGCACAAGCTGGCTGTTCAAACCGTCGAGCTGCCTCACGGCGCAAAGGGCAACTGGATCGGCGACCCGGACGCCGACTACGTGCTGATCTGGTACCACGGTGCGTGCATCCACAGCGCTGCATGATGGTTTTCCCCGGCAAGTTACTTACCCAAGAACGTCAAGGCGGCGGCTTCACTCTGCCCGCGACCGAGGGACACTTGAACTTCTGGACCAAGTTCATCCGCGATCGCAAGGACCGGAAACCCAGCCTCGCCGTCTTCTTCCCTGCGTATACCCTGGCCCCGGCGGCGCGGTATCCCACGCAGCTCACCCAGGCGGTCGAGGCTCTGCGGTACCTCGTCGACACAGCAAGGCGCAGCCCGTCTCGCATCATCCTCGGCGGAGACTCGGCCGGCGGGAACCTGGCAGCCGGCGTCTTGTCGCATGCCGCCCATCCCCACGAGGCGATGGAGCCGCTGACTCTTGCCGAGCCTCTTGCCGCCACGGTCATGATGGCTCCGTGGACGGCGCTCAACGAGACCCCAGTCCGTCTGGCCGGTTACCCCGGCGGGGACTGCATCAACCCGGGCGCGTTGGCGGCCTGGACGAGGAACTACATGGGCGATGCCGCGCCGGATTACTACACGGATGCGTCCCTCGCGCCGCCCGAGTGGTTCAGGGGCCTGCCCACGAAAAAGATTCTCGTGCTGGCGGGGCAAAACGAGTATCTTTTACCGAGCATCCGTCTATTCGTGGAGAAACTCGAGGCAAGTCCGCGTCTCGCGTGCCTTTGCTTGCGTCTTGTCGTCTCTCGTCCTTTTGTTGTCTAACGTGCGGATTAGGCTGGGTATGGCCCTGTGGAGTTTCACATCGCCGAAAAGGAGGCGCATATTGCGCCGTTTCTGAACCTGCTGTTTTATTATCGCACGCCGACCGGACAGGGCAAGAGGTTGCAGTCGTGGCTGCAGGAGACTGTGATTTAGGTGGCATTGTGAAAATTGATGGTGGCTGGACATTTTTCAATTTCACGATTTTTCAATTGTTTTTTTTCACAATGCCGACCTTCAAGTCGCACAAGTTGCCGCAGTGTGAAAGCTGCTAGGAAATCCCAGAAACGAAGCCGTTTTTTATATTTATATGGCCTCAATGCGGGGGCTTCGTCGTCCAGGGGTAAAAATAAATCGTCACGTGCTGCAACCCCGGCGGGCATGCCGCATGTAGCTGGAACAATGGCTGGTGGCCAGGGCTTGTTCGATTGGCCCAGTCATGACTCGGTGGGCAGCTAGGCTTGGCCCATCACCACAGCAACCAAGCCACGGGCCAGGTCGAAACAACAACGCTACCCGATGAACGTCACCACGAGATGTGCGGCTTTTCGTGGCAGCTGCAACGACCTTGTCCGTTATTGCCGGCGTCTTGTTTGTGTCGATACATTCGTACATGCATGCAGGGAAACACTCTGGGCTCCTGCTTCTTCCACCACATACCTCGCCACCTCCATCTCTTGTACATTGTTGGAGTTTTCTTTTTCCCTTTTTTTTTTTCCCTTTTTTTTGCTATTTTTTTTAACGTTTGAACATTATCGACTGAAGCAGCCGCTTCTATCTTCACATTTCTTCTTGGATTCTTCCCGCAGTTCCCCTTTCTGTTTGTTTCTCCTATTGGTTATTCGTGTTATCTTAACCGTGGAGCCTCCGAACGAACAATCGTTGCTACAAATTTACGACCGCGCCAAGTCTGGGCCCAGGTCCTTGGTGACGAACCCCCTATTCCAGGGACGAAGCCTTCACCATCAGACGAGGCAGACCTCGAGGAGCCAGCCATTGGGCGCAGCAAGTCCCTGACAGAGCAACTGCTGCCGAAAACCACTCGACGATGGCTGACGCGGGTCAATCATCCATCACTGTCGCTGGTAAGGAAACTGTCAAAACTTTGCCTACACGACGCCCGCGTTGCTTGAAGCTCACCATCACGTAGTTCGAGTGCGCCCATTCACGATCAGAGAAGCTGCGCAGTTGTAAGTAGTTGCCACACCGCTTCAGCCCCAACAGCCCTCGTCTTCAAACCTCCTGACCAGAGAAAACGCAGACAAAAAACAGATGACAGCCCTGTGTTTCTCGGCGATGGCTCCCTGGCTGGCGCCCCGGCTCCCAAACTCCACCAACGTGGCCTTCGCAGCGTGATCAAGGTCGTTGATGACCGCTGCCTGTATGTTTCCTCACCGCCCATCGGCCGTCATATGCCACTGTTGCCGTTCGCCGGTATTGACAAAGGAACCTAGTGTATTCGATCCCCCAGAGGACAGCCCCGTCCAGAGATTCTCACGCTCCGTCGTGCCCACCTCGAAAAAGGTGAAGGACCAGGTATTCGCCTTTGATCGCGTTTTCGACGAGAACACCACGCAGTCGGACGTTTACGAAGGAACAACGAAAACCCTGCTCGACAGCGTCCTTGACGGGTACAATGCCACTGTGTTTGCGTACGGAGCCACCGGCTGTGGAAAGACACATACCATTACAGGAACAGCGCAGCACCCTGGCATCATCTTCCTCACAATGCAGGAGCTGTTCGAAAAGATCGAAGAGCGTAGTCAGGACAAGTCAACCGAACTCAGTCTGAGCTACCTAGAGATCTACAACGAGACGATTCGGGATCTTCTCGTACCAGGGGGAAGCACAGCAGGCCTAATGCTCAGGGAGGACAGCAACCAGGCTGTGACGGTTTTCGGACTGACAAGCCACCACCCTAAAAACGTCCAGGAGGTCATGGACATGATTATCCAGGGCAACGAATACCGAACCGTGTCTCCGACAGAGGCAAACGCCACCTCCTCGCGCTCCCATGCCGTGTTGCAGATCAATGTGGCGCAAAAGGATCGGAATGCCGACGTCAACGAACCCCATACCATGGCAACCCTCAGCATCATTGACCTGGCCGGGTCTGAGCGCGCATCAGTCACCAAAAACCGCGGCGTACGTCTGACCGAAGGCGCCAACATCAACAAGTCTCTGCTGGCCCTCGGATCCTGCATCAACGCTCTGTGCGACAAGCGCCAGCGTGCCCATGTGCCCTACCGAAACAGCAAGCTCACGCGCCTGCTCAAGTTTTCCCTCGGCGGCAACTGCAAGACGGTCATGATTGTCTGCGTGTCGCCGTCGAGCGCCCATTTCGACGAGACGCAGAATACGCTGCGCTACGCGAACAGGGCCAAGAACATTCAAACCAAGGTTACCCGGAACGTTTTCAACGTCAATCGGCATGTCAAGGACTTCTTGGTCAAGATTGACGAACAGATGGCTCTCATAAACGAGCTCAAGGCACAGCAAAAGGACGCGGAGAAGATGTTCTTTGCCAAGTTCCGGAAGCAATGCGACAAGCGCGAGTGCATAGCCCGCGAGGGCGTCCAGCGGCTGCGAGCCGCCTACGATCACTCCCATGGAGAGCGCCAAGAACGAATCACGTGGATGAAGAAGCTGAAGGCCCTCGAGCGGCGCATCGGCCTTCTTTCCGGGTGGCTGGCGGCATTCGATACCGTGTGTGACCAGAGAGGCGATGAAGACTCCATGCCCCAAAATCTGTCGGTCGTTCGGAAGACGGCCCAAGGCATCCTCGTGGAACTGGAAAGCAGCCGGCAACACATTCACCAGAAGCTGGGAAAGACGAGCTGGGAACGAGCGATTGAAACAGCACTTTCTCATAGCCTACAACAACTCGACGGGCTGGAGGGCGCCGACACGGGGGAGAAGGCCAGCCTGACTCGTGAAGCCGAGCTTCTCAAAGTCAACTTTGGACGCGAAGCCTACCGAGAGGTTCTCGAACACGAAAGAGCTGGCGACGTCGCTATGATGCAAATGCTCCTCACAGCTCAGTTTGACATGCTGGCATCCCTTTCCGATACTCTGGCCATGGATGAAGAGAGCGCCGTTGCGCATGCAAAGGAGATTGTCCACAAGCTTCTCGACACGGGATTCGCTGCGGCTGGGCAGGTGGTCAAGCCTGAGGGCCCGCTACCAGTCGTTGAATTTGTGCCCCCGTCACGAAAGGGCACACCGAAGCGCAAGAAGGGCTTGGCAAGCTATATGAAGCCCCTAGCCCCGCCGGCACTGGCGGCTGTGCAAAATGAGCACGCCTTTGCAAGCCCGATGAAGTCGTCGCCGAGAAGATGTAAGGTGTTTAGTGCGGCGAAGAAGGGCGTTTGCTTCACGCCGGTCAAAAAGGCCAAGAAGGCAGGGGTACGCTGGCGCGATGACGAAAGCATAGACGGAACCCTCGCCGACTTTGCGTCGACGCCTCAGCAAATGGACGCCACACCGGACCCGTCGCGGACGAAGAAGGCGCGGGCGGCATCATCACCCGAGCTGTCGTGCCTGGCCGAAAAGGAGCCCACGGTTGAGATGCCTGGCCCCGAGGTGGAAGCCGAAGACGCGAGTGACTTGGCAGACGACAGCAGCACATTGTCCATCAAGCCCAGCAGATTCCAGGCAGGCTTCTTATCCAAGAGTTCAAGGATGTCCTCGGCGCATTCTCAGAGCTCTCCCCTCCCGGTCCCGCCAACCTTTAGTCGAAGTCTGTCATACGGCTCTCCGCAAACTGAGAGGCAATCGCCCCTGCGCGCGCTGCTGGACGCTACCAAGTCGCATAACGTGTCGCCGCCGTCGCTGCCGGTGCTGCGCAGCAGGCTGAGCCCCTCGCAGGCGTCGAAGCTTCGAACCATTGCGGACGAGAACAACCCTCCGTCGCAGCAGGGGACTCCCAGCTCTTCCAGCTCCGACTCGGATTCCAGCCTGATTGATGGCCGGAAGCTGCGCTGCGCCTTGCAGTCGGCCAAAGGGCGCCGACCCAGCGCGTTGGGGGGGCCAGCATCGGGCTCCCTGGGAAGACGGGTGTCCTCGATAGCCTCGCTGGCGGAACGCGTGACAACGGCACGGCCCAGCATGCCGGCTGCCTTGGCCAGCAGCACCAACGGCATCTCGCGAGCCCGGCGCGGCAGCCTTGAGCGCCGCAAGAGCCCGCCGCTGACGTGCTCGCCCGAGTTCAAGGGCGACCGAAACCTCACCGCCGGCCAAGCCAGACGGATGAATCTCGGGGGCAGCGTCCGGGTAGAGAATGCGGGGGGCAGCAGCAGCCCAAAGAACGGCGTGAAGGAGGCTCCGCGACGCGTCACTATTAGTGTCGGGTCGACGCCGGCTGGCCAACGGCGCCAAGAGGGTAGAGGAGCGACGTGGCGATGAAGGAGAGGGTTGAGGCCTTTGTTGCCTTTTCCTTCTGTTTCTTTGCCCCCTTTTATTCTTGTCTATTCTGGTTTATTCTTGTCTACGCTTGTCTATTGTCCACTCTTGTCTATTCTTGTTTTGAAAAAAAAAAATACATTGCTTGCATGTACATTCTTCACGCGTATGGTTCTCAAGGGCTATATTTCATGCTGGACCGCGCTTCACGGCGGTCACGACTTGATTGGGGCGAGGAGCCTTTGGCGTTGGTGGGAACGGCTCGCTTGGGTTGATGCCGTGCTGAAGGAGTTTTGTATCGCGTGCCAGACTGGCTGAACACGGACGGACGTGTGTAAACCTTTTCAAGAGTAAGCGTGTTGAAGAGACGGTGGATGTGGTGCCTGTGCTGGCCAGCTGACGTCAGGGTTGGGCTAATGGCCAGTTGACGTCAAGGGCTGGGTCTATTAGCCAGTTGCCGTCAGGTCTTGGGGCGTGTATCAACGCCGAGTCGTCAATTATAAAGCCATCTCTCTATCTATCTATCCCTCCCATGTCATCCAGCTGCAAGCCGAGATGAAACCTTACCCCCCCTTTCCCCCCCATGATGTCATTTCCATTTCTGCCGTTACATGGCATGCAACCTGAGCTAAAAGAACGCGATGCTAACAATGAATGAAAGTATCAGGAAAGGATGCAAAGCCCCCTGATGGATGGTCCCGGGTGAGTGCGGGTATGAGCGTGGGGTGGTAATGCATCCGCACGCCAACGTGTCAAGCGGGAACTGGCCGCGCAAGGCTGGGATTCCCAGCTGTTATCCGCAGCAGACGGTTGCTTCTTGGGCCGCGCTCGTGTTTTCCTGGCTGCGGAGGGGAGTGAGTAAGCGTTGCGCAAGGTCCGAGCAGCGCAGCGCGCAGAAGGGCGGGTGCGGAAATGTCGCAATGTTTGACTTACGCTCCGGCGAGGGTCTCCCACTGAAAAACGAAGGCGCCGATGAAGGAGCCGAGGAAGATGCAAATGAGGAGATAGCCATTGTAGTACATGGCAAGCTGCGCGCGAGCTGTGAGTACAATACACGTGTAGGTGGGAAGGGAAGGGGGTAAAATAAACAAAAGAAAAAAAGAAAAAAAAAGACAAAAAAAAGAAAAAAAAAGAAAATAGAAATGCAACAGAAAACTGTCGAGATTGACATCCAAGGCAGGCCGTCCCAGGACAGCGGCCGCGCCGACAGCGGGGTTCCAGACATACCAGCATGAGGATATAGGCCACAAAAAAGACCAGCAGGTGCAGCAACGCCCGAACGCCCTGCTGCCAGACGTTGGGCCGAAACGGCGGAACCCGGACGCATGCCGCCCCGGCGGGAGCTTGAGCCTGCAGGCCGTCCTTGCTGGTGGCGGAGTCGGAGGTGCTGGGCTTGGCGGTCTGGCCGGCGTACTTGGCGCGATGCTGCTTGACGAGGAACCGGTCGTACTCCTTGACGGAGCGGCGGAGAAACTCGAGAGAAAGGGCGAGGAGGAAGACGCCGATGCAGGAGCCGGCGAACATGCCCGCCGAGGTGATTTTCCACTGCGACGAGAGGAAGCAGGCGTCTATGGTGTAGAGGTTGAAGAGCATCTGCAGCGGGGTTAGAGCAGCGGCACGGCGAGGAGACGGAGCGGATGGAAGGGGGACGCACGGAAATCTTGCAGCCGGTGCCGCCGCCCATGCCCATGCCCATGCCCATGCCCATGCCGGCCGTGGGACGGGAGGGCATGGCTGCGGCTGTTGTGGTCGAGGCCATGTCCATGGTGGAGGGATGTGCTCCGTCGGTTTAGGCGTGGGATGGAGGGGATGCAGGTGAGGACGAGACGAGGGATTGGGGGACGAAGAGTTGCAGGAAAGGCCCGTTATAAAAAGTTGTAAAGTGAAGCAGTTGTCGTTGTTGTGCCTGGGGGATTGCTGCGAGGTTGCTCCAAGGAATTGACAATTGACAATGGGGGGACGAGAGAAAAATACCCGAATGGGCCAATGGGAGTGGGGGAGGAGAGCGGTTTTGAGCAAGTTTACGCTACGGCACGCATGCAGCAGCACCCAGACGCTTAAATCACAGATCAGACTGATACATGGCAGCCGACCGTACTCCGTACATCAAATTTTATATTGTCGTCGACATGCTGCAGCCCGTTGCTCCGACCTCTTATTCCCTGAGCGAATGCCACGTCCTCATGCCCTTCCTCCATCGTCGACCTGTCACCCGACGCACGACGCACGTTTGCCCCCCAAACGGCCGGGGCTTTGCTACCCGCCACCCGACGGCTCGCCATTGGCCCGTGCGACGTGACTCGCGAGACCCGTCGGCTGCTTCTGCGCCATGCCCTGCAGCGCAACAAAACAACGCAGGCCGAGGCGAACCGCAGCAGCAAGCGGCGTCACCTCGCTCGCCAGCCTGCCCTGTCGTCGTCGTCGTCGGAAAGGTCAGAGATGGTGCCGAGATCCCCGGGCGCGCTGGCGGGGCCTGGTTAGCCACGTTCTGGTTCAGGGGGCCGGGGCGGAACGACAACCAGGTAGGGCCAGACAAACTTGGAGGAAAGGGGAGAGACGGATCTCCACCCTGCTGTCTCGCGGCTCTCGCGGCTCTCGCGCGGTGGCGGTGGCGGCGGCGGGCAGGGCTGTCGGCAGTGGTGCTGCTGCACGTTGGCACGCCTCGGAATGTTCCACCCTGTCAGCGTGTCGTCCTGCGGGTTCGTGCAGGGGCCGTCGCCGACGCTACTGTACTCCGTACATGCGGCAACAATTCGTCCGTCCTGGGTTAGCCTCTGGGCAGCGCCGACGGAGCAGACGCGGGAGGGGGAGTGTTTTTGCCAGCCGAACCTTTGTGCTTGCCGCGCAGCCGCTCGGCCGTCGCGCCCGTCGCTCGACACGCAGTTGCCCATTCCTTGTTGCTTGCTGGTCGGCGGACGAGTTGCCGGGTTCCCTTTCTTGCCTTGCGGTTCTGCCGACTGGGCTGGGCCGGGCCGGGTGGACGTGGATTTGTCGCCTTATATACTCGAGCGGCCGAGGACCAGAATCACTGGGCCGCGTCTGACGGCGCTGTTCTCGACAAAGAAGCATGCCACAGGACCGGGCGCGCCTGACGCAACAGTCCGGGTTTTTGTCTTCTACTTTTACTTTTCGAGTGGAAGAGTCGGCCGTCGAAGCTCGACCAAGAGGCTCCCTGCTCTGCTAAAGGCAAAAAAAGAGGACGTTTTGATCTACGCCGTTTCGAGGCCTACACGGTCAAAGGGGCGCCGGCCACCTGGATCTGTAGCAGATGCTGGCTGTGCGCTCTGTCAAAGGGCCCTGCAGCCACGAGCCACGCTCTGCAGTCTGCTTGTTTGGGATCGGGCGCCCACAGCCGGTTTTGCCTCCCATGTCTGCCCGAGCCTTTGACCTGGGCGCGAAAGCAACTGCCCATTGCAGTCCTTTTTACCCGAAGGACTGCAGCCCCCCTTGAAAAGAAAGGAAAAGAACGGAAAAGAAAGAAGAAAAAGGCTATGAAAGTGTGTCTTGATGCCGCCGTTGCGTTCTGGGAATGGTGCGGCATGCCCCCCAACGTCGGGCAGGTCATGTTGCGACTTGGGCCGGGATTTTCTCGACACGGGTCGCATCGTTGACAGCCGCATGCGTCTCCTTGCAAAACCCAGTGCCAAATACGAGGGCTCCTCTGCTGTCCTTGTCCTTGGGAAGTGTGGGCTGCTGCTCATCTGCATCGGATTCTCGTCATCGCTGACCATAAACCGCTGGCTATGGACCGCCCAAGAGCCTGCCCATTTCACCCGCGTCAAAAGCCAGGTCCCCCCATGTGTCTCTCGCGAGGAACCGCAGAGCCTGGTTCTATTTCTGTCATGTGCGCACCACTATACCGACACGCCGTGTGGAAATGGCAAAACATTAACTCTACATCCCCCCCAGCCAAAACGACCCAAACACATCAGCGCCCGTTCTTGCCAACCTCCCCCAAACATCTCGCCAGAACCTCGTCCTGTATCCGACCTCACCGACAAATTCTCTCAATCGTCCCCGCGTCCGCCGAGACGTCAAAGTTCTCCACGAAAACAGCGCCCCCCTGCCTCATGGGCCTCATCCCGACCTCTCCGGCCTGCTGACGCCCCTGCCGCACCCTTTCCCGCTCGTCAGTACACTGCAGCCCCTTTCAAGACATCGCACCCGCCAAACACCAAAACACTCACTCTGCTAGCCACTCGTCCGCGGTGATGCCCTCGCCATCGTCCCTGTCGACCGAGGCGCAGTTACCCATTGCGAATGTATCTCGATTTCTGTTTGCTTCCCAACGTCGTGGTAACTGTGATTTTTTGTGAGTGTTGTCGGCCACGCCCGAGGGCGGCGGGCAGGCAAGCCCCCTGCGCCCTTTTAAGTCCCCCATCACGGGGGGAGTTGCGAAATGTGAACCACGGGATGGGACAATGGAGCCGGCGCATGCGGCATATTCGACCCGGGCCGTCATGAACTGATCCTCCGGCCTGGGCGTGCTCTTTGTCTTTAATCGTGTCTGAATAGGCCGCCTTTCAGAGGATGTTGGGGAGCAACGAGAAACCCGTCGAATGGGCGAGCACTGACCACCCCTGGGCTGTCTGGTGCCTTTGTCAAACAGGGTGGCTGCTCTGGGAAACCAAGCGGAATTCACCTCTCTTGAAACCGATGAGCGTGAGGTATTAGACTATGTTCTCTCAGTTCAGCGGGTGCGGGCTTCGTGGACTTGCCCTTTGCTCATGGCAATCCGGAGCGAAAACAATGCCTCGGCGGTATGCACCGTCACCGGTTGTTCGTCCATGCCGTCGTTCTCCAACGGCAAAACGTATCCCAGCGTGTCCCGTGATGCTGCTCATAAAGAGCGACAATGCTCAATGCGGCTTCAACGTGGAAAATAAATTCCAGGATGACAAAGACTTGGGAGGCAAAAGACGAGCAAAAGGCTCAGGTTGTCTTGAACGTCGATTCGTGACGCTGGAGTGTTGCGTTGGATGTCGAGGGACGCGACCGGCCTACAGAGCTGCATGCAAGTTACTGGAGGAATGGGAGTTGAGGCTGCCAACGCTGGCGCTGCTTCAGGGCGTCTTCCTGTCCGCCGCAGCTGTGTACTACTCAATACCGGCGCGGACTCGTCGAGATGATCACGAAAACCGGCATCGAGTCATGCTTGGACAGTTCTCGTCCGCGTCTGCGGTCTCTTGGGCGGCCAAACAACAACAATTCCCGCAACGTCACGCAGCTGCTTTGACGGCCTTGTCGCCAAGCCCCCCAGGTACATCTTCGACATCCTCTGCCCTGGCCTTGAAATCATCTTCGCCCATTTCCCCATTCCATCCGTTCTCTACCAGGTAGGTTTTAAACTTCTCATCCTGCTTGGCGAGATCCTCACCCGTCAGCTTGGGCACGAACAACCAGGTCACAAGAATACCCGCGACGCCACAGATGGCCGCGACGATAAAGGTCCATCGCTTGCCGAAGCGATTCTGGATAGGCGTGAAGGCTTGCGTGCCGATTGCGGCCCCGGCCTTGCCAATTGCGGCGCTGAGGCCGTAGCAGGTTCCGCGGACACTGGTGGCGTAGCTCTCTGACGAGATGAGGCCAAGCATGTCGCCAGGCCCTAGGTTGCCAAAGCTCTGCATCAGGCCGTAGAAAATGACAAAGAGGGGGATGATTCTCGTCATCTGATCATAGGCGCAGCCAATGATCAAGCCAAAGATCAGGTAGCCCGAGAAACCCAGCATCATGACGTTCTTGCGACCTAGCCTGTCGCAGAGGAAGGCACCCAGCAGAACGCCGGGCAAGGCGATGGCGCCGAGCAGGAGCTGCCACTCTGCGGTGCTGCGCAGGGTGTTGCCCGACCTTGACGCGACGCTGGAGATGATGGTGCCGGAGAAGACGCCGTTGGGAAAGGTGACAAAGTCGTAAAGGAACCACGCGCCGCAGGTGCCGATGAGCGACTTCCAGTAGTACGCCATGACGAGGCCGTACGGCACCTGGCGCTTGATGGCGCCGCGGCGGTACAGCTTCGAATTGAGCATCTTGAGTCGAAAATAGAAGATGCTGAGAGGGAGGACGACGCCGATGCCGAAGCAGACGCGCCATACCGTCGAGAGATTGTCGGCTCCGGCGGCAGATAAAACGATCAAGAAGACGGAAACGGCAAAGGGACCGCCAAAGGATAGCGGCAGGTTGGTGACGAGAATGAAGACGGGACCGCGATGCTTCGGCGTGTGCTCGTTGGCGGCCTCGGAGGCAGAAGTGCTGGCGGCCGGATATTCGCCGCCTAGTGAGTGGTCAGAACGAGTTGCCAATCGGCCGCGACAAGAGGCGCCAAGGTGTCCGTACCGGCTCCGAAGCCAACAATGCCACGGGAGACAGTCAGCATCCAAAACATGCCGTCAATGGTGGCGCCGTGAGATGCCGTAGCCATGATACCGCCGAGGACAATGAGCAGGGTTGTCATGATGATGGCAGTCTTTCGGCCCATGTAGTCACACGTCAAGCCGACAACGACTTGGCCCAGAATCTCGCCGACGAGGAGAGCATTGGAGACGCGAGTGCTGACGTCGGAAGTATACTCGTGGGGATATTCCTTCTTGAAGAGCACGTTGGACATGGTCATGAGATTGTTTTGATATCCGTCAGAGATGAGGGCGAAGCCCGAGCAAAACTAGGTAGGGCAAGCTTTAGCATCTGCGGCAAGGCGCCAGCTCGATCGATGCATGTTCCAGTGTCTGGAGCTGAAGACTCACAATGGTGAAGATGTCTGACAGCCTCTGGCGTCTGCTGGTTGCCAGCTCCGTCTCAGCAGCTGATTGGGCCGCAGCGTCCCCATTTGAAGGGTGACGATGCTCCTCCTGCGGCACGACCGCCGAAGCCATATGCCGTTCCTCTGCCATGGGCCAATTTGGTAAACCAGTGTTTGGGGGGTGGTGGATGAGAAGTCGAGATCTGGGAACCGCAACTGTTTTGCTTTTTTTTTCTTCTTCCTTTTTTCTTTCCCCGCAGCACACATAGGTATTTTTATCCCTGCTAGCAACGGGATAAAAAAAAAAAAAAAAAAAAAAAAAAAACAGAAAAAGCGTGGGGGCCCGTCGAGTTAGGAATGGCCCGGTCTCTGCAAAGGGTTGCAATAAGCAGGGGTCAAAAGCGGACGCGACAAGCGGCAGTTTATAAGAGACATGGAGATGATGGCTCGTCGGCTGTTGTGAGCTCCAAGGCAGCGAAACCATGGATCGATGGGGTTCATCATGGCGATCTTGCCGTCGACTCGTCGTAAGCACGTGTCGACGGGAGGCGCAACTCGGCACTCCGTGCAGGGCCGAGTCGATCCAGGCTATTGAGTCGCGCCGAGTTAGAGTTCCACAAGCCGTCGTGGGCGGCTTGAGGGGGACAAGGTTGGAACGCGCCAAATCGACGTGGGGGCGCCTCGGTGAGGCAAAATCTTTGCTACGGACTGGAGTGCTCGGTACACCACCGCACATGGGCCTTGATAACAAGCAAGCAAGGATGTTTTCGTCCCATCTGGACGCGGCGGAAACCCTTGAGCCGCGGATTGCGGCGCGGGTTTTGGATTTTTCACGATGGACTTCACCGCGGACCACGTGATGTCAAGTGGGTGCAGCAGCACCTCAACACAGACTGGTTGCGCCTTCCTTCCGGTTGACTGCCACCCAGGTCCCACAGCCGACCTGGATAAGATGATGGTCACCTACCTAAGGTACCCGTGCATTGACAAGTTGAGGTTCGGGGTATAGTCGACGACCCAAGGTTGACGCATTGCCGACTGTGTGCATCTGCAATACACCAATGCACCATGCTTCAAGGTAGAGCTCGATGGTCAAGAAACCTCCTGCGTTGCTGTCATCTGCTATGCAAGCATACAGTAATAATGGACGTGGTTGGCGCCACTTCATCAGCGAATGGGAAGCCAGAGAGAAGTGCGGGAACCCGCTGTGCCTGTAGCAGACCCACAATAACAGCCTTATCGAAGCCACCAGACACCAATTCTGATCCCCTTTTTCTGCAGAGGCCCCGCCCCGCATCCGCGTCTGCGGACATTGACACCGCGGAAAAATGAGAAAAGAAAAAGGAACGAAAAAAAAAAAAAAAAACCCACAAGCACAAACCCAAGCACAAACCCAAGCACAAACCCAAACACAAACACTCTTCAACCCCTTGATCGACGCCCAGTTTTCTCCCCACCCTCATCCTGTTTCCAACTCACGCTCTGGAGGCTGAATAGTTCTGCAGGCCTTGTCGGCTCGATTCTTGGAGCAACCGGTTCCCTAGCTCCTCGAAGCTACGGGTCGGCTCAGCGGTGGCTGTGTACCTGTCTACCTACCTAGCCAAGCTGGGCTGTGCAACGCATCCCCCTATTTCTTCTATCCTCCTCCTCCCCCCTCGCACACCGTCATTGTTGGCTGGCTTGCAAATGACACAAAATGGGTGCTCTCTATTACTTATTACATCCAAACCAGCTGCGTTCCATTATCCAATGGTGAGAAAAACTGACTTGTTCTGCGCTCGATCCTGAACTAGACTTGCATTGCAGCCCGTCGCGACAAACCAAGGCAGACAAAAAAATTTGCTGACGGAAAAATTCCAGGAAACTCTGGCATGATCCCGTACACAGAAGAAATCCCAACACCGAATCAGAGACACTGCGGGAATGTTTCCGTTTCCTCAACCTGACGAGTCGCAGCTTCGCCGCCGTCATCCAGGAACTGAATCACGAGCTTCTCGTCCCCATCAGCCTGTTCTACCTGGTCTTGCGCGGCCTGGACACCATTGAGGATGACATGTCGATACGCCTGGACGAAAAGGTCCCCCTTTTGCGTAATTTCCACAAGAATATGGAGATTGACGGCTGGCAATTTCACGGAAGCACAGAAAAGGACAAGGAGCTCCTCGAAAAGTTCGACGTGGTCATCACAGAGCTCAAGAAGATCAAGCCGCAATACTACGCCATCATCAAAGACATCACCGTCAAGATGGGCAACGGCATGGCCGACTACGCCCAAAACAATGAAATCATCAAGAACGGGGTCGGTAGCATCGAGGACTACGAGCTGTATTGCCACTACGTCGCCGGTCTGGTGGGCGAGGGCTTGACGGGATTGTTCGTGTCGTCTGAACTCGGCAACCCCAAGCTCGCGGAGCGGCCCAACCTGACAAAGTCCATGGCCCTTTTCCTGCAAAAGACCAACATCATCCGTGACATCCGCGAGGACTGGGACGACGGCCGACGATGGTACCCCAAAGAAATCTGGAGCAGGCACGTCGACAAATGGGAGGACCTGTTTGATCCCAAGCTGCAAGACAAGGCCCTCGCCTGCATTTCCGAAATGGTTCTCGATGCTTTGAAGCATTGCGAGGAGTGTCTTTTCTACATGGCTGGCATGCGCGACCAGAGCGTCTTCAACTTTGTCGCCATTCCCCAGGGCATGGCCATTGCCACGTTGGAGCTCGCGTTCCGCAACCCGGACGTGCTGAAGAAGAACGTCAAAATCACAAAGGGCGACGCCTGCCAGATCATGACGGAATGCACGCAAAACCTGTACACGGTGTGCGAAGTCTTTCGCAGATATGCGCGCAAGATTCAGAAGAAGAACGATCCCAGGGATCCCAGCTATCTCGACATTAGCGTGCGCTGCGCCAAGGTAAGCCTCCGGGGAGCACAAAAGCACCGCGGCAACGTCCCCTGTCCCATGCAGCTAAACGCGATCTCTAGATTGAGCAATTCATCGAAACTCTTTACCCTCGACAAGACCCCAAGAAGCTCACGCAGGAAAATGACGAGACGCAAAAGGCGTCGACCACGAACACTGGCGAGACGATGGCCATGTTTGGTGCCGTGATTCTCTGCCTCTTGGGCGTTTCCGGCCTAATGGTGCGTAGACCTGCCGCCGCCGCCGCCGCCCCTCTCTCCCCTCCTGGCGCATTTCTGACATGATTCCGCAGATTGGCACGGCGTGGCTCATGGGTGCCCAATTCCCCAACCTCTTCAAGGAAGCCCGCACCGTCTACGACAACTTCAAGGGCGCCAGCAACCCCGCCATAACCGGCATTCGCGACGAACTATAACTTTCAACGCGGACCTAGCGGATCTCGTTTTGCGAAACTCAGGTGCCGCCTTGGTAAAGCCGACCAGACCCGGTGCGACTTGGGTCGGACCTCGGACCGGCCTACTCTTCAGTGCCAACTCGAACGTGACGCAAGTCACCAACCGTGTATGAATTTAATCTGCCTGTACATACGACCTGCAATACGAACCCATGCTTTGCTTTGCTTTTGCTGTCGCGTGCCTCGTGACTTGTGTGCTTTGCCCGTTTCCCCTCTCAAACACACGCACCCCCAAGCACGGATGTCAAATTGCAATCTGGTCCTTTCATGACTACGGTTGTGCCGAAGAAGTGCTGAAATCAAACACCTGCTCTTAGCTTCTCCCGTGGAACGGCCCAGCATGGTTTCCGGTCGTGGCGCTTCCGAGCCGGCCGGACCGTGTTGGCGAGCGACATCTTCTTTTCAGTCACTGCGTGCGCGGTGGCTGGTCTCGCGGGTGGCGAGACTGGATGGGAGGAAGTGAGATGTGCATCTTGACGGGTGCCAGTTGTGGCTAGACGGAAAGAAGCTTTGAAATATGCATCACGACCAGGTGCCAGTTGTGGCTAGACGGAAAGAAACGTTGAATTCTGCATCATGACCGGGTGCCAGTTGTGGCTAGACGGAAAGAATCCTTGAAATATGCATCTTGACCAGTTGCGTGGCTTGATGGATCTTTTGAGAAGTCATTATAATCCGATGCCATGGTTCCGTCAACCATACTCTTTTTTCGAATTCACACCGTTTTTTTCAAGCATGATGATTTGTCTCTACAATACTGCAACTTTGTATTAACGAACCCAACACTAGGCTCTCGTGGGTAAACCTCGCACCCTTCCAAAAAGCAGATGAACCAGGAACATCGCGCAAACGTCCAGCCTCGATCGAGCACACGACACGTCCTGCCGCACGGATGCACTGCAACATGCCTATAAAAAAACATAATTACGGGCCAACGTCAGACGGGCTCCCGCGCAAACTTGCGCTGATGAGAATGGAACCCTCGAAACGCCTGCCGTGGGCTGCGGCGTGGTCAAGACGGAACAAGACGGAACAAGGTTGGAGATGTCGTTCTAGCTAGGGGCCTCTCTCGCGGGCAGGGAACGCGTCGCCCGCTGTCCTAGGGGAGGGACGATGTAAACGAAGCAGTTTTTTTATCGGTGCAGGAAAGGTTTCCCCCCGGCGGTTGGGTTTTCGCTTTCCGGTGTTTTTCACTTTCCGGATATGTAGAGGTTCTAGATGGGGTTTCTAGACTTGGGAATCTCAACAACCCCTGGTGTAATACGATGATAATATGTAATCAGACGCCAGTTGCGTGGCTAGGTGGGGAGAAACGATTAAATAAGCATCATGGTCAGATGCCATGGTTGCATGATTAGATAAAAGTTTGAAATATACATCATCAGCTACCGCGACACTCGGCGTGATAGCCGATCTGAGCTTGCCCATGCCATGCAGTGGTTTCCATCGCAGGGGGTTTCCAGCCCATGCGAAATGCTTGCCGCCGCTCGGAAGGCCCAAGTAATATAATGTACAGGAAATATCATACAACTCTTTTGGTTTTCCCTCGCCTCCCCCTCCCCCGGCGTCGTGCGTTTTGCGCTCAGGCGTTGCCGTTGTTGGCTATGAGGGGCGTGGTACCCAGCATGTTGTTCACCACCCGGGCGCCGGTCCTGCTGGCGAGGTCCTTTATCAGCTGGACGACCTGGCCGGGGTCCTCAATCTCCTGCAGAGACATGAGGTAGGCGGCTAGGCCGGCGATATGGGGCGAGGCTGGAGAGAAGCCCAAACGTCAGCATTTCGTTTCCCCACGGCGCGCTCTTTGTCGGCACACATCGGCAACCGTCGACTTACCCATGCTCGTTCCGCTGAGGACCTTCTGATCAATGTCGGATCCGATGCCGACGGACAGCACATTGACGCCGGGGGCGAAAATGTCCACGTCCCTGCCAAAGTTGGAGAAGCGGGCCTTGGTGTCGGTCTGGGCGTCAATGGCGCCGACGGTGATGGCGTTGGGGGCAGACGCCGGCGAGAAGTCGGCTGCGTCTCTCTGCAGCGATGGTCAGCACCAAGTTTGCGCGTTTTTTTGAGCAGGGACTGTGACGGACGTTGTCATTGCCGGCTGCGACGACGGGGACGATGCCCGCGTTGAAGACGGCTTGGATGGCTCGATTCAGGGCCGGCGACTTGGATCCGCCCAGGGACATGTTCAGGACGGCCTTGCCGCGGAGGTTGTTGGCATTGACGTCGTCAATGACAAACTGCAAGCCGTTGAGGATGCCCGAGTTCTGACCCGCGCCCCGGGCATCCAGGACCTTGACCCCTTTGATCTGTGCCTTCTTGGCCACGCCGAATGTAGCCCCAGCAATGGTTCCAGCCACATGGCTGCCGTGGCCGTTGTCGTCGGTTTGCTGCATTCAGATGTCAGGACGGCTGAAACACGGGGCAACGGGTGTTTGTGTGTGTGTGTGTGTGTGTGTCTGTGTACTCACCGCACCGCTGACAAAGGACCGAGCAAAAGTGGCTCGACCTTGGAACTCGACGTGCGAGGCTCGGACCCCAGTGTCGACCACGTAAACGGTGATGCCTTGGCCGGCCGACTCGTCAAAGACGTAGGACGATTGCTCGGCGGGACTAGCCTTTGAGAGACGCTGGAGACCCAGCGGAGCATTGGTCTGAGCAATGGTTGCCTGGGTCTTGACCCAGTGGTCAGCCTCAATGTACTCAACCTCCTCGGCGTCATTGATGTCCATAATCATGGAGTCGTCGGCATCGAGCGCCATGGCACGCCACTTGTTCAGCTTGAAGGGGATGATTTCGGTGGAAAACAGGCGGTCTCCGAGACCACGCTTGTTCAAGTTCCGCTTCTTGATGGCAGCTGAGAAGGAGGTCATCTTGGCATCGATAGCCTCGCTGCTGAAGGAGCCATTGTAAACGACGATGTAGCGGTTAGGGATGATATCAGCGGCGCCAAAGTTGACAACGGGCAGGTTCAGCTTGCTGGGAGTCTGGCTCGACGCCGGCGACGAGGACACAGGGGTGGAAGATTTGCCGCTGTTGCGACCGCCGCCGCCCTGGCTGTTGCCCTGCGCAATGCGGTTGTTTCCGGCGCCGAATATACCGCCAAAGAGGCCGTGAAGCAGCGAAATGGGCGCAGCCGCTGTCAACTGAATCCAGAGGAGGAATACCGCCAGAAAGGCCCCGCGAACCGACGCCATATTAGGACAACACTTGCACCTGTGCTACTACTGGATCAAGTCGAAAACAACAACAAGAACAACAACTAAAAGCGCGAGATGTAGGCGATTATTCAGTTTAAACGAAAGCGAAATCCGATCCTGCGGCTCACTTTGAGATTTGAAAGAGAATGCAACGGTAGAGACACGATGTCCAAGAGAGTGATGAGAGTTTCGATAAAGAGAAAGACGAGCAGCGCCCGGTATCCGCGGAGGAATGAGGAATGAGGAATGAGATGGAAGAATATGCGCTCAACGCGGCTCGATGGACCGAATGAATGAAACAATGGGGAGAAAGAAGATGGAAATGAATGACAATACTATTATGACTGACCCTGCCAACGTGGTAACACGCCACGGGAATAGGAAATAGCGACGACAAGGGAAAAGACGTGACAGGATGTGACAAGACGTGGGAATTCATAAATAGGGAGCGAATGAGGACAAGACGCAACGGCGGAGGATTGATATTAAAGCTTGTAACCATAAGCAAGAAGAGAAAGGGTGGCATGGCTCGAACTAGGAACCGCGGTCTTGATCGATATGCGCAGTCATACTTTAGTGTATATCATTGCTGCCCATGCCTATAGGACAATCGCCAAGCCATGGATGCAAAAGGCTCCGTGGGTGGGCATTGGCATTTCTCGTTCTGTTCCATTGTTTGCTGATGGGACCCTGTTGAACCGTGGCGCAAAGCCAGTCCTAATCAGAGGGGCACCGCGCTGTGGTGGAACAAGGGCAACGGTCTGGCCATGTTTGCAAGCGTTTAGGTGATGAGCACCGGTCGGCCCTATCCGCCTTCTCCAGGAGCCATGTAAGGACTCGCGGCCAACTCGACAACGGACTGGATGCGAGGTTGTCGGTTGTCCCAAGTCTTCGGGGTCCCGTTTGGACGGGATGGATCATGGATGTAAGCGGTTAGCAAAAGCCGCGGGTTGGACCATGATTGGCCAGGGAGGCCTGGAGGCGCTCTCCCAAACGCCCATTGCTTAGCTTGCTGCGACACGCCTTGGCGGACGGCGGTTTGTGACCAGGGGTTGCCCAGGGGTTTGGCGTTTGCTGCGAGATTGGTTGGGCTGGTTGGGGGAAGGGCGCCACCCCAGTCATCGTGTGGACGTGGACGGGGAGAAGACGACGCCATTGTAGGGCACGGCCTGGATGATTGACGATGCCATGGAAGCACCAAAGGTTTCAGCGAGAGAGCAGAGGTGAAGAAGAGATCAAATGGGCTGGCATCTGCACTGCGTCTGTTTATTGTCTCACCGTATTGTGTGGTGACGTGGTGACCGACAGCTGTTGCAGCTGTTGCAGCTGCGTTGAGAAGGGGCGCACCCACCTACCTGCACTGCACCTGCCTTGCGTACTCCGTACAGTACAAGTACAAGTACAAGTACAACACAGCAACCTACTCCGTACAGCGTGGAGCACGTCAGACACAGAAGAGAGCCTGGCCTCTGCGTGCATTCAATGTTCGTTTCCGGGCGCATCCGCCCAGGCTTCAACCCACTCGGCACTCGGGCAGGTGGTTGAAGACGACGGGCGCATCGCCGCACCGCCTTACTGGGCGGATAGACGCGGGCCAAGCCCAGGCAGCGGCCACTGGCAATGGGCATCATCAGCCCCCCGGCGGACGCACCCGATCCGCCCTGCAACACCAGGCGGGCCAGTGGAGACGTGATGCGTCGTGAGGGGGCGCGCGGCGTTTCAAGGCTCGAAAGCACGGGTGCCCTTCCCCGTGCCCTTCCCCCCCAAGACGCCAAGGATTAAACGAGACGCAGCCTCCGGGAGGACCAGCCATGCCATGCAAGTCGAGCCCGTCAACCTTGGAAGCCCCTGTCGGGAAGACGCGAGCGACGCCTGAAGCAGAACCGCCTCCCACGTCCGTCGAGGCACGACGCTCAACGCCCGATGACAAGTTCGTCCGTTGCCACACGCTGCTCGAGCATTTTTCACCACTCCTTCCCGGTGCAGCTTGACACTATTCTGACGTGACGGACCTGGATCTAGGCCACTTTCTTCTTCTCCCCACTTGGCGGAAACCAATAAGCCACGTGCTCCGCCTTGAGAAATTGAACCTCGCGACATTTCCTCCCCCACACCGCCGGATAACGGATCCATCCCGCTGTTCGACAAAGACGCCTCGGCTCGTGCTCCACAGACCGGGAAAAGACCCCCCTCCTCCCCGTACGATGTACAGAGTACGGAGTAGACGGGCTGGATATTGCAACCTGGCCGGGCCATGAACGAGCAGACTCTGGCACAAGCGATACGTACAATCAAGATATACTATGAGCTGGTACTGCTCTGCAGCAATCTTTCCAGCTCGTACTCCGTATGTGTCAAGTCCTCCACGGATATGGGGGATAAGCATGGCTGGCTGCATAGCATCGATAATCTGTGGGGCTCATGCTCATGCCCTGCTGGCTTCTTTATATGTAGCTATGGTCAAAGGACAGTGCCCACTGCCCTGCCCAGCCCACTGCGGGGACGGATTCCTTTGTTTCATAATGGAGGCCGTCCTTTTGGGGTTTGAGAGTCTGAAACGCACCCCGGGCCCGGAGCTATATCTGCCAAGTTGGCTTTAAATAACCAACCAGCCCTTCATGACGTGCATAACGCCCTTGCTCTAGCGCCTGCTGCGGGGGCCGCTACAAGACCTTTCCACGAGAATTTTTCACTACAGAGTACGGAGTCCGGACTCACCCGCAGCAACACCACGGAGTTGCCAGCCAGCGGGGCAGCACCGCGGTTCAGGCTACTGCAAGGGGTCAGTAGCTGGAGCGCGGTCTATAGTACTTGACATGGCTGCATAATTGCGGGTTGCCAAGTTTCCCCTCCATCGCGGTTTGACGTGCGCGGAATATAGACAGGGCAGGTATAATGCCGAGGGTCTTTGCACCAGAAGCATTTCTCTCCCCCAGTGGCAAGAACCATACGAAGTCGGAAGCTAGAGAAAATCCTGGCGTTTAACCTTTCAATCGAGGGTCGCTTGGACAAGTGGACTGACTTGGTTTTGGGGAGAAGCAAGGCGTCGTTGTGACGGGCAATTTCGCTGTCCGTGTGATGAGTAGGTGTGCATCTTCCGAGCTGGGCGTCGGAAACAGGAATTGCTGCGTTACGCCGAGAAACGCGGCAGTCTCACGATTCTCCGGGATATATGATCTGTAAGCGGCTTCGGAGCCCTGGCATCTGGTGGCGGACGTGTCGGATCATGCACACTCGGGGAATATTCGCACTTGACGCAGTTTGGCAGGCCCATCCACTCGAATCCAACCAACCGCTTGATCGTGCCGTCCATAGTCGGCGGCGGCAAGGCGGGACTAATCTTTCATCACGTCTGAATTGCTGGTGTTTCTCGATGCGGCAGTGGGCAAGGACCCGTGCCCCCGTCTACGCAGTAGCCTGAAGGGATTCCGGGCGAACCGACGCCAAGAAGACAAGCTCAATCATGGCTTCTTCCAAGGGCCAAGACCCGTTTCCGTCCGAGACGCTGGCCGGGCATTCGACCCGTCCTGGGTTGGCAGGAGCCACGGGATTCTACCTATCGCGGAGTTGCTAGCCCTGGTAAAGGCGATCCCCGCGGCGCAGCATCGAATAGACAGGACGTTTCCCGAGGCGTCCGCTGCCCCCTTGGAGCGCTTAAAGGCGATGCAAACCATCACGTATCAGGTCCCCAGACGTGTTGGTAGCGCTTGAAGACACGACGCCGAAGCAGCGGTGTAGTTGGACATGTTTTACCAGAAGCGTCGTCGTCGGGATGCAGCTACAATCCAAGTGGCGTCCTGTGCCCTGATTGTGACGGGCATGTGTCTTGTGCTTCTTCCTCGTCGCTACCGTTGATGGGGGCATCGGGACGTCTGGAAGAGGGTATCTACTTGATATCCCACCACGACGGCAGTTTTTCTCGGTGACACCGCCCCTGCCGCAGTACAGATGGCCGGCGTAATAAGCGCAATCACTGGTGCTGTAGTCTGATGTTGTACAGGTGTCAAAGGCTGCGAGCGAGCGCGCGACCAGTACTGAGAAGCCCGTTGACGTTGTATGGGGATACTGCAAGGCCAACTTTCCCGTTGAACAGAGCACCAGCGCATTGCTAGAGTATTTCCCAGAGACGTAGTCCCACATATGATAAGTGGATGACCTGGATGACCTGTTGACCTGGATGACGTGGGTTCCCAACAAACCAAAGAGCCACGATCAAGTCTCGCTCGAATTGCTCTCGAGATGGCCAAAAGTGGGAGCTTCGACGTTTTAAATGCCATCAGCATATCTAACCGCGCCGCCTCTCCCTTTACAACGCCTTGCGACAGCCGCACCAGTCACTGCATCATGCATCACTGTTGACGGGTAGTTTGTTGAGGAATGCTGCTCCTACACCGGCTCCGGGCTGGCACCATGGAATAGTGATTGCCGATCGTGGCTTCAGTAAAGACGGCCGTACTGCCGTTTGGAGCTTGCTCGCAGCTGCGACATGTCCGCCTGTCCGTCGATTCGGCAGGGTTCGAATACTCGATAAACGCCCATTGACCGGCCACGTGCTCCGTACCTGTTCCATGCACGAGACGCCGGCTCGCTCTCGTTTGGTCTGCTTGAATGCAGGTTTGCATCGCATTTCGAAAGACGGAGAGTGATTCTGCCAACATCTGCTGATCTGGCCCGGCTCCGGGGTGGAAACGCGAGATACCTCAACAGCTGCCGCGCAATCCGCGGGGAAATAGCGCGAGAGGCCGGGCACCAGGACAGGAGCAGACTCGGGGTATGAGGGAGTGCATTCCTATCGGTCGATACAGCTTGGGGCATCTTGTGAACCAAACCGGCATTGCCATCTTGGAAATTAGGATGCAGCAAGTCAAGCCAAGCTAAGGGGAGGCCATGGAGAATAAGTGTTTATGCGCCTTTTTTTTTTATTTTTTTTTTCATTTTATATTTTATATTTTCTTTGCATGCATGGGCGGCAACGTCCAAGTTCATGTACTGCTCAGCTGGCTGGTTCTCGTCTGCCAAACGTGCCGATCATACAATGACAGTCTGTGCCAGGGATGCACGCCTTTGGATCCAGCAAGGTGGCGTTAATAGGCGATGCCCGCCAGCTTTCCGTAAACATTGGTCTACTCCAGTCGCAAATGAGTCTCCCGAAGAAAGTCGAGTCGGACGCACAAGGTTCCGAATATAAGTCGTGGTGCGGCACGGGCCGAAGTGCGTGTTTCGATCTGCTTCCGATGTTGAGAACCGACAGGGGATGCGGCACTTGATTCACGGCGCCATTCATCGCAGCACAGCCCGGCAATCTTGCCGAGTTGTTCGATGGAACCTCCGGTTGGCCGGCGACCCGGCGCTGTAATCGAAAATCGCATGGCAAGGACGCGGTAATACTTGGAATGTCAGGGCATGGAGGGCGAATGGGAAGCGCCAAGGTGGGCAATCACCGACGGAGCATACATCAGCAAGCAGCACGGCAGAACAGAACAGGCTGGAAGCAGGCGATTTCGGAGTCTGATCAGCGGGTCAAGGCCGAGACGATGATTGAGAAAGCGCAAGGACGTGGGCTCTCGGTAGCCATGCCGAATGTCGAGGGGGTCGACCTTGTCGCTGTCGTGTGGGACTTGAATCGGGCATCGGGATCGGGGTGACGTGGAAACTTGTTGGAAGGAAATTGGCTTGCCTGTAATGTGGATATCGGTCATGTCCGAGAGTGGATGAGCCGAATTCTCCCTAGATCAGTAAGCCCTTAGGGGTACCCCCTATCCCACTATAAATAGCTGGGAACACAAGTCTCTTAGAGAGGACTTGGTTCCTTCAATTAAGTATTATCGCATTTTCCCTATGCATTCTGACATAGTAGCAATTGCGTAAATATCACAACAAAAATGTCGGAATCGCTGTCGCAAGGTGCCCAATTGGGCACATTGCGACGGATGTGCCGCGCACACCCGTTGCGCACGATGTGGCCACTTTGGCCACTTTTGCCCCTTTGCCCCTGTGCCCCTGAGCCCGGTAGGGCACGCGGGCAGTCCGGCCCGACCGCGCCGATGCACGTGACTACGGCACGCACAAAAAGGCTATATCGTGTAATTACTCTTTTGCTTCCTTTCTTTCCTCTTAGTTAGTCAGTCATAATTAAAGAAGTAATTATACCTTTGACTGGTGACCTCACGGTACTTAATACTACGCGCGCGACCCTACGTATAACTAGGTACCCCGAGTTTATATCAACACTAATTAGTGGTGATAACTACTACTCACAGGATTATATCCCGCAAAGAATGGTGCATTATAGATCAGTAAGATTACTCTCGAAGAGACGATTTCCATTATAAATCGTGCTAATCAGGAAGGCAGATAACCTATTCCGTTGAACGGTTATACTGCTAACTAATTAGAAGAATAATATAGACCTCTTCCACCTCTGTCTATCATAAAGGAAGAAAATATACTAACTATTATAATCTTTAAAGATACCCTTAGTATATATAGGAGGCGGCTGACCTATTCCGTTAAACGGTTACCTGCTTATTATAGGAGGCAAATAACCCATTCCGTTGAATAGTTATTTTGCTAATTAACCCCTTCTTTTCTCTCTTTTACCCCTACCGGTAAAAGCCCTCTTATATTCCTTGCAATAACCTTATAAGGTACGAATCTTATACTCCTTATAAGAGGATCGAATCTTATACTCCTTACAAGAGTGAATATTGCACTCTTTGTAATATACCCCCCCCCCCTCTCAAACCCTCCTCTTAATACTATAGCATAATCACGATCATCAATATTACAACCGGCACTGCCCGAAAGGCTATAGCGATTTGCCCCCTTACTCGATGATAACTGGGCTACTGCGATAGAGCCAGTTACCCCTAATGCTACCACTATGGCATTACACAACCGCCTGGCCTTCTTGATCTATACCTATGAGAAGGATTATATTATTGACGACGATCTATAGGAATTATTCCACGAAGACTATAGTGAATGGGATAAATAACTATTTAACCGCGTTAATCCTCTATTCTTATGCGAATTCCGCATATACCTACGGGATTACGGCGTATATATCGGAGCATTAGGCTTTATTATAATATCTACCTTAATGGAATGCCTTTAACAACAATAGAACCCTAAATAGCCTTAAAAAGAGATCAACCGTTAATTAGGGTATAAAATGTTCTAATTACGACTTAATCCTTATAGGGAAGTATTAGTACCTATCGGCAATTTCGACCAGGAAGTTATAGGCTTACAGAATTTATCACGAGCACCTACTATAGTAAGGCCCTTAAGAAGATCCTTACGAGCTTTAATAATAAAGGACTTTATAATACTAAGGGTAGCACGATCATAATTATAACAACCCATTATCCCCCCCTCTATATCGAAAAAGCCTTTTGCCCTTACCCCTACCGAAGAAGATAGGGGCCAGTCCTAATAACCAAAAGGGAAGACGCCTATTTATAATAGGCCGCTATTCGAAATAGGGGAAAGCTCCCGCTAATAATAATATATAACAGCCGAAGATTATAGCCCGACCGACCAAATATTATACCCTAGGGGTTATACCCCTAGCTGGGCTAGCCGAGGCGGCTATTTTAATGCCCCTCGAGGTTATAGCATACCCAATAGAGCTCGGGTTATAGGCCCTAATAATATGCTTCCTTTAATAGAGGACCCCGATAATAATACCCTTTAAGCTAATGCCGCCCTTAATACTAGATATTACGAATCGCGGTATCGCGGCCTATAGGCCCAAACGCCTTATCCAATAATGCTAAAAATAGGCATGGCACCTAGTCCTTCCCGTTAATATCGCCCTACTTAGGCCGATGAATAGACGGTTTTAATAGGAGGACCGGTAAACCTAGACCGACCCGGGTTATAGGATAACCCAGCCAAAGATCCCGCCAGCCTACCGTAAGGCTACCGATAAGCCGTTCCGGAATACCCTTTAGAATACCCCTAAGAAGATCATACCTAATAAGGGTTTAGCTAAGAAGATCATTCCCGAACCGGGTTTAATAATATATCGAAGAAGATATCTAACCTCCTCTGCAGCTACCGTATAGAGGATAGATATAGCGGCAAAATGGATGACTTTATTATACTAAAAGTTATCTCTTTTAAGAGTAAATGCCGCCTACTAGGATTACCTAATAATGCATTCGCTAGAGCCTTCTAAATTATACTTATCGGCAATACTAAGATATATTACTTTAATAATATCGAATGTATTCGTAATACCCTTACTTTTAACGATATAGTCCGTAAAGTCAAGAGCTATTTCGAAAATAAGAGTATAAAGCAATTCTATTTATACTATTAGAATAGAATAATACTCTAATTAACTATCGCGAAATATCCCGATAAGTTAAAGCTAGAATGCCTTAATATCCTATTGGAAGAACTTTAACGCCTATATCGTGGTCTTTTTCCCCCTTTTATAGTGGATATAGAGCTTCACCGATAAATCCTTAATGCTGTAAGGGATACCCCTAAGTGTAGCTAGGCGCTATATCGATATGCCCCTACATTCAAAGGCCTTACCGCTAACCTACGGCGATCCCTTTCTATCTATAAGACTACCCATATAACTCAATAGCATCATTTCCTTTAATAATAGCCTTAGCAATATTAGGATGTTAAAGATATTGATATCGCTAATAATATGGCGTTATTTATAGATCGTAGATATAGTCAATCCCACAGCCGGTATTAACGCCCCTAACGATACGGACCCCCTTAATGCTACTTTAAATAGAATCGCACCCTTCCTATTAGGCCCTATTAAAGAAGATGCTTTATTTGTAATAAAATAGGGTGTTAGTCATCTAACCACTCTGCTAAAGAGCAACAAGAATTAAAGGACTGATGGATAAAGAACCGATCCCACTATACTACCCCTAATGATAAGAAATTCCGTATTTTCTTATAGGAATACGAAGAGCCCGGCCCCTAAGGCCTTAAAGAAGAAGATATAGAGGCTAACCTTAAGGATATCATCGGTAATATCGAGGTAATAATAGCAGGGGATATAAACTAGGATATAGAGAATGCTGCTATACCGCAAATTATAGCCACTCAGTATTTCCTAGCCCCTGATAACGACCTATTACTAATGTTATCTATCGAGATATTATAAGCCCTATAAGATAAATCGTGCCGATATGCCTTTTTATAGATTAACCCCTTCCGAATGCCCTTACTACTACTAGACTGTAATTCTGCCTTTCTAGAAGAAGAACAGTATAGTAACCATACCTTCTACGGAATCCTACCGGATACCAGTACTTCTAGCCTATTAACAGCAGGCCTAGGTCAAATAAAGGCCCTAATGCGATTAATAAAGACCCTAACTATTAAGATAACTGATAAAAAGTATACAATAAACTTCGGCGCAGGCTCTACTATATCCTCCGGTATATTAAATATCCTAACGATATTCGGCAATATCCCCTTCCACATTCTTAACAGTAGCACCCCCTTCCTATATTCTATTACGAATATAGATAGGATGGGCGTAAAGCTTAATAACATTAATAACCTATTAATCTAAGGGGATATTAAGGTCCTTATTATTAGGAAATAGGGACATCTATAGTGGACTCTCAATACCACGGATACTATAGCCTTCCATCTATCGTCATAGGAGATCCGTTAACTATATTATCAATTCGGGCACCCTTCTATCAACAGGCTTACCAAATTGCTTCAGCAGGCTGGTTATAATAATATTAACCGCAGTATCATCGAAAGCATTACCTATATATACCATCAATGCTAAATGAACGTAAAGGCACCCAGCCGATTTAAATTCACACTTAAGGATAATAATACCAGCCAATTCAACTACGAAATTATCGTCGATATCCTTCATATTAATAATCGGCCGGTATTATATATCGTAGATGCTGCAATAAGCTTCCAGGCGGCTAGATTCCTCGATCTATAAAAGCAGAAGGCCTATAATATTTGGAATGCCCTTAAGGAATACTAGATTGATACCTACCTTAGCCTACCGGATTAGATAATTCATAATGCCGGACCTAACTTCGCCTCTGCCGAATTCCGCCATAATGCCCAGCTTTTATCTATCAATATGGATAAAATTCCTATAGAAGCCTATAATAGTATTAGCAAAGTCGAGAGATATCACGCCCCCTTACGCCGAGCCTATACCATCGTTAATAATAAAATAGGCGACCTAATAATAAAGGAATAGAAATTATAGCTCGCTATAAAAGCTATTAATGATTCCGCTAGACCTAACGGTCTAGTGCCTATATTATTAGTCTTTAGAGTATATCCTCGACTCATAGATAATTCACCCCCTAGCTTATTAGTATTACAATATGCCTTAACGTTACGAAAGGCTATTAATAAAGCTAGGAAATGCCTCGCTAAGCGCCAGGTTTATAATGCCCTCGCCCAACGGAATGGCCTAGATATACAGCCTATCCACCGACTACCCCTATAATCCGATGTATGGGTATAGCGAGAGAAAGGTGGCTAGTATAGGCCATACCGGCTAATCAGCCTCAATAATAAGACCTATATTATACAAATGCCATATAGCTTAATTAAGTTCCGGTTAACGGTTATTAAGCCTTATAACCACGACCTTAATAACGATCCTACTGCTGATGATGCCGAAGATATTATTTATACCGAAGGACTGGCCCGCCCTAGCCGGATGGAAATCAGGATACCGGCTGCACCTACACCTCTAGCCGCGATGATACCTATAGCCGCGATATTACCGTTGCCTGCAGCCGCGATATTATCGTCGCCAGCCACTAGCTCTAATTAAACCAGGCCACTATCACTATCACCAATAAGGGTAGTATCTAACATTATAATCAATAAGGACTAAGAAGAAGCTCTCATTAACGCTATAGCTTTTAATACCATTATTAACGTCTTTTTCCTAACCGCGAAAGAGTAAGCCGACCTATAGCTTACTAGCTAATTACGCTAGGAAGGGAAGATTATAACCCCTAGAGCCCCTTTCGAATAGTCTGATTATACAGAGATAGAAGCGTTATAGGCCCGCGATATATTCCGATTCGTCACCTTTAATATCGGTTAATATAGAGCCTAATGCCTATTCAACTCACGTATAGTATGAGAAATCAAAGGCAAAGGTATAGATACGCTATATAAAAAGTCACGACTCGTCATATAAGGTTATAGTGATAATGAAAAGCAATTGATATTGACTTAGTCCCCTACAATCTAACGGGCTAGTCAACGGTTACTTATATCATTAGCCCTATCACTATAACGCTCTTACGGCTTATTCCTCTAGATACGTAATATCACATAGGCTTATATACAGTCATCTACTACCCTTAATAGATCGATTATCGCTAAGCTACCTAAGCAGATAGCGCATTAATACCCCGATAATACGATTATGGAAGTAGTAAAGCCACTATACGGAATAGCTGAGGCAGGCACCCACTAGTAGGCGATATACTTCCGGCACCATCGCGAGAAGTTGGGCATAACTACTTCAACCTATGACCCCTGTTTGCTAATATCCGGCGATACTAACCGTACTAACGTTCCTAACTATACTGGTGATACTAGCGATACTATATGCTTCGGTATTATAGGTATGCAGACTAATGATACCCTTGGACTTAATAACGATACCTTCTTCTAATGGGAGGAATTAGAACTTATTAAGGCAGGCTTCAACGCTAAGCCCAAAATAAGGCTATCGCTAACCGTGCCCCTAATATTCAACGGATGCATACTGACGGTTCACAATAACGGCATAACCTTATGCTAGAAAGGGCAAAGTAAGAAGATCACGACCATCAACAAAAATGCGCCTATAGCCTAGCGTAATTACGTTGAATAACGCGCTCGTGGCGCTTATATAGCTACAGTCTGCCAGCCTAAGGCGTCTTTTGACCTATCTATCGCGGTATAATACTAGCAACCTGACCCTAACGATATCGCGAGGTTGAATAAGCGCCTTTAATAGCAATGCGATAACTAAGATCGTGGCTTACGGTATATCAATCTAGCCCTTGCTATAGCTAAACTCTTTGTATTTATTGACGGATCCTTTGCCAATAATAAAGATTTAAGCTCCTAGATTGGTTATGTGATTGTACTAGGGAACGAGGAAGATATAGCGGATAATGCCTTTAACCTGATAGGTAATATCATTACTTATAGCTCTATAAAGAGTAAGCGTATAATACGCAGCGCACTCGCTTCGGAGCTGTATAGTATGGTATAAGGGGTCGATATCGCATATGCGATAGGCACGACCCTTAACATGATTACCAGCAGGTTAGGACTACTAAAGATTCCTACGGTGGTATGCATAGATTCTTTTTCGTTATACGAATGCCTTGTTAAGCTAGGCACTACGAAAGAGAAGAGGCTTATAATAGATATTATGGCCTTACGATAGTTATATAAGCGCCGGGAAATCTATAAGATTCGCTAGATTAATAGGAATAATAACCTCGCCGATATAATAACTAAGGGAACGCCGAATAAAGCCCTTAAGACCTTTATCGACTGTAATCAGGCTGTTATACGTGTAGAAGGGTGGGTAAAGAGGCCAGTCAATATCTGACTACATTTGGCTATGATTGGTGATATTATAGGTAGTAAGTGTGTGGATTTTCCTATGTTCAATGTTGTGTGCAATGCTGCTTTTACTGCGTTTACTGCTGCCCCTTTTTGCCCCTTTGTTTTGGCTGCGATATTCAATATACCGGCTGTATGGTATGAGGCCGCGCGGCGCGATAGCGTTATCGGCGGCATAATCTGCCGAGACCGCGCCGCACTTTTCTTTCTATATGTGCGCCTTATATCCTAGCGATTCCGATATTTGCTTCTATAAAAAGAGAAGCTGCTAGTGTCGGAATCGCTATCGTAAGGTGCCCAATTAGGCATATTACGACGGATATGCCGCGCACACCCGTTGCGCACGATGTGGCTACTTTGGCCACTTTTGCCCCTTTGCCCCTGTGCCCCTGAGCCCGGTAGGGCATGCGGGCAGTCCGGCCCGACCGCGCCAATGCACGTGACTACGGCACGCATAAAAAGGCCACATCGTGTAATTACTCTTTTGCTTCCTTTCTTTCCTCTTAGTTAGTTAGTTATAATCAAAGAAGTAATCTGTTACGGACTCGGGCTATACCCGTATCATAGATTAACTGAGGCTCGGGCTGCGCCTATGCCTAGTCCGGAACGGATGATATAAGGTAGACGCGCGGGCCTATAGGGCAACGTTAGGGCTCTAACCCGCGCCATACACGGATGTATATAGACTGCAGAAGGGACCCGATTCGGGCTTTTCTCCCTTCCTCCTTAATTTTATTAATACATCCGATTAATGCCTATTCGCAGTCGCCCTAAGGCTAGTCCGTTATAATTAATAAAACTCTCTTAACCCTTATTATTATATCTTATATAACTACCGATAATAGATATAGACCCCTCATAGAATATTATAGGCTCGGACGATACCTAATGCACCCCCGCTCAACAATAGGCTATATAACTAGAGTTAATTACGAACGCGATAAAAATACTTAATGCGAGGTTCTAAGAATAGCTATCCTAAAGCTAAGAGAGTAAGCGCTAGATATACGCTTAGGCCAAATAGATTAAGCATTAGATATAGGCTCTTATCGACTAAATATAGCAATAACTATCGTTAGTACCTATATTAACTTTAGACTAATCCTAGACTAATTCTATTCTAATCCTAAAGGAAACCTAATAAAAACGCAAGCTAATACTAGTCGGGGAACCCTTTAATAGCAAAAAGGCTATATTTACTGTATAGAAGACCTTTATAGAATATAAATTAGAGATCGATTAAGACTTTATTAGTAACAATAAGACCTAATAGATATTTATCTATTAGAACCTTTTGGCTATAATTTAATCCTAAGTTATAATATTCTTTAAGAACGGTATAGCCTTCTATTACCGCCTTATAGCCTTCTTTAATTACCTATAGCAACTCTTTAAGGATCTATATTAAGAGGAACGCATAATTACTAAGCTTAAGTATACCCTCTATTAGATACTAAAAGAACCCTTTTTAGCTTTCTTTATATACTTTAAGGAAAAATTAGCATTAATAAAGGGGCTTAATTAGCCTAAATCGGTAAAGCTAAAAATACTCTAATCCGCCCTTAACCCTTATATATCGGAAAAGATTATCAGCCTAAGGGTCTCCTATAAAGACTATAATACAGCTATTATATAATACCGTAAAATCGCTATCGACCTAAAGATAAACCTTACCGCGAAATACTATATGGATCCTTACTGGAATTATAATGATAATGCCTAGGATCTGCAGGCAACCGCTTAGGATAAAGATAGTAATACGCCTATAATAGGCGTTAATAAGCTAGATTCGAAGGGCAAAAAGAAATTATCTACTAAAAGGGCAGTATAGGTTTTAAAAAAGATCCTTAAGGAGTACTACTAGAAATTACTTTATACCTAATATAGGAATACCGGCTATAAAATACCGGAATATAAGCTAAGGCTAGCCTGGCCTCTACTAGAGATAACTATAGCTTCTATAGACCTAAAGGCTATAGAAGCCTTACGAATCGCTAAATTTAGAGATAGCGATAATAGCGATTCCTAGGGGAAAGATTAACCCTTAAGCCGAATCTTATAAAAGGGCTTAAAAAATATACCTAGCCCCTAGCCAGATTATAATAGGAATATTATATAAAGGAGATTAATAATATTAAAGACTATATAGATAGATACCCCTTTTTAGTCCTAATATTATATAATAATTTTACCTTTATCGATACCCTAATTAATTCTAGTTGTAACTACTATAGTATAATAAGCGAAAGAACTATCTAAAGGTTAAAATTCTAGCCTATCTGCCTACCGTCTTATAAGAAACTTAAGACTATAGTAGATATAAAGAGTCGATTAGGGGAGCAATAGATTACCCTTTTAATTACCTATACTATCTATATTAATATCGATATTAATAGATAGCTATTAGCTGTAATACTATATATCGTCCTAGGCCTTACTTGCGATATTATCCTAGGGTTGCCTTAAATAGAGTACCGTAATATTGAACTATAGGCGAAATAGTATTAATTAAAAATTAGAGCTGCTAGCGGCCTACTTATAAAGGAATTAACTACTCGATCCTTTAGGCCTATTATAATTAATATTCTTAGATTGGTCTTTTATGGCATACTATAATGCGCAGTATATACCTAAGATAACTTAATCTCCTTCTTCCTTATAAGCCTATAAAAGCTTATATATATCCTCTGTATTATGCTCCCGCTATATTAGGATTTAGCTTCCCTTTTAGCCTAGCTGTAGACCCTACTATTAGAGCTTTAGGACTTTGCTAACCTCTTCGATAAGGCGAAAGCTTCTAGCCTCCTACTGCACTAAGATACGCTAGATTATTATATTAAGCTTAAACCGACCCTAAATAGGGGGCCACCCGACCTCCTATAGGGACTACTATATAATATACCGTAGGACTAGCTACTTAAAATTCGGAGATAGGTAATAGACCTTATAAATAAAGGGTAGATCTATATAAGCTCTTTATCGGCAGTAGTACTAATTCTACTCGTAAGAAAGGCAAGCAATAAATAGCGTTTTTGCATAGACTACTAGGCCCTAAATAAGGTTATAATATAAGACTGGTACCCCCTTCTTTTAATTAAAGAGATACTATACTCCCTATCCTAAGCAAAGTGGTTTATAAAGGTAGATATTTATACTATATTTTATAAGATCTATATCGCTAAAGGCGATAAATACCTAATTGTATTCCAGACCTATTTCGGTCTTTTTAAATAGTTAGTAACCCCTTTTAGCCTAATTAGGGCCTTTGCGATATTCTAATATTATATTAATAGGGCCTTAGGGGACTTATTAGGGGATTTTACTATTATTTATCTAGATAATATTTTAGTCTATACTAGAGGCTTATAAAATGAATATATAGACTGTATTAGGGTTATCCTTTAGCGCCTATAAGATACTAGCCTAAATCTAGACCTAGATAAATATAATTTCGCAGTAAAAGAGGTCTATTACCTTAGCTATATTATAATAGTAGGAAAGGAGATCTGCCTAAACCCTAAGAAGATTAAGGCGATCTAAGAGTAAAAAGCCCCTATAAAATTATGGGGCATCTAGAGCTTTCTAAGATTTACAAATTTCTATTATAATTTTATCTTAAACTTCTCCTATCTAGCTAAGCCTTTAGTTCGACTAATATAAAAGGGTATCCCCTTTTAATAGCTTAAAGAGGAAGAAAAGGCTTTCTAAATACTTAAGTAGTACTTTATTTTATATTTAATTTTCGCCTAATAGGACCCTAAGAAGGAAACGATCCTTAAGGTAGATAGCTTTAATATGGCTATTAGTAGCTACCTCTCTTAAATTAGGGAGGATAAAGTACTTTACCTAGTTATATACTATTCGGTATAGCTTATAAAAGCTGAATGGAATTATACTATTTACGATAAGGAGTTGCTTACTATTATCTTATGCTTTAAAGTATAGTTAATTAAACTCTATTCTATTACTATTCTATTTACGATTCTTATAGACTATAAGAACCTTAAATACTTTGCCCGATTAAGGGAGATATTAGAATGCTAGGCGTAATAGGCCGAGATATTAGCCCTTTTTAACTTCTACTTTTAATACTAGCCTGGCTTATAGGCCTAATGCCCTAATATATTCTCGCGATAGGAGTAAGAGGCAGATAGTATAGCTCTAAGGTTTAGTTAAGTCCTTTAACTACTATCTATCTCTATTATAAAGGCAGATCTAATAGAGGTCTAGCCGGACCTAATAGGAGATCGGCCGATTATAGCCTTAGGTATAATAGAGGATATACTAATAGTAGCTTTATCGACTAAAATCTCCCTACTTAATAGCTCTTAGGTCTTTACTAATATATACCTATAGGCGCTTTAGGATTAGGCTATAGCTAAAGATAAACTATATCGGGCCTAGTAGAAAGCTATAGTAAATAGAGAATAATAATTCCCTATAGAGGCAAAAACTAGAGAGTAGATTACGGATTATACCTTAAATGCTTATAAAGTGCTATTCTACTAAGGCCGGGTTTAGCTCCCTTCGTTCGAGCCGCTAATAACTATAGTAATCTAATAATACTATAACTCCCTTACCGTAAAGCACTTAGGGAAGAATATAACTTTCTAACTCTTATAATAGGACTATTACTTTAATAGTATATCGTCTAAAGTAGCTCGGTTTATTTAGAATTGCTAATGCTATAAGGTGTATAAGAGCCGCTAATTACGATAGGGCCTACTTTAACCTTTACCGATTCTAGATTATTTTTAGTCTTAAATCTCTATTAACTTTATAACTAACCTTTTAGCCTAAAACGCCTCCGACCTATATTACCTAATAGTTATTACCGACCGCCTATCTAAATATATCTAGCTTAAAGCGATACACTTAATGTAAGTAAAAGATTATATAAAACGGTTTCTCGACTACTAGTAGTAGCACTATAGATTCCCCGCCTAGATTATCAGCAATAGAGGCTTAAATTAGGTAGGCCAATTTTAGACTATAATATATAAGGCTATTAGGACCGAATAACTCCTCTCGACTATATACTACCTATAGATCAATAGTAGTATAGAGCGTATAAACTAAAAGGTCTAGGCTATTTTATATATTAAAGTAGTATTCGACTAATACGACTAGCCCTAATATCTCGCGACTTATTAATACGCTCTAAATAACTATACTTTTTTAATTATTGGATATAGTCTGAATTATCTCCTAAATAGCTTCGACTCTTTTATTATAGTACCTCCCCCTAATATTATATTGAGTTTAATAACCCCTAAGGGGCGAGCGGCGCGCTTTTTAGCTATAATATAAAAGGGGGGCGAACTCGCTTAGGCCGCTATCGCCTTTATTTAGTAGTAGTAGTAGGATACGATAAACCGCTCCCGATGCCTAACGGAATGCTACTAAATTAGGGACTAAGTCTAGCTAAATCTATAGAATATTAAGACTAACCGGCCTTATAAAAAGCTCGATTAGGTATCTACTAAATATACTATTATGGCTATCCCGTCCCCGCTTAATATCCAACTCGATATTCCTAATAGTATCTATCTGGTTTTTTATATTAATCTTATAGAATATGCTACTTCCGACCTACTGCCGAGCTAAATACTTATAGATACCAGGCCTAGCCCCCTATTAGTCCTATTAGGGGACTCTAATACCCTATATAAGGAATTCGAGGTCGAAGAGATACTAGCTGCTAAAAACGCTTAGGGTTATAGCGGCAAATATAATATACTAGTAAAATAGAAGGGGTATAACTCGCCGACTTAAGAACCGCTAAAAAACTTCGAGGATACTACAGTATAAGAGGCATTTGAGTTTAAATAGGGGGATATTTGGATATATAATAGACCCGGCCGAACCCTATAGCAACCCCGATATAAAATAGATGAAATTTTTCCTAGAGAAGGGGGGTATATCACAGACTCGGGCTATGCCTATATTATGGATTAACTAAGGCTCGGGCTGTGCCTATGCCTAGTCCGGAATAGATAATATAAGGTAGATGCGCAGGCCTATAAGGCAACGTTAGGGCTCTAGCCTGCGCCATACACAGATATATATAGACTACAGAAGGGACCCGATTCGGGCTCTTCTCCCTTCCTCCTTAGTTTTATTAATATATCCGATTGACGCCTATTCGCAGTCGCCCTAGGGCTAGTCCGTCACATAATCATACCTTTGACCGGTGACCTCACGGTACTTGATACCACGCGCGCGACCCTACGTATAACTGGGTACCCCGAGTTTATATCAATAAAAAACCTCATTTTTATCCCTTACCTTATGGCCCAGCCTTAAGATCAACTGTTATCTTTATTTTGCTGTAAAAGCCACTGTTTTCCGGATCCTATTTAAGCAAGCTCTAGGTTCCCTATTGAATCCATCGAAAGCCTTATTGCTGATATACTCGTATGGCCTTATTAATTAAAAAGGAGGCTATTACGGAAAGTCGCGATATTTCCTTTAATCTAATAAATCGACAACTTAACCGCTATTTTTATCAGACTAATTCGTGCCCTAAATATCGTTATTAGCGAAAATAGGTATTATTACTAATAATAGCTCTAAACCAGCAGTCAAGCTGATATCCCGATATAATTAGGATATCTAGTATGATTATATTTAAAAGCGTGCTCTAGAGGATAATATTTAGATATTCGTTAACCCTAAGGGCTCGGCGATACTGAATATGCCTCTTCTGCCGGCATAAGAATTAGATAAACCTATCTATTCTATATAGGCATCAGCATTAATACCTATATCGGCAGTAATAGCCGATTCATCAATAGAAGCTGTAGATCGTACCCCTTCTATAAATACCAGAGCTATATCGGCAGCTAGGGCATCATTAGTAGCACTAACGGTAAGAATAAGAATAATCCGGCTGCAGCAAGTCGAAAATATTAAAGAAAACCACTACTTTAAGCCGATATAACGCCCTAGTAGTATTAGTACTGCAGAATAGATAAAACAAGCCAATATTTAGTATAACTTTTAGAATGACTATTATACGATATTTAGTCGGAATCTTCGAGCATATATAGTATAGTTTAAATCAACACTAAGCCCTAGCTATAAGATATTAGTAGTAGGCGATCGGAATATTTAAGGAAAAATTTAACGCCTAATAGAATATATACGACCGGTTTAGCGTATTATCTAAGAATACCTTAAAGAAAAATTTAAGCAGGCTATACGATATAACCTTAGAAGATATAATATAGAGGAATAGTTTAACGAAATCTCTATATTATATAAGCGATTAGTACGAATAGACTTAATCCTCATTAATAGGAATACGCCTACTAAATAGCTAGCAGAAGCTCTTTATTAAAAGTATCCTGCCTTTAAGGAAAAAATCCTTAATCGAATAGTAAAAGCATAGGAACGGAATAAATATCTCGATTTTCTAATAACTATTAAATATATTCGGCAGAAATAAGAGCTAGAAGAGAAGGGGAAGGTTAGTAATAGTTATATAGCATTTATAACTAACGATACTAAACCTTCGTTATAAGCCGCTTCTAGGAATACTTTAGCTTTATCTTCAGTAGAGAAAAAGACCTATAAATACTATAGCAAGCCTTATATGGTAAAGGGGCCTTATTATAAGAATTATTAGATATTAACTCTATTGATAGCTCTAAACTATTTAAAAGATAGGATCAATAAGAAAAGCTAGGAAGCCGTATATAAAAAGATGAAAAAGGAATCTAAAGAGGTATAAAATGCATTTAAAGCCTTTTAAGATAAATATAAGGGTAAGGGTAAAAGCAAAAGCAACAATAATAATAATAAAGAAGAAAATAGATTAATAGAGAAAGAAAAGGAAGATAAAGTATTTATAATATCTATTCTTTCTATAGGAACTTACCCGGATGATTTAGGCCTTTTGAAGTCTCATATTATACTTAATAGTAGCGCTTTAACGCATATTTTTAATGATATAAAGTAATTTATTAATATCGACTATAATATCGATAAGCACCTCATTCGTAATGCTTATAATAGTATTTCAAAAGTCCTCGGTATTAGCTCTATTCGAATTATATTATAAGATAAAAGGGCTATTACCTTTACTAATATTCTATATAATCCGATAATTATAGCGAATCTTCTCACTATAAAAAAGATAAAAAATAAGGGATTATTTTAGAATAATAAAGTCGATAAGATTTACCTATGGAAAAATGGTTAATAAGAAGTTATCTTTTAAGTTTCTTAGGTGGAAGAAAGGCCCTATATCCTTTACTAAAGTAGTGGAAACGATATGCCTATAGATAAATTTATTATAAGGGCTTAAAATAAAGCCTTAAATGTTAATAAAGCCTATTTAGCTCGAGGAGATAGCCGCTAGCTTAAAACTTCGATAAAAACGCCTTATACTATCTAGTATATGCGTTTTAGGCACCTAGGTCGGGATTCGATAGATTATATCTTTAAAGATATATTATAGATACCTAAAGAAAAAAAAGCTTCAAATTATAAGGTTTATAGCAATATGAAAATCGTAAAGTAGATATTACAGTTATCTTATAAGCTCTCGATGCCTTAAGAACCCTTTAAAGTAGTCTCTTTCGATCTATTTCTATAAGCTACTGCTTTTAATAGTAACAAATATATAGCGTTATTCACCTGCCGATTTATAGGAATAAAATATATTTTTACGATACCTAGAAAGACCGACTTACCTAAATACTAGCTAATCTTCGAGAATCGGGTTTTATACCTATATAATATAGCAATTGCGATAGTTATTTCTAATAACGAAATAGCGCTCTAGACTAATAATAGTCAGGAAGAAGCTAAATAGAAAGGTATTATAATTCGAAATTTAAGCCTTAGTTATTAATATTAAAATGGTTATATTAAATATTCTAGGGGGGTATTAAAGATAAAGATAGCCCTTCTTAATATATAAGTAGGTTTTCCTAAGGAGTTATTGTCGGAATCGCTGTCGCAAGGTGCCCAATTGGGCACAATTGGGCACATTGCGACGGATGTGCCGCGCACACCCATTGCGCACGATGTGGCCACTTTTGCCCCTTTACCCCTGAGCCCGGTAGGGCACGCGGGCAGCCCGGCCCGACTGCGCCGATACACATGATAACAGCACACGCACAAAAAGGCCATATCGTATAATTACCCTCTTTTGCTTCCTTTCTTTCCTTTTTAGTTAATCAGTTATAATTAAAGAAGTAATCATACCTTTGACCGGTGACCTCACGGTACTTAATACCACGCGCACAACCCTACGTACAACTAGGTACCCCGAGTTTATATCAATACTGATCAGTGGTGATAACCACCACTCATAGGATAATTACATCCCGCAAAGAATGGTGCATTATAGATCAGCAAGATACTAATTTCGAAGAGGCAGTTGAGCTTTCTTAGCTATACTAACCAGAGGGAGAACGATTTATAACCTCTCCTTCCCCTTGTCTATCACGAGGAAGAAACTTACGCTAAATATCACAATATTTAAAGATACCCTTAGTATTTAGGAAGAACGATTTATAACCTCTTCCTATTCTTTCTTTCTTTTACTACTATAGTAAAAGCCCCCTTTCGAATCTTGCACTCCTTACAAAAGGGAATCTTATACTCCTTGCAATATATCCCCCCCCCCCCTTTCAAACCCTTACCTTAACACCATGGCCTCATTATCATTATTATTATAACAACTATAAGAGCTACCTGAAAGGATATAATAGTTTACCTCACTCTTTAACGATAATTAGACTAACGCTATAGAGCCCGTCGACCCTAATAATGCTATAAATATATAGCTACACAACCGTATTGCGTTCCTTATAGATACTTATGAGGAAAATACCTACCTAGATAATAATCTCTAGGAATAATTCCGCGAAGATTATAGCGAGTAGAATAAGGCCTTATTCCGCCGTATTAACGCTTAGGTTTTACGGTAATTCCGCTCAATATTATGAGAACGCGGCGTATATATTAGAGTATTAGGTTCCCTAACAATACTAACCCTACTTGAATGCCTTTAACAACAATAGAATCTATAATAGCTTTAAGAGGAAGTAACCCAGCAACTTACTCACAGCGTATTCCTATCCCGGCTTAACCCTACTAGGGAAACCTTACTACCTATTAGTAATACCGAGTAAAAGATATAAAGGCTTTAAAATACGCCCTTATACACATATATAAGGCCCTTATTATCATCATCACAAGCCCCTATAATAGTTATACGAATACCCTCGCCAAGGCTCTCGCTACGGCACTTATAAGCCCTATTAACACTAAGGGAATTCGCAATATTAATAGCACAATTATAGTTATAATAACCTATCGTCCCCCTCTCTATATCGAAGAAGCCTTATGCCCCTACCGAATAAGAAAGGGGCTGGTCCCTATAACTAAAAGGGAAGACGCCTATTTATAATAGGCCGCTATTCGAAATAAGGGAAAGCTCCCGTCATTAATAATATATAACGGCCGATAATTATAGCCCATAAGACCGACCCGATTAATTATATCAACCTAGGGATTATACCCTTAGCCGAGGCGGCTATCTTAATGCCCCTCGAGGTTATAGTATACCTAATAGAGGTCGAGTTATAGGCCCTAATAATATACTTCCTTCTATAGAGGATCCTAATAATAATACCCACTAAACCAATGCCGCCGCCTATAATACCAGATATCGGGCCTAAACGCCTCATCCGATAATGCCAAAAATAGGCACGGCACCTAGCCCTTCCCGTTAATATCGGCCTACTTAGGCCGATAAATGGATGGTTTTGATAAGAGTATCGATAAACCCGGACTAATCTGGATTATAGGATAACCTAGCTAAAGCTCCCGCTAGCCTACCGTAAGGCTACCGATAAGCCGTTCCGGAATACCCTCCGGAATAATAATACCACTAAGAAGATTATACCCAAAGAGCCTATATAGAGGCCGGGTTTAATGATATATCGAAGAAGATATCTGACCTTTTGCATAGCTATCGCACAGAGGATAGATATAGCGGCAAAATGGATGACTTTATTATACTAAAAGTTATCTCTTTTAAGAGCAAGTGCCGCCTACTAGGATTACCCGATAATATATTAGCCAGAGCCTTCTAAATCATACTTATTGGCGATATTAAGACTTATTACTTTGATAATATTGAATGTATTCGCGATACCCTCACTTTTAATAATATAGTCCGCAAAATCAAGAGCTATTTCGAAAATAAAAGCACAGAGTAATTCTATTTGCACTATTAGAATAGAATAACGCTCTAATTAACTATTGCGAAACACCCTAATAAGTTAAAGTTAGAATGCCTCAATATCCTACTAAAGGAACTTTAATGCCTATATTATAGTCTTTTTCCCCCCTTTATAGCTGATATAGAGCTTTACCGATAAGTCCTTAATACTGTAAGGGATACCCCTAAGTATAGCCAGGCGCTATATCGATATGCCCCTATATTCGAAGGCCTTGCCGCTAACCTATAGCGATCCCTTTCTATCTACGAGTCGGTCTATATAAATCAACAGTATTATTTCCTTCAATAGTAATAATATCACGATACTAACGATATTAATGATAATATAGCGCTATTTATAGACCGTAGATATGGTCAATCTAACGATTAGCACTAACGCCCTTAACGCCGATTCGGCCTATAGTAGTAGTATTAATGGTAATAATAAAATCGCGCCTTTTTAGCTAGGCCCCATTAAAGATATTGCTTTATTTATAATAAATTAGGATATTGGTTATCTAACTATACTGATAAAGAGCAATAAGAATTAAAGGCACGATAGCTAAAGAACCGTTCTAACCGTACTGCCCCTAATAATAAGAAATTCCGTATTTTCCTATAGGAATATAAAGGGACTGCCGACTAAGCCCTCGAAGATGCCGATTTTAATAATATCGTTAAAGATATTGAAGTTATAATAGTAGGGGTTATATATTAGGATATAGAGGACGCTATCGTACTATAAATTATAGCCACTCAGTATTTCTAAGCCCCCCTATAAATAGAGGTATTACTAATTGAGATATTATAAGCCTTGCAAGATGAATTATACCGATATGCCTTCCTATAAATTAACCCCTTTCAAATGCCCTTATTAGACTGTAATTCTGCCTTTCTAGAAGAAGAACGCTATGGTGACTATACCTTCCGCGGAATCCTATTGGATACTAGCGCTTCTGGCCTATTAATAGCAGGCCTAGGTTAAGTAAAGGCCCTAATGCGATTGATAAAGACCCTAACTATCGAGACAACTGATAAGAAGCATATGGTGAATTTCGGAGTAGGCTCTACTATATCCTCTAGTATACTTAATATCCTAACGATATTTAGTAATATCCCCTTCTATATTCTTAATAGTAGCACCCCCTTCTTATATTCTATTATGGATATAGATAGGATGGGCGTAAAGCTTGATAATCTTAATAACCTATTTATCCAAAGGGATATTAAGGTCCCGATTATTAGGAAATAGGGACATCTATAGTGGACTCTTAATGCTATAGATACTACTGCCTTCCACCTTTTATTATAGGAAATCTATTAGCTTTATTATCGATTCGGGCATCCCTCTATCAATAGGCTTACTAAATTGCTTTAGCGGGCTAGTTATAATAATATTAATCGTAATATTATCGAAAGCATTACCTATATATGCCATTAATGCTAGATAAACGTAAAGGCACCTAGCCGATTTAAATTTACGCTTAAAGATAATAATACTAGCTAATTTAATTATGAGATTATCGTTAATATCTTTTATATTAATAATCGGCCGGTATTATACGTTATAGATGCCGCGATAAGCTTCTAGGCAGCTAGATTTCTTGATCTATAAAGGCAGAAAGCCTATGATATTTGGAATGCCCTTAAGGAATGCTAGATTGATACCTACCTTAGCCCACCGGATTAGATAGTCTATAATACCAGACTAAATTTTGCTTCTGCTAAATTCCGTTATAATGCCCGGCTTTTATCTATTAATATAGATGAAATTCCTATAGAAGCCTATAATAGTATTAGTAAGGTCGAAAGATATTACGCCTTATTACGCCGAGCCTATACTATTATTAATAATGAAATAGGCAACCTAATAATAAAGGAATAGAAATTATAGCTTGCTGTAAAGGCTATTAACGATTCCGCTAGACCTAACGGTCTAATGCTTATGTTATTAGTCTTTGGGGTATATCCTTAATTTACGGATGATTTACCCCTTAGTTTATTAGTATTATAATGCGCTTTAATATTACGAAAGGCTACTAATGAAGTTAGGAAATGCCTCGCTAAGCGATAAGTTTATAATGCCCTCGCCTAATGGAATGGCCTAGATATGCGGCCTATCTACCGACTACCCCTATAGTTAGATATACGGATATAGAGAGAAAAAGGTAGATAGTATAGGCTATACCGGCTAATCAGCCTCGAAGGTGAGACCTATACCGTATAGATGCCATATAGCCCTATTAAGTTCCGGTTAATAGTCGTTAAACCTTATAACTATGACCCTAATATAAACGATCCTAAAGATATTATTTATACTAAAAGCCCGGCCTATCCTGGCAGGATAGAAGTTAGGATACTAGCTGCAGCCGCACCTCTAGCCGTAATAACACCTATAGCTGCAATATATCTATCGCTAGCCACTAGCCCTGATCAAGTCAGGCCAGTATCACCATCACTATCGCTAGCATATATAATATCCGATATTATAATCAATAAGGACTAAGAAAAGGCTCTCGTTAATACTATCGCTTTTAATACCATTATGAATACCTCTTTCCTAACCGTAAAAGAGTAAGCCGACCTATAGCTTAATAGTTAATTATACTAGAAAGGGAAGATAATAACCCTAAAAGCCCCCTTCGAATAGTCTGACCGTATAGAAGTAGAAGCATTATAGGCCTGCGATATATTCCGATTTATTACCTTTAATATCGGTAAATATAGAGCCTAATATCTGTTTAACTTACGTATAGTGCGAGAGATTAAGGGTAAAGGCATAGATACACCCTATAAGAAATTACGATTTATTATATAAGGCTATAGTGATAATAAAAAGCAATTGATATTAACTTAGTCCCCTATAATCTAATAGGCTAATTAGTAGCTACTTATATCATTAGCCCTATTACTATAACGCTCTTACGGCTTATTCCTCTAGATATATAATATCATATAGGCTTATATACAGTTATTAACTATCCTTAATCGGTCGATTATCGCCAAATTACCTAAGCAAATAGCTTACTAATACCCTAATAATACGATTATAGAAGTAGTGAAGCTACTATACGGAATAGCTAAGGCAGGCACCCACTAGTAGGCGATATACTTCCGGCACTATCGCGAGAAATTAGGCATAACTATATTAACTTACGACCCCTATTTGCTAATATCTGCCGGTAATAACGATACTAACCGTATTAATGCTCCTGATTATGCTGGCGATACTAGTATATGCTTCGGTATTGTAAGTATATAGACTGATAATACCTTTAGCCTAAGTAATGATGCCTTCTTCTAATGGGAAGAATTAGAGCTTACTAAGGCAGGCTTTAATGCTAAGCCTAAAACGAAGCTATTACCAACCGTACCCCTAATATTCAATAGGTATATACTAACGGCTAATGCTGACGGTATAATATTATGCTAGAAAGGTTAAAGTAAGAAGATTGCGACCATCGATAAGAATGTGCCTATAGCCTAGCGTAATTATATCGAATAACGCGCTTGCGGTGCTTATATAGCTATGGTCTGCTAGCCTGAGGCATCTTTCGACCTATTTATCGCGGTATAATATTAATAGCTTGACCCTAAGGATATCGCGAGGTTGAATAAGCGCCTTTAATAGCAGCGCGATAACTAGGATCGTGGCTTATAGTACATCAATTTGGCCCTTACTATAGCTAAGATCTTTATATTTATTGACGGATCCTTTGCTAATAATAAAGATTTAAGCTCCTAGATTAGATATATTATTATGCTAGAGAATGAAGAGGATAATCCTATAGATAATGCTAATGCCTTCCTACTAACCGGTAATATCGTTACTTATAGCTTTATAAAAAGTAAGCGTATAATGCGTAGCGTACTCGCTTTAGAGCTATATAGTATGGTATAAGGGGTCGATATCGTATATACGATAGGCACGACCCTTAATATAATTACTAGTAGGCTAGGACTACTAAAGATTCTTATGGTAGTATGCATAGATTCTTTTTTGTTGTATGAATGCCTTGTTAAGCTAGGCACTACGAAAGAGAAGAGGCTTATAATAGATATTATAGCCTTACGATAGTTATATAAGTGCCGGGAAATCTATAAGATTCGCTAGATTAACGGGAATAATAATCTTACCGATATAATAACTAAGGGAATGCCTAATAAAGCCCTTAAGACCTTTATCGACCAAAATAGGGCTATTATATATGTAGAAGGGTAGGTGAAGAGACCGGTTAATATCTGACTGAATTTAGGTATGATTGGTGATATTATAGATGGCAAATATATGGTTTTTCCTATATTTAATGTTGTATGCATTTGCTGCTTTTACTGTATTTACTGTTGCCCTTTTGTTTTGGCTGCGATACTCAATATACCGGCTGTGCGGTATGAGGCCGCGCAGCGCGATAGCGTTATTGGCGGTATAACCTGCTGAGACCGCGCCGTACTTTTCTTTCTATATATGCGCCTTATATCCTAGCGATTCCGATATTTGCTTCTATAAAAAGAGAAGCTGCCAGTGTCGGAATCGCTATCGCAAGGTGCCTAATTAGGCATAATTGGGCATATTGCGACGGATGTGCCGCGCATACCTATTGCGCACGATATGGCCACTTTTGCCCCTTTACCTCTGAGCCCGGTAGGGCACGCGGGCAGCCCGGCCCGACTACGCTAATACATATAATAATAATATATGTATAAAAAGGCTATATTGTATAATTACCCTTTTTTGCTTCCTTTCTTTCCTTTTTAGTTAGTTAGTCATAATTAAAGAAGTAATTATACCTTTGACCGGTGACCTCACGGTACTTAATACCACGCGCGCAACCCTACGTACAACTGGGTACCCCGAGTTTATATCAACAGTTATAGCCTATTATAGCCAAAGTAGTGATATATTTACTAAATCAAAGCCCTAGGAAGTTAGAAAGACCTTATGATAACTAGAAGTCACCTCTTTAAATGCTTTAACTTTAGCTCTATAATAATAAGCCCGCCTGGAAATACCTACCGGTAGATATTCGTCTAAAAATTCACCACTTTTGCGCCTATAGATATAAGGCTTTTATAATAACTCGCGATAGGATATTATAAAAAGGTCTAAAGTTTAATCAAAGAGCTTATATTAGGTATTTAGCAGGCTATATCTCGACTACTTAATACCTAATTTAGGTGCCTTTATTAAAAAGAAGCTATTAGTTTAATTCTAGCTATATTTATTGCAATTCTCAAGGTCACTATAAAAGCAAAGCCTTACTAGCTAGCTAGATGGCACAAGACTGTCTGCGACCTGTGAACTAATCTTAGTATAAATACTAGATTTTTCACTAAGTCCTAAGACTATACAAGTGCTATAAAGCAGGGCAAGTGTAAAGGCAAGGCAAATATAAGATAACCAGAAACGCAGGGAAGGTGGAAGTTAAGAGGCATATAGTGCATTAACAGACTCGATTGTGCTGCCCTTCTGCTATCTAGAAAGAAGGGGAAAAGCTATCCTATATATACACGAAGGAGGGGTGGGCCCAGGCATCCAAGGTAGCCAGTAAGAAAGCTCCCCGTAATACTCGCTATGCCACGTATATAATACGTCAGCAGCCCCACTATATCCAGCCTTTCCAACCACCCTAACCACCGCACTAGTAACTAGTCACCACACTAGTAACTAGCCACCACGCTAGTGACTACCCACCACACTAGTGGACTAGCCACCACACTAGTAGGCCGCCACCACACTAGTAGGCCCACCACGCTAATTTAGCAATGCCACACCTTTTTAGCAAGGCCTACCTTACTTGATATACAGTAAATAATCCACTGAAAATCCTTAAGGTAAAAGGCAAAGGCCTAAGGTAATACTACCATAAGTCCAAGAGGCGGTATAAGGACTAGAAGGTCAGTAAGCCAGTAGGGCATTAGGCCAGCAGCCTAGTAGGCTACTATAGGATTTTAACACCCCCTCTGATTAGCTACTATAGTAGCAAGCTAATCGTATAAAGGATAGGGAAAGAAAATGCAGTAAAAAATGCTAAGGAAAAACATAAGAAAAACCTTAGTAAAAGTAAGTTAGTATAAGTTAGCAGGCCCTAAGACCTAGTAACTCGCGGAACCTAGTAAATTTAGGGCCCGGCAGTGGCTTCATAAGACCGTCAGCAGGCATACTATTAGTAGGTAAATAGGTAATTTTAACCAAGCCCAGCTGGGCTTGCTCCCTAATATACCGGAATTTTAATAGCGTATGCTTAGTGCGAGCGTGCTGATTAGGGTCGTTAGAATTCGAAATGGAGCCCTAGTTATCGCAGTATAGCGGTATAGGGCGTAAAATATCAATTTCTAGCTCCTTACAAAGGTTAGAAAGCCACTATACCTTGCGGATAGTCTCAAGTAATGCATCAGATTCAGCTTCTAAAGTAGATAGCACTACTAAAGAGGCTCGCTTAGAACGCCAGCTAATAGGACCACTATTAATAGTAGTCAGGAAGCCTCCAGTAGATTTAGAGGTTTCTTTACAGCCAGCAAAGTCGCTATCAGAATAAGCGGCTATAATAGGCTGTTGGTTGCTTTTAGTAGCATTAAAGCAGATAGCTAGGTTCTCAGTGCCTTTAAGGTAACTAAAGCTGCCTTTTGCAGCATTTAGATGCATATTAGTTGCTTTCGACATAAACCGAGAAAGGTATTGGATAGGAAATGCTAGGTCGGGCCTAGTCATCATTATAAGCCACATTATAGTGCCAGTAAGGCTCTGATAAAGGCTCTGATCAGTAGGGCTAAGATCTTTTCCACTAGATTCATTAAGAATTCCTGGTTGAAGTGGAATAAGCTGAGGTTTAGTATCCTGTAAGCCGAATTTAGCTAAGACCTCTGCTATAAATTGGGCTTGGTGTAGCCATAATAGACCTTCTTTCCTATTTCGTATAATTTATACGCCTAGGAAGAAGGAAGCCGGACCGCGGTCTTCTATAGCATAGACCTTATGAAATTTTCTTTTTAGCTGGTTAATATAAGTTATATTTAGACCAACTAATAGGCAATCGTCAATATAGGTAACGATAAAGGTGCTGGTTTGCTTATTATAAAAGACGGCAGCATCAGAGGCTAAAGGTAAAAAACCTTCACTGGAAATCAGGTCTTTTAGCCGGTGTTGCCATTCGCGGGGTGCTTGTTTTAGCCCGTATAGGGCCTTCTTTAGTAAAATAGCTTGCTTAATAGAGGGATTAAAGCCGGCTTCTTTAAGTAAAGTTAGTAGCTATTGCCGTTAAATATCAGACCAAAGCTTGCTATCGCTATTAGTTAGTAGTAAGCTCTCTGTAAATTCAAGAAATCTATCAGGAATATCCATATAAATGGTCTCAGAAAGTTCGCTATTTAGGAAGGCGCCTATAAAGTCGATCTGCTCTATTTCCCAGTTATTACTAGCAGCCAAAGCTAGTATAACCCTCCAGGTAGGTGGGATAGAGGTAGAAGCATAGGTATGCTGAAAGTCCTGTCCTTCGACTTGCATAAAGCCCTTAACAACTAATCTAGCCTTATATTTTATAGGCTGATTATTAGCATCCTTTTTAACCCGAAAAACAGGCCTATTGCGTATAATTTTCCTATCAATAGGAACGCTAGACTTAGGAATAAATTGGAAGACTTTAGTATCCAATAGCTACTCGAATTCCTTAAATAGTGCCTTTATCCAAAGGTCTTTTTCTTTTTCAGGGCATCGTAGCACATCCTTCCAGCTATTAGGCGTACCATTAGGGGCCTTTTTAGCTAGCTTACGCTTAGCTGCATAGTAGGAATCCCATATCAGGTGGTGTAAAGTGTTACCTTCCTGAGGGAATAAGTCGGTAGGGCTAGTAGGGTCGGTAGGGCTAGCAGGTATAGCAGGGCCAATAGGACCAGCAGGGCCAACAGGGCCAGCAGGGCCAACAGGGCCAGCAGGGCCAGTAGGGCTAGCAATATCGGTAGGATTAAGGCTAGTAAGGATATCTATAAGGTCATCTTTTGCCGTAGCCGGGGACTGTATTATAGGACGGTTATCCAAGGTAGCATTAGTGTTAATAACGCTAGTATTAGTAGGGTCCGGCATGCTTTCTAGGTCATCCGGTATAACATTAGTATTAGTAATGTTAGTAAGGTTAGTAGGGTCTGGCATACTTTCAAGGTCATCTAGTAAAATAGCAGGTTCTCTGCTAGATACCCCCTCTGAACCTGTATTTTGCCCTCTGTGAAAGTCTCCTTCTAGGCCAGTAGAAATAGGGCCTATACCTTTATTTTAATGAATAAAGGTAATAAAAGTTGTTTTAGTAACAACCTTCTTCTTTAGAAGGTAGACTAGGTAAGTATTATTACCTAGAGTGGCAAGGAGCCTACCAGGCTCGGTACGGGGCGCTAATTTGCGGCTTTTTACATGCTTTTCGTGTGGTATAAGCACTTTAATAGCTGCTCTAATAGCCCTAAGGTTAATAAGGTTAGGGTAGTGCTCCGGTGTTATCTGGTCGTAATCCTTTAGTAGCTCCTGATAGGGGCTAGAAGGTCTGTTAGTAACTGCTGTTATATTTACTAGCATAACAACGCCAGTAATTACAGCGGACTAGAGGTTAGATGGTAGCCTTGACCAGGCTATAGTAGCACGTAGCCTATCAGCTATAACCCTAATAGAGCGCTCAGCTAGGCCGTTTTATTCGTGAATATAAGGGCAAGAGGTATTAAAAGCTATACCCTATTCTATTAAACGGGTTTCGCCTACTAAGATAATACAGTATGCGAAAGATAAAGGCAGTGGAATGGTAAAATCGCTGCAAAGTGACGGCATAGATAAGATACGAGACTAAGGCGTAGGGACAATCTGATGTGAATTAATTGTATATACTTGCTTGCGTGCCTCCATCTATACATTCCTTCCCACTATTTAGGTAGGAATATCTAGGGATTTAAATATATAATATTCCAACATAGAATATCCCTAGTGAAATCAATCTGACGTAAATATCCTGACCATACTGTGATATCATAGATATATGGCGAAATGTGCATTTGTAGTGCATTGAGATTTGCGACGATAAAGTGGTGTGATCAATTTGTGATGCATTATATGTTTGCGCGTGAGGGAATGTGTATAAGTACTAGGTACTCAACTTTACTAGCAGCCGCCATATATATATAAGTACTGAATACTTAATACCTTTCTCAATCTGATGATGCGGCGATGCGTAGAGATTGTCGGCGATAGATATCCAAAAATAATAAAATAAAATAACAATAAATAATTTCATTCTGACATGTTCGACAAGCCAATCACTAAGCATTTTGTTGATTTCATTTCCACTATTATAGTGGAATTCAACAGGCGTTTTACCATATCTGACCTGTAGGCTCTGTATAAAGCTCTGTAATGCTTTAAAAACAATAGTGCCTTCCCTATTAGGCAGTAAGTAAAGCTAACGGAATCGGGATTTTCTGTCTACTAATATAAGGGCAATAGGTCGTTTATTGTATAGTGTGGGTGATATAGCAAAAGTATCACCTTCTATAATATCCAGGCATTTAGCTGGATTAGGTATCGCATCTTTAGAAGGTCTTCTAACCTTCTTAGCCTATATATAGGCTAGATAGCGAAAATCAGCATCTTTAACCTTATTAAGGTTAGGTAGACCAGGGGTATTAGCACAGGTCTTTTTAAGCAGCTGAATACCTATATGCCCTAGCCGTACATGCCAAATGCCGGCTAATTGTAATAGCTTCTAATATTCTGTATCAGCAGCTATAGGGGCAGGAGTAGGGTTAGTAACCTCTACAGGGTCTTCGCTAGTCGTAATAGCGGAAGGTTGGGTAGTAGGGCTAGTAGCCTCTACAGGTTCCTTACTAGTCGCAGTAGTAGGAATGGGGGTAATAGTGGTTTCCTCAGGATCACTATAATCAGTAGGGTTAGTAGGGCTAGGGACCTCTACTACTATACTATTAGTATAGTGGCTGCAAGGTTGATGTAGTAGTGGTGTGTCTATTCCTTTCTGTGGAAGGAAAAAGCCGTATTTTTCGAAGTTAAAAATGCCGATGCATTTACGGCTTGCTGACTAAAGCTGATTTTTAATTAATACCCCTTTAGCGGTATAGTGCTTTACACCGCTAATAATATTAATATCCAAGGTAGGAATATATAGGGCATTCTTAAGCTCTATAATACCCTATTTCGTAGGGTTAATGCCCTGTAGCATAGTAAATCGTGCTGTGCCCCAACCAGTAGGGGAAATAGGGCTACCACCAGTAGTAATAATAGGCTTATCACCCTTCTCAAAATAGTGAAAAGTGGTGAAATGCTTTTTATCATTAACAATATGACAAGTAGAGCCTATATCGTAAAGGAGGGCATCCTTCGGGGTCCTACCGCCTGATTTAGCACTATAGCTTATAGCTAAGGGCTGGTTATTAGTAGATATAGTGGTAGAAGAAGAGGAATAAGATATATTAGTATTTTGGGTATTATAATTGCCTATAATAAAGGCCTCGATATCTTGCTGATTATTGCTGGAGTCTTATTTCTTCTTCTGTTGCTGCTTCTTTTTCCTATTATTAGTAGAATTATTCTTACTATTATTAGTCGAAGTGGCATTAGCAGACCCTTTATTTTTAGAGTCCTTAGAAGCCTTAAGCTATTTGGGGTTGTTATTAGCAGCCACCTTATTAGACCCTTTAGAACGCTGTTCTTCTAGTAGGTCAACCATAAAATACTGGAGGTTAAATTTGCTGCTGTTAATAACACCCTGGGCGCTATAAGCCCTAATCATAAAGCGTTAACGTTCCGTCTAGCGGGTAAATACCCCCTCTACAGCCTATAGATACTGGTTAACTTAGTTGAAAGAGTCGATCTTAGAACCTAAGATTCTAAGGCGAGAAATATAGCTGTTAAATTCGCTATTAAACGCCTCTAAAGTGCCTTTATAACCGGTAAAGGTAAGGGTGTGAAAGGTAGGGTATAAGTGTGCCCGCTATACTTCTGGTGAGTGGCAGTACTAGGCCACTAGCAGAAGGTAGGCTTCCTCTAGGTCATTACACCAGTCTATAGCCTCTATAGCTTCTTCACTATAGCTATTCTTTAGCATTAGTAGTAGAAGTGCCTGCTCAGACTCATCAAAGTGCCTTGCTATAGAGGGGTCGTTAACAAAGTTAGCTATTTTAAAGGCCCTAAGTTGTATAGTAAGGGCCTGCTTCTACTGGTCGAAATTATAGGGGCTTTTTAGCTTTTAGGATTCCTTAAAGCGGTTGGTAGTCTTCGCTAATTCTTTAATAGCCCCATTACTAATTTGGTTGGTAATAGTTATTGTTGGTGGCGTTGTATAAATAGGCTCTTTACCCTTATATTTTATAGGGGTAGAAGGTTAGTCGATTTCTATAACGTTAGCTTTACTATCATCATTATCTTTAGTAGTAGTCGTCCTAGTAGAAGGTCTAGCTTCAGTGGCTTTAGTAGGCTTCTTATTAGTAGCCTAGGTAGCCTAGGTGTCGTTATTTTGCCTACTAACTAGGCCCTATATAAGGTCAGTTAGTATATTCATCTGGGATTTCATATCGTCTATATCTAGCTGTAGCTATGCATTAGTATCAACTTCAGTATCGGATTTAGGGACCTTATAGGATCCTGACTCTGCCATAGTGGGCAAAAAGGGTTTAAAAATCCGTTGAAAAATGGTGCCGATAGTTGTAAAAACAGAGGAATAACTAGCTAAATAGCTAGTAAAATAGTCGAATAACTGGTAAAATAGCCGAGTAACTAGCTAGACAGCTAGTAAATATAGTGGCTAGTAGCCTACTATAAAAGGTAACCGCAGAATATAGCGGCAGGTCTCAATATAAAAAAGCATGGATGCCGTAGGCGTTGTGCAAGTCCGTATTATAGCGTTGGTATTTAAGGTGCTTATATGGTGCCGTAATATAAAGGTGCCGTAAGTGCCGTAGGTGCCGTAGGTGCCGTGGGTGTCGTAGGTGCCGTAGGTGCCGTGGGTGCTATAGGTGCCGTAATATAAAAGGTGCCGTAAATGCCGTACTAAAAGTGCTATAAGTGGAAGAGTATAATAGGTGCCGTACAGTGCAGTAGGTGCCGTACACTAGGTGCAAAGGTGTTATACAGTGGTATAGTATGGTAGATATCATACTATAAAATCCGTAGGTGCCGTAGGTTACGCCGAAAATAACGTAAGGTTACGCTAAAAGTGCCGTGAGGTTACGCCATAAGTTGCCGTTAGGTACGCCGTTGATTGCCGCAGGGTAATACTGTAGGTAATAAGGGTAAGCTAAAGGTGATAATAGGTAAGCCGAAGTTAATAAGGGTGAGCCGAAGATACCAAAGGATAGCTATATTAATAGTACTAATAAGCAAAAGAGACTAAGGGGTAAATACAAAAAGGTAGGGTTAAAATAAAGAAGTAAAACCCGGGCTTATAACCTATTGCAATTCTCAAGGTCACTATAAAAGCAAAGCCTTACTAGCTAGCTAGATGGCACAAGACTATCTGCGACCTGTGAACTAATCTTAGTATAAATACTAGATTTTTCACTAAGTCCTAAGACTATACAAGTGCTATAAAGTAGGGCAAGTATAAAGGCAAGGCAAATATAAGATAACCAGAAACGCAGGGAAGGTGGAAGTTAAGAGGCATATAGTGCATTAACAGACTCGATTGTGCTGCCCTTTTGCTATCTAGAAAGAAGGGGAAAAGCTATCCTATATATACACGAAGGAGGGGTGGGCCCAGGCATCTAAGGTAGCCAGTAAGAAAGCTCCCCATAATACTCGCTATGCCACGTATATAATACGTCAGCAGCCCCACTATATCCAGCCTTTCCAACCACCCTAACCACCGCACTAGTAACTAATCACCACACTAGTAACTAGCCACCACGCTAGTAACTACCCACCACACTAGTGGACTAGCCACCACACTAGTAGGCCGCCACTACACTAGTAGGCCTACTATGCTAATTTAGCAATGCCACACCTTTTTAGCAAGGCCTACCTTACTTAATATACAGTAAATAATCCACTGAAAATCCTTAAGGTAAAAGGCAAAGGCCTAAGGTAATACTACCATAAGTCCAAGAGGCGGTATAAGGACTAGAAGGTCAGTAAGCCAGTAGGGCATTAGGCCAGCAGCCTAGTAGGCTACTATAGGATTTTAACACCCCCTCTGATTAGCTACTGTAGTAGCAAGCTAATCGTATAAAGGATAGGGAAAGAAAATGCAGTAAAAAATGCTAAGGAAAAACATAAGAAAAACCTTAGTAAAAGTAAGTTAGTATAAGTTAGCAGGCCCTAAGACCTAGTAACTCGCGGAACCTAGTAAATTTAGGGCCCGGCAGTGGCTTCGTAAGACCGTCAGCAGGCATACTATTAGTAGGTAAATAGGTAATTTTAACCAAGCCCAGCTGGGCTTGCTCCCTAATATACCGGAATTTTAATAGCGTATGCTTAGTGCGAGCGTGCTAATTAGGGTCGTTAGAATTCGAAATGGAGCCCTGGTTATCGCAGTATAGCGGTATAAGGCGTAAAATATCAATTTCTAGCTCCTTATAAAGGTTAGAAAGCCACTATACCTCGCGGATAGTCTCAAGTAATGCATCAGATTCAGCTTCTAAAGTAGATAGCACTACTAAAGAGGCTCGCTTAGAACGCCAGCTAATAGGACCACTATTAATAGTAGTCAGGAAGCCTCCAGTAGATTTAGAGGTTTCTTTACAGCCAGCAAAGTCGCTATCAGAATAAGCGGCTATAATAGGCTGTTGGTTGCTTTTAGTAGCACTAAAGCAGATAGCTAGGTTCTCAGTGCCTTTAAGGTAACTAAAGCTGCCTTTTGCAGCATTTAGATGCACATTAGTTGCTTTCGATATAAACCGAGAAAGGTATTGGATAGGAAATGCTAGGTCGGGCCTAATCATCATCATAAGCCACATTATAGTGCTAGTAAGGCTCTGATAAAGGCTCTGATCAGTAGGGCTAAGATCTTTTCTACTAGATTCATTAAGAATTCCTGGTTAAAGTGGAATAAGCTGAGGTTTAGTATCCTGTAAGCCGAATTTAGCTAAGACCTCTGCTATAAATTGGGCTTGGTGTAGCCACAATAGACCTTCTTTCCTATTTCGTATAATTTATACGCCTAGGAAGAAGGAAGCCAGACCGCGGTCTTCTATAGCATAGACCTTATGAAATTTTCTTTTTAGCTGGTTAATATAAGTTATATTTGGACCAACTAATAGGCAATCGTCAATATAGGTAACGATAAAGGTGCTGGTTTGCTTATTATAAAAGACGGCAGCATCAGAGGCTAAAGGTAAAAAACCTTCACTAGAAATCAGGTCTTTTAGCCGGTATTGCCATTCGCGGGGTGCTTATTTTAGCCCGTATAGGGCCTTCTTTAGTAAAATAGCTTGCTTAATAGAGGGATTAAAGCCGGCTTCTTTAAGTAAAGTTAGTAGCTATTGCCGTTGAATATCAGACCAAAGCTTACTATTGCTATTAGTTAGTAGTAAGCTCTCTGTAAATTTAAGAAATCCATCAGGAATATCTATATAAATGGTCTCAGAAAGTTCGCTATTTAGGAAGGCGCCTATAAAGTCGATCTGCTCTATTTCCCAGTTATTACTAGCAGCCAAAGCTAGTATAACCCTCCAGGTAGGTGGGATAGAGGTAGAAGTATAAGTATGCTGAAAGTCCTATCCTTCGACTTGCATAAAGCCCTTAACAACTAATCTAGCCTTATATTTTATAGGCTAATTATTAGCATCCTTTTTAACCCGAAAAACAGGCCTATTGCGTATAATTTTCCTATCAATAGGAACGCTAGACTTAGGAATAAATTGGAAGACTTTAGTATCCAATAGCTGCTCGAATTCCTTAAATAGTGCCTTTATCCAAAGGTCTTTTTCTTTTTTAGGGCATCGTAGCACATCCTTCCAGCTATTAGGCGTACCATTAGGGGCCTTTTTAGCTAGCTTACGCTTAGCTGCATAGCAGGAATCCCATATCAGGTGGTGTAAAGTGTTACCTTCCTAAGGGAATAAGTCGGTAGGGCTAGTAGGGTCGGTAGGGCTAGCAGGTATAGCAGGGCCAACAGGACCAGCAGGGCCAACAGGGCCAGCAGGGCCAATAGGGCCAGCAGGGCCAGCAGGGCTAGCAATATCGGTAGGATTAAGGCTAATAAGGATATCTATAAGGTCATCCTTTGCCGTAGCCGGGGACTGTATTATAGGACGGTTATCTAAGGTAGCATTAGTGTTAATAACGCTAGTATTAGTAAGGTCCGGCATGCTTTCTAGGTCATCTGGTATAACATTAGTATTAGTAATGTTAGTAAGGTTAGTAGGGTCTGGCATGCTTTCAAGGTCATCTAGTAAAATAGCAGGTTCTCTGCTAGATACCCCCTCTGAACCTGTATTTTGCCCTCTGTGAAAGTCTCCTTCTAGGCTAGTAGAAATAGGGCCTATACCTTCATTTTGATGAATAAAGGTAATAAAAGTTGTTTTAGTAATAACCTTCTTCTTTAGAAGGTAGACTAGGTAAGTATTATTACCTAGAGTGGCAAGGAGCCTACCAGGCTCGGTACGGGGCGCTAATTTGCGGCTTTTTACACGCTTTTCGTGTGGTATAAGCACTTCAATAGCTGCTCTAATAGCCCTAAGGTTAATAAGGTCAGGGTAGTGCTCCGGTGTTATCTGGTCGTAATCCTTTAGTAGCTCCTAATAGGGGCTAGAAGGTCTGTTAGTAACTGCTGTTATATTTACTAGCATAACAACGCCAGTAATTATAGCGGACCAGAGGTTAGATAGTAGCCTTAACCAGGCTATAGTAGCACATAGCCTATCAGCTATAACCCTAATGGAGCGCTCAGCTAGGCCGTTTTGTTCGTGAATATAAGGGCAAGAGGTATTAAAAGCTATACCCTGTTCTATTAAATGGGTTTCGCCTGCTAAGATAATACAGTATGCGAAAGATAAAGGCAGTGGAATGGTAAAATCGCTGCAAAGTGACGGCACAGATAAGATACGAGACTAAGGCGTAGGGACAATCTGATGTGAATTAATTGTGTATACTTGCTTGCGTGCCTCCATTTATACATTCCTTCCCACTATTTGGGTAGGAATATCTAGGGATTTAAATATATAATATTCCAACATAGAATATCCCTAGTGAAATCAATCTGACGTAAATATCCTGACCATACTGTGATATCATAGATATGTGGCGAAATGTGCATTTGTAGTGCATCGAGATTTGCGACGATAAAATAGTGTGATCAATTTGTGATGCATTATATGTTTGCGCGTGAGGGAATGTGTATAAGTACTGGGTACTTAACTTTACTAGCAGCCGCCATATATATATAAGTACTGAATACTTAATACCTTTCTTAATCTGATGATGCGGCGATGCGTAGAGATTGTCGGCGATAGATATCCAAAAATAATAAAATAAAATAACAATAAATAATTTCATTCTGATATGTTCGACAAGCCAATCACTAAGCATTTTGTTGATTTCATTTCCACTATTATAGTGGAATTCAATAGGCGTTTTACCATATCTGACCTATAGGCTCTGTATAAAGCTCTATAATGCTTTAAAAACAACAGTGCCTTCCCTATTAGGCAGTAAGTAAAGCTAACGGAATCGGGATTTTCTGTTTACTAATATAAGGGCAATAGGTCGTTTATTGTATAGTGTGGGTGATATAGCAAAAGTATTACCTTCTATAATATCCAGGCATTTAGCTGGATTAGGTATCGCATCTTTAGAAGGTCTTCTAACCTTCTTAGCCTATATATAGGCTAGATAGCGAAAATCAGCATCTTTAACCTTATTAAGGTTAGGTAGACCAGGGGTATTAGCACAGGTCTTTTTAAGCAGCTGAATACCTATATGCCCTAGCCGTACATGCCAAATGCCGGCTAATTGTAATAGCTTCTGATATTCTGTATCAGCAGCTATAGGGGCAGGAGTAGGGTTAGTAACCTCTATAGGGTCTTCGCTAGTCGTAATAGCGGAAGGTTGGGTAGTAGGGCTAGTAGCCTCTACAGGTTCCTTACTAGTCGCAGTAGTAGGAACAGGGGTAATAGTGGTTTCCTCAGGATTACTATAATCAGCAGGGTTAGTAGGGCTAGGGACCTCTACTACTATACTATTAGTATAGTGGCTGCAAGGTTGATGTAGTAGTGGTGTGTCTATTCCTTTCTGTGGAAGGAAAAAGCCGTATTTTTCGAAGTTAAAAATGCCGATGTATTTACGGCTTGCTGACTAAAGCTGATTTTTAATTAATACCCCTTTAGCGGTATAGTGCTTTATACTGCTAATAATATTAATATCTAAGGTAGGAATATATAGGGCATTCTTAAGCTCTATAATACCCCATTTCGTAGGGTTAATGCCCTATAGTATAGTAAATCGTGCTGTGCCCTAACCAGTAGGGGAAATAGGGCTACCACCAGTAGTAATAATAGGCTTATCACCCTTCTCAAAATAGTGAAAAGTGGTGAAATGCTTCTTATTATTAATAATATGACAAGTAGAGCCTATATCGTAAAGGAGGGTATCCTTCGGGGTCCTACCGCCTGATTTAGCACTATAGCTTATAGCTAAGGGCTGGTTATTAGTAGATATAGTGGTAGAAGAAGAGGAATAAGATATATTAGTATCTTGGGTATTATAATTGCCTATAATAAAGGCCTCGACATCTTGCTAATTATTGCTGGAGTCTTATTTCTTCTTCTGTTGCTGCTTCTTTTTCCTATTATTAGTAGAATTATTCTTACTATTATTAGTCGAAGTGGTATTAGCAGACCCTTTATTTTTAGAGTCCTTAGAAGCCTTAAGCTGTTTGGGGTTGTTATTAGCAGCCACCTTATTAGACCCTTTAGAACGCTATTCTTCTAGTAGGTTAACTATAAAATACTGGAGGTTAAATTTGCTGCTGTTAATAACACCCTGGGCGCTATAAGCCCTAATCATAAAGCGTTAACGTTCCGTCTAGCGGGTAAATACCCCCTCTATAGCCTATAGATACTGGTTAACTTAGTTGAAAGAGTCGATCTTAGAACCTAAGATTCTAAGGCGAGAAATATAGCTGTTAAATTCGCTATTAAACGCCTCTAAAGTGCCTTTATAACCAGTAAAGGTAAGGGTGTGAAAGGTAGGGTATAAGTGTGCCCGCTGTACTTCTGGTGAGTGGTAGTACTAGGCCACTAGCAGAAGGTAGGCTTCCTCTGGGTTATTACACTAGTCTATAGCCTCTATAGCTTCTTTACTATAGCTATTCTTTAGCATTAGTAGTAGAAGTGCCTGCTCAGACTCATCAAAGTGCCTTGCTATAGAGGGGTCGTTAACAAAGTTAGCTATTTTAAAGGCCCTAAGTTGTATAGTAAGGGCCTGCTTCTACTGGTCGAAATTATAGGGGCTTTTTAGCTTTTAGGATTCCTTAAAGCGGTTGGCAGTCTTCGCTAATTCTTTAATAGCCCCATTACTAATTTGGTTGGTAATAGTTATTGTTGGTGGCGTTGTATAAATAGGCTCTTTACCCTTATATTTTATAGGGGTAGAAGGTTAGTCGATTTCTATAACGTTAGCTTTACTATCATTATTATCTTTAGTAGTAGTCGTCCTAGTAGAAGGTCTAGCTTTAGTGGCTTTAGTAGGCTTCTTATTAGTAGCCTGGGTAGCCTGGGTGTCGTTATTTTGCCTACTAACTAGGCCCTATATAAGGTCAGTTAGTATATTCATCTGGGATTTCATATCGTCTATATCTAGCTGTAGCTGTGTATTAGTATCAACTTCAGTATCGGATTTAGGGACCTTATAGGATCCTGACTCTGCTATAGTGGGCAAAAAGGGTTTAAAAATCCGTTAAAAAATGGTGCCGATAGTTGTAAAAACAGAGGAATAACTAGCTAAATAGCTAGTAAAATAGTCGAATAACTGGTAAAATAGCCGAGTAACTAGCTAGACAGCTAGTAAATATAGTGGCTAGTAGCCTACTATAAAAAGTAACCGCAGAATATAGCGGCAGGTCTCAATATAAAAAAGCATGGATGCCGTAGGCGTTGTGCAAGTCCGTATTATAGCGTTGGTATTCAAGGTGCTTATATGGTGCCGTAATATAAAGGTGCCGTAAGTGCCGTAGGTGCCGTAGGTGCCGTGGGTGTCGTAGGTGCCGTAGGTGCCGTGGGTGCTATAGGTGCCGTAATATAAAAGGTGCCGTAAATGCCGTACCAAAAGTGCTATAAGTGGAAGAGTATAACAGGTGCCGTATAGTGCAATAGGTGCCGTACACTAGGTGCAAAGGTGTTATACAGTGGTATAGTATGGTAGATATCACACTATAAAATCCGTAGGTGCCGTAGGTTACGCCGAAAATAACGTAAGGTTACGCTAAAAGTGCCGTGAGGTTACGCCATAAGTTGCCGTTAGGTACGCCGTTGATTGCCGCAGGGTAATACCGTAGGTAATAAGGGTAAGCCAAAGGTGATAATAGGTAAGCCGAAGTTAATAAGGGTGAGCCGAAGATACCAAAGGATAGCTATATTAATAGTACTAATAAGCAAAAGAGACTAAGGGGTAAACATAAAAAGGTAGGGTTAAAATAAAGAAGTAAAACCCAGGCTCATAACCTATTGCAATTCTTAAGGTCACTATAAAAGCAAAGCCTTACTAGCTAGCTAGATGGCACAAGACTGTCTGCGACCTGTGAACTAATCTTAGTATAAATACTAGATTTTTCACTAAGTCCTAAGACTATACAAGTGCTATAAAGCAGGGCAAGTGTAAAGGCAAGGCAAATATAAGATAACCAGAAACGCAGGGAAGGTGGAAGTTAAGAGGCATATAGTGTATTAATAGACTCGATTGTGCTGCCCTTCTGCTATCTAGAAAGAAGGGGAAAAGCTATCCTATATATACACGAAGGAGGGGTGGGCCCAGGCATCTAAGGTAGCTAGTAAGAAAGCTCCCCGTAATACTCGCTATGCCACGTATATAATACGTCAGCAGCCCCACTATATCCAGCCTTTCCAACCACCCTAACCACCGCACTAGTAACTAGTCACCACACTAGTAACTAGCCACCACGCTAGTGACTACCCACCACACTAGTGGACTAGCCACCACACTAGTAGGCCGCCACCACACTAGTAGGCCCACCACGCTAATTTAGCAATGCCACACCTTTTTAGCAAGGCCTACCTTACTTAATATACAGTAAATAATCCACTGAAAATCCTTAAGGTAAAAGGCAAAGGCCTAAGGTAATACTACCATAAGTCCAAGAGGCGGTATAAGGACTAGAAGGTCAGTAAGCCAGTAGGGCATTAGGCCAGCAGCCTAGTAGGCTACTATAGGATTTTAGCAATATTATATTCGATAAGATATAGAGGGGTTATCACATACCTTGGAATTGGCGCTACGAAGGAAAAGAAGAAAAAGAAGAAAAAGCACCAAATCGGGGGGCATCGCAGACCTATATACTGACGCAGTGCCTGAGGCCAGCCGCTCCTATCTTTAAATCCGGCTCACCTTTGCCTACGCACTATAGACCAACGCGCTCGAGACGCGTCCGGGCCCCTATAGGCGCGCGCCCGACGAGAACACCGTTGATCCCACCCCCTCAACCTTACCTTCCCCTCACTTCGTACCTAACAGTACTCCGACCCGGGCCCGACACTCCCGGAACTCATACTCGCACTCTTCCCAAGCAATACCGCCAGATATGGTCCTAAGCGGTTGCGCACCCTACTCTTTCACGCACCGGATACCCGCCGCCCCCGCTACGGGGCAATATAAAGCAGAAATTAAGACTGTAGGAAGGGTTTTCCTCCTGGCTACCGGGTTTTTCCTTTCCGATTCATCTCTATAGAAGTACTAGATAGGTTATTTAGCTCTAAAATAGCCTCTAGCGTAATTTAATAATAATAATAAAATAATATATTCGATAAGACCGTTTTTTATTAAAATAAATACTACTTACCGATTTCTAAATAATAGAAAGAGGCCCTAAATAGCCTTATCGGTAATATTGAAGAAATACCTATTATTAACGATTTTAAATTTATATTATCTAAGAATTCGATTAAAAATATCTTTACTAACGATCCTATTATTGAATAGGCACTAAAGGCATAAAATAAAGCTACGAACGATACCCCTTAACTAATAGAAATTAATCTTAAGGTTATAGATTACCCTAAAGAAGCTATCGCTTAAGCGATACTGCTATCCCCGCTATTTTTGCTTAAGCCTAACGATAAACTTAAGCTAATTGCTCTCTTTAATAATATATTCTTTATAAAGCTTAAAGGAAATACTTATGATATATTCGCAGCTTCTATCGCGAAGCCTTTAGCTATAATAAAGGCACTATATATTACGAATATACCTAAAGAGCCGGCGATATAGAGGGAGCTTAAAAAACACCCTAAGCGTAAAGAATTTATTGCTACTGCAAAAAAAGAATATTCAAAGGTTATAAATAGGGAGATTAGGTATATTATTTAATAAAATAATTTATCTATTAACCCTCGGATCAAGCTATTAGACCTAAAGTAGGTATTTGCCTACAAATAGGACTAAGATAGGTATCTTACCGGTTATAAAGCACGATTATACGTTCGTAGTAATTAATAACCCTATAATTTTTATAATACCTAGGCAGTGGCGCTTACAGCATATATATTTCGGCTTCTTATAGTATTAATATGCTTCTTTAACCTAAAAACGCATTAATATAACTTCATCACGGCCTTTCTTAATGCACCACTTAATAAGACCATCTATTGCAAACAACCTAATAGATTCCACAATAGTTTTATATTCATTAGGTTATTACGTGCCCTATATAGGCTTCGAAGGTCTCTACTATTATAGTTTAAAGAGTTATTATGATTCCTATTGCAATAAGGCTTCAAATAGGTCTACAAGGACCCCTATATCTTTATTAATAGCTTCCTTATTATATTCTTCTATATTAATAACCTAGTCGTACTTTATTATAAATCATAAATAGAGGCATTCGAATCGTTCTATACGGTATTAATAGCGGCATTTAAGATTAAGGATCTCGGCAAGCTATAGTAGTTCCTAGCAATTAAGGTTATTCGCAACCGTACGGCCGGAAAGTTATAGCTTATATAAAGGGCTTACTTCGATAAGCTAGCGATAAAATATAACCTTACTGCATTTAATAATACTAAGGACCGCCTTCCGGAGCACCCGCTGCATACTATAAGACTTAAGGCATTCGATAGGATAGCTGAACTATACGATATAAAGCGATACTAATTAATAGTAGGCTTATTAGTATATCCGATTATAATTATAAGGCCTGAACTAGGCTATATTGGATCGCAGCTATTAAGATTCCTTTAAAATCTAGGTTTAGACTATTTACGAGCCGCAAAAAAGGCACTCGATTACGGCTATATATAGAAGAATACCGCGATAGAGTTCCAGGCTAATATTGTCGGAATCGCTGTCGCAAGGTGCCTAATTGGGCACATTGCGACGGATGTGCCGCGCACACCCGATGCGCACGATGTGGCCACTTTGGCCCCTTTTGCCCCTTTACCCCTGAGCCCGGTAGGGCACGCGGGCAGCCCGGCCCGACTGCGCCGATGCATGTGATAACGGCACACGCACAAAAAGGCCATATCGTATAATTACCCTCTTTTGCTTCCTTTCTTTCCTCTTAAATAGTTAATTATAATCAAAGAAGTAATCATACCTTTAACCGGTGACCTCACGGTACTTAATACCACGCGCGCGACCCTATGTATAACTAGGTACCCCGAGTTTATATTAATACTGATTAGTAGTGATAACCACCATTTACAGGATAATTACATCCCGTAAAGAACGGTATATTATAGATCAGTAAGATATTGATTTTGAAGAGGCAGTTAAGCTTTCTTAGCTATGCTAACCAGAGGGAGAACGATTTATAACCTCTCCTTCCCCTTATCTATCACGAGGAAGAATAAGATACGCTGAATATTATAATATTTGAAGATACCCTTAGCATCTAGGAAGAATGATTTATAATCTCTTCCTATTCTTTCTTTCTTTTACTATTACGGTAAAAGCCCTTTCGAATCTTATACTCTTTGCAACATATCCCCCCCCCCCCCCTTTTAAACCCTCATCTCAACACTATGGCCTCATCATTATCAATATTATAATAACCACAAAAGCTACCTAAGAGGATATAACGGTTTGCCTCACTCTTTAACGACAATTAGACCAACGCTATAGAGCCCGTCGACCCTAATAATGCTATAAATATACAGCTACATAACTATATCGCGTTCCTTATAGATATCTATGAGGAAAATACCTACCTAGATGATGATCTCTGGGAATAATTCCGCGAGGATTATAGCGAGTGGAATGAAGCCCTATTCCGCCGTATTAACGCTCAGGTTTTACGGCAATTCCGCTTAATATTATGGGAACGCGGCGTATATATTAGAGTATCGGGTTCCCTAATAATACCAACCCTATTTGAATGCCTTTAATAACAAAAGAATCTATAATAGCCTTAAGAGGAAGTAACCCGGCAATTTGCTCGCAGCGTATTCCTATCCCGGCTCAACCCTACTAGGGAAGCCTTACTACCTATCGGTAATACCGAGCAAGAGATGCAAAGGCTTTAAAATACGCCCTCATACATACGCACAAGGCCCTTATTATTATTATCACGAGCCCCCACAATAGTTGTGCGAATACCCTTACTAAGGCTCGCGTTACGGCTCTTATAAGCCCCATCAACGCTAAGGGAATTCGCAATACTAATAGCACGATTATAGTTATAATAACCTATCGTCCCCCCCTCCACATCGAAAAAGCCCCTTAACCCTGCCCCTACCGATGAAGAAAGGGGCTGGTCCTAACAACCAAAAGGGAAGACGCCTATTTACAATAGGCCGCTATTCGAAACAGGGGAAAGCTCCCGCTATCAATAACAATATATAACGGCCGATGATTATAGCCCATAAGACCGACCCGATTAATTATATCAACCTAGGGATTATACCCCTAGCCGAGGCGGCTATCTTAATGCCCCTTAAGGTCATAGTATGCCCAATAGAGGTCGAGTTACAGGCCCTAATGATATGCTTCCTTCAACAGAAGACCCTAATAATACCCTCCAAGCCAACGCTGCCACCGCCCGTAATACCAGATATCGGGCCTAAACGCCTCGCCCGATAATGCCAAAGATAGGTGCCCCGGCGGCCTGTCCCGACAGGATAGAGGCCCCGGCCCGTCACGACAAGATAGGTGCCCCGGCGGCCTGCCCTGACAAGATAGGTGCCCCGGCGGCCTGTCCTGACAAGATAGGTGCCCCGGCGGCTTATCCTAACAAGATAGATGCCCCGGCCTGTCCCGATAGAACAGATGGCCCGGCCCGTTATAACCGTCCTGATAAGATAGATGCCCCGGCCTGTCCCGATAGAATAGATAGCCCGGCCCGTTATAACCGTCCTGACAAGATAAATGCCCCGGCCTGTCCTGACAAGATAGGTGCCCCGGCAGCCTGTCATGACAAGATAGATACCCCGGCCCGTCACGATAAGATAGGTGCCCCGGCGGCCTGTCCCGATAGGATAGAGGCCCCGGCCCGTCACGACAAGATAGGTGCCCCGGCGGCCTGTCCCGACAGGATAGAGGCCCCGGCCCGTCATGATAAGATAGGTGCCCCAGCGGCCTGCCCTGATAAGATAGATGCCCCGGCCCGTCCCGATAAGATAGAGGCCCCGGCCCGTCCCAATAGGCATATATCTTTCGACCTATCCATTGCACTATAACAATAAAAGCCTGATTTTAAAGATATCGCCAGATAGAATAAGCGCCTTTAATGGCAGGTCGATAACCAGCCTTTTATAGAGCAAGCATGTTATATACGGCGTAATCGCTTCTAAGCTGTAAAGCATAATACGAAAGGGAACGATAATCTCGCCGATGCAATAACTAAGGGAATGCCTAATAAAGCCCTTAAGACCTTTATCGACTGCAATCAGGCTATTATACGTGTGGAAGGGTGGGTAAAAAGGCCGGTCAATATCTGACTGTGTTTGGAAGGTATTGGTGATATTATATATAGCAAGTGTGTAGATTTCCCTATGTTCAATGTTGTATTGTTTTACTGCGTTTACTACTGCCCCTTTTTGCCCCTTTATTTTGGCTGCGATATTTATACCGGCTGTACGGTATGATGCCGGCCGCGCGGCGCGACAGCATTATCGCCGGCACAACCTACCGAAACCGCGCCGCACTTTTCTTTCTATATATGCGCCTTACATTCTAGCGATTCCGATGTTTGCTTCTATAAAAAGAGAAGCTGCTAGTATTGGAATCGCTATCGCAAGGTGCCCAATTAGGCACATTGCGATAGATATGCCGCATACACCTGATGCGCACGATATAGCCATTTTGGCCCCTTTTGCCCCTTTACCCCTAAGCCCGGCAGGGCACGCAGGCAGCCCGGCCCGACTGCGCTAATACACGTAATAACAGCATACGCACAAAAAGGCCATATTGTGTAATTACCCTCTTTTGCTTCCTTTCTTTCCTTTTAGATAGTCAGTTATAATTAAAGAAGTAATTATACCTTTAACTGATGACCTCACGGTACTTAATACCACGCGCGCGACCCTATGTATAACTAGGTACCCCGAGTTTATATCAACACTAATCAGTGGTAATAACCACCACTTATAGGATAATATCCCGCAAAGAACGGTGCATCATAGATTAGTAAGATATTAATATTAAAGAGGCAGTTAAGCTTTCTTAGCTGTATTAACCAGAGGGAGAATAATTTATAACCTCTCCTTCCCTTTATCTATCACGAGGAAGAATAAGATACGCTAAATATCATAATCTTTAAAGATACCCTCAGTATCTAGGAAGAACGATTTATAACCTCTTCCTATTTTACCCCTTTTTTTCTTTTACCCTACTACTATAGGTAAAAGCCCTTTCGAATCTTGCACTCTTTGCAATATATCCCCCCCCCCCCCTTTTAAACCCTTATCTTAATACTATAGCCTTATTATAATAACCACGAGAGCTACCTAAGAGGATATAACGATTTGCCTTACTCTTTAACGATAATTAGACTAATACTATAGAGCCCGTCGACCCTAATAATGCTATAAATATACAGCTCCACAACCGTATCGCGTTCCTTATAGATACCTATGAGGAAAATACCCACCTAGATGATAATCTTTAGGAATAATTCCATAAGGATTATAGCGAGTGGAATAAAGCCCTATTCCGCCGTATTAACGCTCAGGTTTTACAGTAATTCCGCTCAACATTATAGGAATGCGGCGTATATATTGGAGTATCGGGTTCCCTAATAATACCAACCCTACTTAAATGCCTTCAACAACAATAGAATCTACAATAGCCTTAAGAGGAAGTAACCCGGCAACTTACTCGCAGCGTATTCCTATCCTGGCTTAACCCTACTAGGGAAACCTTATTACCTATCGGTAATACCGAGCAAGAGATGTAAAGGCTCTAAAATATGCCCTTATATATACGCATAAGGCCCTTATTATTATTATTACGAGCCCCCACAATAGTTATGCGAATACCCTTACTAAGGCTCGCGTTACGGCTCTTATAAGCCCCGTTAATACTAAGGAACTTTATCATACGAATGGCACGATTATAGTTATAATAACCTATCGTCCCCCCCTCTATATCGAAAAAGCCCTTTAACCCTGCCTCTACCGATAAAGAAAGGGGCCGGTCCCAACAACCAAAAGGGAAGACGCCTATTTATAATAGGCCGCTATTCGAAATAGGGGAAAGCTCCCGCTATTAATAATAATATGCAACGGCCGATAATTATAGCCTATAAGACCGACCCGATCAATTATATTAACCTAGGGATTATACCCCTAGCCGAGGCGGCTATCTTAATGCCCCTTGAGGTCATAGTATACCTAATAGAGCTCGGGTTATAGGCCTTAATGATATGCTTCCTTCAATAGAAGACCCCGATGATACCCTCTAAGCTAACGCCGCCACCGCCCGTAATACTAGATATCGGGCCTAAATGCCTCGCCCGATAATGCTAAAGATAGGTGCCCCGGCGGCCTGTCCCGATAGGATAGAGGCCCCGGCCCGTCCTGATAAGATAGGTGCCCTGGCGGCCTGTCCCGATAAGATAGATGCCCCGGCGGCCTGTCCCGACAGGATAGAGGCCCCGGCCCGTCACGATAAGATAGGTGCCCCGGCGGCCTGTCCTGATAAGATAGGTGCCCTGACGGCCTGTCCCGACAGGATAGAGGCCCCGGCCCGTCACGATAAGATAGATGCCCTGGCCTATCCCGACAGAACAGATGGCCCGGCCCGTTATAACCGTCCTAATAAGATAGATGCCCCGGCCTGTCCCGACAGAATAGATGGCCCGGCCCGTTATAACCGTCCTAACAAGATAGATGCCCCGGCCTGTCCCGACAGAACAGATGGCCTGGCCCGTTATAACCGTCCTGATAGGATAGATATCCCGGCCTATCCTAGCCGGATAGAGGTCCCGGCCCGTCCCGATAAGATAAAGGCCCCGGCCCGTCCCAATAGGCATATATCTTTCGACCTACCCATTTCACAACAATAAAGGCCTAATTTTAAAGATATCGCGAGATGGAATAAGCGCCTTAAATGGCAGGTCGATAACCAGCTCTATATAGAGCAAGCATGTTATATATAGCGCAATCGCTTCTAAGCCGTAAAGTATGGTACGAAAGGGAATGATAATCTCGCCGATATAATGACTAAGGGAACGCCGAACAAAGCCCTTAAGATATTTATCGACCGTAATCAGGCTGTTATACGTGTGGAAGGGTGGGTAAAGAGGCCGGTCAATGTCTGACTGCGTTTGGAAGGTATTAGTGATATTATGTGTGGCAAGTGTGTGGATTTCCCTATGTTTAATGTTGTATTGTTTTACTGCGTTTACTACTGCCCCTTTTTGCCCCTTTGTTTTGGCTGCGATATTTATACCGGCTGTACGGTATGATGCCGGCCGCGCGGCGCGACAGCGTTATCGCCGGCATAACCTGCCGAGACCGCGCCGCACTTTTCTTTCTATGTGTGCGCCTTACATCCTAGCGATTCCGATGTTTGCTTCTATAAAAAGAGAAGCTGCCAGTATCGGAATCGCTGTCGCAAGGTGCCTAATTGGGCATATTGCGACGGATGTGCCGCGCACACCCGATGCGCACGATATGGCTACTTTGGCCCCTTTTGCCCCTTTACCCCTGAGCCCGGTAGGGCACGCGGGCAGCCCGGCCCGACTGCGCCGATGCACGTGACAACGGCACACGCACAAAAAGGCTATATCGTGTAATTACCCTCTTTTGCTTCCTTTCTTTCCTCTTAGATAGTCAGTCATAATTAAAGAAGTAATCATACCTTTAACCGGTGACCTCACGGTACTTGATACCACGCGCGCGACCCTACGTATAACTGGGTACCCCGAGTTTATATCAACAAATATAGCAGAAATAGAGGCATTTTCTAATGCTTCTTATACCGACGATATTATAATGCAATAAAGCAGTCAAGGCTATATAATTAAGCTCTTTAGCAGCCTAATTATATATAAATCGGGTCAATAGGATACTATTACAATATCGTCAACAGAAGCAGAGCTTCTTACGATATCTCATATAGTAAAAAAGGTTATCGCCTTTAAGAGATTATGCGAGGAAGTTAGGCTCTAATTATATGCCGATATCCCTATAATTCAATGCGATAATATCTAGACTATTCGCCTATTAAAGGAGGAATTCTTTAAGCTTATAATACGGCTTCATTATATAGATATTTATTATTATTAGCTACGCCAGGAGGTTCAGAAAGGAATAATCGATATTATATAGGTTCTAATAGGCAATATAGTCGCTAATGGTTTTATAAAGCCTCTAATAGGCCAGAAATTTGAAATCTTCTGCCGATAATTTAGGCTTGTTATTTTAAAGGGATCTTATAACGCCAGACTATAATCTTACGATATTAACCTTAGTGGTAAGGAAGAGCCTTAGAAGGATTAAAAGACGCCCTAAAAAATCAGATTAAAACGAGTTTTTCTAATAGCTATACTTATTTCCTATAAAAAATTAGAATCTACAGTTTATTATTGTTTTCCTACTTTATATATATACTATTGGGCCAATTTACCCCTATATAGGTTGTTGGAATCGCTGTCGCAAGGTGCCTAATTGGGCACAATTGGGCACATTGCGACGGATGTGCCGCGCACACCCGTTGCGCACGATATGGCTACTTTTGCCCCTTTACCCCTAAGCCCGGTAGGGCACGCGGGCAGCCCGGCCCGACTACGCCGATACACGTGACAACGGCACACGCACAAAAAGGCCATATCGTGTAATTACCCTCTTTTACTTCCTTTCTTTCCTTTTTAGTTAGTCAATCATAATCAAAGAAGTAATTATACCTTTAACCGGTAACCTCACGGTACTTAATACCACGCGTGCAACCCTATATACAACTGGGTACCCCGAGTTTATATTAATACTAATCAGTAGTGATAACCACTACTTATAGGATAATTATATCCCGTAAAGAATAGTGCATCATAAATCAGTAAGATACTAATTTTAAAAAGGCAGTTAAGCTTTCTTAGCTGTGCTAACTAGAGGGAGAACGATTTATAACCTCTCCTTCCCCTTGTCTATTATAAGGAAGAAACTTATACTAAATATTACGATATTTAAAGATACCCTTAGCATCTAGGAAGAACGATTTATAACCTCTTCCTATTCTTTCTTTCTTTTACTACTATAGTAAAAGCCCCCTTTCGAATCTTGCACTCTTTGCAAGAGGGAATCTTGCACTCCTTGCAATATATCCCCCCCCCCCCCTTTTAAACCTTTACCTCAACACTATAGCCTCATCATCATTATCATCATAACAACCACAAGAGCTACCTAAAAGGATATAACAGTTTGCCTCACTCTTTAACGATAATTAGACTAACGCTATAGAGCCTATCGACCCTAATAATGCTACAAATATATAGCTATACAACCGTATCGCATTCCTTATAGATACCTATAAGGAAAACACCCACTTAGATAATAATCTCTAGGAATAATTCCGCGAAGATTATAGCGAGTGGAATAAGGCCCTATTCCGCTATATTAACGCTTAGGTTTTATGGCAATTCCGCTCAATATTACGGGAATGCGGCGTATATATTAGAGTATTGGGTTCCCTAATAATACTAACCCTACTTAAATGCCTTCAACAACAATAGAATCTATAATAGCCTTAAGAGGAAGTAACCTGGCAACTTATTTATAGTATATTCCTATCCCGGCTCAACCCTACTAGGGAAACCTTACTACATATCGGTAATACCGAGCAAGAGATGCAAAGGCTTTAAAATACGCCTTTATATATATACATAAGGCCCTTATTATTATTATTACGAGCCCCTATAATAGTTATGCGAATACCCTTACTAAGGCTCTCGCTATAGCACTCACAAGCCCTATTAACGCTAAGGGAATTCGCAACACTAATAGTACGATTATAGTCATAATAACCTATTGTCCCCCCCTTTATATCGAAGAAGCCTTATGCCCCTACCGAATAAGAAAAGGGCTAGTCCTTATAACTAAAAGGGAAAATGCCTATTTACAATAGGCCGCTATTCGAAATAGGGGAAAGCTCCTATTATTAATAATATATAACGGCTGATAATTACAGCCTATAAGACCAACCCAATTAATTATATTAACCTAGGGATTATACCCCTAGCCAAGGCGGCTATCTTAATACCCCTCGAGGTTATAGTATGCCTAATAGAGGTCGAGTTATAGGCCCCGATAATATGCTTCCTTCTATAGAAGATCCTAATGATGATACCCACTAAACTAATGCCGCCGCCTATAATACCAGATATCGGGCCCAAACGCCTCATCCAATAATGCTAAAAATAGGCACGGCACCTAGCCCTTCCCGTTAATATCGGCCTACTTAGGCCGATAAATAGACGGTTTTAATAGGAGTATCGATAAACCTAGACTAACCTAGATTATAGGATAACCTAGCTAAAGCTCCCGCCAGCCTACCATAAGGCTACTGATAAGCCGTTCTAAAATACCCTCCGGAATAATAATACCACTAAAAAGATTATACCCGAAGAGCCTACGTAAAGGCTGGGTTTGATAATATATCGAAGAAGATATCTGACCTCTTATGCAGCTATCGCACAGAGGATAGATATAGCGGCAAAATGGATGACTTTATTATACTAAAAGTCATCTCTTTCAAAAGCAAGTACTGCCTATTAGGATTACCCGATAATACATTAGCCAGAGCCTTCTAAATTATACTTATCGGCAATACTAAGACCTATTACTTTAATAATATTGAATGTATTCGCGATACCCTCACTTTTGACGATATAGTCTACAAAATTAAGAGCTATTTCGAAAATGAGAGCACGGAATAATTCTATTTATACCATTAGAATAGAATAATGCTCTAATCAACTATTGCAAAACACCCTAATAAATTAAAGTTAGAATGCCTTAATATCCTACTAGAGGAACTTTAATGCTTATATCGTGGTCTTTTTCCCCCCTTTATAGCTGATATAGAGCTTTACCGATAAGTCCTCAATGCTATAAAGGATACCCCTAAGTATAGCCAGGCGTTATATCAATATGCCCCTATATTCGAAGGCCTTACTGCTAACCTATAGCGATCCCTTTCTATCTATAAATCAGTCTATATAAATTAATAGCATTATTTCCTTCAATAGTAATAATATTACGATACTGACGATATTAATGACAATATAGCGCTATTTATAGACTGTAGATATAATCAATCTAACGATCGGCACTAATGCCTTTAACGCCGATTCGGCCCACAGCAGCAGTATCAATGGCAATAACAAAATCGCGCCTTTCCAGCCAGGCCCCGTTAAAGACATTGCTTTATTTATAATAAATCAGGATATTAGTTATCTAATTATACTAACAAAGAGTAATAAGAATTAAAGGCATAATAGCTAAAGAACCGTTCTAACCGTACCGCCCCTAATAATAAGAAATTCTATATTTTCCTATAGGAATACGAAGGGACTGCCAACTAAGCCCTTAAAGATGCCGATTTTAATAATATCGTTAAAGATGTTAAAGTCATAATGGCAGGGGTTATACATTAGGATATAGAAGACGCTATTGCACTACAAATTACAGCCACTTAATATTTCTAAGCCCCCCTGCAAATAGAGGCATTACCAATTAAGATATTATAAGCCTTATAAGATAAATTATACCGATATACCTTCCTATAAATTGACCCCTTCCGAATGCCCTTACTAGACCGTAATTCTGCCTTTCTAGAAGAAGAACGCTATAGTGACTATACCTTCCGCGGAATCCTACTAGATACTAGCGCTTCCGGCCTATTAATAATAGGCCTAAGTCAAGTAAAGGCCCTAATGCAATTGATGAAGACCCTAACTATCGAGACAACTGATAAGAAGCATATAGTGAATTTCGGAGCAGGCTCTACTATATCCTCTAGTATACTTAATATCCTAATGATATTTAGTAATATCCCCTTCCACGTTCTTAATAGTAGCACCCCCTTCTTATATTCTATTACGGATATAGATAGGATAGGCGTAAAGCTTAACAATCTTAATAACCTACTTATCCAAGGGGATATTAAGGTCCCGATTATTAGGAAATAGGGATATCTATAGTAGACTCTTAATACCACGGATACTACTGCCTTCTACCTCTTATTATAGGAAATCCGTTAGCTTTATTATCGATTTAGGCATCCCTCTATTAATAGGCTTACCAAATTGCTTTAGCAGGCTGGTTATAATAATATTAATCGTAATATCATCAAAAGCATCACCTATATATGCCATTAATGCTAGATGAACGTAAAGGCATTTAGCCGATTCAAATTTATACTTAAAGATAACGATACTAGCTAATTCAACTACGAGATTATTGTTAATATCTTTTATATTAATAATCGGCCGGTATTGCATATTATAGATGCCGCGATAAGCTTCTAGGCAGCTAGATTTCTTGATCTATAAAGGCAGAAGGCCTATAATATTTAGAATGCCCTTAAGGAATACTAAATTGATACCTACTTTAGCCTACTGGATTAGATAGTCTATAATGCTGGACCAAATTTTACTTCTACTAAATTCTATTATAATACCCGGCTTTTATCTATTAATGTAGATGAAATTCCTATAGAAGCCTATAATAGTATTAGTAAGGTCGAAAGATATTATACCCTATTATGCCGAGCCTATACTATTATTGATAACGAAGTAGGCAACCTAATAATAAAGGAATAGAAATTACAGCTTATTATAAAGGCTGTTAATGATTCTGCTAGACCTAACGGTCTAGTGCCTATGTTATTGGTCTTTAGGGTATATCCTCGACTTACGGATAATTCACCCCCTAGCTTATTAGTATTATAATGCGCCTTAATATTATAAAAGGCTACTAATAAAGTTAGGAAATGCCTCGCTAAGCGATAAATTCATAATACCCTCGCCTAATAGAATGGCCTAGATATGCGGCCTATCTACTGACTACCCCTATAGTTAGATATATAGGTATAGAGAGAAAAAGGTGGATAGTATAGGCCGTACCGGCTAATTAGCCTTGAAGGTAAGACCTATACCGTGCAGATACTATATAGCCCTATTAAGTTCTGGTTAACGGTCGTTAAACCCTATAACTACGATCCCGATATAGACGATCCCGAAGATATCGTTTATACCGAAGGCCTGGCCTGTCCCGGTAGGATAGAAGTTAGGATACTAGCTGCAGCCGCACCTCCAGCCGTAATAATACCTATAGCCGCAATATATCTTTCGCTAGCTACTAGCCCTAATTAAGTCAGGCTAATATTACTATTACTACCGCTAGTATGTATAATATCCGATATTATGATTAATAAGGACTAAAAAGAGGCTTTTATTAATCCTATCGCTTTTAGTATTATTATCGATACCTCTTTTTTAACCGTAAAAGAGTAAGCCGACCTATAGCTTACTAATTAATTATACTAGGAAAGGAAGATAATAACCCTAAGAGCCCCCTTCGAATAGTCTAACTATATAGAGGTAGAAGCATTATAGGCCTGCAATATATTCCGATTTATTACCTTTAATATTAGTAAATATAGAGCCTAACGTCTATTTAACTTATATATAATACGAGAGATTAAGGGTAAAGGTATAGATACGCCCTATAAGAAATCACGATTCGTTATATAAGGCTATAGTGATGATAAAAAGTAATTGATATTAACTTAGTCCCCTATAATCTAACGGGCTAGTCAGCGGCTATTTATATTATTAGCCCTATTACTATAACGCTCTTATGGCTTATTCCTCTAGATATATAATATCATATAGGCTTATATGCAGTTATTAACTACCCTTAATCGGTCGATTATCGCTAAATTACCTAAGCAAATAGCTTACTAATACCCTAATAATACGATTATAGAAGTGGTGAAGCTACTATATGGAATAGCTGAGGCAGGCATCTATTGGTGGGCGATATACTTCTGGCACTATCGCGAGAAATTGGGTATAACTATATTAACTTACGACCCCTATTTGCTAATATCCGCTAGTAATGATGATACTAACTGTACTAATGCTCCTAACTATACTAGCGATACTAGCATATGTTTTAGTATCGTAGGTATATAGACTAACGATACCTTTAGCCTAAGTAATAATACCTTCTTCTAATAGGAAGAATTAGAGCTTACTAAAGCAGGCTTTAACGCTAAGCCTAAAACGAAGTTATTACCAACTGTGCCCCTGATATTTAACGGGTGTATACTAATGGCTAATGCTAATAGTATAATATTATGCTAAAAAGGTTAAAGTAAGAAGATCGCGACTATCGATAAGAATACGCCTATAGCCTAGCGTAATTATATCGAATAACGCGCTCGCGGTACTTATATGGCTATAGTCTGCCAGCCTAAGGCATCTTTCGACCTATCTATCGCGGTATAATATCAACAGCCTAACCCTAAGGATATCGCGAGGTTGAATAAGCGCCTTTAATAGTAGCGCGATAACTAGGATCGTGGCTTACGGTATATCAATTTGGCCTTTACTATAGCTAAGATCTTTATATTTATTAATGGATCTTTTGCCAATAATAAAGATTTAAGCTCCTAGATTAGATATATTATTATGCTAGGGAATAAAAAGGATAATCCTATGGATAATACTAATGCCTTCCTACTAACCGATAATATCATTACTTATAGCTCTATAAAAAGTAAGCGTATAACATATAGCGCACTCGCTTTAGAGCTATATAGTATAATATAAGGGGTCGATATCGTATATGCGATAGGCACGACCCTCAATATAATTACTAGCAGGCTGGGACTACTAAAGATTCCTATAGTAGTATGTATAGATTCTTTTTCGTTGTACGAATGCTTTATTAAGCTAGGCACTACGAAAGAGAAGAGGCTTATAATAGATATTATAGCCTTACGATAGTTATATAAGCGCCAGGAAATCTATAAGATTCGCTAAATTAACGGGAATAATAACTTTGCCGATATAATAACTAAAAGAACGCCTAATAAAGCCCTTAAGACCTTTATCGACCAAAATAGGGCTATTATACGTATAAAAGGGTAGGTAAAGAGACCGGTTAATATCTGACTAAATTTAGGTATGATTAGTGATATTATGGGTGGCAAGTGTGTGGTTTTTCCTATGTTCAATGTTGTGTGTATTTGCTGCTTTTACTGCATTTACTGTTGCCCCTTTGTTTTAGCTGCGATACTCAATATACCGGCTGTACGGTATAAGGCCGCGCGGCGCGATAGCATTATCGGCGGTATAACCTGCCGAGACCGCGCCACACTTTTCTTTCTATATGTGCGCTTTATATCCTAGCGATTCCGATATTTGCTTCTATAAAAAGAGAAGCTGCCAGTATTGGAATCGCTGTCGCAAGGTGCCCAATTGGGCACAATTGGGCATATTGCGACGGATGTGCCGCGCACACCCGTTGCGTACGATATGGCCACTTTTGCCCCTTTACCCCTGAGCCCGGTAGGGCACGCGGGCAGCCCGGCCCGACTGCGCCGATGCACATGACAACGGCATACGCACAAAAAGGCCATATCGTGTAATTACCCTCTTTTGCTTCCTTTCTTTCCTTTTTAGTTAGTTAATCATAATTAAAGAAGTAATCATACCTTTAACCGGTGACCTTACGGTACTTGATACCACGCGCGCAACCCTACGTACAACTGGGTACCCCGAGTTTATATCAACATAGGTAGCCTGTTTAATAACGGCACTGTTATTTTGCATATATCGTTTTTAAGTAGATTGATATTTCTACTTATTATCTTGCTTTGCACTGAGTTTAGCTATATAACAGGATATCCTAGAGAAAGTATATCCTGAAGGGGTGTGTTGGAAGGAAATTAGCTTGCCTATAATATGGATATCGGTTATATCCGAGAGTGGATGAGCCGAGTTCTCCCTAGATCAGTAAGCCCTTAGGGGTACCCCCTATCCCACTATAAATAGCTGGGAACACAAGTCTCTTAGAGAGGACTTGGTTCCTTCAATCAAGTATTATCGCATTTTCCCTGTGCATTCTGACAAAACTCGACAGACAGTTGGCGGTAAGACTAGGCAAAAGCGGCCACACTACACATCCGCTTCTGTCGAAAGACAGCATCCATCATCCAGCATCAGCATCCAGCATCCAGCATCCAGCATCCAGCATCCAGCATCCAGATTCCAGATCTTTGCCCAGCCCTGAGCTCGAGGCATTTCGAACCGCAACTCGTCGCATCAAGCCAGGCTGCGTAGCCACCGTCCTCTCCAGCATCACCGGCAAACCCGAAAAAGACCCTTCCTTTCGAGAGGCACTGTGCAGTAAAAAAAAAAAAAAAAAAAAAAAAAAAAACCCACACACCAGTTTCCCAAAAAGGCCTCGAGCAAAGCACTTTGTCCCAGAAATGGCATCGGCAGACTCGGCGAGCATTGTCATTGTTGCCTCCCAGAACCCCGTCAAGATCGGCGCGGCTCTGGACGGCTTCTCGCGCATGTTTCCCACCTCGACATTCAAAGTGCGAGGGGTCAGCGTTCCGTCGGGCGTGCCGGACCAGCCGTTTACTGACCAGGAAACGCTGCAAGGAGCCATCAACAGGGCGCGCAATGCGCGCAACGCAGAGCCGGGCGCGGACTACTGGATTGGCCTGGAGGGGGGTGTCGATGCCGAGGCGGATGGCGGGCCGATGCAGTCCTTCGCATGGGTAGCGGTGGTGGGCAAGGGAGAGGCCGGCAGGGGTGAGCGAGTGGGCAAAGCCCGAACATCGACGTACTACCTGCCGGAGGAGACGGCCAGGCTGCTTCGAGACGGGATGGAGCTGGGCCACGCTGATGATTTGGTCCACGGCCGGACCAACTCCAAGCATAAAAGTGGCTCGGTGGGCATCCTGACGGGCGACGTGGTGAACCGGCAGAGCTACTACTCCGAGGCGGTGGTGTTGGCGTTGATTCCCTTTAAGAATGCTCAGCTGACATTCTGAAAGCGGGTGACGTGAGCGGGTGGGTGTGCCGGGCGAGGAGCAGAGCAGGAAACCCATCATCCTCATACACGACTCTCTCTCCGCACCGAGGTCACATTTGTAGTGGTGACATGTCTGGTGAGCCACGGCGAAGCCAGAAAACCTGGGGAGGATTGCCGAATTGCTGCAGCTGGCGGCGACATCTGCAGTGCTGTCGCAAGGCTACCTGTGGTTGTGGTATCTTTGCCAGGCTGGACCAAGAAAGGGACCCAAATGGCAAAGGCAACATTGAAGCGAAAGGCCACGGAAAGGCGGTTGAAAGCCCATTGGCAGGCAACAAGCCATGCCGTCGCGCGCGTGACTATTGAACTATTGATACTATGATTGCAGCCCAACCAACCCCCAGTGGTATCTGCCTCCGATAGGACGTCGGCTCAAATAGCTCCTGTCAACTTTCAAGGTGTGATTTGCAAATTACAGCCCATCGACTAGAATGAGTTGCCGGCGCACATGACCAGTCGATGGAGCTGTGATTTTGACACAATCGAGCATAATGTTTTGGTTGCGGCGTAGGGACGCCCTGGGGCACTGACAAAGGGGTCGAATAGATCAGGGCAATCACGAGAGATGAAATGGGAATTATTGGGATGAAACCTTGTCCTGTTGGCTGTTGGCTGTTGGCTGGGGCGAGTCCGAGTCCTTGCCTTGGTTGGGAAATCAGCATTAAAAGGGCTGAATAGATTGATACCTACCTACCTGGTAGTAGGCAAGGTAGGAGAATACTAGACCCATTTGCTACCGCCAGAGGCTACCGCTAGAAATAAGCAAGTAGAGTGAGACTGTGATTACCGGCAAAAGAAAAAAGCAAAGACGAACGAAAAAAAAAAGAAGAAGGAAAGAAAGGGTTGTCCTTGCTTATCGTTGGGAGGGGGTGGGCAAAAAATCGAGCCAAAAAGAAAAAAGAAAGAAAAAAAAAAAAAGGAGGAAAAAAGGAGGAAAAAACCAGAGACGGAAGCCTAGAACAGCCGTCGGACAAGTAGATCGAGATGCTGCTTTGGGCACGGCACGGCACGGCACTTGGTCTGATTCCCGGAGGCCCAACAAACAACAAACATGCAGCACCAGGCCACGCGACCAAGCAAAGTAAGGTGTTGTAGTACGGAGTAAAGGGTCTGGTGCCAACATACCTTAGGTACCTAGGCAGGCAGTCCGTACGTTGGCACATACTGCAGATAAACACATGTACGCAGCAAATGCACATCAACAATCAATAGGTACATACCTGGTACCTAAAGTGGCCTGGCCTTGGTCCGACTCACTCCCAACTTAGGTATGTACCTTATCGGGTCACCACTCTGTACTTGCGCAGGATTGGCTACGTTGGCTGTACCCGTCGACTTGAATGACTTGTCGCGCCAGACTGCAATGCAGCCCAAGAGCCTAGGCGGCCGGCGGCCTTCCTAAGGCAAGCTACCATGTATGCTCATATGTACCTGGTACCAGACAGACCTGTTGGCATTGATGTACGGATAACCGGAAACCATACTCCGTACAGAGACTCTGTGGTGGGTTGGTGCAGGGCGCAGGCGCAGGGTGCAAGGTTGAATCTTGCCTCCTCCATCTATCTACCTTTCAATGTTATAAGCTGATGAACAACTAAAGCAATGGCCAAAGCATGACCCAGGCACAACCAGAGCCCAACCAAAGCAGACATAACCAAAGCATAACCAAAGCACAACCAAGGCACAACCAAGGCACAACCAAGGCACAACCAAAGCACAACCAAAGAAACAACCCGCCACCTTCTTCCCTCTTTTCCAACTCTGGCTCGACCGATTAAGCTTCTCGCCTGGTCCCTCGTGCCGGTACGCTGCCGCCCTTTCTTCTGCAACCCTTGCAACATCATTGAGGCTTGCGCCATAGCCAGACTTCTGGAAGGGCGGCCAGCCGTCAACTCATTTCTTTCGCAATTTCTCTTCCAGATTAGCACCCCAGTCCCTTGACCTGTCGCACGCCCAATCCCCGGCCAGCCCATTGATCTTGCTTTTACCAATCTCTGCATCTATCACGCCTCTTCTTTTTTGGCTTTATCCCTCCCGCTTTCTTCCTCTATTTTTGGTAGATGACCACTCGCATCATTTTCTCCGGGCTAGCTGACTCGTCCGTGACGGCGCGCAACGGGGCTTCGTCCTCGGCCTCCGAGTTGGGCCATTCACCTGCGCTGCGCAAACTAACCGCCAAAGTTTCCGCTACGAGGGCAAGCAGCCGACCCTTTGGTCCATCATTCCCGTGAGAAGCCGACGATACATCAGCACCACTCCGAGCACCGGAAATAAACTGCGACGAGCTGCATCTTGACGACGCTCGAGAATGTACCCTGCTGCCTTTCGACGCCATTCAATTCTAAAACGTGCATTGGATACCAACGTCGAGCATGGAAGAGCCCAGTCGGGCTGCTGGCGACAGTGATCTGGCCTTACCCGTCAGAGGCGGGCTGCCCAGAGATGGCTTCCGAAAAAGCGACAACGACGTCCTCGTTCACGACTTGGCCGACAATGGCTTCACCTCGATAATGACCTCGTCCATGGTTACCGCCTTCCTCAACGCCGCCTCGAGCCCAGTCTCGCCCGGACAATCCAGCCCTCCGCTGGAGCAAGCAAAGAGCCCTGTTATCGTGCCGCCAACGAGGCCGAGCAGCACGCCGTTCCCGCTATTCGACAGTCGCATCGGCCCCCTGTGCTATATCGACGACCCTGAATACGGCACACATGTCGGAATGCACGACGAACCGCCCTCCTTGGCGAGCCAAGGTGCAATCGCCTACCAGTCGCAGCCGAGCAAGTTTGTCGAGTTACCCATCGAGGTTCACGAGGCGATCCTAGACCACCTGTTTGGCTACTGCGTCTCACCCACATCCAGCAGCGCCATGAGAATGTCCAGCCTGACAAGACCCTGGTGCAGCGCTCTGAGACACTGCCGCAGGCGGGAGCTGGCAGACCTGGCCCTGGTGAATTCCGTGTGGAGAAGCCTGGTCCAGCAGCGACTCTACAGACACATTAAACTGAAAGCAACAGTCGAGTCAATCGACAGCGCAAACATACACCTGGCGGGCAAGCCGCACCTTTCATGCCATGTCAGGCATGTCGAAATATGGTTCCCCGTCTTCCAGCCCAGGTACGGCCCGCTCGCTCTGACCAGTGCGCTCGCTCCGCCAACCGTAACGTTTGACGGATTGACCAACGCAAACTATACGCTTCCCGTCAACAACTGCACTGTTGATGAAGTCTTTCGCTTCGTATCGCACACTTTGCCGTCAGTAAAAGTCATGACGTTGGAAGGTGGTGAGCGAAGGAAAGCCCCCAAAGTGGTCTACTTTGGTCGTCCCGCCGACACTCTTTCCCTTGGCTCGCTGGAACCCATCACTTCCGTGCAAACATTGGTAACTCGTGGCCAGTGGAACTTGATGCGGGATAGCAACGATTTCAGAACGATTCTTAGCGCCCTTCCCAACCTGAGAGATTGGCAGGCGTCGTACAGCAAGCCCAAATCCAAGAGCTACATAACGGTGGCTGAATTCGTGCCATCCTTGCCAAAGCGAATCACCAACCTGAGCCTGAGCCTTGAGAATGACTACAGGCGGGAGGGTATGGTGGCGCCCTTTTACGCCAAGGTGGCGATGAAGACGCACATTTGCACTCGGATGGCCGAGGTGACGTCGCGCTTGGAGCACTTTTCTTACACCGGTCGCATCTGCCACCGCTTCTTCGACGTGGCCAGCCGCCTTGCGAATCCAGCCACGGCAAGGCTGCGGTCGATCGATTTGACAGTCAAGAACTGCTGCCGTCACTCGAGCAACTATCTTGACTCTGGGTCTGGAATCCAGGAGCTTGGGTTCATCGAAGCCTTTGAAAAGCTGGTCCTGTCGGCGCTAAGGTCATTGGAGAAATTTAAAGAGATTCAATACCTCAGAATCCGCTTTGTCGATTTGGGTAAGGCTGGACTTGCTTCTCCCGGCTCGAGCTCTGCCGTAGCTACACTTGCTGATGGGGATTTGCTGATGATTGCCAGACTCGATTCTACCCCCTCTGAACCCTTATTTCCTCATGGCTGACGGACAGTGCTCGGGGGTTTGGAGCGACCAGATTGTTGCGGAAATGACCAGGGTGCGCCCGCGAGCGGTCTTCCCCGAGCTCTGCGAGAGCTTTGGCAGCATTTCGTACAGCAAGGACGGCAGGATGGTGATAATGCCCGAATATCCTCGAACGCGAATCACGTCGTTGAAGCTGTCGAACTACCGGTCCCTGGCCACGCGAATCACCATTCAGTGAAACAACCAAGGCTGTAAGCGGCATGCCTCCCTCTGCAGTGGCCAATCCACGACGCACCAAACGTTGGGAATCCAGATCCCAATGTCCTAAACATGACTTGGTTGGTAAAGTGAGCCTGGGACAAAGGATTTCGGGCCAGCATTTATGCCTCGGCGCAACGGCCAGACGACACATTGGCGCTCGTTTTATCTTGGCCACTTTTGAATTGCACCTGTCTGCGATGTGACCATGAACAAGGACGGATTGACAATCTGGCTCACTCAGGTTGGAGTTGGGATAGACGAACAGATTTCTCCTGGCTTTTATTTCTTTTGTCCTTGCAAGAGAAGAGACTAATTCCCGCCTTGGGGCGCCGCGCAAGGAGGTTGGCGTAAAACAAACAAAATTTTTTGCATGGAACTACGATTGCTGGAACTCGGGAAACTGCACATGACGTGGGAGACACAGACACAATCTTGGTCCGGTGAAAAGCATAATCGATTAGATACCCAAAATGAAAGTGGCTTGAAATGACGCGATGAGTAACTGTTCATAATGCGTTGAGCATGCTGTGCTGGCAGGCAGCAATGTCTACTACTCTACGTGAAGCTTGTCATGAGTCACCGCCCCGTCGCAGATTATTATCCCCAAAATCCAGCAATTGACAAGGAAGAAGGCTAGAGAAGCGGCCCATAGACCCGGGAAGAAGGTGCTCCGCCCCAGAAACTCCAGCTGATATCCCTGCTGCAGCCACGCCGCCTGCGCCGCAATCCAGAGCACCAGCGCAGAGACGCCGACGGCCGGCTTGCGAAGCAAGGTCGAGCCAGGGAGGTACAGCGGCAGGAAAATCATGTACCACAGGAAGTACTACGCCGTCGGTCAGTCAAGGCTGAGGAGACAGGCAGGCAAGGGTGTTTGGCATACCTGCGAAGTGCAGACCTTGTTAAAGGTGACAAAGGCCAAGGTCTGGGCCATCATGCTCGTGGCGAGGTCCTTTTTCGCCAGCACAAAGGGGATGAGGACGCAGGAGAGGAGGAGCTGGGGGAGGAAGGCGAGGGATTCGGCGCGGAGGGAGGAGGCTGGCTCGGCGGAGGTGAGGTAGAGGAGGGTGTTGTAAGGGGAGAAGTTGTGGCGGTGGTCGATGCGGGAGACGTGGTGGAGGAAGGTGTGCGTCAGGAAGGGCGTGCCGTAGCTGAAACGTTAGCCGGAGCGTAGGGGGTGAAGTAAGACGCTGGATGAAGGATGGAGGAGAAGGGAAGGGAAGGGAAGGGACAAGGTAGTAGATACGAGCAGTTGGATAAAAGCAAAAGGAAATAACGAAGAGAGGGAAAAGCACGAGAGGGATCTCCCCCAGGGACATGGATGGGGGCCAAATAGATGAATGTGCAGTGGAAGAGAGATGTGCAAGGGCACCGATGCAGACCGGCGGCAGACAAACGAGGACTTACACGGAATACATGAGCGCGTTCAAGCCCATAAACGTGGCCAAGCTAACGGCAGCGAGCTTCATCCTGTCGGGGGACACGAACCCGCGCACCAGGGCGCCCAGGGAGGCCGGCTCCTCCGGCGCGGCCGCCGGCCCGGCTCGCGGGCCACCCATGCGCTCGCGGTCCATCCACCAGACCACGGCGCCGGCCCAGATGAAGGGGTAGATCTTGAAATGCACCGCCAGGCCGAGGACGGCGCCGGCCAGGCCGACGCGCCTCGCCTCGACGGCCCACACCAGCGCGGCGGTCAGGACGCCCAGGAGGCCCTCGCAGCTGCCGCGGGCGCTGATGGCGGCGACCATGGGGTTCCACAGCCACAGGGCGGCGAAGGCGCCGGCCCGCGGGGGGGGAAACCCCGGCGGCGCAGGACGCGCAGGACGAGCCAGCCGGCGAGGAGGTCGGCGAGGGCGAAGACGAGCTTGCCGAGGGGGAGGAAGGCGGCGGTGGGGAGCAGCAGCCACGCGAGGAGGGGGGTGTAGCGGTACGTGTCGCGGGCGTAGGGCGACTGGCCGGCGGAGACGAGGCGGGCGGCATCGGTGAAGACGAGGTAGTCGATGTCGGTGAACTTGACGGCGGAGCGGGCGTCCTGGTAGGCGCCGTAGGCGAGGAGGGCGAGGCGGAGGGCGGCGGCGACGAGGAACAGGGGGGCGGGGCGGAGGAGGGACGATGGGGACGGGGATGGGGGTGCTGATGCCGACGGGGATGGGGGTGGCGATGGCGATGGCGATGGCGATGGCGATGTTGATCTTGATGCCAACGTCCGCGTGGGGGGGGAGCGCATCGTGGGCGTTGGCATTGTTGGTGTTTTTTTGGCTGGCTGCTGGCTCGGGGGGCTGTTGGGGGCCCGCAGCTGCTAATTTGAAGCCTGCTCAGGCCGGCTGCCCAGCGCCTGCGGCTCGGGTTCTGGCGGTTGGCGCTGGCTGGCTGGCTGGGGCTGGGCTGGGCTCCACCGGGCGGGTTGCGGCCCCGCTTTAATCCAACCTCACTTCATGGACAAACGCGACGGACCTCAAGTCTTGGGTGCTCAATGTTTTTTGCTCGATTTGATTTCATCAGCTACTTGCAGTCACGTTTGGCTGGACAACGACCATGTCTGCAGGCGTCAAGCGAGACCGAGACGGCAACGCGCGCGGCAAGGGGCAGGACCTGCCCCGAGGCAGGTTCCACTCCATGTTTGAAGTCTTTCGCGACGAGCTGGACGAGCACCACGATCGGAGGGAGAGAATCGTCAAGGCATCCAGGGACGTGACTGCCCAGAGCAAGAAGATGTACGTGAAACGAATGAAATGAGACGACGAAAGATGGCCGACAAAAACACGAAAACACGAAAGCACGAACCCATCGCAACAAGCAGCAAGCAAGAAGGAGAAAGCTAACACGCGCTGCAGCATCTTTGCTCTTCAGAGGTACCAGACAACCACCCGCGAGCCGCCCGCCCTCACCCGTGTCTGTTCAGCAGCTGGGACGCTAACCGCCGCAACAGGGTCAAGCACCTCAACCAGGAGCTCCCGCCCCCGACAGCGCAGGACGTCGACACGCGGCTCGCGGAAATCGCCCGGCTGTTGCAGTCCGTCGCCCCGGACGTCTCGTCCATCAACCGGTACCGGTACGCGTGGAACCTGCGCTGCCTCGAGGAGCTCGTCGAGGCGCTCTCGCTGATGCACTACCTGCGGCACCAGCGGCTGCTGACGCCGCAGGAGGCGCAGAGCGCCATCCCCGACGTGACGCTCACGGCGCACGACTACCTGTACGGCGTGTTCGACCTGTTTGGCGAGCTGATGCGGTTCGCGACGGTGACGACGGCGCAGCACGGCAGGATGCTGGGCGGGGGCGGCGACGACGACGGGAGGACCATCCTCGCCGACATGCAGGAGCTGGGGTGTGCGTTTGAGCTGCTGCGCGAGGTGCCGACCAAGGAGTACAGGGACAAGATGGAGGCGGCGAGGCAGAGCGTCGGCAAGGTAGAGAAGCTGGGCTACGGGCTCGCGGTGAGGGGCAGCGAGAGGCCGAGCGGGTGGGTGCCGGATGTCAAGGACGAGAGGGGGGCCGCGTCGCCTCCGCGAGGGTAGGTCTGGTGTGTGCGAGATGCAGCGTGGGATCTCGCGGCGGGGACTCGCGGCGGGGGACTCGCGACAATTGTTGGGGGTTGCAGAGCATGTCTGGTCTGCTTGTTGGGGACTGGAAGGGGCAGTTGCGTGTGCGCCGTGTACAGACGTGGGATGACTCTGACGTTGGGGGAAGCTTGTTTGGAGGAAGAATCCCCGGGACAACGCAACCGCATGGAGCACTTGGTGCAGAGAGGAAGGCGTCTGCAAAAAAAAGAAAAAAAAAAGAAAAAGAAAAAGGGGGCTCGCCTTCCCTTGACCATGGCGATTACACTTGGGGCGTCCGCGGGCGTGCAAACTCTAGCCAGCTGCAAGCCGGCTGCCTGGCGTCTGTCTGCAAGCCAGACCAGCCCAGTCTGCTTCCGGACGAGGCAGGGTCGCTCTTTCTGCCCCCCGGGAAACAGTCGCCAGACGCCCAGAGGCCCCCGGCGGCCTGCCTAATGGCTGGGCAAACCACCAGTCATAGTCATGACATGCCTGGCGCTTGGCGAAAGAAAACAAGCATCGTCTGTTCGCCCGCCCCAGAACCCTATTTATGCTTTTCCCTGCCCCAGGCTGCGCCCGTCGTCCTGCGCCGTGCCTCCAGCCGGCAGCGAGAAAATTCTGCCGTGGTAGACACCAGAAACTCTGTTCTGCAATCAGCCCTGGCCTTTTTCTCCCATGGGGGAGGCATATAAAGGGGAGGCCGCAGGGCTTCGTTTGCCTTGCCCGTCGTTTCTGCTTCCTGCACGTCCATCCATCCTCTCGCACGCTTGTCTGGCACGCTGACTGGGCACTTTTATCAATCGATGGGCTGGCTGGCGCTTTCATGCTACATATATATATACATATATGTATGTATGTATGTATATTTACACGGCTGACTTGAGCCACGCGCAGAAACAAACAGGCTTCTTGAAGTTCTCGTGAGAACAAACGGGCTGTTCAACGTTTTCATCCAGACCACCCGACTTGAACCACTCCTCCGTCACAGCTTTGGCGGTGTAGTGCCCTCTTGACGCGGAGCAAACGCTCGCCAACTCCAACTTTCCACCAGCTTTCCTAGCAATCTCATCGTTCAACGCTCAAATGGACGCCGGATTCCATCGCGAGGCCTGCCTGGCCGAGGAAGCCGAGATGCTCGACATGGCCAAGAGGATCAGCGAATCCCGCGGACGGCCTACGCAACCACCTGTCGCGGCAGAGCCGCCCACAAGCTCCTTCGACCACTTTTCGAACCCGTCTGCTTACCAGAGCCAGTGGGATGCCATCTACCAAGACCAGTTGGACGACCTGGTCGAGGATCAAGCCCTGCTGGACGTGCCTGGGCCGCAGGCCGGATCCGCTGCTGTGGCAGAGGCCACCCCCGGGCTTGGCGAGACGCACAGCGATGCAGGGTCAACCGACGAGGCGGCTCATGTGGCGCTCAACGGACTTGTCCATCCGGATGGAGGGGCTGCTTTGCCCGAGGTCGGGATGCCGCTTGGTGGCTTGCCTGGGTTGGGTGGGCAGCTTCCTTCCACGGCACCTCAGATGACGCCTCACAGCGCAGCCGGGCAGAATTTGCCCTCCGCGGTAGCCGCTGCCGCTGCCATGGCCCCTCAGGGCGTGGCTTCGTGGAATATGATGCCTCAGCCGACGCCTTTCGTGAACCCTCAGAGCATGCCGGATTTCAGCGCAATGTCGCAGCCGTTTGCGCCGATGGCGCCTCCGGCAATCCCTCAGCCGGCCTTCGCCATGGCACCTCACCCCATGCCGGGGTTGGGCACGTTCCCGCCCGCGGTTAACTTGACGGAACCCCAGACCACGTCTGGATCGGCAGGATTCCCGCAGACAGTTCCTCATATGGCGCTTCAAGGCGCACCCGGGTGGAACCTCGCCTCAGAGGCAGCCGTTCCCGCCATGGCACCTCGAAGCATGGATTGGTGGAACACGATGCCGCAGCCAGCTTTCACGGCACCCCAAGGCATGCCCGATTTGAACACGTCGTCGACTCCCTTTGCCCCGGGGCCGCCTCGAGGGATTCCCGAGCTGATTTCCGTCCCACAGTCAGCTGCTGCTACATTGCCACCCCGGCAGCCCAGCAGCCCGCTGGATGAAGAAGCCTCTCTCCGGGGACTGTGCCACTACAGCACTTTCCAGCTGCCTGTGCCGGCCAAGCCAGGCGGCATGCTTGGACGCATCGACGACATGCACGTCAGGAGATTGCTGCCGCTGGCTGACTTGCAGCCCTATCCCATCATTCTCGTCCACGGGGACTTTCACACCGGCCAAGTAAGTAAATCAACTTGACGACCCTTGCCGAAGGAAGAAGGAAAAAAAAAAACGAACAACTTTGCTGACTTGTCCTAGGTCTGGATCAAAAAACCCGACTTTGGCGACGGATGGAGCACCTACTTCACAGACAAAGGCTTCACCGTCTACGTTGTCGATCTTCCCGCGCGTGGAACTCCCAGCGAGGAGGACAGGACTGCCTTTTTAGAGCCACCCGCTCGTTTAGATGTCAAGCGGGTCCAGACAGAACTGACTGCTTCGGAGAAGAATCCCGCCTTCATGCATCTACGTTCGGTTCTGCACAACCGATGGCCTGGCGTAAGTACCGCTACGGAATGCGAGAGATGGGAGTTTTTTTTGTTCCGTTCCCGCGCTAACAATGAGGCAGACTGGTTTGCAAGGCGACCCTATTTTTGAAAACTACTATGCCGGACTGGTGCCGTTGCAGATGCGAAAGGAGTACCGTCAATCCATGGCTCAGGACGCTCTCTTCGCTCTCCTCAAGCACATCAACAGGCCCGCCGTACTGATCGGACAAGGCGCAGGAGGGACGGCGTGCTGGCTGGCCGCCGATGCGGCCCCAGAGCTAGTGTGCTGCGTCGTTGCCCTGGAACCGAGCGGACCGCCAGGCGGCACGGCGGAGGTGGGACGTGGAGGAGCCGCTTCCTCGCTGGCGCGCACAAGACGTGACGCGCAGACGCGAGCATACGGGCTGGCCGACATTCCACTCACCTATGAGCCGCCCGTTGAGGTTGCAAGGCCCGACGCAAACGGGAACATCAAGCCTCCGCTCGACTTGTCCCTGTACGTCGTGGACAGCCGGGACAACCGCAAGGGCGCAAATAGCTACTGGCTGCTGCAACGGGGGGATGAAAGCGAGAACCGCGTCGAGCTGGACGACGACGGTAACCCGATCCCCCGGGAAGCTGCTCGGAAGGGCACCATCCGCCAGCTTGCCAAGCTGAAGCAAGTGGAGCACCACATGGTGCTGACGTCGGACACCAGCAGGCACTCCGTCTTTGACGGCGCCACGGTTCACTTCATGGAGCAGGCCGGGGTGCGGACGTGCTGGATCCGGCTCGGGGGGAAGATGGACATCAAAGGCAACGGGCACCTGATGTTCCTGGAGGAGAATAGCGACCAGATTGCCGAGCTGGCGTTTTGGTTCATCGAGTCCAGGCTGCCTGGCGTGAGGATCAACATGCCGGGCGGCCTGGGCAAGAGGTTCGGGTTCAAGGTGCCTCACGAGGAGGAATCGGGCATGGAGGGGAGGTGCGTGGACGGGGTTTGGGGCCAGCCGGACATGGCTTGCGGCGTCGCGTTTTGACGGGATGGATGGATCCGTGGGGGGGAATGACTGCAGCGTTTGACTTGGAGCGTTGATTTGGCAGCGTTGATTCGCGTTGGTTCAGATGGGACGTCTTCAAGCCTATCAAGGATTTCCGTTTGGACGGATGACTGCAGCTGCACGCGAAATGGTGTGGGTGCTATATACCAGACTGACCCTACCCAGCCTTGCTTATATATATTCTTACAGTAAAGCATTCTGCTTGTGGAAAATAAAGGCTTCCTATTGCTTATATTCTTGGCAGCGCGAGGCTATATGTATGCAGCCTCGCAACTGGGCCTCTTGCCCCTGCCGCCCGTGGCGTCTTTGGCCGGCACCTTTGATGAATCAGGATGGACAGACGTGTAGACCACCGTGATGGCAGTACATGCGCACTCGACAAGGATGATGGATGGCCTTGGCAGGATTAGCAAGGATCGGAGGACGTGCGACTGGCGCACAGAATTGGCGCATTCAATTGGCGCACTCGACAAGGATGATGGCCTTGCCAGGATTGACGCTGAGAATTGATAGTGGAGCCGATGCAGCTAGGGTTTTCGCTTAGCAACAGGCTACAGGCCTCTCGGCAACCTGCCATTCCCCTCCCGGCAAATGCTGACTAAAGCCGGCGTTTTCATTCGTCCACGCCGGCCATTTGGCAGATGGCGCCATTGGAAAAGGAAAAAAAGGAAACGGCGACTTTTTGCCTTTGAATGCTCCAGGGGACCCAGACGGACCTGGTTCCAAACGATGCGATCCCTCGCCCAGGGCTTGCTTATTCATTCCAATTGAGCCGCTGGCCATTGGCCCCCCCATCGGGAGCAAGCTCGTACTATAAGAGTTGCCACCTCCCTTTCCCCCCCAAAATGCCCATGAGCAGATGACCAAATGCCCAGGAGCAAATAACAAGGACCCAGGTCAGAACCGCCCAGGAGCAAATAACAAGGACCCAGGTCAGAACCAATCGGCCCTCACTCATCCTTCACCCAGAGCAGAACCAATGTCCGAGTCAACCCCCCTGCTCCTCCACGAGCCGCCCAGCGAGCGCCCCCTGCCCGCGGCCTACGACGCCAAGTCGCTCGACGCCCGCTCGACCTGCTCGTCCGGCTCCTCGCGCTCCGACTACGCCGGCACGCTGCTGCGCGACGTCATCATCGGCTTCTCCGACGGGCTCACGGTGCCGTTCGCCCTCACGGCCGGCCTCTCCAGCCTCGGCAGCACCCGCCTCGTCATCATGGGCGGCCTGGCCGAGCTCTTCTCCGGCATGATCTCCATGGGCCTGGGCGCCTACCTGGCCGCCGTGACGGAGCGCGACGCCTACGCCTCGCGGCGGCGGCGGGAGGACGCCCGCGGCGCCGCGTGCCCGCCCGAGGAGCGGCGCGCCGAGGTGCTCGCCGTCCTCGTCGACCGCTACCGCGTCTCGGGGCGGGCCGCCGCGCCGCTGGCCGACGAGCTGTGCGCCGACCGCGACCGCTGGGTGCGCTTCCGCATGGACGTCGGGCTGCGCGCCGACGCGCCCGACGCCCACGCCGCCTGGGCCTCGGGCCTGACCATGGGCCTGAGCTACCTCGTCGGCGGGCTGATCCCCATGCTGCCGTACTTTGCGGCGGGGGACGCGCGCACCGCCCTGGGCGTGTCGGTCGCGGTGACCGTGGTCATCCTGCTGGGCTTCGGGTACGCCAAGAACTGGGTCGCGATACGGAACCACCGCGCGGGCGTTTGGGGCGCCGCCCAGACGCTGGTCATTGGCGTGCTGGCCGCGGGCACGAGCTACGCCATAGTCAAGGTGCTGGACAGGGGGGAGGTGTAGCGGATGCCGGCGCTGGTGCTGCTTTCTCAACATTGTCATCGTCATCAGCATGAGCATCATCAGCATCATCAGCATCATCAGCATCATCAGCATCATCAGCATCATGCTTTTGCGGAAACCTCGAGCGCAAAGCGGCACTGCGTTCACATGTCTGCTCGTGCCTCACTCCCACGTCGCGCATGCACCAGAGAGCACCGCCGGCATGCTTCTGCGCCACTGCGCGCTGCAAACCCTAAGCGCGGCCACTTTGCCGTCGCTGCCGCGCCCCCGCTGGCGGTGCCTCTGCTCGACAGCCTGTTCCCCCGATGAGAGTCTCTTCCGCAGCCAAGGGCCAGTTGTCGGCTCGCTTGCGCCTGTCCCGTTTGGGTTTTTTTTTTTTTTTTTTTTTTTTTTTTTTTTTTTTTTTTTTTTTGAGGGACGCACAGCGTTGGCAGACCGTCCTTGTTGGGGCTGTAAGCTCCTCCGGAGCTGGAGAGTTTGTCGTCCCCCGCGACCCGCACAACTCTCCTGCGTCGCGCGGGCAGCCGTCGTCTGCGTTTCTGGCTTCGTCGTCGGGGGTGGCGGCCAAACTCTGCTGGTCGTTATATAGACTGCCTGCTCGGGTGCGTCGCCCCCGTCGGCGCCCAAGGGACTTCAAGACTTGTCCTCGTCTCGGTTTGGAAAAAAAAAAAAAAAAAAGAAAAAAACCCCTCGGCTTGCGGCGAATATCCCACGTTCGAAAGAAAGAGCGGCCGTGCTTGCTAAAAAACTACGCCCTCCGGTTCACCAAAATCACCGCCATGGCATCAACCCCGACGGGCGTGCCGGATCCAGCCCGCACGGACGCAGGCTCCGTCGACCCGGCCGACTTTGACCACCCCGACGACGCGTCTGAGAAGGACCTGTCCGAAATCGACCCGTCTGCGATCAAGCCGCGGCCTTTGACGCCCGACCCCCGGGCCGTGGCTCCCGAAACCCCCGCCACTCCCCGGCGCGTGGGGCTCCGCGAAACGTCGTCTTGGCTCTGGGCTGTGGTCGCCGCCCGCGCAAAGGGCCTCGGACGCCGCCACGCGGTAAGTCGCAGCCTGCCATGGGCAAAAACCAAACGCATCCCCCCCCCCCCCCCCCCCCCCCTCTCGGCCCCACGGGGGATCAGAAGAGCTTCGCGCAGCCGTCATCGCATCGCCGCTGACTCTCCGCAGCGCCCGGACGTCGAGTCCCAGCTCGAGATGCCCGCCAACGCCAAGCAGTCCGTCGCGGCGTTCCTCGTCCTCGCGTCGCTCGTCCTGTCCGTCGGGGCGGGCACGGCCGTCGGCCTGGCCAAGCGCGACGGCGGGCTGGGGCTGGTTGTCTCTACGGCCGTCCTGGTCGTCCTGCTTGTCCTGGTCAAGGCGGCCAAGGTTGACGCCTGACGGGCGGCAAGTGCATCCGGCGGGAATTCGAGGGGGGGGCACGCGGGTTCAGCAGGCGCAGTTAGGGGGGGTGGTGTCTCGTTGCAGATGGGCAGGTTGGGCGTTGGGGACGCGGGTGATGGGGGTTTTTTTTTAAGCAACCCATGTAAGCACCATGTACCGTAATGGTTGATCTGACGACGCCTCGTGTGCTGTCGGTATTCACAGTGGCAACTGCGTGAATTGGACAAAAACCTCACGCTGTCAAGAGCGTCGAGCCCAACGGCAACTATGTAAACGGTGATGACACATGCAGGCCGTCAGGTATTCACAATTGGCAACGGAACGAGCAGAATCTTGTTCTGTCGAGTGTCGACTATGTAATGGTGATTGCATAGATGGATAAGATCGGTACGTTATTAAGAGTGCTAAGCACAATGGCGACTCGATGAGTGGAAATATATGCACCTCACTCACGTACTTGCCGAGCATAAGTGGCAGCCTGAACGGAAATATATACACCTCACGTACTTGCCGAGCAAAAGTGGCAGCCTGAACGGAAATATATACACCTCACGTACTTGCCGAGTACTCACGGCAATCCTTAAACAGACACCTCACACCATCAAGAGTGTCGACTTGTAGACAGCACAACGACGGATAATAGCACCTCATACCATCCGCAAATCGACTTGGACGGCACCACAGCACTTCACACCGACTCGCTACAGCACCTCGCACTCAAACAGCAGCTCTATCAACACATCCCGCACCGTCACACCAAGCCGCCACCGGCAACCGCGCGAACCAACACGCCCTGCCAAGAGCGCGCTCGCCGCCCACGCGGCCAGACCGTCAACACCAGACACCTCGACGCCGCAAAGCAAGCAAATCCCCCAGACGGCCCCTCTCACCAGCCCTCCGCAGGACCCGCCCCCCACCCCCAAAAGCAAGAACGTCTCTCGCAAACGCAACCGCGCGACAGCACAAGACTGCAAGCGGCAGAGATGCCAGCCCCGCCTGGTCATCGTCAAATCGTACACTCCCCCGCCTCTCATCTCCCCGGAAGCGGCGGCTGCTGCCTTTCCTAAGGTATACAAAAGTCGATCCAGCTGCCCAGGTAGTCTAGCCGGTTGCCCAGATCCCCCTGGCTCTTGTAGATTTCCTCAAACTCGGCGAAGCTGAGGCGGCCCCAGCCGCCGCGCTCGCTGGCCTGCGCCTCCGCCGCCGTCAGCTGCTTCCAGTAGCGGAGGGTGGCTTCGGCGGGCTGGCGCGGCGACGGGCGGTCCGCGGTGTCGGCGGCGGTGTTTGGTCGGAACTGCGGCCAGGTTGGGTCGCGGGCCGCGGGCGTCTCGGCGGCCGCGGTGCTGATTTCCACGGCGTGGCGAGGCTCGCCCGGGACCACGGTGTAGCCCGTCTCGGCCAGCAGCTCGGCCAGCGATTTGTCCAAATCGGGGCTGGCCCTCGGCGCGGAGCCGGCGGCGTTCGCGGCGTCTTTCTGTTCCTGGGCCGCCGCTGCCGCCGCCGCTGCCGCCGCCACCCCCGTGTCGGGCAGCTCCGTCGCGGCGTCAATCTGGGCCCTGAACCGTTGCCGGTCCTCTGCCGTCTCCGCCGCCGTGACGGCCATGTCCTCGGCCTTTTTGAAAATGGTGTCGAGCAGCTCGTTGAAGGCCTGCTGCGTGACTTGGTAGAGAATCTCCTTGCCGGCGTCGCGCTCGGCGTCGGGAATGTCCATGCCGCCCCATCGCTCCGGCACGCTTCGCGAAGACGTAGACGGGTTGGAGCGCGTCTCAAAGTCGTCCGTGTCCTCCGCGAATCGTACCTTGGAGCTTGACCGTGATCGGGTCGTCAGGGGAGGAGGCGCGGCCTCGGCCGACTTGGCCTCCTCTGCCAGGCGGTTAATCTTGGCCAGGGTGTCCTCGTCGTCGTCCCAGTCGTCCGGGGCCACGCCGCCTTCCTCTTCGTCGAGGTAAAACTGGCGTCTTCTCCACCGTTCGTGGAGGTGCTTGCGCGCCATGTCTCGACGCCGCCTCTCCAGCTTCGGAGCCAACCTGCGGCTGCGGGCGGCATCCCGAGCGCGCGCCTCGCTGTACGAAAGGCCTGAATCCTCGTTCATGTCCTCCTCCTTATTCTCCTCGTCCCCGTCTTCCTCGCCCTCGCCCTCGCCCGCTTCCTCTTGCTCTGCGTCTTCTTCGTCCGCCTCGCTGTCGGCGTCGCTTGACTCCTGAGCAGCGTTGAAAATGTGCGGCATCTCCTCGAGGGTGGTGGGCGGATCCAGCAGCGCGGACCAGTAGGCCCTGTCCAGGTCGAACCCGCTGACGCGGCGCACGGTTCGCCAGTTGGTGTCGGCGTCGTTGCGCGCGAGCAGGCGGCGAGGTCGGCTGTCCGTGTCGTAGGCAAAGAGGCTGGCCAGGATGTCCTCTCTGCGAGCCGTATCCCCCCGACTCTCCGTAAAGGCGCTCGTGTAGCCATCAGCGACCTCGACCGTGCCATCCCTCTTGATTGTTTTGCCCTCGAACCTCGAGCTCGAATCGCCCTGAGGAACCCTACCCTCTCTGCCGAACAGGCTGCTAAGAGGTTGTCGGCTGGACACGAGCTGCTGCGCCTCGGTGCTGGCGAGCAACTGGTCTTCCAAGCCGTCGAGGATGTCCTTGTGCATCTGCTTGTACAGCACGTAGTACGCCCTAAACATGCGCAAAAAGTCCCGCCGGTTGACGTACCCGTCGCCGTCAATGTCGTATCCCTCAAACACCTTCCTCAGCTTGTCCTTCCTCTTGCGGTAAGAGAGGCCCTGCAGAAACTCGGCGAAGCCAATCAGGTCGTCCCGGTTGGAGTCGTAAAAGTAAAACATGCGGTCGTGAATCAGGTTCGGTGCCGCGTGTCGAGACCCCCCGGTCGGGACCAAGCACCGCTCAAACGTCTTGCGATCCATGGCCACGCATAGCTCGTCCGGGTCGTCTCTCCACTCCGTGTTGGCCATGTAGGTCCACTGCTCCCAAAACGCCTCCAGCTCGGGCCGTTCGAATCCGGTGTCCCGGGAGAGTCGTGATATCAGGTTCCTCGGAAGGTTGCGTCGACAGGTGTCGGGATCGCCCGTGTACCAGACGGGCTGCATCTGCCTGGGACCAAAGGGCGGTGCGGGGACCTTGATCTTGTAGAACACATGCGTCTTGATGTGCACGCCCTGGGCTTCGCAAGTCTCGCACAGGTCAAAGTCGGCACAGTTTGCGCATCGGTAGCGGACTCCGCGTATAGGCACCATGCCGCATGAGTTACACTGGCACCCCCTATGAACACATCCGTTCCTGCGGGCATTGTCTTCGGAGACTCGGAAGAGCAGATTGACAATGTTATGGCCAGCCCTTTGCGACGGTTGAAAATCCGAAGGGCCGTTCCACCAGTCGTCTCCGTTGTCCACATCAGCCACGGTTTCGGCGTCGGCCGGGATCCGCAAGTTGGTCACGTCGACGTTTTCGTCGCCAGGGGTGTCGGACGGAGAGGAGCTGGATGCCTCTGCGGCGGCTGCGGCTGCGGCTGCGGCTGCGGCACGAGGTCGACGCACGGCGTTGCTTCGATGAAGACCGGGGCCGGTTGGAGTCCCTACACGAGCGCCGTGGCGGTTGGATTGGTAGGCGTAGAGCCCGATGGAAGCTGCCGCCACGACCGAGACGACGGCCACGGCGATGCGTGGCCGCGTAAGAGTGTCGACCGGAGAAGTCGGAGGCCACATGGCTAGCTTTTCATGGGCATCGTGGAACTGGTGGCTGCCGTTGGGTTGAGGCAAGTGCAAACGTTCTGCGAACCTATTCCGAAACCCAGATTTCGTCTGGCTGGAGGTCCCAGAGTGCCGGGAAACCCAAATTTCGTCCGATTAAAGGTCCCAGAGTGCCGGGAAATCCAGATTTCGCCTGGTTAAAGAACCCCAGAGTGCCGGGAGAGCCACAGGTGCGTCGTTTGACAAGCCAGGCAATGGTTTGTTTGTTTAGCAAAACTCTCCGAGTCAGGACCTCCCAGACCACATCATAGAATGAATTAGTCATGCAGAGCTCCTGCCAGCTTCTGCATGCAAGGCACCCTCCCTTGCCATGGTGGACGTGGACCAAGCTCACCCAGAACACTTTACCGAGCGCCGATAACGATAACCACCAACCACTCCACTCTACTCCGTACGGAGGAGCCAAGCGTCAGTCAACAGGAACCAATGGCCGAACTTGTGGGTCAAGATGCACAGGTACCAAAGTCGCCGCCTTGCATTCGATGATGCGCTTCTGATCCCCAAGCTTTGCTTTGCTCCCCCACCCCCCCCCCCAATTAACCATCGCTCCTCCAACCCAATGTAATTCCATCTCGTCGCCATGTCGGACAGATCCCCCCCCCCAGTGCCGGGCCACCTCCCCTCCTCCTTCGACACAGACGCGTACGCACAACCCCCCTTCACCCGTCCCGAAACCCCCCCCAGGACGCTAGCTAGCTGACGCACCAAACATCAGGGACTTTCACAATGAACGCCCCATGCAAAAAGTCGTTCGCAAGCTCAAAGAGGAGCCCCTCGTGCCTCTCGGTACCGCCCACCCCTCCCCTCCTCCCTTCCCCCGCAGTTCCGGCTTCCTAGAAACAAAGAGCTGACGCGGAAGAGCCCAGGCATCGGCCTCACCGTCTTCGCCTTTGTCAACGCCTACCGCGCCATCCGCCGCGGCGACTCGCACCAAGCCAACAGGATGTTCCGCGCTCGCGTGGCCGCCCAGGGCTTCACCGTCATCGCCATGGTCGCAGGGAGCATGTACTACAGCCAGGACCGCCAGAAGACCAAGGAGCTGCGCAAGCTCAAGGAGGAGAAGGATGCGGAGGAGAAGCGGCAGAGGTGGATCCAGGAGCTGGAAGCCAGGGACGACGAGGAGAAGAGGATGCGGGACCGGTTGCGAAGCATGAGGCCGAGGGGGGCTGGCGTCGCTGCGGAGTCCCAGGATCAACAGGGCGCAGAGGCGCAGGGTACGGGTGGAATCCTGGGCAAGATGGGCCTGTGGAAGAAAGGAGAGGAAAAGGCGGAGGAGGCTCGCGTGATGGATGACAAGGGCAAGAGGCAGAATCCCAAGAGCTCGTTGGGGGCTATTGGGGAGGTGTTGAACAAGGACAAAGAGAACGAAACCAAGAAATGACCAAGGATGCAAAAGTCTTTACAGCAACAAAGGGTGAAAAACACGTCGCCATTATGTTCCATGGCTTGATGTCGGGTCTTGTACAGTAGTAGTGCGGCGAAATACGGGTCAACGTCGGTGAGACTTATATATCTACAACAGAGGATTCAAGCAACCCGTTTGCTTCAACAGGGAAGAGGTGTCAGCGGATTGCGGAATTCTAACCCATAGACCCGCCACTGCGGTTTCCACCCACCAGACCAACCATTTCCAGCAACGCTCTGTCGGCCTCGATATCCCCCGTGCCCAGGTTGATCCTTCTCCTTGCCTCGGCATCTCTTTCCTCCTGCGCCCATCTCTCGACTTGAATCCTAGCCTCGGCTTCGCCACCGCAGCCCCATACTTCAAGTTGATCTATTTCAAAGCGATCTTGAAAGTCGAATTTTCTCGAGACGCTGCTGTGAAAGGCGCCGCCGCGGCAGGTGTAGTCGTGGTTGAAGACGCCAAACTCGAACGAGTCGCTGAGTAGGAGGGACACCGCCCCGAAAGAGTAATGAGCATCTTGACGAGAGGATTTTCGGGGTTTCGCATGTGGCGCGCCGAATGACAGACACGACTGGTTTCCGGGCGTCCTTGTGAAGGCAACATAGTCGGTGTTGATGGTCGACGCGGGAAACACGTCGTGCACGGGTTCGAGCTGGAACAGGACGGTTTCTGAATCGCCAAAACATTCTTTATACGTGTGTTTCCACGGTTCGCGGAGGTAGACGCCATAGGTGACCCGCCCCCCGTTGCTGCCTTTGCGGAACCGTTTCGCAGGAAGCAACTCTGCGAAAGATGCTTCCTGGCCGCCACGGGGGACGTCGGACAGTATTGTGCCGCTGACGAGGAGGATGGTGGGCGCTCGCCAATGAAAGACCTTGGACTCGAAGCTGCCCATGGAAAAGCCAGCGTCGCTTCCCGAGTATAAGCGTCGAACACGGCGGAACAGGGACGAGCCAGGAAGGAATAGTGATATTTGCGACAACATGTGGCTGTTCAGTAAATCGCCCTTGTCGGATAGCAGTGGCTGAGCGGGCTTGGGAGCAGCCGTCTCCGGTTTGCCGCCACCGTCGTCTCGATGTTTCGAAAAATCCAGGTTTTTGGAGAAGAGGAAATTCTCAAACAGAGCGTTGAAGCTGCTGAATAGGTTGGGGAATAATGTCGGTATCATCTTCTTGAACCGTCCGTACTTGATGCCTGGTGCCGTCTCGACGTCCACAAACGCAGCCAGGATACACTCTGCTGTGGCACGCAGCCGCTCGAGCTCGTCTCCGGTAACACGATCCGAGTACTGCGACAGGCTCTCCTGCGCGTCCAGCGGAGCGGCCAATAGGAGAAGCATGAGCAGTTTGCGCAGGTTATCCGTCGGAATGATGGCGCCGTGGAACGCGGGAGCATTGCCCTGCCTCGCGGCCTCGGTGATGTCGAGTAACTCATACGCCGTGAGGACCAAGTCGTCTTCGTCTTCGTCGTACGTTTCGTCCTGGCCAGCAAGATCAACTGTAAAGCCTGCTCCGATGGTTGCCTTGGGGGCGTCGTCCTCAGGCACTGTCAGCGCAGGCGAAGCTTCGATTTCAGAGGCCTTGCGATCATACACGGCTAGGCTGTTGAAAATGAGCTTGGTCCTGTCGGTTGAACCCCTGGCCAAAACGCGCTTGTACCGCTCCGTCATGATGACTATCACCATGACCACATGCGGTAGCTCCAACACGACGGGGGCATCCTGCAGAAAAGGGAATGCGCCCAGGTAGGAAACCATTTGAAAGACGACGGGTGATGCGCCTAGGACGTCAGGGATCTCGAGATACCTGGCGATGGTATCCTCCCTGAGGTATCGTATGGACCCCTGCTGATCGGCCAGGCTCTTGAACACATCTCGAAGCGAGTAGTATTCAAGCGAAGTGAAGCACAGGTCCTTGAATTTCGATGCCTAGAAATGAGACCGAGGGCGCATTGTTAGGTGGAGACTGCCGTGTGCGTTTGATGAGTGTGGACAGGTTCATGCTCACAAGCTCGTGCGCCAAGTCCTCGTGGGATCGACGGCGAGGATTCTCATGCGAATGGCTTTGGCCCATGGTAGGTAGGTGCAGCCGATCAACTGCGCAGCATGTCGGCAAAAGCCCCAGCCAGTTTAGGGAGAGCCAAGTAATTGATGTAAATCTACAATTGTTCAAAGTACGGATGGATGGAATGAATACCTACCTAGGTAAGCAAGGGAGCTTAGCTATCAAGAAGCATCGAGCTGCTATGGGCCGAGCTTGCCAAGTAGCCTTCATACCGACCGACCGACCTTCCAAGCAGACAGTGTCGATACAGTGGCCTGATTCTGTTGATACACGTACGTCATCAAATTCAAGGCTTGAAGCGGAAGGCACGCTGCACAGAGCTGCTACCGGCGCAACGGCAAGGCGCCACAGCAACCCCCACAGCAAACCCCACTACAGGACGGAGTACTATACTGGTACTACGATACCAAGGGTAGGAGGTACCTAGACTAGTAAGCTACGTGGATAGGTACCTATGTAGGTGCCTACTGACACGTACATTAGGTACCGACAAGATCTGGTATTTCCTTGCCTTGTAACGGAGTCTGGCAGTCTGTCACAGGTCATACTGTAGCACGTAACAGTGGCTTAGATACCTAGGTAGGTATATAGCTTTGCTTCAACGCACACCATAGATTAGACAATCCAAGCTTCTTACACTCACATTTTACACTCACATTTGACCTGACGATCGTGACACAGTCCCTACTTCTGTGCTCCGTCCTTGCCTGACCAAACCACCACGCCCCTGTCACGGTGCACGATGCAAAAGTGATATAAAAGAGGCATGCGTGATTGAGCTAACCTACCATCTATGATGGTGGAGTCTATATACTAGCTCATATGACAGCCCCTTGCCACGTTGATCCGAATGGCCGGATAGGACTGGCGCATCGCATCGTTCATGCTCGGGACCCCTGGCAAAGATGCGACGCCGGCCCAGCTGGATATCTGCAGGCAGGCAGTAAGTGATACACATATAATACTGCACAGCAGAGCGTCGGGCCGCCGCATGTATACTCGAAACTTGCCAAGAGTAGCATGCAAATGCAAATGCAAAGCCAGACAGAATCTGCCTCACCGGTCGCAAAACCTCGAGTCTTGGCGACATTTTCGCCCAACGTGCGGTGCCAACGCCACCCTCCCTTGCCTCGTCTCCCGCAATCGTCCCATCTTCACTTGCATTCGCAGGCTCCTCGTGCTTCGCTTCACGCATGCCAACCACCGCCCCAGCCCGCAAACACGCGCAACCAGCTGCTCCGAGCTCACGACATGCCCGGCGCGTCAGTCACACCTACAAAACGCCAATCAACAAGTCTGCTGCAAAATGACTCCAGGTCCGCCACGAAGTTCCACCGCCGACAGTCGACTCGACTCGACTCGCCAATCCACGTCGAGAGCGAGGCGGCCGCGGTGCCGAAACCCCCCGAGTCGTAAACCAAGACGAGGGAGATGGCGCCGCTAATCCGTGAGCGGATAGCACTCCAGGAGCGAGGAGGCACAGCGTGTTCTGCTGGAGCAGCCGCATTTCCTGTTCGCAACCATGCTGGTGGGTTCGTTCGTCACTGGGGAGCATCGCACTCGCCGCGCCCGCTTCCGCTTCGCTTGCTTCAAATGTACTTGGCCATCTGCTCGGTCGTGCCTGTAATCACAGTCGAAAGCAGAAACAGGACGGAGCCTCGCTTCTGCTTGATGCCTCGCTTCCTCCCACGGCTGCTCAGCCTCTGTCAAAGCGTAAGCTAGAATGTGCGCAAGTGGACCAAGGGGAGTGTAGGGCGACGAAGCCCAGGACCCAAAGAAAAATTCATGGGAATTGACATCTTGCCGCACGTAGCTCTCGTTGCGTCATCACCCAGGTAGCCTGGCAAAAACTCCGTGACCTAGTAATGATTCATGCCAATTACCCATCCATCCTTGCGCCAGAACAGCACGTTTTTTTCATGAAATTTTCAGGCATGGCGAGAACAAAACAAGGCGGAGCGGTCCTTGAGAGACGTGGCCACCATGAGCTTTCCGACAAGGAACCACCCTCCCCCATCATACGCTGTCGACTTCCTTCTCTGCCACGGATCGAATCAGTCGCTCATACTTGGTCTGCGCCTCCTGCTCCGGATCCTGGAACTTGACAGACAGTGATGGGTTTGCGTCTTTGCCGCCAGGCCCCGTCGTCCATAAAACACCTGGCTTAGGTGTACAGCTTTGCTCGGTTTCCGGCTCCGATTTGGGAGTCGGACTGTTCGCCTTGCAGTCATCAACGCCAGGGACAGCCTTTTCAGGATCAAAGTCGACGCGTGGCAGTCTCATGGCGAGCAAAACGTATTCCGCCCGCGTCATATTGTCCATTACATCATTCATGTAGCGCCGGACCTCTTCCTGCGGCGCCACCACCCTTGCGAGGTTCTCCAGATGTCGCCCAGTGTTGGTCTGCAGGCGGATCGTGACAGGCTGATAGTAGTCCAGCTTGGGGTCTCCTCCATACTCTGAAATGCTTCCTTTTCGGACAATCAGAAACGATGCCACGACTTGCTGCCCGGCCTGTGACGGCAGAAATTCGAGAACACTGTACTTGGGAAACAAGTACCTATCACCAGATCCAAAGTCGAAAGCCACGGCCGAAATGTCGGGTCGGTTGGCCGCCGGTGGTGGCCCCTTTGATCTCAGGGCTTGCGGATTGCCGTTGGGAGCATTCTGTGACGCGTTTGGCTTGGCTGGGGGGGCGGCGGCGACTCCGGAGTGGCCGTGCGTAGCTTGCCGACGTGTCGCCGGCAAAGGGCCTGGTGCTGGCGTCTTGGGTGTTGTTTTTGCGTCTCGGTGTAGCCTGTCCAGGATTTGCTTCAGATCAGTGGCGTCTGTGGCTCCATGCTTCCCCTCAGCAATGCGTCGGATCATGTCTTGACTTCGTCGATCCTCGAGGGCTGTTTTGACCAAAAGCACCACCAAAGGATCACTGCGCGGTGGTGGTCGCAGCTCTGATGACTTTTGGTTGGGGTTCGACGCCAGGACAATATCCAGTATCGTTCGTACCTCGTCGGCAAAATACTTCACCGTCCGCCCGTCCACCAGAAGCCGGTCAGCCGATAGTCCTTGTTGGCCACCTTTTTGCTTATACTCGGCATTCAGCTGGTCGATAATCTTTTGAAACTTGGCCAGCTCCCCCTCCTTGGCTTTTCCTTCGGCTACCCGCTTCATCAATTCACGTAGTTCCGGGTCTCTTGATGCCTTTTGGGCGAGAAGTGCAATAACTGGATCGTTCGCAGCAGGTTTCGCAGCAGGCACCGAAGGTGCACCCGCCTTGTTCACCCGGGATGGCGGGCATGGATTTGGCGCACTTGGCGGACGAAAATTTGTCTTTTGGGGTGGAGTGCCCGTCGAAACAGGAACAGAACCCGGCTTCAGTGGCAGATTCGACGGGGGACGTGCGACGAGCTGTGTCACTGCAGTTGGCTGAAGAGCGGGATGAGCGGGAGAAGCAGCCCTTTGGGGATTTGAGGTGCTGGTGACCGGGTCTGGAGCAGGCTGTACTGCTCTGGGGGTCGCACTTGACAAGGCCTTGGGTTGTAGATGCTGTGGCTGCGGTTGCGTTTGAGCTGGAGGTGCAGGTGCAGGTGATGGCGACGGCGACGGCTGAGCTTTGACTGTAAATGCAGGGCTGGGTGAGGTCATTGCCTTTGCGGAAGCGACGCTCACGGCAGGGCTAGCTCCAGGTGCTGCCGCTGGGATTTCAGTCGCCAAAAGAGCCGTTTGAGGAGTCGTGGTTGCCGGCTTTGTTGGGGCCTCGGGTGCATCGTTCACACGCACTGCCGGTTTGGCTTCTGTTGATGTTGGCTGTGAAGTGTCCGGTGCCGGTGCCGGTGCCGGTGCCGGTGCCGGTGCCGCAACAGGGATCGCAGGTGTACAGGTAGCAGTTGGCGCAGACTGAGTTGATGGGGGAGGCATCGCTCCGTTGGGCGGTCCATACTGAAGCACTGGCCTTGCCAGAACGGGTGTTGGTTGTTGGACAGGCTTTGTTCCCAACTGCTCCGGAGCTTGTAACTGAGGCTGAGGTTGGCGGTGTGTTTGCGGACTCGTATGGGACGGTTGTTGTACCCGCGCCGCCTGTGCTGGCGCCTGAGCTGGCGCCTGCGCCGTCTCCTGCGCCGTCTCTGGTGGCCCTTGGGCAGCTGACGCTGTTTGAGCCTGGCCAGGTGGTTGTTGCAGCGGCTGTGGTTTGGGGTGAAATTTCAGCTGTTGATGGGGAAGCAGTTTAAACGTCTTGACGGCAAACATGGTTGCTTCGACGATATGAGGACCAATGGTCATGTTGACGAGGCCGACCTTCATCATGCTGTCTTTCGGAGGGTTGTTGGGGTCCTCCTGCAGCATGCCCTTGCGCTTGTGAGGTTTCGTCCAAAACTTTTCAAACAATCCGTCGCTTAACCATTTGTGGCGCGACCTCGACAGCGACTCAGACATGACTCCGCTACATCAGACGAGTCGCGGTCAGATAACTCGGGAACAAGGCGTTGCATGGCGGTGGGGGGGGGAGCAAGCAAAATGATTGGGGTTTACCTTTCAGAAAGCGACTGATATTCTTTGCTTGACAGGTCCGCAGCCTGAGGCTCTTCTACGGTGGGAAGAGGCTTTCCTGCTTCGACATGCTTCGGCAGTGGAGGCGGCGGCGTCGGAAGGCGAGGAGGCGGTGTCGGCTCGCGAGGAGGCGTCTCAACGACGGCTGGAGTTGACGATTGGCCACGAGTCTCGACATTCCTCCGCTTGGCCGCCTGCTCCTGGCGAGCAGCGGCCCTGGGCGGCAGCTTGCGTTTCCTCTCCATCCCGGCCAACGGCGACAAGGCTGAGGCAGTCGATTTGTTCGGCTGTCAATGGGCATTCGGCCGGCGGCATATCATGGCTCGCAGATTGCCGCACAGGCTGACGGGGCAGATTCGCAACAGGCACAGGTCGAAGGGGCAGGGCCAGGGATTGTTGAGGCGACTATTTGCCCTTGCAGCTGTCTGTCGAGGAAGCGGTCGGTCGACGCAGGTCTCGCTGGTTGTGGGAGCTTGATCACGAGGAAGCATAACCCCAAACGGACAAGAGACGCTGGCGCATGTATAGATGGACGTTGCGATGGCGGTTTTGGTCTGACCGGGGGAGGGAGGGTGCGAAAAGAGCACCCGCGCTCTGCAGGGTTTGCCCAGCTCTTGGTCGTTTGCGATGGTAGCCGCTGCACCACACGCTGGGTCGAGTTGGGCCTGGAAGAAAAGGAGGGGATCGGTGGGTGAAGGAGCAATGAGCGATGCAGAAAAGCGACGGCTACAGTTGCCGTTTCATTCTATAAGGTCGGTCGGTTTCTCGTCGGAACGCGAAAGACTGTAAAAGTCCATCAGATGTGGATGCTGGAGAAAGATTGCGGTTGGTTGCGGTGGATGAGTGGTTTGGCCTGAATCTGGGGTGCCGCGTGCCGCGTACGGAGGAACCAGCCATAGTTGCTCCGCAGTGCCAGTACTTTGGCTGTCGGGTTACGCTACATGCCTGCCGCGTCCACCCTAGGAGCTCGTTCGGAGCTCAGACGACGCGTAGGGAGGCGTCTGGTGCTAAATCATCTTCCCGCAGTTCGTCGTCCGGATACATAAGCTAGTTTCCTACCAGACTGCATGTGCTGCTCGAGGCCAGCTGCTCGCTTGCGTCTGGTGCAGCAGACGACGCCCAAATCCAAATCAACGCGGCCGGGATTCCCGCATTCGCAGCACAGCATGGTGCGCTCCCTGGCAAGGACGGCATCGTGGGCGGCCATCGTCCCCCTGGCCGTTTACGCCGCGTTTTGGTCCCTCGCCATGATACCCTTCTTCCAGCGACAGTCCGTCTGTTTCCGCCCACGCGAGCCACCCACGGGTCGGAAACCTGTACTGATGTGCACCAAGCTTCCTATACGCGCATAAAATCAACACCCTCTTCTGGGCCGATGTCAATGAACCCGAGAGATGGGGTTTCGCGAGTGAGTGGGACGACTCGGGCGTGTATTGGAGCTCGCAGCCCAAGTGGCATGTTCCGTCTGTCAGATACCTGTCAGATACCTGTCTGCATCACTAATACCAGACGCAACCAAGAGCACCAGGTCGCGCCGTTTCACCTGAGAACCCCCGATGGCAACCTCATCTACGCTTGGCATATCCTGCCTTTACCTCTCTACCAAAAGCATCAAGCGAATATCGCCCAGGGGGCCTCTTCCGACAAGGCCCCGCTCGACGTCGCTGCCACGGAGTCGTTCAGGCTGCTCAGATCAGACCCCGAGGCCAAGTTGATTCTGTATTGTAAGTGTGTCGTTGCCCTCCCTGGACCGTGCTACTACTGACAGCGGCCACCGCAGTCCATGGAGTTTGCCACCCCCCCCCCCCCCCCCCCCCCCCCCCCCGCCCAGCTGCTCCCTATATGAGCTGACCGGCGCCTCGCCCGTTATGGATTCTAACTTCTGCCTGTGCTTACATAGAATGCCGGCCATGTTGCCCAGATGTATCGGGCTGACAGCTACCACTCGTTGACGGATACTTCGTCGTATCATGTGATTGCCATTGATTATCGTGGCTATGGCCACTCCACGGGATACCCCACTGAACCAGGCCTCATTCAAGACGCCGAAACCCTGGTTGAGTGGTCGACGAAAGTGGCGGGCGTTTCTTCCGACCGAATCGTCCTGTTTGGCCACAGTCTGGGCACGGCCGTGGTGAGCGGCGTAGCCGACAAGTATTCTCGGCAGGGCGTGGATTTTGCGGGCCTCGTCCTCGTTGCCGGATTCAGCGACCTTTCCAACCTTCTGACCGGCTACCGCATCGGCGGCGTATTTCCCGTCATGGGGCCTCTTGCAGCTTGGCCGTCTGTTGTCAGGTTTCTGCAGGGTTTCGTGGTGGACAAGTGGCACTCAGCCAACCGACTGGCCAGCATCGTCCGCCACAGCGAGAAAAGGCTGCGCCTCGAGTTGATCCACTCGTACTGGGACTTGGATATTCCGTGGGAGCACGAGGAGATTCTCTTCCAGGCAGCAGCTAACGCCACAACCAACGGCTTGACCCAGCAAGAGTTTGACAGGTTCAAGAAGGACAAGACGCAATTCAGCTCGGGAGGTGCCGGCTTTGTTGCTGCCGTCAAGGCCAAGCCGGACATTGTTATTCGGCAAGAACTGGTCATGAACGGGGGTGGGTGAGACGTTGAACGGTCGTGGCAGCCCCAAAATGCAGAGCGCTAATCCCACGACGTTAGGCCACAGCGACATTGTATCGTCCTCGGCCGTCATCATGGCAGTTATGAGGTGTTTCGAGCAAGCAGACTGACCGAGATGCGACCACGTCTTTTCACCCTTGGGGCCTGTTTTCTGTTCTGCAGGTTTGGTCTGATGTCGCCGTGCTTCAGTGTGGGCAAGCGGCCAATACTGTCAGCGAAACCCCTGCGGCAGGAGCTGCTCGATGGCCAACATGAATCGAGGTTCGAGCGTGACCCGGCACAAATGATGGCTGTCGGCTGCGCCTCTTTCTTTTTCCACTCCATACTCCGTACCCGAGTTGGAATCGGCTAAGTTGATGAAGACAACAGTATGGCGATAAAGAAACTCTCCATGTACAGTAGATGCAGTTCTAGTAATGACTAGGTACCTACCTCGGGTACTAGAGGCCTGAATATGCAAATATGCGGATGACTTGTTTGTACGATGCTGTAGTTACAGCCTGCAAGGTTAGTGCAATAGGCACGGAGTAGAGAGTCTGGCCTGTCTGGTCTGTCTGCTCTGGTGGGCCCCCCAAGCGGGGCTCGTGGTCTGCATGTGCCCAGCCCTGCCCTGGCCATTGTTTGAGGCTTTGGAGCCATTGACGGTCAACCGTAAAACCTCCCCGCCATCCCCGCCAAACAGATTGAATTGGCATTACCATTACCAGACCAGATCGACCGCAACGCTCACTGCCCTCCCGTGCCCATCCACATCCATCCATCCTCCCCATCCCCAGCTTCCCCTGCTTCAAACATCGAAAGCAACCCACCATGGCCGACGAGGATGCCAAGCCAGTCGAGGCCACAGCCCGCCAGGACGAGGAGGAGCAAGTCCCCCACGACGGCGAATCTGCGTCAGAAGATGACGGAAACCCCCCCCGCGCCGCCGCCGATGCACCACCGGCCGCGTCCTCGACTCCCGGCAGCAGGAGCAAGTCGAGGCGCAAAAAGATCAAGCAGCTCCTGACGGCCAAGCCCGGCGCGCAGGGCCACGACGCCATGGTCAAGAGCGCCATCGACGGCCTCGTGCCGGAGCAGATGAAGGAGCTCGCGGCCCTGAACCCCAGCCTGATGCAGGAGCTGGCCTCGGCCGCGGGGACGGCGGACCCGTCGCCCGAGCAGGTCGCGGCCATGCTCAAGCCCATGAACCTCTCGGACGTCATGACCGGCCTGGCGGCCAGCGGCAAGAACGTCAAGGACATGGGCGCCTACAAGTTCTGGCAGACGCAGCCGGTGCCCAGGTTCGGCGAGGACGACGCGCAACGGGCGCACGAGGGCCCGCTCAAGGTGCAGGCCGCCGAGGACGTCGACAAGGAGCCGGCGGCGCTGGTGGCCGGCTTCGAGTGGGTGACGGTCGACCTGACCGACGACGGGGAGATGAAGGAGGTGTACGAGCTGCTCAACGGGCACTATGTCGAAGACGACGAGGCCATGTTTCGCTTCAACTACATCCCGGAAGTGCTTCGATGGTAAGCCGCCTCCCTTTTTTCTTTTCTCTTCTTTTCTTTTCTTTTCTATTCTCTTCTCTTCTCTTCTTTACCTTTCTTTTCTTGACCGCGCGCTTGAAAAGACGCCCCCCCGCTCGAGGTCGAGTGGCAAGAGTCTCTCGTTCAACATGTCGCGTGCTAACAGCAACTTTTCCTTGTTCCCAAACAGGGCCATGATGGCGCCCGGCTGGCAGCGCAAATACCACATCGGGGTGCGGGCGTCCCAGTCGCGCAAGCTCGTCGCCTTCATATCCGCCATCCCCGTCAGGATCCGCGTGCGCGACAAGGTCTTCTCCACCTCCGAGGTCAACTTCCTCTGCGTGCACAAGAAGCTGCGCGGGAAGCGCCTCGCCCCCGTGCTCATCAAGGAGGTCACGCGCGTCAGCAACCTGGACGGCGTGTGGCAGGGCCTCTTCACCGCCGGCATCGTGCTCCCGCGGCCGGTGAGCACGTGCCGCTACTACCACCGCTCGCTGAACTGGCCCAAGCTGCACGAGTGCGGCTTCAGCCCCCTGCCGGCGGGCAGCAAGCCCCAGTACCAGATCCGCAAGTACGCGCTGCCGGAGAAGACGGCCACCCGGGGCCTGCGCCCCATGGAGGAGAGGGACGTGGACGCCGTGGTGGCCTTGCTGGCGAGGTACCTGGCGCGCTTCGACTTGGCGCCCGAGTTCACGGCCGACGAGGCCAAGCACTGGTTCATGCCCAGCAGGGACGCGAAGCAGCAAGTCATCTGGTCCTACGTCGTCGAGGTCGGTAGCCGCCGACTGTGTGTTTTGCGCTGTTTTTTTTTTTTTTTTTTTTTTTTTTTGTGCTTCCGTCTCTCTGTCATTCATTTCTTGCTTGTTTCTTTGTTTGAAACCCCACCAGCGTGAACAAATCACCATGCCGCCAGCGAGAAGCTGACTGACTCCTTCCCCCCGGGGATGAAACAGAGCAACGGCAAAATCACCGACTTCTTCTCCTTCTTCTGCGTCGAGTCGTCCATCATCAAGACCGACGACGTCCTCCGCGTCGCGTACCTCTTTTACTACGCCACCGAGACGGGGCTCGGCACGCCGCCGCCCGACAGGCCGGCGCTCAAGGCCCGGCTCAACGGCCTCGTCAACGACGCGCTCATCCTGGCCAAGCGGGCCAAGCTGGACGTCTTCAACGCCCTGTCCCTGATGGACAACGCCCTGTTCCTGGAGCAGCAGAAGTTTGGGGGCGGCGACGGCCAGCTGCACTACTACCTGTTCAACTACCGGGCGAACCCCATTGCGGGGGGGGTGAATGCCAGGAACCAGCTCGACGAGGAGCACCTGAGCGGGGTGGGGTTGGTGATGCCGTGATGCGATGATGATGATGCGGGGGAAAAGAAGAAAGAAGAAGAAACGGGCGGCAGGTAGATTACAGAATCCCCCTTAATAGCAACAACAACAACAACATCAACAACAAAAAGAATGCCCCAAAAAACAAGTCGTAGTCCCACGCGGCCGTCGCGACCGCAGCCCCGGCGCGTACAGCACCAGTCGGCAAACATGCTAGCCCTCCTCCAGCCCCGACCAGCGCTGCAGATGGCCGTCCATCCACTCGTTGAACCACCGGCTCCTCTCAAAGACGGGCGCGTGGCCCATGCCGTCCACCACCGCCGCCACGCCCGGCCGCAGCGCGCGGATCAGCGCCTCGCCATCCTCCACGGGCAGCATGCGGTCCCGCGCGCCGTGCAGCACCAGGATCCGGTGCCGGCCCACCTCGTCCGCCAGGCGGGCCAGCTGATCCGCCGACTTGGCGTGGCCCGCCGCCGCGGCCAGCTGGCACGCGAAGCCCACCGCGGCGGCCAGGGCGCCCCCGCTACCGCCGCCGCCGCCGCCGCCGCCGCCGCCGGCCCGCCGCTTGTGCAGCTCCAGCGCCTGGAAGCGCTGGAAATTCGACCCGAAGCGGGGGTACTCGCCGTCCGCGGAGGCCGGGGCCGGGGCCGGGGCCGCGCCGCAGCGGGGCGAGGTGCGCGGCGACGGCGGCGCGACCGCGTCGGGCGCGGCGAGAAAGCCCCCGTCGAACAGGGCGAGCGCGACGTCCCGGATCGCCGGCTCCTCGGGCTTCGGGCGGAACAGCCGGGCGCGGCGCCACATCGCCGCGTGCCAGGGGAGGCTTCCGCCGCCGCCGCCGCCGCCGCCGCCGCCGCCGCCCGTCGTCAGCGCGCGGGCCGACGTGCTCACCAGCGACAGCGAGGCCAGGCGCCGCGGGGCCAGGCACGCCAGCTCCTGGGCGACCATGTCGCCGAGCGAGATGCCCAGCGCGTGGACGGAGCGCGGCGCCGCCCACCCCACGTGGTCGAGCAGCTCGAGCGCGTCGCGCGCCATGGCCGACGTGGTGTACCGCCCGAGCGGCTTGTCGCTGCGCCCGACGCCGCGGTTGTCCAGGACCAGCACCGTGTACCGGTCGCCGTGGACGTGGCCAAAGTAGTGCGTCTGGATCTGCCACGACGCCACCGTGCCGGCGAGGCCCATGAGGAGCTGGCCAGCCCCCCCCCCCCCGGGGGGCTTTGTCGTCAGCAAGCCGCGGAGCGAGCGGCAGGGGGCGTGCGCCAAGGGGCGGGCGTGTATCAGCCCGCCTGCGGGGTGGTTACGTACGTACAAGCAGCTTGGTTGGGCCGGCGCCGTGCAGCTCCCAGTAGATGCTGAGCGGGCCGCCGCGGCCGTGGGCGACGGGCAGCCTGCCGTGCGCGTGAGGCTCCAGGGCCCATATGGCCGAGGCGTAGGCCGGGTGGTTCAGCGTCTCCTGCACCGACGGAAAGGCGCATGCGTCTTCTTGGTGGTGCCTGGCCGGCGTCAGCAGCGGGGCGTTTGACATGCGTCTGGAGCTTGCGGCTAGCGGCGCAGGGCGCAGGGCGACTTACGGTTCAGACATGGTCGAACTTGCTGTGGGCTGCGCAAGCTGAAGCAGGTTGGCGATGCGCAAACACGCCGAGGTATATAGGAAGCAACATGACCTATGTATGTACCAGCATATGTACAGTATGTAGTGGGCCGGGGCGGAAGCAAGCGCTGAAGCAGGGCTGCGCCGCCCGCCAACGCAGCCGTCCGTACAGAGCATGTGCGTCGCCGGCATCATCGGACGTGTCGAGCCTGGTACACGCAAGACACGTCCATGTCCAAGTCCATGGTCTGGTCTGGTCCGGTCCGGTCTGGCCCGGTCTGGTCAATTGCAGAAAAAAATCATGTAGCACCCCCACGGTCAACGAGCACCAGTCGCCAAGTTTCTCGTCACATGCCAGGCTCATGCTGCGCGTGACGTGCGTGACTGACCTGCATCCCCCGAACCCGGCGGTTGACAAGCGCATCCACACCGCTGCATGCGCCTCGCCTCGCCTCCAGACATGCACATGAAATGCAGCAGCAGCAGCGGCAGCAACGTCGTCACTCGTCACTCGTCACTCGTCTCCGCCGTGCACCCCATGCAAACACCTGCCCAAAAGTACCAGTCAGTACATACCTGCTTTACCTTCTTCTCCGAATTACACATTGTACTTTTCTCGTATACATCAATTGTAGCCTCGCAAGGCTCCCGCCGCGTCCCGTCATCCCCCGCCGCCCTACCCGGCACGTGCGATTGTGCGATTAGTTGGTTACCGGTTAGTGACTGACTCTGCTGCCCGCCGCGGTCCCGCGGGTTGCTCCGAGGGCTCCAATCCGGCCCACGTATTTATTGCACCACCATGCTTCCATCTCTCGCCTTTTTGACAGCCTTGCCGGCAGTTGAACCCTCCTCCACCGCTGCCTCGCCGCTGCCTCGCCGCTGCCTCACCGCTGCCCTGCCAGCCGTCGGCCCTGCACCTCCCCGAGAGCCTTGATCCCGCTGAAGAAAGCAACCGCCGCAACAACTCCGAGCACCGGCAGCGTCTGGAGCAGGTTCCAAGAGGTGTAGTACAGGAAGAAGACGCCCTCCACGGCGACGATGGAGCCGAAGAAGAGAGCGTGCGAGACCGGTGCGTTGCCGAGCGCTTTTCCGGTGTTGCACAAGTTGCCGCCAAGAGCAAGCCACTAAAGCGAGCAGAGTCAGCATGGCTAGCCCGCTTCCCATCTTTGAATACTGCCAAAAAAAAAAAAAAAAAAAAAAAAAAAAAAGGAAAAAATAAAAAAAAGTCTCGAATCTCACCCCGGCAAAGAGAGCCGGCACGGTGGCCAGAACACCCAGCGCAAACACCGCCGACACAATCTGGGGCGGGTTCTTGGGGTCGGCCCGGAAAATGTGGTGAATCTCTGCCAGCTTGCCGTATCTCAGCGGAGCCGCAGGGCTGGGCGCGGGGTTTTGAGGGTCAAGCTCGATGGCGACGTCAAAGACGGGGGTGACGGAGCCCTTGGTCGGGCCGGCGGAGCCGAGAATCAGGCTGGCCTCGAGGACCGACGACGAGCCGAGCAGCTGGGCCGGGAGGTCTTTTTGCGACTAGTAGCAGCGGGTTAGCCATGCCGGCTGGGTTCCAGCCGGTTGCCGCCTGCGCCGTGTGCGTTGTCTGCAGTTGTCGGAAACAACGACGGCCGTGGTCTCGCGTAGCTCCTCTGTGCGCACGTACAATTTGAACAACTCCCTTGCCGTTCTCCTTGACCGCCATGGGAAACGGTGCTTCCAGCCCAGATGGGCCCTTGACCACCAGAAAAGCCTGGTGCGGCCGCTTGGGCTTGTCGCCCTCCTTTGTCGTCAGCAACACCTTGAGAGCGTCCTTGGGACCGAGAGTGACCGTCTTCTTGACGCGCGCCGAGTCGGTGAACCTTGAACAAGAAAAAGCCATTAGCAAGACCGTCGTCGCTGGCAATCCAAAAGATGCTCCTTGCGAGGGGGGGGGGGGGGGGAGGGCTCATCGTGCCACGTACTTCTCAACCACCTTGTTAGCCTTGCCCACCGAAACAGACGCATCCGAAAACGTCCATTGAGCAGCAGTCGCGGCCGCCAGGGCAAGAACCGTCGAAGCTACCGAGAGCCGCATTGCGAGGATGCTGCTGCTGCTGCTGCTGCTGACGCTGATGGGGAGTGTTTCGTGCTTCGTGTTCCGTCAGATGCGTCGGGACTCGGGACTCAGGCCTGGGAGCTACAGAGGAGCGTGACGGGATGAAGCTTCCTCCTCCGTTGACGCTACGTGGTTTGCCTGCCGGTGGGGCTGCGCAGCTAGTACGTGTACAGTGTGTACACCGTGCGAGCTGGCCTACATGTACGGCGTCATCACCACTTGGGGGAAGAGGCGATTGCTTAGACTTTGCTCAGGACAGAAAAAGCCAATCAGGTCGCTTCAAACGCTGAATTCATACAGTTGCAATGCTCTTCTCAAACAGAAGCAGGCGCCCCAACGCCAAACAAAGCCAAAGGCCACCCCGCTCGGCTCGGCTACAACTCGGTCCTCTTGCTGAGCGTCGACTCCGTAGTCGAACCGCCCGTCGCCCCGGCGGTCGCCCCGGCGGTCGCCCTTGCCGGCAGGTGTTTCCCCAAGCCTAACCACTCGGCCGTAAACGCCGTCACAATCTTGGCCCAGTCCCTCGTGGTCGGTAGATCCAGGTGCGCCCCATCGTCCGCCATCTGATGCCAGATGCCCGCCGGGAACGGCGAGGGGATGATGTGCAGAATATCCACGCCGCGGCGCATGAACGGGATGTGGTCGTCTTCTATGCCTCCTCCGTAGAAGCTGCGCGCGTCCTTGTTCGAATCCCCCAGAAACGGCTGGCTGGGCTTCGACTCCAAAAGAGCGAGCTCCCGCATGCGCTTCTCGATGGCGGCCATGCTCTGGTACGTCCAGTGCGTGGGGAGAAAGTACGACGGGACTCTGGGGTTGGGCGACCCCAGCAGGTCGAGCAGCACAAACAGGCTGATGGCATCGAGGGGGGTCTTGTAAGTCGACATTGGGGGGTGAAAGTCTGATTCCCAGTGTTCGGCTAGCGATCTGGCACACCGGCGCGTTAGCATGAGCACAAATCTCGCGCAAGCAGATGCTGCACCCCGGTCCTTGTCCCGGAAGGGTCCGGAGCCTTGTAAAAAGAAAAAAAAAAAAAAAAAAAAAAAAAAAAAAAAAAAAAAAAGTTACCTCGCTCCATATAGAGAATCCGTCGCGGACCAGCTAACAAACGCCTCCTCGCCATCCAAGAACAAGATCTGCACGCCCTGCTTTTCCCGCACCCCGCCAGCAGTCCCCTCGTTCCACTTCTTGGTCAGCGCCTCGTCAATGCTCCTCGCGACGTGCATCAGCATAGCGCACGGCGCAGCCGAGTCGATCGCGCCGATGAAGCCCTCGGGCTTCGCCAAGCTGTCGAAGTGGGCGACGAGCGTCAGCCGCGCCACGTCGCCCGCCTGCGTTCCGGGCGGGTCCCTCCTGAAGATGAGGTTCGAAAAGGGAACGGGTTTGTCGCCGCTCAGGGGCGTCCTTTGCGTCGAGTTTTGCCAAGTCAGCTGCCAGCTCGGGAGGGAGTCTCTGAAGAAGTCGACAAGGTGTTTCTGGACGAGGCGGTTGCCCGCGGTGCCTGGGACGCGGGGGATGAGGATGGGAGCGAGGAGTTTGCCGGTGTGGATGTCAAAGTCGGAGCCTGGGGAGGGGATGCTGCGGAGGTGGTCGTCGGCAAGGGGGGTGAGAGCTGCGGCCGGCGACGCGGCGAGCATTGTGGCGAGGAGGGAGAGGAGCATGGTCGAGGTTGATGCCGGTGGTTATCGGGCGGACGTCAGGGCATCTCTCGGCAGACGAATGACGAACGACGAATGACGACGACAAATGACAGACGACAAATGACAAACGTCGGCAGCGTGGGGGTCGGTTGCTGAACAAAGCCCAGCAGCGTCCGTTGGAATTGCACTGGAAAGGTGCATGTAAGCAGGAAACGAAGCTATACATACAGGCCAACCTGCCGTTGGGATCGATGATGCAACAAGATTGAAGACGGAACCCAGTAGCCAGTCCAGCCACATGCAGATGGATGGATGCTGGTCTGTCGTATTCTGGCTGATTGGTGGGTCCCTGATTCGGAACGCCATTCGAGCCTCTGGTTGGACAGACGACACCGCCAGGGACTTGTGCCTGCCTGTGACTGCGTGACAGTGTAAACTCAGTGCCAGCACACACAGTACTCGGCCACAAAAAAATTACAAAACCAGGGACAATCAAAAACTACATGCTCCGTATCAAGTGCACGAGAAGAAAGTGGATTTTCCGAAACTCCAGAAACTTGAGCTTCCGTACGCTATTCCGTGTGTCTGTCCAGGTTAATTTGCCAGTACAACACGTTATGTTGATAGGAATATATCCTATTGCTAGGCCGCGAGGCGGGTGAGCCAATCACACAAGGCACGGGTCAATACGAGGGACTTGGTTCACGTCGCCGCCATACTGAAGTACCGGCAAGCAAGCATCCAAGGTACTGTAAAAAGCTACATCCACGCCACAGCTCACTCGCCACTTTGCTTGCTGCCTGCGGAATTGACTGCGTCACTGCCTCCAAGCGGCCTTGATCGCGTTCGCCGCGATTGAATCTATATTAAGGTAGGTACCTACATAGGTACCTGGTAGCCATTACTGATAAGCAAAACAAGCAGACGGAGCTGACTGCCTTGGTCCCGGCCACGATCGCAACGACCTCAACGTCGGCGGAGTGCCCAGCCTGAATTGGGCCCTCCTTTCTGTCTTAGTTAGCTGCCCATATTCCGTGTACCTGTCAGCCGCGAAGTCGGCGTAGCAAAGTCGGCGTAGCAAAGTCGGCGTAGCAAAGCCGGCATAGCAAAGTCGATTACATAGTTACATGTACATAGGAACCCACAAAGTCAAAGGCTGCCAAGGAGATCCCTCTGCTCCTGCAGCATCGCGGTCGAGACGCCCAATCTCGGTGCCGAATAACCTCGTTACCCGGCTCAAAGGAAGCAAAGTCTCTCGGTCCAGCAGATATAACCCAGGGACAAGAAATTAAACGCAAAGGGCACGATCAAACAGCAAAGCAATAATCACATAATGCCCATTTCATACGCACGCACACCCGCACGCACACCCACACGCACCATCCACCGCGTCCGGCTGTCCAAAACCCGCATTTATTAAAGCACATGCATCAAGCTGCGTCGCATCGCATCGCAACACAACCACAAAACGAACCATCAAAAGCCAAGAGTGCCCGCATCCCTGGTATAAAAACAGCCCTATGCTCCTTTATTCTCCCCCCCCCCCTCCCTACCCCCCTCCACCCGCGACATCCATTCCAAAAGCTACCCATATCAAGTACACGTCCGTCCCACGCGGCAGCATCACCCGCCTCGAGTTCTCCCCCCCAAGCTTAATCAGTCCATTTCGACGTCCACCCCCCCCGCGGGGGCGACTCCGTCGTCCATCCATTTGCGAAAGTTCCTGTTCTGCTCTTGAACCTCCTCGGGGCTCAGGTCCTTGGTCCACGCCGGGTTGTGCACCATCTTCTCGAGGAGTTTGCTCTCCCGGTGGGCGCTGAGCGCCTTGGTGAATCTCCCCCTGCGTTCGCGATCCTCCCGCGTCTTGGGGGACTTGCCGTAGATGAAGTACTCCGACGTGCCTGGAGCCCAAATCATCTTGGAGCTCTTGAGGCAGATGCTCGTCGTCAGGTTCTCCCTGTACAGGAGCGGCTTGGGCATCTCGTCCAGGTCCGAGTCGGCGTCGCCAGACGGCAGGTTGCGTGTGAGCACCGACTTCTGCAGCTTGCCTCGTGGGATGCCCTCGGTTGGCTCGACCCGGATGAATGACGAGATGTAGTATTGCCATCGCTCGCGAACCTGCATCTCGTCCATGTAGAATGTCGTCTCGTCGCGCTGCAGCCAGCGTACCGTGGCTTCCGCTTTTTGCGGGAACTGCTCCTCCCGTACATGTCAGCTTACATACACAGAGACGAACGCCCTCGATTGCTTCTCGCATCAAAGCATTTCCTTACCCAGCAGATGACAAACAAATCTCCATCCTTGACACACTTCTCGGCAAACTTCCTCGCGGAAATTTCCGTCTGGTAGCTAGTCTCTTCCTTTTCCCGGCTGGCTAGGTATTGGTGCATCAGATCGGGCGTCTTCTCCTTCGCATCCGTGCTGCTGCATGTCAAAGCCAGTCGACAGAGAGTCTTGAGGAGGTCCTGGATGGTGTACAGCTTCCACCCATTCTTGAGGTAATAGTGGCGCAAGACATCCTGAAACCGGTTCTCGTCCACGTCGCCCGTGATGTACTCCTCAATCATCTCAATCGTCTTGGGCCAAAACGCTTCGGGGCCGTCGCTGGGGTCAAAGAACGTCATGTGGTTCTCCGTGAAGCCAATGTCCCTGGCAGGCTTGGGCTTGTTGAGGCGTTCGATAGCGCCAGCCACCAGCTCTCTGCTTTCTTTAATGTCCAGCAGACGCCCGTAGAGCGTCTGGAAGATGTTGAAGAAGACAAAAATGGTCTGGTTGCAGAAAAAGTTATACCAGGGGCGGGTGAAGAAGCCATCCGCCTTGAGCTCGCCTCCCTCGTCCAGCAGAGCATTGTCTCCGCTGACAATGACCGGCTTCGGAATGGCCGGCATCCAGCGCTCGTTTGACACCTCGGGCACAACGGCTTCCTCGGGGGCGTCGGCCATCTCCTCCTCGTTCGCCGACGTGACATCCGGCGTGGTCTCCTTGCTGCCGGAGGCGGCGCTGTCTTCCTTCTGGCTTCGTGGCTTGCTGCCGTTGCGTCCTGGGTCCAGCACGCCTCTGAGAAGGTCGCCCTTCTTGCCGTGGCGACGGCTGCGGCCGTTGGACAGCTCCGCAGGCAAGGCATCTTCAGCCTCTTCCTCACCAGAGTCTGGCTGCATCTTTGGCAGCTTGTCCTGATACATCTCCTCCGGAAGGTCGAAGAAGGCGGGGATAAACGTCTCGAAAAAGTCCAGAATGCGCTCCTTCTCCTGCGTGCTGTGCTGCCCGTTGTGCATGCTGTACAGCATCATCAGCCGCAGCAGCTCCAGGACAACTTCCTTGTTGCCAAAGTTCCAGACCAGTTGGTGGCGAGGTGCTTTGCCCCTGAGAATCCGTTCGCGACGCTGCTCCTCATGCTTGGTTTTGATCACGTCGACAAGATGCTTGGCGGTGAGATTCCTCTTATCATTGGACTTAACAAGGATACCCATATGGTCGAGACTCTTGAGGTGCATGTTTTCCGTCTGGGCGTGCCAGACCTTCTCCCACTCACGCTGCGAGAAGCGCCACTCTTCGTCCTTTTGCTTCATGCGCGCCAAAAGAACAGGCACGACGTCAAACGGGTGGCTGTACAGGTCGTTGACCACGTCGATGCCTCTCTCGCCGTAAATCTTCTTGCAGATTCGCTTGAATATCGAGGTGCTCTGGCCGGCAAGGGCGGCGGGCATGTGGAACGTCTCCCTCTCGGCGGGAGACATGGCAAGCATCTGCTGCGCGATGGGTTCCAGCAGCTGAATGCACTTGAGGTTGGCTTCAATGTTGAAGTCGTAGTCGTGACGTTCCTCTTCAATCCTGTGCAGTCCTTCTTCGTACTGGTTCTTGCGATGCGCAACGAAGCCGGAATCTTCGCTGGCCCAGGTCGGATGCGAAGCCCACTGGTCATTCAGAACCGAGTTGCAGAGCTCGTCGCGGCCGCTGCACGGCTTCAAGCGCTCGCGCTTGGGGAGCAACCTGTAGCTTGGGCCGTAACCACGGCAGTTGCTCAGCGAAAGCTTCTCGACGGGAGGAGCAGGCTGGTTCTCTATGACAACATCTCGTGAGTTGACTCCGACAAAGGTTTTCCAAAACGCCATCAGGTCCTGGTTGGCGCCAATGAATAAGGCTCCCTTATGAAACAGCGTGTTTCGGTCAATGATGTTTTGGCTAAACAGATTGCATAGCTTCAAGAACTCGTTCATGGAGGATCGGTTACTAAGGAACTTCTTGACGCGCTCAAAGAACGCGAGTTCTTCTTGGTTGGACGTGACGGAAGAACGGGGAGGGTAGGGCTCTGGCATCACAGGAGTGAGCGTGGGCTCGATGGCGGAAGCTTCGCCAGCAGCTCTGGCGTGGTTGATCTTGGGACGCTTGCCAGAATTGCCGTTCACCCCCCCTTGCGTCACTCTGTTCGGGGCAGTCGCGTCAGGAAGGACGGTCTCGGTGGAGGGGGCTTGCTTATCCCCGCGTGGTCGCTTCTTGGTATCCTTGCTAGCGCTGGGGGGAGGTGCGAAGCTGCCCAACGGAGGCATCTTCTGCCCGCCTGGTTGAGGAGTGTGACTAGGGCCGGCAGGTGCCGGATCTTCACCGCGACCCGGAGTTGCCTTGGCCTGTCCCGCTGATTCCGGGAGAAACTGCTTGAAATCTTCGAGCAGGTCGGGTGCCGCGTTGAAGAGCGTGGTTACTTGTGCGTAGACATCCTGAATGGGTTTCTGTTCCCGCTGATACGTCTGCAGTATCTCGAGGAACTGCTTGTAGATTTCCGGCTTGTCCTGGAAGCGGTTCTTAATCTTGTTGACGTAGCTGATGGCATGGTTGAATTCAACGGGGCCGCGGCGTTCCATGTTAGCCTGGTTGCCAGGAGGTCCGTTCATGCCACCGGGAGTTGAAGCGGGGATCGGGGTTTGTCGGGAGCCTGGCACATTTGCGCCCCCAGAAGCTCCCTGGTTCGCGCCTCTCTGGGCCGAGGCAGAGGGGTCGAAGCCGGCATTTTGTGCAGCGGCCTGAACGAACAAACTGGCGCCGTTCTGAACAGGAGTGCCGAAATTAGTCTCGGGGCTATCGATGCCATGTTGTGGGCGCTGCTGCCACTGACTCCCACGCTCTGGGAATAATGGCTGACTCGGAGGGCCACCATGGCCATCCTGGCCCCGTGCGGATATTGACTGCACAGTGGTGCCCATAGGGGTCGTCACTCGTATCGAATTCGGATCGTTTCCAGCGCCGCATTCGATTCTGTAACCTGGCGGCAGGAAAGTGTTGAAGCCTTGAATAAGATTCGGGTGGCCGGCGAATAGTTCAGATACACGGTTGATGACTCCAGGAGTATCGATGCTGAGGAGGTGTTTAGAATCCATCCACAGGTTGAAACGGGGGCAGGAGGTGTAAGAAACTTACGACTGACTCTTGAAGTCCTTCATGATGTCCAGAAACCTATTATAGACATCGGGTTGGTCGTGGAACTGAACCTTGACCTGATCCAAATAGGTCAACGCGTCCTGAAACCGAGGGGAAATTAGCAAGCTGATTCGACGTAGCAGCCGTGCCATGTGCCAGAAGCGATACTCCATATTGTGACAAAGATGCAGGAGAACAAAGCAGCAAGGGCAGCAAAATGTACAAATGAAATAAAGCTGTGGGGGAGCGTCCAAACCCGGCTTCATCTCCACAAACACTAGGTTTCTGCTGTCCACCAGCAAAGAAAGCTTCGGCCTCGTCGCTGACAGCAACTGCCGTCTTGGGGTGCGATTCCCCCAAGACGGTCTGTTGCTGGCGCGGGCTCTATACCACTTCAAGATGAGTAGGAACGCGCCGTCTTAAAAGTTTACCTTCATGGAGAAAGCTATCCACGAGCGCGTCGGCACAGTTTCTTTTTCTTCTTCTTCCCTTTCCCCTTTTTTTCTGGGAAAAAAAAGAGAAAGAAAAAGAGAAAACCACAGAAGGGGACAGGTAGAGAGAGAGTCAGAGCAGTATAGCAAACGCGAAAATACTGCCTGACACGGAGCTGGTCAAAGCGGCGTGCGGTCCATTCAAGGTGAAGAATGAAGCAAGAGTCCATGCATCATTCACTGAATCGCGCGCGCCATCTGATCGTCTCACTCTCCACCATTGCCACCCAGCAGATTCTCTTCTTCATCCGTCGCCTCGCTCATCGAGAAAACCATGGTGACAAAATTCAGGACAATGACTGGAGCAAATTCATACTCACGTTCAAGATGGGTTGCTGGCCCTGTGTGACCCCCCCCGGGATTTGATGGCCACCCGGGGTCACACCGACGATGGCAGCAGCAGCGCCTCTAGCACTACGCTGGCCATCCTGTGGACCCTGTTGCTGATGAGGACCAACGCCGAACCCAGGGGGAGGTCCCGAGCTAAGGGCAGGCTGTGAAGAGTTTGGTGGCGGTTGAGAATGGCCCATGGGTCCATACATCTGGAGCGCAGCTCCAGATCCGCCGGGCTGTCCGCCGGCGCCGGCACCGCCGTGCTGCAGACCACCAAAGTTGATGGGACCAGGCGGTGCACCCAAGGATGCGGCCGGCACCGGCGGGGGGTTGCCGCTATGGTTGGCAAGCAAGCCGCCAGGGCTGTGTATGGCGCCAGGAATCCTCGATGCCACGGGCTGGTGGATGGGGATAGAACCGGCGTTGCTCTGATGGGGGTTTCCTCCTGGGCCCGGTTGCTGGTACCGGTCGGCCTGTTCTCGCTCTCGTTCTTGATCTCGGCGCATGTCCTCGTGCTGCTGGATGGCGCGGTGTCGCTCGTTCATCTCGCGATCGCGGTCGTACGGCGCACCACCACTGCGGCCGTGGAGGCTCTGGTTGTTCATGCTCTTCAACTGGCGTGTTTTGCCCCGGGTCAGCAGAGGTTCTCGTCAATTTCGCCCAATCTCGTCGGTCCCAAACCGATCCTGCCCAGAGATTTTCGGTGCAGCTGGCGTTGCAGCCCAGGGTACTTGGCGGCTGGCTGCTCCAAGCGAGTTGGAAAGTGTTTCCCCAGATCGCGAAACAGGACGGGCTGACGGGGCAGAAAAGGAAAAAAGAAGCAACGTCGACTTACAGCTTCGAGGCACACCTTGTCAGGCGCGACATCTACATGGATGCAAATGTACCGAGGGGCGAAGAGGAAATAAGGGGAAAAAAAAAAAGAGAAATCGACCGTCAAGATGATGCGGAAGACAAAGGATTCTGACAGTTTGCAAGGAGGAGCGGTCGCACTTTGCAAGGGGGGTTGGTTGGGACGAGCAGAAAGTAGACGGAAAGGCAAAGCCGCCGGTGCAAACTTAGGAGCTCTCCTTGGACAAAAGAGCGGGTGGCAGAGTGGCCGGAGTGGGCAGAGGGTGACGAGATCGGGGCGTCTGGCTGGGCCACTGGCTGGGCCACGCAGGGCTGCAACCGCGGGCCAATCCGCGTCACGTGGTGATAAGAGCCCACGTACGGCGCTATCGCCGGCAATTCTCACGCAAAGGCTGACCAATGGTAACGCGGAAGCTACAAGTCAGAAATTCCACAAGCGCGGGCCTCAGCCTCGCCCTCGACACGGACAAAGGTTTCCACAGAAACCACTCCCAACACCATCTTCAAGCTTGACGGGGCAGCAATTGGACACAACAGGTCTTCTTGTGCTAAATTGCAAAGCTGGCTTTTTCTATACGAACCCGAACTCCAAGTGTGAATGCTCAAACTGGAAAACCGGTTTGTCAACCCAAGATAGTCCACACCCATCCTTGCCTTTAACTATACAACTCCTTCGTTTGAAGCAGAAAAAAAAGGGAAGACGATCAAAATACAGGTGAAAAAGCCTTTTCTCTGCTGTACCCATGGCCGCAGCAAAGACTTGCTGTCGCGAGTGTCATGACCAACGACCTATGTATGGCAGAAGTGACAAAACGGGCAAACATAGCATTCCCACGGCACAGCTGCAATGCATACGTGACAACAATAAAACTCAAGTGGTTGCCTCGCGTAGGCTTAGGCTTGCGTCGCGGTCGTATCTGCCGCGGCATCAACAGCGAGCAAGTCTCCAGCTAGAGCATCTTTGCCCAATACTAAGCCGCGGGTGGTGGTGGCTGTGACTGCGCCTTTCGGATAATTTTTATCTTGGGCCTGGCGCTCACTGGCGTTCCGTTGCTGCGCATACCACCCGCATTGCTTGAGGACGGGGTGCGAATCTTTGATTCGATGGATACCTTGGGCGTTGAGTGCAGCGACCCGCTGCCGGGCAAGGGTTTCCGAACAGCATCACCCGTAGGAAGCGGCTTCCGGACTCTGGCGGTGATGCTATCCTTTGAGCTTGCCGGTGACGGGTCTTTCGGAGCGCCCGTTGGCAACGCAGTCCTTTGGCTTGACGAAGATTCCGTTGAAAGTCCGAGAATCACTGCGAGCCGTTTCGGATTGCGCGTCTTCATGGTCACCATGCGTCGCTTCCTAGCTCTGTCACCGTTGTGGCCGGGCAAGTCCGTCCTGGGCCTCTTGGGCGCTGGAGTCGAATGCTCGCTCTCTGGACGGGGTCTCTTGGGCATCGATACCGAAGGCGTTGGTTGCTTGGGCGTGTTGGTTTTCGGGGGCCCGTGGCCGTTGATTTGCGTTCCATGTGTGGCGACAACTGTGGCGACAACTGTCCCAGCTTCGCTCTTGACCGGAGCAGGCGCTGGCCGCTGTTGCGCAGGCGGTTTGCTGGTGTTGATCTTGATGGACGACGTCCTCGGTAGAGGTGCCGGGCGAGGCGGCGCCGCAGGCACGGCCTGCAACGGGCCGACGACGTTCTTTGGTGTCGTCTTGTAGAAGGCCTTGAAGTGAACCAACAGGCGATCGGCCTGTCTCTGAGCAGGTCTTTCCACCTTCCAGGCTTTGGGCAAGACGAGGGTCAATACCCAGCTCCCGGCTTCTTCAAACATCATGGCAGCAAGATCTAGCAAGCTCTCGACTTCACCTCGGCCGAGGCTGGCCTGATCCAAAGCCCTTCGCATGGCAGTGCTGTAGTGCCGTTCGTCCCCCGCGTACGTCTCGTCCATCTCCTTGCGCAACGCCTTGAGGGCGGCGTCGAGATTCTCCTTGCGGGCAAACATTTCCTTTCTTGCTTCAATCTCCTTGCCGCTATCTTGGATCAGCAGCAGCGCATCATCGGCGTCTTCGGGGGCCGGATCGTTCTTGACGACCTTGGCATGCTCCCCGAAGGCGATTGCAGCCAAGCCGCTCGCCATGGCTTGGACCAGCTTGTTGCGAACATAGGGAGACCGATCCGTCATGAGCGCATATAGAAAAAAGGTGAAAAAGGTCGGGTCCATCATGGCTCCCAAGTCCACGAGTGCCTCGAAACACTTGATTCGGATCAAGTCCCGGGTTCCATCGAGCAGGTACTGGCCGAATTCGGCGTAGCTCTTGGGAATGACGTCTGCTTTCATGAGCCTCTGTTTGGCATCGAGTCCGGCAATGGTCCAAATGTTTTGGTACGAGTTGGTCCACTCGTCGCGACGCAGAACACGCTCAATTTGTTCCATGGCTTCGTCAAGGAACTTTTGCTCCTCCTCGTCCGGCGCCTTGCTCTGGATGGAGAACCAATCATCCTTTTTGGACGGGATGAGGGACGTCGCCAGAGCTTCGACCAGAGTCGCGATGTAAAAGTGGTCAGAGTACGGGTTGTCCTCGTTGTTGTTGAATAGCAGCTGATCGAGAATGAAGCGGCGAGCTTCAAGCGGACAACGATGAGTGTGGTCGCGCACCTCGGCAATGGCGTTGATGACGGCCCTTCGCACAAAATACTGCTTCTTGTCCGTAAAGTCGTTCGGGTAGGGCTGGTTCGTCTGATCGTAGCAAAACATCTCCCGGAACGCTCTCATGAGCTGCCTCAAGCCCAGAAGAGGTATACCCTTAATATTCGCCTGTCGAGGTAGCGCCTCGGCTGCCATTGTTCGAATACCGTGAAAGTATCGGCGATCCAGCAGTGTTCGTACGAGAAACCCAGACGCGATCGGGTGCAAAGGTCCGTTCGCGAGGTACAGCATCGCATCCTGCTGTGCTACGACGTCCCTGTCCTGCTGGAGTTGGGAAACGTACATGTACGGCTCGAGGGTGCGTTTCATATCGCAAGCCCATTCGAAATCCGCATCAACGCGAATCCACTCGTATGATTCCTGGTCCATTTTTCGTTCAGTCTCGGGGTCCCACTCAATAAGCTCCCAGTCGCGGAGATCGTCGGGTGTTTGCAGTACATCTCCAAGGCAATATAAGAGAGCGTCGTCTGTGTTCTCTGTAATATCCATGCTTACACCGACGCTGTGCTTTTCCTTCATCCGTCTCGTGCGTTTCAGCCGCTTGTATTTCGTGTTGTAAGGAATCTCAAATTTTGTCGATCGAGCCGCGTCCTCCCGAATTTCGAGAATGTGTTCATATGGTGTTCCATCCGCTTCGTGAATCCGTACAGTCATGGGACCGGTAAACAACGGTTGGACTTCGCCAGGCTTGACGCCGGCTTTCCGTTCTTTGACCACCCTCAGAAAGTCGTTCTTCTCCAGACCAGTAGACTTTTTGGCGACTTGATGCTGGATCTGGTTAAGAGTCAACTCCACGCAGAGCCGCTTCTTGTTGAATTTGGCCTTGACGTCGAACCTGGGGCAGCCAGAGCCGTATATCCACTGGTTCCAGAAGGACTCTAGAGGATATCGAGATCCCTTTTCGCACACAGTCCGGAATTTCTCCGTGTCGAGGATGGTAGATCGATCGCTGCTCTCGATTTGAGCCTTTGTCAGAAATTTTTGCAGAATCCGCGTCAAGCCGTGGCCTCCAGAGGCCTTCATCATCCGCTTGTCAAGAATGAAAAAGATAATAGGCACCTTCAAGGCCATAAAGTCCATTTCGAATTCTCCGAGGTGCAGGTTTGGGCCGAGATCAAACAACGACGGGCGGTCAACATCCTCCGCGACAAGCTTGTCCGACATTGTCTTTATGCGAAACCGATGCTCGTTGTTGCCGCAAAGTTTCTTCATGAAAAGATCGGTCATGTAGTGCGCGATACCGAGGACGAGCCAAAGGTCGTTGCGGGTGTTTGGTATCATGTTGATGCCGATCCACTGGTAGGTCAAGGTGAAGACAATCTTCCTCGTCGTCTCAATCTCGTGGTCGATGATGCCTTCTGGGAAGAGCAGCCGGTTGCTTACAAAGGCTAGAGAATGAAGCGGTACGGTGTCCTCAACCATGTCGTCCAGGAAGCAGACTTTGAAGTTGGAGAATGGGTACTTGGCAAAGGAATACGTGAGGAAATCGGCAGCCATGGTCAAAGCGGCAGCGGTGTTTCGGACCCAGTCGCCACGGTTTGGCAAGCAATAGGCATGCACTTTGAGAGCGCTCATGCCGAGCTTGACCTCGTCTTCTTCTGTCCGAAACTCGGACGACAAGTCAATGTGTTCAAAGGGACCGACGGCAAAACCGAGCTTTTGCACCGACACCTTCTTCTCGGGTTCAAACGTCATGATCTTTTTGTGGTCGTTTTGGGGGTCAACGGCTTCCTCCATGAGGAAACCCGAGCATACCACAGTCATCTCTCTCAGCTTGTCCTCTTCCGCCAGTCTCAAGTTGCCGTCGTATTGGTCACTGGACGTGTTGCCATTGCTCGCCGAGGGGTCCTTTTGTGTGGCGAGAGCCTGTTGCAGGGCATCCCCGAGCGTGCGCGGGAACTTGATTGAAATCCTCCAGTCGCATCGTGCGCCATGATCGTCAATACAGGGGAATATGCACGACGCTGTGCCCGGCTGAATGGAATGCCGGGTATACATGTGCGTATATCGGTTGTCAAGAGCGTGAACGCCAACGAAATGCAGACCATCCCGAGGGTTCTTGTTCCTGAACGGGATCGTGATCTTGTACTGTTTGTGGCCCTTTTCCGCGGCATCCGCATGCAGCGAGGACTTCCTAATGATCAGCTTTGGACGATCAGACTCCCCCTTTGCGCCACGGAGATGAATCCTCAGCGAACCATAAACTGGTGTGCAACCTTCGATCTCTCTATTCTCGGCGGGGACATCAGTCTTTCGGTTGTGGAAGATGTTTCGGGCTCGTATTCGGCGAATATCGTGATGCTCGGCCCGCAAGTTCCAGCCCTCCGGTTGAGAGAGCTTGATGTAGGGGTCGTTGTACACGGCGGCCGCCCTGCGCTTATGTCCCTCAACGACCTCGCCGTGGACCTCTCGCATTTCCGCCACCGTCACGTTCCGCGCATCTATCTCGCATTGTGCGGCATCCAGATGAATCTCCTCGATCTTGTCGGAGAACACGACGATGTAGATGTCTGTAGTGCCATCGATTCTTTGCTCGCGAAAATTAACATCCAGAGTCACCTCTTGCTTGATGACGAAGAATTCTTGCACAGGGTCGTCCTTGATGGGCGGCAGATCGTCACTGGAATCCAGCAAGTGATGCTGTTTGCCATGTTCCAAAGGCAACATGCCGGCGACGGCTTCCTCTCACTACGACGGCGCCGTTTTGCTTGGGAAGCGGTGGGGGGCAAAGCCGGTTAGAGTTTTCCGATCACTTTTGCTGCTCCAGCTGCAGCTGCCCGAGTACACTCGGCCCTAAGAAGCCGCGCAAATGCGAGGTTCCTCGATTGGGCTGTGCTGGTAGCATTCAGGTACCTGCTTTCTATGGCATCGATTCTGGTGCGCGCATGTCAAGTGTCGAGTCAAGGACGAGGGCCGGGCTTGGGGGAATATCTCTAGATCGCTGCAGGCCCGCGTTTCTTGAACACAGTGGCGCGATTTGCCAGTTGAGGAAAACTTGGCCAACGCAGCAGGGCTTCGAGTTTGCGGCGCGACGCGGTCAGCAGCGAGATTCGACGGGGCGGAGGGGCAAGCATAAGGCAGCCGTGCCAATGCTTGAATGCTTGTTCATGAGAGCGTTGACTCGGCCCTTGACCTTGAGGATCGCGAGCTCAGGCCAGCTTGGAGTGCACAGACCACCTGCTGTTTGCAAGGGAGGAAATACGAAAAGTGGGTCCGGCGTGCTGGGGGAGGAATTAAAGTTACGGCTCACTGAGGCATGGCCGCGCGTCGACACGGTTCCTGACGAGACGTGGAGATGGAGCCACAAGACTCGTCAGCCCTCACGAGAATGGACCAAGTTATGAACAAGACTGGAGTTTGGGTTTCTGCAGGCCGGCTATTGTTGCGGATGACTGATGTACCCTTGAGAAGAAGAAGAGCACTCGGCAAAACCCTCGAGTCGCTCCAATGAACCTGAGAGGTACGTTGTGATATTTATTTTACAATTACGGCCGTCTACTGCACCTAGAGAGCCAAGAGTGCCGATTTCCGGCAGATCAAGTAACGCCGTTGCGCTCATATCGTGAAAAGCTTGACAAACCATAATGCCCAACCCGCATGTTCCCTTGCCAACCAAGTTCAACAATGAAAAGAGTTCTCATCGTTATGCTGCATCAGAGTGTTTTCTCGCGTCTCCCCTAAAGACAGCGTGTCAAAAGTTTGAACGCCAAACCCCTCTGGAACAAGGCACATGTATATACATGGGAGTCCTTTTGATTTTCCCTTAAAAAAAAATATAGAGAACAATTATAGCACAAGAAAAGACAAATTTAAGGTGAGGAGTGCGTTTGACGGTGCTTTTTCCGTGGTTACGCATGCTCCAGTTACGATCGACTGTGCCGCTTGTCTCGCCGCTTCCTCCGAGCGCGAGCCTTGAGCAGCTCTTCGTCACGATATTCCTCGGGAAGGACGAAATCAGCGTGCTCAATATCCGGAATGGGGTGGCCCCAAGCAAGCACCTTTCGTCCCGTTCGCCGGGTTCTGTTCAGGGCACTATCCCGTTGGTACTTTTTGCTGAAAAAGGACGTGAACTTTCTCGGCGGCTCTGCTAGTTTGGGTGTTGCCGCGCGGGCGGCCGTCTTGGTAGACTTTTTCGCGTTGCCTGCCGCATGAGTCCTGGCCAAGGCCTCCTGGCGCAACTGCTTCGCGGGTGAGACTTCGCTGCTGGTGTCGCTCGGTGATACGATGGCCTCTTCGGAACCTAGGACGACTTCGCCCCCGTGCCGGCTCACCTCACCCTCGCCGAACTCTGCCGTGTCGTTGTCCGAACCCTCCTCTTCTGCCGAGTCCATGATTTCGCTCTTTTGTCGCTCTTGCTGCTGCTGCTGCTGCTGCTGCTGCTGCAGGGCCAGGGCGGCCTGCTGTTGCGCTTGCGAGGCCTTTTCCTTCTTTTGCTTGCGTCGCTTCTCTTCCACATTCCACGCTCGAAACTTTTCCAGGATGTTCTGACAGCCCTTTATGAAGTGCCTGCGCGCAGGCTCGAATGACTTCTTCTTGGTCTCGGTGATGCCGCTGACTCCCATAACTCGGAGCCAGTCGTGTCCTTGCAGGCCCTCCAGCAACCTTATTATCTGATCCTTTTCGTGCTGAGCCCTGCCCTTTTCGGTGTTCCGTATCGACCGCTCGAGCCGCTCCGCCTTTTTGTGCGAAGGCTCGAACAAGCTGTCTGGCAAGGGGTCCTCCAACTGGTTGTTTTGCTGGGTTTCCAAGAAGCGGAAATCGATTCGCTGGCAATCGAAGACGTCGGTAAACAGCGAGTCGCCATATGTGCGGACTGGGAACCCAGGAACGGGTTGAGGCTGTTGAGGTGCTCGTGAGCCGGCTCGCTGCGCTTCCGGACCAGCGCGCGGCGGGTTCGAGTCGACTACAACAATCGGAGTCTCCATGTTTAGCAGATCTGCTCAGGATGGTTGTGTCAGCTACATTGCATTCCAGCTCAAAGGAGGCAGACCGATATGGCAAGACCACACACACACACACAAAAAAAAAAAAAAAAAAAAAAAAAAAGGCAAACTGACGCTGCTCCTTTGGATCATTGCCAATCACTTCATCGTAATCGGGAAAATACGCAGACAAGTCGCTCTTGAACCGAGTGGCTTCCTGCGAACGTAGCTTACGACCTTGCTCCGGGGGTTTGCTCTTCTGCGGCTGCGGCTTGTCAAGCTCAGCCTTGATTCCGTTGGTGACTTTGGCCTGATTTCTGACGAGACCAGCTCCTTCTTGCTCGGCCGGTCGTGATCTGCTCCCCCGGGCGGCAGGCCGAGCGGAAGGCTGATGGGCCCCAGGCGCAGCAGCTGCCGCCGCCGGCGCCGCCGTCCTGGTTGGCGAGCCCTCGCGCGCTCCCCGAGACGTGATTCTGCCCTCGTTCGCATGAGCGGCCGTCGTCGCTGGCCCCTGTCCAAGGGCGGGCGGCCCTGCGGCAGCAGCAGCGGTGGGTGCCCACGGTGTCGGCGGCGGCGGACCACTGTGACCAGGCGGGCCTTGCTGCTGCTGCTGCTGCTGATGCTGCTGATGCTGCTGATGCTGCTGATGCTGCTGATGCTGCTGATGCTGCTGCCGCGCGAGGATCTCAACCGCGATCCTCGACCTCTTGGCCTTGAGCGCGTCGACGTCGCGATCCGAAGGCTCGAGGGCCCTCTTCGGCCGGCCGCGTCGGCTGCAGTCGCTGGGGGCGAACACGGGGCCCGGCGGGTTGGCCGCTCGCGCGGGGGGAGGATGGCTGTGGACAGCGTCGACGTGGTGACGTGGGCGCTGCGTATGGTCAAGGCCGTCAGCTCGCCGGTTGGAGCGGGTGGAGGCCATTGGCGATGGTGATGGTGCAGAGGCCTGGCATTGTCCGTCGCCGGGCTCGGCTGCGAAAGGAAGCGTCTGGTCTTTTTGGTGGTTTTTTTTTTTTTTTTTCCTTTTTTTTCCCCCCCCACGGAGTGTTTCTTTGGTGACGTCCTTGATGGTAACGGCAGGGAGGAGAGATGACTTTTGGCGGATCTCTACAGTGCGATGAGGCGTCGAAGCTGCCTTGCTCAATCCACTCTGTCGTGTTTTTTTTTTTTTTTTGTTTTTTCCCCCCCCATATATGTTATGTATTCTTTTGTTTCTGCACCCAGTGATTGACTCCCTCTCCCGTCTGGTCCATGCTACATAGCTGGCATAGAGGGCCCGTCCAAGCTTTTTTTTCTTTTCTTTTTTCAAAGGAAGCTCGTGCTGGGTTCCCGCCCCTAGCAACGCTGGGCTTGGGCCCTTGGCGGCCTGGTGGTACAACATACGCTGGAGGGTGGTGGGGGTACTCCGTACAGCCCCTGAAATGCGGCCGCCCTGGGCAATTGATCCATTGAAAGCTTGCTATGTTGCTTGCCGTCATGTCGTCCAACCGGACTGGCTGCCGGCTGGGATTTGTTCAACATTCCGACAACGCGCCCTCTGGCAACAGACTGTCGAGTCAGCGACCCCGTTACAGACTACATGACATGCCTTGCATTCCCTGCTTTGTTTTGCAGACGTCGAAATGGCCAAAGCAAATCGACGTGTTCTTCTCTCTAGGGAATAAGCATCTTTACCCTTCCAAACCCGCCCCCCCCCCAACGCGCCTAAGCGCACCCAGCCAAGCTGGCACATGACCTGGCGCCCTGCAACATCTCAACAGTCAGTCCTGCAACTTTATAAGCTTCCTGGTATTCAAGTCCCGGGGTGTTTTAATCCCTTCGAATGGGCAGACTTTTCATCTTCTCCATCACTCTCTCCCTATTCCCCAGCTCGGCCTTTCTTTGCTCCTCCTCCTCCCTCTCCTTCGCCAGAAACTCCCTCTCCAATGCCGCACTCTTGCTCTTGTCAATCTCCGCCTCCTCCTTCCTCCTCACCTCCTCCGGCGCAAGAATCTTATCCTTCCCCTTGACCAGCTTGCTGATCAGCTCTTTACCCTTCTTCCTCGTGCGGAGGTAGGACTCCAGTCCTACCAGGATGGTGTAGCTTTTCGATATGCTCACGTGGGACATGTCCACACCCTCTTCCCTGAGATTCTTCACAAAGGCTCGGAAGTTGCTGGCCGGGGGTCGGTAGTGTCCGCTGAGCGGGGAGAGGGAGCTTAGTCGCCCGTTTTTGATCTTGATGAGGCCGGCGGCGGAGATGCGGCCCCCCTGCAGGAACGAAGAGTGCTGGAAGGCGCCCGAGTCTTTGATGCCGACGTATAGTCGGAACGAGGTGTCTGCAACAAAGATCCACGTGTTTTTCTTGACTGATTTGCGGAGGAGCTGGTTGAAGATGGTGGAGGCGGAGATGTGAGTGACCTTCTTGACGCCTTTTGATTCGTCGAAACTGGGGTCAGCGTACTTGGCTGCGCGGTCGGCCTCGCGTTTCGACTCGGCGGATGAGTCCGAGTCGGACGAGGCCCTTTCGTCGTCGACGGGGTGGAGGAGGGATGAGTTAACAGCCCGGAAGGACGGCGTCGGGTCGTCAAGGGGGACGATGCCGTGCATGCTGTCCTTGTACTCCTCCGTGGTGTCGACCCGGGCGCCGTTCTTGACCCAGCATAGCCTTCCTTCTTCGTCTACCCGCACCAAGTAGTGTTGCCGCTCCTCCCTCGACAAGTACCGTACTTGTTCTCTTTCCAGCCTATCCCTGGGGCAAGTGTCCAACTCGATGTCCTTGCCTTCGCCAAAGTCCAGCCAGTAAAAGTAGTTTTGCGTGGTGCTTGATTTCTTCCATTCCTCGTGGTACATGCGCAGGTTGCTCCCGTACCGGTGCTTGGAGTCCACCATTTCCAGAAAGTACTGCAGGCCCATCATGCGGGCGGCTTGACGTCGCTCAGCCCGGGACGCCTCCATTCGTTTCCTTGCCGCAGCCTTCTCATCCGCCGACATGCCGTCCATAGCCGAGCTCGAGGAAGACTCCGAGTCCGAATCGTCATGTCCCGCGCGACGAGCCACGAGGCTCGCCTTCTTCCACTTTTGACGTGCACTCACTGGTCGATAGTCGACGGGGTCGTCTAGCCCCAGGAGCGCATTGCTCCCGAGGGCAGCTTCATCCTCCAAAGAAGCCCGTGGTTTGGTGCTTTGCCGGAACTGCGCTTCTCGAACAGCCGTCACCCATCTGGTACTGGCGTTCAGACTGTAGCCGTCTAGTTCCCGCCTGGCGCGATATCCCCGAAACGTCTTTTGGATAACCTGCGCCGCCTCGGCGCGCTCTATTTCTTGATCCTGTTTCTGACTCTCGGACATTGATATGGACCGACTCCGCCAGTGCTCTTTCGCTTTACGTCGTGCCTCGACCTCTTTTTCTTCCTGTGCTTGAGCTATCTGCTCAAACTCGTCCTTTGACGGTGGCACTAGTGAGTCCATGTATTCTCGTGTCTTGGGAACTGAGTTGCTGAAGGAAACGGCGCTATCGGTGCACGACGACGACATCTTCCGCTCTTTGCTCACATGCAAGCAGTTCCCTGTCCTGTGGGCGTCGGGCCCGGTAGCGTGGCGTCATGCAGCTAGAGCAGAGCACAACGGGCCGGTTATGAGCAGGGCGGCAGGGGTGAAGGCGGAAAGCGAGTTTATTCAACTCGCTCGACAACTCGGTTTTCTGCCACAGAAGGGCCGGGTGCCGTTATGGCAAGCTGTTCCGGGGTCGAATGCGACTGGGCTTTCTTTCGCCTGTCCGTCGAGAGAATCCAACAGTGACGCGGTGGGGCATAAAGTCAAACAAGACGTCTTTTGTTTTGTCGTGGACGGACAAAGGTCTCGATAGAAAATCGACAAAGAAATTAAAAGGCGGCCAAGAAGGCGAAAATCTGCACCAAAATCTATGTTCAGATGCAATAAAAATACGCACGGCAACGGCTTGCTTGGAGATGCAGAGGGAAGCGAGAGGATCCTTGTCTCATGACCCGATTAGAGGCGGCATGGAGAACGTGGGGGTCGGCCGTCAAGGCACGGCTAGTCGGAACTTGGGACTTGATTGTCCAGACTCCAGACCTTCAGGGATGTTGACGTGGGCGGTGCCGCCAAGGGGCAGTTTTTAGCACTGCCATCCTAGAATCTGGTTCTTGGAATCAGCTGCTGCAATCTGCAAGCGCAGCGGAGAGGAGAATCATCCGAGGAATGGCCACCCGAGCTGAGGGGCGTCATAAGTGATCTGTCCTGGAGACCGGAAGGGGCGGCCAGACGGCAGCGCGGGGAATGTCGCGGTCGAGAGATTCGTCATCGTCGTTTGTTGAGTGAGGCTCTGGAGTGGCAGTGCAATGCAACAGTGACCCCCACTGAAAGGGCAGCTGATCACTACTGTCCCTTGAGGCTGCACGATTACTCCGCACTCGAGAGGCTAAGGCCAAGAAGCGGGCCATGCAGCGGGTTGTGGAACGAGCAGCGCACCGGGATGCTGCCATTCCACCAACAAAGCAACCGACTAGCAGCGAAAAAGGAAAAAAAAAAAAGAAAAAAAAAAGAAGTGGGAAGAAGAAGAAGACGGAAAAGATGAATACAAGTGTATAGAAACGGTGAGATGGATTTGTACGTGGATTTTGCAGTATTGCAAGCAAAAATGAAAAAAAAAATTTTAAATTCGCCAAATATGTGAGAAATGCCCAGCCCTCCATGTCGTCGTCATATCATGCATGATTTTCAGCAAAAAAGAAACTCTCTGAGAACTGGAGATCCCGAAAACTCCGGGTTCAGCAGTATGCAGCTAGACCATGCACCCTTGTCAGCGAATGGTGCCTCGATTCCAACAAGTCGCTTGACCTGGCCTGGCCAAGTTTGCGCGGCAAAAAAAGAGAGACGCGTATCTTGACGGCAGCCAACTTGAGAAGAGTGTCGCGACCTACTTGAGAAAATATTGCAAGCCCAACCGTCTTTTCTCAAGAAATCGGGGCCGAAACTTGGATATCACGCTCTTCGGGGGCAATGCAGGCACGGCCGCTTCAAAGTTGGGGAACGACCCAACCAGCTTGCCTCGGAAATCGTCGAATTCCGAGTATCGCTTGCGAATGTTCATGTGGCACCCCTGTGACCACCGAGTCCGATTAACACGTCTCTCACGTCTTCCCCAGGGTGGGCGCGCGCGCACTTGGCAGACGAACACTGAGGGTTTCCACTCGCACGTTCCAAACGACAAACGCCCCGATGGTCGTGGATCCACCGTTGACGACCGTGTAGTCGACGATTTCCACGCTCTTGGCCCAGCAGGCGTTGTTGCGGTCGTGGTGTTCGCTCGTGTCGTTGTCCCGCAGGGTGATTGCGCCGGCCGGAAGGATCGATTCGGCCGAGATGCTCCGCTGGTGACTGCCACTGCCGCTCGTCGTCCAGTACGGGGGCGAGGCGGCCGAGCTGGCTGATGCCGGGGACCGGGCTACATCATGGCTCGGAGTTTGGCCATTGCGGGTGCTGGCCGCCCGGTTGTCGTCCACGGCCTGTGCCTGTGCCTGTGCCATCCAGCCATGCGTGGGCTTTGGCTGGACGCTTGCTTTCGCCAAGTACGGTGAGAGCTGATCCTCTCGGATGGATTGCGCTACGGTACCACCGACGACGGCGCAAGGCAGCTAGCTGGAGGGAAGCTGGGAAACCCCCCCGAGACGCAGATTCGGGAAAGCAAGGATCCGTGGTTGAGCTGGAATGCGGAATATCAAAGGAGTAAGTATTGAAGGGCTTCTTACAGGCGCCCAGCTGCCACGGTCACGTGAACACTTGTACCTAGGAGCATATCCCCCGCAAAGTCTACTGTACAAACCCCAGGGCTGAACCGTACGCCGACACCGGACTTGACGGTCGACACAGGCGTCACAGAACACAGAACGGCGAAAGGCTACGCAGCGCCCGGTATCCAGGAATTAGGTCATCTGTCCAGTACTCCGTACCAAGCGCTCTCGGGACCATTCACTGGCCGCTTGGTGTGTAAGAGCCTTCTGGGATACAGGCGCCGAGCGGGGGATGGCCAAATTCTGATTGCTCCAATTCCCCTGCATCATCCACTAAGAAGTTACATGTAACCAACCAGGCTTTGCATTCAGTCACTTGAACAAGTCTCTTGAGTGGCTTACATGTCTGATACAAGCAACAGGACAACAACAACTGGCGGCAGGGTTTTTCGGAGTCTCGAGGACATTGAACAATGCTACTTGGCTCTTGGTTCCTCGACGATCCCATTCATGTTTGCTGATGACAGACACTAGGTTTGTGTCTGCTCTAGGACCCACTGCGTATGATTTAGGATTAGGGTCTGGTTGGTTCGGGGGTTTGGAGGGCGCTGCAAGCCCCCCAAATGAAGCACGGGGAACTTGTAATTTGCTGCTGTTAGTGGTGGTATTAGACAGTCATTTCCGCCAGGGAGAAACCAGACAGTCTGTTCCGGGTCTGACAGCGAATCCCATCATTGACATCCCCTCAAATTGATGTTTTCCGCTTGACCCCGCCACGCCGAATTGGCACTTGGTTACAAAACTTTTTCCTGCTTCTGACAGACATTCAGACGATTATTCCTCCAAAAAAAACGTGAGCGTCGACAATACTTTCAAGTTCAGATACTGCAGAGACGTCATGCCCTCTAGATCAGACATCACTTATTTTGGTGCAGGCCCAGCTCTCCTACCTACTGTCGTCCTCGAGGAAGCTGCCAAAGCTCTCCTGAACTATCATGATACCGGGCTGGGCATCGCCGAGCACTCTCATCGCTCCCAGCTAGCTAGCGATATAATCAATCAGACTAAAGCCGATCTGGCCTCCTGTCTTGATATCCCAGATAACTACGAGATACTCTTTATGCAAGGCGGCGGCACGGGACAGTTCGGTTGGTGCATCTCCCTTCCCCTCGCGGCCCTGACTTGAAAGCAGCATTACCAAGAGAGCCTTCCGAGACAATGCTTTCTTCAGCTCTTTATTCATCCTAAAGAGGAAAGACTGACACCAGGACGTCGCAGCTGCCACAGCGTACAACTTTGTCGGTGCTTGGGTTGCCCGCAAGTTGCAAGACATCGTTGGGGACATTGGGTGCGATCCCACGGACCCCAAGGCCATCGAGCAACTCAAGGAGGCCGTCGACAAGGATCTCAAGATCGACTACTTGATCACCGGCGGCTGGTCACATAAAGCGTCTGTGGAGGGCCAGCGGCTTTTTGGCTCAGACCATGTCAATATTGCGACAGACAGCCGCAAGACGAACGGCGGCAAGTTTGGCACCATTCCAGATGAGAGCACCTGGAAGCTGTCCAAGGATCCTGCCTTGGTGTATTTTTGCGCAAATGAGACGGTTGACGGGGTTGAATTTCCTGATTTTCCCCAGTCTCTTCAGCCGGTGCCTGATGGAAAGGGACCAATCGTTGTCGCCGATATGAGTTCGAACATCCTCACCAAAAAGATTCCAATCAACAACTTCTCCGCCATCTTCTTTGGCGCCCAAAAGAACCTCGGCCCAACCGGTATCACTGTTGTGGTTATCAAGAAAAGCTTTTTACCGCCTGTTACATCCCAGCCTCCTTCGAGTCTCATGAGACAACTAGGTCTTCCTATTCCACCCATCATCTTCCAATACGAGACTATTGCAAAGAACAACAGTCTCTATAATACGTTGAGCATCTTCGAGTAAGTCCTAATTACAGTCGCGATTTACGATTCATAAATAGGTCTAATTATCTTATTAGTGTGTACATCATCGGCCAAGTTCTTGCAAAGTTCTTGCAAACATACCCCGACAAGGTTGAAGGACAACAAGCTGTATCCGAAAAGAAGGCCCAACTTATCTACGATGCCATTGAAGCTTTCCCCGAGATTTACAGGATCATCCCCAACAAGGCAGTACGGTCGCGTGTCAATATTTGCTTCAGGGTTACCAAGGGTGATGATATCGATGCTGCAGAGAGAGCCTTTCTAGAGGAGGGTCTTGCCCAAGGACTGACTGGGTTAAAGGGACATCGTTCGCTTGGTGGAATTCGCGCAAGTAACTACAACTCTGTTCCTCTTGAGGGCGCAGAGAAGCTTGCGAAATTCATCCGCGCTTTCGCGATGTCGTAAGAGCAGCTTGTCGGCAAAGCATAGTCGAAAATTCGGTTCCCAAGGCAGCGCCTGCTGGCACCGACCTCAACTATACCGGAGTGGACATGGAACAAGTCTACACAGAAATAATGCTTTTACTTCCCTTTTTTTTGGTGTAGGCCAATTTGACTTGAGAAGAAGCTGTACAGCAATCTCACAAACGTTTCGGCCGTACTCCTTGTGATGGGTGGTAGCCGCAACAGTGCATAGACGGCGACAACACTACACTCGCAACAAGAGAAAACCACATATCTCTACGTACGGAGAAGTCGTTTCTGCGGCAGTGGCAGAACTTCGAACATCTACGGCACAGTCGTAATAACTCACGTGACCCTTTATTGCTTAATGGCCATTCGAACAATCGTAGCCTGGGTTGTTCTTCTTGTGCGGCTACCCTGCCAGAGTAGGAGTTGCTCGATGACGATTACTATATGGACTTTTAACGACGGAACAAGCTTCGGATACCAACGACCTCTGATATACATGGCCGACGAGGCGGGAACGGCGTTGCTATGCAGAACAATGGCGACCTGATCGGGGCACGGACGTGGTTTTGAGGGCTGTCTCAAGTGTAACATCAGCATTAATGGCGACCAAGAAGGCGAATTTCACATCCATGATACCGCAGGTGATTTGAGGCCAAGTAAATAAAACGGCCTGACGCCCAGGTCCAAGGTGTTTCTGTTGGAGCGCTTGACTAATACTGAAGCTTGTCTCGGAATGTAGGATGCTATGAAACGGGTTCCTGGAGCGAGAGAGAAATTGCCTGTGATTTGATACATGTTACTTATATGTACTACGTTGCCGATCGTCCCTCCCTCATCCGCCCCAGTACAATATCTATTGACCAAAGCCGTTTCAGTACCATGGGCTCCCAAAATTTTGGGAAAGGGCGGGAAAGAGATGCACCAGCCGACCAGACCATTCCAGATAAACTTGTCTTCATCACTCTCCCACCACTGCTGTTTCCCTGTGCCGGATGATTTGCCATGAATCGGGGATTCCTTCATGGTCTGATATTTTCTATCGTGATCGAAAAGTGGCTACGTTCGGTTCCGAATCCTCTCCAGATCATTTCGCAGATCTCGGGATGTCGCAGAGTTAGGGGCATGACTTCCCTAACAGGTTTAACTCGTCAGCAGTCCAGTGAACCGTATTTGAGGTGTCTGGTCGGCATCCACGCCGAATGCAATGTGCCTTGCCCTGAGGGCAGCCTCAGTTCGCTGGAAGCCAAATCTTCCTCGAAAATGACTCAGTCCGCTCTTAATAGGGAATCCCTTGAGACTTGCTGGAATCACGTGCCGCTTCGATTTGATGCCCTTAATCAACTTGTTGACTGCTGAAGTTCGATCCTCAGGTTCGCGTCGTCCAAGGGTTTCCGAGTCACAATCCTCCGACTCGGAGAGCATTCTGAGGCTATCATTGAGGTTCTCCCTGCCCGCCGTCAAATTAAAGGCGGCGAGATTGTTCTAAAATTTAACGAGTGACGTCAAGTCATTACTAGCGGCAGGGTTGTATGACACGGTTAGAGCAGTATATTAGAACCCTGCTTTATACATCTGCAGCTTAGCTCAATCAAGCCTTCTTCTTCCAACCCAATCAATCAATGCATCGCGCCCCGTAACACCTTGGCTGCTGTTTGCGTCACGCCGCGCTGTTGCCGGCCCGCTGCTCCAGAATGTCTGCCGCCAGAGCGCGCAGACTCGCCGCCTGGATGATGGCACTCAGCTGCAACTCGACGCCCGTCTCCCTCCGGACCCAATTCCGCAACTCGACCGACACCAGCGAGTCCAGGTTGTACGACGCCACCGGCGCATCTGCCTGCACCTCCTCGCGCTCCAGGATAGCCATGGCGGCCACCTTTGTGATGAGCGCCTCGGTCAGGCCCTCCAGCGGGTTCTCCGCCGCCGTCCACGAGGTCGAGTAGACGTCCGCGCCCCCGCCCCGGCCGGACTTGTCCTTGAGCTTGTCGGCCTTGAGGCGCGCCATGGCGTGCACCGGGTGCAGGTACTCCCACGGTCCGTCGCGGATCCTCTTGCCGTCGAGGTACAGCTTGAAGAAGATGGACCGGCCGTTGTGGTAAAACACCGGCGACCTGCCAATGATGCCCTTGACAATGGTTCGGATGTTGGCCATTGTCAACGTGGCGCCGAGGCTTTGCTTCAGGGCGCTGCCGAGACTTCTGTCGGCGACGTAGCCGACGTCCAGCACCACGGGCAGGCAGATGGACACGGTGTGCTGGCCACGGGCATTGCGATACTGGGCGAAAGCGTCGTAGAATGCCTGTATTCCCGCGCCCCCCGGGTCCCCCAAAACGTCAGCATCTCGTCCGCAGTCTCGATACCCCCCGGAAACGGGAGGGAAAATCTCGTCGTCGTTGCCTTGGCGAGACTTACCGCTGTGCCGGCATAGATGGCTTGTCCGCCGTTCCCGCTCTCGCCGTTGAACGAGCCAAGGGCAATGAAAAAGTCAAGGTTATCAGGCATCAGCTCGTGCAGATTCCACGCGCCCTGCACTCGCGGCCCGGTGTTGATCTCCCAGTCCTCATATGTGGCGTTTTCGAGCAGTTTATCCTGTGAGCCTGACGGTCAGCGTCTTTCGTTTTACCACCGCCTTGTCCTCGTCATCTTGAACGAGGCGTCGACTTACGCTGAGAAGAAGCGCGCTGTGCACCACCCCGCGTACCGGGGGCAGGTCCTGAATGGATTCGACAACCTTGGCGAGGTCCTCGCGAGAGCCGATGTCGCAGGCCAGAGCTCGCACCGTGACGTCTGTCCCTTGGAACTTCTCCAGCATCCTCTGGACTTCCGAACCGGAAGCTCCACTGCGACCCAGCAAGACAACGTATCGGGCCCCGTTCTCGATCATCCAGTACGCCAGGTTGTTGCCGATACCTCGCGTGCCTCCCGTGATCAAGTACGTGGCGTCGGGCCTGAGCGAAAACGGCGCCGGCCGCAGTGCGCTCTCCGCCATGACATGCTCGTCCTTCCCAAGCGTGAGCACAATCTTCCCCATGCCATCGCCAGATCTGAGCTTGCGGAGACTCGAGGCAAACTGAGACACTGGCAGGACTGTCAGGGGCTTGATTGGGGTGATGACGCGACGTCCAAGCAACCGCACGACTTCGCCAAAGACTTCCTTTACCTCTTCCGGCTTGTGCTGGTACAGCCCGCGGAGATCGATGCTGCTGAACGAGACGTTCTTGTCAAACGTCTTCATGGGCAAGTGGTTGTTCTGAAAGGCGGCCTTTTTGTCGATTTCTACAAACCGGCCGAATCGCGCGGCCAGCGCCCAGGTGTCGGCCAGGCGCTCCCCACCGAGGGAATTCACAATGACATCCGCTCCTCTCCCTTCTGTCGCGCAGAGAATCTCGTCCCTGAAGTGAGGTGTGCGGCTCGAGAAGATGTGATTGGCGGGTATGCCGAATGCCCTGTGCAGAAACTCCCTCTTCTCGCTTGTGCCAGCCGTGGCGAGCACTCGAGCGCCCAGGTGCTGCGCAATCGCAACGCACGCCTGGCCCACTGCTCCGGCCGCTGAGTGGACAAGCACCGTCTCGTTCTCCCGCAGACGAGCGGTGCGCATGAGTGCCAAAACTGCGAGGGAATACGCGAGCGGAATGCTGGCGGCGTCGGGGATGCTGAGGTGTGCCGGAACCCGGGCTGCATGCCAGGCCGGCATCCTCTTGTACGTCGAAAAGGCGCTGCCGTCCAATGACAGGAAAAAGACCCGGTCGCCGTCCTGCAGGTGCGCCACGCCCGAGCCCACCTTGATAACCTTGCCAGCGCCGTCGAATCCTGGCGGAGCCCAAGGAATAGCGCCGAGCACGAGATCAAGATCGCGGTGGCTCACGCCCACCGCCTCGACCTCGACAATGATGTCGTCTTCGCCAAGCTGCTGCTGCAGCAGGTTCTGCGTCCTGCGGAAGTAAATCGAGTCGGGGCTTCCCGAGACGTCCGTCGTCATCTCCAGGGCGCCGTCTCCCTCCCACATGTTTTGTTCCTTGCGGAAGGAAACTCCTTGCTCCGCGGCGAAACGCTCCTTGTAGTCCTTCAGCATCCGCATGCGAGGCAGGTGAACGGATCCGTTGTGCCATACAAAGTCCTGGTCCTCGGCGCGGGTCGCTTCAGGATCCAGTAACACGTCCACCAGTTTGACGATGCCGGAGACGCCTCGACTCGTGTGCGGCACTTGGTCGAACAAGAGCAAGCTCTTCTCACCTTCTTCGATCCGCAGCGAGCGGAGCATTCCCTTGATGAAACTGGTCTCGGGGACGCCGCCCTCGGGAATCACCCACAGCAACCCTTGGTTGTGCAGGAGCAAGCTCTGCAGGCTTTCAAACTTGTCAGGCGAGACGTCTCGTAGAAGCGTGTTTTGAGGCGCGTCGAGGACAATGTAGTACGAGTCGCTCGACGAGTCGATTTCGGCAAGGGGCTTCGTCTCGACCGGAAGCCCGAGACGCTCCGATATGGCATCTGCCACCGCCTGGGCGAACGCCACCTCGTCGTCGTCAATCAACGGCCCGCATACGGTGATGGGCCCCGGGTTGTCCTGGCGGGCAACCTTTTTGGAACACATGACGCTCATCGTCTCACCCTTGGAGCCGGAGCCGACCTGGACGCAAGCGTCGACCCCCGAGAAACCGGTGTCCAGCAAGAGGCGGTTCCACACCTCTGTCGGCATCATGGGCCCTTCCTCCAGGTCGCGATAGTCGTCCTCGGCGTACCACCAGCCGGGGAGCAGCATGAACGGCACGAGCACGACCGAATGGTGGTTTGCTTCCAGCACGACTAGCTTGCCCTTGGGCTTGAGCAGAAGCCTCAGGTTGTCCATGGTGGCGGCCATGTTTTTCGTAGCATGCAGCACGTTGGCGGCGATGACGACGTCAAACTCGTCAGCATCAAATCCCTGAGCCAGGGGGTCCTGGCTGATGTCGAGCTTCTTGTACGTGATGCGCGGGGACCACCTGGCCAGCTTGTTCCGGGCATTCTCGAAAAACCCAGACGATATGTCGGTGAAGGTGTAGTTGAGGAACGCGCCCTGCTTTATCGTCCTTGACAAGGCCTCGAGGACAGGCAGCGTCGTGCCGGCGGTTCCCGCACCAATCTCCAGAATGCGCAGGTTTGGCTCGAGGTTGGAATAATCGAGCATCACGTCGCCGAGCACCGAGCTCAGCAGCTTGTTCCCCAAGTCTGCCTCGTAGTGACGTGTGAGCCGGCCGTCGGTGAGCATGATTTCAAGGGCTTCCACTTCTCCCCGCAAGATGGGCATGAGCCGCTCGCCCACGGCGCACAGCATCTCGCCCTGACCGTCCTGGCGTCGCACCTTTTCCAGCAGAGCCGTCGGCTCGGCATCAAACTCAATCTTGTGCCGGGAGACATATCTGGCTGCCCAGTTCACGAACCGCGACAGGTGAAAGGGCAACTCTGGGCGGCCGCCCTCGGCCATGACCTTGCACACTCGGTGAATATAGTACGAGGCGGCCGTTTCCAAATCCCGAATGCCCGCGACTTGTGCTTGGTCAAGCTGCCCAGGCGCAAACCTGCTGGAAACCTCGTCGGCCGGCATGAGATCGATTCTGGGCAGCAGTTCCCAGACCCAGTTGTCGGGGATTTCCGCCGCGGCGTCCCCGTCGTCCTCGTCGGCCGATCCGATGGTGCGGAAGGCGAGCGACTCCCACTCTGCTATGGGGGCGAGTGAGCGGCCGTCTCCCTGTCTTGCGAAGACGGCGACGCTGACTTGCATACGACCACCCTTGACGTCGTACTCCAGCAAACGCGTGACAATGTCGAAGCGCTGTTTCGGGTTGGCCGGGATGTTGTTGGAGATGCGGAAGCGGCTTATGTAGTTTGGCATTTGCGCCGGCCTTTTCCCGTCCTCCGTCTTCTGGAGGGGAGCGCCTCCTTGAAGAAAGCCGTCGATTGTTGGCGGGTCGACGGTGACGTGGGAGCCATAGGGGCCCGGTTGCCACTGGGCGGCACCGAGATCACGAAGCCGATGCTCCAACACGGTGTACCCGTGACCTTCGAAAAAGCGCACCGAGTTGCGGAACGTTGGGCCGTATCGCGTGGCCCTCACGCCGGCTTCCTCGTAGCTCCGGACAATGTCGTGCTCGATCAGGCTAGCGGTTGTGTCCACGTCACGCAAGCCAGCTTGTAGCGTCGGGGTTGCGGTCGTCATGTCTTCCATCTCGGGCTCTATCCGACCATACGCATGCACACTCCATCCCGTGGTCTCTGACCACGATGAGATTGCAAAGGACCAAATCGTTGATGAGAAAGCGTCGGTGCCTATCGCCATTGGCCAAAGCCGTGTGACCAACTCCACCGTCTGTTCTTCCTCCATCTCCAGCCGTGCAACGACGTGGAAATCCTGAATGAGGAGAGACGCCGCTGGAGCGGCCAAGGTCCGTCTGGCGGCCTCGATAGCGCAGGACATGTATCCCGTCATGGGGAAGATGACGGCGCCAGCCACGACGTGATCCCGAATCCACGGCATTTCGTCGAGGGTGAAGACTTGTCTGTAAATCCGCTGGTTACCTCCCGTGGCAGCCATCTTTCTCCCGAGCAGAGGATGGAAGGGCTCTCCAGGGAAAAGCGCTTCGTGGGTGGCCCGAGGCCTGACCTCGTAGCTTACAGACTTGTCCCATGCGTAGGCCGGAAGACCGGTGACGACATGGGCGTTGTGCATATCTGTCTGGTTGACCTGGCCGAGCTGTATCGGAACACCTCCAATGTTGAAGAGGGATCCTGCGAGGTTCATGAGGGAATCCATGGCATTGGATCCACGAAGAAGCGAGGCGAGATAGGTGAAGGACGAAGCGGCTGGCTGCCCTCGACTGGTCTGGACCGACTCGACGGTTTGCTTTATCGGATTCTTCAGAGCAGCATGCGGGCCGACTTCCAGGAGAATGCTCGGAACAGAATCTCTGGCCGCACCCCCTGTCGACGACTTGCCGCTCTTTGGGCTGAACATGGTTTGGATGGCGTCTGCAAACCTGACAGGCTGGACCAGGTTCCTGACCCAGTACGACGCGTCGAGGTTGTCGACGCCCGGCTCCAGCGCGCGTCCAGTAACAGCGGAGATGAAGACGGGGCGGGAATCACCCTCGTCCCCGTGAGCGCTCGGCGGTGAGTGTCCCTTCAGAGCAACGAACGGCTTGATGGCTCGCAGATAATAGTCGGCCACCTCCTCCATGTGCCGCGAGTGATACGCCACCTGTACTTTGAGCTTGCGGGCGAACAGGCCGCCCCGCTCCGCGGCCTTGTGGATGGCATCGATGGCGGGTTGGTCCCCCGAGATGGTAACGCTGCTGGGACTGTTGATGGCAGCGACAGTGGCATAGTGGCCATCTGCATGGTCCTGCACCAGCTTCTCGGCCTCGTGGGAACCGACGCCGACGGCCAACATGGCGCCTCTGCGGCTCCGGCTGCCAGCCAGAATAGCAGCTGCCTGTCCACGGAAGTACGCAACAGCGATGGCCGCCTCGAACGCGATCAAGCCAGCCGCGAAAGCAGCGGCTATCTCTCCGCTCGAGTGGCCAGTGACCATGGTCGGCTTGACACCCCAGCTCTGGAGGAGCATGACCAGGGCGATCTGCACAGCGGTACAGGCTGGCTGGCTGATCTCGGCATCATTGACGAGCGAATCTGCTTCCGACTTGCTGAGCTCTTCAGTCAGGGACCATGGCGCTCCCAACGCGCGGAGCTGCGCCTCTGCCGTGTCCATGGCCTCGCGGAAAACTTTGTATTGGCCGAGACCAGAAGCCATTTGGGCATACCTGTTTTTCTACTTGTCAGCAAGTCCTTCTATACTATTTTATTTTGCTATTTTATTTTATTTTATTTTTTTAATTCCAAACCGCCAACGACCGGGACCTGATCCGGAGAGAGAGCAGGGGTTTTTTTTTTTTTGTTTTCTTCCACGTACTGTGCACCTTGCCCTGTAAAGGCAAAGGCGAGATTCTGGTCCTTGGCACGGCTAGGCTTGGATGTTGACAGTTTGTCCTGAAGTGCGGCTACCGAATCGGCTACAACAGAGACGCGGTGCGGAAAGTGTGAGCGGCGCTGACCGAGGGTGTAGCTGAGATTCCGCATAAAGTCTCTGGATTCGGGGGTGTCGTCGAGATACTCGCCAAAGGAGGCGCAGTAGGAAGCGAGACTCTTTTCTGACCGCGCAGAGAGCACGAAGAGTTGAGGACGGCCGGACTGGTCGGCGCGGTTGCTGCCATGGCCGTTTGTGCCGTTGATGTGATGGCCGCCTGTGCCGTTGGTGTGATGACCATTTGTGCCGTTAATGTAATGGATGCCGTTGGCGCCGCTGCCGTTTACACCATTCGTGGCTGAGACGGCACCGTCGGTACCGTGAACGTCATCTTTTGTCCCGTTTGTCCCGTTGGTGCCAGCCGTGCCATTGGATATCCGGCCCCGGGATGTCCATGGCGCCGCGTCCTCCAGGATAATGGCAGAGTTGCTGCCGCCAAAGCCTGCCGTCGGGTTAGTCCACGTCGCCCATGCGCCCACACACCGGGAGCCCAAGAGAAGCATCAGGCAGGCCGGCCCAGGGAACGGCTGGTACGTTTGGCGTCACTCACCAAAGTTTGTCACCAGGACTCGTTTGAGCTCGTTTTCCGGCCAAGGAATCGGGCTCGAGGTCACCTTGAGTCTGTCTTGTCCTGGAATTTTGGGATTCATCTTTTCAAACCCAGCGGTTGGTAGAACTACGCCTTTTTCAATCATCAAGACAGCCTTGACGATGGCGAGAACACCACTCGCCCCCTCTAGGTGGCTGCAGAACGAGTCAGCGATACGCCGAGCAAAGAGGACGTCGTGATGGATACTTGCCCAAAGTTGGATTTTACAGATCCAATGTACAGGGGGTTTGACGACGTGCGGTCCTCGGCCAAGACGGCAGCAAAGGCACCAGCTTCGATGGGATCCCTTGGCAAGTTTCGCAAACGTTAGTTGACGGTCCAGGAAAAGAAAGAAAGAGAGAAGCAACATACCCGGCTGCTGTGCCAGTTCCATGGCCCTACAGAGAAAAAAAAATCAAAATCAAAAGGTTAGCCACACTCTCGTCCCGCTCCAAAACAAAGAAAAAGCTTCTATGGATATTCATTTTTTTTTTTTCATAGGGGGGGGGCCGCACTTCAACAACAGGGGTCTGGCGAGGATCCAGCCCAGCCTTGTCATGCACCATGCGCAGCAGCTTGCGGTGTGCCGCGCCGTTGGGCATGGTGATTCCCTCGGCCCTCCCTCCGTGGTTGCACGCCGAGCTGCGGATGACGGCGCGGATGGGATCGCCGTCGCGAAGGGCATCGTCGACGCGCTTGATCAGCAGGCAGGCGGCGCCCTCGCCGCGGCCAAAGCCCGCGGCCTTTTCGTCGTACGAGTACGACCTGCCGTGCGTCGACAAGGCGCCCATCTTGTCGAGGGTGAGCCAGCCGCCGGGCGTCAGGGACAGGGCCGCCGCTCCGACAAAGGCGGCGCTGCACTCGCCGTTGCTCAGGGCGGAAACGGCCTGGTGGGCGGCGTACACGCTGCTCGCGCAGGCGGCGTCGACGGCGACGCTGGGCCCGTCAATGTCGAAAAAGTACGATATCCGGTTCGCCACCATGCACGGGCCGATGCCGGTCGCCGAGAAGGTGTTTGCGGCGTGGTGGTCCTCGCCCAGGCGCTGCGAGTACTCGTGCTGCCCGGCCCCGACAAACACGGCGGTCTTGGTGCCGGCCAGGTCGAGCAGCGACTTGCCCGCGTCCTCGGCCGCCTCGAGGGCGCACTCGAGCATCAGCCGGTGCTGCGGATCCGAGGCGCGCGCCTCCTCGGCTCTCATGTGGAAGAAGGCGGCGTCAAAAGCGTGCACGTCGTCGGGGAGGAAGTGAGCGCCCTCGGCGCGGTAGGTGCCCGACTTGTCATGGTCGCCTGGTTTCCAAAACGCCTTGTGGTCGTACCTGTTCCGGGGGAACTCGCTCCACGCAGACTTGGCCTGCTCCAGGAACTCCCAGAGCCCCTTCCCTCCGATGCCGGGAGCGCGGTACGAAAGGCCAATGACGGCAATGGGGGTCGCCTCCATGTTTTTCTTTCTTTCTTTCTTTCTTTCTTTCTTCCTTTCTTTTTATTTTTCAAAAGGGCTATCGGGGGTCTGTGAAAGTGACGGAGAGAAAAGAAGCTGGGGAGAGAAGATGCGCAAAAGACAGCCGGCGTTGATGGCTCTCACTCAGGCTTGCTCACCGGTCGTCTATATAGGTATGTATGTTGGCAAATATGACCCGCGGGGAGTCGAACCGTGATTGAAACGCTTCTCGTGAAGAGCTTCGGCCACAGCACCCCTGCTTATTCGCCGACTCGGTTTACTGTAGGGAATCCTACATGGGGTCCGGAATCCAGGAATAAGTACAAGCAGGCTACTGATATGATATTCTTTATGGATGGGCAAGGGGGAACAAAAAAAAAATGAGGGGGTGGGCGCAAAACAAGACATGCATTGCGTGCGTCGTTTGATCCTTTGGCAGCTGTCACGTCAGCCTGCAAGTCAGACAGATGAGAGTTGAGCAAATAGGTTCGTCGTAAAACCCGAGACGATGTCGAAGCTCAGCCGGCCGGCGGCGACCTGGGTCCAATATCGGACTGTCAGGGTCAGGTCAGCAGGCATATCAGCAACGTCAACCGTTGCAAGTCAGCATGCAGCTGTGGTGTAGCCGACCATGGGTGAGGCAAACGGCGGCCCGTGCAAGTGGCCACGTGCCGGGACGCACCACAAAGCAAAGCAAAGCAACAGTGCCAAGCGTTTGACGCGGAAGAAAAGAACGGTCCAAGAGGTTCTTCCATGGCAAGGCCCGTCGCAACGCATGTGTGGCCTCTTACTGATCGGTCCAGTTTCGACGCTGGGGGATGCAGAGTTAAACAGAGTTCTTGGAACGGTAGCCTCGGAGACGCCACCGTTGGAACCATCCGGGGTTTGGGCGTTAAACTTGAAACCTGCGGGAGTCGTCATTACTGTAGAATATCAATAAATGAGACAGTCCGTACTCCGTACAACGTGCCGACAACCAAGACAAAGTGCAGAATCGGGGATTCGGTGCGGGAGCGGAGGTCCCATCAAGGTCGAACGGGGGGGGACGGAGCGGCGTCAACGGTGACATCAGTAACATCATGGCCGTGCCGCCGCGCAGCATCATGGCCTCCTCGTGGGTGAAGGCCAGGTGGACGTAACGCGCAGTCCGCCGTCGCACCACGTGATGGCAAACAATCAAAAAATGCTGGTTTGGTGGCGACACGGCAACGTGGTGAAGCGGGAAGCCCCAAGTAACCCGGACCCCACCGAGCGGCACTGCTCATCCGTGATTGGCTCCTGTCGGAATCGCCGCGTTCGTCAGGGGCAGGGGCAAGGCATCATAACGACCGGTAGCGGCCCCACTTTTCCCTGGCGCCACCATTGCGTTGCCGCACTCCGGAGTACCATGTACTTGTGCTCCGTACATATAACGGCGGCCCACACATGATAAGAGAGGGCATATGATTAGCGTTTTAAACCTCTGACTGCCCTTTCTCTCTCGAAAATAGTTCCAATTACAGTAATATGAGAAGTGTTACCTATAGTATGTACTCCCCGCGCACGCTACGAAAAAATCGGGCACCCCTTGGCCGTAGGCATCAGCCCCTGGATCATTCGGTTGCGTCTGGGCCATCAGCCTGAATATGTGACGAGTACAACGAGTGCAACCAGTACGACGCAGGCACCAGGCAGTCGAGTCAGCGTCCGGCCTTTGCGGCCCAAGCAGGATGCATTCAAACCGTCGGGGTGATTATTTCCCGTGATTAGGGCGAACGGCCTGGTCGGTGCTTGATTGCGCAGGCTGCAGCCAACAGGTGTTAGGCGTGGTTATAGCAGGGATAAATCACGAGCAATCCGTCCCAAACTCCCCACATGCACCGGAATTACCCGGTCTGAAAGCCTTCACTCAACCATAGGGGTCAGGGGGGTTGAAGCTAGTAAGAAAGCTAGTAAGATGATCCCCTCTTACCTTTTGGTCATCATGGCACCACCAGCCCCTTCACAGCTGGTCCACCCAGCAGGGGTAAGCCCCTGTCGTCAGCCCAGGCACGTGCCCCGCCGCGGAGTAACTTAGGCACCTGGTAGTTGCATACCTGCCGGCCCGGGACTATTGGGCGCTGCAGCTGCACCCCCTGGCGGCCAGACAGCATGCCACAACCAACATTGCCAGCTGGAGATGCAAATGTGTTCCCCTCTGCACAGCTTCAGTCCTGATCGGTTTTTCCTCCTTGCTTCTTTGTTCCCATCCGGAAATGCGTATTTTCCGGGCCCCAGTCGCGAGACCACCCTCTGCACAGCTTCACTCTTGCTCGGGTTTTCCTTCTTGCTTCTTATCCTCCCCCACAACCTCAACCCGACATCGTCAGAACCGCGGCGTCAAAGAGTCGCTGCAGCTTCGACATGGCCGGAGACCCTGGTGATTAAGTCCCCCTTGCCTCGCAGAGACCTTTCCCCCCCTCTCCCCCTCCGGACCAAGCAGGACCAAGGTGTTGACGTGCTCCCCCCCTCCCCAGTTCTCTACAGCCTTTTCGTCTACGCGCCCAACCAAGCCGCGCCCATCTTCTTCTCCCTCGCTTTTGCCCTCTCGGCAGCCGGTCACATCTGGCAGTGCATGTGAGCATTTCCTCATCAACCTCGCTCCCTCTCCCCCCCACCTCCCCAAACCCCACGCAGGCTGCCGCTCACCAGGACAAAGCCGGTATAAGAGCTTCAAGCTCGTCGGACTGCATCCCTTCTGCGCCGTCCTCTTTACAGCCGGGTACGCTCTGCGGGAGTACGCATCCAAAAACTACCTATACAGCGACAGGAACCTCATTATCTTCATTGTCAGCCAGGTGCTCATCTACATTTGCCCGTCAGTTCAGCCCCCCTCCCCCCTCGGACCCGCTCCCTTGCAGCCGCGCGCTAACTCGGCAACTACGGCAGCCCCCTGCTAGAGCTCGCCAACTACCATGTGCTTGGGCGGGTGCTTCGGTACGTGCCGCACCTGGCCCCCCTACCCCCCCGGGCGGTTCTCGCCACGTTCGGCAGCCTCATGGCGCTCGTTGAGGCGCTCAACGCCGTCGGCGTGTCGCTCAGCTCCAACCCCTCGTCGGACGCGGACCAGCAAGACCTGGGGGGCCGCCTGACCGTGGCCGCTCTGGCCATCCAGCTGGCCCTTATTGTCATCTTTGCCGCCCTGGCGGGGCTCTTCCACCGTCGCTGCGCGAGGGCCGGGCTGCTCGGCGGCGGCGTGGCGGCCACCCTCGCCGCGCTGTACGCGAGCATGGCGCTCATCCTGGCGCGCTGCGTCTACCGCCTGGTGGAGCACGCGGGCAGCACGGCCGTGGACATTACCGACCTGGAGAGCATGCGGTCGCTAAGCCCGCTCCTGCGCTATGAGGCCTACTTTTACGTCTTCGAGGCCAGCCTAATGCTGGCCAACTCGGTGCTGTGGAACGCCTGGCACCCCGGACGGCTGCTGCCCGGGACGGCCGGCGTGCACCTGTCGCCGGACGGGGAGACGGAGTACACGGGCGCGCAAGAGGACGGGCAGCGGCTGAGGAAAAGGTGGTTTGCTCGCTGACGCCGTGCGTTCCGTCTGGCAAGGAGCAAGAGGTTCGTCTCGGTCCGTTTGGCGAGGAGCAAGAGGCCGTTTCGGGAGCCAGGCGGCTAAAGCGTATATTCTACTCGGGCTTCTTACCGGCAGCAGCTGGGCTGTTGGTTGTTATCGAGCTATTTGATACAGTTCAATAGAGTGCACGGTGAAGAGGTTGCTAGGGGCTGTACGGAGTAGCCATGCTAGCTGTCGAATGTCGCGTTATCGTTTGGAGGAGATGATTAAGGGTGCCGCTACGTTTGAATTTCGTTGTGTGCATGCATCTCCTCTTCTTCTCGGCCCGAGGTGAAAACAGAGACTAGACAGCCCCCAGATCAGCAGATATCGCGCCACCCTCGGATCTAACTAAGCACCCCACGCAGCGGCGTGCGCGGTCCCCATTCGCACGCAGGAAAAGTGAAGTCGAAAGCATTGCACGCGCTATCCTGTACAATATCAAAGAAGAAAAGCAGAAGGAGAAGAAGAAGAAGAAGAAGAAGTAGAAGTAGTAAAAATACAGGAGGTAAAAAGAGGCAAGAAAACAAAAGAATGCCACACACCCCCGTCACTCCGAGTCGCGGCCCGAGTCGTGGCTAGAGCCGTCGGCGTCGTCGTCCGCCAGGCGCGGCATCCTGCCGTACGTGCGCCTCATCGCGGCCAGGTACCTGCACACCTGGTGATTCTCCCTTAGAAAGCCCGCCTTGACGCCCAGCCTGTACAGCACCTGCACGTCCTTGATCGACCGCTCCGCCTGGCACGGCGGCTGCACGGCGTCCTGCCCGCAAAGAGTCAGCCCCGCCATCCGCCACGGCAGCGACAACAAGAGCGCAAAGTTGAGACGAAGAAAAAAAAAAAAAAAAAAAAAAAGAACCGGCCCGGGGCCGCACGGGCGCGCCTACCTGGGCAATCGGCCCGACCAGCCGCGGCGGCGAGCAGCTGCGGTACGGCAGCGCCGCCGGCGCGGAAACCAGCCCGGCGGGCGCAAAGTCCAGGCTCAGCTGCCACGGGGGCGCCGGCGCGTCGACGAGGCACGCCACCGCCGGCGGGAGCAAGCACTCGGGGTACGGGGGCGACGGCAGCCCGGCCGGCGGCGCGCCCACGAGGCCCTGCAGCAGGGCGGCGTCGGGCAGGCCAGGCGGCGCGCGTTTCTGCCGCTGTCCTGGGCGCGCGGGGTCAGTCCGTGGGGGGGGGTCAGGTTTCAACGTGCGGGTGTTGTTGGGTTGTTGGGTTGTTGGGCTTAGGGGGGGGGGGAGGGTAAGCGCAGGGGGCTAGTTTACTTCGGCGCTGCTGCGACTCGCGGTTCTGCCGGCGGCGTCGCTCGCGCGACTCCTGGCTGGGCGGCGTGGCGCGCTGGACGGGGCGGCTTCGCGCGCGGTCGGGGTCGAGAGGCAGGTGCGGCGGGGGCAGCAGCAGCAGGGACGGCGGCAGAGCTGCTTCGGGCGACGGGTGCGGAGGACAAGCCATGGCGCCGGTGCGGTGAAGAGGGAGGGCAACCGCAAGGACAGGACGAGGGCCGGAGAAAATAAAAAATAAAAAAATCCAGACTCGATAAAAATACCAGGGGGGGAACCTTCTTAGACGAGGCACGTGAGGGCGGCTCGCACAGGACTGGGGGGGGGGGGCCGGGCACGACGGCGCGGCCGGCCTGGATGGCTGGGTAGGCGGCGATTGCGCCCCCGGCGATAGGGCTTTCGGGGGACAATGCATTAGAGTTTGGCGGGGTAGGCAGGGGCCACCCCTGCCGGGCCCTGCTGATCTCCCGGATCCCATTTGAACCCAGCCGCGGACCTGCACAGCGCTTGCGTCGTCGCCGGTTTCCTCCCAGGGGCCGTTGGGAAGCGATATAGAAAAGTGGAGAATCCATCCAAATTAGCCAGATCGATCCAACCCTCATACACTACTATTTTAGCCCCATGCCGACGGAATTATTTCAGGGCCCGCAAGTGACATCACGCATCCGCCGCCCAGCCTGGCTGCCTGGGGCCGTGCGGCTCGACGCTGCGACGGCCCGGCCGGCGTTGCCCATGAAACGCTTAATAGATTCTTATCACGGCGCAAAGCTCTTATATTTCTTCTTGGCTGCAGAGGGCCCGGGCAATGGAGCCCTGACTTATCGTTTGCAGGCGCCGCTGCGCTGCCCCGATGTGGCTGTGCATGCGGCGCATCTACCGTGCGATGCTATCAGGAAGCGTGCAGAAGATATAGTAATACATATTAACAGAAGATCAACGAGGCCCCGGCTGACCCGATACTCGGTTGTGCCAGCTATTCATAGTGGGAAGAGGGGTTTCCCCAAGGGGCTACTGTTCCCTCGGTTACATGAGCCACATTCCAGCCGGACATGTCCGATAGCACGCACGAAATCCACCGACATCCCCGGCAATAGATGCTGCGTGACAACGCCATGACGTCAAGCGGGTGTCGGACGGGAGCACAGCTGGCTGCTCCGTGCTGCAAACCAGCTCAGCACTGGCACTGTACACGCGCGGGTCAGTCACTGCAAGTGGGGCACGGCCCTCTTGCTTGTCGGGTCAAGCTGCAGTGGCAGTGGGCAGTTTGGCTGCCAGCTGGCGGCTGGCAGCCGGCAAGTCGCTCGACAGCTGAAGCCTCTGACTTGCACGTGGATCCGTCACGGCTGGAGGAGACAGTTGATACATACCAGATGCGTCATGAATAAACTGACCGTCCATGCTGCCTACCACATGCTCCGCGACTAGATTTGCGTCAACATCGCCCACGACCACATCACCGCCATCACCGCCATCCACGGCATCCCAGCCGCCATCACGAACCCCTGCCCCGCAGCCACTGCCGGATCCTCGCCCCGTCCAGCTCCTGCCCGTCCACCCACGGCAGCGCCTCCACCGCTACCCACACGTCCGGCACCTCGTCGCCGTGCATCGCCGCTCTCGCGTATCGCTCCACCGCCACCGTGTGCTCCTCCGCGATGGCGGCGGCGGCGGCGGCGTCGGCGGCGAGCCCCTCGTCCAGCCTCCGCAGCACCCCCTGCGACGGAAGCCGCGCATCCGCCAGGCACACCACCGCCACCAGCTGCGTCCGCCCCCCCGATATCTGCGTCACCACCGCCGCGTCGCGCACGCGCTCGCAGCCGAGCAGCACCTCCTCCAGGCGCTCCAGCTGCACCGTGCGGCCCCGGACCCGGACGCGGTTGCCTCGCCTCCCCGCCACGGCGAGGCTGCCGTCCTCCGGGCTCTGCCGCGCGAGGTACCCCGTGCGGAGGAAGCGGCGGGGGCCGCTCGCGCCGAACCAGCTCGCCCAGCGGGGCGGCGCGATAAAGCAGCCAGACGACGCCGCCGCCGCCGCCGTCTTGGCCTCTTCCGCCCAGTAGCCCTGCGCGACGCTCGGGCCCGACACCACCAGCTCGCCCATGCTGCCGATGGGAGCAAGCTCGTGCACGTTGTGCGGGTTCACGATCCAGGTCCAGCAGCTGGCGAGCGGCGCGCCCGCACCTCCTCCTCTTCCTCCTCCTGCGTGCCCGGCCTCCCCGCGGGCTGTTGTCTCCGGGGCGGTGCTTACGAGGCCCGCTTCGCGTACTCCCCAGCCGCGGAAGACCTGTCGGCCGGGGGTCCTCCAGGCGGGCGGTGCTTTGGCCCGGGCTTGGCCGACGCACAGGATGGACTGCAGGCTGCTCGGCAGCGTGTCCCCGAGCTGGTGGCTGGAGACGAGTATCGCCCTGCTCGGTTGACACGGCTCAATAACGGTGCGCGACAGCGACAGGCCCGCCTCTTGGTCGTCCGCGTCTGCGGGGATGCAGATACACCCGCCCGACAGGAGCGTCCCCAGCACCTCGCAGAGACTCCAGCGCGACGCGTACTCGGCAAGGTGCAGCATGCGGCAACCCCGCTGCCAGTTGAGCGCTTTGGCCTGTGCCCTCAGCGACGAGACGAGGTCGCCGTGTCCGAGCACAACGCCGCGCGGGTCGCTGCCGTCTGCAAAGAGCACGTAGGCCACGTCTGCGGGGTCCCCTGCGTCGCCGGCTCCCGCGACGGCCGAGACTGCAGCCGACTCGGCGGAGCCGGCGCTGACGGGCAGCACGCTTGCCGCAATCCCGGCACACCTGGCGTGCTCTGCCGACGAAGTCAGTGCCACTTTCGCCTTGGCCCGAGAGCAGAGCGCGGCCTTCTCCTCGCGGCCGGCCCCCCTGTCCACCGGGACGCAAACACCACCCGCCTTCAGGATCCCGAGTATGGCCACGACGGCCCACAACGACCTCTCGAATACGAGGGCCACCGAGGCACCGCGCGAGACGCCTCTTTCCCGCAGCTGGTGAGCAACGAGCTCGGACAGCTGGTCCAACGTGCGGTAGTCGGTTCTCGTCCCGTCGCCGCCCCCCTCCACCGCAATGTCGTCGGGCCGCTCTCGCGCGCGAGCACGGAACGCCTCGTCCACGGTTGAATTCGAATCCGCCGTCTTGTCGGCGGCCTGCCTTGCTGCGCTCCATGCCGAAATGCACCCTCTGTCGTAGGGGCTCAGCAGCTCCAGGCTGCTCAGTTTTGCGCCAGACGGAGCTTCCACCAAGAGCCGCAGCGTGTGCTCGAACTGGCTCAGCACGTGGTTCAGGCGCGTCTCGGAGATGGCCCCGGGGTCGAACCTGGGGTCAATCGTAAACCCGTCGTCGCTCACCGCCAAGATCAAGTGTAGGGGGAACAGAGATTCGGAGGTTACCAGGCGCTCGAACGTGACGACGTCTGCATCGTCGGGCGCCGAGGGTGGGGGGAGCTCAGGCACAATGTTCAGCAGCGACCGGTAGGCTTCTGCCTGCCTGGCCGCAGGACTCAGCGCCCGAATCTTCTTCATGCTCCAGTGCACCGAGGGGTGTGCTTGGAGCTGTCGCAGGGACAGGGCCCTGTCCCTGACGAGCTGTCCCACCGTCATGTTGCGGTGCAGGTCAACCTGGATGGGGGCTTCGACAATGGTTGGTCCGATGGTGTCTCGAAGTCCGTTGGCAGAGGACGACCGGCCGGATAGTATGAATCCGTACACGACGCTTTCGCTCCCAGTGTAGATGCTCGACGTCAGGGCCCACGCCGCCTCGATGAAGTGCGGTATCTGGGCGCGGACGCCTTCCAGGCCGGCCAAGGATGCAAAGGTCACTCTTCTTACCGCAGCTCTTCTGACCTGCCCCGAACAGCCTCTGGAGGCGTCCGGCTCGGGAAAGAGAGCAGGGCTGCCTCTGAATCGAGCCCGCCAAAAGTCGGCGGCCACAGCATCGTCAAGGGCATGGCAGCGAGCCACAAACTCCTTAAACGCGGGCCGGTCGGGGAGCCGTCCACGATGCGCAGCTGCGACATCCACATTGAACAGGGTGAACCACGACCAGTAGTCCATGATGGCGTGGTGTGCCGTGGCGACAAGTCTGTTGCCGATGAATGCTGCGCGGAACAGCGGCTGACCCAGCCATTGCTTGCCGCCCGCTCTCCTGCTCTGCTGCAGATACTCGTCGACGTCCAGCTGGGTGGACTCCAACTGTCCGTTTCCCGCTGCCACGACCACCTGAAGCATCCTCCCCAGCTGGCATGCTGCAATCCTCGTGCGCAGTATCGCGAGGCGGGCAATGACGTGTTCGAGAGTCTTCCGCGCCGCCTCAACGCCTGATGCCGAGTCCAGGGAGACGACAAACTGGTACACGTCCGGTTGCGGCTCCTCCATCATGGACACCTGGAAGGGGGTGCATTCGTATATGTCGTCGATGGCACTGGCTGACGTGCCGCAAGCCTCGGCCAGTTCAGCCAGTATGGGCGGCTCAACATCAGCTGGCGACATGATCTTGGACGGTGTCATGCTGTGGGGGTGGCTGTCTATCTCTCCCGGTAGGAACAGAGATGGTCTGCCCTGATTTTCTTTTTCTTTTTTTTTCTTACTTTTTTCCCGCCTAGCCCTCGTTTTCTGGGCAAAAATGGGGGAATAGATGCGTGTTTGTTTCCAACGTGGCCGGACAGACACGGGCGCTCTTGGCAGACGGTGGAACCATGTTTGCTGTATATTGCCAAGCAGCGCAAGCCAAGCCGGCGCAACTTGACAGCTGCAGGGGACAGAAAAATCGCAAGGATGCGAAAATGTCCGCGAAAAAAAAGACGAGCACAAAGCCCCATGTGGTGGGCGAGGTTGCTGCTGACGCGTGGTCTGACCTGCGGAGTCAGCAAGCATATGCCGGTCTGACATGGACAAGCCCGGCTCGGTCGGGCCACAGCCATCTGCACGCAATCTACTCCGTACGGCTGCAGCAGTGCGTCGATACCCAGGACTGGGGGGGGGGGGGGTGTAGCGAGGCTGTGACGGCTTGCTGCGTCAGACCTGCCGCCCACCCCGACCTTGTCCATTCCGCGACGGCTGCGACGGCTGCGCAACGGGGTTCCGGAATAAGCAGCACCGCGTGGCTGCGTGTCAACGTCTGAGACATCATCAGCCCGGGTACTAGAGAGCCGGGACGGACCCGGTTCTCCTTGCGGTGTTTTTTCCTTCCCCCTCTGATGACTTGGAGACGTGAGCCCTCCCGTACCTGCATCACCCCTTCCCCCCCAACCTAAGAGATGGTGCCCTTGAACCACAACCACGGCCCTCGCGCAAGTTACTCCTCGCCCATCCCATCTTCAACCGCACGGGGCGCGCTTCATCGAAAATCTCGACAAGCACAATGGACGTCGACGCGACGTTGCCGGAGGGCGCCTCCGTACGGGCCCAAGACACGCCTGGTGAACAGGATGCCGGCAGGCAAAGGACCGGCTCAGGCTTCACGCCGCTGCTCGTGCGTCTCGTCCGCCGAGCCCTGATATGCCCTTGACTAACAGCTTGCCGCCAGCGCGTCTTTCGCTACACCGACGCCAGAGGATGGGCTCTCAACGCGGTGGCCCTCGCAGCCATGGTCGGCTCCGGCACGGCCCTGCCGCTCATGGACCTCGTCTTTGGCGGCTTCGTCAACGTCTTTGATCGCTTCGTCGCCGGCAAGCTCTCGCCGGACACGTTCATGGCAGAGGTGGGCCGTTACACGTAGGTGCAAGGAAACATCCTGGGAAGTGCCGTCGCCGACGCGCTAACGCCCCCGCCAGCCTGTTCTTCGTCTACATCTTCATCGGCAGGTTCTCCCTGATCTACGCCTGGACGGTAGGGGGTGCTCCTCCTTCTCTTCTTTGTCCTCTTTCCCTCTTCCGCGTCTAAAAGTTATCCCAGATGCTCGTCAACATGGCCGCCATCCGCACGGTCAAGACCCTCCGGGTGGACTTTGTGCGTCAGCTGCTCCGCCAAGAGGTCGCCTTCTTCGACACGTCGCTCTCCGTGGCCGGGCAAATCACCACCAACGGCAACGTCATCTACCACGGCATCTCCGAGAAGCTCGGCCTCATCGTCCAGTCGCTGTCGATGCTCGTCTCCGCGTTCGCGGTGGCCCTGACGGCGCAGTGGAAGTTGGCGCTGATCACCCTGGCCATCATCCCGGCCAACACCATCGTCATACTCGTCTGCGTCTACTTTGACACCAAGTACGAGTACGGCATGCTGGACATATACGGCGTGTCGGATTCGCTTGCCGAGGAGGCCCTGTCGACCATCCGCACGGCCCACGCCTTCTGGGCGTTTCCGAAACTCGTCGCCCGCTTCGACGAGCTGCTTCGGTCGGCGAGACGGGTCGGCGACAAGAAGTCGGTCCTGTACGCCGTCTTGTTCCCCGTTGAGTTTTTCACAAACACGGCCGGATACGGCCTGGCGTTTTGGCAGGGCATGCGCATGTATGCCAGGGGGGAGATTCAACAGCCTGGGACGGTGGTAACGTATGATTATCCGGCGCCCGTGCTTTGCTCTCTTTCTTCTTCCTAACTTCCTCCCTCCCTCCCTTCCTTCCTTCCTTTATTCATTTCTTTCTTTTATTATGTCTTTTTTGGCTCCCTCGATAGAATCCCTGCCCCCATGCCCGGCGACAGCCTCGGGCTGACGTGGCGTGCAGAGTTATTTTCGCCGCCCTGGTAGCCGCGCAGGCTCTGACGCAGATTGCGCCGCACGTAATGGCCGTGTCCAAAGCCATGGCCGCCGCGCAAGAGTTGTTCTCCACCATTGACAGAGAGTCCGCCGTGGACTCGCTTTCGCGCCGCGGCGTCGATATCCCAGACTTCCGAGGCAGCATTCGGCTGCGCGGGGTGTGCTTCTCGTATCCCTCGCGCCCGGACGTTCCCGTGCTGCGGCAACTGGACTTGGACTTTGCGCCCGGCAAGACGACGGCCATAGTGGGCGCCAGCGGGTCCGGCAAGAGCACGATATTCGGGCTCCTGGAGCGCTGGTACTCCCGCTCCGCGGGCGAAATCACGCTCGACGGGCACAGGCTAGAGGACATCAACTTGCGGTGGCTCAGGACCAACATCCGCCTCATCCAGCAGGAGCCCACGCTGTTCAGCGGCACCATATACCAGAACGTCATGGACGGCCTTTCCGGCTCCGACGCCCGCCTGTCCGAGCAAGAGAAGAGGGCCCGCGTGGCGGAGGCGTGCAGGGCTGCCCTGATACACGACTTCGTGGAGGACCTTCCGCGCGGCTACGACACGTGGATAGGCGAGAGAGGCGCCTCGCTGTCGGGCGGCCAGAAGCAGCGTCTGGTGATCGCTCGGACCATCATATCCAACCCCCGGGTGCTGCTGCTCGACGAAGCGACCAGCGCGTTGGACCCCGGCGCCGAGAGAAAGGTGCAGGAAGCGCTGGCCAGCATAGCGAGGGGCCGCACGGTGGTCACCATCGCCCACAGGCTGTCGACGATCCGGGGGAGCGACAGCATCGTCCTGCTCAAGGGCGGCCAAGTGGCGGAGAGCGGCACGCACGCCGAGCTCGTCGGCCTCGGGGGCTTCTACGCCAGGCTCGTCCGGGCGCAGGATCTGGGGGAGAAGCATTCCGGGGACGATGGAGATGCTTCTGGCCACGCCGAGGACGCAGGCGCCGCGGAAAAGGAGCCGAAGCAGGTCCTGGCAGGGAGCAGCGACGAGGTGGCCACGGAGGCTGCTCCCAGGTATGGGCTGCTGCGCGGGCTGTTCCTCGTCATGAAAGAGCAGAGGGTGCTGTGGCGGCCGGCGTTTGTGATTGTCGCATGCTGCACAACGGGCGGTGAGTCGTCCCCAAGAGAAGAAACACGCAACACTTTGACGTCCGATGGTCAACGTCGCACATGCCACTGACGCTGCCAAAGGCGTCACGTACCCCGCTATGGCGGTGTTGATTTCCAAGTCGCTGGAGGCGTATAACACGACCGATGTGGCCAAGGCGAATTTCTTTGCCTTGATGTTTTTGGTCCTGTCGGTCGGCAACCTGGTCTTGTACGCCGTTACGGGGTGGCTGTCAAACGTCATTGCTCAGGTACGCAAGCCCCTTTTTCTTTTCTTTTCTTCCTCCTCTTCTTCTTCTTTCTGTGTTTTTTTTTTTTTTTGCCCGTGTTATTTCCTTCTTGATGACCTCTCCTAATGCACTTCCCCAGACAGTAATGGAATTCTACCGGGGCGACATCTTCAACAACACCCTCCGACAGGACATGGCCTTTTTCGACAGACCCGACAATAGCACCGGCGCGCTCGTGTCGAGGCTAGCCTCGGAAGCATCGAGTCTGCAAGAGCTGCTGTCCATCAACCTGGCCCTTGTTCTGATCTGCATGGTGAATCTGCTCTCGAGCTGCGTGCTCGCCATTGCGTACGGATGGAAACTAGGACTGGTCCTAGCCTGCGGGGCGCTGCCCTTTATCGTCGGATCCGGCTACCTCCGCATCCGCCTCGAATCCAAGTTTGAGCAGGATACTGTGCAGAGGTTCGCGAGCAGCAGCGCCGTTGCGGCCGAGGCGGTCATGGGCATCCGCACGATTTCCTCGCTCGCCCTTGAGTCGACCGTCGTTGAGCGCTACAGCCAAAGCCTGGGCGACATCGCATACCACGCGGTTGGGAACCTCGGGTACAAGATGCTTTTCTACGCGCTCAGCCAGTCGGTGTCGATGCTCGCCATGGGTCTCGGCTTCTGGTACGGCGCCAAGCTCGTCTCCACGGGGGAGTACACGTCGTCCCGGTTCTACATTGTGTACCTTGCCATTGTGTTTTCCGGGGAAGCAGCAGCAATCATGTTTCAGTACACAACTAGCATCTCCAAGGCAGGTACGGCGATCAATTACGTATTTGGGCTACGGCACACCCGCATCCTGTTTGACGACGACGACGATCAAGACGAGGAGCCGGACGCCCCCGCGGAAAAGGTGCTTGACGAGAAGAAGAGCTCGGGGCTTCGGCTGAGCCTCGACAATGTGCATTTTGCGTATCCGCTACGACGGGAGCAGAGAGTCTTGCGAGGAATCGACATGCACGTGCGGCCCGGCAAGATGGTGGCCTTTGTCGGCGCGTCGGGATGTGGCAAGTCAACGCTGGTAGGCTTGCTCGAGCGCTTCTACGACCCGACGAGCGGAGCGTTGCGGGTGGACGGGCAGGACATCAGGAGGCTGCACCGGCGGAGGTACCGGCGCGAGATGGCGCTGGTCGAGCAGGAGCCGGTCCTGTACCAGGCCTCCATACGGGACAACATCTCGCTGGGGGTCGAGCAGGGCGACCCGTCCGAGGCTCAGACGATCGAGGCGTGTCGGAGCGCCAACGCGTGGGATTTCATCTCGTCCCTCCCGGACGGGCTCGAGACGCTGTGCGGGGCCCGGGGATTCGCGCTGTCGGGCGGGCAGCGCCAACGCATCGCGATCGCGAGGGCCCTGGTTAGAAAGCCGCGCCTGCTGCTGCTTGACGAGGCGACGAGCGCGCTGGACACCGAGTCTGAGAGGGTGGTCAAGGCGGCCCTGGACCGCGCAGCCGAGGGGAGAACCACGGTGGCGGTTGCGCACCGGCTGAGCACGATCAGGGACGCGGACGCGATTGTGGTTTTTTTCCGGGGCCGCATCGTCGAGTCGGGAAGTCATGACGAGCTGCTGCGGAGGAGGGGGGTGTATTACGAGATGGTCCTGGGGCAGTCGCTGGATGGGGGGGGGTGACGGGGCTGACGGGGCTGACGGGGCTGACGGGGCTGACGGGACCTTCTTTTCTTTTTCTTTTTTTTTCCATGATAGCCGTGGCGGGATCTGGTCGGGCGAGGGAGAGGCGATGGCGGCTGGTGGATGCGTTGGTTGGCGATGCGCTGCTGTTGTTGTTGCTGTCGAATTTGATAAGTTGAAGTGCGTGCCCGTTGACGCTTGTCAGCTGTGGCGGGTGAGACGCTGCAGCTGCAGGGAGGCTGCCGCCCATGCCCAATCAGAATAGCACGAGAAACCGGAGAAAAAAGACGGACCAGACGCTGACTGTTGCCGTTGCCGTTGCCGCTGCTGTTGCCGTTGCCGATGGCTGAATCATCAATAAAGGTCCAGCTGCCGCTGTCGTCGAAACACCTGGCGGCTGGGATTTTGCCACCAGGGGGCGTTGGGGGTTCGGTGAAGCGGCCTCGCCTTGCCTTGCCTTGCCTTGACGAGCTATCAATCCCGGCGCTTTTTGATCGACGCCTCGCCTCACCTCGCCAGCGGACAGGCAAGCGGGAGCAGCACGCATCGACAAACACCCGCCCGTGCCAGTGCCAGGGCGGCGCCAGTGACGACCAGCCCAGCCCCGACGGATGGTGGTCTGGTTGGTCCCGTTAGGTTCAAGAGGGGACTTGGAATCTCGTGTTCCCCTTTTACATCGTCATCGTCCTGCCAGACCCTCGTATCAGCCGCAGCCGGCAAGAGATGCAAGATGCCACTCGGGGGCGGGGGGCCTTGGCGATGCGATGCGTTCGCCGCCGCCAACGCCACGCCATGGATCTGGTCTTTGGGCTGGCGTCTCGGCGGCAATTGGTCCGCGCTGATGCAAGGAATACGACGCGCATGACGACGAGTTGGCGCCGCGGGGGAGGAGAGAGGGGAGGGGACCGGCCTGCCCCTCGTGTTTATCCCAGCTGACACGCACTTCACTGACAGCCACTTCACTGACAGCTTGCTTGTGGCGGGTGTCTGGTGTCTGGTGTGCCGCAAGGTGCTGTGTGACTGCTGTGACTGCTGTGTGACGGCTGGTTGTCGTGGCCGTGATGAGCGGGAGCAATCAAATTGATTGAGGCCAGGCCTGGGCCGGCGGCAAGTTTGCCTGGAGCCGCCTGGCTGCAACGATCGAGGCTGGCCGGGGGGGGGGGGGCTGTGCCCTTATTCACAGGGCCTGGACCGGCCTGGACAGACGGGCCTGGACCTGTCTGGTCTGTCGTGCTGTCAGTCACCTAGTGCTCTTTGCCACCAGCTCCCTGCCACCAGCCCACCTGCCACCAGTGACGGTGACAGTGAGTGACATTGACAACCTTACTTGCGCAAGCCAACCCCTACCGACTCCGGAGCCCGGAGCCTACGAGCCCGTGGTCCGCAGCGCGCAGCAGGCAGCACGTACCTGTGGGCAGCGTGTGGCAGAAACTGCAATCGGGCCATCTGCGGCAAAGAACAGACCAGACCAGACCAGACCAGACCAGACCATCAAATCTCTGACGGGGCTGCGTACGTAGCATATTGATGCCGGCACAGACGAGATGGGATGGCCCGATAGGGGCATGGCACCTGGCCCAAGTCGTCGTGGTCCAGCTGGTGGCGCTGGCAGCCCAGGCGCGGAGATGATTGATGCCTGGCCGTGGCCGTGGCACCACCGGGGTGCTGCTGCCGTGCTGCTGCCGCTGCCGTGCTGCCGCCGCCGCCTGGGCCATGCCCTGTACTGTGCTGTACGTCCCCCTGATAAGATTAGGTCAAGCTCCCCAGGCCGCCCGTCCGTCAGGGATCAACACTCTGGCTCTTGATATTTGATAACCAGCGCTGCTTCTCTCCTTTGTCGACTTTGGCTCTCCACGCCTGCCACTGCCCGCTGCGCGTCTTTCGTCGTAGCCGAGCCCGTGTGCAAGCTTCAAAGTCTTGCCCGTCGCTTGGTTTTCTTGCGGGCAGCCCGCCGTTTCGTCGTGAGCAAGCAAGCAAGCAAGCAAGCAAGCCGACCGACCCCGTCATCGCCGCATTCCTCGTGTTGGCCAGCCATTAACCGCCCGACAACAACAACAACAAACTACCACCGTCGCCTCAAAAAGCGTCACCATTTTCAATCTTTTTTCTTTTTTCTTTTCTTCCTTTCTCTCTTTCTTTTTTTTTATTTTATTTAATATCTTTTTTTTTTTTTTAAATAAAAACCCCCTTTCCGTTGGTTGGGTGCTTGCCTCGCTCGTCCCTCGGCCATACCATACCGCAAGAAGACCGTCACGATGCCCTCGCCCCGGTCCGCCGTCTTGGCCGCCGCCGTCTTTGGCGCCGTGGCCAGCGCCGACTACGCCATTGACCCCTCCAGCGTGTCTCTCGGCACCAGACGTAAGACGAAGCTCACCATCCAGACTTGGGGGACTCGTGTGCTGTGCTGACGGCTGCAGAGAGCTGGTGCGCCCAGGAGCAAAGCACATGCCCCCTCATCTGCCAGCAGGTGGAACCTCGAACCACGCTGGTCAACACTTGCGATCCTGTTGGTGAACACCGCTGAAATTTTGGTTTTCCTGCTCCCCCCCCCCCCCCCCCCACCCCCTCTGACCTTCCCGGCTGGCTGGCAGGTGACGCTCACGTTCGGCTGCCTGTGCGGCAACAACCAGCAGCCCAACGTCTCCGAATACTCCCTCAGCCTGCCGTACTTTATCTGCCAGCAATGGGTCCAGCAATGCCAGAACGCGTGCGACACGAACGCCTGCAAGTCCGACTGCACGCAGAACCACCCGTGCGGCGCGCAGAACCCCCAGAAGGCCAACGCCACCACCAAGGCGCCTGCCGCGGCCGCGAGCTCGGCCGCCACCAGCGGCGCCGCCATCTACACGGACGCGCCTGGAGGCGGGAACGACGGCAAGAAGGGCGCGGCGGCTGCGCTGGAGGCGGGACGCACGTACGGACTGGCCGCTGTCTTGACCGGCCTCTTTGCCGGGTTCGCTCTGCTGTAGGGCCGGTCTCACGGGACGGAGGGCAACATGGAGCCCGGGATTTTGGGGCTGTCCCTTTCTTTTCTCTCTCTCTTCTTTTTTTTTTTTTTTTTTTTTTGTTTTTTTTTTGTACTCTTCCCCCCTCCCCCCCCCCCTCTTTTGCATCGTCATGCCGGGCAAGCTTCTATCTGTACATCTTTTTTGTTTTCGGCTTCTTTTTTTTTTTTTTTTTTTTTTTTCCCTGCGCTTCTTTTCGGACGGTAGCGAAGTAGTTGTCGAGCTTTTTTGCAGGCAAAGTAATACGGTAATGGATTCGAGCGAGCTTTGGCAGCGGAGTGAATGAATGGCCTTGGTCCGTCGAGTTTGGCGCCAAGCATCAATGCTTTTTGTCTCGGTGTCGTTGGAACTTGGTCATTGCATGTGCCGGGATGCCGGGTTGCTCGTGGGTAGCATCGGCTTTGCGAGGCTGATAACGATGCAGCTGCGACTGCGGCAGCCGCGGAGCCGTCTCTCTCCGACCAGGCTTCGGCAGCCGTCTGCATCTTTTTTCAAACAGCACACATGCAGCAACAAATCCGAACCACAGGGGGAAACAGGTACTTGATCGAGGCTGGGGGCTGGCTGTCGGCTACATTCATTGATACAAGCCGATAAATAGGGCGCCCGGGCCCGAAGGAACCCGGTGCCCGTCGGCCCTTACCAAGAAACAGTACTCCGTAGTACGTACAGACAATGTCAGCCAGCAGCTGGTTCCACTCTGCTCCGAACGCCGTGCACGTGCTGGAGAGGTCGACTCGACAGCAGCACAAAAGAGCCCCCAGTGTCCGCGCCGCCATGCAGCCGCCTTTGGGGCCCACTGGCCTGGCTGGCTGTGCTGTCAACGGGGGGGGGATAATAATAAGAATAATAAAGCCCAGCCAGCCACGGTCAACTTGGCCTGGTCTAGTCTCCGTGAAGCCTGCGCTGGGCCAATCAAGAGGCCCAGCTTGGCCAGCTTGGCCCGGCCCGATGAAATGAGCAAACCAGCGCAAGTGGCGCAAGGACTCCAGTCATCCACTGATCAGCTATTTTACGCAGCAAAAGGCCTCTGGATGCCTTAGGTAGGGACCTACCTACCTCCTTAGGTAAGGCAGGTACCTAAGGCAAGGTACCTTATGTACAAGGGGGCGGTGGTCTCGACGATGGAGCAGCAAACGATGTCCCCCTGCTTCCTCCTCTTCACAAGCAGTCGACCCAACTTTGCTGCTCTGCTCTCACTGAAACCAGGCCCGAGCCTGTCTGTCCGTCTCCAGCCAAATTGGCATTGTCCGCCTCGCTTCCCGGCTCGGCCTGTGCGCGCGTGTGCTTCAACAAGTACATATCGGCCTGCAACCCGCCCCTGAACCCCCCCCCCTCTCCCCTCCCCTCCCCTCCACCGCCTCTCCCCTCCACCGCCTCTCCCCTCCACCGCCTCTCCCCTCCACCGCCTCTCCCGTTGCTGCTGCCCTTCCTGTTCTGCCGACAACCAACCATTGAACCATCCAACCACTCAACAGTCATGTCTGGCAGCGAAAGCGCGACTCTGCCTCTGTACGAACAAGATACCTTGCTGTCGACAAGCGATTCCAACATGGTTCCAAACACGAGTGCGTGCTGACGATTTCTTCTTCCTCTGCTTCTTCTGCTTCTCCTGCTTCTCCTGCTTCTCCTGCTTCTCCTGCTTCTCCTGCTTCTCCTGCTTCTCCTGCTTCTTCTATTTACACTGCTCATTCTTTACGTACTTTTTTTTTTGTTTTTGTCTTTGTTTTTGTTTCTTCTTTGCCGCTGCTGCGTTGGCCTTGCGTGCAGTGGTTTTTGCTTCGCGGCATGGCGCAACCGCTGCCCGCTCGCTGGGCCACGACAAGCGCTCAGTCCGAGCTTCCATCTTCCATCTTCCATGGGCGGCGAGCTAGCTAACCGGTTGGGAACCCGTAGGGAAAGCCGCTGCGGAGTGCATCTCCGACGATGCGCTGGCCCATCTCAAGTCGTACAAGTACTCGAGCGTCGATAAATCCCCCATCTCGAAATATGTCCTTGGCCCCTGGGTACGTGGGAAACCCCTGTCTGGACGTCAACCACCTCGGCGGCTCCCGCCCGGGCCAGCTCTTCCCGGCCACGCCAAGCAGCATGGGCGAGCTGCGGCCGATCGCAGTCTTTGTCGACTCTTCTGGCTAATCGCGTTGAGTCGGGTTTGCAGTGGAATGCCTTCGTAAACGTGCTGCCGCTCTGGATCGCTCCCAACATGGTCACCCTCCTTGGCTTCTTCTTCATCCTGGGAAACATTGGCTTGCTGGTCATTTACATGCCTGATTTGGTGGGACCTGTACGTTTTTTTTTTTTTTTCTCCGGGGGACCAGACGGGCCCTTGGTCCCAGGTCGCAGCTTTCTGATTTTTTTTTTATTCTTTTGGCTGACTGAATTCTTCTTTCCTCTTATTTCCCTTGGGGAGCTATAGGGTCCGACGTGGCTGTATTTCAGCTTCGCCTTTGGCCTCTTCATGTACCAGACCATGGACAACGTCGACGGCAAGCAGGCGAGACGGACGGGCACCTCGAGCGGTCTCGGCGAACTCTTCGACCACGGAATCGACTCTCTCAACTGCACCCTGGCCAGCCTGCTGGAAACCGCTGCCATGGGCCTGGGAACCACCCACGTGGGCGTCTTCACCGCGCTGTGCCCCTGCCTCGCCATGTTCTTCTCCACCTGGGAAACCTACCACACGCACACCTTGTACCTGGGCGTCATCAACGGCCCGACCGAGGGCTTGCTCATCGCCTGCGCCATCATGATTGCCTCTGGCATCTGGGGCCCGCACATCTGGACGCTCCCCCTTGCCGATGCCCTGGGCGGCCGCCTCCCCGGCCTGGCCGACCTGCTCGGCAAGACGTCCTTCCGCGACATCTGGGTCGCCATCATCCTCTTCTCCCTGCTCGCCGCCCACGTCCCGTTTTGCCTGTACAACGTCGCCTGCGCCCGCCGGAAGCAGGGCCTGCCCGTCCTGCCCGTCCTTGCCGAATGGACCCCCATGGCCGTCTTCACCCTCGGCGTCGGCGCCTGGGTCTTTTCCCCCCACAGCACCCTGATGCGGGAGAACCACCTGGTGCTCTTCTGCCTCACCATGTCCTTTGTCTTTGGCCGCCTGACCACCAAGATAATCCTCGCCCACCTGACCCGCCAGCCGTTCCCGTACTGGACCGTCATGCTCGTGCCCCTGGTCGGCGGAGCCTTCCTCGGCAACCTTCCCCGGCTGGGCTTCCCCCCGATCGGCGCCGCCTTGGAGCTGTACTACCTGTGGGCCTACTTTGTCTTCTCCCTGGTCGTTTACTTTCGCTGGGCGTACATTGTCGTCACCGCCATCTGCGACTACCTCGGCATCAACGCCCTCACCATCCCCAAGGAGAAGCAGATGGCCAACAAGCAGGCCCGCAACGCCACGAAACTACACTAGGCAGGCACTTGGCAAAGGCAATGCGCGCTCCTGGGGTTCCCCTTTTTTTTGACCTTTCTCTTCCTTTTCTCTTCCTTTTTTTTTTTTTTTTTTTTCCCCTTTTTATTCTCCATAAAAAAAAGTACTTGTTCCATCACGGGATACCTTACGGAGACGCCGCCTCAGGCCCGACATCAGCATGAGACAGCGCGTCGTCCGTGGAGCGGTCCAGACGTCAAGGGCCGCAGCAGCAAGGGCGTTTGTAGATACAGCGAGTGATGCGAAAAACGGGGTTCCCTGGCGGCTACTCTTGGCGGGATAGTTTTCCACGACGGATACACTTTTGCAAGCTATCAATTGTAATATGGACTCCCTGACTTCCATTCTCGGGGGGCAGGGGGGGGGGCCAACCGGCGTTTGGCAGTCGCTCCGCTGTGCATGGGGCTCTTTCGTGCGTTCCAGGAGCATGTAGATCGAGCGGGCGTTGAATACATTGCGTTTCATGGGAAACAAAGCTGCGAGATAGATGAGGGCCAGGTCAAGTGCGTATCTCGACTGGTTTGGGTTTGTGGCGGGACGCGGTGGCATTTACGATGCGCAAGAGACAGACATGCAAGGGTGGTATGGTGGATGGGGGCGAATTTCGCAACGTGGAATCTGTAGAATTTAATTATAGGGGCTAAAAGAGGAAGTAAGTGACAATGCGGCTTCCTTTTTTTTTTTTGGCCCCTCCCCTTTCTATTTTTTTTTTTTCGATTTGGCTCCCTCTGCCGCATCACAACTATCCCGGTCGAGGCTCTGTCGTTATAGTCGCGCCGGCCGGTGGGCATGCAATGGCGGCTCGTCGTCCAGTCATTGCAGGTTCTCAATGACAATGGCCGAGGCGCCGCCGCCGCCGTTGCAGATGCCGGCACATCCAATCTTGGCGCCCTTCTCGGCGAGGACCGACGTCAAGGTGGTGACGATGCGGGCGCCCGAGCAGCCCAGGGGGTGGCCGATGGCGACGGAGCCGCCGTAGACGTTGACCTTTTCGGCGTCGAGGTTGAGGAGCTTCATGTTGGCGAGGGCGACGACGGAGAAAGCCTCGTTGATCTCGTAGTAGTCGACGTCCTTGGCCGCCAGGCCGGCGTGCTTGATGGCCTTGGGGATGGCCAGGGCGGGGGCGACGGTGAAGCGCTCGGGCTCGCGCTCGGCGTCGCCCCATCCGAGGATCCTGGCGATGGGCTTGACGCCGAGCTCCTGGACCTTGGCCTCGGACATGAGGACCACGGCGGCCGCGCCGTCGTTGATGGGGGCGGCGTTGGGGGCGGTGATGGACCCGTCGGGCTTGAAGGCCGGGCGCACGGCCCTGAGCTTGTCGACGTTGAGGTTCCTGACCTCGTCGTCGCGGTCGACGGTGACGGGGGGCTTGCCGCGGCCTCCGGCGACCTGGACGGGGACAATCTCCCTGAAGAGCCCGGCCTCGGCGGCCGCCTGGGCCTTTTGGTACGACCGGATGGCGTACTCGTCCTGGGCCTGGCGGGAGAGGTCGTGGTCCGAGGCGCACAGCTCGCCCTGGAGCCCCATGTGCTCCCTCTTGTAGGCGTCGGTGAGGCCGTCGGCGAGGACGCCGTCGACGAGGGTCTGGTCGCCGTACTTGGCGCCGGTGCGCAGGTTGGGCAGGTAGTGGGGGGTGTTGGACATGGACTCGGTGCCGCCGGCGACCACGACCGAGGAGGTGCCCGTCATGATGTTCTGGGCCCCGAGGATGATGGCCTTGAGGCCCGAGGCGCACACCTTGTTGACCGTGGTGGCGACGGTGCCGTTGGGCAGGCCGGCCCCGATGGCGCACTGGCGGGCGGGGGCCTGGCCGAGACTGCAAACCGCGTTTGGCAAACGCCCGTTCAAGAACACGCGGGCCGGGGGGGGCGACTTACCCAGCGGACAGCACATTGCCAAAGTAGACCTCGTCGACAAGCTCGGGCTTGATGCCGGCACGCTCGACGGCACCTAAACGCGAGTTCAGGTCGTTGCCAGGAAGCAGACAAGAAAAAAAAGAGAGAGAGAGAAAGAGAAAAGGCCAGTGAACAGATGACGCACCTTTGATGGCGGAAGAGCCCAGCTGCGTGGCGCTCAAGCTAGACAGAGAGCTATCACAAGACGTTGGCATCGAAAACACGCGCGTGTGTGTGTGTGTGCGTGTGTGTGTTGTGCCGTGCCGTGCCCCCTCCGTCGGGGCAGGGCCGGAGGAGGAGTGGGTTTGGCTTACCCGAGGAACGAGCCGATGGGGGTTCTGGCGGCAGAGACAATGTACACGGGCGGGAGGCCAGACATGTTGGCGATGGGAAGGCGACGCTGGGCGATGTCAAGACGCGGGCTGGGAGTTTGGACTTTCGAGAAGGGGGGGGGGGGTTGTTTAGAAGATGATGGAGGGGACATTGGAGTTGATGAGACGGGGCCGACAGACATCAAATCAAGCAAGGCGGCTGAAAGGTGTGGTGGGGGGAGCTGCGGCTGCCAGGAACCAGGGTTTGATTAATCAACTCCCAGCCGTACGGAGTACACGGGTGTGGGCTAACCACACCGACTTGGCAATGCAATGCCACCAATGCCGCCGGGGTCGTCGTGGACGCAGATGGGCATCATCAACACGATGGCTGATGGAGCGCCTCTAGTTGGCCCGTCGGGTCAAGTTTGCATGGGCGCTTCCATCCACGATGGCAGAGGGCATGGGGCCCGTTGTCGGCCGGTTCAATCAAAATGTTGTGTTTCTTGGGCTCCGCTCTCGGCTTGGACCAGTACCCGACAGGTACCTCGGGTTATGTACCTAACCTACCTAGAGGTAGGAGGTAGGTACTTGAGTCTCGAGATGGCATCAGAGTACTCCGTACAGCCAACCAGAACTCTGCAAAAGAAATTGATGTTTTCAGGTCGAGAAGGAAAGGAATACAGGAGTACGGCCGACCTTTGCGCCGCCACAACGCATTTAATTCCCTCGTTGAACGACAGAACAGCGGAGAGTCGGTTGACCTTGAATTCCTGCAGGGAACTGAAGAATCCCATTGTCTTTGTCAAATTCAGCAACAGCTTGCGCTGAATCATGCGCTGCCCCCCCACACTCGATAAGATTAAGCGCACGTGATGCAAGCTTTGACGGACCGCAGAAAACGACGTTGGTGGAGCTACGCTACCGACCCAGACCCAGTTAGCATGCAATTGCAATTGCAATGCAGCAGGCCGAAAATCAAACAGCTCGACGTGCCGACATTCAATCAGTCGCAGGCGCTTGCTAATTGCGGGCTGGCAAAGCATATAGAATGGATGATCTATACGACGAGTAAGCCCCGTCCACTCACCCTTGCCGCCAGAAGCGAATCGAAGAGGCAGAGATGGGCACCCGCCTCAGGCTAGGCGCTGACAAGCTCCGCGTCACAGGTTCGGCAACTTCATTGGCGAAGACGTCGCGTCCGAGGAAGCGTCCGAGGCCGGCGTCGAGGCCGACAATTACGTGTACCATGACGAGGCCGGAGACATTGGCGGCGCGCCGCCGGAGGAGCTCATGGAGATTGACGGTAACTGAGGAACCCCTTCCGTCGACGGCGGGCCGGCCCAATCTACCGAGGACGACAGGGCTGACGTTTAAACCTGCGTCGCAGATGGACCTTCTTCGACCGCCGTAATCCTTCACGAAGACAAACAGTACTACCCCACCGCCCAGCAAGTCTACGGCCAAGACGTCGAGACCCGGGTGGAAGAGGAGGACGCCCAGCCGCTCTCCGAGCCCATCATCGCCCCCGTCGAGCAAAAAAAGTTCACCATCCAAGAGGCCGACTTGCCTCCCGTCTTTTTCGACCGAGAGTTCATGACGGACCTGATGAGCTTTCCCCAGGATATGCGAAACGTCGCGCTGGCCGGACACCTGCACCACGGCAAGACAGCCTTCATGGACATGCTCGTCATGGAGACGCACGACATTGCCGACAAGTTGGACAAGCGAAGCGGGCGCAAGCGAGAGGAAAAGCTCCGCTACACCGACATCCACATCGTGGAGCGGGAGCGAGGCATCTCCATCAAGTCGTCGCCCATGAGCCTTGTGCTGCAGAGCGGCAAGGGCAAATCCCACCTGGTCAACCTCGTCGACACCCCGGGCCACGTCAACTTTGTGGACGAAGTCGCCGCGGCCTTTCGCCTCGTCGACGGAATCTGCCTCGTCGTCGACGTTGTCGAGGGGGTGCAGGTCAACACGGAGCAAATCATCAAGCACGCCGTGCTGGAGGACATCCCCATCACCCTCATCATCAACAAGATGGACCGCTTAATCCTGGAGCTCAAGCTGCCCCCCAAGGACGCCTACTTCAAGCTCAAGCATGTCGTGGAGGAGGTCAACACGGCCATCACCAATGCGTCGCCGGCAAGAGCGGCGGAGAAGCGCATCAGCCCCGAGAAGGGCAACGTGCTCTTCTCCTGCACCGAGCTCGGCTGGTGCTTCACCCTGTCGTCTTTTGCCAAGATGTACACCGACACCTACCCCGACGTCAATGCCGAAGAGTTGGCCAGGAGGTTGTGGGGTGACGTCTACTACAACCCAAAGAAGCGGTCGTTCACCCGGAAACCCGTCGAGGACCGTGCTGCTCGATCCTTTGTTCACTTCGTGCTGGAACCCATCTACAAGCTGTTTACGCATTCCATCAGCGACAGCCCCGAAGACCTCGCGCTCGTCCTGGCGTCGTTGGGTGTCCAGCTGAAACCAGCGCAGTACAGAGCAGATGCCCGAGACATTCTAAAAGTCGTCTGCGCGCAATTCTTTGGTTCGTCGACTGGCTTCGTAGACATGGTTGTGCGGCACATCCCGTCGCCCGTGCAAGGTGCCAGCCGGCTTCTGGAGCGGCACTATAGCGGCCCGCTGGACACCAAGGTTGCGGTCTCGATGAAGTCGTGTGATCAGGACGGGCCCTTGGTCGTTCACATTACCAAACTCTACAACACGCCCGACGCCAAGAGCTTCCACTCGTTTGGCCGTGTCCTCAGCGGCACGGCGAGACCGGGCGTCCGAGTACGAGTCCTTGGAGAGGGCTACTCCCTCGACGACGAGGAAGACATGACCACGGCCACCATTGGCGACGTCTTCATCGCGGAAACCAGGTACAACATCCCCACTGACGGGGTCCCCGCGGGAGGCCTGGTGCTGCTCAGCGGCGTGGACAACTCGATAGTCAAGTCGGCCACGCTTGTCGCAAGCCAGTTCGACGACGGCGAGGACGCGTACATCTTCAGGCCCGTCATGCACTTCACCGAGTCGGTGCTCAAGGTTGCCGTGGAACCCATCAACCCGTCCGAGCTGCCGAAAATGCTGGACGGCTTGCGCAAGATCCAGAAATCGTACCCCCTCATCGGCACCAAGGTGGAAGAGTCGGGCGAGCACATTATCCTGGGGACGGGCGAGCTCTACATGGACTGCGTGTTGCACGACCTGCGACGGCTGTACGCCGACATGGACATCAAGGTCTCGGACCCGGTGACGCGCTTCTGCGAGACGGTGGTGGAAACATCGGCCACCAAGTGCTACGCCATCACGCCGAACAAGAAGAACAAGATCACCATGGTGGCGGAGCAGCTGGAAAAGGGAATCTCGAGGGACATTGAGAGCGGAGCGCTCAAGATTCGCGACCCGGCCCGGAAGACGGCCAAGTTCTTGGAGGACAACTACGGGTGGGACAAGCTGGCGGCCCGAAGCATATGGGCTTTCGGACCCGAGGACATGGGGACCAACATTCTGCAGGACGATACCATCCCAACAGAGGTGAGGTGCTTGGGTTGCCCCATTTCCGTCCTCTTTGTCCTGCAATGCCCCGCTGCGCATAATTATTAACCACCCTTTTGCCGTGTCCTCTAGGTCGACAAGAAACTGCTCAACACGGTCAAGGAGTCGATCCGCCAGGGATTCAGCTGGGCCACCAGAGAAGGCCCGTTGTGCGAAGAACGTGAGTTGCTTTGACGAAGCCGGCAACGGCCCCCCCTCGTGGACATGCAGAAGCCGACCGTGCTGACTCGTGGCAGCCATCCGAAACACAAGGTTCAAGGTGACGGACGTGCTGCTGGCAGGCGAGGCCATTTTCCGCGGCGGCGGCCAAATCATCCCCACGTCGCGGCGAGCATGCTACTCGTCGTTCCTGATGGCCTCCCCGCGGCTGATGGAGCCCGTGTACGCCGTCTCGGTAACCGGGCCGGAGGACTCCCACACCGAAGCGTACAACGTGCTGGCCCGACGCCGCGGCCACGTCCTGTCCGACGGCCCCATCGCCGGCACGCCGCTGTACCGCGTCAACGGCCTGATCCCCGTGATCGACAGCTTCGGCTTCGAGACGGACCTGCGGATCAAGACGCAGGGCAGCTCCATGGTCAGCCTGGTCTTTGACAGCTGGAGCATCGTCCCGGGCGATCCGCTGGATCGCGAGCAAATCATCCGCCCGCTGCAGCCTGCCTCGGCGCAGGCGACAGCCCGAGACTTTGTGCTCAAGACGAGGAGACGGAAGGGGCTGAGCGAGGACGTGAGCGTCAAGACGTTCCTGGAGCCCGAGTTTTACCAGAGCCTGATGGAGAGCGGCATGTTGGGAGACGCATGATGGGGAGGGGGGGGCAGGGAGAAGAAGCTGCAGGATAGACCCTAGGGTGTTTCAAGGCGTTCAAGGTTGATTTTCTTTGTCGTCTCTTTCGTTTCTTTCTGCTCTTCGCGTCCGTTGCTGTCGGGGACAACGGGCCGTGGCGTCTCCGACGCGAGATTGGGGGGGTTGACCGACCGACCGAGTGACTCTTGGAAATCTCGGGGGGTCGCTGATGGTGCCGTGGGATGGGGATGAGATGCTTCTGGTCGCGTGGGACGAGCGGTGGCCCGAGAGCATCACGCTGTAGGCTTTGGGAGGCGGAACGATGCGCAGGGGGCCGTGAGAAAACACCCATTGCCGCGGCCTCTTGACACGCCCCCCCCTGGCCTTTTTACTACTCATCAGACACGACGGAGAGCATGGGGGGATGGGGGTTCATCATATTTTTTTTTCCATGTGCATAAACAATGCCATTTACACGCATTCCTTCCTCATCTCGTTGGTGACTCGATGGGGCAGCAGGCCTCTGCCTGCACAAGACACGGCTCGAGACTGGCCGAGTCCTAGTGCAGGGCAGTCGGTATGTCCCCCAAGGTTTGCGTCAGATGGCCCCCCAGAATCTCAACAGCCCGGCTTTGTAACCAACCGCCCGACGAACCAAACCCTGCAGGCAGTGTGTTTGCTTTCATCGGCTCAAAACGAGGTTGCCGCGCGCATGCATCTGTCTGCCGCGCCGACCCGCGCAACGCGGTTCGAGGTGCCCGGGGTGCCTTGGGACAACTCGTACCCCCCCAAAGGTATGGCGTGTCTGTGCCAGCTGCTACGTATCCTCCTCCCAAGGTATGGCGTGCCGCGCCAGCTGCTTGAGCAACTCCCATGTTGAGCGACATACAGCTCGCTCGATGCCAGCCGTCGGCGGTACGCCGATTTCCGTCGTGGCGTGGCGATCCCTTCTGCTTCCCCGCGGTCTTGCTCAGACGCACGTCTCCAGCATCTTGTCCAGAACGCCTCGCAGAGAATCGTTCTCCAGGGCGGCCGCTACCCTTTCCTTGTCGGCAAGCTGCTTGTTCACCTGGTCGTCTTGGCTGTGCGTGTTCTCCCGGCATAGGACGTCGACCCGGTAGTTGGGTGGCAGGCACTGTTCCAAGCGAACCCGGACACCGAGGCCTAGAACGGTGGCGAGCGAGCAGTGCGTCACAGTCGGCGTGATCTTGACCGTCACCTCGACAATGGTGTTGGGGTCGGGCACGCCTAGGGCGGGGGGGGGGCTTATGCGAATGTCGTTGATGTTGACAATGGAGAGCTGGCCCAGGGAGACGGGATGCTCAGGATCGGATATCGTGGCGATCAAGTCTGCACCAATCCAGGTCAAAAAAAAAAAAATAAAATAAAATCTTTTTTTTTTCCAATGAAGCCGCCCAAACGCCACGGATTCCGCGGCGGCAGCGCCCCAAGGGTGCGGGGGGCGGCGGTGCGGCATTTTGAAACAAAAAGCAACTTTGCTCACCAAAGATTTCTTGCTCGTCTATGGGCTCTGCAGTGTGTTCTTCATCGGGGCTGATGTCGTCGCCGGGCCAGGCGGTGGCGTCATCGGAAAACGGGTGCGACAGGAACGATGGCTTCGAGAAGAGGGCGCGGGAGTAGCGGCTGTCGACTCCTTGGCGAGGCGCGGCCTTCTTCTGGCGAGTTGGTAGCTGGGATGCGCTCAGGATAGTGGGATTCGCGTTATCCAGCGTGGCAGGAGCCATTTTGCGCCGAGACAAGGTTTGCCTTGGCGGCGCGGCGGGATAGTAGGGCGAGACCTCACAGAGGGACAATTTTGGCGGGGCCGGTACAGCCGTGCGTGTCTGGTGCCCTGCCAGTGGGTGGCAAGAGCAAGAGCAAGACGGGTCGGCGATGGGGATGGTCGTGTCGTGTCGTGTCGTGTTGTGTCGTGCGCGCGGTTACGGAGTAAGGAATAAAAGAATAGATTGCAGATCAGACGTTTGCCGTCGAGGATGGGCTGGCGGTGCGGTGAGTCGCCCCACTTGATGGATGAGTGGGGGGCGCAAGATGAGTAATGTTGTTACCCAATAACCAATGACGTGGGGTTGACGGCTGGGTCGATCCGCCAAAGTTCCATGCTCCAAATACAAAGGAGCAAATCGGTACGGTACTGTACTTGCCTGCTGCCCAAGGTGATCGGTCACCTCACGTCCACGGCAGTGATTGCCCGTTGCTAACCGAAGCACGCATCAACTAAAGACTATTCGGGCCGTCATCGAGGGCCGCACGTGAGCTGGTTTACGGCCTCACAGGGATGCAGCCAGCCCTCGCCTTACTCCGCAGACGCGAGCTGCAGCGGCGTAGATGCAGGCACTGACTGATCCTCCTTCATTCAAGGTCTTTAGCCAAGTCTGTGCCACAGGGGCTGTGCATGGTATATACACGCATTGAGCCTGACTTTAGCCTGATGGATGGATGGATGGATACATGGATGGATACATGGATACATGGAGTGTCTCGACTCTCAGGTGGTTGTTGTCCTGTTCAACAGCCCCTCCCTCGAGACGCGAGGCGAACTCGTCTGGATTGATGCTGGGGGTTCCCGCTCAGGTAGCAGATTCGCAAGGACGCTGCAGACTCCAGAGAATTCGTTGCAACCCTCGATGGCTGCTATGGCGTCTCCTCCCATGACAGCGGGGAGACTCGTCGGACGATGGCGGTCCAAGCTCGAGGATTGTCATCCTGATGAGGCGGATCGCTTCCACGGCTGGACCAGCACAATGGCGTTGGCGACTCCGGAGCCTAGACTATACCGACTGTATCCAACCAGCGCTAATAAGCGCGATAACCAAGTTGACCTTGCCTACCTAGGTAGGTAGGTACAGGGCTGTTGTGTCACGGAGTGCTCATTAGAGGCTCGTGGTTGGGGCAAAAGCTCGCACGGCCATGTCTGACCTGACATCGGCCGGCCAGCCCCCAAAGTAAAGTTTAGGGCATTCGCCATGTGTTCACTGCCGCTACGGTATAAGCTCTTACTAAGGCTCCCTGCAGCAGGGGGATAGCAGCAGGGTTGGGTTAGGACATACTTTGGGGAGGCCAGCCGGTATCCGGTCTGGTCAGTAGTAGGTATCAGGTATGCGGTATCCTCGGGCGTGCGCAACCCCATCCATGCCTGAAATAGGGAGCTGTAGGAGCACATGCTCTGTACTTTCTCGGCCGAAACTGGTGGCCCACTGAAGGCATCGCAACCAAAGTGAGACTTTGGACCTGTTCCATACTCGTTGGTTGTTGTCAGGATTGAACGAGTCGGCTGCAACCAAGGACTGCTGGGAAAATAGTCTCATCACTCTTCACGGCCCGTATGATCAGATTCTTGGTGTCCCACAATATGTCCCCAATAGAAGTTTGCTGTCTTGGCTCACAATCAGTACGCTGCGTCTCAGCTGGTGGATGTCAAGACAGCCACCGGCGCCGGTGCAAGCCCAACTTGAGGATCCGGCCAGATGACGTACGAGATTGGCGTGCAGCTGGTTTGACGCCAGCTGCCAGTTATCCGGGCACGTTGCTGCCGTCCAAAGGCCAGCATACGCGAGCTTACTCCGTACTGATGCCCCATCGTGGCCTGGTCCCTCTGGAACCTGGATATGTCGGCCAACCCGCCTGAGAACTTGCTCCAAAGCGTGTGGCTGAGACTGTTGCAAACGACACGGGCTAATAAAAGATCAACAAGCCTTTGGTGGCTTGCTCTTGTTTCCCGCCTTTTCCCCCCCTGCGCTAGTGCATGGCTTAGAGATGGGCTCGTTAACCTCGGTAGTTTCGGAAAACAACTTGGTGGTGGAGAAACAGCGAGTTTGAGTGTTTCTAGACTTCTGGATATCGGAAAGCTCCCCCCTGTCAACGATGCATTTGCCATGCCCGAGAAAGGCATTGATAGACGGTCAAAACGGCCCTGATTGCGGCCCTCGTCGGATTAGTCGACGACGGTTGATGGACATGGCGCCCGCAATGGATGGTGTTTCGTGGATTCGTGAGCGAGACTCTCGCCGTTGATTGAAAATAGGTGGGGGGAGGGGGGGAGTACCTTGCCGGATCTGCCGAGCGATTTCAGTCCCAGTTGCGCGAGGCATCATGGCATGGACGCAGGATGCCGTACGGCCAAAGAGGCTGCACCTCGGCTGGATCGCAAGTTGGCGAGCTGCCTAATTGCTCTCTAGCCCCTCTAGCTCCTGAGCGCACAGCACGGCGCAGCGACCAGTCAGATTGCAGCATGTGGGGAAAGCCGAATGGCCGACATGGAGCCATCAATGCCTGTCCAAATCGAAATCGCAAATCGCGGCCATCACATGCCAGTCGACAGTGCCAGCACGCAGATTTGATTCGTTGCTGGTGCTGTCCCTTGTCCCGTTTGGTCCGCTTGTCCCTTTAGGTCCGCACGCTGCTGACCCCGAGAGAAAGAAAAAAAAAAACGAGAGAGGGAGAGAGGAAGAGTGGGTGAGTCTCGCGGTGCCAGCCGCCCAGGCCGGCTTACGGCATCATGTGACGCTTATTAGGGCTAGAGCCGCTGAACCAAGATAAGTCTGGTCCGTGCGTGCCCCATGCCCCTGAGCCCCTCCCGCCCCCCCACAGCTTAAACCCACCAAAACCGAAAAGGCACGGGGTTGTCGAAACTTGGCAGCGCGACCCAGGACGTGGCGTGGTTTGCCCTTTATGTTTTCGCGCAAGAATTGCGGCAAGTCGTCAAAAACATCATCTGTCCACACGTGTAACTCGTTATACCCCGGTCTCAGGTCTCGGCGTCTGTGGCTAGTCCTGGTTGGTTTTCGAAACGTCAACTAACGCATCGGGCCCCCTCCCCTGGACAACAACTCAACCAGCAACTCCAGGACGTGGGACAGAGTTTGGCAAAGGCTGTCCAAGGCGGTATGGGTATGGTATAGCCAGGGAGCAAATTGTGCATCTGTAGCCCGCGGACTCCGGTCCCGTAGCTACACCAACTGGTAGTTGCGGGTTGCACCTTTCCGTCTCAAAGGTCCATCCAGCCTACCAGGTAGTCATGTCACGACTTGTTCCGGATGCCTGGCCGAACAATCAGCATTTGGGCGCGTTGGCTTTCCCCAAAGATCAACTCCCCTTTCTTTTCCTCTGCATTGCCGTCGGGTATTACCCCTTGCTTTCCAACCAGAGGGGGCTGCCGGTAGACGCGCCGTGTCAATGACGAGGACACTTTTTTTGACTCATGTCCCAAGATTCTGCAGCTTGCATGCCGGATATTATAGCAGGTATCCCTGACTTATGCGACATGGCTTCCGCATATTGGCCGCCGCAGTACCGAGTACCCTCGTCATTTGCCTGCTTGGCCGTAGTTGCATTCTCCCTGGAGCTCAGAACAAGACATGTATCGAGAAAGCCGATGAGAAAAAAATAACGACGCACTGCTTCGGTGAGAGGACGAGGAAAGGGATGGGATGATGCTAGTGTGCATCATCCGCAGTTGAATGGGTGTTGATTAGCCCATCACAAATACAACGACCGGTTCCAAGACACGCCCGAAGCTAGATGCCTTGGGCAGTCGTCTGGAATTAGAGCAGAAGAGACCAACAAACAAGCTCCCAGCCCCGGCAATCCGCGGGCCGGGCACAGCTCTGGTTCATTCTAGCCAGCACGAAGGCGCCCCGCCGCGGATCGAGGTTGAAGCAAGATAAGAGCTCGCATGCGCATGACTCGGCGGGCGGTCTTTGTTGATGGGTTCGCGGTCCTGTCGTCGTTGTGACGAGGAGGCATATACGCAGCACTCACTACGGAAAACTCAGCACCGCAAGTCCAACACTAAAAACCATGAGGTGCCAGCGGCAGATGACCGACCTGGCAGTGGAACCGTCAACTCAAGTGGTGGCGGGTGGCCTTGTGGATGCGAAACCTTGGCATGTTGGTCCTGCATTACCCACCTAGAGCGCCGAGGCTGTGGCGGTCCATCCAATTGGGCGCTGAGATGGCGGAAACGGACCAGACATACAGTACCATCCAGATTCCGCACACACCCCAGATGACGCAGTTTTTCAAGGCCCTTTTTGTACCGCCATCCAACAGCTCGGTGGGCCGGCCGGAACCAGCGGGCTTTACCGGGCAGGCTCTTCTATGTTTGACGGCGGGCCGGTCATGCCATGGCGTGCACAGGCGAGTGTCGGCGGAAGGATCAATCGTCTGCGGATTGATGTCTACTGAGGGATGTCTACCGAGGGATGACGGCGGAGGGAATGACGGCGGAGTACGGAGTACGAGCATTTGCTCCGTGCAACAACAGGATGAAATGGAAGGGTGCCACGGCACAGTGCCACCGCGCGTGAGGTGCCAAGGACATGCATGCCAAGACAGGCTGGGCTTGGGCGTTTGGGTGTGTCTTCTCTGCTCCGTGCAGCTTCCATGTACATTACATACCAGACAGTTTCTACAGCTCGCAGCGTCTCCCTAGGGGCCGGGCGCTGATTCAATCGTCGTGCAGCGCTCCGGCAATCACTGCACGATTGTTTCGCTCGCCATGTGACCGACGGGGTCAATTCATTGTTGGCTTCTCGGCCGTACGCAGCGCGCTGTCGCAAACCACTCTTTCCACCCCCCTCGAGGGGATAAGATAAGTAAAGCAATGGATCCCTAGTGCGCATGCTATTGATTTCGTGCAACACCAGGACGAGAACATGCCCAAGGGGCGGGACTCATGGCCCTCGTATCGATGCTACCAACTAACTGCTGCTGCGCCGTCATACAAGACATGGAATTTGGACTCGTCCAACTTTTCTGTGCCCGGGCTTGTCGACGTCTCGCCTCGCCTCGCCTCGCCTCACATTGCCTTCAGTCCGTTCGGCCTCGGTCAATCCAAATCCAACTGTTGGGCTGCGTCCAACGTTGCTTCGCAGGTGGCCCGGCCCGCCCCCAGCTCAATCTAACTTGATAAACGCTTGGAAGCGTGGTGGCACGCCAAGTCTCCGGTCTTGGACCTGGGCCTGGCAGCGCATCGCACGCGCTTCAAGACTCGAACGGGCAAAGAGTCAAAAGGGCCGCGGGTGCTCAGACATGTGGCCTAGGTTAGGTGTACCTTACCTACCTTAGGTACCTTACCTAATTTGCCGACGTGACGTGACGCGCAGACTGGAGGTATACTGACATGTCTGGTACCAGACCCCCTAAGCAAACACGCCCCAGTGCCCCCGTACCCCGTACTTTGCCCATGTACGGGCATCTCCCCAGGCACCTTCGCAGGCACCTTGGGTCAACGTATTGTTTGACACCCACCAGGCCCCTACCCGAGGCTGTCCCAGTGCTGTCCTCCCCCACATTGTCCTCGCGTGTAGTAACCGAGTAGTCTGCGACGACTAAAAACTTGCCCAGGAAAGTCCATGTCGATATATAGTCTGATGGTCTGATAGGGCCTGGTACGTCTCCACGAACCTGTCTCACTGACCAACCACTCTTGAGGCTTGACTCTTGGCTGTGCCATTGCCTCAATACTACTTGAGCACCTCCCAGCGCATACACACACACCAACCCTGACCCAGCGGCCACAATTTGCGAACCCCCCCCCCCCCTCCCCTTCCCTTCCTTCCTTCCTTCCCATTGTACATAGTATCGGCTTCATGTCGATTTGCCAAATGTTTGCCGCCCCCCTTTCCTTCCCCTTCCCCGTTTCGCTTCCTTCCTTCGAAAGAACATCGCCAACCGCAAGGCGATTCGCCACTTTCGCAAGCCGTCCAAGCGGCTGCCTCTACCTCTACCTCTACCTCTTCCTCTGCCAAGTTGCATTCCCTCCATCTCCTCTGCCTCTGCTGCCCGTACGTGCCTTGACTATTTCGATTTGGCACATTTCGCTGCCACCACATCGCTGCCGACGGCCCGCGCGCGCGATTCCTGCTTCGCCGCCCACCGCCCACCGTCCGCCATGTCCACGGATCCGTCTGTCCGCCGATTTTTACCGCAGGATGCGCACAACCTCCAAGCCGCACAAATGAGCTCGTTTCACTTTGCGACGCAGCAGTTCCCCCATCGGGAAACTCAAAGGAGTCAGTAGTCCCCGTCATGTTGCCTTGCGCACAGACTTGCGAGCTCTCCCCGCAACGGGCCGTAAGTCTTCACCTCGGCAGGCTCGGCTGACCACTTTATCACCACAGACTATGTCTTCGTTGATGAGCACAATCGCCACAAGCGACTCAAAGGTAGCGTCAAGACCTTTTTGCGTTGGCCAGTCGTGGTCCTTGCATACGTTGCGTACATGCTAAAAGGCACATGCTTTCGTTCGCTGCAGTGATGAGAGCGTGCGAAGGCTGCCGCAAGAGGAAAATCAAGTGCGACGCGGCAACCACCAATACCTGGCCATGCTCGGCGTGTATTCGACTGAAGCTGCACTGCGTCAAGCCCAACGGATACGACGGATCCGATCTAATGACGACGTACGGCGCTGTCTTGGGCCCTCCCAGTCAGTTTCAGCAAATATCCATGCCCACAGGGCAACTGAACCACGACCCTTCCAAACCCTTGCCCGATCTGTACGCCGGCGCATTTCCAGACAGCGACCCGTCCGTCTTTCAGCAAGCTCATTTCGACTCAACCCATCATGTCCTGAGCAATCTACACTACACAACAGTCCCTGCTCCGGGGGCTTTGGACCCGGGCTATGGTGGTCCGAATCCGTTTCCCACGCCACCTATGCATCAAGGACAACACAAGCAGGATTCGTCACCGGAAGCGCAGTCCGTCGATTCTTTCCAGCAGCAGGGTCTGGCTGATTTGCTGGGCGGACTCAGAGTGGACGAGATTGGAACTGGTAAGAGCTTCCTGGTCCGTCCTGCCCCCGCGCTTCACTTGGCTGACGAGGAAATTTTAGCGCCCTATTTACGGAACAAGGCATCGTTTCGTCGAGAAGAGCAGCCCGCCGTGGAAGAAGATGACGACTACGGCTCCATCCTGCCCACGGGTTCCAAGTTTCCCGGACACAAGATCAGAATTCCGCCAGCCCTGATGCCGGAGGAGTCTACCGCGCTGCACCATTTCGAGCTGTATTTCCGCCACGTGCACCCGTATGTGCCTGTGTTGGATAAGATTGTCTTTTACCAACAGTGGCACAACAACCGAGAAGCCATCTCGCCTCTAGTCCTGGAGGCTCTTTTCGCCATTGGAGGGCGGTTGGCAGAAGAACCCGCAATGGGCCAGCAGTGGTTAGCACTCGCATCGAGTACGTATCGCAGTCCTTTTTGGATTTCTTCTTGCCTAGTCTTTCTCATTGTCGCCCGTGCATTGTGTTGCACTGTGCTGTGTTGCATTGTGTCTGGGGTAAGCCCTTTTCTAACCACGTCCTGCTTCGAATAGGGCACGCAGACTCCTTTATGGATGTGCCGAGATTGAGTACGCTCCAGGCCTTGTTGATGATTCTCAAGGCCCGCGAAGCAGCACCCAAACGCGGATATTTCTACCGATCCTGGATGCTTGTTGTCCAGTGTGTGCAGATGGGGAAGGACCTGGGTCTGGACGAGCATTTTGAGGACCATCAGGCTGGCATTCCCTGCGATTTCACCGTGGCAGAGTGCAGGCTTCGGACAAGGATATGGCAAACCATCTTTGTTTGCGAGGCCATGATTGGTAGTCCCCAAGGCAAGTAGAAGTCTCCGCACCCCAAGCGCTGCATCAAACACCATGGTCTGAAACGAATAACGGGGGCGGTGACGGCTCAAGGGAACATGAAGTTTTGGCACGGTGGCCCCCTTGAAGCTTAGCTAACTCCGAGGTAGGCCGACACGATCTGGCCGTAACTCAGGAGTCGGTCGATTTCCACGTGCCGCGACCCGTCCCAGGCGGTGACGACGGCGAGCATCAAGTTTCCAGGAACTTCACTTACCTGGCCCGTCTCGTCCGGAACATTCGAAAGATGAGCCTGGCGTATGCGAAACTGAAGAGAATCAAAGAATGGGCCGTCAACCCGGAGTTTCAGCAGCTCGAACAGAGCATCTCGACGTATCTGACGGAGCTGCCTGCGGACATGGCCATCACCTATCCACAGGACGGGTCACCACCGTACCTAACCTCATCGTTTTACGGAAATCTTCACTCGTATTACCATCTGTCGCAACTGCTGTACCATCGGCCCATCCTGTCATTCCTCGATCCGACCACAAACGAAGCCCAATGGAAACACCACATGATGATATGCTACACTTCGGCCAAAGCTCTTTGTCGGTTGCAGGAAGCTATTCTGAGGTCGTACGGCTTGACAGACCTGCAGAGCATGCAGCGCGGTTTTAGTTTCACATTATACGCTGGGTTAACTTGCATCGTCATCCACCTCGTACGTACATGCACGGGAAGAGAGGCAGCGAATAAACAACCCCCTTCTTTTTTTTTTTTTTTTTTTTTTTTTTAAAAAAAAAAAAAAAGGAAGGAAAGAAGAAAAGAAAGTAGGAAGAAAATCCTTGTTTGCTAACGCGCTCAAAAACAGGTCGCCATTGTCTCACCAGACCCGGATCTCAACACGGACGCCCGAGAGTACTTTCAGCGTCACATGAGGTTGATGGAGACGGTCATGGAGGCTTGGCCGATGCCAGACCTGCAAACGCAAATCGATGCCATTCGCGAAGCATTTTCGGCGGATATCCGACGTCCCTTTGTTCTCAAGCCATCGTTCCCCTATGGCAGCCCGCGTCCTTCCCAGTCAAGTCCCCCGAGCATGGGCACGTTGGCCTATGCCGGCGCGGCGCTGGAGCAGCATCTGGATCCGCCGAGCCAGCAGGCCAGCTACACAAGCCACCCCATTACACCGCCCATTTCGGTGGGCCCGATAGATAGCAGAAGCGACTCCCCAGCCGTACAGTCGCTCGTGATGATGCCGCAGGATGGTGGCCATGGGGCGGACCTGCAACAAACAATGAGCCTGGGGAACAATCCGCCGCCAACCTGGAATCCGGCGCGGATTTTCGAGTACGTTTTCTTTTTTTATTTATTTTATTTTATTTTATTTTATTTTATTTTATTTTTTTGCCGAAGCGCTCTAGCAGCTTGCTTGAGCCGACCTTTGCCCCCATGTAAAGCCGAGCCATGTGAATCGCTAACATCAGATTCCTCCCACACAGACATTGGAACGCCACATTTGGTGCACCGGGTCCGGCAGACCAAGCCTCCGCGTCAGGGCCGGCCTCGGGCCAGTCGTTGTCGCCGAGCACGGGGCAGCTGGCTCAAGCGCAATACGCCGTGGCAACGTCGGCGCCAAACTTCATAACCCCGGCCATGTGGCAAGAGTCGGTGGCCAGCGTATATGAGGGGGGTCTCAAGCGAGCCTGGGATTACGACGGCGGCATGGCAGACCTGAAACATCATTAAGGCATGATTCATGCGCTGCGCCTGCCCGATCAAGCCCCGCGTGCTGCCGATGCATTGACTCATTACGCGTTACCACTAACCACTGCGCATTTGCCGTCCTTTTGCTTTTGTTTTGGATGCGCAAACTCGGCCGCGGAGTCCTGGGTTGCATTTTGGGTGTTTGTTATTTTCCTGCCTATTCGTCCTGGGATGCGGATGACGCAGGGAGCTCATTTCGCCGGCCAAGGGAAAGCAAGACACCGACTACGACGAGCGAGTCGCCCGTCAAGGGGGCTTTTTTTTCTGTTTTTTTTTTTCTTTTTTTTTTCCCTCGTCCTTTACTGGTGGATTCCAACTGCAGCCATCCCGGGGGTGCTCAACGAGTTTCATTTTAGCGAGGCATGACAGCAGTGGCGTTATACCTGGTCTGTCGGGCGGCCATTTTACGAATTTCCACGCAGGAAGCTGTCGAGGCCCGGTCGGCTCCTGTGATGTAGGATGAAATGAAGCATGTACAAGTATTGTTTCTGGAAGGTTTCTGCGCGGTAAAGAAAAAGAGGACTGGATGGCTGGGCCTGTGGATGGACATGGAGCAAGCACAAGCAGCCTTGAAGGGGGGAAGTTGGGGGGGGCCGAGTCGACAGCACGACCGTAGGGCTAGCGGGACTTGCCTGAGGTCAATTACCTAGTTCTTCCGGTTGATGGTCGTGGATGCATTTCCTGGTGCAGCGTTGGCAAGTAATCGTGCCCCCGTGTTCTCTGATGCATGCAGCCTGTATGACTGGCCGTGCGACTGGGCATTTAAGGCAAGGCATTTAATGGTTGATGGCGTCTTCATGATGCACCAGACTTTCCAATCAACGTGTTGAACGCGACGAGCCAACAGTCGTCGCTGCACTGCTGCTACAGGGTAGCCGCGCGCACCTCGCAATCCTCAATTGATTGAGTTGACGCCTCAGGTCTCCCACCTCCCCAACGTGCATCCCACCACAACCTCTGGTTGACTGGTCCGTCACGCACCACCATGCTGATACTCGGCATCCTTGGGCCCCGAGCCTCTGCCCGCGCCTGCGCCCGCGCCCGCGCCGTCTCCATCGCGCATCCGCCACGGCGGTCGCTCCAGCCTCTGATCCCGTGGGCGCACCCGCCGCCACCGCCGCCGCATGTCTCGCCGAGACGCCACGCCGGGGGGACGGCAAACGCCCAGGCCGCGAGGGCCAAGGCCGCCGTGAAGGGCCGATGCGGTACGTCCCCACGCTTTGCCCCCTTTTCTTTTTTTTCTTTGGTCCTTTCCCTGGACGCGCGACAGCGGCGGGGGGGAGACGCGAATCTGAAGTGTATCGAGGGAGAGGGTGAAGAGGGAGGCGCGAAAAAAAAGAAAAGGGGAAAAAAAAAAAAAGAAAGAAAGAAAGAAAGAAAGAAAGAAAGAAAACTAAGGGTGGTGGAGTCGATGGTGGCAGAGCTGACGAGGGCAGGGCAGAAATCCCGGAGCGGCTGCTCATCTACCACGCCGGCAGGGTCAGAGTGGCCTCGCTGGCCATGCTGAGACTGACGAGCTTGCTGCTCGGCGCGCTGTTTGCGCTTGTCGTTGTGCCGAGCTACGTCAAGGCGGAGAAGCCGCTGGGCGACACGGCAGCCGGTATGTTTTGAAACCCCCCCCGACTTCGCAAGGGGGGAAATCAGGCCCTTCCCCCCGCGCGCGCGTGCCCAGCCTGCCGAGGGAAGCCAGCCGCCGTGCCGAGCCTGCAGAGCAAAGCACAGAGGGAACCAGAACTGACAAGAGGACAAACGCCCACAGTTGCCGTTGCGGGCGTCGTGCCCGTCCTGTTCATCGCCTACACGACCGGCCCCATGGTCACCCACATGCACATCCACCTCCCGCCGGCGGCGCGCGCGTCCCGCCAGGCCCTGGAGCGCTTCGTGCGCGCCATGCCGGCGTCGACGCGGCTGACCCTGACGACCATGAGCCCCATCGCCAAGCCGAGGTACAGCAGCGCCCGGGTGGCCGACCTGGTGCCCGTGACGAGGCGCCTCGGGCTGGTCAACTACGTGCGCGACGCGGCGGCGGAGAATGCCACGCGCAAGTGGTACATGCACCGGGCCGTGGGGGGGTTCTACGTGCAGCCCCAGCCCCGGACCCGGACGCGGACGACGGGCGCGACCGCCGGCGGCGTGGACGGGTGGATCTGGGACGCGGCGCGGAGCCGGCGACGAAGCTCGCCGTGACGGGGGTGGTTTTCCGGTGTTGGGGGGGGGAAGCACAAAAAGAAAAAGAGGGCAAGGGAGATGGGCGTCCCAAGGTTGGCTCTGGGTGCGAGGCGGGAAAGCAAGAGCAAAGAAGATGGATGCTGGCTGGCTGCGAGGCGAGCCTGCGGTTACCTTGGCTGGTGCTTGTGGATAGAGTTTTGCGCCGCCGTCGACGCCGAACTTTGCGAGCGTCTGCGTGCGTCGCCGACGGGTATAAATAAATGCCGGCGTCTTTGGCCTGTCGCGGTCTCCCGGATTTTGGCAAGCTGGACAGTCGGAGACTCGAGACACATCAAGACATTTCTCAAACGAAAAGGAAGACTTGATCGCATACACTGGTCCGCAAACATTTCCATTGACACATCCATCAACACACCACACATCAACACTCCTCGTCCAAGTATCACATTCTCAACATGCAACTCTCAGTCGTTGCCGTGGCTGTCGCCCTTGCTGCAGCAATCGTCTTTGCCGTCCCCGTCCAGGTAAGTCCCCCACCGCTTCCAGCCTTTCCCTCGCGCCATCCTGACATGCAGCAGCAGCAGCAGCAGCAGCAGCAGCAGCAGGCTCGGCAAATAGTTGCCGTGGGCTGGCTCAACGATACAGCTCAGCCGTTTGACCCCTCCAGGATGGCGTCGGTGGAAGACTGACGGGGTCCGTCTTGACTATCGGAGGATGTGACGGGCAGTGGGACAGACGGGATGGACGGAACGGCATCATGGAACGGGGGCTTCTTGGGTATCTATCTGTGCTAGTAATAGTTGCTGCGTTGGGCGCGTTGGGCGCGTTGCCCGCGTTGCCCGCGGTTTAATGGATCGGTTGCTGTCTCGGACGCCATGTGTTTTGCTGTTCCTCGTGATGATGTGATTGCTTGAGCGGTATTGATGCCGTGAGATTGGCAGCTGCCGCGGCCGTCGCCGTTCCAAAATGCTGTCGTTGGAAAGGTACATGTAAAGGAGCAACCAGCTGGCGGCATGGTGGTGGCGGCTGGCCGGGTGTTTCAAGAAGTCTGACCAGACCCAGACCCAGACGACCCGTACGGAGGAGACCCGCCTGTCCACGCAGCCCTTTGCCTCTTTGCCTTTTGCCCCGTTCAGCTGAAAAGAGGCGGATGGGCCTCGTGGCGACAACCACCAACGCTGCCGTCTCTCAGACTTCAACGTCGCCCATCGTACCCAGCACCCAGCTGGCCATCCCCCCATCCCCCCATCCTCCCATTCTCCTACTCGCACCAGGGCCGCCTTGCAAAATGCCCTCGCTCCATCTGCCCGGCTGCGGCCTCCCCGTGCACCATCTGCCATCCCGCCACTTCCCAGTCCTCATGGGGCTGGCGGAAACCGACTTCAAGGCCCTGACTCTCACCATCCGCGAGATTTGCCTCATGAGAGCCGTCGAGGAAATCACCAACAAGCCCGACTGGTGGGTCAAGGTCAAGCAGCCCGACGTTGCCGACAAGTGGAGGCTCGAAGCCCTGGCCATGGACTGGGCTGCCTATCACCGCTTCGCCGACTTTACGCCCGCAATGGCTGACGCCGTACGTCTTGCTTCCCACACCCCTCCCCTCCCCCCCGCCCCCTTTCTCCCTCTCCGTCGGCTGCCGAGCGTCGCAGAATCGGCCCGGACCAGATGGGGGAGTTCTCGGCATCCAGCTCACCCCCCTTTCCCCGCAGTGCATCGCCGAGCTCAAGCACAAGGCCGACCTGTACGAGAAGACGGGCCTGGTCCCCATCCTGGACTACTCCGCCGCCGTCATCAAGTCGGACAGCATTGTCCCCGACGGCCTCTGGCAGAGCCTCAGGCTAGCCGTCGCGCCGCTCGAGCAGGTGCCCGAGCTGGACAGGGACTGGCACCCGGGCAGCAGGCAAACGGTGCTCAACCTGGTCCACCCGTCCCTGTGGCCGCTCGTCTACGGCAGATCCAGGGTCCTCACCGACAGGCGGGTAGGCGTCGACGACGCGCTGCGCAGCTGCGGCACGGGAGCAGTCATTCCGGAGCCGGACGAGGCGCCCGAGGGCATGGCCCACTGCGTGTCCACCAGGTTTCAATGGCTTCCCTGCGACGTCCTGGTGCGCGAGGACGGGCGCGTCAAGGTGGAGAGCTACATCAACAACTTGCATCCGGTCAAGCACGCGGCTCTGTACCCCGTCATTGAGGAGTTTATCGAAAAATCGCTCCCTGCCTGGGACGTCTTGTATCGGTGGCCGGATGAGTTTGCCATGAGGCGGCTGTCGACGGAGCGCGCCAGAGTTCGCTGCAGAGCCAAGCAGACGTGCAGGAAATCCCACTACCCTTGCACGCCGAAAGCGAGGCCGACGAGGGATGATGAGCCGCGGCGACGGAAATGGGAGGATGGCTACAGCGACTCTGAGATTTCCGAGAGCGACGCGGACGACGGGGACGACGAGGATGGCGAGGACGGCGAGGACGACGGGGACAGCGAGGACGGCAAGGGCGGCAAGGACGACGAGGACGACGAAGACGGCAAGGACGAGCAGGTTGTGCAACCGGAGACGGCAGCCAAAGCTCACCCCAGAAATCGGATCAAGGTCCTGGGCCATCTTGGCCTAAAGAGCCGAGATGAGTCCGAGTATGATACGGAGCCGTCAGCCGATGAAGACCATCAGGACAATGACGTCGACGCTTCCGACGACGAACAGAACGGATCCGACGACTCGGACTCGGACGTAGAGCGCAACCCAAACCACATATCAGAGCGCGACGTTAAGCGTCGCGACTTTTGCTGGTTCAACAAGACTCACCCTGTCGTTGCGCCCGAGCCGCAAAAGCAGTGTCCAGTCCGGCTGCGAGCCGACCACGTCCCAACCTCGGACTTCTTCTCCTTCATCCCCCAGCAGGCCGAGGGCTTGCCACCCCGCACCCGTCGTCTCCAGGTCATCGTCAAGCTCGCCAGCATCCATCTCACGCCGGAAAAGCCCGCCTACGACGGCGGGTCGTGGCACGTGGAAGGCCAGCTCAACGAGCACATCTGCTCGACCGCCCTGTTCTACTACGACAGCCAAAACGTCACAGAGAGCCGCCTCGACTTCCGCACAATGGCCAACCGCGACCAGCTGGACGAGTACCCGGCCCTGGCCTACGAGCAGTACGACTGGCGCACCATCCGGCGCCTCTTTGCCATCGAGTCGCCGGGCGGGGGCTCGACCGTCCAGGAGATTGGCAGCGTCCTGACCCGCGAGCGCCGAGCCGTCTTCTTCCCCAACGTCTTCCAGCACCACGTGAGCCCGTTCAGGCTCGACGACCCCACGCGGGAGGGCCACAGGAAGATCCTCGCCCTGTTCCTGGTCGACCCCGCCGTTCGGGTCATTTCCACGGCCAACGTGCCGCCGCAGCGGAGGGACTGGTGGCTTGACCAGCTGGACTTGGGCGAGGGGAGGCTGCCGCCGGAGCTGGCGGACATGGTGTTGAGGAATGTCGATGATTTCCCGATGGGTGAGCCCGAGGCGAGGGCGTATCGCGCGGAGCTCATGGCGGAGAGGTCGGCCAACGAGTGGAGGGCGGCGGACAAGATGAGGGCGGTTGAGTGGAATTTCTGCGAGCATTGACGGGGCGGCGGGACGGAAACAGGCGAACGGCGGATCGCCTTGTCCAGCAGATCCGCCGCCGCAAAAGCGTCTTCAACAGCGAACAGCCTCGGTCAATTGCCGCTGGGCATCGCGCAACCGGCCGCCGAGACACAGTGGGCAAGCGGTTCACCGTAGCATTTCCGGGGGGCCTGCATAGGTGCCGCCAACAGGGAGAGCGAACAACTTTGCCACATGACTCCTTGGTAGGTGTTGAGGGCCATGTTCATAAGCTCTGCTTGAAGCTCTGTTTGAGCAGCCTTTGACTAGCCGAGCTGTTTGCGAGCCGGCCCTATGAGTCACGTAGCAGCCTCACGTATCAGGCACAGCGTCTGCTATATAGAGAGTCATTCCCTGCCCCTCTTCTAGATGGCTACGGTCATCGTCTTCCTTTTACAGCATCATTGCCGCTGCTGCATTTCGCATTAGGCCCGCGTAAGGATGTAATGACTGTGACGTGGCCATCGCCGCGTCATCAGCTCAAGCTATCAAGTCGGCTCGCAAACAGACCGGTCCTCAATTTCCATCCGCGAAAGCACACGCTTTCCTCCAAGACTCGTTCCAGTTTAATTCTCCTGGTGGTCGGTCGCCCAGATGAGAGCCAGACATGTTGATATATCTTGTTCATTCACATCATTTTGTAGGCGGTGAGGAAATGCTATCATAGGTATCTTGTGGTACGGCCTAGTTGCTCCGGAAAACGCGCCGCGCTTTAGCGAGGCCCCCTGATATTCGGCAATGGCGCATGCTCACCCCGGGGAGGTGGCCTCGCTCCCCGACGGCAAGCTTGGGCTGGCTGTTTCCGGCTGTTTCCGGCTGCTTCCCAATGGGTCGTGACAAATCCTGCGGTCAACCTAGCTGGTCTCGATTCGCACGCGATCAGTAATGGCTTCAGGGCAAGACGTGGCAGTTCCTACAGAAGTCGTCCGAATCGACAACGAGGGATCGGGTGATTGCTGCCTGGTATGTTCCGCACGTATTCCTTGGACCAGCGGTTTCGACGTCTCGTCCTCTTACAAGGCACGCAAGATCAAGCTGCACGTATGGCAGGGCGGTTTTTTCAAATGCGGCCGAGGCGGCGACGCGGAGGGTGCACGCGCATCTCGAGCGACGGAATCCCGACTTGGTCGCGCGGGAGGCTTGGTGTCGGAGACGCCGCGAATCAGGACGCCTGGCGGTTTTTTTTCTTTGCTGGCAAGCGGCGCTGTTTGGCCTGCCGGCGGCATCTTGGCATCTGCCTTGTAAACTTGCAAAGCATGGCCGTGATCATCTCGATCCTGTTGCGCATGCCGAGATGAGCGGGACGAGGGAGACTCGGAACTTTGCGGTATTCCTCTAGCGTGAGTCAAGGGCCTCGAGGCAAGGCAGCTCCCGCCGATGGGACCAGCTGCGTCAGGGCACCCCCCGGGGGGGGGGGGGGGGGGGAGTAGCGATTTCACATGTGGCGAAGCGGGACGATTTGTAATATGTATGACGAAATATGCCGAAATAGGAGGCTGAATGATACTTGATAATTTTCTCCTGATAAGCATTTGAGCTTTTACGCAGGCGGCTGAATATCCAACATTAGCTCCACCTGATAACTCGATCTGATCTGATGAAAGCGGGTTTCCTTCCACAAGCCCCCGGCCATGCCGTTGGCGCGACACTCGCAGAAGCAGGAATTGCGAAATAACACGTTGGATGGCTGTCATCACTACGGCGAGACATAGCCGTCAAGTACCGAACGAACTGGCGAAGCCGATCACATGCTGGGGTCTTGCAGCTGGATGGAGCAGAAACCCGTTCGAGTGCGTAAAGATGCCGGGAAGGATTTTTCGAACATGCAGGGAACGCTACCGCCTATGGAACTTGTACCGCCGCATGCATTTTTCTATTAGCGACGTGACCCTCCTTGTCTTTACTGCTGCGAACCTTCTGAAGGTGCGCATATGTGGAGGGAAGTCGCGATATAATTAATGCCGCCCTTGACAATGTGTTCTACAAAGGCCTATACTGTGCCCGTTCATTCCAAGTGCTGGCTAGAGTCTTCCTGCGGATTTACCTGCGAGAATAAGGGACTTGCCCCTGGGCCACGATTGGGCGTAACGTGAGGCACTAGTAGTGGTGGTGTATTAAATGGTTGGTTTGTATTGAGCCATATGAGCGGATGCAGCCGGCCAAGGTGCACTTGATGAGGCTATTGATGTTGCTGTTTGATGATGCTGTGATTGCTGTGATGCTCCGTAGAAGGAAGAAAAATGCGGGTATGTATACAGCTGCTTGTAGAAAAACGTGTGCGAAGGCACCAGTTTCATAGGCGTATCGTTTCCCTGCATGTTGGTAAAAGCCTTCCAAAGGGACACGGGCCTTGAATCTGCCCAGCCATGTCGTACGCTAGGTCGGATTGAAGTCTTGCTCTTTTGGGAAAATATAGTCAAGCGTGGCGATGAAGAGAAACAGCAAGGTCTACCGAGCACAACACCGAGCACATGCACAACCACGAAAACTACTAGTTGCGAGATGGCGGCACATGCGCATGGCATGAGCCCCTGAAGGCCTCGAGCAGTTCCGATCGATCTCAGGTGGCACCCTTTCGCCCCCTTGGCATGTCGGAGCTATCGGCTCCTTAGTCCTGTCAGGCTCCTTCCCTCACCGGGTGAGTTTAGTGGTTTCGTCGTCCCACCAGACACTATTGCCTTGGGCTGCGCGCGAGGCCAGCTCTGATTGGGCGGCTGCGAGCCATTCGAGTCAGTTCAGCCGCCAAGGCAAGCCCCCTATACCGGGGGGGGGGGGGGGGGTATCCAGTACCTAAATCTACTCCTGCTCCGTACCTCGTGCATACTATATCGACGGTGTCCACTCTCCGCACTGGGGATTCGCCTTGCACTGCGCATGGGATAATCACATGCCTCTACAAATTGCAGCGCATTATAAGCTATGCGGCGCAGCAATCAATAAGAAGACGCTGCTCAGTTCTGAAAATTCTAAAAAATCACTTCTCCCGGGTTGCCCGGGGGCTTCGCAACGCTACTTTGCAACGACGGTCCCGCAACTTGTGCCAGGTGCTGCGCGCTGCGCTTCGCTTGGCATGTACTCCGTACCAGGTAGGAGGTAGGTAGGCCTACGGGCGCCCCAAGCCAATCTGGCTCTGCCGTTAACGCCTCGGGCCAGAGGCGTGGATCCAGTGACCAGTCGCATCCGCGCGCAACTGCGTGCCCCCCTCCCCCCTGCTGCCAGCTGGCAGGTGAAGCTATTGACATTGTAAAAAAAAAAAAAAAAAGGAAAAGCCGGGGATGGAAAAGAAAAGAATCTTCTTTTTCCCTCTTCCTCTTCCCCCTTCCTTCTACCTTGCCTGCCCTCCCGCCCGTTCCGCGTAATGATCATCAACTACTCGGGACCAAACAACATCTCTGCAACCTGTCAAAAGCCGTCGTTCCAGGGAACCAGGGCGCAAATTAACGTGGCGCTGATGCTTGATCCCGGCCGCACTAAAGCTGGGATGCAACCTTCTTCAAGCCACGAATGACAGGTCCTGTGTGCCTCAGCTCTTGCTGGCGGGGACGGCGGCGCACGGCTCCTCAGGTTGTATCACGCATCTGCTACCGGCCCGCGACAAGACACCGTGCCGTCCATACGAGTCTCGCAGGGGATGGAGGGTGGCCGTGAAAATAATATTGACCGGCTTGCAGAAAAACCACGATGCAACAGGGGATTTGGAAAAGGTACCGAGTAAAGTCCCCTTCTGCCTACCTAGGTAGCTCTATTAAAATCGCTGGCTAACCAGTCTCAGTCCCCCTTTTTTCCTTCCTCCCCCCTGGCCCCCCGACATCATGCAGGTCAATGTCGACTCGGTTTTCGAATATAGATACATGGACCTCTTGGGCATCTTCTTTTCAACTTGCTGATTCTTGCCACTTTCGCCAGCTCAGCTCGCCATCATGCATCCGCAACTCTTGTTCCGCCCCAGACAGCCCGCTTCCCCTGCTGCTGCTGCTGCTGCTGCTGCTCCTTCTCCTCCTCCTCCTTCTTCTTCTCCTTCTCCTGCTTCGTCTCCTGCTCCTGCGCCTGACGTTCCTCGCTCTGTAATTCGACATGGTCCACTGTTCGAGGATCGCGGCATGCGGAGCCCCGGTAGTGACAACGACAGGTAAAGTAAACCGAATATTACGACGAAATGTTTGGTCTCGGAACGGCTCCCCTCCCTCTTCCCCGCCTGCTAACCCGCGTGGCACTAGCACCGGTAAACCGTCGTTAAACTTTGATGGCTTCGACTACATGACCCCTGGCCCGGCAGAAGCTCCGTTATCGCCCCTCGGCGCGACGGTGCCAAGCATCCGCTCAAAAGGCTCCAACGCCTCCCTCGTCGAGTCGTCCACTGACTCCATGGAAACGACCGCCACGTCACTCTTGCCGGCTCTGCAGTCCAAGGGAGACGTTGGCGATGACCTTTTGCGGCCGCTGCCGGACCATGAGCTCGACCCCGGCAGCTTTGACATCATCTGCCCGAGCCTCGACCAAGGCCCCGGCTACTCCCTCGCCAGGCGATCCGAGCTTCTCTTCTCGGAAAAGCACATGGCCGTCATACTGGGCGATTCGCGCATCCTGGGCCAGTTTACCAAGTTCCTCGCCACCGTGCGACCGGCTTCGCTACCCCTCCTTACATACTACCTCGATTCCGAAAAGGCCATCAGGGCCATCAAGTACGCCAACTCCGTGACGGCGTCGTTGACCAACCTGCCCAAGCACGCCTTTACCGCCGACCACGTCCACGATACCGTCAACCAGGAGCTTCAGTCCAAACGCGATGCCGCCTTCCAGGCATTGACGAGGGACGAGCTGCCCATGTTCATCACCCACGCGTGGATTCGCATCGTCAGCGTCTCCATCAGGCGAAGAATAATGGGCACCTTGCCATCGTATCTGAGGGAGGCATCCGAGGGTCTGGCAGAGGTGTTTTGTCTCACGGATCCCTCCAGACACGATAACCCCATTATTCTCGCCTCGAGCGGTACGTTGTCTCTTAGCTTGTTCATCCTTCTTCTTCCCGTCCTCCCTCTGCATCAACTTACGAAGCCGGGGTCATAGAGTTCCACCGCACAACTCAATACGGCTTAAACGACGTCATAGGCCGCAACTGCCGCTTCTTGCAAGGCCCTGCGACGAATCCATTCAGCGTCAAACGAATACGGGACAGCCTCGCCGCGGGCAAGGAGCACTTTGAAACCTTCCTCAATTACCGCCGCGACGGGTCTCCCTTTATGAACCTCCTCCTCTGCGCACCGCTCATCGACTCGAGGGGCACGGTCCGGTACTTCCTCGGCGCGCAGGTCGACGTGTCGGGGCTGGCCAAGGAGTGCGCCGAGCTGGACGGCCTCCAGCGACTCGTCCAGGACGAGGAGGACGAGAAAAACGCCGCCAGGACGGGCGAAGCCGGAGTCAGGTGGGGGGAGGAGCAGCAGCAGCAGCAGCAGACGCCGCCGCCGCCGCCGCCGCCCAAGTCCTCAACGAGCGCTTGCCGCGACCTAAGTGAAATGTTTAACCGCCACGAGGTCGAGACTGTCCGATGCTACGGCGGCGCCATGCGCCAGCTGCGAAACGACGACCTGTTCTCGCACGGTGGGGGCTGGAGTAACGCGCCGTACCTGGTCATCGACGACGGGCCTTCGCCTACGGAGTCGCTGAGGGCAGACATGGTGCCGGAGCTCCCGCCCCGAAGGGATCGGCCGCTGCAGCCGCCCGCCCAGGCCCTCAACGGACGCTTGGCAGGAATCTACCAGCACTATCTGCTCGTGCGGCCGGCCCCCAGCTTCCAGATCCTGTTTGCCTCCCCCACCCTGCGCGTGCCGGGCATACTGCAAAGCCCGTTCCTCTCGCGCATCGGCGGATCCGGTCGCGTGCGCGACCAGATCGCCCAGGCTTTCGCCGAAGGCAGAGGCGTCACGGCAAAGATACGCTGGCTCTCCACGTCTCGCCGGCACGCACACGTGTCGGAGCGGGGCAGGCCGCGCTGGCTGCACTGCACGCCGATGCGCGGCGTCAACGGCGTGATTGGCCTGTGGATGATTGTCATTGTGGACGACGAAGCGTCCGAGGGGGATGCGGGCGGCAACCTGGCGGATCTGGCACCGCCTCAGGAGAAGCGCAGGCCGGCGGCCCTGCGGATGGCGCCGCCGATTGAGGCGCAGCGGAAGCCGACGTCGTACATTACGGACGACGGGGCGCAGCCGACCTGGGAGGGTTGACGCGAAGGTGCCTGTTTTTTTCTTTCTTCTATTTTGCGCGTGTTGCAGGTATCGGGAAAAAGCAAAGTCGGGAAAAATCATGATTCGGGTGTTGCATAGCAAGGTGGCGGCGGCGGGCGGCGGCGCTCTTTTGTTGTGTGCTTGTGTGGGTGGACATTCCAAGCAGCGATGTTGCATGTCGGGGCTGCGCGCGCGACTCGCATTCTCTTTTGTTGCACTGTGGCGTTGGTCTCTCGCCGTCTTTTCGTTCGTGTCTGGTATTAAAACGCTACGGGAGGGTTGTAAATACCGGCGCCGCTGGCTAATTTCCTATGTACCGGTGGATGTCTGGTCTGGTCCGTCGCATCGCCAGATTCCCCCTTGAAACTGCCGTCGGGTGTAGATATGAGGACTGGTTTTTCTTGCATCTGAACATGCATGACCCGCAGTCAAGCAGGGACACCCCTTGCAGCGTACCGAACGGCATGGGCTGCAGCATGTGATGAGCAAATGATGCTTGGTCTCTGGGTGACTAGGCTGCAGGTCCGGCGAGGCCAGACGCGGGTTTGATTTTGCCCGGTCATCCAGCTCCCGCGAGGACCATGAGGTAGGCTGCCTCCCGTTGGGCAGAAGAGCGTCGTCGTCGTCGTCGTCGTCGTCGCTTTGATTTCCTCGGGTTTTTCGGCGGGGGGTTCCACGTCCCAGGAGAAGAATGCGGCGGAATTCCCGTTGGGTGGAAGAGCATTTTTATCAGTTTATACTAAGGAGCAGAATATAATAGATTCCTATTAGAGAGAAGGGCATTATTATCAGTGTCTACTAAAGAGCAGAATATAACAGATTTCTATTAAACAGAAGAGCGTTGTTTTAAGTTTCTACCGAGGAGCAGAATATAATAGATTCCTATTACATAGCCGTCGCAATTACCCCTTCAGTGGGGCATTACGACCGTTGCGGCCCCGCTTTTCCCTGCGCCCTGATAGGGCGCACAGGCGGACCGCAGAGCCCCCCGCAGAGCCGCACCACCACACGTGACCGCGGCGCACACACAAAAGGCCGCATCGTCGAATTCCCCCTTTACTGCCCCTTTTTCCTACTTTCTAGATAGTCATTAGCAAAGTAATAGAATCCTTTGCTTGGTGATCACCCGATACCTCAGTACCACGCGCGCACCCTGCGTATAGTTGAGTATATATATATATATAATACACTAGCTAGTATACTTAGGTGGCCCTATCTATACTAGTGTCTAGTACCTCTATACTAATTTATATGGGAAACCCGAGGACCGGGAGAAAAACCCATATACGATCGTATAGTTGGGTATACCTTGATGCCATTCCAATAATTCCCATTAGATAGAAGAGCATTATCATTAGTTTCTGCCGAGGAGCAGAATATAACAGGTTTCTATTAGATAGAAGAGCATTATTATTAGTTTCTACTAAGGAGCAAAATATAATAGATTCCTATTACATAGAAGAGCGTTATTATCAGTTTCCACTAAGGAGCAGAATGTGATGGATTCCCGTTGGAGTGAAGAGCATTATCGTCAGCTTACACCGAGGAGCAGAATGTGATAGCTTCCCGAGGGGGGTAAAAGATACCCGTCATTATCGGGTCAGCACTACGCAGCGCGGGAGGCGCTCCGTGTCTCGCCCCGATGGCGAAAATGGGCTTGCTCATTTGCAGCTGGTAATGGTTATGCCAAGACTGGCAACCCAGCACGTCCTGATCAAGCAACGCAGCTGCGAGTATCGATCCAACCGGATTGATTTTTGACTGCTAGCTTGAAACCGAGAAAGCAGCGTACGGCCTATAGGAGACTCTGCACAGCAGAGACTCAACTTGCCGGCATGATCAAAGGCACAGCCAGACCACGCCCCGACGAAAGCAGAAATTCAAAAAAAAAAAAAAAAATCAAAGAATAAATAAGTAAAAAAGTACATAAAACAAACAAACACACCCACACACACACAACAGTCCGCGCAATGCCGCCAGACTGGCAGCCCAGCGCTACGAGGAGCTCAGGTCCACCGCCCTCGTGAAACGCGTGGACGGCGCGGCGTTGGGCTCGAAATCCGGCAGCCCCAGGTCCGGAAACACCTTCTGGACCTTGCGCGCCAGGTACTGCGCCCACGTGCCGCGGACGTCGCGGAACGTCGTGGCAGCCCACCGCTGCTCCGCGCGCTGCCTTTCCTCGTCAGACAGCGGAGGCAGGTGGTCCAGCGGCAGACGCTGCATGTCGGCGCCCCAGGAGAAGTCGAAGAAGAGGGGAAACGACAGGCGAGGCGGAGACCCGGGCGGTGGCCGGCGGACCCTGTGGGGACGAGACGGGTACCGACCCCCGGTGAGCTGGTCAAACATGTCGCCGACTGGGCCCGGGGTCAGTAAGGCAGAGCATTCGGCGGGGAAAGAGGGGGTGGCAGGGGGTGGCAGGGGGTGGCAAGGGGGAAGACTTGCCGTTGACTATGAACGTGTCGGGGATGACCGGCACATCCACCCACCGGTCCGAGGGGGAGAGAATCTATCGACCCCCGTTAGCAGACAAAATCGGGCAGGTCGGTTGGGCAAACTGACCTGAAGGCCGGGCGCGTCGGCCATTAGGATGGTGAGGAAGCCAAAGTCTAGCGCAGGCAGTTGCTTAGTTTGCAGTTGGTTGTTGTCGGCGGTGCGAAGAGGCAGTCCCCTTACCAGTGTGCTGGCCGATGCCGTAGCTCTCGTCAACTGGCTCGTGCTCCCTGGCGGCCGCGTAGCTGAAGCAGCGGAAGAGGACGATGGGCTCCGGTTCCAGCAGCCGTCGACGGAGCTCCGCGCTCCCCAGGCCCAGGGCGGCGGAGAACATGTCGGCCAGCGTATTGGCCAGCTCCGTCACCTGGGCGAGGTAGTCGAGCACGGCGGGGCGCATCTGCGGGAGCGCCTCGTCCGGGAACTGGTTCTTGCCGTGCAGTGGCATCCCGAAGAGCGGGTGGGAGTCGGCGTGCTCGGGGCCGACGTACAGGCCCTCCTTCCAGTCGAGACGGCCGTGCGTGTGCTCGCCCCCCAGGGGCATGTAGCCGCGCCAGGCGGGGCCTCCGGCGCGCACGTCCAGGGCCAGCTTGTCCTCCTCGGGGAGGGCGAAGAAGGCGCGCGAGGCAGCCACGAGGGCCGCCTGGGAGGCGGGCCGCACGGGCGTGTTGGCCAGGAGGAAGAAGCCCCATTGGGAGGCGGCCTGGTGGAGGAGCTGCGCGGCACGCTGGGACGCGGGCGATGCGGGCGCCGAGGCGGCGTAGGCGGACAAGTCGACGACGGGGATCTGCTCTGCCATGGCAGAGGGGTGCGGGCGGGACGGGAGGGGACGGGGCGGGATGACGGGAATGTAGGCTTGCGTTGCAACGCCCGATGAAAATTTGACGATGTCGATGCTGATGTGGAGGAGTGAAGTTGGTGCGGAGACGACGGCATGGCGAGGGGGAGGGGGGGGGGGGCGCGGAGTCGACTCTCAACTGGCTTAAGAGGGCGGGGGGGGGGGGGGGGGGGGAGCTCGTAGATTCGGTTGCTGATGAGCTTGTCGAATGTGTTGTGTAATGTGTACGACCAGGCGGTTGCATGTCTTGCGGCCAAGAGTCGGAGGATTGGCTGATTTGGCTGATGCTTCATTTGGGCAGCTGTACAGCTGCGATCTGAGCCTTGGCCCGTCAGGCTGTAGTTCGCTTGCACCTGCCTCTGCCAGGCCGTCAGCTGTCTAGGCTTTGCAGCCTCGCTCTGGCCATCTAGGGAGGCCCGATATGCAAGTCAATGCCACGGCACCAATCCAGCCATGTTCAAGTGATGCGAGCCGCCCGCAACGGCCAAGCCATTCTTGCCGGCAGGAAATGCATAGTGCGTGAACGATTGGTGCTCCCATTCCCTCCGCTCCAGCTGATGCAGACCCTTCTATGCACCAGGCTTGACGTCGACGTCGACGATTCTCTTCACGCCCAGCCGTCCCTCCTCCCGGGCGTGAGCCGTGGTCGCTGCAGACACGCCTTTGAAATGCTTCCGGATATCATGCTTCTGCGCCCTCCCATGCCAGTAAAAATCAAGCAGCCAGTTGGCGCTGAGCTCCTCCGTCCTGGTCCTTCGGTGCTAGGTTGGTGCTCCCCCGAAGGACAGGCAGCGTGGGAGAGCCAACATCTACTTGATATGCGGACGCTACAATGAACAGGTTTTAGTGTTCCCCGGCCTGGTACACGAGCGCAGTTTGTTGTTGCCCCCCCCCCCCCCTCCCCTCCCCCCCGGGCAGATATCAGATATCGAGGCGTACATGACGTGGTCTTGAGGGGCGTCCTCCAAGTGTCCTTGTGTCTTTGATTGTTTCCTTGAGGGTCAGTTAGCTTTTGTTTTCAAAGGTCCATGGGCTTATAGATGGCTTGCATTCATAGCGGTGCTTGGCAACACCTTGTGATGGCTCGTGCAGTTCCAAGACTAAACCCCAGCGAGAAGATCTCGCGCCGGTATTGCAATACCTCGACTACAAGGAGCCGAGCTGCTTTCCTCCCGACCCAGAGAGCAAACTGGCTGCCAGCGATCCATCGACAGCAACGCATCCGTCTGCAATCGCCGCAGCAGTGACTAGCGGTTCCTCGACGAACGTGAGACCAATAAAAAAACCGCAACTCACGCCTGCCTACCGTCGGCTTGTTGAGGCCGACAGACCGGTACACTAGACTCGCGATTCAACAGTCTACGTCAAAGTCGCCCCAAACCCAGTGCACCAGTCCCCAGCTTCTACAACGAGCCATACGAGACAAGCTTCCGAAAAATACGGTACGACGAACCACCAGACTTGCCAACTACTTGGCCTCGCCTATAAACTGCAGCAATCCCTGCGGCCCCGGCTCCACGGACTCGAAAGCCTTGTGCCCATTCCTGTACAGGAAGAAGGTAGGTGTAGACGCAACGCCCAGCCGGCCCGTCAGGGCTGCCAGCTCGTCCACGTCGACTTTGGCAAAGACGACGTCCTGGAGGTCATCGCGGTTCGACTGCCTGGATGAGGTTAGCCCACGCGGCGCGTCCGCGGGACGAAAGCAAAGACGTGCTCAACAAAGATGGGAGCGAGGGTCTTTGAGTCGACGTCCCACGTGGCGAAAAAGTCGACAATGACGAGGCCGTGCTCTGAAATTGCGCGCTGGAACTCGTCTTCTCTGCGGGGTGGTCAGTCTGGGAGTGCGCGGGTGGGCGAACAAACGTACGTTTGGATGTTGTGTACGGGCATCTTGGACGGCGGAGGGGCTGACGGAGATGAGGGAAAGGAAGTTGGCAGAGAGAGAGGCCAGACGGGGCGATGCGATATATGAATGCGTGATGCTTGGGATGCCCCTTGTGCAGCTGCAACCAACGTCACTATGACGTCGACTTGCACTTGCACTTGCACTTGCACTCCGAGGCATAAATCGGTCATGTAAACTTGGGCTACCTAACTGGGCTATCAGATTTGCTGCCAATGCAACCATCGCAAACCGCAAGACCACACGCAGCGTTTACACATGTTCCTCATATTGCGAATTTGCTAACCAGCCGTCACATACGACCATAGCCGCTTGAGAACTTTGGATCCCGTCCGATCTCCGTTAAATAAGCCAGCGAGCGCCGGATTAGTAGTTGGGTCGGTGACGACCAGCGAATACCTGGTGTTGTATGTGTTCTTTTTCTCTTTTTTCCTTTGCCGCCTTTTTTTTTTACATTTACGATCCACGGTCCTCTTACTCGTGCGAATGACGTCTTTCTCGTTCTTTTCCACTTTTTTGGCAGTGTGATCCGTCGACTTATCTGGGCGGAAAAGTCCGTTGGTTATGACTCTAGCGCAGACGGAATTGGCACGGACCGGATTTTCACATCGGAACGCTCCCATTGATGCGTAGTATACCTTTGGAGATGCAGGATTGTTTCCATCTCTACTTATTGCCGCACTGGCTAGCTAATCCTGATTGTCTTGGCTATTACATATACATATATAGTAAGACTGCATGCTGTTTCGTGCGGCCTACTATAGCCTGCAGAGACTTATCCAGCCTGGGTGTGCCTTACCTTACCTCGAACTTCGTAGCGAGTGCCTTCTGAGGTACTAGCATTTTTAAGCTACTGTTATCCCCTATTACGATTAATATTTAGTAAAAGTAGGTAGGTGCTTTATATACCGCCCATCTCGTAGGCATCTTAGATACCTGCTACCTTCTAGGTACGTAAGGTATTCTCTATAGTCACAGCCACTGTTATAATGACCGCCCCGTTAGAGTCATGTTCTCAATACTGATCCTAATCTTCGAGACAGCCGTGGCCTTTGATACCGTAAACACCCTGCCACGGGCCTTCAACAGGAGACGGGATGGCGCGCGAAGGTACCAAAGGTGCCTACCAGGCAGGAGGTAGGTACGTAGGTAGCTGGTACGGAATAGGTGGAAACATGTCCGCTTCTTGGGGTTCAAGTGCTGCTGCATGTTCATTTTTCCTTCACCACCCATGCAGCCAATCGTAGCTCCTTCGACCAGTCATCCTCAGATTCTTCGTGCTTGACCTCGAGCTTCCTCTTTCGACCAGGGGCATTCGAACTCACGGACGCAAGCGGAAGACGACCACGAAACTCCGACCGTTCGAAATCTACCAGCATTACCCGGCCATCGTCAGCATCGAACAGCATATTGCGGAGCTCCGCATCACGGTGCAGAACTCCTAATGAGTGGATTTTCTTCAAGGCAGTTGTGACCCCTTTAAGAAGACTTGACTTATTAGCTGCGTCAATGCATCGCCGGAGAGGCAGTCCAGCCCAGCTAAGAAATAGGAAGCTGGTGTAGACTCCACCGTCATAATGCCACGGGAGCACTAAATCGGCCATACCAAGACATACTGGCACGTACTTGCCCTGAATGGGCTCAAGCCTGCAGTACACTCGGTTTTCATGGGCTAGAAACTCGCGATCGAAACTTTCCATGCCCTTTGCCACACATGTGTATCCGTGGGACGACAGCCGCACCTTGAATAGGCCGCCCCGCGAACCCGCTATGTAGAGCGAAATACAATCCGCATCGCGGCCCCGGTCTCTTGCAAGCTGGGCGCGCATGAGACTGATGAATTTGGCCGGAGTGATATGAACGTCACGGTGATCGTGCGCATTGGGACAATCCCGATCTACGGGCCCTCCATGTGCTAATCCGAGAAGGCATCGTTGCGTGCAATACGGACGGTCAGTGATATGAACCCTTTTCTTTTGCTGTTGCTGCAGCCGCTGGCTTTGGCGCTGCGTACCCTTCCGGTTGCCCTTTCCGCCGCCACTTGTGTCTGTCTTGGCTGACGGTGCTTGTTTCTTGCCTGCGGTAGATGGCTTTCGCGTGGGGGAAGGAGGATCACAATCATCCTCGTCTTCTGAACGCGCCGGTCGTATAACCGGTGGCTGACAGCCGGAGCGGGTTCGAATGGGTGATCGAGTAAACCCTTTCCAACGCTGAGGCTTGTAAGGCGATGCAAGAGGTTGCTTGCCTTTTCGTTGCGACTGTGGAATCTTGCTCAGTTCCTTTTCGTATTCAAAATTCCACAGACCAAGCTCCTGGGCATCGTCGTGCCATGACTCCGTGGGCGGGGTGGCCAACAGAGCTTGGGCAAGGAAAGCGAATACCTGAGCGGCGGCAGTGCGATGGAGCCTGTCTTCGTCGTCATCCATAACATCTTGTGCTGGCACACACACAGCACAGTAGACTGTGCCGGGATCATCCGAAATTTTAAGGAAACAGAAAGCTTCCCCGGTGCAGACGTAGCCATATTGAATGCCTTTGCCAACCATGTAGGAGAACAGTTGCGTGACGACCGCAGCGGTAAGAGCTCTGGAATTGAAGATGAAGCCCTGGCCCTCCTGGTTGATCACGTCACGTTCCGGCCGGATCTCTGAATCAAGCCCAGTGACAATCTCGTCAACGCTCAGCTTGTGTGGCGCCTTGTATTCAATAGCGATGGTAGGGATGTTTGTACCGTCCGAAGTCCTGTATATGCAAAACTGGTCCGCCCTATTGCCTTTCCCCCTCGCCTTCCTTGGCGGCTTTTTGGCTCGTGTTTTGGTCGATGCTGATGGGAGGGTACGAGGGTCGTTTTCGCTGATTGACATGCCTTCCATGGATTGAAGGACCGACTTGGAAGACTCCCCGAGATTCGTATGGCTCTCAAAGGTCACAGTTCCCCTGAGTCCAAGGACTTCTCGCGAGATTGGGTCCTCGTAGGCCCTGTCAACCAGCTTCCGAACAGCAATCTCGACCACGTTATGCTCGAACTGTCGGAGGCTCATTTCACAACTTATTCGTTGGAGTGTAGACTTGACGTATGATAGTTGATTTGGAGATGGAAACACCTTTTGGGAAGCGAATTCGGGGCTGACAGAGAGCTTTTCCCAAATCTCCTGTTGTTTTGCTGGAAAATCCTCCCATGGGATGATACGACGAGGGAAGATCCTGCCAGTCGCGGTGGTTGTGTGGCCTTGTGTTGTTTGCGTGGGGTCTGTTACGACCTCGATAGCAAGATCGAGAGCATGGCAGGCCTCAATATACTGCGGGAGATCTAGTGGTAACGACTCGTTTGCCAATTCTTCAGCTTTTTCGCGTCGGCGTTGTTCCTCCTCACGTAGGCGTTGTTCCTCTTTGCGTCGGCGTTGTTCCTCGTCAAGTTGGCGGTTCTTCTCGTCGAGTTGGCGGTCCTTCTCCTTAATCAAAAGGCGCAACTGCTCGATTTCGTCCATGGTGTGGCCTCGTGTTGTTTGCGTGAGGTTGTTACGACGTCAATAGAAAGGTCAAGCGAGTGGCAGGCCTTCAGGTACTGCGGGAGATATAGCGGTGATGACTCCTTTGCCAGTTGATCAGCTTCTTCGCGTCGGCGTTGATCCTCCTTGAGTAAACGGCGCCGCAACTGCTCAATTTCGCCAACTAGAATTTCATGTAAGGTGGTGCTCCTTGCAGCAGTATTTGAGGATGGACGTGCTGGTGGCTGGCGGGCGGGTCTTGTCTGTCAGCGAAGGAAGCGCGTCACATGGGTGGATCAATATGTCGGACTTGCCGCAACAGGCTCCTGCCAACCACGCCCACAAGACCGTGATCCACTAGCCTGGCGAGCTAGCGTCTGGTCTTGTCTAGGACTTTGTTGTCGCCAAGTTAATGGCACACTTTGCGCCGCTATTGGGCAGTGGGCCGTGGGCAAGAGTCTGGTAGTAGGTAGTATTGAGGCTGGGTATTAGGTAGAGCAATAATGCGGTAATAGTATTTAGCAAGTAGGCCTAGGTAGGCAGGTAGGCAGGTACCCAAGGTCAATAGCAGCAGTTGAGGGCAGCATGCAGTATGTAGTAGCCTGGTAGGCAGTAGCTAGGAGGCCTAGGCCCAGGTAGGTAGGTATTGCAATACCTACTAAGGTAGGAAGTAGGGCAGGAGGTAAATAGGCAGGCATTAAGCTGTTAAGGTCGCCGCCACGTTTTCCAGAGGGGTCTGGTAGGTCTGGTAGCTGATGGAAATTGAAAGGGTCTGGTTTACCATGGTGGGCGGGTGGAGAGACGTGGCGACTTCGATCGTTACGTGTTGAGGGCTATGTTGGTGCCCTTTATTATTGTGCGCTGTCGACTTAGGCACCTAAGGTACGTACCTCTAGCCGAGCTGTTTGCTAACCGGCCCTATGAGTCATGTAGCAGCCTCGCAAATCAGGCAAAGCGCCTGATGTACTTGCAGATAAAGTCATTTTCTCCCCTGTCCGAGATATTTCTAGCACCATTGTGCTGCTGCATTTCACACTACGGAGTACTCCGCTCGTCTGCCAGTTTTTCAGCTTTCTGTTGTAATCATTGGTACACCATCATACCCCAGTTCAGGCCGCAAGAAGGAGAGTAGAATGTGCACCAAGATGTTCCACCCCAAGCGCGTGCGTGGTGTGGTGTAAGCGCAGTTAGCCTAACGTTCAAACCAATAAGCCATAGGGGTTGCATTGGTGGTTGTTGGGGTGACGAGCAGTTGAGCCGATCGGCGTCTTCCGTCTTTCACGTATCTCCGCCGTGGACTACGGGCTGAACCGTAAAGAACGCCACTTGCTCTAAAATGGAGGCATCGAAGCTTGCGGGAAGAGCCTGGCGGGATCCAAAGCCCTCACCCGGCCACGGGCATACGTGCTGTGCTAGTGGGCTAGCAAAGCAAAGCAACCTCGCGTAATGACGACAGAGGAAGGGCAGGGTGTGCTAAAGGGCTCGTTTGCTGCCCGTTTGAGCGGCTTTCGTCCTCTTTTTCTTGCGCTGTTTCATCAGCCGCGCCGTCCATGGCCCTGAATTCACGATTCATGTTCGCGCCTCACATAGTAGGATCTAGCTAGCCGTGCCGCCTCGTTTCCTGTTGCTCTAGATGGTTCGGAATGTCATCTCGTTGATGCATCATTTTGCATTCCGCACAATTTTAATTTTTTTTTTTCAGTGCTTGTCCGGACGTTGCGCAGTAGAAACACGCACCCCTTGCGACTTGAAGCGGCAAAGAATCTCGCATATAGAGGGGAAATATGGGAAACATACGTGGCTGGATGGAAGAGGCAGCAAATGACTTCCTTTTTTTTTTTTTTTTTTTCTTTCTGTTTGACAATAGGTGGCTCGATCATCATGCTGGCTGATTCGGAAGGCGGGAATTCACCGGCATCTTTGCAGCTGCACGAGCCGTCCAGATGAAGTCCGATACATCCGCCGACACACGGAACCGCTGGCATCGCTGACATGAGCGGCAAGAATGAGAGTTTCAGCGTAACCTCACGAGGCAATCGGCGTTTTGCATTTCTCGTTCTGCTTCTTTTTTTTTTTTTTTTTTTTTTTTTTTTTTTTGGGAATAGCATCGCGACGTGTGCAAGGGTGTCCTAGGGATGTGCAGCGTGCAAGATCTGCAAACGGGAACTTTGCGCAACTGATGTTGGCGGAATCACGTGGGATGGGAGAGGGGAGATGCGTAGCACGCCAGGTGATGGGGCTTGTGGAAAGCGAGAGTGACTGACGACTCGTCAGCTGCCTTTGCGAATCAACATGCGGGGATGGGCGATCTACCAGCCAGCACGGTACTGTAACGGTAGATCTGCCTTGCCACTCGGCAATGATGTGTATGCGCTGGCTCATTGTCCACCGGAAGATGCGGAAGACACTACTATCACTAAGCCATATCTAGGCCTGGTAAGTGTTTCGCTTCCTGCATGTTCCTAGTTGGGGCTTTCAAGCCAACTACTGCCAAGCCGCGTAAGCCGCAGCCTAGCGTGCGGCAGGTCATGCCTTTCTGACCGGCTAGATTGACGACGGCGGGGGCTCAATTTCCCGTTGATGGGTGGCTGGGCACGGGCACCGGGCCAAACCCAAGGCCCGAGAGGGTGCCAAATGCCCCAGCTCGTGGCGTCGAGCTTGGGATATCCCTGCGGGACGCGCCGCATCTATCACCTCGCCGGGGGTATAGGGAAGGGGGGAATGGACCAGATGATACATAAGCTCGGCCATACCGTCGCGTTTCGTCCCTCTTTCCGCGTTGCTGCCCTGCGGGACGCGCCGCATCTATCACCTCGCCGGGGGTATAGGGAAGGGGGGAATGGACCAGATGATACATAAGCTCGGCCATACCGTCGCGTTTCGTCCCTCTTTCCGCGTTGCTGCCCTGCGGGACGCGCCGCATCTATCACCTCGCCGGGGGTATAGGGAAGGGGGGAATGGACCAGATGATACATAAGCTCGGCCATACCGTCGCGTTTCGTCCCTCTTTCCGCGTTGCTGCCCTGCGGCATCGCGGGATTCGCGGGTCAAGCACCACGGACGCAAGACGACTCGCCGGAGCGTCACGCGCGATGCAGGATTTTCGGTGCAGACGGGGATGGATGCCTGGATGCCCCGGGGTGCCAATCATCTGCGGGGGAACGAGATGGTCCGCACTTGCTGTCGCGGCCCGATGATCCAGCACGCAAGGAAACACACCACTGCAAACTGACGAGGAAGGAGGGAGGACGGCACGAGGTTGTCCGCCTGACTGCAAACTAAGACAAAGGGCTGCGTCCGACATGCGTGTCATGGGATCATGCCGGCTCGCGAGTTAGATTGACGACGGAGACTCGGGAGTACGGACTCTCGGATTATGCAGATTATGCAGGGGAGTGAAGGCTGAAACGGAGTAGCGCGAGCAAATACGCGGTAAACAAAGCCCTCAAAGACGGCGGTAGCCCTAAAACGCCATGGTCGCATCTTCAGATTCTCGTCTCAAACCTTAATCAAGAACAAAGGGGCGCGGTGAGCGGTATGGAGCCTACCCGGCAAATTGTACGTGACTGGGTGCATGAAAATGCATGTCCAGATAAGGAGGAAGTTGGGACCTGTACCTGCATATGACAATATGGCCAGCATGGCTTTCCCGTCCTGGGCCTAGGTCTGACTGTTTGGTCAATAAATGGCTAGCATGTCCGTGCCCTCGTGTCTACACGTACGCACCAGGCTCGATGGAGATTGACAACCGAAGATCCCACGGCCCCATTTGAACCGCCCCTGACAATTTTACCTGCCAACACGAGGAGAAGTTGGGCACGCGGTCGGTCCCTCAACTAAGCCGCATAGGTAGTATGGTGATCGCGGCAACGTAGCAGTCCGCAGTTCGGTGCCTTGATCCAGGCTAGCAGGGAACAGAGGCGCCGAGCTTACGAGTATAAAAAGGATTGCTGCGAGCCTCCCAGCCATCGCAGATGCGCCGTTCGACCAATGACCGAGTAAATGACAAGGCCGTGTCAGCCATGAGACCGTCAACAGTTGCAGGCCTCTGGGCCAGCCTGAGCTGCTGCTTTGGCTCCGGCGTGCACGCTCGCTCACCCGCACCACGCTCACCCGTGTCAGACAAGAGCGTCATCGAGGTTGACGTGGCCATTGTCGGCGGAGGTGCCGCTGGCTGCCACGCCGCCGTTCGCCTCCGAGAAGACTTCAAGAAGAGCATCCTGGTCATCGAGAAGGCGGCGAGACTCGTAAGTACCGGCAAACCCCAGGTCGAGGGTTTATAAAAAAATAAATAAATAAATAAATAAAAAAAAAAAAAAAAAAAAAAAAAAGGCAAGAGACTTGTGTGCCAGTCCGGAGCTGATGCCAGCACGTCGGAAACAGGGCGGCCACGTACACGCGTATCAACCACCGGGCGGGGGGCGCCCCGTCAACTATGGCGTGCAGGCGTATCTGAACCGGCCCACGACCAGGGCCTTCTTCAAGCGCTTCAACGTCGGGTTGGTCGATCCGGACTTTGGCAGCTACATCAACCTGCTGCTGCTGACCAAGAACGTGGACTTCAAGACGGGCAAGATGGTGGACGTCAAGTACGGCCCTGTTGATCCCGTTGGGGTCCCCATCGGCCTGCTCCGGTACTTTGAGCTGGCCGTCAAGTATCAGCCCTGGTTCGAAAACGGCTACTTTATGCAGGGCGAAGTGCCGGAGGATCTCCTCCTCCCCTTTGGCGAGTTTCTCAGAAAGCACCGTCTCGAGGATGCCTTGGGAATCCTGCGCAATCTTCTGTGGCTGTCGGACGCTCTCCACACGCCCACCTGGACCGTCATGGCTGTGGTGGGAGAGCCGCAGATCAGAGCGTTCGGCCTCGGCCTGACGGGGCCTTCCTTCAAGTGGCCCGCGACGCACTCGTCCGAGACGCTCTTCGACCGCGTGCTGGACCTGATTCGGGACGACGTCCTTCTCGAGAGCACCGTTGCGAGCAGCCAGCGCACTGACAACGGCGTCGTCCTGACTGTCAAGACGCCGTCGGGGCTCAAGACGGTCAAGGCGAAAAAGCTCCTCATCGCAGCCACGCCGTCTCCCGACAACATCGGCCCATGGGACCTGAGTGATCAAGAAAACGACGTCTTTTCCAAGTTCTCGTGGGAAACGCTGTTTGTCGGCGTCGTCAACAACACGGGGATGCCTTCCCAGGTCACGTCCCTTCGCAACACCCCGAACGCACCGAGCGAGTACTTCCTCCCGCATGGAGACTTCAATGACGCGTACGTGCGATCCCCCTCGGGCGACATCCGAGACATCTGGACGACTCGCGTTATTGGCACGGCCGGACTCGGCGACGCAGAAGCGCGAGAGATGCTCTTGCAGCCTCTCGCCAGGATCAAGGAAGCCGGCACATACAGCATTGCCGCACCTGGGGTGCTGGCATCCGCCTCCCATGGTGCAACGGTGCCCAAAGTACCTGCCGAGGAGCTCAAGGCCGGTTTCTACAACAAGCTGTACGCTCTGCAGGGCCAGCGGCGCACGTACTGGACCGGTCTCACCTTTGCGCCCGACTACACTCCCATCTTGTGGGATTTCAACGAGAAACTGTACCCGAAAATCCTGGAGGGGTTGTAGAGGAGCTGACTGTCGGCGGAAATGGGTTGGCCAAGAATTGAAGTGAAGTGGACATTGGGATGTCAGCTTGGGGGTGAGAAATGGGATGTGGATCCCGTGACCTCGGTAGCGCCGTGGCGCCCGGATCAATCTACAGAGTACTCCGTACGAGTACGGAGAGTACATGTGCTTGTAAGCGGCCTGTGTCGCGCTAGACTAGGCGCTTGCTCTTAGCGCCGCTTACTATTTCGCTTCAATGTTGTTTCTGTAATGCGAGCGCAAAGGCCACATAAGACTTGTACATGTAAATCTTCCCTTAATAGGCCTTGGCTTGGCTCCCCTTCTTTCAGGTGCTCTATTACATCTATACGACAAAAAGGACTACATATAGGGGCGCAACTCGCCCTTTCTTAGACGCTAAATCAAGGACAACTGTGCATCCCTTGCTAGCGAGGCCCGAACACCGCCATAGCCCGGGGTCTCTATGCCTACAGGTACATAGCACATGCGCTAACCTAATATAGCGAGCTTAGCACCCCTTTAGTGCACACAGCCTTCCTGCCTTGCTTGCAACTGCATATCAATTTCGCCGTATTTACACATACTACAAACATGACGACACACTAGGTGCGGCTCAACTAGGCTTCTTCTCATTTCAGCTTCCTTTTCATATAAAGGGTAGCAGGTCTTTTATCATGGCGGTGTTCTTGTACAGACTCGGGCACCTCTAGATAACGTGCCTCATCTCGATTGGGAGTACTGTAAACGCATTACGCCGTAGGGTGGCGCTCTAACATGTGGATTTTTTAAGCAAACGTCTCGTACTCCCTACTCTCGTCAGCTGCAGCAGGCGGCAATTCTAGCCAGCCGGTCGGCCTGTTGAAGACGTGCTCGCGCGACCAAAGCTTCCGTTCACTGCTTGAACACTACGTACCCCCCATTCTTCCTTGCCCGGTATCTATACAACATCCGGGTCCGGTCAAATAATATACACTCTGGGGCAGTCGTACCCAGCCGCGACATAGTGTTCAATTATATACCATGCATGTATATCAAGGCGATGAGAAAAGGACAATGCATGCCTGCACGCGTTACGTCTTGGTAGCGTCAACAAGCCAAAGATGCGCCAAAACTTCTGCCTGGTAGTGCCAGATGGAGTAGTAGTAGGCTGCCGAGTTCTGCAAGGCGCCACTATGGCCGAACCATGTGCTTGGAACCGCAGACTGGGGTCGCCAATACGCCTTTGCTTTGGGAGACGAAAAGGCGTTATTAAAATACCCAATGTGCTCCGGATACAGCAGCCCATCGGCCTGCTACACAGGCGTTGGTGATGTGGGATATCCATCCCATGTCGAGATCGCCAGGCGGACGGTAGAAACCCAAGCATAAAGAAGAGGCGCTCACGCGCCACCCATCAGTACATGTTCCGAATCGAGCTCACTTTCACGATGCGATTCCCAGCTCAAGATACGGGGCAGACAGCGCCGTTGTTCAGTGTTCGCAAAAGTTGAAATTGACTTGTTTGAGGGTCTCGGTTGCACCGCGTTGCATCTTGGTTCGTTCCGACATGAGTTCCTTCCGGACACGTTTCGCCTCGTCGTCGCCAATGACGAAATGCATGTTGTCCAGCACCATCTGCGTAATCTCCGGGGGAAGTCGGCTTCCCCGCTGGAGATTATCTTGGGCGAGCCACCAATGACGCTGCTGCGGAGGCACATTCGCCGTGGAGATGACGGGGATCGCGGGGTCAACCAGGAAAAGGGCCAGGATCTTGCGGTGGCCAGGCCGGGTCTCGTCGACGAGCGAGAATGGCTGCACCTGATGCTGAAGCACGTTGGGGAAGAAGATGGCCCGGCCCTGCTTCGTGAGCACCGAGCCCACGTCCTGCAAGGTGGAAGCCTCGTGTTCCTGGTCGACGGCAAATGTCCTCGCAATGGAACGCACGTCGCCTTGTTTGTAGTCGAGGTTGAAGCTGAGCTCCTCGGTGTCGGCAGATGTGCGAAAGGCAAGGCGTGACTCGGAGATGTTGTCGCTGTCGTAGTAGTACAGCGCCGTGGCGCATATGTGCTCGTTGAGCTGGCCTTCTATGTGCCACGAGCCGCCGTCGTATCTGGGATTTTGGGGCGTCAGGTGTATGCTTGCGAGCTTGACAATGACTTGAAGCCGCTGGGCCGAGTTGAAAAACCCGCTGGTCTTGACCATATCCGGGGTCACGCTAAACAAGCGTTGCTTCTGTTCGTCACTGCTTGCCTCGGCGGTCAAAACGGCATCCGGCAGCATGGCCGGGTGCGTCTCCATGAACCACTTGATGTCCCGCCGGCTGCGCTCTGATTCGTCGTAGCCATCGTCCTCCTCTTCATCCTCCTCACGCGGCGGCTCGTCCTCGTCGAGAGGTCTGTTGGACGGCAAACACTCATACGATTCAGCACAGGCTTCCTCGGTCGAGCACTCGGGACCAACCACGGCGGTAGATAGCCGCTGGAACATCATGTCATCGGGCCAGCGATAGATCAGATCCCAGGCTGGCAGGGACTTGGTGATGAAGCGCTCGATGATGGGGTAAATGTTTCTGTGCTTGACCGGATGCAGGTTGTTGATGTAGCTGGTGATGCTTGCATCTCCCTCCTGGCCGATTGCGACGTTGGAGGGCAGCCACTGGTAATTGCACGAAAAGGCTTCCTCATTGCCCCAGCGTTGCAAATCGCCGGCATCGGGCCGTGGGATAATCTCACCGCTGCCCGCATGATCCAGGCAGTCTTGGGCATTGATCTCCTTGGCCGGCAATATCCGCGACCGTCCATACGTTAGCGGATAGAGAGAAGGATGCACCAGATCGAGCACCTTGCGGTCAGATCCCGGGTGCCAGTCCTTTTCGTCGTCAGGAACTTCTTCGAGCACCTTGACAGCTTGCGAGAGCTCCTGCAGCAGGCTGTCTGGCACGAGGGCGTCGGACTTGATCACAGCAGCGGAATAGTCAAGGACAGGAATCAGCGACGTTGCCTCATATAGATGAGCCTTTTTCAGCAGCTCTTCGATGCACTATCGCGCACACGTTAGTCATGGCTATGATGCATATGTAGTTTGTTTGGGAGGAAGGGAAACGGCGTACCGCATCGGCCATTTTGGGTGTAAAATCAGCATAGGGATGATGGGCCGCCCAGTCTACAGCGAGAATCTCGTCCTTCCACCGAGCGGCAATACTTGGATCGCGAACCTTGCGCCACCAATCTGGCTTGTTTGTGAGGTCCTCCATCACCTTGAGCATGCAAGATTCTCGTCTGGTAAGGGTAGCAGCAAGCCAGCCGTCGTCTCTATCGCCAACCAGGACTGGGAACCGTTCCCCTTTCGGCGGCATAAAGTCCACGGGGAGACCATATCCTGGAAGCTTTGGCACGTTTGCATCCCGGGGCTGCTCGACCGACTGGTCCATATTGTCCATGGAGTGGAACTCTCGTGAAACAATCTCGTGGGCAACAGCCTGGGGTATGATGTGTTGGCCTTCGCTTCGGAAGGGAACGGCTGAATTAGGTATGGAGGAAGTCGTTGTTTGAAGCCGCAATTGCAGATTCCGAGACGGAGGAAAATTCGTAAATGGAAAGATGGCGGCGGCTTGAATTTTGTTTGCATGAAATTGTTCCAGGTCCACGTGTTTGGCGCGGCGGGGCAGATTTCTTCAGCCGCACGGCCGAGTCCTACACCAGCCAGCGTGTTGAGGATGCGAGTGTGTCGTCATGGGCCGTGATGCGCTAGGATAGGACTAGCCAGTGCGGATTGGCCCCTACATTTTCCTATAAGAGTTAGCTCCTAGTGGCTGATGTCGTTTTGTGCCACTTCTGGTAATCAAGAATTAAGTACCTAACGCCACGTAAGACGTATGCGTAATTCTTTCCTAGATAGGCCTCAGCTTAGCTCTCCTTTATTTTATGTGCACTGTTATATATATAGGCTATAGAGCACCTTAAATAGGGGCACAACTCGCCCTTTCTTAGATAGCAATCAAGGACTATTATGCACCTTCGCAGGTGAGCCCCGCACACCGCGATATCAAGCGCTAGGGGTGGAAAACACCAGCTAGCAGTACTACTTATATGTTCCTGCGAGGTACTTTTGCATGCCAGCCGCTCTACCGCGGTATATGAGGCTGAATATGTAGTGCCGCACTTTGTGCGGCGTCGCTTTTCAGTGCAGCTGCGGAACCTGTTTATTTCCTAGTGACTGTGCATATTGCGTGGCCAAAACTATAAATAGTTCCTAACAGAGAAGTATACTAGCTTCCTGTTAGATGCTAGAAGCTAGGGGGTTGTAATCGCGGCACTTTATGGGCGCCGCATTTCAGTGCGATATTGACGCCTTCCTGCACGCTCCCCTAGCATAGATGTATCCGGCTGCGATGTCCCTTGCTGCCATGCTTCCAATGTGCGGAACTGTACGATGTCTCAGATCCAATGGTCACGAGGGCCGCGGCTATGACAGGACAGAGGCTAATGAGACTACAGCAGGGTTCACTCAGATAGACACATCCTCTGGTTCCCGAGGCTTAGGTACCCAACTACCTAGGTATGCGGAAGGAAAAACGACCTTGTCCCGCTCGTCATTCCTTTGCATTATCGACTCGAAATTGTTTGTTTTTAAATGACCCGCCCCGAACGCGATTGGTGGCCCACAACCATCAGTTCTGGGTTAGGGGTTAGGGTAGGATTCTGGGGGTTGGGGGACTCGGGGCTTTTACTGCTGGACGGACATGCCCGGAGACTCCTGCTTTTCTCCGGCCCTGTGTGGCAGTGGCTTGTGCAGCACAATGCTGAGGTGTTGCGCCGCACCAACCAAAAAAAAACAGCGGGGCACGATTGCCACGGAGTTAAAGTCCGTGATTCTGCGTTACGTCCGATCATTCACAATACCAGCTTCCACAAGAGTCCGCGCACATGGCACATGTTGCTTTACCTGTTGGAGCGTTTGCTCACAATAAAAGACAGGTTATCGAGCACGGACGCACTTTGTGCGCAAGCACGATCCCGCGCTTACGGACAGCGGATAGCAATCCTATCCATTCTAATGCGGCCATACGGAGCAGAGCAAAAGGACTTCCGGGCGCAACGGCCATGATGCTTCGTATCTCTGGCCAACGTTGTTCAGCGGGGCCATTCCGACGGCAGCAGTGATGAATTATCTTGCCCAGGAAGACCAGCTGGTCCAGGGGCGGCGGCTGTTGGCCTTTATGCCTTGTCCCTGCCGGCGCGGTGTTTACAGCGTAAGGCCGGACATCACCGGCACCAATCGGAGGCCAAGGGGCACCGGGGGCTTTTTGATTTCGCAGTTCCCTTACGTGCCTTTCCCGATTTAAAAAGAAGTCGGCCACGCTTCCCACGGCCCTGGGGCAGACCTGCGGCGCATACCATACTCACTGGAGCCTTTATAACAAGACGGACCGGAAATCGCACGCGACAAGATCCTGGCACCAACGGCCTGCAGCATGGCCACGGCAACCGCACAACAGGGGCGCATCGGCGGGGAGGAGCCCGTTCTGCCCACCCGGCTCTCATATTGGCGGCTGGTTGTCGATCAAGCAGGCGTGACGCAGCACGTCCGAGACCATGCGTATCCCGGCGCAGGGACCGAAGCCGACCCGTATATAGTGTATTGGCTGCCAGACGACCCGCGAAATCCCATGCGCTTCGGCGTCTTCCGCAAATGGTTGATTACAGTCGTGGTCGCCGTGGCCACGCTGGCCGTCACGCTGGTCTCGTCGGCGTATACGGGGGGGATGAGGCAGATCATCGTCCAGTTCGACGCCAGCCAGGAGGTCGCCACGCTGGGCGTGTCCCTGTTCGTCCTGGGCTTCGCCATCGGCCCGCTGCTGTGGGCTCCGCTGAGCGAGCTGTTCGGCCGCCAGGTGCTCTTCTTGGCGACGTACACCTGCCTGACGGCCTTCAACGCCGGCTGCATCGGCGCGCAGAGCATCTGGGCCCTGAACGTCTTGCGCTTCTTCGCCGGTGCGTTTGGGTCGTCGCCGCTGACCAACGCCGGCGGCACCATTGCCGACATGTTTGAGGCGGACCAGAGGGGGGTGGCCACTGCCCTGTTTGCCTCGGCGCCGTTCCTGGGACCCGCCCTCGGACCGATAGCCGGTGGTTTCCTGGGCATGACGGCCGGGTGGCGCTGGGTCATGGCACTGCTGGCCATCTTCTGCGGCTTCATCTTGATCTTGGGCGCCCTCCTCGTCCCGGAAACATATGCCCCCGTGCTCCTGCGCAAGAGGGCCGCCAGGCTGTCCCAGCTCACGGGCAAGCACTACGTGAGCAAGATTGACCACGACAGGGGCCGCGTCACTCTTGCCGAGTCGTTCAAGACGGCCCTGTCCCGCCCCTGGGTCCTGCTGTTCCGGGAGCCGATTGTGCTGCTCCTCTCCGTCTACATGGCCATAATCTACGGAACCCTGTACATGCTGTTCGCGGCGTTCCCCATTGTCTATCAGCAGCACAGGGGGTGGAACGAGGGCGTGGGCGGGCTCGCGTTCCTCGGCATCACGGGGGGCATGATGGGCGCCATTGCCTACACGATCCCCTCCAACAACAGATACATTGCAACGCAGAAACGGCACGGGGGCAACGCGCCGCCCGAAGCTCGGCTGCGGCCCGCGCTGCTCGGGTCCGTGACGCTGCCCATCGGCCTCTTCTGGTTCGCGTGGACCAACTCGGCGTCGGTGGACTGGATCGTGAGCATCCTCGCCGGGGTGCCGTTCGGGTTCGGCATGGTCCTGGTCTTCCTGAGCATCATGAACTACCTCATCGACGCATACACCGTCTTCGCGGCGTCGGTGCTGGCCGCCAACTCGGTCCTTCGATCCCTCTTCGGCGCGGCCTTTCCCCTCTTCACCACCTACATGTATGGCAACCTGGGCATCCACTGGGCGTCGTCGATCCCCGCGTTCCTCGCCCTGGCCTGCGTTCCGTTTCCCTTTCTCTTCTACAAGTACGGCGCTGCCATTCGCTCGCGGTGCAAGTTCGCCGCCGAATCAGTCGCCTTTATGGAAAGGCTGCGGCAGCATCAGATGGCTACGGAAAACGGCGGCGGCGGCGGCGGCGGCGGCGGCAGCAGCGATGAAAAGACGTCGGTTGACAACAATCACGTCGGCACGCTGTCCTCGAGCGACGACGACAGCAGAGTCGGAGACGACGATGCGACGGCCTTTGCGCCAGTGCAGGCGACGCGGCCGCGCGTAAACAGCCATGCGAGTGCCGTTGGCTCGGCATTGTATGAAGGAAACCCTTATGATATTGACAGAGTCAATACCCACAATTCGTTTGGCGACGGGCATGATGCAAAATAAGCTGGTCACTTCCTCCGTGGATTTCAATTCCTCCATAGATTATCAACTTTCTTTTTCAAGGACTAGACCTGGGAGATTGGTTGTGACTGTGTGAATGACCAAGACGGCTCAAGCTTCCCTGAAGCAACTTTCTGGTATGCATGTCAACAGTGTGCAAGCCTGGATCAGCAGAGTCTGGTCGGCAAGTCCACCAGGGGCCCCAAGAATCACGAGGACAGCCGGCTTGTTTTGTGGGCATGAAGCCTGGTGGGAAGGAGCAAAATACCCACCAGCACCAGTGATGAGTGATAGATAGTGACGCCTTGCAAACCGGCGCGTTCCTGTCCAAAGTCCCAAAGTCCCAGCCGCTTCCACCTTCCTTCCACCAGACGGACGGGCCTGCCTGAACCCCGACTCCGACTTCGACTCCGACTCCGACTCCGACTCCGACCCCGACTCCGAGTCTGGCTGGCTGGCTGGCTGGCTGGCTGGCTGGCTGCAAATCGGGCCGACGGCCTGGCCCAACTGGCACTTGCATCACTAGCCTGGCGGGCCCTTTCTTGCTCCATCTCCATCTTCTGCATCCCACCGACGAGCTCTTCTCCACAATTGGTGCCGCGAGCCCGCCAATTCAGTTCAAGGCGCGACCTTCCAAGCCTCCAAGTCGAGACGGGAAACCCGTCCACGCGACTCCTCGACTTTAACCTCGTCGACGACGGATGCACGTTTGAGTGGAGAAGAGCACCGACTCGGGCGACTCCCGACTCGTTCAATATACCAGACCAGCACGAGCGCCGGGCCATCGGGCAAAGCTACCGGGACACCATCCCTGCCGCCATAAAGAAAATGAGAACGATGATGGAAGAAAAAGAAAAGACTAGAAAAAGTGGCTATGGCGGATATCCCTGCTTCGGCTCGGCGGCTGCCTCGGCGGCTGGAGGCAGAAAAACGCGCAAGACGCGAGCTTGAGTTGCATCCATCAAGGCTGCCAAGGCTGCCCGTCCAAATGACGTGCGAGGGCGCGGGATATGCATCACGGATGCGGGGACGGACAATGATCAGAGTATTCCCGGTTGCTGCTACCGAGTGCAGTGCCGAGCAGCGCCATCTCGATCCGACGCTAAAAACCTCACGCGAGCATCGAGCATCGAGCATCCGCATCCGCATCCGCATCCGCATCCGCATCCGCATCAACGTCAGCATCAGCACAAAAGGCAGACGAACAGCATCGCCAGCGAAAAATCCAAACCCCTTTCCCCTTCTCCCCAGCCATGCCCAAGCCCGATCTGTCGTACGCCATCATCGGCGGCGGCATATCCGGCATCGCCCTCGCCATCGCCCTCCACCGCAGCGGCGTCGACGTGCGCATCTTCGAGCAGGCAAGCCAGTTCAAGGCATCGGGCGCCGGCGTGTCCTTTACCCCAAACGCCCTGCAGGCCATGCAGGTGTGCCATCCCGCCATCTACGAAGCGTTCCAAAGAGTGTGCACCCGCAACATCTGGCCCTCGAAGCAGAAGGTCTGGTTCGACTACTACGACCACCACCACGCCAGCCACCACGGCAAGCCCGCCTTTTCCATCACCAACCAGTTCGGCCAAAACAGCGTCCACCGCGCCCGCTTCATCGACGAGCTGGTCAAGCTGCTCCCCGCCGACATGGTGTCGTTTGACAAGAGGCTGGACCGGTACGAGGAGCAGGACGGCGGCCGGTACCGGCTGCACTTTGCCGACGGCTCGACGCACGTGGCCGACGGGATCCTGGCTTGCGACGGCATCAAGTCCCGCGTGAGGCAGCTCATGTTCCGGGCCGGGCACCCTTGCGCGACGCCTTCCTACACGTACAAGTACGCATACCGCGCGCTGGTGCCCATGGAGGACGCCGTCTGGGCCATGGGCGAAGAAAAGGCGCAGAACGCAGCCATGCATGTATGGGCGCCGACAGGCAAATCCCGTCGAGCAGCTGGTGAGACCCAAGACGTCTGGTGGCTAACGAAAAACATGGGGGCTGTTGCATGTAGCTGGGCGCGGGCGGCCACGTCCTCACGTTCCCCGTCAACCACGGCAAAACCGTCAACGTGGTGGCCTTTCGCGCCACGCAGCGGGACTGGCCCAACAGCGCCCGGCTGACCGCCGAGTCGACGCGCGAGGCCGCGCTGCGGGATTTCGCGCACCTGGGCCCGGAGATCACGGCCCTGCTGAGGCTGACGAACCCAAAGCTAGATGTCGTACGTGCACCGCCGCCGCCGCCGCCGCCTCCTTCTCCTCCTCCTGCTCCTGCTCCTCCTGCTCCTCCTTCTCCTGCTGCCCCTCCTCCTGCTCCTCCTCCTGCTCTTCCTCCTCCTCCTCCTCCTCCACCACAGCTTTGCTACAGACGTGACGGGGGATTGACGTGAAGCAGTGGGCCATCTTCGACCTGGGTGACAACCCTCCGCCAACCCTGTCGCGCGGCGGCGTGTGTCTCGTCGGCGACGCCGCCCACGCAACCTCGCCGCACCACGGCGCCGGCGCCGGCTTCTGCATTGAAGACGCGGCCGTGCTGGCTCACCTCCTCTCCGACAAGAGGGTCGCCGACCACGTCGCCCTGCGCGTCGCCCTCCAAGCCTACAGCGAGGCTCGTCGAGAGCGCGCGTCGTGGCTCGTCCAGAGCAGCAGGCACATGGGCAACATGTACGAGTGGCTGGCGCCCGGCATACAGGGCCTGGCCGAGGTTGAGGAGGAGATCAAGTGCCGCAACGGGGTCATTGCCGACGTGGACGTCGCGGGCATGTGCGGCGCGGCCAGGGAGCTGTTTGCCAGGGGCTACGACATGCTGCAGCAGAACTGGAGGAACGACAAGCGAGCAGGCGGGGGAATAGGGTGCGCCCTTTGAGCATTGATGCCGACGTCTTGTCCAATGAGCTGGGCCACGTGGCGCAGGCCGGGGAGGGGAGTGGTGGGGTCGAGGGTCGGGGGTCCGCGACGTCTCGGCCAAGAGCCAAGAAGCGATGTGCCGCTCAAGGTTTGGGCAGCGTTGTTCGACGGCGGGCCTTGGCCTTGGCTTGGCAGCTGGTGTTCAAGTGCGCCGTGGATGCCGTGGGTGTCATTCATTTCAGGCTGTGTGGACCCTGGTTGCATCGGCCTGGCTCGGTGCCGACAGAGTTTGAAGGCCCTGATGCTGGATCCGAATCATCCGGTGAACTGAGGCTGTCGGGATTCGGGGCGCGACGCCGAGGGCCGTTCTTTGGTCGGCCGCAGGCGTTGACGCGTGCCGTTGGTTGCAACCGGATCGCTTTGCGCCGACCTCAGCAAAACACCGCAATCTCATGGCCCTGATTTTTTCATCAGTAAACTATAGTATCGATTTCCTGACACGTCGCCTGGGCGCCTTCTTGAGACCCGTCCGCACTTGTCGCAATGCCTCTCCTCGTATTTTGCTAATGCCCGGAGCCTGGGATTCGCGTCCTCGCATGGCCATGTACGGTAAACTGGGAAATCTAATGTGCCCCCAAGGCCGGCGTGTCTTTTGCCCGTCACTGTTGCCATGCCACGTTTTCCGGATGCTGCATCCTTTTGTGCACACGGAGCCATCGCAGGCGTGATGTAGGGGGAAAAGAAACACGACGGGAGCATAAATAGCGCGGCTGCAGATAAGCATTTCCATTTTCATCGCTACTACGGCGGATGCTCGCGCCCGTGAAGCTTGCTTGTTTTCGCCGGGGGGGCCTTCGATTTTGCGATTGCTGGCCGAGACTAATTAAGCCGGCGCGCTGCAAGCTCGCTTTGCAAGCCGTCCGAGATTTCTCGTTGTTTCTACCCGGCGTCAGCAGACAGTCCCAGCATGTCCAGCCGAGGGGTTGCGGGGGGGGCCAGGTAGGAAAGAAGAAAGCAAAAAAAGCAGTCACATCAGCACCCAGCTTGTTGATGGCCTTGTGCGCCTCGTCTGTAAATTTGTTCAGTGCCTCGCGCTTGGGGGCAATCTCATCCGCCGTCTTGGTCACCTTGCTCAGTTCGGTGAGCAGGTCCAGCCCGGGGTTGATGTACTGCGCGTGAACCTCGGGTGTACATCTGGCAAATCATCTGCAAAAGATCAAAGTACGCCTTTACCTGCAGCGTGGACATGTAAATGGTCTCAATGTCGAGGTTGTTGAGCGTCAGCTTGCCCCTGCTGGCGGCCTCGTCGCCAATGGCCGCGGCATCGACCTTAAAGTTCTTGACCTTGGTGTCAATGACCACCTTGACCATGGTGGACAGGGCGCTGAAGAACGTCGTCAGCTTGCTAATCTGCACCTTAAGCTCGACCAGGATGGCGATGCACTCGATAAGAATCTCCTTGACGCGCTCCAGGGCCGCCCCGGCAATCTCCAGCCCCTTGAGCTTGGTCTGGATGCCCGTCAGCCGATTCTGCACCTCGGCCGCCGCCTCGACCGCCTTGGTGTAGTTGGCCTGCGCCGTTCTCCAGCGCCTTTTGGTTGAGGGCCAGCTTCTCGGTGGCGGTGCTCAGGGCCGCCGTGACGGCGTTGTTTTCCGTCTTTGGAATGTCCATCTTGATGTTTTGCAGCTTGGGCGTGTTTGCCGATGCGCCTGGGAAGGACTTGGCCGCCGTCTCCAGCTTGGTCACGACCAGCTTGGCCTTTGTGACCTCGTCCTGCCACTTTTTGATGATGGCGGGGTCCGTCTTGTTGGAGCTGAGGGACTGCTGCTTGGAGATTTCCTTCTTGATCTCCTCGACCACGGCGATGCTAGCGTCGAATGCGGCCCCCAGCTCGGTGCTGGGCTCTCCCTTGCCGAGCTTGGCTGAGCTTTGCTGCATCCGCAGGTTTCTCAGTAGCCAGGTGAGGCCTTCGGTCGTGGTTTCCGAGCCGGTGGCGACGTCCGTCTTCTTGGCCTGGTCCCTGAACTTGCTCCAGTCGGGGCCCTGGTTGGGACCAGACGTGAGATACGCTTGGAGAGACGTCATGAAGGGCGACAGGAGCGGCGCAGCAACGTATGCGGGATCCGTATCCGGCGTCTGGTCCGGGAACTGCAAGGTCGGCGTCTGGTCCGGGATGGCCGGGTCGAGAAGCGCTTTCGCCATGACAGGCGCGCCGGGCGCATTCAGGGCTCCGTTCTTGCCGGCCTGCGCAAGGGCTCCCGCCGCAGATTTCATGGCGGCCATGGGGTTGGACGCATTCATCATTGCCGGCAAGGCTTGTGCCATGATGGACTGGCCGGCCGTCGTGATGGCTGTGAGAGCACCCATGGCGCAAGATTCCCAGGCTGTTTTTTTTTTTCTCCCTGAAGTCGGTTTCCCAAGCTAGCATCTGCAGAATCAGTGGGTTCTGAAGCACACCTGAAGGTATAGCGTCGTTGGCTGCCTGGAAGGCCTTCTCTTGCTTCTCAAGGGACTTCTTCATCTCCCCGACCGCCTTGTCGGCCTTGTCCAGCTCCTTGTCCGTGTAGCTTGCTTCAAATCTCGGCCTGGAGCTTGGCCGAGACGTTGGCCTGAGCCTTCTGCTCGGTGGTACCGTGCTGCTGGACAGATGCTTGGTGGAACTCGGAGACGGATAGCAGCCACCCGTCAAAGGCCTTTTCGGTGTCCTGGGCGTACTTTAAGCAGTTGTCCGACATTCTCCTCAACTTGCCCAGCTCGTTCACCAAGTTTCTCTTGGTTTCCGGGAGACCCTGGATGGCTTGAATGGACCGGGTCACTGTCTCGATGAGCTCCTGGGAGGTTCCAGCAATCGCCGACATGTTCACGCCCGCAACACGAAAGCCTTGTCGCCCTCGGTAGCAACGCAGACGAGGCAAGCTCGGAGAGTGGGATTGGCCGCCACCCTGGGATCCGTTAGCAACCGGCGCCGAGTCCCATGGCAGGATTATGCCTGGGTCTTGGCGCTCGACTCACCGGAGGTATTTGAAGCCGCCCGCGGGTGCAGCGTCAGCCAGGCTGATGGCCGTGGCTTCTGGCGACGCAGCAGCGACGTGGCATGCGCCGACTAGCGTGATGGCTGTAGAAGCCGCGGATAGCAGCTCGTTCCAGTTGTACTGGAAGAGTAGAGACTCCTTGACCTCCTGCGTGAACTGGGCTCCAGCCTTGCCGGCGTGCGTCTTCCGCAGCACCGCCTGCTGGGCCGCTTCGACCTTGGAGAGAGCGTCAGCTGACATTGTTGCAGACGGGAAAAAATGGAGCCTTGGGAGGATTCGAAAAGCAATCAGGTCATTTGATTGTGACGAGTGGAATCCAGGTTAAGGGGTTTTCGAAGGAGTCTATATATATCTCCATCTGGGCTCATAACTGGCCTGCTGTTACTCCGACGCCGTGTCTTGCTATAGTTTGGACCACTGGACAAGCAATTTTCAGCTGTATGGCGGCAATGCGCTCGTTGGCATCCGCGGCAACGCCGAAGCGAGGATTCCATCTTACGTCTCCATCAGCGCAGCCCACCGCAAGCCGTGGCCACGTACCCCCATGTAGAAGCTGGCACGGCCGGCGTCAATAGTCTCCTGCGTGTTAGTGCCAGGCAAACTACGCCATTATGGCGGCTGTACAATGCAACGGCGCTGCTCGAAACAAAGGTTCCGAGTCCTCGGTCCTGAACATGACGGGGTCCCAAGTACTAGGCATGCATGATCGACGTTTTCTGCAAGGCATGTGCTTCCGCGCTGCGAGACGAAGCCTCTAGTTTTCAGTAGGGCTATGGGCACGCGGAAGAGATGGAACCAATGCATCTGCATCTGCGGGTTCGGGGTCGAGCGATTAAGAGATGGATGCAGCGAGCCAGAACAATGGCAGCTTGTCTTTTTTTTTTTCCCGAAAACATGCGAAGCTGGAATTGCTAGTCGCAGCCATGTAGCCATGCGTGACGGGCGAATAACTCGCATGAGACTCCAGCCTCACCGCTTGTCAGCAAGCTTGGGCGACGTGATTGGATAATCATCCCTGTCCACATCCCATTGTAGAAAGATCGTTTCAGCTGCATGGTCCATTACCTCCAGATTGACACATGTCGCACATCCGGAACATGGATCATCAGCACCATAGTTGGCGTGTCCTAAGCCAGTAAATCACGGCGCCATCTTAAAAGGATGCGTTTCAAAGGCGGCCTACTTAGGTTGCAATAAGCGAGATCCAGCAAGACCACCGAGAAAAAGTGCCACTCGTGAAGTTGCAGCTGAAACGTGCAGCTGCATAGCCAAGTCTGTACCTTGTCGTCTCAAGACAGGACAATCTCGATGAAGCATCATTGTTTGTTCACGAGAAAGTCTCCTCCACATAAACATCCGTCTCAATTCGCACTGGTTCTGCAAGGTTCAATTATCAAATACCTCAAGTTGGCGCCCAGCCACACATTGCAGAGTCCAGACGCTGCTTGTTTAATCAATCACTGGCGTGCCCTGCCCGCAGCTGAGAAATATTTGACGCGCAAGCTCTGCGGACCGAGTACGAGTCCTTCATGGACGAGTACAGCGATCTGCACGGAGAAATCGACGAGTTCGCGCGCCGGTTGCAGAGCCAAATCTAAGAAGACAAGAGCATACTGCGAAAGGCGGCGTCGGATCGAAATGATGCCAATGATGCTGCCTTTGCAGGCCTGGAGATTCTGGTCGATCAACTGCTCCTCATCTCTGACAGCGATGGAGCCGTCGGAAGGGAACAGCTGCCGAGCTTGCCCATCGTGGTGACGCTGTTCCACCAGCTCAGCAAAACTTGCGAGGCTGCTGTGGACCGGAGGGGGGGGCATTGAATCGCAGTGCAACATCAAAAGACAGAACAAGGACAAAGCCGAGGTGGTATTAGCAAAGAAAGGCCAGGTGTGAAGAGGCCGAGACACGAGAATGCGTCGATCGCTTGAGACAGCTTGCGCCCAAGGTGGAAAGCTCGAGAGTGAAGCTGGAAAAGCTATTTTGAGGAATGAACGGCGAGTACGAGAAGATTGTCCAGGGCAGAAAGATTAACGAAAGAACCTTGGGAAGCCACTTGAATGCTCGACTACCACGTGTCGAGCAACGACGTGGATACTTGTCGTGATGATATTATTCGCCACATCATCAAGCTTATTCATGTGAGGGTAGAGCAGGTTGATGAGGATGAAGACGTGAAGCGGTCCAAGGAGAACATTGAGAGGCGCATGTTGGAGGTTCTGGGACGGGACAAGGTCGATGAGCTGACGCGGGAGAAAAAGTATCTTTCACTGGAGGATATTGATTGTTGACGCCACCCTCGAATGCCGACAAGGTTGATTTGACCATGGTTGCGGGCAAATTGGTAGAAGCAGCGTGGAAAGATGATGCTCCTGGTTGGTGATGCCCAATTGACTTTTCAATGTATGGTCGGTTGCTCGTGTTTCGTCTCGCCCCCGTGGGGTGGGTTGCCCTGCTTCCAAGCGGCAACAGCAACAGCTTCAATCGCACCCCTGGATCCAACTTGCCGTTCTGCATTCGCATCGTTCGCATCTTGCACGCAAGTCGGGGAAATCACCAGGCTAACGCGGCTGAGTGGAGTGGCAGTACATAAGTTGGGAGAGTGCATCGATGCAAGCGAGTGCATTCCGGCATTCTCCAGTTAGGCAGACAGTGCAAATACAAGTGTCCGTTAGCCCGTACGCCCAGCCAGCCACATCAAGCGCCAAGCGCCAAGCGCCAAGAACCGAGAACTGTCACCTGCTGAAATAGTCGATGGACAAGAGTTTGGCTTCATGCAAGGAGCACAGGGGGACCCACCATCCATCCTTGATCCGCATCTGCGGCATCTGAAACTGCCATCAGACCATCAGCCACTTCAGCTCGAGCGAGGACATGGCCCAGAATCCAGACTGGTTTTGATAACCATGGGCCTCGGACATCTTTTGAGCGCTATCATGGCCCATAGAAGCCCTTGAGCCACGACCACTAGCAGCCACAGCGCCTGGTGCAACAGGAAAGGAAATAAGAAGAAACCATCCACTACCGTCTTACCATGTCTTCTTGCCCTCTAAGCTTCGCGTTTTAATCGGAAACGCCTTGCCACAAGACGGCGCATTGCTTTCCCTACCGATACGTGAAATGGCTGTCAACGCCGCGGACGCGGCAAGGCTACCAGGCATCTGGAACGCCAGGAAACATTGCGGCACTTTCGTCTCGCACATCGAGGTCTTTGTCCAGGGCTCAGAAAACCCCCCGTGATTGCTGGCTGACAACTAGGGGAAAAAAAAACCAGGTAATATACGGTGGTGTCCGGCCTGGAGTCACCAGCCAGGATGCCAATATAAACCGGGGCTTTGGCGGCGAGTAAGTCAGATTTACAGAAAGCGACTAGTACGTGCTGCCAAGGCTGCGCTGCTCGCCTTGTTTCCTGGGGGTTCTCTTCAAGCCTCGACGTAGCTTGGAGTATGTCATTAACGACTCGCCTGTGCTGACTCGTCTGTTTGATAGCTTCGTCACTGATGTTGCCCTCTGGCGGTCCTCGGCGAAGCAAGAATCTCCTCCTGAAGGCTGGCGAGGCATGAGTGACGACATCAACAGTGGCCGAGAAGGAGATTACCTGTATCTGATGTGGAAATTGCAGCGTTACGCTGGGCCGAGTAATGACGAGCATCTTTTGGAAAAGGCTTCGGAGGTCCCCAGCCCCTGGGAGCTCCTTGCGCAGGACCTGGTTGGTTCATTGCTACAAAAAAAACGCAGGCGAGGCGTTGTTTCTAGGCCAGTCGTCTGGGCCACTTTCAATTCGTTCTTGGCTCTGTTCTCTCTTCATCACCACCTACTTAACTCGCGTAGATGTCCGCCGTAAATGCAATGAGCGAGAACCAACCGCTCAAAGAGCCGCACCCAACGAATAGCAAAGCATCCCGAGTACTCCCCACGTTTGCAAGTCATTTGAACCCGCAGAGCAAGTCAGAGCCGAATAAAAACGCCCCTTTTGTCCTTGAGCACTCTAGTCAACAAGGAACCGTCGTATGAAAATGAACTAATGGCACCATCGTCGATCTCGACCAGTACTCGTGTGAAGGAGCTTACCTGTATTGGGGACTATTGCCAGACAAATCCAGCGTGTTGACAATCCCTAGGCCGCATTTTTATAAGCCAGTACTTCTTTCCACGCGGGTATTCCAGCAAGGTCACGGGGTTCGGTCACGGCAATTTATGCATGGTTGATTTCTTCATCCCCGCTGGCTGCCACAGCTGCCAGCTGCCATCAACTTTTCCCGTGGTACGGTACCTTGGGGATCGTCACGATTGGTGTCGTGTCCAGGTAAATGCGGCTTTCTTGGATGACATTGCTATCTCAGGGTCGACACCCTGATTTCACGGCTGGAGCGGCGCAACGGAACTTCAGCACGAGCTCCATGAGACCCTTGGTATGAGGGCAAAGTGCCCAACAGCCGACATTGATGAGTTACCAACCATGTGCTGACGACCTAAGGGCCAGGCACGAGGAAATCAATAGACCAGCCTTGGCAAAGGCTCCAAGGAACCCAATGACTGGTACTCGAAACAAAGATAGGAATACGCCTACTTTGATATTGGCAAAGGATTTTCTGTCACAGACAAAGCGAGCAATTACGATTGTTACGCCAAATTGTTATCTAGCTCGTCTACAAAACTGCATCTGCCACGGGAATACCAGCTGTTGCTTATAGATGTCTAATACTTCTATAGCCTGCAATGCTGTTCACGGTGCAAATCAAGGTTTCATGCAGGCAAACTGCCTAACCGATCGGCATGCAAAGTACCGCCGGCGATTCTATGGCAGCCAGCGACCCGTGTTGGTCGCCATTGGCAATGGTCCAGCCCCTGAAGGGAATGTGCGCCGTAGTCGCGCGCCTTGCGTCATCTGGCATGCAAACAGCAAGAAATGAAGCCAGTATCGCAATTACAATATGTGAACGGGTATATTATGGCCTGGAATTTAACCGACATTCCTTGCCAGGCTCGCATACCGTAGGCCGTGGTGGATGCCGCAGTTGCAGACCGGGTGCAGCAACGCATAGAACACGGCACAAGAATGACAGAAGCTCTAGTGTTTGAGCTATTGTGGCACCCATGACATTCCCCGTGGCTAGCCAGTCCATGCAGGGGAGCATGACCCTAAAACGGTTACATCACTGGTGCTGATCGTAAGGCTGCCGAGGTCGAATGAACAAGAGTAGAGCGCATGTATTCGGTGTCTGCGTCTATTTACACCACTAGCTTACTACTAAAGAGGATTTGCAAACCCAGCCACCCGAACGCAAGGGTAACAGCATGACTGCAACATCAATCTCGCATGCAGCCCACATATCAGATCTGCTGCTTGTGAGCCTCGGCCTTGGCGTCGTGCTTCGTCTCGCTAGCCTTGTCGGAAGCGGCGTCCTTTGCGCCAGATAGCCTTTGGAAAGGTCAGCAAAAGCCCATGCTTGCCTTCCGAAAACTAAGCAACATACCGCGACCCAACAGGGGTATCAGAGTCCTTTGCAGTCTGCTTGTTGGCTTCCTTGGATACCCCAGAGGTAGCCTTTTGAGCTTGCTCCGAGACGTATTCGGCGCCTTTCTTGACGGTGTCCATAATGAAACTTTTGAAGATGTTAAGAGGCTAAAATGTCTTTTACAGTTTAGGTGTGCAAAGTACCACGCTTTCTTGCCTCGACGATGGGTGCTACGGCGAACTTCGGGGCTTTATAGAAAAGTCTGTTTCTTCTCAATGGTTCTTTCAGCTGCAAAAAGTGGTTGCAGTGGCAAAAGATGAACTGGATTTGGCAATGGGATGATGTCCGTGTTGTGTCATCATGATGTCGACGATGGGGTGGTTTGATAGCATTGTGGAGCAACTGCTCCGAGGGAATGTAATTGTACTTTTCAGTTTGGGGCTTCGGGTGCCTATGATATTCGTATTTAGACACTGGGCATCTTTCACATGAGGGGGAATATCGACTCGCAAAGCAAGCATCTGCAGTTGCCACTCCCTAGGTGTTTGACGCAGCTCATCGCCCCTTGTTATCCCACGCGGCTGGCTCACAACAATCACGAGCTCGGAAAAGAGGGGCCAATGTGCCTCGCTAGATAGCGAGGCACATGAAGCGCAGCCCTAGGTCTGTAATCCGTATTTCGCTTCGACTGAAAGATGCATCAGTCTGGTTGGTGACATCCAAGGTGCCCTGTTTCGTGCTGAAGCCGCAATGGATTCTTGGAAAACTTTGCCACGGCATTTAAATGCATTTCCAGTCAAATCGGCTAGACAAGTAGTAAGTGACGCATCAGCTTTATCACGGTAAATCCAGTGGACTTTTGCCGTCGAGGGTAGCAATTGCCGAGCGAACAATAACGATCGACGGCCGAGGAAACGCATTGCGGAGAGATCGAGGGACACGTTGAAACAATCTGGCAAAATCGTCATTGGTGTGACTGAATCCTTGTTGCCCTCAAGGCTGGGCATTTCAACCCAACTCGGCATTGTGGTCGTGAAGCCAAAGCGCCACGTCGATTTTGCGACTGGAACTTTCCAAAATACCGGGCATCGATATCTGTACACGTGTTTCAACACATCACCCATCTTGTGAGTGAAATACGAGAACTCATGGCTGACGCGTTGCTCAGGCGAGTAAAAGTGGGATAGTCTGCCAAGCTGTTGGTACGTTGCGTACAACTTGGCGGACGAACGGTTCACTGACGGATTTATTCGAGACAAGTCTGATCGGTCAGCGACTGCAGGATGCAGAGAGAGAGTTGGCAGAGGGATTTAGAACCTAGCAGAATGCAACATGGTGATGACTTGAGACAAGAGCCAACTGAGACAGTAGGCTATCGTCCTTTCAGCGGACAGTCAATGGACCCATCACCAAACCACGCCGTTTCCAGCGCAAAAATTATTGCAAAGTGGTTTCCGATTCCTGCGATTGAATGGCCAAAACGAAGCCTGCAACTCATCGCTCCAAACGTATACCAGCCGCGTCAGGACTGAGCCAATCCAGTACAACTACTGCCGCTGGAGAGCCTTCCGAGGCGTTCACGGCTAATCACAATGCTTCATCTGGTTTCATGTCCAGGAACTTGCCTCAAACAAGCAGCAACATGACCCGAAGCGGAAATGCGATACAAGCCTCACCATGATTGGGCGAGAAAAAAGTATGCATGGCGCTGTCCAGTGTCCACAGCGGTGAGTCTATTTTCACCGCCAAACTATCACCAGCTGGGGACTCTCGCGCCTGCTCTGCGGTGACCCGACCCATCCAACTCCAATATGAAAAGCGTCGATAAGCAGTGTACTGTATTGGAATGCGGTAGATGATGCAAGCTCGAAACGCTCAGATGCAGAAATGAGAAACTTTTTCCTTCTTGGGGCACAGGACATCCTCGTCCATATTAGGTCCCCTGGTCGTAGGCTTCGTCTTCTTCCATTGGCCATTCTACCTCAAATGTAACCTCCTCGTCAGGATCTGTGACGAACATAAATGCAATTATGCTGTTGTTCTTAATACCGCATTTCGTAGGTGTGTTGATGCCGTCTTCTCCGATCTTGATCTTCTTCCATCCCTTTGAAGGGTCGTTGGGAATGTTGAGTACGCCATACGCAATGACAGGTTCTGAAGGCATCTCGGTAGTCCCGGCTGGATGTAGTGACTTTTTGAGTCCTTCTGGATATCGCTCTCTCAATAGCTCAACCAGTTCCTTTGAGACTTCAGACATGGGCGCTTCTGCGTCTACAAAAAGGTAGATTGTGTGGATGCCATGCTTGAAGCGGACGGAGATGTGAGCGTCATCCAAGGTGCTCTTTTCAATTGCGTCAGTCAACTTTCGTTACGGGAATCGTGTCGCTTCGGTACCTACCATTATTGCAGTCGTTTCTTGAGCTCCTGCTCTGCGATTGTGATTTCTGTACGTCTTCAAATTTCCAATCTTGGGATGGGATTGTCCGAGGCATCCTACGCCATGTCACGTGAGCTACCTCGAAGTTCAGGTCCTATAGGGATCACCGTGTGGAAGCAGCCGTGCGCGGGGCATACGGCACGGTAATAGGCAAGCTCCGCTCAGGGACCAAGCCGACTTGAATGAGAAAAAAAATACAATTGGGTAAAGCTGGTTATCCAACTCCTGAACCCATCGTTAAGCTCATCTCAACAGCCTGTCGGATAGCCCCAGAATTCGCCCTCTGTCCGCGCTTGGATCCTCCTCAGTCGAAAAGCCATCACTCAGGTCATTCGTTTTAGATAAAATAGGATTAGACAACAGGTGGACAAGTGGCTGATAAGCAGGAAAGGCGACCCAAGCAGAGATAAGCAAGGCAAGTCAAGGGAGGTAGACGACTGAAAAAAAAAGAAAGAAAACAGCTAGAGACTTTCAAAGGATTTGCGCTCCAAAACAAGAAATTCAAGAAAAGGATTGCCTCCCACGACCCCGATATTCCTTCGTCATGGATCGCCCGACGACTCCCACAACTGTAACTGGATCCATACCCGTCACTTCGTCCTCGCCACACTATCACGATGCACCAGCGCTGCCATCAGATCCCCATCCTCGATTGTCCATCCCAACACCGGCCCGCATCCTGCTCGGTTCGGCATCATCTGGGGTCATAGGCTTCACTCTTGGAGCCATGCAGGGTGGACAGACGGCTCAACTCCGCTTTCGGGCAGAACACGCGCACAAGATGCCTGATACTACAACCGGGTGGTACCTGTATCACAAGTCGAAAAACTACCATGCTATGCAGGGCGGGATCCGCGAGGGATTCCGGATGGGGGCCAAAACGAGCTTTTGGAGCTTCGTTGCTTTGGGGCTGGAAAGCACAGTCGATCGCTATCGTGGTAGCAGCGACATGTTTTCGACGACTATGGCGACTCTGACGGTTGCGGGGGCTTTCTCTTTGTGGCGTAAGTGTGATTTCATAACTTGTTGTTGTCAAGCCATCGCGCATCCGTCATGTGCCTTTTATTGCGTAGTGACCTACATTGAACGTGGGAAGAGGGGGAGTCAAAAACTGGATTGAGTGACGATGGCGAGCTGACACGCCACCCACTTTTGGCTGCACGGTTTAGACAGGTTCTCCTTGACGACAGCTGGACGTACAGCCAAGCTTGGCCTGCTATTTGGCCTTGCTTATGGGGGCGTGCAGGACCTGGTTGGCTTGGCCCGAGGCAGGCCGATAGGGTATGTGGAGGCGCTCCGACATCGCTGGGAATCTACATAACAAGCCGCCACACCCAACCAACAACACTCCGCACTCTGTACAGAGCCGCAAAATCCGGCGCGGCATCTCCGCCCTTTCCCCCCCAAGCCCATTGACCGCGCTAGAACAAGACTCCACATGCATTCAGCAACCTCGTCGGTGGAAAGTTCCACAAACCCTCCCTTGGCCCGTTGGCCCGTTGGCCCATGGTTGCAGAAATCTTGCCCAAAACTGCTGCCGAGCCTATGCGCGGGCTAAAGCAGTGTCAGTCCGGACTCTCGGCCTTGCCGGCAGTGGTGGGTGGGGTTCCGTTGGAACTTGATGCAATGATGCCGGCAAAAACCAAAGCATGGGGCCTTGCACGACGGGATGCAGCAGGTTGGGCGTGCCTGCCGAGATGACTTGGGAGCCAGAGGGATTGGAAGCTTTTTGCAACCTTGATGTGTGTATACGGAGTACTTCCCATGCATGGTGAACGAGTCCTCGGGTGGTTACCAGTAGATTGCAGACGTGGGGGTCCAGGCGTCAAGCCGTCCCCATGTCTTTCGTGATTCTTGTGTATCTTGTATCTATCGCAGTCATTTTGGGACGAGGCAGAGGTAGGGGGGCAAGGGGGGGTGTCTGGCGGCGCCGTCAAGCAGGAAATCGAAATAAAGACGCTAGCGGGACCTTTGCGTGGAGAATGCTCGGGGAACAATGGCTTGCGTTAAACGCACGCGGCAAAAGGGGGAGCGAGTTTTGGGCGTGCGTTCTGGAGGCATCAACATTGGCAAGCTTATCTATTATATGACACAATGTCTCAACCGACCTCCCAGGCGGTACTCCAGAGTCGGCACTCCGTATCTAGCAAGGGTCAGACGTTGGAACGTCGATGTAGCAGGGTGCGACACCAACAAAGACCGTACTTGCATTTGCATCCTGCCATTCCGCAAACCGAGTCGGGACTAATTAGAACAAGATCGTCATGATGATTTCCCTCGATAGCAGGCATCACTCGCCAACTTTTGCATCGGCTTTTTTTTTTTCCTTTTTTTCCTTTCGTTTCTCTCTTTCTTAGTTTTTTTATTTTTATTTTATTTTATTTTTTTTTTTTTGGGTTAATGACGGCCAATTTCGCCAGAGCCGACGCCAAGCTCTCCCCGCCCCGACATCGCCGTATCAGAGGCATTCCAGAATCGAGGCTGTCTGCCCTGATTGGCCAATGTCTTATCATCCCTTGCATGGATTCCTCACCCAGCCGGCTACAATCGGGCTTTGCTACGCGATCCCCGTGATCGGGGAGGACCACGTGATCGATTTTGCTCCCGATTTGGCAGCCGGGGGCCCTGCGTTCGCGTCTGGAAGGGTCATAACGGGGGGGGCGGGCAATTTCACAGCCTGCCCCGGCGTCGTGGATTTTAGATAAGAGGTGGGGTTGGCGAGGGGGGGGAGGGGTGAAAGGGGTCCCGGACGGCATGGCTCGGGATTGAGTGGATCCTCGAGATGACATTGAGCAGACTGCGCGACTCCGACGCCGTGGCGTTGATGCGTACATACCCTGCGCGTGGTGGTGTGGTGTCAAGGGGATGATGAGTGAAACTTTTGCTCCCCCCCCCCCCTTCCTCCCCCGGGGAAATCGTCAGCCAAGGAAGGGTTCTGGGTTCCTCGTTGGGCTCTGGCGGACGAGTTGCCCGGGCATCGCCACAAGCAGAACTCCATCCAGAGTTGTGACGGTGCAAAGAGCCCGTCAAACTTGGCGGCGCAAGGGACATACCAGCCGTTCCTGGGCCCCCCGGCTCAGGCGGAGAGGCCCCCATCCACCGCCCCCAGGCAAAGGACGTAAGGCGGGTTGCACGACGCCGCGACGACCCCCCCCCCCCCCCCCCCCAGGCTTGTCCAACCCCCGAGATTGGCTATAAGTTTGACGCGCCTTCGCTCCGTGGCCTTCCCCCCTGGGAGGGCCCCGCGATGTTGGTCAGCTGGTCAAAACAGAGACACCGACCCAGCGTTGGGTGCATACCAGAAGGCAGACGAGAAACCCTGAAGAAACCGTGCCCTTATATTAGAGGCGCGTCCTCACTGCCCTGGCGGGCGGGCACATCTAAAACGAGACTTCAAATTCTTCTTCGTCCGCGGCGTACTGACCCCAGCAAAAACCTTGACTATACCAACGCACCTTTCCCAGCGATACGCTGCGGACGCACAAACCTCTGCTCTGTTTCTCGCTCCCTGGGCCTTATGATCATATAGAGGTCTCGCACATCTCTCCCTCTCTTGGCCCCCGTCAATCGCGATCGCAACTCGCTGCTCGCTGCAGTGGCCACGACTTGTCATCTTGATGCGCACCACGGAAATAGCGCAAGCAAGACTTGATTCAAGACTCGGGCCCCCTCTTTGCTTGCACCTTCCATAGCCCTGCTATTTCCCCTCGTCTCACCAATATCATCCGTCACTTTTGCGTTCTTCCCATCCGCTCCCCTTTCCCCACGAATGAAAGCTCGGGTAGCCATCCAAAGCCCCTAGAGTCAAGCAAGGCCAGGCCCTCTACCGCGCATCACTCGCCACCCCGCAAAGACTGCGATGCCATCTGCCCCTTGTCGAAGGCTCACTTTGCCCCTTCGCTCCTATCGACCAGTTTCTGCCGTTCATGGCAGCCCCATTTCACTGTCGTCCGCATATGCTCTTCTGACGTCGGTCATGGCTGGAAACAGCCACGGCGGTGTTGCTACATCGGGCGAGGGTGGTTATGCCGTCATGACCGTCATGACCCAGCGTCGCGGCATCCATTCTTCGGGACGCAAGTCGTCGACTGCTGCGGGACTCCCCGGTGCCGTTCCTCCGCCTGCCAATTTGGAACCCAGCCGCGCACCGCTCTCTGTCTTGCCTCTGAGCATGATCCTCCGCTCCTTGGGAACGACCGTCGTATCTTCATCTCCACTGCTGCTGCCACCTTCCCTGGGACTCATGCAACTCTTGGCCAACAGTACCAACCCCATCTTCAACCCAGACAAAAACCCTCTCCTTCGCTTCTTTCTCAAAAAGTCCTTCTATGCCCAGTTTTGTGCCGGCGAAAACCCCGCCGAAGTCAAGGCTACCATTGGTAGACTGAAGGATATTGGTTTCACCGGGGTCATCTTGGGATACGCTCGTGAGGTTGTCTTGACGCAGAAGGAAGGTCAGGGGGTTGATTTGCCCAGCATGACTGAGCAGGAGGTACAAAGAGCCATCGATACCGAAATCGTTCCTTGGACCAAAGGCACTCTCGAAACCGTTCGACTGGCACAACCCGGAGACTTTGTTGCACTAAAGTATGTTGTCCCTCGCCCATGATCGCTGCTTGAATGTGAGTTTGCTAACCCCTCGGAACTTTCTAGATTCACCGGTGCTGGTAGTATAGCTCTGTACCAGCTCAGGAACCGGCTTCCTGCACACCCGTATCTCAGCGAATCGATCTACTCCATCTGCCAACTGGCCCATGAACGTGGCGTCCGTCTTCTATTTGATGCCGAACAGAATGCCCTTCAGGATGGAATTGACGACTGGACGATGGAGTTTGCCACCAAGTACAACTCTTCACCTGATTCTGCCACCGTATATGGAACCTACCAAGCATACAAGAAAAACATCCCATCCGTGTTGAGTCGCCACCTTGCTCAGGCTCAAGAGGGCCGCTTCACCCTTGGGGTCAAACTTGTCCGTGGGGCCTATCTCGGATCCGATCCTCGCGAATGTTTTCACGACACAAAAGCCGATACGGATGCCTGCTATGACAGTATTGCTGCCAGTGTCTTGACTCGCCAGTGGAACGGTACACTTTCCGGCAATGGCGAGTATCCTTCAGCGCATCTAGTCCTTGCTACCCACAACGCCGAGTCCGTTCAGAAGGCTCGCGCCATCTGCGATGCCGGTGGCGCCAAATCAGAAATCGCTTTCGCTCAGCTCCAGGGCATGGCCGACGAGATTAGTTGCGAGCTTGTCGAAGCTAGCAACTCTGCCCGCGTTGACGCTGCCTCGACAGCACCTAAGCTGCCTGTGTACAAGTATCTCGTATGGGGTACCACGGGCGAGTGCATGAAGTACCTGCTGCGACGCGCTCAAGAAAACAAGGACGCTGTTCAACGCACCAGGAGTGGTCGGGATGCTATGTTGGCTGAAGTTGTCCGGCGTATTAAAAACGCCCTTCGTCTTGCGTAGTCGAGCGATCCAAGATGGCGAGAGCTGTCCAATGGAGCGCCTTGTTTCCACATTTCGCATTAGCATCAGCATTTTTTTGCTTTTTCGTTGTTCTCTTTCTCAAAAGAATATCCTGCATTGGTCCAAAAGTATTCAAGGCGTTTCAGTTGGAACACACTTCTTGTCCCAGGTTAAACGGTAGTCGGTCACAGTAGATTAAAAAAACTGGATAGGGATGACTGAGATGAATGAATTGAAATCACATACAGAAGAATCAACGATGAAAAATCTAACTAACTATCGCGGTGCAAACTTACGTGTCGAGGTATGGTGCAAGGCCAAGTAATTTCGTTGCGTACAGCTGGCTCAACATTCAAAGTCCACGTAATGCAATAGAGCTAATCACGAGAGTGTCGAGTTCTGAGCGCTTGGTTTTTTCGTCTTTGGTAGCTTCCAGCCAGCTTATACTGTTGAGTTTATAGTACTTCTGAACTTTGGCAAGATCTGTCGTAGCATTGATGTTGGAATCAGTGGCAGGAACTGACACTCCGTCGATATTGGCTGTCATATGGCTTCGGATGCTGTCTCGCGATGGAGTGGTCAAAGACTCTAATGAATTTGTAACCTTAACGACGAGAAGATTCTTCGTTGACGGTGTAATTCCGAATCGGCGGTATGAGTCGGCAATCTGAGATTAACCGCCATCGTCAGAGACTGGTCAGAAGAAGTCTTGTGGTGCGACTACTATTCGTCCCGAAATGCCCCTCTTACATTATTGGAGGGATTCAAGGAGATCACTATCTCGGAATGCACATTGGGAGTTTTCAGAGAATCATTTACAGCCGTAGTGACAGCTTTGAACACCGCAGAAAGAAGCTGGCGACGGGAGATTACCTACGACTTGGGAACAACCTATGGTCAGCTATCTGCACCGGAAGAAAGGCGACTTCAGGAATGAACAAGTAGAATGCGGGGGGTATTGTGGGATCGTCCGTACCACAGATGCATCGACAAACGCATATTCAAATTCGGCATTACGATCCAGGAGTTGCTGATGCAGAAAGGCAGCGTTCTGAACATCCCGGAACAGGGCGAGGTACACCGTATACGATGAGGGGATGTGTTCGATCGGTACGACTTCCAACGACATTTCAGCAGCAAACCAACCTTTGGCACAGCCTGCGATAAAGACAGAGGGTGCTGGCAATGGCTATGGCTGGAAAGGCTAGTGCGGATTGCGGTGTGAAGATGGGAAGTGAGGCTGATCTGCAAACAAACAGCGCAAATAGAAGATGTGATGGCTGCCCCGCAGTTCCGGCCAAGTCACCCCACCGCCCCACTACAACCACAGGAATAGGCTGATCGGTTGATAAACAGGCTCACATAGGGCATGCGGGAGCCAAATGAAGAGTTGCTCTGTAAAGGGTGTCTGTTGGACATTGGCAGTGCAGCTGACGTCACGGTCTAACCGAGCATCTTTTTACTCTCCCGGAAAGTTCCTGAATCCTGGGTTTTGAGGTGTCAGTTAGATAAGGTAGGTAGGTACCTCCTAAGATACCTCGGAGATGGCTATGTACCGTGTTCCTGGTTAAGCACACACTCAGAAAAATTCACAGACCCAACGGTGTACTACGTATGCCAGCGATAATGCTTAAATGTCCTACAATTCATAGCGTCTGGTACTACAAACTGTCGCCAGAATCTCAGGTTGGCGGATGATGGAGGTACCTTGATCCCTCCCTAGAGGTACCTACCTACCTGTTAGGTTAAAGGCCGGCAACTCCACAAGCTGGAAGCAAAAGCACCAGTTGACCAATTGCCGATTTTTGCTTTCATTCAACGGAAGAGCTCCGGGCAATGTTTCTCCCTAGATTGCAAAACCCAACTAAAGTAGAGTCTGGACGACATCAAGATTCCTGTCCCGCATGTTGAATGTTGAACTTGGCCTTTTACCGGAACATTCTTGACTTTTCCATAGGGACGCCTTTTTGCTGTTCGCGGGTAATACTGGGATCAACAGGGATGGGCAAGACCATCGACAAGTGACCGACCAGGTTGCTCTCTTTATGGCAATGAGGGGGATGGCATGAACCCCTTTTTTCACATGTGAGGGGCATGGTTGTACTCCCCTTCCCAAGATTGATGAGAGAATACCGACTTTATCTGGAGCAGGAGAAGCTCTTCCCTGCATCGTCACAAGCCAGTTGCCGAAAAAATCAGCATCTTGTTTCACAACAGATACCTACCTTACCTTAGGTACGCAAGCCTCGCATGTTGTACCGCGACCATTGTCAAAATAAACGCAGCAATTTTCCTCCAGTTGCTAAAACAGGGGCCTATGTCTATCTCCTGGATTGCGACTGCGCCCAGCGGGGGAGTGAGACGGGCAAAGCAGTCAAGGCGCGCTGCATCCAGGCGAGCGATGGCAATTCGTTATCCCTGAGACGATGTGGTATGGGCTGAGCCCTTCCAACCTCCACCTCTTTTGAAGGGCCTGTATTTCACCCAGGTTGTTTAAAAAAAATGATGCAAAAACAACCAGACCCAACCTCGGTGCGACCGGTTAGTGCGCCACACCATATCTCTCGATCCATCCAGGTCGGCAAGGTCACAGTCTGGTATCGTACGGGATGTCGGGCTCGATGTACCAAAAAAAAAGTTATTTTTTACTCTGAAGCCGTCAATTTATTCGGAATCCAAGCAGCGCTAATAAGCCCACAGAATGTTGGAGTTTGAGTGCAGGGCATCGTGGGAAGAATAACACCAGACATCTGGTTGTGGGCCAACGTAGCCGGCCAAGAGATAGAGTTTACCGGCGCGACTTGGCGTACAAACGCCTCCTCGGGCATTGCGAACCAACGGGTTTGTTCAGAATCACATACAAAAGACCATGGTATTTCTACGCATTACAGAGATTTATATAGAGCTGCATGTATCCTCCCTCTGGTGGAGATCAGTCCGCCGTGGCGAATACGACTAATAGAAACGGCAAATATGCCCATTGCCATGATCGAGTTAGTCGGACTCGCCGGCCATCAAAACTTTAATCTGTACACTATCCCGTGCCTTAGTTCAACTCGGTGTAATTACGGATCGCAGTTACTGCTAGCCGTCGCCTGTCCCGAGAAGGAACAATGAATAGCCTCTCGAAGAAGCCCCTTGATCGATTTTTTTGTTTATATAAATCTTCCAGCAACACAAAGGTGACCGACCGCGTGCAACAAAAGCCGTGAATGTGGTTTTCGTGGCATGTCTATGCGTGTGCTCTGCGTGTCGGGCGTTGTCACAAATTGACAAACCTCTTTTCCCCCCCGTTCTTGTTAAACCTAGGCTCTGATCGCCTCGACTCGCATGTGGGTGATTCGATTCCGAGTACTTGTGCAGCTTGGAATAAAAACCACGGCGCCTAATCTTTGTCTACCTACCTACCCACGGAGTACCCTTGTGCTCCTTGCGCATGCATGCATGATAACTCACCAGACGCGCCTTGGGCAGGTTAATGGAGCCGTTGCCCACTGACCGGGGTTAATAACCGTTGAAGATTCACGGATCAGCACCACAGGCCGGAGTCGAACAGGCTCAAGTGACGTCTGGTTGGTGGCTGCGGCTTGTCACCGACAGACAGCATATGCTTTGGCCGACCAGGGACGGCATCACGAGTTCCCGCCCCCGACTGAAATTCGTCGTCTCAATTCTGGAGTTCCCTTTTCGGCATTCCATTCCCGAAAGGATCCCCTGAATTCTCGAATACCCTTGACTAGTGTGTGTCATAGGCTGTTTGTCACCCTAGTAGACCTGTTGCACGCGTGCCCGCTTTTGGATTGAGTTGACACTTGCCAACCTGCCACGATCCATTTGCCGTCAGTCAACTGTTGCACGGGGAGTTTCAGGGTGTCACCCGGCTCTCGAAGGCGGCGGCGCACTGCACTGCCGCTGTCGAAACAGCGCTCAGGGCGACGGCCGCCACACCACACCACACCACACCAACCAGCACCACACTGCATAGCATCAATAACAGTTGACCTTTCAGTCGGTTACCGGTTGAGACAACACCAGTCAGCAATCTTTGCGGCACATCACATCGCCTGGCAGGCTCCAGTCATTTCAGCCACCCAGAGCCCGGCCAGTTTGGGGCCAGTTGGCTCCCCGCCCCCCCACCACTTCGCCGCCTGTCCAGTGCCCATCAGGGGCCAAGTTTGCATTGCGGCAGCAGAACCATGTCGCAAGACGAACCAATGGCGGCGGTAATGGACTCCACCTTTGAATACCTCCAGGTGCAAACCCCCCAGCTGCACCCCTCCAATCCAGACGACGGCACTAGCCATGCCAGTTCCTCACGTTCCTTCGGCCAAGGCGGTTCTGTCTCAAACTCAACCTTAGTCTCGACATCATTGGGCATCTCGGACCCTTCGTTACTGCCCTCTCCGAGGTCGTCGTTTGACTTCACATGGGCACCGGGGCTTCACACAGCGAGACCATCGCGGCTCGGTGCCAGGCCACCTCGGTCTTTCAGTTCGGGTAGTTCGCCATCGACCTGCAAGTCGTCGTTTCACAGTCACGGCACACGGCAGCGTCAGTCGGTGGGACATCGACGTGGGACTAGCACATTGAACCTTTCTTGTGCGACGACCGGCTCTCCGTCTTCCTCAATCTCGAACCCTTGCAACTCGTCGCCGGTCCCCAACGCCATTGACACTGCAGCTTGGCCTACCGCTCAGCTGGGCACCAGCTCCAACTCCAGTCCTACTGGCGCCAACTTTGTCATTTCGGCGTCGTCGTCGCCGACCAGATTATCACCCAGAACGACAAAGCAGCCGCCGCCGCCGCCGCCGCCGCCGCCGCCCGGCAGGATGCCTCCGTCCAGACCAGCTAAACGGTCAGCCGATGGCGGCGGAATCAGCGACGACGACACTGCTGCCCTCGGCGGCGGGAAATCGAAACAAGCCAGATCCGACCGCGGGCCTGAGGACTTCTCCTCCGTCGTCAAGAATCGCCTTCAGTCGTATTCCCGCACCGGCCAAGCTTGCGACAGATGCAAGGTCAGAAAGATTCGATGCGATGCCCTGGCCGAGGGCTGCTCGCACTGCATCAACTTGAACCTCGAGTGTTACGTCACGGACCGCGTGACTGGACGCACGGAACGTAGAGGCTACCTGCAACAATTGGAGCGGGAGAAGAACAGCATGCTCACACATATCCGAGATCTCGAGCGACTCTGCGCCGAGAGAGGAGTCCAAGTTAAACCCTGGCAACAAACTGCCCCTTCCGCGCAGTCCCCTTCAGAACCCGGTGCCGGTGAGCTGCCAGGTTCGACCTGTGGAGGCTCAAAGTTGACGGACGGTTGGTCGCGATATGGAGCTTTGTGGATTAAATATGCGTCAACTTCGCAACCAGCAGACGCCACCATTAGGCCCAGAATTCCGCAAAGGGAGTGGCAATCCCGTCCTGATCAGATCTGCTGGGGCGTCGTGGGTGACGACGCCCCCTTCAGTTCCCTCAAAGGCACAACCCTCACCCTTCTAGGTACCACAATTGAAACTACCTCATTTGATGCTCCAGACATTGATGAGCCGGCGGCTGGTGTTGACTCCTCAATGCCCTTGTACAACAAATCCATGCTGGCTTTCCTGCGATCCTCCATGGGCGTGAACCCTGTCGTTCAGGCTGAGCTGCCCTCCCGTGAAAATGCCTTCATGTACGCTGAGTGGTACTTTATTTCCGTCGCCTGCTTCCTCCCGTTGCTGCACAAGCCGACCTTTTTCAAACTGGTGAGCAGTAGCTGCTGCTTCTAAGAGATTCTCAGTAGTTTTCGCTAACTAGTGCATGCCCAGTTGACCAGAATTTATGACGAACCCGACTTTAAGCCGACGGTATCTCAGACAGTAGTGGTGCACATGGTATTCGCAAACATCCTGTTCCAATTTGCAGTGCGAAATAGCCAAACCTTGGAGCAGCGCAACACCTTCAACGACATTTCTAACAAGCATTATCATTTCGCTCTCAGCAAAATGTATGATATACTTTCTACCCCGGGCTTTGAAGCGTTGCAAGCCCTCATCCTCATGGCCTCCCACGCCAGAGCGTTTCCTAAACCAGGATGTGGATCAATCTCGGTCAATATAGCTTTGCATCGGGCACTCGAATTGGGCCTCAATCGCAGGACGAAGAATGCGGGTGAGCCAACTGACCTGCAAAACGAGCTGCGCAAACGAGCATGGTGGTGCATCATGACTGTCGTTGTCGCCATCTATGGCAAACGAGGCTACCCGATGCCGGTTTCCGTCCAGGACTTTGATGTGGATTTTCTGGAGCCTGTTGCCGATGAACTGCTCTCTGATGATGGTGTCGATAGATCGAGGACACTACCTTGTCCTTATGAAATGGCAATCTGCGGCCACAAGATTATACCCACTGTCATGGAAATGTATGCAAACCTGTACAGCGTTCGGAGAGATCAGAGCAACTACAAGACTGTTGTTGCTGCTCTAGAGTCCCAGGTAGAACAATGGGAGGCTCAGCTTCCGGATTCGATGCGGCTCAAAGGTCACAAAGCGCTCGACCCGGGAATGGTCGGACCCCTGTTCGCCCGATGCTGCTTACTCGAACTACGCCTGCACATACGACATCCATCTTTGGCCATGACGAATGATAGGGCCATGATTGCGGAAAATACTCGAATCTGCGAAGAAATGGCCCGGGAATACCTCCAAACCGTCGAGCTCCTGAGCAAGATGAAAGCACTGGACACAACGTGGTATCAACTTTCGTATTACTGCGTTGCCATCCTGTCCATGTTGTTCCCGCGATGGGAGAGAAGGTTCGAAATTACGCAAGAAGAAATCGCAACACTTAGAGGAGAGATGGATCGATGGATGGACATTATCAAGGAGATGAGTTCGCTGCTAGGTAAGTGACGGGACACAACCAAGAAGTCCGCTCCTTCAGCCGAATTGGTGCCAAGAGTGTGGCCAATGTGCTAATGGGTGACGCCAAATCTTCAGGATGCGGTATGGGCATAGGCAAACAAATTTCCCAGCTGATTGATCGAACGATGGCTTGGATCGAGTACGACATGAAGAACAAGAACATGAAGCATTCCTCCCAAGGACCAGCAGACTTTAAGCAAGAGCAGAGCCAGCTGTTGCAGTCGGCCTTACCGCAGCCAGGGCCGGGACGACAAGCACTGAACCAATCATCATCCTATCCCACTGCTCCCGGCCAACATGCGCCCATTTCTTCAGCAGGGTCCTCGCACAGAGATGGTCAAGCCGAGGCCTTCTACCAGACAGGCGCTTCCAATAATAGCTCACAGGCTGCATTCACTTCAGTGGCGTATGTCAATCAGCAAACCCCGGCGACGGCCCATGCTGCAGTGCCTTATCAACACGAGCAGCCTGGGCTATTCTACCCCCCCACAGCAACCACCGTAGCGCCTGCTCAGTCACCTCTACCTGCGCAACACGATGCGGTCGTCCACTATGGCCAGCCTCTTGGCCAGCAAGCTCCCGATGAGGTGTGGAGATCCTCCTGGCAAGATTGGAGTGCTGCGATTGCTGAGAGTCAAGCGCGACTGAGCGCAAACGCGTTGCTGACCCTGGGTGGTGGCAATGCAGGACGCAACCCAGTCATAGCACCCGTCATGACGGACAGCAGCATGCCGCATAACGGCAATCAGGTAGCCATGGTGCTGCAGCCAGCACAGTGGCCGTTGGTCATGTTTGAACAACCACCCCAGGAATGAGGAGCAATATGCTCTTGCGGACGTGTTTCTCCTGGTGGAGGATGGGAATACTGGCGTTTTTTTTTTGCTTCCTTTCTTTCTTTCTTTTTTTTTTTTTTTTTGGCGCCAAGGTTTCATTCCCTCGCTATTCATTTGATATCGTGTCAATATGCATTAGAGCTGATTTTCCGTCACCACAGTACGCACTGAGCGGATGGCGTATGAGCGGCGACGGGAGCAAAGCAGATTATGGAGGCCAAGGACGCCCTTCTGCTCCATTGTATTTAGTTGTTTTGATGTGTAGAGTGTACATACTGTCAGAGGACAAATCATAGAAACTAAATTCCTTGCGGCGCACATGTCGCCGTTGACGTTGAAGCGGCACCAGGCGTAGAAGTCCAAAAGTCTAGCAGTCTCGAACTCGGGAACAACTGGGGGCGCGTGGAATTAATTTCCGGCACCACGCACGGAAACCAAGCTGATGAACTTTGGGCTCATTTGCTAATTAGCCGCATTTTAACCGAGTCAGAAACGGGTCCCAAGCTCACCAACTTGCGAGCAACACAAGTCTGCCGTCGTCAACATGCTGCATCTCGGAAGCAAGGACCAAACGCGCAGCGCTTCATTTCCATCGCATACGCCCGCCCAAAACAACCATCGTGCTCATCCCCTCCCCGCGGGCCCGGAAAACTCACCCCCTTTCCCACGGCACTGCGCCAGCTGGGCCTGAGCCCGCGCGTCCACAGCCAGCATGGGGCAAAAGAAGCGTGGCCATCCCGATGTCGAGGAGGTCCTGGCACGTCCTTGGTGCTACTACTGTGCGTACTGACCGGGTTCCTTGGGTGTCGCGAAAGTGCGAATCTGAATTGACAATGCGGGGAACTGCAGGCGAGCGCGATTTCGAGGACCTGAAGCTGCTCATTTCGCACCAAAAAGCAAAGCACTTCAAATGCGACCGGTGCGGGCGGCGGCTCAACACGGCCGGAGGTAAGGGGGGCTCGCGTGCGGCACGCGCCGACGCACTCTTTGCTGCGAGGTTTTGCTGCGAGGTTTTTGCTGGGGGGGGGGGGGAGCGGTGCGGCAGCTGGGCTGACGTTGCGAACCCAGGTCTCTCTGTGCATCTGAACCAGGTGCACAAGGAAACGCTCAGCCAGGTCGAAAATGCGCTGCCCAACCGGCAGGGGCTCGAGGTTGAAATCTTTGGCATGGAGGGGATTCCCCAGGAGGCTCTCGATCAGCACCGCAACCGAATCATCCAGAACTTCTATCAGGCCCAGGAGGACCGCCGAATCGCCACCGGCAACCCGGCTTCCGGGCAGGCGATGCCGCGAAAGAAGATCAAGATGGAGGCGTCGGAGGACCTGCTGAAGCGATTGGCCGAGTTTAGGGCGCAGAAGAAGGCCGGCGTGGGCAATCCTGGCGCCGAGGCAGCAGCAGCAGCAGCAGATGCTCCCGCCCCTGCTGCACCAACACTACCTGTGCGTTCACGCCGCCCATCGATCGTTCCAACGCAGCTGCAAAACCCCGTTCTTGCTAATTCGATTCGACGCAGGGCAATCAGCAACAAGCTGCGGTGCAGTCGGCTTACGCCGGTCAACCGTCGTACGGCTTCTCAGCTACCGAGTCTCTACCAGCCCGGCCGCCCGGCGCCGGCCTCGGCTCGACCGCCCTTCCGCAAAGACCCCCGCAAGGAGCCGGGCACTGGCCCCAGCAGGCCGTTGCAGCAGCCGGACAAGGCGACGATATTGATCAGCTGATCCGCATGGCAGAAGCAGGTGTCAGACCCGCCCAGCCCCAAGAGGCCGAGGAGACGTCGGAGAAGAAGGGCAAGAGGGAAAAGGACAAGAAGGGAAGAATGGTCTACGACGATGCCGAGTTTAGCCCTGAGGAGAGAATGGCTGTGCTGCCCCGGTATGCCTTTGTTGCGGAAGTCGGTGCCTAGGAGCCTGTAAATCGTGGCCGAGGGTTGGAAGCTGGCTTTTGAGCACCGCCGCACCATTGGTTTCTGTGTCGTGTCTTTGATTCCGTCTTCTGGGCGTCCGGTTGTGTATATGGTATGTAGGATGATATGGTGAAAACGGCCCCTACGCTAAACAAGGCGGGCGATTGAAACACCATCCCCGGTACTGTGACGACTGACATGAAGCACGACACTCATGGATGAAGGAGGCTTGCCACGCCTTGCGTTTCGTCTCAATCGAGCAGACTTCACCCTGGGGTGGACTACTGCTGACGGACATGCGGATTATGATTGTACATGCGACGCGGTTTGACGGCTTACTGCCGCGCAGGATGAAGTATGCCCAAAGCAATCAAAGCAGCGGTTACCAAGAGCCAGCAGGCCACAACTCGCACGGTATCGTCGAAAGAGGGGAAAGAGTGAAGTTGACAATGTGCCCAATTGAGTTTGAGTTGTGTAGGCGCGCGCACGGGTTGCAACCAACAAGACGCGACGCCACAACCAACAAGTGCGGCTCGTGCCGTTCATTGTTGGCATTTCCAGACTGCCATGTGTGAAACCGGCCATGCTTCAGCTCACTGATGGGCCCCATTGGGTGCAGCCGTTGGGGGTGACCCGGCAGCAGCTCCAGGGTCAGGGTCGGCTCTCGGGCATCGTAGGCTCGACATCAAACAACGTGTGCATCGCTCGTCTTGCGTGGAAGCAAGGTGAGTGCCAACTAGAAGGACTGGAATCTGGAATCAGCATCCAAGATGGGGCCGAGGTGGGTGGCCCGCACCGATTGACTACTACGCAACATGTCTAGGCTTGGTTGCATGTGGCCGGTACACTGTGGAGGGTGTCGCCGCTTCCTGCGCGCGGAGACGTGCAAAGCATATACATATATATATATATATATATATGCATACACATACCTTCAGCCAGGGCAGAGTATGTTTACCAAGGTGTCAAACAGCACGCCTAGTTTTGCTTCATCACCTCGTCTGTGTAAAGCACTGTAGAAGATTCATGATGCCCGACTACAAAAGACGCTGGATTTCAAAGTCAAGGACGAGTGGTCTCGTCGAAATGACGAAATGCAAGCTTGGCTCTAGGGTACTGGATAATCTGAGTTGCTGGAAGTGGAGGTGCCAACGGTTGCCCTTGCCGTGATCCTGCAAGTCCTGCCTGCCTGACTACAGTACAAGGAAACCCGCGGAAACATACTGTACGTGAATTGCCCTCACACAACATGCAACCTGCTACATAAAGTATGTACAGTAGCACGCACCAAGAGCCATCCGCCTACATGGCTTTCTCGACCGCCAGAAACGTCCCCGGCATCGAGGACCACATCCTACATACGTCATGCTAGGCTGCGTAAATCGGCATAACCCTTAACCCTTACAAGCACACGCAAAGAATTGCCGCCAGATGGTTGGTATCCTCGGACAGGCCGCCTCGAATAACTCTTCACCCCCGCCAAGAAGGCTAGTGTAGCAGGGGGATGGGAGGAACAGAGGCGGGAATGCACTCCCGCCCCGGCCGCGCCACGAGTGGTCAACTTTCCGCCAGAGGAGTTCGGCAGCACCTTGGGCGTCTGCGACTTCCCGCTACTGCACATGCTTGCAGCGGCACTGGCGGCCGGAACAGTAGCGGACGGACGGGGGAGCGCGGAAAGGGGCCCGGGCACGGAGGACCGGAAGGGGGACATTTAGAAACCCGGAACTTGGGTACCGTATACATGTCGATGCTAGCCGACGCGCTGAATGTACCGGCATCGTAGGAGGCGCAAAGCTGTGGTAGCCCTGGGCCCTGCCTTCTTTTACTGCCTTACTTTACCGTCCTGTTATGCCGCAAAAATTGTGATGCAATACTTCTATATTAATATTTGAAGTTCAACATTCTTCCGTGATGCGCTCACCGCCTGTTTATAAAGTTCTGCTTTCTTTTGAAGAGTATGCTGCAAACCTATCAAGAAATGCACTAACCTTAATTTTTAAGCTAATGGCATTATACCAAATCTCTAGACTAATAAATCAAATGTGAAGACTAATTATATTACGAGCCCAAGGAATAATAGCTATGTACGTAGTGATTATAGTGGCTCAGCACCTCTGGCGTCTTACATATTAAAGAGGCAAAGCTAGAAGGCACAGCTCTATGCACTTGCGCCGGCGCACGCATGCTTCCAGGTTGAAGGAAGCGAAACTTTACGCCCGGCTGGACCCACCTTTCTGTCTCTCTCTTCCTGTCTCCTTTTTTTTTTTTTTTTTTTTTGGAAAGAAAGACAACATCTGAGCCCGACTCGGGCTAGTTGCCCAATGTACCCTTGTCGTGTCTTACGCCAAGTGCTAGCAAGTCCCAGCTCGTCCTTGGTCAAGGACGCGAAGCCGGCAAGCAAGAAAGGGGCCGAGCATGCAGCATTACTAATAATATTGACTCGACCAGCCGGGGAAGAGGGTGGGAGGAGCTTGTCAACCGACCTTTGCCCCCCCTTGTCATCCGACCCCCATAATATGTAACTTAACTGACATGACCAATACAGAGATACGCTAACAAGTAGTAGTGGTTCCTTAAGTCTATGGTAGCTACTAGACTATAAGTACCTTTTTATATCTCTTTCTATATGAAGAGACTTATTTTACTTTTTTTCTAGGTGCCTTTGCCTAAGAACCTAATAAAAAAGTGAAAAAAAGTACTTTTATATATATCTTTCTATATAAAGTGACCAGCCCTATTTATCTCTAATAAACTAATTATATTAAGTATATAGACTACAGCAATGGTCAGGTCAGTTAAGTTATTCACTCTGTTCACGGGCCCCGTAACCAGACGAACAACTCCCGTATAGAGAGGGTCAATGACCAGGATCGGGGCGTCGCTAAGCCATAAAGAAAAAGCTTCGGCAAGTTCGGATCCTCAAAATGGACGAGGCCGACGACGGCACTAAGACATGACGACAAGGGGGACTAACTAACTAGTGTTTCCGCAGATCCTGGCCTCAGCAATCACAGCGCAAAGGTTGCTGCAGGCATCTCGGCTTCTTCTGCCCCGTGGTCGCGCACTGCCAGTCCGGTCAAGGAGCCGTTAAAACATGCGCGTAGAATAATAGCTTTCGGGCCGATTCCGCGACTTCGCATCCGGCGACGAAGTAGAAACGTGCCCGCAAATACACGGCGCAGCAGGGCCTCATCTCCCTGGCTGGCGGCGCAACGCGGACGGAGGCGACCCAGGCGTCGAGCTGGCGCCAGCCGCCGCCGTTAGCGCACAAGGCCGCTCAAGCCGTCGCTAAAGGCCGTGCCGCGGTATGGAGACGGGGTCGACGCTTGACGTCATAGCCGCCACTAGGCTGGACCAGCTGGGCACAGCTGAAAAAAAGAAAAAAAAAAAAAGCAAAAAAAACACAAAGCCCTCCAGTGCGCACTCGGGAAGTTCGTTTCGCCGGTGCCGGGATCACCCAGCCAGAGGGCGCATCGACAAACTCGCGCCCTTTGGGCTAGCTAGCCGGGACGATGGCGGAGCCGGCACGCGGGCACAGCCAGTTTTTTTGCTATTGTTATTAAATACGCGCGGGAATACGAGACGCGCCCTCGCCTTTCTTCGCCGGGCGAACAAATTTCCACAAATACGAGCCAGGGCAACGTGGGCCGCGAGCCCGGGAAAAAAAGGGGGGGCGGCCCCTTGGCGGCCGCCCCTATCTAGCAACGCCTAAAGCAGCACAACGGGCAACGGGGCCTCGACGGATGATCGGGCTGGGGGAGTTTCTTCTTCCACAGGGTGGGACGGGGACGCTCCAGGTCTTGGGGACGAACGAACCAAGGCTTGGCGCTACGCTGCCTCCACCTACATTTTGGCGGGAATTCGAATACGAAATCGGCCACAATTGCCCAACCCCGGCCAAGCTCCATGCCACGAGAATCCCGGCCAATGTCTAAGCGTCGCGGGATCGCCTTGGTTTTTTTTTTTTTGCCTCCTTTTTTTTTTCTTTTTTTTTCTGCCCCCCTCCAACCCCCGGGCTGGCCAGCAACGGCTGGTTCGCTGCGGTATAAGAAGAGCGGCTGCATCGTGTCCTTCCGAGATTCAGAAGCCTCATCCTCATCCTCACAACAGTTTCTCTTGCTTGATTTTGCATCCTTTTTGCCTTTTTCGTACCCCCGACCTCTCGTTCTCTCGTTTCGAACTTGATTTCTGCAAGCAAAAAAAAAAAAGCGTCCTTCGTTCTCCGCCACATCAAGCAAGATGAACTCTGTCAAAGCAGTCATCCTCGGCTCGGCCGTCGCCAGCGCTTCCGCCTTTGTTGGCCGCGGCATGAACATCACGACGACTCCTACCGTCCCCGGCACCGTCTGGACCACCGAGGTTGTCACCGCCCTTACCACCTACTGCCCCGAGGCTGGCGTCGTCACCGTCGGCAACAAGACCTACACCGTCACCGAAGCCACCACCCTGACCATCACCGACTGCCCCTGCACCGTCCACAAGCCCGTTCCCACCGGCACCCCAGACTGCCCCAAGAAGTGCAGCGACGAGTGGACCGCCTGCAGGGTGAAGCCAGGTGCCAACATGGCCTCGTGCGCCAGCGACTACGCCAACTGCGTCGGCTTCGTGCCCACCAACTCCGCGGGCGCCGTCACCACCGCCACCACCTGCGCCTCCGGCCCCGCTCCCACCGGCCCCGCTCCCACCGGCACCACCCCTGACCAGGACTGCCCTGCCAAGTGCCTGGCCGCCATGAACGACTGCAAGAGCAAGCCCGGCGCCAACATGTCCTTCTGCACCTCCGAGTACGTCAAGTGCGTCGGCTTCATGCCCACTGCCCCCAACGGCGCCGTCGGCATCGCCACCGTCTGCTCCGGCCCCGCGCCCACCGGTCCTGCTCCCACTGGCGCCAGCCCCCCTGCCCAGGATTGCGCTGCCAAGTGCCTGTCCGCCATGAACGACTGCAAGAGCAAGCCCGGTGCCAACATGTCCTTCTGCACCTCCGAGTACGTCAAGTGCGTCGGCTTCATGCCCACTGCCCCCAACGGCGCCGTCGGCATCGCCACCGCCTGCGCCACCGCCACCCCCACCACTACCGGCCCTCCCGTCGTCACTGCCGCGGCCGGACGCGCTGTTCCTGGCGTGGCTCTGCTTGCCCTGGGTGCCGTCGCCCTTCTGTAAAGTCACGAGACTGGGATGAGATTACGGAAACTTTGTTATTTTTCTTCGCCGGCAGCAATTAGCATATAGAGGTTAGCATTAATGTTTATTCAAAAACGTTTTCCTTCGTCAGGGCTACATGTCTGGTTTGGCAACTTTTGCGTGAATTGTTCAATAATTTGTGTGGACTGCACCCTGTTTGGTTTTGCAGTGGGGGGTGCGTCAGCATTTCGTCGGATTGTTTCGAGACAGAGCGTTGCTGTATATCAAATCACCGAGTCGAGTCAATGCGTTAACTAGTCCCTCGTATGCAATCAATAGCCCCCGTTGCCTTCTGTTCCTTCCCGCGCCGCGTACCCGGTTTTAGTGTGAGTCGTAAGGGGCTAAGCCCCCGGCCTAGTAAGCCCGTTCCCAGCCAGTCATTACGCGCCCAGAATGAGCCAGGCACCCCTACTTACGTGTCATTACTTCATGTTTCATGCCAAGCACTTCAGGAAGCTGAGCCACGGGAGCAAAATCATGCCAACCAGTATCCACCCACGCCAGAAGTTAGTGTAGTGGCCCAAGCGACACGGAGCATCGGCCTCATCTCCGCAAAGAACGCGATGCCGAGTATGGCCTGCCTCACGAACCATGCAGACGGGGCGTCATCACAAGCCTCTTCCCAAACAGGTCACATTTCGCCTGAGTGATGGGCATGTGACGTTGGATGGAGGACTTTGAGCCTGATTAACGTGTCCTCTCTGCCGCGAGGCGCGAGGGCTGGGATTCCAAAGCACCATGTTCGCCAACTCGTTCAAGTTGCAAGCACTGGCCCCTCCGTGTAATCGACTTCTCTGGATGCTTGACCCGACGTCTACCAAGTATAACCTACTGTGAAAAACTTGCCCGAAACGTTGACCGAGCCCCGAGTTTCAGGAACATCCCCTTCAAGCAAGCCACCCAACTGCTTTGCCAAAACGGAGCTCAGATAATGGAGAGCTGGAGAAGGGTAGCGTTCAACGGCAGACTTTGACACAAACTACAAGGAAAATATATGCCTGAGAGTTTCATAAAACTGCCATTTCCACCAACACATATCACTACACGGCGCTACTCTGATGAACCTGCAAATGACACTCAACAACCCTAAAACTTGTTTGGTCGACTTGGTGACATTTGAGCAGCGTAGTGAATTAACAGCCTCCTCCTCCTCCGCAACCACCGCCACCGCCTCCTCCACAACCTCCTCCTCCTCCTCCTCCTCCTCCTCCTCCCCCTTCTCCACCACCACCACCACCTGCGCAACCTCCGCCTGCAACTATTGCGCAGATAGCCCCCGAAGTGCCGTCAGCCTTGGAAAAAGAAAAAGTTAGCATCGTGTGTATCCATTCATGCATTGGGACGACAAAAACACATACAGCACTACCGCCTCCGCTGCCACAGGCACCTGCTGCGATACCCCCTCCACAACTTCCAGCAGCACAAGCTCCCCATTCTCCTACATGACTATAGCACGGATCCGACCCGTAGTACATGCCGGGAGAAATGTAGATTGGAAACATGGCCGGTGAGTACACTGGAGAAAAAAAACGTCAGCTCATATGCGGAGGTGAATCTGTCTCCCTCAGTCAGACTTTCCATACTAAAGTAAGCGTAGCCCCAGTGATTGTAGTACTCATCACGCGGCGGAAGCTTTCGGCCCTTCCTCGCCGCCCTTTTCTGGGCCTTGTGGTAGTTTTGATTCAGCCGGGCCTCTTGTGTGGCGCGTATGGCGGAAAGTACACTTTGGCCTCGCTCGTCAGCACATCTCACAGCGTTGTGGGCTGATATATGCGCCGACTTGTCGGGGGGGCAGAGGTTTGCTTGGCCGGACTGATAAAACTTGTCAATATGCTTGCTTCCCTTTGATGACCCGAACAATGAAGCTATGGACGAGGTGTGGGATGCTCGGATTGCTGGGGACACAAGTCAGTCAGTCAAATGCTCTGGAAGGCAAGGAAACAAGCCGGGATAGGCAAGCAAGTCTCTCTCACATTCACAGTACCAGCAAGTGCATTCGCTGTACAGCTCATGAAACTCCTCTTGGTACGTTTTTGAAGTCCATTGAAAAGCGTCATTCAGTTTCGTCTCCTCAATCTTATCATCGTGGTCGATGAATTTGTTCGTCAACGACGTGGTGTATGAGTAATACGACGGCGGGATAAGCTGGTGCGAGTGCCAGGCCAAATCCACGTCCAATGTCGGAACTGCAATCTTGGTCGGGTGCCTCTGCATGAGCCGCAAAAAGTTGATGTATTTCTTGTTCAGGCGGTTCATTGTATCTCTAAGAGAGGGACTGTGCAGCCAGTCCAGCTTGACCATCTTGTCGATAAAGACACCTTGTCGCATCACGGCTCCGCATAGGTCGAGCGCAAAGGGCGAAAAGTTTTCCCAGTACCCGCTCATCATCTTTCGGATGCAGGTTTTGGCTTTGGGGGCCATGGTGTATCGTGCACCCCATCGGTAGGTGTGCCCATTGATGCGGTTTATACGTGCAGGATCCCTGACGACATCCTCGACCATCTTCTTGACGGAGTTCATGGTGGGGTTTTTGTGGGCGTTGAAGATTTCCTGGATCTGAATACGCAGATCAAGCTTCAGCATGCGGTTTGGGAAAGTTCTCGGGTAGGAATATCCTTCCCCCCCTGTTGGAACGACTTCAGGCATCCCGCTTATGGGGTCGAGTACTGTACCAGGCATGGGTGCAGATCGACTGAGTAGTAAAGCGGCGTCTTGTACGAATTTACGGGCAGAAAGAGCTTCTTTGCAAATGTTGTTTTTACATGCCACGCAAAGGTAGCTCAAGCTGCCGTCTCCATAACCAATCCCAGTGAGGTCAGTTGGACTATATGTAACAAGATGTTAGTAACTGGCTACGGGTGACTTTGGGAGGCCACTCATGTAAAGCCCGACATACCCATCCAACGGACAACTTTCTTCGAGCTTGCTGCAGGTCGTCCACGGAATATGATTAGGCGCACGGCAATAAGGACAGTGGATACTCTTGGTCATGGGATCGTCCGTGTTCTCCCAGCTACGTCCGGTAGCCTGCGTCCACCGCTGCTTGGCAGATGTCGATACGTTGTAATCGAACTGTGTGTCGATGGCGGCGTTGACAAGATGCCACGGCATGCCGCGTTCCCAAAGTCCCTTAAGGCTAGCTCTCATGGTATCTTCCAGAAAAGCTCGAGGATTCAGCATGTGGGAGTGAAAAACCATCAATACGTCTGAGAGTGTTAGTCTTGTACACGTACAACTTCAAAGTCCAACGTCAGACTATGAAACATACCCAAAGGGGGTAGTGCGAATTCGCTCGACCCTTTTGCGTTCTCCGAAATGACGGGAAAGCCAGCATATAGAGGCGCGCTCGGATCCGACATGATATCTTCGGTCAGCGCATTCCAGCCTTGCAAGCTCTTCCACCAAGCTTCATATCGATCAACAGCTCGGGCTACGAAAAGGGCCCATCTCTTTTCGCGAATCTTGCTCAGGGCGAATTTGATTTTTTCAGTTTCCTCAAGCTCGCGAGGGTGGTCGACGTAGGTGTTTACCAAATGCGCTATATCTACGCCGTTGGTAGCACGACTATCGTACAAGTCGAAAAGACCATCAGTGTAGCCTACGTCTTCTTTCATCGCATGAAGCGCATGGAGGAGTTTCAAGTGTGCGATACAGACATCTGGGTCAAGCTTTCCGTCGCTAATATGCTCGCTTATGGAGAGGTTGTTGAATGCTTCTGTGGCATCCATGTCCGGTGCTTGAGAAGGGTTTGCAGTGCCGTGGCTCGAGTATGCGGGTGGCGATGAGCCAATGCTGCCGTTGCTTGTCATGATGCACAAGATTTGAAGTGCGAGGCGTCAAGAGAAGCTGCCATGTCGCGCTTGCTGCGTTTGTCGCGGAGACGATCAAGTATTATTTAAAGGCTCAAGCCAGACCACGGCAGCACAGCAGTAATGTGTGTGTGACCTCTTCCACTGAAGCAAACAATGGCCTGGGTGGGGTTCAAAAGTTATTTGCGGCTGAGAGGCAAACAGGCAACGTTGGCGACGAGGCTAACTGGCAAGAATGAGGTATATCTGCAGTAAGTGACTTGGATGCAAAGGTAATGTGAGGGTGGTTTCGCGGCAGCTGGTGAGTCGCGACATGACGGCGGTTATGACCTTTGAACGCAGGCGAATGCGGGCGAATGCAGGCGAATGCATGCAGCAGTGACGACCGACACGCGAGTCTGAAGGTGCTAGGGAGGAAAGCAGCCTGCAGATATGCCTTACGAAACGTAACACTCGCAGGCTACCTACACGCAGGTACCTAGATTTCCTGTGGCCTAAAATAGAGTAATTCCAGATGACGTCTGCTGCAGAGCTAATTTGTACGGAGGGTATCATCAGTGACGCTATCAACACCCCTGGCGGTCTCGGAACTGCAAAATCGCCCGACAAGCTAAGCAAGGCGAGTTCTGCCTTGTCGGGCGCATTGCTGCGATGTACCGTAATTGGTCCTAACTTGGCAACGATTGTCAACAAAACATTAAAAAGTCAAATTCAAGGCATTACTGAAAGCTCGACAACGGTTTCGACATGCTCGATAACATCAAATGACATCGGGACCTGACCCTGATAAAACTTGATGAGGCTCCTCAGGTCCGTCATGCCAACCCAACCAGCTGGCGAGGAAAGCGGGTCGGTACGAAAGAGTCTGCGCACGGTCCACAGAGATGGGACACCGCACTGTCGCACTGTGGCCGGACAGTCACTAAAGGTGCCAAACTCAGCCCGGTCATAGTGTTTGCGCAGCCTCAAAGCATGAAATTATTGGCCTCCTTCAGCCGTCGCCACATCGACACATCCATCAGGTCCGTCAGGTCGCTCAGGTCCATCACGCATCGCATCATCCATCCTTTTTTCTTGGGATGACCAGCCTTTCACTGCTTTGATTTGCAGTTTCGCGACACGCCAGCACAACCTAGGCGTCATGACAGGCAATGGCTGGACGGCGCCGACTTTTGACCCAATCAGGATCCTTGAAGCCCTAGCCTCAGCCCTGCAAAGGGTTGCTGGCCCCTGCACCGCCCGCGCTCAACTACCCTTCTCGACAACTCGACGTGATTCCTTCCCATGGCTTTCCTACAAATGACAAGAGTAGGCCACAAGGTTTATTTCTGCACGCCTTGATGGTACTAGCATCGCGAAACCGACTCGTCGTCGGGGCTCCGAGCATGCTTTTCTCAACCTCTTGCTCGCCTTCATCCCCGTCCTGCTCTTCGCCTTTGACCATCTGCGTCATTACGCCTTGGACGGCTGCGTACGAGCTCGCTCTTCATTGCACCTCGAACCTCCAAGACGTGGCGCTCCGTGTTGGACTCTTGGCTCATTTTTTTTTACGCGAAGCATTGCCACTAGTGCGGAGAGCCCGCCGTCGACTTTGAAAGGAATAATGGGCCCCTAGTGTGAGCCCATTCCTCCAAAGGGGGCGGTGTTTATTATTATGTGACACGTAATTCGGCGCATTAGCAGCGGAGGCACGAGACTAGACTTTATTACTGGACTGGATGAACCCGCGCCGGCGCAGTCTTGTGTCTCGTTTATGATGTTCTTCTACCGCTCGTTTATTATCGACTTGCATGTTGCGCCGAGCATCGTGAGCCCTCGTCGTTTCTCGTACTGCTGCTGCTGTGCTTTTCTTTCTTTCTTTCTTTCTTTTTTTTTTCTTTTCCCCCTTTCTTTTCTTTCTCCTCTTGCTTCTTACTTTTTTTTTTCTTTTTTCTTTTTTAAAATAAAGACTCAACAGCGAGCGAGCTTGAGTTTTCGATTCAACTCTTGCAGAGTCGAATCACCGAATTGCTATCGATCAGCAACAGTCGTTCGAGGAGTTGCTCCGTACTCTACGATACTGTGATTATTTGCCTCTGCTTGCTTCAACATTGCCATCTGTTGCTCGCTTGCCATACATCCATCGATTGCTTTCTCGCCATCGGCGGGGGGTTCAAATCATGCATGCCCAATCAGTTCTCGCTGGTCTTTTGGCCGCGTTCCCCCGAGTAATGGGCATGAAATACCTGGTAGGTTCTTGAATACCGCTGCATCTGCCCACGATCGCTGCTTCAGTCAGCTGATACCCGGCAAGGGGGTGGCCATGGCAGGAATTGACTTTGGGTGCGACATTGACGTAAGTATCCCACGGTCATGTCTATTCTCACCGTCCGCACACATGTTCATGAACCATCTGTTGCATTTAGGGTTCTTGCCCAACGAAAAACGTCAAAATACCGCTCCTCTCGTTTGGCGGGCCGGACTCAGCCGGCCAAATGAGACACTTTGTTCTGGACGACGGCATGAACACATTCCGGCTGTGTAAGTTGCTCAACGAGCTAGCGCCCATTTCAGCGCCGAGATCATCGTGCAGCGCTCTAACGCATCCGCCGCTTCCATAGCAATGACGTGGCAGTACATCACAGCCGGACAAGTGGCAGGAGGTCTCGACAAGGAGAACTGGGGGAATTTCGCAAAGCTGGTTCAAGCGTGCCTAGACACCGGGGCGTATTGCATGCTGGACCTTCACAACTTTGCGCGGTACAACGGAATCATCGGACAAGGCGGACCCAGCAACGACGTCTTTGCCGGCCTCTGGAGACAGATCGCGACGTATTACGCTACGGAGGACAGGATCATTTTTGGGTTGATGAACGAACCACACGACCTGGACATTAAGTTCTGGGCCCAGAGCTGCCAAGCTGCCGTCACGGCCATCCGAAACGCCGGCGCTACTTCGCAAATCATCCTGCTGCCCGGGACAAACTTTGCCAGCGCGGAAACGTTCGTATCCACCGGCAGCGCGGAAGCTCTCGCCGCCATCACCAACCCGGACGGATCGACCGACAACCTGATGCTCGACCTGCACAAGTATCTCGACATCAACAACTCGGGCTCGCACAGCGAGTGCACCACCAACAACGTGGCCGGCTTCAAGACCATCTCCGACTGGTTGAGGAAGAACAACCGGCTGGCCATGGTTTCCGAAACAGGCGCATCCATGGATCCGTCGGTACGTTTGCCTGATTGGCGAAAAATAGAACGCACCGGTTGTGCTCTCGCGCATGCTAACCTGCAAAGTGTATGACCAAATTCTGCGAGCAAAACGAGTTCATCGCCAAAAACGACGACGTCATTGTCGGTTTCGTCGGCTGGGGCGCAGGCGGCTTTGACAACACCTACATCCTCACACTGGCGCCCGAGTGGACGGGCGACGGCTGGACAGACAACAAGCTGATGAAGCAGTGCATCCTTGCGCCGTTTGGCAAAGCTACGATATCCGCTTCTCCCGCCGGCAACACGAATGCACCCGCCGTGCCGCAATCCGAACCCGCTGGGACGACCAACAACAACAGCAAACAAGGTGCGGCGCCCAAGAAGGATAATGGTGCCGGCCGAGCTGCAATCTCTGGACTCGGTGTTCTATTAGCGAGCATGGCGGCCATGATTTTGTTGCATTAGGCGGCTTGAAAGGGCGGCCAGCGTCTGGCTAGGCAAACGGCCCTGTCGCCTAGAGGAAATGAAGCCCAAGGACCCCTGTGGATACTTTCATTGTGTCTTTTTTTTTTTTTTTGAGAGATGGAGTGGCCAACTTGGCGTATACCCCTGCATTTGGTGTTGTTGGCCCCTGGTATGACATGGACATGATGGCGGACGAGAAATGTTGGGTTAAAGATGCAACGGACATTGGTCGACGTAGTATAGACCTGTAATGTAATCTTTAATTGCACGGTGCCCAGTCGATGCCCCGGGATGTCGCGCAAGATGACTTGACCCTTGCGTCGTCCCTGATTGAACCAGCCGTGGATTAGTACGATGCTAATTGCTTCATTTGTTGGCCTACGATAACCGTGCTTGCCGCGTTTTACGTTTGGATTAAGTTTTACGGAGCCCATCCACTACTCCGTGCATCTGTTGAGACCCGCAACCTAGGTACTCATCAGAATTGGCCTCGGCGCGAATTAGGGCAGCAACAAGTCAACTCTGGATTACGATTACCGCCATGGATACCATGCTGGCATTGCTGACTGCTCACTTGGGCTTTTGAAAGATTGCCTAGATCGCCCACTACCACTGCCCTGGCCAGACCAGTTTCAAACCGGCAGTCCAAGTCAAGCGGCGGCAGGGCGATTGCGTCGTTGGAAAAGGATTCGCCTCTAGAGTCGCACGGCAAATGCGCGCTGGAGGCGTACAGCTTCGTACAGACAATCAGATACGGCAAACCAAGGCTTTGGTCTCGACTGTGTCATGTCAAGCTTTGCTGCAGAGTGGCCACCCACGCTGGACATGCGCCACGACTATCGTATAGTCTTTTTGTGATCCAAGTATCCCGGGTCCTTCAGGTATTCTGGGTTCCATGGCACTTGGTTTTCATCTTGGGGTTGTTAGCCCCAGGGGACCGAGGTGCTATCGATGGACGTCTTGACGACGGGTAGTGAACCATGACGAGGATGAGGCTGTAGAATGTATCATTTTTGTCGGCTGACAACGTGATTTCCTCGCGGCCAGGTTATGACTGGCGGGGATGGTGGCAGCCGTCATTAGTTTGCCGCTTTATGATTAGACCGGGCCCCTCCATTTCATCAGCAGTGCCTTGAAGATGCGTCGTGGCGGCCCCTGAGCCTAGGAATTGCAGCGGAGCATAGTCTTGCAGGATAGACGAGCATCGACGCTGCTTGTCGACGAGGCCGCCGCCCAGCATGGTAGAGACGAGGCGGAATCATACCATGTCCCAACGAGAAAAAAAGACGACGGAGTTGAATCGCGGGGCACAATTGCAATTGCCGCTGGCTGGCCGGTTGGATATTCCATTTCCACCGGGATGGCGGCTCGGAATCTATCGTGGAACTGACTTTGATGGTCACGAACGAACAATTCTTCGGTCTGGGTGAAAAAGCATTTTATTCTTCTTCTTCTTCTTCTCCTTCTTCTCCTTCTTCTCCTTCTTCTCCTTCTTCTCCTTCTTCTCCTTCTTCTTCTTTTTTTCTTCTTGGGATTCTTTTTGATATGTTTTCGTGTGTGTGCGCGCGTGTGGAAGAACATGAGAAGTATGAGGGACAGCACCTTGTCGGGGTCCGAGGCTGGCTGGCTGGCATCAATAAAGCCCCGTGTATCATGTAACCCTACGACCCTACCTGTATTTTTCCTTTGACCGCACGGCAAGGAAGCTGAAACATGGCTGCCTAGTCGGTTCCGTGACATGAATAGTAACGGCAGACGGCTTGGCTGAGACTTGTTCCGCCTGGTGGAGCAGTAATGCAGGAACCCACTTATAGCTCGCGAGACTTGGGCCCCGCCAGCTGACTACAGCAGGGTTCCTTGCTATCTGGTACTTATTAGTAAGTCCAGCGCTCTAGCAAGGATATCAGACGCGACTTATCGCCATGTCTTCAAGTGCACCAGACCAACAATCTGCCGTATTCACAACTCGACGAGCCCCACCAGACCGTTCCGGTGGTGGTTCTATTCTGCCGGAAACCTCCAGATTGTTTCAGCAGCCCTGTCAGAACCCTCGTCGGCACCAGGCCTGACGCAAAGTTCGTCGCGGGACCCGCCAGTTCCATCACGGTTGACATGACGGACTCGTGGCTCTGGCAGTACGGAGTACGGAGTATATGTAAGGGTAATGACAGGGGTATGCTCGGTAGTTCCCTAATGAGTGGTGGTGCATCGTGGCTGAAGCCCTGGCTGAAGCCCGCTGTATCGGCTGCATTCACGTTCTTCTCTGACAATAAAATAGGCAGACGTCAGTCGTGCTTTGCTCGTCATGTCTCGAGCTACACATCAGATATCAAATTCTTCGGATCAACAGAGCGCTCCAGATCCGGGAATAGCAATTGCCAGAGCAATTGCCAGCGGTGCGAAAGTCGCTCTTTTGAAGCCGTAGCAGCAAGCGAATCACCTGCCCGAGTGCCATGGTCCCTTTTCGCCCTCACAAGATACTGACGGCATGGTTTCTGGAACGTCTTTGAGGCGCGGTGTTGAAATGCGATGATGAAGGGAAAAGCGATGATTATTTTGAGCCATTTAAGAATGCAAAAAGAGAGGCAACGTTAGGTAGCTACCTAACCTACGTCCTTGTCTCTACGGAGGACTGCGGCCTGATATATGAGGCTGCCACAGGGCTCTCTAGATTTTCGAGTGACCAGACCTTACTATAGGGGCTACCTCAGATACCTACTGTGAAATGCAAAGCACAATGAAGCAAGAAAAGGAAGATGATGATGACTATCTACCTAGCAATCTAGGAAGAGGGGAGAAAATCACCATCTATATATCATGCATGATGCCTGATGTGTGAGGCTGCGACGTGACTCATAGGGCTTGCCAGCAAACACCTCGGCTACCCAAGATAAACAGCACACAGCAAAGACCACAAAGGCTGCTCAAACAGAGCATCAAACAGAGCCCTCAATACCTACCTGCCTATCCGTACTAAGCTAGCAAACGTGCTCCGCTAGTGAAACAACAGCGCTCAACAAAGGCAATACGACATTGGATTGCTCTGGCGTAAGCACGGAATACCAGGTAGGTACGGTTATTTCCAAGTTCTTTAAGTGGGCCGACGAGCTGGCCCGTCCTTTTTCTCGCTGGAATCGCGTTCGGATCCGTCAACTGTTGAAGAAGCATCTCGTGCAACTTGTCCATCAGCGAAATGGGCGACGACTCCAGCTTGAACAGGGGAGTGGCCATCACCGACCAAGAGCCTCTGGAACTCGTCCTCGACCAGGAGAGTCGTGGACAAGAGAGCCTCCCCACCCCACTGACGCATGACTCGGAAGACGACATTTTCCAACTTTTTGACTCGAAACTCTGGGTACTCTGGGGTCAAAATGCTGCTTCGGGTGGGTTGGAGCGGTTGACCCATCCTTGCTCATCGTTGACATACGATCCAGCCACAATTCAGAAGCCCCAACTGCTGGGCGCCTTTGTAAAACTCTTCATCTGACTGTGTCTTCTAGGTCCAACTCCCGGGGTTGGGGCTGAGCGGTGACGATAACTCGGCACCGACGGCCCCCGGTTCGATTTGAAGCTGCGGATAAACGGTCTGCTCATCTATTGTTCCTCGCCAGTGGCTGACAGCTTGACCGTGGGCCGGCAAAGGACAATCCTTGAGTTGCCGGCAAATGGCCGTTATTGACCAATTGAATGGTTTGCAGGGTGGCTTGCGTAGCGCTTGGCGGTTCCCAGTTCCTAACCAAGAGCTGCCTTCTCGAAAAGCCAACGGTATCGAACTTGCCCAATCGAGCTCCTGGGTGCCCTGCCAGGCCCAGGTGCTCCCGCAGCCATGGTGGGAGGGGTTTGCTGCCCGTCCGGGTTGAGCGCATCCGACTTTAAAGTTTTGTCTTGGTATGTAGCTTAGGTAGTTGGTTGGCGTGCATCTCCATTAATGCCAGGTGTAGTTGGGTTCCGCGATGTGGAGGTTGTCTCTTCCGTTTTCTGATTGTGCAGATAAAATAAACAAGGCTTTCCTCCCTATCGCCCAGCAATATCTGATCTTCTTCCTTGTTCCGCCACAGGCACTGATGTGTCCGAGATTTGCGTCATGTCCAATCTTGCCGTGGAATCCTGGTCCTGGTACGGCCTTACATGGCTGGTCGTGGCGACCCGAATGTTGGTCATGGTCCCCCCCCTCGAAGCCGGCAGTTCTTGAGCTGACAACGGCTATAGGACGTCGCAGATTCTGCTGAGGGGATCAGTAAAGAAGCTCAAGCTGGATGACTTTTTGATGCTCATCATCATGGTGCGCGACTACCTCGTATTTGTCAAATACTGCCAGCCCGGCTGACCAGAATACGTGCCCGACTTACTAGATGGCCGATACTGTCCTGATGGTCTCCATCAACATCATTTCCAACACCAACAGCAACTTGATCGATCCGGAACATCCAACGTCACTCTCTGCTGAAGATGTTGCAACCAGAGAATATGGTTCCAAGATGGTCCTGTTGGCGGAGCAGATGCAGTGCATCACCATTTGGCTGACCAAGACTTGTCTGCTGCTGATGTATCACCGGTTGACGTGCGTCCTTTGCAGCCATTCTTTGCCTGGCCTTGAAGCCGCGTTTCGATACTGATTTGCTTCTGTAGTATGGCTTTGAAAAACAACACGGCAGTCAAGTTTGTTGCCGGCTATGTTGCGCTTGGCTTCGTAGTCATGGAAAGCTTGTACCTAGGCGTTTGGTGCCGGCCCTTTAGTCAGTACTGGGCTGTCCCGCCCAACTCAAGTACGAGGGCAATCTCTCTTGTTTTGCTTGTTTGCCTCTTTTGCCGTCTGACGTTTCTTCCAGCGCAATGTTCGGCGGCCACGAACCATCTCATCACCAACGCGGTGCTCAACATCTCGTCTGACCTCATGATCATTCTCATTCCCATGCCTGTCTTCTTGCAATCCAGGCTTGCTTTGAAGAAGAAGCTCATCCTGACAGGAGTCTTTGCCCTTGGCGGATTCACTGTACGTGTGTTTTCAGTCGCACCTTCCGTTTGGCTTGTACCCTTCCTCGCTAAACAAAACTCGCCGTTTTCCAGATCCTCTCTGCCATCCTCAACAAGTTCTACAGCTTCAACGAACCCTTTGGATCCCAGTGGACTTTCTGGTACATCCGGGAATCATCCACCGCCATCATCGTGTCCAATCTTCCTCTCACCTGGCCTCTTTTCCGCCGACTATTCCACCTCCGATCCTTCATCAACAGCCAATACTCGTCAAAGAATCCAAGCGGATGCCCTAGCTCCACCGTGCACTCTCACACCGCTCCGGTGCGCAACCAATCCCAAGCTTGCAGCTACATCAAGCATGGCGACGCCAACGACAACGACGACGACGACGCCAAGGACTACGGCATCTCGTTGAAGATCTACCAACGCCACGATCTGAAAATCAGCTCTGAGCCCGCTGCGCCTACGTGCGAGGGACGCCAGTCGTACGTTGAAATGCTTCCCGACGGCCTTACCACTACAATCAAAGGCGGTGCTCCTCAATCCTTCTTACACGATGCGCATGATGTGGAAACGGCATCAGACAAGTCGTACCCGGCAGTCCAGGCGGCATCCACTGTATGACTTGTTTTCCTTTGAAATGAAAAGCTTGAGATTCCCCTTCCCACCCTCCCTTCTCTCTTCCGTCAATCGCTCTGCAGCGACTTTCTATATACGCTTTCGTCACTTGGCATGCGATACTTTTCGAAATTAGGATTGCGGGTAGGTAGATTGCAATGCTGATAGCATTGCACCTTGAAAGTGCCTCTTGGTTAATTGAAATATCTGATCGTTTGCTCTTTCTCTTCAATTGTCTCTTGTTGGATCTTTGGTCCATGTGCTAGATATGATGTCCGATGTAACATGTACATGGCCCGGAATATCAAACCGCTGGTACCCAAGGTGGCTTGCTCTTAAAGTCCGGGTTGCAACCCTCGACCTTCTCAATGGGGAAGGACGAGAAGATTCGAAACCCGAGCTAACCAGGGCCCCGGTTCGCTTAGCCTTGTTGACAGACGACCCGAGGCCGAGGCGGATGGCAGCGAACAAGCGCCACGTGAGAACTCGTCACATCTATATTCTTTTCCGCCGGTTATTGCTGACCAACTACCTGAACCGCCAACCACTACGAACTACACTACTGCATCGACACCAAATCTCGCCAACCATTGCAGCCAGGCCTCCGCTGACCTCCATTATCCACAATGGACATGAAACCAACCACTGACAGCGTCGTCCTGACACTATCCCTCGGCGCATCCATCCTGTACGCCCTCAACATTCGCTCACAGCCGTCCTTTTCGCGAACAATCTTCAAGACAGCCTCTACTGCGCTCCTCGCACTATTCGCCACTTCGTCTCGCCATTGGCAACTCACTCCCGCCCTGGCCCTCGGCTCCCTAGGCGATGCCTTTCTTGCGTATCCCGGGGACGATGCCTTTCTCCGCGGCCTGTCCAGCTTCCTCGTAGCGCACCTGTTCTACGTCTCCCTGTTCGCCGGCATCGGCAACGGTCCGAGCTTTATCCTCAACGACGGCCAAAGATCAGGTTTGGCGGGTGGCATGGCTCTCCTCGCACCGGCCATGAGCGCAGTGCTGCTGCCCAGGGTCGCGTCGTCGCTGAAGCTTCCCATAGCGGTGTACTCGACTGTTGTTCTGGCTGTGGTGCTGGCCGTTCTGACGGTTGATAACGCCCAGGTTGTTCTGGGGGCCGTGCTGTTTGCCATTTCCGACAGCGTGCTGGCGGCGGATGAATTTCTTGTGCCGAGAGATTCGGCGTGGAGAGGGCTTATGCAGTATTTCGTATGGGGATTTTATTACTCTGGTCAGTTGTTGATAGCTGGGGGGCTGGTGGATGATTGGGATTGGGTCAACCGGGTGCTTCTCCAAAGGATGTAGAGCCGAGGAGAGCGAGAATGTGAAGGTGGCTGAAGATTACATGCCGGATGGACCTGCCAGCACTCTGCAGGGCACCCATGATCACGGAAACAGCTGCTCCTGTCACGATGCAGGCTCGTTTTGGCCAAACATGCTCTGATTTTCGAAACTCAAGCCATCCTTTCGTGTGGTGTCCAGAACCGACCCCGCGTCGGGAAGTGGTGCCGGCAAACAATCCAAGGTACTCCGTAGTAAATTTCAAATCCATCCCTAGACCTGCGTGCAATTTACGTGATCAAGTACCAAACCAATCTCTTCTCCCAGCATTTCATTTTACGGATTCGTAGCCCGGCTTAGGTCGGACCTCCCAGGCCCAAGATCAGCCAATGATTCAGATCGTGAGTATACTGGCTGATGATATTCATACAGCGGCCATGGGATTCGATAGAGAAACTGCCCGGGTCATCATCTCCTGAACTCACCGCTGCAAGTCAACCCCCAGTTCTTAGGCCTTCAACTGAGAGCACGACGATGATATGCGCCCACGGGGAAAGAAATGAAAAGGCACCGCTGAAACCAGAAGCGTTCACCAAGATGTTGAAGGAGCTGGCAACTTAAACTTTGGCCAGCAAGGGAAGACTGGCTGTAGTTGTAGTTCAGCGGGAGCGAGTTTTCCAGCAGCACCATTATTTCGGCACGTCCTTTCGTCAACTCCGAGCGACTGGCTCTATATTGACTCATATTGAAGGTGATGAAATTAAATGTATCATGGGCTTATAGTGCTTCGATCTCTATACGGCTAGACTGCATGTGCAAGTTGCCGATACTGCGCGGGTCGGTACTGCAAGGTTGGGGATCGCCTCCTGTCGCCTGCTCACTGTTTGTGTACTTTTGTCCGAACGCTTTTTCTCCTTCACCCCGTATCATGTCGATTTATTCGCCATTTAATCAAACGAAACTTGAAGCAACTCCACCATATCCCGGTACCAGCCAGCCTGAGCAATGCCCATTAATCAAAAGATTGATTCAGGCGGCTGAGTTTGAAAAGACTGTAGCTGCGTATTTCCGAACCCAGGTTGTGATTCATTCATTGTATATACCAGACGCGTAATGCTTCAATTTTAGAGCATTCTGGGCTCCAGGAAAGCTTTCTCCGTATCGCCTGCCATACTGCTAATGTTCAGAGAGAGAGAGAGAGAGAAACGGGAAGCACCGCCTTTTCGGGGCTTGACCCGAGTTACAGTCTTCCTACTCGCATGCCTGACAGCGGATCCACCGAGGCTGCATGAGGCATGCCCAAAATACAAAAGAACGTTTCATCAGCATTCACAGCACAGGATACAGGAACCCATTTTCACCATGAAGTCATTGCAACCTGGATTTTTCCAATCTTGACCCTACCCCTTTGCCCATGTGCAAGCCGTTTGCTTAGCGGACAGTGTATCCACCATCAATGATAATATCCGCCCCGGTAGTGTAAGTACTGGCATCGGAAATGAGGTACACATAGGCGCCCTTGAGCTCCTTGGCCAATCCATTGCGGCCGAGAGGAATCATGGAACGCCACAACTCCTGGGTCTGGGGGTCGATAAAGTCGGAGAGGCCAGTGTCGATGTACCCAGGAGAAATGGAGTTGACACGGGCAAAGTCTCGCCACTCGTTGGCCAGCGACCGTGCCATGTGGATGCAGCCAGCCTTTGCGACGTTGTATGACGTCTGCTCTTGAGGGTAGTTGGCAATGTGGCCCGACATGGAGGCGGTGATGACAAACGAGCCGCTGCCCTGCTTCTTGAAGTGAGCGCCGACTGCCTTGGCGCAGTATGCGGTGCCGTTGAGGTCGATCTGGATGACTTTGTCCCAGGCGGCGGCGGGGGCTTCAATGACACCCGCATCTGCCGTGGCGCCAGCGCTGGAAAAAAAGAAAAAAAAAAAAAAAGAGAAAGAGAGAAAGAGAGAGAGAGAGTTCGAGGTTAATAAATCAAGTACATGGTTTCGGGGGACTCGGGGGAGCAGAGCCTGAAATACAGCGACGAGACTTACTTGGCAATAAAGCCGTCAATCCGGCCAAAGTCGGCGACAATGGCGTTGATGCACTTCTCCACTTCATTGTAGTCAACGACATTCAGCTTGTAGGCCTTGACCTTGACGCCATAGTCCTTGGTCAGCTCCTCGACATTCTTTTCGGCGCCCTCCTTTCGTGAGGAGTAAGTAATGGCAACGTCGGCACCCATTTCGGCGCAGCCACGCGCGGCTTCGATGCCCATACCGCGGGGGCCCGAGGCACCGGTGACGACGACGACCTTGCCCTTGAGGCTGAAGAGGTCGGTGAGACGGTCGGCTTTGGGGACAGAGACGGGCATTTTGAATAGCTGTAGTGATGGAGAGGTTTGGACTAGGCGAATCAGGACGAGAGTCTAGCCGATAGATACAGGGAGAATGCGGAGGAAAGGTATGCGGGAAAAGAGGGGAGAGGATGGGCTATTGACTTTATGAACGAAAACCGGCGGACTGCGGCAGATGTCAAAGTTGTTGGGCGCTACAGCAACCACCCAAGCCAACGGCCTACCTTACGCACCTCTCCTTAGTAGGTAGGTACCTAACCTAAGGTAAGGACAGAAGATTTGGCTAAACTCGAGCTCCCTACGGTCGACCAAGATGAAGCTTGTCCCCAGCTTGAGCCAACCAGGAGGATGGCGGGACGCTTTTGCAGCACCCGGATAGCCAGTGACCCACCAATGGCGTCACCGTAGGGAGGAGCGGCATGCATTGACGGCTGGTGACGGACATATGTACATAGCAGCAAAGAGACAGGGAGTTTCAGGATTGGTGGGGTCGGCATAAGCGCTTGCTTTCCATTTTCCATGCGCAGCATTTGCCAACACTTGGGTAGGTACATTAGGTTAGGTACCTAGTGGGTTGCGAGTGGCTAGGTACCTACCTACCTAGGTAGGTAGGTAGGTACGTATCCGGGCTGGTATCATGCTCATGCTGCTGCTACGGAAGCCGCAAACTGCATGCTACTTGAGCATCAGCATAAGCAGCAAGGACGGGAAGAAGACATGGACTGACTGGCTTGACCATGGCAGATTGCCGACTTGTCGGTGCGACATGATCTTCGGAGGGGTCAGCGGGGTTGGAGGGGCTGGCCGGCTGTATGTACTCAGGACGAGCTGGAGGGTTGGAGAGGGGTCAATCAGCAAGCCAGAAAAGCGGGGCACCCGCCACTGTTGCCCACCCGCGCCCCCCAACCCCAACCACCCACCGGCTATTGACCGTACCTACGGAGTACACGCAGCCAGCAGTCGACAACGAGAACCACGCAATCAAAATGATAAATTCCGTGACAGAAGAACAACCTCAAAAAAGTGTCGCAGAGTTGGTCTGGCCTGGCGAAAACCCACAAAATCTACCCGTCATCTTTTCTCGCACCTTTAATTTGAGAGTCTTCCACTATTGTTTTTTTTCTTCCCCTTACCCCGCTCTTCTCTAGGCCTCGGCATTCCATACACAAGAGAAAGTGACAAGAAAAAACGAATGAAAACCTCGTGGAAATGTAGTCTGTCTTTGCCGTCAACGCCTCCAGGTGCCCGTGAGGCCACGGTTGGCAGTGATATCTGGATAGTTGTACGACTTTGACCCTATCGGGCCCAGCTGACACGCCGCCTTGGTTATCCAATGAGTAACAACACATAGCCCTTCATCGACTATGCCTGTCGTAGCAGGCTTTCAATCAGTCAGCAACAAACAGTACCTCAATCATTCCGAACCAGCAAGTAGGTCCGCGCTCCAAAGAAAAGCGTCGCCACAAGTTAGGTACTTACGTCTTTGCCCTCCTCCTGTGGTGATCGGCAAGGCATCGCCTTCCTGAGTATGTTTTCGTACCGTCTGCCATTCTCGTTTACGTACTCTAATTCTTCGTAGTAACATTTCTTGGTATCTGCTCGTGCAACCTGTACCCCTATTGTCAAAGACACGACTTCCCTGCTTGAAAAGTTGGCGGCTCATCTTTCTTACCCCGACAACCGACTCAAGTTCCGGCGTCAAGGCGCGTATGTGGGCATCAAAGTCCTGCCATCTCTTGAACCATTGCCAACTTTTTTGCCAGTGATCCTCTTTGGCCAGCGTAAGAGGAGCCAAGGAAGCGATGAGCGCGATCGCAAGTTGCATTTCGAAACAGGGTCTTGTACGGCAACTAGGGTTTAGGGGTGTGCTTGGCCAGTCAAAGTGCGACAAGTTCCCGTATATATATACCTGATATTCGGCCCTGTTGCCGTAGACTGCGTCGTCGAATATATCCATACTAGCACCTATTTAAATATAATACAGTGGCACTAGGGCACGTTTGCTGGCAGAGCAAGCCACAAGCCCACCCAGAAATAGCTACTACGCTCCAGGTTGTTTTAAATAGCCAAGGATACGGTGCATCGAGTGCGCAAAGCTCGACATGCCGTGCTGTGTCACTAGGTATGTGACGGTTGGGCGCCACGTTTCTATATAAGTTCATTCAGTAGAGGTACAGTAAACGGCGAAATGGGTGTCCGGGTTTTCCTAAACAAGCACGGATAATCAGGTAGGTTGGGCCATGCTGTGCCTCGTGTGGCTTATATTGTCGTTTTAATCATATATCCTATGCGAAGGTCTGTTGGCGACATTCCGGACCATGAACTCGATTCATGCCTTGATGGAACGGCAATGTCTTGTACGAGGAGATTGGAGAGAAATCATCAGAAAGATCAATTGGTCAGGCGCTGTGCTCTGTGGATTGGACACAGAAAAGAATGTCTCGGTGCAAAACAACGGGACCCTGCTGTTACAGAGTATACGACCAGAGAATACCTACCTACCTCCTAGGTATGCGGTCGCGTGATTGGGCACGTAGTGCGAGGTAGCGACAGTTGCATTGAACCTACAAAGTATGAATTGGTCGGGACAGAAGAAGAAGGAAAGTATTGATGAAAGGGAAGCCGAGCTGTGCCGCTTCCGAGCTTACATTACCTACCCTCAACTATCTCCTGCGACACTTCCGCCGTCGCCTGGACAATAAGCTCATGCTCATGACCATGCATCCTCTCCTTGAACTCGTCCAGCTCCTCTCCCTTCCACTCGACCTCTTTCACCAAGATGGGCGCACCCCTATCCACCTCATCAATCACGTAGTGGGCCATAATACCCGTGCGTGTTAGTCGCCCAGCCTTGAACTCTTCAAAAGCCCGCTCAATCGCCATGGCTCCATCGAACTCGCCTATGCAAATTGTAAGTAGCCAGCTGCGTCATCATCTCCAAAACTTACCAGGTAGGGCCGGATGGAGGTTGATTATCCGCACCCCGGCCCGTTCGATGGGTTCTAGGAAAGCAGTTGAAAAGACGTGCATCCACCCAGCGAGGACAATTAGGTCGGGCCTTTCCCTGTCTGGTGAAAGAACCCTCTCAGCTAATGCAGCATCGTATTTTTGACGGCCTTGAGCTACTTTGTGTTGGTCTGTTTCTCCCTTCTGCAAAAACCCGTGGCTGATCATATTCAAATAGTCGCAGGGAATGCCTGTTTCGGAATAAATATCGTGCTTGGGGGCGCGCGGATGGTAAAGCGTTCCTACCAGCTGCATCCGCTCGAGCCATTGCGTGAGCGTTTTTCCGGTTGGCGATGAGGCGGACGATGCGGCTATTTCGAAGTCGACCCGTCGATATAGCATCTATGAGAGCCTGAAAGTTGGAGCCGAAGCCCGAGGCCATAACAAGGATTCGACATGGCGACTCTTGTGACCTGTTCATCCTGCAGAATATGGCGGCAGAATCGCGACGGAGATTGTTGCATCACTAGAGCTTCACAAAGCTTTTCTTTTTTTGCGATGTCACGTGACAGGTGCGGGATGGAAGATCTGGATTTTTTTAAGTTTCGGCTGTTCAGATAAACACGAAGACCACAAAACTCGAACACGGAGCCGCCGGCTAAACCCCAAATAAAATGTGTACCTTTGCACTTCCTTTATTTTCGCTGCTCTAATTTTCAAGTACGCGCATATCAAGGGAAATCGCGCACACGTTACAGCGGCACACTACCTACCTGGTAGGAGGTAGGTAGAGGTAGGTAGAGGTAGGCATAAACATCAACATATTACCTATAATCACCTGGTGCCTTGATACCCCGCGCGCGCCCTATATAATACTAGGTATCCGTCGGTCGTTTTCTAATACTTCCAGTCAGGCAGATATTTTTCTCAGCATGCAGTAATATAATTTTTAAGTATTCGATGCCCCATTGGTGTGTGAGTAAAGATTGGCGCATTGACTGAGCACCCATCCAGGAATTTGAGAGCGGCTTCACCGGTCAACTTGGTGTCCGCTGGTCCTCTGTGCTGCTGCCAACGTATCGGTTGCCGTGGTGCCACGAATCAGCGGCTCAACTGAGGCTTTTTCTGGTTCAAGTCCTCGACAGACTGGTGGTGCCACACAAGCATAGTGTCAATTCAATGTCCTGGGAGGGCGGCGAATAAAGAACTTCGATAGGTTGGGTTTTTTGATGGGAGCTTGCATTTAACAGGTAGGGTGCCGCCGAATCCTTCGGTTTCAAAGGCACAGTGAAAGCGGAGGGGGAAAGAGCTACGCTCTCCGCTTTCCCTGACAAATTGCATGCAAGGCAAGATGAGCTGTATCTTCAGCGACGCACTGTTGCTGCAACACATAAGATGTAGGTAAGGAAACAGGCTGAGCATAACAGCTTTGAACGGGACAAATTTCATCACACGCCAGAATCTGATGGAAAGTCGGCTGCTGTTCTAAGCATTTGGCCTCTCAGTCTGACCCTACTTGAGGTGAGCGGTGTGAAGGCGAGGGGGCGAGTTCATGCCATGCCGTTCCATTCTTCTTATCTCGTTTGGAAGTCGTTATTGATGATTTTTTAGCTTCCTTTCTTGGCCTTTCCATCCTTTGCTTTCTCCTTTTTCTTTCCCATCGCCCATCTCCCCCCTCCCCCCTCCCCCCTCCCCTCTTTTTTTTTTTTTTTTTTGTCATGCCATTGCCTCCCAAGCTCATCACACAGTATCAGCGTCGCACCTGTCCTCTGTTGCACCAAGCCATCTTCGGACGCGTAACCGACCAGCAGGATTCTTCTTCTCCAAGCTTGCATGTTCCGTTACCCCTCCAAGCAACATCGGGGACAGGAGAAAAGGTTGGGAGCCAGCCAGATGTGACTCGGGCAATCATTTTCATCACTTGATTTCCGCCAGAGCCTCCGAACCCCAGAATCTTACAGGGTCACGGCGCGGGAGGTATCCCAGATGCAGCACGACAAGACTTATTCGAGTCTTGACCAACATACATTTGCAGGAACGAAAATTATACTGGACTCAAGATATGCCAGGGAAATTCAGAGGTGTTGTCTTCAGTTGTAGCAATGGCGATCTGTCGCAATCGACAACTAGCTTCAGGGGGGACGTTACATTCGGGCGGCATGGCCATCTCGTTGACCATCCTTGCTGCTTGAAAGCAAACTGAGGTAAGCCGAGGAGGGTGCACCTCCTTGGACCAGATCGCCCATGATCTCCCCATGACATACCGGATGTTGTCCGTGGCCATCTTGCCGTGACATCGCAGCTGCAAGAGCAGAAGGGACACTTAAGCGGCCAAAAAAATAGTTATGTCTCATCATAGGCGTCGGTTGCACTGAGTACGACACTCCAGACTACCTGCTCGTTGTGGGCAGCCCGTATCCACGGTCAATGTCAAGTTTGAAAAGAGGAAAACAGGGGAACCTTTCGTGCATTCAAACTGTACGTCTCGGCTTGACGAGAACAAGAAAATAATCACCCTGCAAAGTACATGTGTTGCTCGGAACGGTTCTGCGGCAATGCATAGTTGGCAGCTATTCGATAGTACGCACAACCACTGCCACAAATTTCGTTAGCTCTGTTAACCACCATTGCAAGCATGCACTAGTGCAACTGGTGAGATTCGACCAGCCTTCTGGGCCTTCAGATGCTCATTCTGCGAAGGTAAGTCATCACTCCATACCCCTGCTCGTCAAACCCGTCGATGGGGTTGCAGGGGTCTGAATGGTGCTTAGACAGCCCCTAGCGTTTCCAGGGCGAGCGTCTCCTCTATTGGCGCGGCGTTGACGACTCATCACCAATCCATGTCCAGGCTGGGGTCAAATTCATGCATATCAGCTGAGGCCTTGCCGCCCGGGGCACAATCTTTCCCATCCCACTTCCGGCCTGGCTTCGAAATCAAGAGCATTCGCTGCTGTCCTCACGGAAAATGTACCGTGTCTGGCGTCCCTTTTCCACCTCTATGCGCACTGCTGAACCCCTTGGGTCAAGGTTTTCTGCCCTGCACAGCCTTTCGCCTACGGAAACTTTGACCAGTCTTTGTCCCCTCTATTTCTATGGTACATAGCAAGGTAAACATGATTCTGGTGCCTCACAATGGCCAGTGACTCCAGAACCCACTTGACAGACGGCACCCTTTTGCAACTATGGAACTTTCTTGACGCTCGAGGCCTGGATCTTGACATGGTACGTGCATGGCGATGCTGTTTCTACATCCCGAAGCCATCACTTTCAGGTTCGGGGATGGTGATTTCTGGAGGGTCCCGCCTTTTCGCATCGAGGGCCTCCCGACTCCCAACAGCACGACTCGTTTGACAGACAGGCATTGGGGATATGAACCTTGGGACGCTGCTAACGTCAATCCTTCCGCAGGGTGGAGATCAAGATCCAAGGCAGGGGTCAGCTCGCAATGGCTCTACTGGCGGAACGGTCAGTACCTCCGTCAGCAATAAGGGATCCTCGGCAGATAAATTGGGTACCACCTTTATACCCGTGTCTGTCTTTGTCGGCGTTTGCTTGCTCGTATTTATCGTCCTGCGCCGCTGCTGCAAGAGAGTCTACGCACCGAGAACGATTGCAGAGCTACGGACACCAGAGTGAGCTTCCCATCACTTGCAGCTCCGAGCGACTTCTTCACCGATCTGTCGCTCGGCAACAAACTTGCGCAAACTAAGTACTGCCCTAGTCCACCGAGCCCTTCTTTGCCAGGGGGGTGGATTGACTGGATAGCACCATTTTTCAAGACACCAGATACCTGGGTGCTGAATCATGGATCCCTCGACGGCTTTTTCTTCCTCCGGTTTTTGAAGGTCGTTCGCAACATCTGCCTCGGAGGATGCATTATAACGTTCCCCGTGCTGCTTCCTGTCCATGCGACAGGAGGGATGGGACTTGCAGGTCTCGACATGCTAACAATCGGAAACGTGAAAGATCCCCAAAAGTTACTCGCCCACGTCTTTGTGGCATGGGCCTTTTTTGGTATTCCTCATTCTTTTCTCGTCGCCATTTGCTCGCGACCCCGTTTTCTTGTGATGTGTCCGACATAAGAAAAGCTAATAAATGCGTTCAACAGGGTTTGCTCTCTACACGATTGTTAGAGAGTGCATCTATTATGTCAATCTTCGCCAAGCATACCTTTCCTCGCCATATTATGCAGACCGAATATCTTCGCGCACCATCATGCTCACGTGTGTTCCCAGGGAGTATCAAGATGAGCGCCGACTTCGTAAGCTGTACGGCGACGCTGTTAAACGAGTATTCATCCCGCGAACCTCCAAAGCACTCGCTAAACTGGTCAAGGAGCGTGAGCAGACGGCAGAAAGATTGGAAAAGGCCGAAATTACGCTTATCAAGACGGCGAATCAGGCCAGGCAGAAGCGAGTGGCTCAACCACCGGAATCGGTCAACAAATCCAGCCCAGCATCTTCTGTCATGGAGTCGACCAGACCAAAGCAGGATTTGGCAAAGTTTGCAAGCGTCAAGACGGTGACTGAAATTTGTACTAAAAGAAGCCCGGAAGTTTCGGACTCGGTTTTATACTTGGGGACATTGGGCGACAAAATTTGCAAGGATGCTGGCCGGGACAAGGACGAAAAACTCAACCCACAGACTCGCGGTTCCAATGTAGATGACGAAGAAGAAGAATATACCCACCCTTACGGGCTTTCAGAGAACCTCCCCGACGTCAGAGGATCTGTTGCAGCCCAGTGGATTCCCGTCGAAAAAAGACCCTACCACCGCCCAATGGGGAACTTCTTCCGTCGACAGGACACCATCCGATGGACACGGCTTCGACTGCGCCAACTCAATGTTCAGATCCACAAGATGAGGAAGCAAATCCGACGTGACGAGGGCGCCACGTTGCCAACCGTATTTGTTGAATTTTACACTCAAGAAGCAGCCCAGGCAGCTCACCAAGTGCTCTCTCACCACCGACCGCTTCAAATGTCAAATCGTCTTTTGGGCGTGAGACCAGATGAGGTCATTTGGTCATGTCTGCGGATGACATGGTGGGAACTCATCATCCGACGATTCACTGTCCTGGCAATCGTAACAATGGCAGTCATCTTCTGGGCGATCCCCTCGGCTTTTATCGGAACAATCAGCAACATTGACAGTCTGATTGAAAGATTTGCATTTCTCAGCTTCCTCCACAAACTGCCGACTGTTATTCTCAATTTCATACAGAGCTTCCTACCTCCAGTTGCTTTGACCATGTTGATGGCCATTGTGCCGTGGCTGCTGCGATGTAAGTGGTTTGATTAACGTTTCGACATGTAGGGATTGCCTCGCTAACTGGGACAACTTTCCAAAGTCTGTGGCAGAATGTCCGGCATCCCGACTACGACTAGCGTCGAACTTTTTGTGCAAAACATATATTTCGCGTTTCAAGTTGTGCAGGTCTTCCTCGTTACGACCATCACATCGGCTGCGTCATCTGCCTTGGGAAAGATCTTGTCTAACCCGCTCGGGGCGAAAGATCTTTTGGCCACAAACCTCCCTAAAGCGTCCAACTTTTACCTTTCCTATATTCTGATTCAGTGTTTGATGAGTGGCGGTGTCCGATTAATTCAGCCGTTTGGGTTAGTTCGTCACTACATTATTGCGAGATTGAGTGCTATACCACGGACAAGGTATAAACGGTGGGCCTCTTTAGAGCCGGTGCATTGGGGGGGCATCTATCCAGTTTTTACGAATATGGGAGTTATTGGTGAGTGACAGGGAGAAGCCACCTTGTCGTGTCCGGGTGAATCTGGAAGCGTTTTATGCAGAAGCGTTTCCCTTGGCGGTACTTTGTTAACATCTCTACAGCGCTCAGTTATGCTTTCATTGCACCTCTTGTTCTCCTCTTCGCGGCGGGCGGCATTTTTTGCACGCAAATTGTCTGGAAATACAACCTCCTCTACGTCATTGACTCGGATATGGATACAAAGGGACTATTTTATCCGCGGGCTCTCATTCATCTTACCATTGGCTTATACCTCGCGGAGGTTTGCCTGATAGGCCTCTTTGCGCTAAAGCTCGCTTTTGCACCTCTTGCACTCATGGTAATCTTCTTTGTTTTCACCGGCCTGGTGCACTTTTCGCTCAGCGACGCCATTGCACCTCTTTTGCTCAATCTGCCTCAGACACTACCCTTGGAAGGCGAAATCCAGGAAGAGGAAAGAGCCAAGGCACTTCGAGAAAAAGAGCTGGCCTCCGCGCGGCTCGAACAAGCCGGCGACGCAGTGGGTGCCGCAAACGACTACTACGATACCGAGCAAGTTTTTGGCGACGAAGAGTCATTCGCCCAGTCAGACGACGAGGACGAAGACGAGGAGGAAGAGGGCCATTCGGGTGATGAGCACGAAATCACAGGGACTCGAGCCGTCGAAGGCGCCGCCAGCATTGGGGCCACCCTTAAGGACTGGCTCAAGAACAGGTCCCGATCCAAAATCAACAAGGAGATTAGCAAATCCGGCATAATCGAGTTCCTGGACAAACTTGGGCTTTGGAAGCTCGACAAGAACGCGAGTGGCGAACCCCCCGGTTTCTTGGCACGCTGGCTGCACCCAGAAGAGTACGAAGACTTCGTCGCGCTGCGCAACACCATCCCCAGCGACCAGTTTCCGCCCGTCGAGTACCCTCCTGAATTCAGGAAGCGCTGCTACTTGGCACCGGAAATGTGGGCGCCGAAGCCGACGCTATGGATTCCCAGGGACGAGGCACGGGTGAGCAGGCAGGAGGTTACGCACACGAAAATATACACGCCGATTTCGGATAAGGGAGCCGACTTGGACGGTAAGGGTAGAGTGGTGGCCTACTTTGATAAAGCCCCGATGAGAAAGTCGCGATTGCTGTTGTGACAGACGTCATGACCTGGAGTTGGATTGTCGCCTCTTTTTACGAATTTTCGGGAAGTAATGGGTATTATTCGCGATCAACCATTCAGTGGCACATTTACCACAGATCGCCAAGAAGCAGCTAACACACCTCAGTCCTACGTTCGATATCAACAGGGCATGTTTGCCCGGTGATTCCGGCGACATAAAGCCACTTCGTCGCAGACAGAATCCCGATAGCAGCTAGTGGCCGTCTAACTGCTTGTCAGCCACCCATCGCCATGTACAGGGCCACCCCACCCGCGACCCAGAAGGATTCCGGCGAACCTACGGGTGGAGTATTGGATATTGATAAACCTCAGTTACAGTAATAGCAACTTCAAATTGCTGGATAAATGTTCAACTATAGCATCGGTATTTGGCTTAGGATTAGGATGATGCACAGCTCAGAGTCTCTTCCAAGGCCAGCGCGCGAGCTAAACCTGATGTCGCGTGGCAGGACTCGGGATGATCAAAAGTGATGTGGTGCAAACAAGCGAACTGTTGCATGTACCTATATGTATGAAACTTATCGAAAGACAACTCCTCCGTTTTTGGGTTTAGCTCCTACTGCGATCAAAATGGCTACTGCGTGTTGGTGTACTCGCCGACAGACCTGGCGTTGGAGCTATTATCTAACTATCACATGGCGCTGTTCCTGATTCTGCCAAGGGATGTGCTAGCTGCATTAAAACCTTCCCAAGCTTGGGAACTTTAGACTTTGCAACAAATCAGATTAAAAGGTCCGCAACGCTGCATCTAGCTGTTTGTTCCCCGACTGAAATATCTATCTTAAATTTGTCCAACTTGCAATAAACGGCTACACCAACGCTTCTCATTGCAGACACAAGAGCGAACATGGCTCTCCCAAAGGTCTTCAAAGCAGTCGTCATCAAAGAAGCCAACGGTCCATTCGACGTCCAAGAGGTCGAGCTCAAGCATCCGTCTCCCAACCAGGTTCTGGTCAAAGTACTTGCCTGCGGCGTCTGTTTCTCCGACGTCGACATAGCAGCCGGTCACTACGGCGACGTCTTTCCTCGCACCCCGGGCCACGAACTCATCGGCGACGTAGTTGAGCTGGGCGAAGCTGTAAAAACCATCCAAATCGGGCAGCGAGTAGGCGGCCCCTGGCATGGAGGCCACGACGGGCGCTGCCGACAGTGCCAACGTTCCCAGTTCCAGATGTGCGACAATGCCCAAGTCAACGGCTTCACGCGCGACGGCGGTTTCGCAGAATACGCTCTCCTCGAGGAGGAAGCCGTCGTACGCGTTCCCAAGAACCTGGACGCCGCTGAAGCTGCGCCTCTTCTATGCGCGGGCGTGACGGTGTTTAATGGCATTCGCAAGATGCACGTCGAACAGGGCGCGCTCGTGGCTGTGCAGGGCCTCGGAGGCCTAGGCCATCTGGCTGTTCAGTACGCGAACCATATGGGGTACGAGGTGGCTGTTTTATCTTCGGGAGACGATAAAGCCGAGTTCGCGAAGCAGCTCGGGGTAAAGCACTACATCAATTCGAAGACGAGCGACGGGCCAGACGAGCTAAGGAAACTAGGCGGTGCAAGCATCATCGTCCAGACGGCTCCGAATCCGAAAGTCGTGAGTGGGTTGGTGGCGGGACTCGCGCCCGGAGGCAAGCTGCTGTGCTTGGCGCCGGTGGGCAAAGTCGAGTTTGATACCGTGGGCATGGTGTTGGGGGGAAAGAGTGTTCACGGCTGGCCGAGCGGGCATGCGCTCGATAGCGAGGAGGCGATTCGGTTTGCGGAGACGCACGGTATCAGGTGCATGGTGGAGAGGTTTCCGCTGGAACATGTGCAGAAGGCGGTGGATGGGCTGCTGGCTGGGAAGCCCAGGTTTAGGAACGTCTTGACCATGGTAAAGTAAGCAAGGGGCGTGGGATGAAGCCTGTGAGCAGCTAGTTGCTGTGCTGCGACGTTATGTCAAGGGAGGAGGAGAAAAGAAGCGAGGAAAAAAAAGGGGAACGCTGGGAGGTGACAGGGGGCAGGGCACGTGGGGATATTTGGTGAACCCAGCACGCGCTGCAGTAGTTTTTACAAAGTCACTGATGACCATCTGCATAGGTTTCCATGACTGTATGCCCGTATCTTTGATCGAGTATTGAATCGATTGATTATACGAAGTGCCAGACATCAATGATCAAACTCCAGAGTCTGTACGGACTATTTAGCTTGATTTGAAATTGCAGCCCCACCCATCGTCAGATCCTGCTACACACACCCAAAAAAACAAAAAAAGGAACTCGTGCAGCTCACTCAGCCGGGACATTTCGCACATGCAAACCAGCAGCGTCTACTGACAAGTGCTGGCGCAATCTCCATTGCAACGCAGCTACTTCAAAACATGCCGCTTGACACATCGACGTACTCGCTAGCCCTCCTGCGCGTCGATGGCCGCCGCTGGAACGAACTCCGCCGCCTCCACGCCCAAATCCGAATCCAAGATGCTGCCGACGGATCGTCCTACATGGAGATGGGCCATACCAAAGTCATGTGTGTAGTTACGGGGCCGTCGGAGCAGCAGCAGGCGCAGCGAAGAGGCGGGCAGCAAGCATCCGGAAGGGATGCCGCCTCGATCCATGTGAATCTCGTGGTCGCTGGGTTTTCGAGCGTCGATCGCAAGAAAAGAGGCCGCAACGACAAGTAAGTTTCGACAAGGAGCATGCCAGAAGGTTTCTTAAACCGCCGGCTAACCTCCTGGAGCTAGACGCATTCAAGAAATGGAAATCACCATTGCCAAGGCGCTCTCCTCCACCGTCCATACCCACCTCTTCCAGCATTCGTCCATCAACGTATCGCTTCATGTCCTTTCGCAGGATGGATCTCTGCTTGCCGCGCTCATCAACGCCGCGACGCTTGCCGTCATCGATGCCGGTATCCCCATGACGGATTACATTGCTGCCTGCACCGCCGGATCGACGTCTTCATATGCTGCTGGCGATGAATCCGCGGATCCGTTGCTCGACTTGAACAGCCAGGAGGAACAGGAACTCCCGTTTCTGACGGTGGCTTCGCTCGGCGACAGCGACCGCGTGGTGGCTCTCGTGTGCGAGAGTCGTCTTCAAGTCAGTAGACTGGAGGGCATGCTGGTTGTTGGTCTAGATGGGTGCAAGCAGGTCAAGAAATTTCTTGACAAGACCATCAAAGATAGAGGCGTCAAGATGATCAAAGAGGGGGCCGTCCAACCAAGTGATGCTGTGGCTATGAATCTCGATGAGTAGATTCGCTGCAAAGAAAAAAGGGCAAATTACCAGATGATGTTGGTATAGTTTTCCTCATACAAATTCGAGTTTTTTTTTTTTTTTTTTTTTTTTTTTTTTTTTTTTTTTGGCTTTACTACCTGCAGAGATATTGACTAATGTAACAATTTTCAGCATCCTTTCCCCTACAGCTTTTCGGTTTGCGCTAAAGCTCCTCATGTTTGACTTCATCAGCTGGCTTTTCCTGGGCAGCTTCCTCGTCTGGTTTGGCCGAGGCAGATGATGAAGATGAAGCCTTTTCAACACTGTCGACAATAATCTCCTTGGGAAGCTTCTTCTTGGCACCCTCACCCATGCGAATAGCGTCAATCCAAGATTCGACGCTTTCGGCGCCAAAGTCGCCCTCATAGTGTCTCCACCAGGCACGCCGGGCATTGACAGCAATGAGTTCCACGTCGGCCTTCAGATCAAGCGACTTTCGGATGACATCAACTCCCTCGACGCTGCTGGGGATGGCGAGGAAGGGGAAAAGCTGGCGGTGTCCGTAGACGTATTTGGTATTAATTTGTGACAAGGACGCTGTGACCTTGTCTCCCTTTTCAGAGGCATCGCTGGGGATGAAAGCCAGGATGCATGTGTGGGCTTTGGAGTGGAGGCATTTTTCAGCAAGGGTGTCCTTTGTGGCAATGGTGGTGATGGCAATGACTTCAGGAGTTGCACCGGTGGATTTTGCCGTCGCATCGTCCTTTGGAGACTCGGTCGACTGCTCGGGCTCGTCGGGCTTTTCGGAACTCTTAGGCTTCTTGTTGCCCTTGGCCTTGGGCGGCGCAGGATCAGGGTTTGGTTCCCCAACCTGTTTCAAAAACTCCACCATGTCCTTCTTCTTAAGCTCTCCATCGTAGACAATAGGCTTCGCATCAGTCCCAGCGGGAACAAGTACCAACGTGGGGAATTTCGCAATGCCAAACTTGTCAACCGCCTTCTTTTCCTTGTCGCGGACCTGCCCCACGGTGATGACGTCTAAAAAGTCAATGGCAATGCTGCGCAACAGAGCGCTCGTCGTGCCTTTGTCGGTGAACAAGATGGCCTTGGGCTTATCGCTCTCCAGGAACTTGTCCAAATCCTTGTCTGATACCCGCGCAACATGATTGTTGATTCTGCTAACGACGGCCTCAACAATGCCCGTGGCGGTACGAGGGCCTTGATAATCTTCCACGACGGGCTTGCCATTTGCTTTCTTGCCAGGGCGAACAATCTTGAGTGTGGGGAAGCCTTTTACGTCCATGGCACCACAGAGCTGCTTGTTTGCGTCATCGTCGCAGTCTACGGCAGCGACTTTGGCAAGACCATCTAGCTTCTTGGCGGCGTTTTCGTAGGCCGGTTTGAGGTTCTTGCAATGACCGCACCAAGGAGCGTAGAACTCGACAATCTATGGAGTTGAGCTTGGGAGATCTTTGCGAATACTGCCAAAGGTCAACTTACCGAAGTGTGGTTTGATTGCGCAATCAGGGAACTGTACGTCTTGGAAGTGACTTGAAGAACGGGCGAATTCTTGTTGTACATGCTGTGGGCAGCGGGTATAGAAGCCAGCATGGCCGCAAGGGCGACGAGGCCGCGTTGATGCATGCTGTCTTGCACCAGGTGGGTTGCAGAATTTCGCAGAGGGAAATCTCTCGGGAGGAGAGGGATTATATGCTTGTCGCGACGGAAGGCGTCGTCAAAACAACATGTCCTGCTTCTCTGTGACAAGAGGCCACGGTGTAACAGATGAAGCTGGGGAGGATCGGTGGGCGACCTGATTTATTAACTCGCGATGCCCCACTAGCTACCTCTGGATTCGGCACCGGCTTACGGACGTACAATAATTGATTTTACAGCTGGTATGTACGGTGTACTCCGTATGCGCCAATACTTTGGCACTGCAGCCCACGCAACGGGGCTGACTAACTTTCTAGGTACTCCGTACCTGTTGTCGCAAGTTTCTATCAACGCAAGATGCAACCCGTATGTGGTGGTGATGGTCTCGATTATTATGGCTCAACGTGCTTGTTACCGGCTTAACTTCTTACGCCCTACTCCTTTTACGGTACGTACTTGATTCTAGCCACACCTAAACGCAAACTCCTTCGCTGAATCCCGTTTCGAATTCGCGACACTTAACTACATCAGCAATCCCCTCCACAATGTCGACCGAGTCGCTTCCTCCTCCGCTCAAGATCCCCGAAGTCAGCCGCTTCCTTAATCGCGCGAACCAGCTTCGCACGGTCAAGCCCGCCATCGCATACTGGTGTAAGTCGAGACGGACCCAACAAGCAACCTTTGCATCCAAGACAAAGCAAAGCATCAGAGCTGACATTGATGCCCCAAGGCGAATACCACGCCGTCAACCAAATTGTGACCAAGGGCCTTCACACCACCGACGACGACTGCTTCACAATCACCAAAACCCTTCTGGAAAGACTGGAGGCTACCAAGGTGGAGCGCGCGGATGATGACGCCGTGGTAGACAATACAGCTGGGCAGGCGTACGTCGAGCAATTTGCCCAGGAAACATTTGAGAGGGCCGAGCGCGCAATGCGAGCCAACAAGGTTACAAGGTACCGCACCGCCCTGTCTCGCTGTCACTCACAGAATATTTCCCGCGACAGAATCGACGCTGATGCTAAACAGACAAACAGCAGATACGTTCGATGCGGCGGCAACTTTCTTCGACATCACACACGAATGGGGCACTCCCGAACCCGAAGTCCTGAAGAAAATCAAGTTTGCCAAGTGGAATGCTGCACGAATCCTGAAAGCTATTCGGGACGGCAGGAATCCCAATCAGTCGAATCCCAAGGTTGAGGAGGATGCAGGTTCGCTTGCCAGTGTCGCAGATCCAGTATTTCGGGAAATCACCAGCCCTGTTGGAACACAATCAGCCGTCACGACTACTGAAGGAGCTTCAGATGCAGCAGAATCTCGGGCCCCCCCTCCCGCGCAGGGATACTTCCCGCCTGCTTCCGCCTCGGCCAACATCTTCGCTGCTTCGCCCTTGAGCCAGGGTTTTGGTCCATCAGCATCAGGGGAAGCGCTGCCTCCTGCTCCAATGTCGCCTGCATCGTCTCCCGATGTGCACATTCCGCTGCAGTCGTCTACTCAGATTGCTGAAAAGGTACCGCGCCAAGTTACGCCTCCGCCACCAGAACCATCGTGGACAACTCCTGCTGCTGCGACATCACAGCCTGCCCACATACCTGAGAGGCAGGCGGCTTCACAGGTTCCGGCCTTGCCTGCGGAATTCACACCGAGCCATAAGAATATTGAACAGGCGCAAAAGCATGCCAAGTGGGCTATTTCGGCGTTAAACTTTGACGATACTCCTACCGCTGTTCAGGAGCTGAGAAATGCCTTGGCCATGCTTGGTGCTCTATGACACATCCGAGGACTCTATTCGTCGTTTCGACTGAGAGTCTAGCCTCTGTAGTCTTAAGTTGTTGCATCATGTTAAAGGGGTACAGTATAGACCGTGAGACCATGGTTTCGCACTGTTGTCTGGGTCGTGATATAGTTCATGCGCGCTTTTGCAGTTGGCCAACACCAAAATACATGATCAATGGCATCAAATCAAATCATCAGCCATGAACTTATTCCTCAAGTTTTTGTTCATGCTAGCGATAGAGGACTGTCGGTCGGCGGAAAAATACGATAAGACGTAAAAAAGGTCCTAATGTAGGTTTAGTAACATCCACTTACAGCACTTCGGCATCTATCTCCTACTTCAGGCTCATCATTTTCCATTCATGCACCTACTATACAAAAATTTTCGTTCCCACTCATCTGCTTCTCCCTGACTAACAGAATGCATGAAAAGTATTATGTGGAGAATACCCACCGCTCGTGTGCCCAGATAAATCAAGTTATAACAAGACTGGGTTCGAGCAATTTACTCTCCCGCTTATGACCTTGCTTTGCGTTTGACTGAGCTGTTCAGCTTCCCCTGAATACCACCTCGTGTTGGTGAATGCAGTCTCAAGCTCTTCGGAATCCTGGTTTTGTTTCAAGTTGATAAAAGTACAAGTGATGACGGAAATAAAAGATGCTTTAGGAAGGATTTTTGCCCATCACGCCTTTTTCTCTGCGCCTACTGCGTCGCTTTTAGGCTTGGGTCCGAACCAACCCAAGAAGGATCCCATCATGCTATTCATGGCTTCCTGTTGCGCCTTTTCCATGGCTTGTTGCTCCTCCATCAGCCATTTCTCGCCATTTTCGCGGATTTCCTTCTCTAGAAGCTCAAAGTTTCGCTGTCCTCGCTCCCTGGCAAGATCCTGCAACATCTTGCCCTGAGAAAAAGCCTCTGTTGGGTTTTGCTCGCCCTCAGGGGGTATGGTCATGCTCAAGTTGCTTGACTTGAGACCCAAGAGGTTGCTCAGTGCGCCCACTCCAGACTTCTTCGTCTTCTTTTTCTGCTCCAGTTCCTTGTTGAATTCCTTTCTTGCACTAGCCTCACGACGGGCAAACTCGGTCGGGATATGCTTACCCTGGAAGGATTTGAGAACCTTTCGAACATCCGAGTATTGCATGGTGTGGATGTATTCCAGGAAGGGGATTAGTCCCACTAGCTCGTTGTCCTTGATATCTCCTTTCCATGGATCCAGAATGATGGCGTTTTCTGGCTGCTTGCGTACGTGCTGGGCTTTAGTGTCGATGATGATGACCTTGGATAGATCTCGGTTCAGGTAGGAAAGATCCTGCAAAGTTCTCGTTAGCTAACATTGTAATGAATTGGCAAGTTTCAGTGCTTAGAAGCGTACCTTGACAATCTCACCATCTTCGTACTTGGTTGCCTCGCGATATAATGGCCACATAATGAAGCGGAAGGGGTCGAGTTTGCGAACAATTGGTTCACCCATGGCAAACGGCACACTGGTGAAAAGAACCAACTCGTAGTACTGACTCAGATATCTGACAAAATAGTCCATGCCAGGTCGTTTGGCAACTCTCCAGCCATGCTCGCGTGTCCATTCGCTGTGCACAAGGAGATCGTCCAAGCTTAAGCAAAGAGTGTAAGGGCGTTCGAAGCTGGGGTCAGGATCGGGGAGGAGCTTATCGAAGGCAGGATCCTGGTAGTAGGAGACGGACTCGCCCATACGAGCTCTTACTCTGTGCCACCAAAGGGTAGGGGTCCAACCGTTGGGAATGTCGCTGTGGCGTTCGGTTTCTATAACATCGTCCCAGTTCCGGCCCATGTAGAGTACTCCAAAGACACCTCCACTAGCAGCGGCTAGCAAAACGAATCGGGTCCACCATTTGCGATTGCGATCGCTTGTTGAAACGTACTCGGGCCGCTCTCGCTTTCCGCCACTTCCCGATTCTTGATCGACAGTCTCCAAAGCAGACTGAGACTGGCCCGATTGCTTTCGCAATTCCTCGTCGAGAGTTGAAGGAATACCTTGCGTCAAATCAGGTAGTTTGTGAAAAGGAGTAGGCTCTGGCTCCTTTGGAGCGTTTTTAGCGTCATCGGCGGGTGTAGTTGGCTTCTGAGATGAGGCAGATTCGAGAGCGGCGTCCGACTGCGACGAGGACGATGGCGAAGGCTGCTTTTTGCTTTGGTTGTTGATGGGATTGTTTTCGGTACTTGCAAATGTTCGAGTCCAAGGGGAGATGATACCAACCGCTTGCCTACGTACTGTGGGAGAAGCGGCTGATTTGTAAAGATGCGAGGCAATCAAACCCATACGTGGGGCACGGGCTATTCTTGACAACATCCCAAAGAAAAGCTGTTTCAGAGAGGGAAAGGAAGAGAAAAATTTAAGCAGATACGTAGGAATATTTGAACACACGAAAGCTATGAAAAGCTAGCGCCACATTGACAATCGCGACTGTCGAAATGTGATGCCTCACTAAAGGACTCGAAACCCCCGAGAGCAAATGTTGGAAGTGAAAAGAATGTCCCTTTTTTCCCCCCATAAGCAACTTTGGCTCGACAATATTCTCAACCACTAATGCGTCTGTGACATGGCTGTGCAATTAATGTTATCCACCTAAACGCCACAGGCTGACTTGAGCGGGTTTAGTTTTCGCCGATTGCCGTTCAAGCTTGCCGACCGCGGAAGTCTTCACGTGACACGGGATGTGATATCAGTAATTGCCATTTCATTGGTTGGTGGCATTTCGGCGAAGTTGAAAAACTGGGACGTTTTTTGAACACAGATCACCTTGTCATCTGCATCCATCACTTCGCTTCCCCTCACGCCAATATTGCGAGACCTACTGATCATCTCTGAACCATACATATCTCCTAGCTCGACCGACAACGTTCAGGCCCCTCTCTTTTATCGAACAATAAATAAAGGCAGTGCGATGCCTGCTCCTGCTACATTATAGGGGTGGGTCAAAGTCAGTCCTCGCGACACACGCCATGGCGCCACCATCGAATTGGCCGAACCTTTCATACGGCTTACAGCGTACGCACTGAATCCGCGAACCTGAAGCTTTCTGTCATCTTGATGGTGATTTTGAGCCAGTCGACGATTCCCCGGGTGCAGCTTGGCCCTTACTTGTATTCCTGGCTTTAACATCGCCAGCTGTTGACCTATCCTACACGCAGAACCTGCTATTTCATCACTCATCAACACATTATGGCTAAGCGGTCGGTGAGGAGGAACTCCAGATCGCAGGGGGGCTTGATGCCTCGACATCCTGCACCAATTGCATCTGCGAGGATGGCTAACTCTACTCCGAGTATTACTTCTGAGTTCCCTTTGCAGACGTCAGGCGCCAACGATGTCGGCAAACTTTCAATTTCCTCTCTAACACTGGATACACCCTTGGCTCCTTTAAAGCGTCAAAGTCGCGTTCCCTCGAAGTCATTTCCCTTCCTTGAGCTGCCTTCCGAGCTACGAGTCAAGGTTTACGAGTACTACTTCAGCGACACAGATCCTGTCTTAGATCTTGGGCCGGAAAACTACAAGCGCATCCACAAGACTCTCGGTTTTATGCGCGTCTGCAAACAGATTCATATCGAAGCGACGCACTTCTTTTACAGCTCACGGAGTATACGCATCTTTCCGACTTACCCTGGGCGATACTTCAAGACTAAAAAGCCCATGCTTGCTCGGCTAAAGAAACACCAACGGCAGTGCATCACGTCATTGGAGCTTCGTCTTGGCCCTGGCTGGGGTGCACCTCCGCGAGGCTGGGTGGTAAACGAGGCGCTGGGTCTCGCGGATTGCATCAGCGTCCGCAAGGTGACCATTTTTGTAGAATGTGACCCCAGTGACGACTTTTATAAAGGATTTCGACGATCTGACGGTTTCTACGAAAAATTCAGTGCCGGGCTGATGAAGCGTGTACTTGCCGCCCTTCCTCACGCGAACGTGGTCGAGTTTGACGGATTCTCAGGTGTCAAAAAGACTGGCGCCATGATGCGAGGCCTGCTTGACATTGCTGCTGAAACAAAGCGCCTCATCGCGTGGGGTCCGGAGCGAGGATGGACAGACGGCCCTGAGAAACAGACAAAATCTAACCATGACGCGACGTTGTTTATTGAGGGCATTTCAATGGAAGGGTATGCGCCACAAAGTGTATTAATATATGCGTAGGTTTTTATTTCTTTTTATTTGTTTTTATTTTTGTGTTGTTCTGTCATCAAATGAAAATAGAAGACACCCGTCGGAACAAGAATTTACGGCGTTGACTGGGACTTTTCAGGACAAATATGTAGTTATCATGGACGGTCTAATTCGTCTACACTCACCACGATGCAAGTACAATATTGGTATAAAAAATGGAGACTTGCAAACCAGCCATGATTCGACATTTGCCACGTGCCTCTCTTATTTCTGACCGCCCCATCTGACCATACTTGTTTGTCAAGCCTCTCCGGCATTGCATCGTTCACAAACAGGGTTCGTAACACACTGGAAATACCTGTGGTGCGTCAGAGCCAGAATCATCTTTTTTTTTCATCCGGTCCGCTAATTCTTGGTTCAAACAAAGCAAACTCACTTACTCGTCACTCTCCTTGTTCACAATAGTGGAACAATCACAACCCTGGGGACATGTCGCTACGGATGATAGTGTCGTCAATGTACGTCGAGTAGTATGTGTGCTGGTAGTAAGCAACGACTGACTTGTGGGTCGGCACAGGACGCAACTCGGTTTACGAAGACAGTCAAAGACCCTGTACCTATTAGAAATGTTCCCGACTAGGGCATATAAGCATACTCTCTGCTAAGCTGATCTCCGACGGTCAAGCAGGAACATGTTTTGCAGTCTGTATCCGCTGCAGCTGACACTTGACTTGGGATGACAGTATGCGGTGCCGGAGCGACCGTCACAGCGACCGTCTTCGTCAAAGTGACAAAGGCGCGGGTAGAAGAAGCAGGCGCAACAACCTGCTGCGTTACCACGATGTTGAGCACAGTTCCATTGGACGTAATGGTGTACGTTCCAGGAGCCATGGTACGGTAGTCCATGAAGGGGCTCGTCACGTTGGCCACCTGGCGGAAGGTTGTCGTTGTCATTGTCGTTTTTGGCAACCAGCATCGCTCGCAGTACGGATTGGTGATGCATTGGAAGTATCTGCGGGTGTTTAGTAGAAGGCTTCGATACTGCGGTGAGACATACTCTTCGCTGTTCTTGTCGACGATGCGGGAGCAGTCGCATTTTCCACCGGGTGAACAATCAGGTGGAATGCGAGACGGTGTATTTGCTTGGGAGCACGTCCAAGTTCCGTCCGGCGACAAGGCTTCGGAGATGCAGGCCAAGATGAGCAGGAGCAAGAGATTCATTGTGCTTGTGGGGGGATTTCTACGTGAGCCGTCCGTCGCATGCGTTTTCTTTGGACTGGCATTTACATGGATAGGAGCAAGACGGGAATGGGATTGAGCTTGTTTTAAACCGCTGGGCGGATCCGGACCTGTCGATGGCTACTACGAATTGTTTGTGCGTTTCGAAATTCACGGTGTCACGATGGTTGTTGATGTCGGGAAAGCAAGCGTTCATCTGGGATTGCTGTTGCTGCTAGACACAAAAGCTGGCGCGAGAAATCTTGCTTCTTCGATAAAAGTCAACATCAGCTTGAATTTGTCAGTGTCATTGACTTGTTCCAAGACAGTCACCAGTCCGGATGGTTGAAAATCCGTCAAGGGAAGGAAACAAACTTGTGCCAACCAAGATTCCAACGGAACGATTGTGAATTCGTCCGACCCGGTACATGGATCGGCATCTGCTCATCCGTCGGGACCCTGTGCTCTGGTGAAGTCCGAGCTCTCGCAGTTCGTAGCACCGACTATCCAACAGACGTGGACGCATCCCAGTCGCGCCCAACTTATTTTGAGTGTAACCGATGCGATGTGCTCCAAAATCATTCAAACTGCCACCGCCCAGCAAACGGAATTTTAATCAAGGACGCCGCATAGATGCAAACAATAAACAACGCATCATCTTCGCTCGGCCCACGGTTTTTTTTTTTAACCATGGCGTCAAACCAAACCCCGGGGTATACAAATGCAATCCGTGATCCAATCATGACCTTTCCTTGGGTTTTCCATTTGGCACAGCTTGTGTCGACCCCTGCGCAGCTCGAGCCGCTCGCGCCTTTTGAATCTCCTCCACCTGGTGTTGTAACCATCGAGCTCCCTCCCAGAGTGCGCCGTCGACATCGACGCCATGAGCTTCCAAACTCACCACCGTGAGGTACAGGGAGCCCAGCAGAATCACGCCAAGGATGAGAAAATGCGTCATCCACCAAAAATGCTGTCGTCCAAGCGGGCAATCGACATACTCATGCTCCCATTCCCACGTTTCATGGTTGAACCACATGCTGAGCAGGCCTGCGTTGCCGCCAAAATCGCCCATCATGCTGCGCACAGTGATTTCCCTACGACCTGGATGTTTGCCCATGGAGGGAATGTTTGACAACTGGACATCTCGCCATCGGCGTGTCTCCCAGGAGCGATCTTGGGGGCTGGTACCATTCGTTTGGTTCACAAAGTGGTAAGTATCGCAGCCTTCGTGATCATGGCCATCCAGAACAAGACCCGGGCGACCAAGTCCTTTACCCGAGGCCTCTGGGTCTCGACTGACGCCGAATATGCCCTCGAGAAGACCCTTGCTGGCGTCGGAGCTGAGTAGGTACTGTTCCTTGACACCGCCTCCGTCTTGAGGTCCGTGAAAGTCAAAGAATGGCGCATCAACACAGACGCCTGCTGGTTTGTACAGAGGAATATGGGTCAAGATGAGTGTGAATTGACCCTTGTACTCGACAGCGCATGCAGTTCCAATGACTGCATTTATGAAGTTGTACGTTGTGTCTTGGAGACCCTGGTCTTTGGCTGGCGTGTCGAGGTTCATGTCGTTTAGTACGACGATGCGCAGTTCGGGCGGTAGTCGCACAGACTCGGGATTCGTCTCGTCATGTTGGATCTTGGCATTGATTTCAGCATCTGTGACGGGAAGCTCGAAGCGGAGCTCGTAGTTGGCTTTGCCAAAAACTCTTTCGAAGCGTTCCATTCGTTCCTGGGTGAGATCACCGGCATAACCAATGTCGTGATTTCCCGCCACATTCATGATTCTCCGCGACCAAACCTGTTCCTCTGCCGAACCGTCGAGAAAGCCCGTGAGGTTGTATTCGGAGCTGGGCCACATGGCGACGTCATCGGGCACGCGCTCGCCGCCGCGGAACGTTCTGCTCCAAAACCTCTGCCCTCTGCGGTCAAACTCATCGTCCTCGATCCACTGACTGCCGAGGAGGTCGCCCAGGACGGAAACATGTGTCGGACGCGTCCACCAGTGGATTGTTCGATATACGTGCGCCAAGTAAAAGTCATTGCCAAAGAGGTCGAACCGTTTTCGCCACGATTCAATAATAAAGGGAATGTCCTCGAAGAAGATGTCAACAATGTCGTGCAGGACCAAGCGGAGACGATCCCTCAAGGAATCGTGCCATATCTGAAAGGTCAGCCGCTGGAAGATAGTTTTGATGTGCGGAAACACGCCCAAGTAGGCTATAGGAATCGACGTGTCGCCTTCGAGCTGGGGATCGCCAAGAGCAAGAAGTCGGAAGGGTGCCTGCTTTATGGGCGGGAAGTTTTTCCGAGCGTCTACTTTCGCATAAGGCCAGTGCAGATGCTTGGTGACTTGGAAAGCTTCTTCCGGATCTCTGGACGGCAGAGGAAAGGCACATTGGCTGAAGAAGGGGTACAAGTACAGATAGACGGAGCAGGCTATGGCCAGTGGAACCATGAGGCCGAAGCCATTGCGAAGAAAAGCCCGGGCCAACATGGAGCCAGCTGCATGTGCGAGGCACAGAGGCAACGGGAGCTATCGCACGTCCTGCAAAACGAGCAGCGAGAGAAGTGCTTGTGCAAAGAGAAGACGAAGTAAGGATTCAGGGGTGGAGGGAAGGTTGCGTGCCCCCAGTTGACAAAAGGGCGCGTAAAGAGGTCGACGGTGGGCATTTTCCATCCCTAGGGGCGCATGCCAGTCCATGCCAGCCCTAGATATTGTATGTACATGGTAATAGGCAGGCAGGTGGGTCCAGGAGCAGTCATGTCTTCTTAAGCACGCTGGGACTACCCAGCGAGGGGCAGCCGCTCTAAGCAGGGATCCAGTGGGTCTGGTCCATGGGGACGTTGAATACATGTACTCCGTACCTGTTGAGAAGCTGCATGTGGTCTGGTGCACTACTACATACCTTGTCGGCCAAGCCCTTGCTAGATCGAGAAACCACCAGCTACGTTACCTACCTAACCTAGGTCGATATGTACGTGGGAAACTTGCTACTGACATCAGTAAACGCTTAGCTTCCTAACTCTTGAACTGACTAAAAGGGCAATGCATCTCCTTCATTAACTTTCTATTTTGATCCCGCGCTTCCGCTGCGTAACTGCGCAGTAGTCCATGTTCGATCCCGGAGATGTCATCTCGCCCCAACTTGTCTACATATTGGTTGACATTGGTATCCGCTCTTTACACGCGTTGGCGGCGCAGCCCAATGAAAGCAATTAGGATAAAAAAAAGATAGCAACAAGACCTTTGTATTCATTATAGAAACAGCGATCAAGTTCACTAGGTATTACAGGAATGGTCCAAGGGCGGCATAGCGTCGTTCAGCCATTTAAGTTGCCAATATTACTTCAACATGCACAAAATGAGGCACGCGCGGGTTGTATAGTACAGCTAAGCGGTACACAAGTTTTATAAAAGCGTCTCGTGTAATGGCTGTGTTCCAAGTGACTACTCAGTCAACCCCAGCTGGCTGTCATCCGGCTCTGTATATTGACCACGCGGCTTCGCGCCCCTGGTCCTGTCTCTGATGATGTTGGACTTGTCAATCGCCTCTTTTTCGTCTCGTTCTGTCCAGAAGTTAATTACTCATCCCGCCAACCCCCGAAAACACCCATAAATGGAAAAGAAATTGAAAGCTTACCCAACGCCTTGTCGGAATCTGCCGTTGTCTCCTTTATTGGATCCGCGACGGCATCGTCGTCACCCTGGACGGGAATAGGCTCGCTTTCACCTGTCACGTAAGAGTCATCGTGAACTTGGCCCTCGGGAGCTTCGTTATCAAGTGCCCCGGTGTTCTTGTCGTCTTTCTGATGGAAAGCCGTCTTGGACATGATGGTGGTTGACAAAACTAGAGGGTGGAAATAAGACGTAGTTTGCAAAATTGGAAGAGCCTACAGTAGAGTTGAGTGATTGAAATGACGGGAATGTGAGACCGTAATGCATGCGAGCAAACAATACATTCTTCAACACGGTCGACATTTATAGTCTAGAAAATATTCGACTTCTTTTCGTTAAGTCGTGATGTCATCGAAGATGAGATATGATGTAAAGATCCCAGGAAATGGACTGCCGACTCATCGTCACCATCCCGCCACGTCCGACGTAAGAGGCCCTTACTCACAACAGAGTCCCCATGCTAGCCCCCTACTTTTACCGCCGATGGAGTCTGGCGAAGGATTGCGCTTGTTAGGAACTTTCACGGGACCGCTGATGAGCGCTGTTTGTTGATTACGGACCGTGGCGATATTGTAACGTCGAAGCTAGATTTTGCAACAATATATAGCAGCACATTTCGTGAAATTATTAGTATAACCAAGATGGCCGAGTGGTTAAGGCGATGGACTTAAGTGCTTATTACTTAGCATTCCATTATCGTAAGATGCCTGGGTTCGAACCCCAGTCTTGGTAACCTTTTTAAGCCTGCAACCCGAGTTAAATATCAGACTGTGTGAACAACAGTCCTCTTTTTTATATGCGACATGTATATAATATTTACCATGTAGTTTTCAAGACCTACCTACCCCTGTGACTGTGTTAAGGTGCAGCTTTTGTAGCGGACCAAGGTTTAAGCCAATAGAAAACCATGAATTAAATAAAGGGAACGTTAGCAGACTAAGAAATAGTATAATAGTATAAGTACCGGCAATTTCCAGATCTACAGAGCTACCGCACCCGTAGGGCCCAGCACATAGGGCGCTATAAGGCTATTTATTCCCACTACATTAGGCAATTTAGCAGTAACCAAGGCAGACGGAAAAGGCGTCATTACTAATGCTTAAGATGTCACTTATTGGCTCTATTAGAAATGCCGGAATTTCTAGTATGAGGATTTTGTTGATAATGGGTTGGCGATTAGGACAGTTGCCAAGGAAATACCCAGTAGGTATTCAGCAAATAAAGGGTCCGATACAAAAGCAGGTCTCGCTGTTGGTGGCTTTTCTGTCCCCTGCATAAATACTCACCAACAGGTAGCAACTAGCGGCGCAAGATCCTGTGGCGGGCCTTTGGTTAGAAAGCATGGCAGAATCTATCCTTTCACCGCCTATTAAAAAGATATCTCGATTAAACGGCCTCACTATATTCTAAAGAGGGAAAGCGGGGAAGAGCTACGCTTTTCCTGCTTGCCTTCTGATTTTTTTGCGAATCATTAGGCAAAATGTCGTCATTATCAATTTGACCATTTCCATTTCCACTTCACATCCAATATCAACACTTATTAAGCTACAAACTTCCACCATCGAACGCAACACGCAACTATGTCCAACGCGGCCGTTACGTCTTCAATGCGCGCTGTCGCTTGGAATGTCCATTTTACTATCGGCGAAGATGAGGACCCCGGCGCCTTTGCCGGAATCCACCAAGTTCCAGGGAGTAATTTGGTGACCTTTCGCAACGTTTGCGACGAGCTACGCCTTTGCTTCGAATGCCCATACGATATTTCCCATACCGAGAACGAGAAAACCTGGACTGATATTGCGTTCTCATTAAGTCAGGACAATTCCCCGAGTTCGTTGGATCCCGGCTTGTCTTTCGTGACGGAGGCAAAAATGGATCAAGCTGTACCAAGCCTGGCGCCTTTGCGCCCCAAAGAACAGAATGTCTTAACATATCATATATACCATCATAAGAACTGCACTCTACCTTCCGGTTCACCACTCAAGTCTCACATGCAGGGTTAGCCATACAGTCCATCAATGCCATCTACCCATATAGTTTCACTGACTTTCTACCCAGCCAAATGCGCCAAACACCTCCGGAATCCTAGTCGTCGTCGCGATCGACGATACCTACCGCCGAACAAAACACCTTCCGATCCTAAAATCACGGTCATGCCTCTGCGAAAAAAGCTTAAAGCCCGCTCTGTGTCTCCGGGCAAACGACCAGCATCTGGGTCGACTTCACCCACGAAAGAAGTCGATGACGAGTTCGAGAATGTAGTTGCGCCTGCGAGCATGGAAATCGACCTCGATGAGGCTAGAAGGGTCACCAACGAATTCAGGTCTTCGTGCCTCAATAGAGCAATATCATGTGCTGTTTCGGGCGAAGGAGAGTCTTGGTGTCTAGGTCCTCCCATTGGCCCCGGCATTCAAGCTTGCCATATCATCCCTCAGCACCATTACCATATATATCCCGTTGCTGGCGGGGACGCAGATGACGATGTACCTCTTGAAACCAGTAATCGCAGGCTGAGAGAAGCATGGCAAAGTACATGGAGCCCGAGGAACGGCATCCTACTCATGAAGCACCTTCATGACTTTTTCGACGCACGACTCTTCTCCATACATCCTCGCACACTTCGAATCCGAGTTTTTGTCCCATATAATGCTCTGACGAGGTTCAACGGCCAAAGAGCTTCAGTACCTAATACTATCGATCGAAAGGCCCTACGCCATCACTACGAAATGTCATGCATCGAAAATATGGCTGCTGAACGACCAATCCTAGATGTAATCTCGCCTACTGCAAGTAGGATGACTTCAGGCATGACGACGCCGCTTACCGCGAAAACTGACTTGCCTGCAACACCGACCTTAGGAGATCTAGCCAATGGGAGGGTAGGCGACCCGACTAAGAAATCGCGACCGAACTATCCCGACCCCAGACAACAAAGAGACGATTCGCTGCCGGGTGACTTGCTGCATGCACTTAATACAGTAGAGTTGGTGGATGAGCGAGGGCGGAAACGCAAGGAACTGGATGACGACGAGACTTGTTCGCTGGATGAGTGGCTAAAGCAGTATGCGGGGGATCGTTTCATTACACCCGACAATAGCGAGGAGTTCCTGAAAGACGTTAACTGGGAACTATATAAGTTTAAGAAGAGACGCCAACTCATTAGCTAAATTCCTGGAGGGAATCAGCACTTAAGTTTTCAAGCGATCTATCCTTGTCATGATATCAAAGATTGGATGTATCGATGATATATAATCGATAAACTACTAATATACAGGCCGGAGGTTTAGATGGAAGAGAAGACTATCGCTCGTCAGATTAATATAAACCCGATACGTCGGAATGACCCAAATATCCGATATTTAATAATCCTATCCTATCCTGTTCTACTCAAGGATTCTCGTGAGGAACGGGACCCGTTCCACGTGTTATTACTGTCGCCACTGACTGTTTAAGCCGCAGCAGTCGCCTTGCTGGGATCGTGTTTGCCACCAAGACTAGACTGCAGGAGCATAGTCCTCATCATAACGTACCGAACTATATTTAGTTATTAATATTAAGACTTGAATTATAGCAGCTAAAATCAGTGTCAAGGTATATAGCGTTTTTATTCTTAACCACACTTTGCGTTATATGCCATGCCCTAAGTGGAAAAACTAGGCTATGATTATGGACTGACTTTGCTTTGCCTCTATTTTGCCTTTTGGACTGCCTCGTCGTAAACTAAATACGGAAGTATTATGAGTTTGATTATAGAACCTATCCAGAAATACAGTACCGCGAGTCAGATCCGCGGGATTAGGGTTGGTAAGTGTCGGAAGGGGCATCTGACCGGTCCAGGTCATCCTGCCAATTGAGTGGCCCACACCACCCGTGATGTAATATCGTCGGATTCAGCCCCTGACCCCTTTTCCCTTCCTTCTAGATAGTCAAGTCATAATACAGCAATCAAGAGTCGTTGCCTTGTGACATCCGATACCTACGTATCACGCGCGCGCTCTACATATAACTGGGTACCCCTTGTCTTTCCCAACAGTAAGGGTTAGATTCAGAAGGATAAAGGCGAAAGATTGCGGCAGTTGCCGGCAGATGAGGCGATTTTTAGTGAATAATGGGAAGAGTGGCGCAAGGCTAGACTCAGAAGAATGAAGGCGGAAGATTGCGGCAGTTGTCGGCAGATGAGCTGATTTATAGTGGATAATGGGAAGAGTGGCGCAATATATCAGTACAATTGAAAATTTGAGCAACGAGTACCGAGGTTGGCGTCAAACTTGTTCCCGGATTGATAGGACGTTACTGTAAGCGCTCGGGTAAAAGTACCGTAAGTGTTACTAATCCATATTAGTACCGATCTTTTCTGTAAAAGGCATTGGTAAGATGATTACTGTTCTAAGAAGGGATAAGAGTCGCAGACATCATACCATCGCTGGATCATTCTGGTGGTCAAGTTGTAAAACTGATATTAGTTGGTATATATGTCTATTTGCCCGCATCTCAGCTGTGAGAATGGCAAACTTGAGGGAGCCATCAAATTACATAGAGATGTTCAGAGCGTTTATAATAAAACTGCCCATACTCTCTTCTTAAGAAAATCTGCTGCAACGCTTTGCTGTATGCACATGCCCTGGAGACGCGCTACCTCTATGTAATCTGCAAGATTCTCCCCTATTGTGACTAAATGCAGGCAGAGGATATTTCAAGAGTGGCACTCAGTATCCGGTCCTTGTTGGATATCGGATATTTGGTTAAGAAAAATCATTCGAAGAATCGCGATGTAGGTGCCGATTTCTAGCGAAATTACTAAGTCCCGCCACCACAGGTGTCCACCTAATATTACTCCAGCTACTCTTTGGATCCTATGAAACACGCTTGCTGACTCAGGAAAATGGAGACAACCTGTAACTGTGATCGGCTTATTGAAAGTAGAACAAGTGCCATATGGCATACTAAGTTCTTCGACTGAACGGGCTGGATGATTGCGTAGCTATGTTATATAAATGCTGGGCAAGGAAGAAAAAAAAAGTATGCATTGTATACAAGTAAAGGTATATACAGCCCATCGCAAAATCTCGCAACAACCCTTGATGCTGCAGATTCCCGCACAGTAAAAGACGGCAAATCACCAGACTTCAACCGCATAGTGTAAGACAGAGCATCTCGACCTTAAAGAGGCTTCCAGCAAACTAATCTTAAAGCTAGGCATCTAATTGAACCTGATTATTCAAACTCGACAATGCATATTAAAGCCAGGTGGCTTGTGCAAGCAGCCGTTTTGATTCACACTAGCTTCGCTTGGGATTGGGCAATGCCTCAATGCCAAGGGCTTTTGGCTTCCATCACAAAGGCGAAAGAGGAAATTGAGTTACAAGAGCTTTTGCCCTTTGGGGGAGCTTTAACGATTGGAGCGATTGGCGACCAGATGAACTTGAATGCAAGGCAGTTCTGCATACACTGTGCAGCAGTAATGGGTTATCCTGACCCGGACTCTTTTGGATGGGAAATGGGGAAGCTTCTTTATGATGATCCTCCATATACGGGCTCCTGGAAGAGCGAATCGGCACTTGGCCTTACGTTTGACAATTTATGCAAGTTGACTATGGCAGAGACTTGTTTAGGTTGTGGCTATACTCCAGGGGTTGGAAAATGATCATCGTAGTGAGGCTACGACCGTTTTTTGAGAAAGTTAGGTCATAATGGGAAGACTAAAATGATGCATTATTTATTATTAGCAGTCAGACCAAAGGGGGTTAGTACTCAAGGCATAAATCCTAATGGATGGCATTTTGGATTGAAATAATAGGTCGATAATAAACATTTCTTGGTAAAGAACAAATACGTTCAGCTCATTTTCAGTCGACACTTTAAATACACATCCCATAGACCATTTGGCCTGCTTTCCTCCTTGTTAGGAGTTTAATGGTGATAAATGCCCGGCATTGGAAGCATTTGCTCCTGCCCAAGAGATGAGTCCATTTATAGAGCAGAGCGGACAGGCCCAAAGTACTGGCTAAATTTCCGGCATCAGGATACCCCCTTCAAGCATTTTCGCGAGTGATATTGCCAAAGTCAAGTCAGTTTAGTCATTTCTAAGTTCAATCTCTATCGCATAGAAAGTGCGACAACTACAGTAAGTGGAGCCATTTATGTTAGACCCCTTCTGTGACAATTTCTTTTCTATCAATCGACGATATTGACAGATTTCTCATAGTTAGGGATTAGAAAATGTTTCTTTGTAATATACTGCCCACGCGCTTCTATATCTTTCTAAACTTTTCCATCAACTATGGTATTAATACAGACAGATTGGGGACCTAGAGTTCGGTCTTTATATTCAGGTAATGGGATCTTATAAGTATCATCTCGTTCGGCATCTTAGCCACCGAGAAAGCTTCGAGAGCCGGACACTAAGTTGAAGACGCTTAAGGCTAGATCCGATGCCGCCGAATTCACCGATGTCCAAGGTGGCGTAACGCTGTGGTAAAGGGGAGAATTATTAGCTGATTCGAAGAGATTTTTTGCGTCCGCTCCCAGAACTAATATTAGATGTCTGCTGCGATAGATAACTGCTGTTATGACAAATAGCTACTGCCAGGGTGTGCTGGTGTGATAAAGGCGGCAAAGCTCTACTAATTGGCACCACTACTAACCATTTTGACAGTAAACTGGCACTCCATGACACCTCATCGCAGACATCATAGACCGTTTGCTGACTGTCGGAAAGGTCGGTGATACATTAGGAGCACACGATCGATGTGGTCCCACGTTTCTATGCAACGCGATTGGGTCCATGCACAACCGTTGCAGAGCCGCACAACCACACGTGACCGCGGCACACACAAAAAGGGGTATATCGTCGGCATCAGCCCTTGACCTTCTTCCTCTCTCTTAGCTAGTCATAATCAATCATAGTAATACAACAACGCGTAACCTGTGATAATCCGGTACCTCCGTGCTCCGCGCCCGCCCTACGTATTACTGGGTTAATCCTTGGTCGTATTCCAGCACTGACATCACGTCGGTACATAGGGCAAAATCGGAAAATAAAAAAAAAATAAAAATAAAGAATGGCCCCACTACAAGATTTACTGGATCAAGTTAGCTAACTAGATACGTATTTCTCACTAATTATACAATATAATTATTAGATATGACCTTGAATCATGTATAAGTGCAGGACACAATAGGTCTTACGGCAACAGATCTAGCTGTAGTAAGAAACCACTCCGTACAAGACGTGCCAACTACAACATATGCCATTACAAAGATGCTGCAAAAGCCATTAGCTACAGTAAGTGATAACTGCATACAAAAGATGCTAGCTGCAACAGATGCCACTGCGATAAATACTAGCTGCAGTAAATAGCTTCTTCGTATAAAAAAAAATTGGCCGCAAATAGTTACGCACTATTTACCGCTATATCCGGCCAGTAGATAAATACCCGCCAATTTTAATCCCATTTCGAAACCAATTAGAAGAGATATGCAAAATTGCTACGGGTCGTATCATAAGCAGTGACCAAGATCTGGACATCTACGAACAAATAGACCTAGACACTTATATTGACAGAATCAGTAAGGCGTTATAATACATCGATATGAAAGCTACTTCCTCCTCTATACTAACGATAGATGTCTTGAAAACGATCTGAGTTATGAAGAGGTTTCTCGCATACCTCGCAACTATCCCCAGTAGAGGGGGCAGAACTTGCATTAATTAGACTATTAGAGAGGCTCACGAGTATCTCTAAGGCCTGGCAGTTAATGACCTCAATTATAGTTATAAGGACTTGAAATGCCGTGACATGGTTATATTTGAGATGCTATTAGAGGCTATCGGGCCTATCTATCATCGTCAAGTCGTAACCTGAAAGTTTACCAGAGGTTACTCATAGCCGACCTATAATTCTAGAGAAATCTTGGGTTCGCCATGTATAATGGGACTTATGGTCTTGAAGAAGATATAAGGGCGGGTCAATAACTTACTGTCGAATTTTACGATTCGGAACGCTGGCCGAGTCAACGTGACAATTGCGCTACTGCAACAGGGGAACGAGCTCCGCTACTGCGGTGGGCAATTGACCTTTATATTGACTCGCGGTCCCAACGCTTGATTTTGTGGCAGTCGCGATTTATTGAGTTAGCCCAGGGGCCGGTTGACACCTACTCTTTTCAATAGCAGTGAATACATAGCAGAAGGGGTAAGTAAGTAGGAGCGTATTCACCCAACTAGGTTCGTAACTAGCACAGTTTTTCCTTCCTTTAATATCGCCGTGGGACTAGATGTTAGCTAGCCTGGGCCGACTAACTTGCGTAATATATCATCATCATCAGCAATACATTAGAACCAAAGTGGGAACATGTCTATAATCTCCTACGTGTTTATACTAATAGAAATGGGCTAGCGCGTTCTTTATACCGACTTTGCGACCGAATATTGCAAGCGCAAAGTTGGCAACGTTTCGTGGATCAGACCCTCAAGAACGTCATTTCCACCTCCCTTATCTAAACATACAGCCCTCGATGGTCCAGGGCTCGTGGCCCGACGAATCAGTGCCCATGATCATATCCAATGGAATCCTGCGCTTCTTTAAATAAGTGCATAGCGATCCCATATCGACACCCTTTATTCTGTAAGTGACGGGCCAATCGCACATATGCAGGAATCCTGAGGTCCAGACGCGCTCATTCTTATACTGTATCCCAGGTCCGCCCTTTGGGTCTTGATAGACAACCAGTGCATCGGCGAGTTCGGCCTCACATTCGCCACGGATCTGCACTGTGGTTGCGGCACACGTATCTCCCTGGTCCATAGGGTAAATGATCTCGCGCGTTGTTGCCGTCTGGGAAGATATTTGCCAGCCTTTGGTGAACTCGGATGACACTTCCACCTGCGTAGTCCAGAGGCCCACGCCGCCCCCCGCCGTTAGCTTTACGCCGATGCTATATCCCATTGACTCGGTGTTGCTTTTAGTAGTTTCGAATTTAAACGACTGGGAGCACCCCTTAGGGTTATTGCAGTAGAATAGGTTTTCCCGGTGGGTGATAACTGGTGCGGATAGGTTGCAGGAGATGATACGGGGGGTAAAGGTAAAAGATACGCCCTTAATTGCCGGAAAATTGGGCGCATACGCTGTCGGCCACTTTATCGTCCTCTGGTCTAGTGTCTTGCCATTCACCGTTGAGGGATATTCTTTGGCAATCTTTTTAGCGCACGTTAGAACATCGTCAGTTCCAGGCGCGCAGGGATAGTCGGGCCTATTATTTCGCCCATCTCCTAGGGACACCCCGTTAACATATAGCAGGGGAGCAAGCTTAGGCGTAGGGTTGGGCGTAACGGCCGCGAACACCAGCTGGCTAGTGGCCGCTAGGGAGAATAAGACGCCAGGTCGCATGAGCATAATGAAGCTATTGCCAGATAGGGTGGAAAAAAGAAAGCAAGAGTCTGGTCTTAAACTTGCTCGAGGTAATGTTGAGAGTCGCTTAGGATGACTCTTTGCGGTTAAATGGTCCGGACTGAAGATTATCGGGGCACGTCTTAGAATTTATGTCCATTTGACGTGCCCGCGTGATGGGTAGTGAATAAGAGGGCCTCCAGACAGTTGCTTGGCAAACACAACTTCATGCCGAACTGAGTCGGCCCCGAATGTCCATTGACGTGTTGCTTCGTGTTTTTTTAGCTGCTTATCTGTCCGGTCAGTATTGTCCAGCCGTCCATCATTAGGTGCCATGCGCTCCGCATCGCCAGACTCGCCTGCGTTGCGAAGATGAGGCCGACAAGTTTCGCACGGGGCTCTTAAGTTTCAGCTTTTGCAGCCTTGTCGTCCCCGTTTCTTAAGCAAAGTCTGCGGTAAGTCCAAGACAGAACATATTCTACACCATACATTATCATGACTTTTGCCCGCACAATGGCCTCAAAAACGACTCCGACGCCCTATTTCACCCCTTTATCTTAAATTAAGTATAAATAGAATTAAAAGATGCAATTGCCGCGATTTACGATTGTTATTATCTTGATGACTTTGCGTGTACTATTGGCAGCAAAAAAGAAAAACGCTAATAATGCGGCACATATGCTGCGGTCATGTGTGGCTAGGGTCGGTTCTACAAGAGTGGTATATACATCTAATTAGGTACGTAATAAGTAAAAAAGCGGAGCTATAATATTCAAGGCTCCTGAACAACTAGCTATTCTAATATATCCTCACTTTTAAAGTTCTAAGGATGTATTTACGTGCTCGTCGGCTTAGGCACGTCCGAATACCCTGTCATCACACAAAGTGGGGTAGGGGGGTGGTTAAGCGAGGTGCACAGAAACGTCCTGGATTAGCTATGTAAGAAGTTGGCGAGTAACGAACGCCCCCTATATAATGCTGAAATATCACATATTGCCTATACAAATGATGAATAGCAATAAAGGACTTATTGGGCGAAATAGGTGCCTAACGCATAAATAATGACGAAGGAACTGTCTCGTACAGCTCATTAGACATATGCTCAGAGGTAAGAGACCCGCGTGAGACGTGCGCATGCGCTTTGTAAGCGACCCTACCGTAGCATCATAACAACCTGTCATGCAGAAAAGCCCCGCGGATGTGGGGCACCTCAACAGGGGCTCGGCTTATCCATCGACATCAGTCGCAAGCTAGATATGCTGACTGCTAATAAATACTGGACCTAAATTACACAGCACCCTCGAATATTGGCTGAGCAAACGCAATTGCGATGGAAATTAAGAGGACGCGAAGAAATCTTTGGCGCTGCTCCGCCGATTGTTCCCGACCCGGCGTGTCATATTTGCCCCGCAAGTTCGCATGAAATAAAGATCCGTCATATAGGCCATGATCGCCGTGATCCAAGTAAGCTTATCTAAGTCACTACAAACCCTGTTCACGACATATCGCGCTAGCGGGAGTCGCTTATATTTCCTATGAAAGGAATAGTTGCCAAGCATAAAGGCAAAGTTTTTATCGCTTGTAATCATAATAATATTATTAATCATTTGCAGGGATAGCTGCAATAGCTGCAATAGCTATTATTAAGGTTATTCTAGCTTGCTAGTTAATAGCAGGGAGTGCTAGTAATATTACTATAGCTAACAGACAAGAGTATTCTATCTGGATTGACTAGTTATTCCAAAGAGCGCTGACGACAAGGACATCGACAGTACAAGCCATCGTCCCCCACTATTTCATCATTTGCATCTTGAGAGGTACGCCAGTGCATCTGGCATACGTAATTGGATTACGGTCATAGACGGAAGAGGGGCGGACCTGAACGAACTTGACCCTCGAGCCTTGCAGGCCCTAGCTTATGTCTCTTGACGTTATCCTCTTCTACGCACGTGCCCCTACTACATACGTGGTTCAAGCCAGGCCAACGGTGCTAGACCGTTTAAGGTGATCGGGGTAAGGGTTAGTAACCCGAAATTTACAGAATGTTTGACGAATGGAAATTTCTTTGCTCCTAAGCCAGACGAGTATTAAAGAAAGGATCTACCCTTGCGTACAAGACAAGGAGATGGCATCGTGACAAGAGACATTTCCCTCAACGCGGTAAAGTTTCAAAGTACGGACCAGAATAACAGTGACAAGGCTTTTCAAACCGAGCCATTGAGTTCCAATGCATCGCCTGTGGTTCTTGCAGCGCATTCATTTAATTCCATACCAGGTGGCGTGTTATAGTAGCGCTTTCGCAACAGAGAAGCTCATCCAGGCATCTACGCAGCTTCTTTAGAATTCCTCTTTCCTAGATTCGCATGGACCGTACTGAAGGCGCAAAGAAATCCAAAAGTGTAAAGACCGTCTAGTAAGAGTCCAACAAAAAGGCAGTTGCCTACGGGGCAAAGTGGGCACATAGATAAAGGCTATTTAGGTTGGGGAAATGAGCTTCAAAAATCAGATCAATTCCACGATCAATATGCCGGTGATTTATCAACTTTTTGGGTTCTATGACGACGATATATATGACTCTCCTAAGCGTGGATAGTCGAGGAATCGCCAGTCTCTAAAACCCTGATTGCAAGGTAATGGTAATAATAATAGTATAGAGGTAAAGCGGATAATATCATGAGGTATATAATGACTACTTTAATAGTAATAACAGACAAAACATCTAATTTACAGGTAATTGTAAAGGACTGGCTCTAGGGCGACTGCGAACAGGCGTCGAATGAATGTATTGAATAAGAGGAGGGCCCGGTAAAGGAGGCTCTCTACAGTCTAGTTATATCTATGGGTGCCGAGGGCCGGGTCTTGTAGTTGTCCCTTAGCCTCTATATACATGCCTTAAGACACAGTATACTTAAGTCAGATCGTCGAAATATTAACAACTTCACCTAGTCCTTGCGACTTGCTAACCTTGATATCTTAATACAACGATCTGATGGGTCTATACTGCGTCCATTTCTACTATTGCAACGCGGCTCAGCCTGCAAGCACTGCAAGCTACGATTTGGAAGTTATAAGGTGTTGTTCCTATTAAGTCACATAGATAGGAAATCTCGAGAATTGGCGCGAAACAAAAGCATTGGCTCCGGGATCCTATTGAAGAAAGCCTTACCTTTTAAAAGCTGGAAAGGAAACGACATACTCCGATCTGGATTGTGTCTATAGACGATCACTAGACGCGGCAACGAAGTTTGAGACGTAATTTATTTTTACAGGCAACGCCTGTTCGATCTGGGACTTTTCACAAGAACTACTCTCGGAGGAGGGCAAGTTGTTATCAAAGCAACTAAATATCTCGGCTTCAAGTGATGATGCGCCCCCAAAAGAGTTATTGAAAAATTGGATGCGTCGCACTCGTTGCGAGGAGGCCTTCGGTGCGGCGCGCAGTGATATACTAGTCACGCTAATAGGATTACCCTTGAAACATGATCAGCCTTTAAGGCTAGGGGTTCATGATGGACAGGAATTGACCAGTGAGGCCGAGGTCTAATATAAACTTATCTCGATTGCAGCAGCACTAACGCTTATTTGACCGTTGCGAAGAGACGGAGAGATATACTGATATCAGTGTGCGCAGATGACTCCGAGGCAGGTTTCCAGTTCGCCCATACAAGGCGCCATTCGAGGTTATCAAGAGGCAAGTCTCTAAACGACAGTAAAAAAGCGAGTTCAAGCATTGTATTTCCTTCTGGTTTGAAGTTCTGCAGTTGTCTCCCACCATAGCCTGGTCAATAAATGGGGCGCATTGTCGCAGCGTCAACGCAGGATGCTGACAGCTTTGGTTCGATTCCGCCTGGCACCCAACGACCACCGGGACAAGACACTGTGCATCGATGTTATTATGAGGACGACTTTAAAGAGTACGATAATGAGAGCGATTTTGAAAGTACAGATGATGACGAGGATGATAAGGATAATACGAGGGGCTTAACATGCCCTTCGAGAATGAGGACGGCGTAATAGTTAAGGAGCAAGCCTCGAGTCAAGCTTCCAGAGGCATGAGGATTCTCTCAGAGATATCGTACGTTGTTTCCGCTATTATGCGGCTACCGAACACTTTAAAGATGGAAGAGCCAGCTCGTCTCTACTCGTCTACTTTAGTGCTGTTCGTGGTCTTCTATCGAGACGGAGGGGCGATGAGTTTTTACGTCCTCACCAATTCCCGCCCGTCTTGTCCAGGTTGATATACTGTACACGCCTAGTCTTTCTAGAGAGAATGGTGCCAGGGTTCACCCACGCACACATTGGCCTCTCCGAGAGACCGCTTTACGGTTAACTACAAATGCTCATCGAACTAAGGGTCCGGGATATCTTTTTCACTGGAACGACGACGGTGAGGTACTTTCGTAGGACGAAAATGCATACCTCTATGAATATTTTTCGTGGCTTAGCCCGATAGGCCTTGGGACAAGCCACTAAAAGCAGAGTCGGCGGTTGATTTACGACTGGGTGTCATTTGATCCTAATTTCAGCAGCATCCGGGATCGATTGTCAACAGCAACCGTGAACTACTCCTTTGTGACCGATCCGACAAACAGGATATCAGATGCATATTGGGAGCTCCTTACAAAGGCGTTTACATCTCCGATCGACCGTCTTCGTAAGTCCCAAGGTCCTGATCAAAGTATATGGGACTCTAAAGCCGCACAAGCATACCTTGATGCCAATGTCGCTCATTTGAAATGGATTTTTGTTCTAATAATTAGACAGTCGACATACAGCTGAAGTATCGGAGCTACTGACTATAGATTGCTTTAGCACGACTTCAAGGCTTAGAGGCATGTGTTTCTATAGCGAAAGAATGCTTTCTAGTAATTGACACATAAAGCGCGAGTAACTACGAATAAGGAGTTCCACATTGCAAGGTTTCTCTCCCCACCAATTGCTCTACTAATGTATCGATATCTCGTGCACATACGTCCCGTCGCGTACGCCATCCTACGCAAATGTTTCCATCACGACTTCCGCAAATAGTCTGATCTTTGCACCTCTATCAAGACGTGGGTCTTGGTCAACAAAAACTTTCACAGAAGAGCTCAAACGATCGAGCATGGCTGTTCCGGGATTATCATGTAGAATCGGAACTTAGTTATATCGCCAGCTGTCTATCGCTATCACGGAAAAGCATCTTCATGGCGGGTTGGCAAGTTTTAGCCGGTTCGATGACATGTCAAAAGTCGCTGAAGCAGTGTCGCGCATGCATGGCAAAGCAGCCATAGACCACTGCAGCGGTATTCTACCTATAGGCTCGACGGCGCGTTTCCAAATCATCTACAACCAGCATTACTGCGGATTTATGCCAAGATATCCGCAGAATGGCATGAGTTTATACTAATCGATGAATGACCCGACTTCACCAGGAGAAATGACAGCGTCCGCGTGACTGAAACGAACATAGAAGTGGGTTCCAGAAAACGCCATTTCGATCAGCCGGTGTCCTTGATCCAGTCAATAGACTTAGGAAGGAAGCGTTGTCTCCGCCCACTATGTAGGTAGAAATAACTAATCCTTTAAATACTTATATGCACAGGGTTTTAAAATATTTTTATACATCTGATATTTCTAGTGATATTAGCCTAATATCAATATTATGACCTTAACCTGGCAAGTACTATATATATTGAGATACATCGCGTAATTATTTGTAAGGGAGAATATGTAAGTGCTAGATACTTATTTATTAGTATGAACTATATATCTATAGGTATTTGATACTTTGTGTTATTTTAATCTGGTACAGTGGTGATATGTAATGATTAATAGTGGTCTTCCAATAAGTAATACTGGCCAAACCTATACGCCGTTAGATAACGAACGATGGCCACGTGAGCATCTGTTGCTTTCTTTGTCATTACAATATTCGCTATATCTTGTCCTCTAACCTTTGGAGCATTATTAAGATCTAGTTGGACTGATGGATTGAGGCGGAGTGTGAGGTTGAGCAGGTGTACCGGTAAGTCGTTATCGTTTTGGCGGTGGACTGATAGGATCAAGTCTCGAATCCATATTGATGTTATCAGGCAGTATAGGCGAACCGGCCCGTTTCCGAGAGCGTCCTCTTGTAAATTCCACTTCCGCGTCGTCCTCGAGTTCGTCCTCGGGTAAAACGTCGACATGGGAAAATGTATCGTCTGGCGGGTTGCTTTCTGATTGATCACGCCTTTGTCGTTTTGTTGGGCTGGTACTTCTGCTTGTCCCGCGGGCAACAAGATTGAGAAGTTCCTTATACTCGTCCACCGACATTTCGCGCACTTTAGACGAGCCTGAACGGTCGAGGATAACCAGCTTGCGCCGCATACGCTGCCTGAGGAATGCGCTCTTGGCAAAAATAGCAAGAGCGAAGCGACAGAAGAAGAAGTGCCGTGACACACCTCGCAGGGGTTGCAGTTGGAGATTGTGATACTCCTGCTCTAGCTCAGTAGTAGTGCTGTTGAGAAGCACATGGGTATACCATTCGCCAGCCTTGGGCAAGATAGCAAATCGGTTGTCGTCCCACATTTTATGCATGTCGCATCGAAGGAGAATCGTATTGTCCGGACATTTTGCATCAAAGCTCTCATCGGGGTTGGCGACGTAAGTATACATAAGGTTTTTCTGCCACCACTCGCTCTGCGCTTGTGGAATAATATGGGCCATCTCTGTAGGCAGAAATGAGCCTGTTATACGGCACCCGATATCGCGCTCGCGGGCATCTCTATAGATGCCTAGTTCGATTGGAGCGAGATCATCTAACCATGACTGAGGAAGCTCGTCAGGACATCGGAAGTTATCAAATGATGGCACAATAGGGTACTTGATATCTACGATCAATGTTTATCAGCAAAACCTTATACAAATAGCACAGATATCTCAAGGTCAACTTACCGTCTTCGATACAAAAATAATATTTCGTGTCTCGCAGAATATCATCAGGTCTGTCTGGAATTTTAGACCCATTTTTACTCATCGAGAAATAACCATCAAATCTACAGGCGGCAAGGATAGCACAAGCGATTCGTGCTGTCTCATGATGGATTCCTCCTGCATCTAGCGCCGGTAGATTCAGGAGGAGATTGTGGCCATCCTGGTATCCAGGATGATAAAAGAAAACGTTCTTCTGCTGACGCGTGGCAGCGAATAGTTGACGACGAGGTTTGAGACACTGCTGGATAGGCATTGATACACTGCTATCTGCCATGGCCTTTTCAGTTCCGATGTGGAGCTATAGCATGAAGCATGAGGTTGGTTGTCGATTATTGCTAATAACTTGAAATCGTTTAGTTTTATTGTTTGTGTTGCGATTGCCAGGGCCAACGCGCATCCACTTTATTTACATTGCTTTCTGTTATTGGACAATCGCTTTAATATTCTCCACTTCCTTCCAGTTATCCTCCGGACCATACTGGCGAAGCACTTATGACTAAGCAAAGATTACGACGGCTAGACGCGGGTGGTATCGGGTATCCGCTGCTTTTCATAGCATTCTCTCGATGACACCCGGATAGTTAAGCGTCCTGCCATCACTGTCCCATATTACTCACGCTTGCCTATTTACCTAACTGTAGTAGCCTTATCGATATGTCATCTACTGGATAAAAGCGCTGAATAGCATACATAAGCCGGTTGTGAGCCGATTGTGATGACCCTGGTAGACCTAATTGATAGCTGCAAAATTCGCGTCACCAGTGCGGGCGGATTCCCATGCTAGAGCACTTTGAAGGTGGCCCATACAACTCCAAGGACTTTGCTTCGTACGAACCGTGTCACGGCGTATTAGACATCGTGTATTTAGTCATCCCGACTACGTCGACTTATGTTGTTCCGACCCGTGCCAAGCCTCCGGCCTGTAAATTAGTTCTTCTTCATTCATCATTATCAATGTATTTATTTCACGATAAGTCGACACGGCGCGCCTAAGAACAACGGCTTTTGCCGACCGCGCCATAGTAGGTGGAACCGGACGGAGCAGTTCTGGCCGCCGGTTCCTATTCCCAGCTCTAAAGAGTCATATAGTCATACCCATCCTCACATAAAGCTTAGTGCTCAGAGCGCAGCCACCGCACTACCAACCAGTACTGATTTCCGAATCTTGCATAAATTGTCTGAAACGATATGTTCTCTCAGCAGACTGGCAACTTCGCAAAGGCTGCCGCGGCCGCCACTGCTTCTGCGGCCGGATACTATGCCTGCCACGTCTACCACAACACCACCGCGGTGGACACGCCAATAATCGCCTCACTGAGCATTCTCGACTCCTCCGCCAGTCCAGAACGGTCACGGAGCTGATCAATAGGAACAGCCACCCCGCCAATGTAGATTCCCAGTACACTGAGCTCGCTGCACGCCTCCAAGATATGCCAGAGGAGGTACTGCTTGCGAAATTCCTGCGCGTTCTCTAGTCGCTACGTCTTTAAACCTAAAAAGACATTACTTCAGACCTTGCGGCTTAAGATTACCTGAATAAGTAAGTACTATTTCGCTATTATCTATCACATACTTACCGATTCTGTAGAGCTCTAAGATGCAGATATAGCACCGGCCGCTGAACTTTCCGACAGCGCTCTGCCAGTACTGTCCACTAGGCTCTATGGTTTTCTTCAAGTGGCTGACATTTCCCTTGGTGAGAACGAAAGCCACATCGATGTCGTGTTTAGGTGGGACACCCGCCAGATTGCGGCAGTGCATCGCATTGCGATTCAGCGGACCGAGTTATCTACGGAGTATCCTGGTATATATATTATCGGTTGTCTCAATCGTTGCATTCAACCGTTGTGATGGTCTATCTTGTAGTTATTGACCTGTTTAGTTAGATTATTAGCCTTTTATGCCCTAAACGTCGCAGACAGCAAAAATAGGTGCTAATCAGGGAAAGCGGAGCTTTGCCTGGAGATTTGCGAAGAAATCGGAAGGCAAGGCAGGAAGGGCGTAGCTCTTTCCCGCTTTCCCTCTTTAATATAGTGAGGCCGTCCTATAGAGACATCTCCACTACCTGCTTAGTGATTCGTTAAAAAACATTTTAGAATTCTTAATTCGAGCGGATATTGGTCAATCAAGTCGGCAAAGTACTATAATGTACTGCTTCCCTTAAAAAAAGTGTAAAGAACGTAAAAGTACGGAAATTAGGCGGTGAGGTTCTGCTATGTAAAAGGCGGTGAAAAGCGTAATTCTGCCATGCTTTCTAAGCAGAGGCCCGCTGCAGGCGAAAAAGCCCGCCGCAGGCGGCCCCCGGCAGGGCCCCCGGAGGGCCCCCAGAGGGGAATAATAAAAAATACATCATATTAAAATATTTAAGTAAAAAGAAGGTAGTATTAAGGCGGTAAAAAAAGGCAGTAAAAAGGCGGTAAAAAAGGCAATAAAAAGGCGGTAAAAAAGGCAGTAAAAGGCGGTAAAAAAGGCAGTAAAAGGCGGTAAAACACGGCAGTAAAAGAAGGTAAAATAAGACAGTAAAAAGGCAGTAAAAATGCAGTAAATTATGTAAGACTGTAAAAATGGCAGGGAAAAGACGGTAAAAAAGTGTTAGAGGGAAATTGGCTTGTCTGTAATGTGGATATCGGTCATATCCGAGGTCGGATGTGCCGAGTTCTCCCTAGATCAGTAAGCCCTTAGGGGTACCCCCTATCCCACTATAAATAGCTGGGAACACAAGTCTCTTAGAGAAGACTTAGTTCCTTCAATCAAGCATTATCGCATTTTCCCTGTGCATTCTGACATGGTAGCAATTGCGTAAATATCACAACAAAAAACCTCATTTTTATCCCTTACCTTATGGCCCAGCCTTAAGATCAACTATTATCTTTATTTTGCTGTAAAAGCCACTATTTTCCGGATCCTATTTGAGCAAGCTCTGGGTTCCCTATTGAATCCGTCAAAAGCCTTATTGCTGATATACTCGTGTGGCCTCGTCAATCAAAAAGGAGGCTATTACAGAAAGTCGCGATATTTCCTTTAATCTAACAAATCGATATCTTAACCGCTATTTTTCGTTAGATCAATTCGTGCCCTAAACATCGTTATTAGCGAAAATGGGTACTATTACTAATGATAGCTCCAAACCAGTAGTTAAGCTGATATCCCGATATGATTGGGATATCTGGTATGATTATATTCAAAAGCGTGCTTTAGATGATGATATTTGGATATTCGTTAATCCTAAGGGCTTGGAAATGCTAAATATACCCCTTCTGCCGGCATAGGAATTGGATGAACCTATCTATTCCACGCAGGCATTAGCATTAATACCAATATCTGCAGTAATAGCAGATTCATCAACAGAAGCTGCAGATCGTGCCCCTTCTGCAAATACTAGAGCTGTATCGGCAGCTAGGGCATTATCGGCAGCACTAACGGTAAGAATAAGAATAATCCGGCCGCAGTAAGTCGAGAATGTTAAAGAAAACCACTACTTTAAGCCGATATAATGCCCTGGTGGTATTAGTACTGCAGAATGGATAAAACAAGCTAACATTTAGTATAATTTTCAGAACGACCGTTATATAATGTTTAGTCGGAATCTTCGAGCATATACGGCGTGGTTTAAATTAATGCTGAGTCCTAGCTATAAGATATTAGTAGTAGGCGATCGGAACGTTTAAGGAAAAATTTAATGCCTAATAGAACATGTACGACCGGTTCAGCTTATTATCTGGGAATACCTCAAAGAAAAATTTAAGCAGGCTATATAATGTAACCTCGTAAGATGTAATATAGAGGAATAGTTTAACGAAATCTCCACATTATATAAGCGATTAGTGCGAATAGACTCGATCCTTATTAATGGGAATACGCCTACTAAATAGCTAGCGGAAGCTCTTCGTTAAAAGTATCCTGCCTTTAAAGAAAAAATCCTTAATTAAATGGTAAAAGTATAGGAACGGAATAAATATCTCGATTTTCTAATGACTGTTAAATATATTCGGCAGAAATAGGAACTAAAAGAGAAGGGGAAGGTTAATAGTGGTTATATAGTATTTGTGACTGACGATACTAAACCTTCGTTATAAGCCACTTCTAGCGATACTTTGGCTTTATCTTCAGTAGAGAAAAAGACCTATAAATACTGTGGTAAGCCCTATATAGTAAAGGGGCCTTATTATAAGAATTATTGGATATTGACTCCATCGATAGCTCTAAACTACTTAAAAGATAGGATTAGCAAGAAAAGCTAGGAAGCTATATATAAAAAAATGAAAAAGGAATCTAAAGAGGTGCAAAATGCATTTAAGGCCTTTTAAGATAAACATAAAGGCAAAGGCAAAGGCAAAAGTAATAACGATAACAATAAGGAAGAAGATAGATTAATAGAGAAAGAAAAAGAAGATAAAATATTTACGATATTTATTCTTTCTATAGGAACTCACCCGGATGATTTAGGCCTTTTAAAGTCTCATATTATACTCGATAGTAGCGCTTTAACGCATATTTTCAACGATATAAAGTGGTTCACTAATATCGACTATAATATCGACGAGCACTTCATTCGTAATGCTTATAATAGTATTTCAAAAGTTCTTAGTATTAGCTCTATTCGAATTGTATTATAAGATAGAAGGGCTATTACCTTCACCGATATTTTATATAATCCGATAATTATAGCGAATCTTCTCGCTATAAAAAAGATGAGAAATAAGGGATTATTTTAGAATAACGAAATCGACGAGATTTACCTGCGGAAAAATAGTCAATAAGAAATTATCTTTTAAGTTTCTTAGGTAGAAGAAAGGCCCTGCATCCTCTACTAAAATGGCGGAAACAATATGCCTATAGATAAATTTATCATAAGGGCTCAAAATAAAGCCTCAATTATTGATAAAGCCTATTTAGCTCGAGGAGACAGCCGCTAGCCCAAAACTTTAATAAAAACGCCTCATACTATCTGGCATACGCATTTTAGGCACCCAGGTCGGGATTCGATAGATTATATTTTTAAGGATATATTACAGATACCTAAGGAAAAAGAAGCTTCAAATTATAAGGTTTATAGCAGCATGAAAATCGTAAAGCAGATATCACGGTTATCTTATAAGCTCTTAATGCCTTAAGAACCCTTTAAAATAATCTCTTTCGATCTATTTCCATAAGCTGCTACTTTCAACAGTAATAAATATATAGCGTTATTCACCTGCCGATTTATAGGAATAAAGTGCATTTTCACAATACCTAGAAAGACCGACCTACCTAGATACTAGCTAATCTTCGAGAATTAGGTTTTACGCCTATATAATATAGCGATCGCAATAGTCATCTCTAATAATAAAACGGCGCTCTAGACTAGTAATAGTCGGGAAGAAGCTAAACGGAAAGGCATTATAATTCGAAATTCGAGCCCTAGTTACTAATATTAGAATAATTATACTAAACGTTCTAGGGGGGTATTAAAGACGAAAATAGCCCTTCTCAATATATAAGCAGGCTTTCCTAAGGAGTTATAGCCTATTACAGCCAAAGCAGCAGTATATTTACTAAATTAAAGCCCTAAGAAGTCAGAAAGACCTTACGATAATTAGAAGTCACCTCTTTAAATGCTTCAACTTTAGCTCTATGATAATAAGCCCGCCTAGAAACACCTACCGGCAGATATTCGTCTATAAATTCACTACCTCTGCGCCTACGGATGCAAGGCTTTCGTAATAACTTGCGATAGGATATTATAGAAAGGTCCGAAGCTCAATCAAAGAGCTTATATTGGGTATTTAGCAGGCTATATCTCGACTACTTAGTACCTAATTTGGGTGCCTTTATTAAAAAGAAGCTGCTGGTTTAATTCTAGCTATATTATATTCGATAAGACTGTATTCTATTAAGATGAATGCCACTTACCGATTTCTAAATAATAGAAGGAGGCCCTAAATAGCCTCATTAGTAATATTGAAGAAATACCTATTATTGATGACTTTAAACTCGTATTATCTAGGAATTTAATTGAAAATATCTTTACTAACGATCCTATTATTAAATAGGCACTAAAGGCACAAAATAAAGCTACTAACGATACCCCTTAACTAATAGAAATTAATCTTAAGGTTATAGACTACCCCAAAGAAGCTATTGCTTAAGCGATACTACTATCCCCGCTATTTTCGCCTAAGCCTAATAATAAACTCGAGCCGATTGCTCCTTTCGATAATATATTCTTTATAAAGCTCGAAGGAAATACTCACGATATATTCGCAGCCTTTATCGCGAAGCCTTTAGCTATAATAGAGGCACTATATATTACGAATATACCTAAAGAGCCGGCAATATAGAGGGAGCTTAGAAAGCACCCTAAGCGCGAGGAATTTATCGCCGCCATAAAAGAAAAATATTCAAAGGTCACAAATAGGGAGATTAGGTATATTATTTAACGAAATAATTCATCTATCGACCCTCAGATTAAGCCATTAGACCTAAAGTAGGTATTTGCCTATAAATAGGACTAAGATAAGTATCTCACCGGTTATAAGGCACGATTATGCGTTCATGGTGATTAACAACCCTATAATCTTTATAATACCTAGGCAGTAGCGCTTGCGGCATATACATTTCGGCTTCTTATGGCGTTGATATACTTCTTTAACCTAGAAACGCACCAATATGATTTCGTCACGGCCTTTCTTAATGCACCACTTAACGAGACTATCTATTGCAAACAACCCGACGGATTTTATAATAGTTTTACATTTATCAGGTTGTTGCGTGCCCTATATGGGCTTCGAAGGTCTCCGCTACTGTGGTTTAAAGAGTTATTACGATTCCTATTGCAATAAGGCTTTAAATAGGTCTGCGAGGACCCCTGTGTCTTTATTAATAACTTCCTTATTGTGTTCTTTTATGTTGATGACCTAGTCGTGCTTTATCACAAGTTACAGATAGAGGCATTCGAATCGTTCTATACGGCATTAATAGCGGCATTTAAGATCAAGGATCTCGGCGAGCTATAGTAGTTCCTAGCAATTAAGGTTATTCGCAACCGCACGGCCGGAAAGTTATGGCTCACACAGAGGGCTTATTTCGACAAGCTGGCGATAAAATATAACCTTACCGCGTTTGACGATACTAAGGACCGCCTTCCGGAGTACCCACTACACGCTGCAAGACTTAAGGCATTCGATAGGATAGCTAAACTATACGATACGAAGCGATACTAATTAATAGTGGGCTCGTTAGTATATCTAATTATAATTATAAGGCCTAAACTAGGCTATGTTGGATCGCAGCTATTAAGATTCCTTTAAAATCCGGGTCTAGATTATTTACGAGCCGTAAGGAAGGCACTCGATTATAGCTACGCGTAGAAGAATACCGCAATAGAATTCCAGGCTAATATAGTAGAAATAGAGGCATTTTCTGATGCTTCCTATGCCGACGATATCACAATGCGATAAAGCAGTTAGGGCTATATAATTAAGCTCTTTGGCGGCCCGATTGTGTATAAATCGGGTCAATAGGATACTATTATAATATCGTCAATAGAGGCAGAGCTTCTTGCGATATCTTATACGGCAAAGGAGGTTATCGCCTTTAAGAGATTATGCGAGGAAGTTAGGCTCTAATTGTATGCCGATATCCCTATAATTTAATGCGATAATATCTAGACTATTTGCCTATTAAAGGAGGAATTCTTCAAGCTCGTAATACGGCTTCGTTATGTAGATATTTATTATTATTGGCTGCGCTAGGAGGTTTAGAAAGGAACGATCGATATTATATAGGTTCTAACGGGCAATATAGTCGCTGATGGTTTCACAAAGCCTCTGACAGGCTAGAAATTTAAAATCTTCCGCCGGCAATTTGGGCTCGTTATTTTGAAGGGATCCTATAACGCCGGACCGCAATCTCACGATATTGACCTTAGTGGTGAGGAAGAGCCTCAGAAGGATCAAAAGACGCCTTGAAAAATTAGATTGAAACGGGTCTTTTCAATAGCTGCACTTGTTTCCTATGGAAAATTGGAATCTACGGTTTGTTGCTATTTTCTTACGCTGTATATATGCTATTGGGCGAATTTACCCCTGAATAGGTAGCCTATTCAACAAGGGCACCGTCATATTTTGCGCATAACGTCTTAAGTAGATTGATATTTCTACTTATTATCTTGCTTTGCACTGAATTTAGCTATATGGCAGGATATCCTTGGGAAAGCACATCCTAAGGGGGTGTATTAGAGGGAAATTGGCTTGTCTGTAATGTGGATATCGGTCATATCCGAGGTCGGATGTGCCGAGTTCTCCCTGGATTAGTAAGCCCTTAGGGGTACCCCCTATCCCACTATAAATAGCTGGGAACACAAGTCTCTTAGAGAAGACTTGGTTCCTTCAATCAAGCATTATCGCATTTTCCCTATGCATTCTGACAAAAAGGCAGTAAAAGGCGGTAAAACACGGCAGTAAAAGAAGGTAAAATAAGACAGTAAAAAGGCAGTAAAAATGCAGTAAATTATATAAGACTGTAAAAATGGCAGGGAAAAGACGGTAAAAAAGGCAGTAAAAGGCGGTGAAGTAAGGCAGTAAAAAGGCGGTAAAAAGGGTAGTAAAAACAATAGTAAAATAAGATATGTAGTAAAAAAGGCAGGACAAAGGCGGTAAAATACGGCAGTAAAAGATAGTAAAATAAGGTAGTAAAAAGGTAGTAAAAAGGCGGTAAATTAAGGCAGTAAAAAAGGCAGTAAAAAAGCGGTAAAATAAGGTAGTAAAAAAAGCAGTAAAAAGAGTAGTAAAAAAGGCAGTAAATAAAGCAGTAGCTAAGCCGGACTAATATTTGCCCGCCTGGCTACTCCGCTTTCCCTATGCCTTTAATACTGAGAAATTCAGCGGCACCCTAGTATAGGTGACTATAATAAACCTAAGCACATCCTCATATCCCGATACAAATAAGATATCTAGTATGTCGGAATCGCTGTCGCAAGGTGCCCAATTGGGCACATTGCGACGGATATACCGCGTATCGCTGCGCACAATGTAGCCACTTTTGCCCCTTTGCCCCTGTCAATAGGTTTCGCCTGCTAAGATAATGCACTATGCGAAGGATAAAGGCAGTAGAATGGTAAAATCGCAGTAAGGTAAAGTAACGGCACAGATAAGATACGAGACTAAGGCGTAGGGACAATCTGAATTAATTATGCATACTTACTTGTTTATTTCCTTTCTTCCTTTCCACTATTTAGGTAGGAATATCTAGGGATTTAAATACATAATATTCCAACATAGAACATCCCTAGTGAAATCAATCTAACGTGAATATCGTGACCATACTGTGATATCATAGATATATGGCAAAATGTGCATTTGTAGTGCATCGAGATTTACGACTATTAAAATCCTATAGTAGTCTACTAGACTGCTGGCCCTTCCACCGTCTCTTGGACTCACGACTGTCACACCAGACATACGGTGGTCTTACCAACCTTAGGCCTTTACTGTTTACCTTCCGGATTTTCAGTGGATTAGTACTGTATACCAAATAAGGTAGGCCTTTATTGGGCTTTATTTTTGGTAAGGCTTGATATGACGCATCGGGCCTTATTTTTAAATATATGGTAAGGCGGCATATGACGTACCGGGCCTGATTTAAAAGATATTTGGCAAGGCCGGATATTACGTGGGCACACCGGGCCTTATTTAAAAAATATTTAATACGGCCGGATATTACGTGGGCACACCGGGCCTTATTTAAAAAAAAATATTTAATACGGCCGGATATTACGTGGGCACACCGTGCCTTATTTTAAAAATATTTAATACGGCCGGATATTACGTGGGCACACCGGACCTTATTTAAAAAATATTTTATTGCAATTCTAAAGGTCACTATAAAGCAAAGCCTTACTAGCTAGCTAAATGACACAAGACTGTCTGCGACCTGTGACTTAATCTTAGTATAAATACTAGATTCTTCACTAAGTCCTAAGACTATACAAGTGCTATAAAGCAGGGCAAGTGTAAAGGCAAGGCAAATATAAGATAACCAGAAACGCAGGGAAGATGGAAGTTAAGAGGCATATAGTGCATTAACAGGTTCGATTGTGCTACCCTTCTACTATCTAGAAGGAAGGGGGAAAGCTATCCTATATATACACAAAGGAGGGGTGGGCCCAGGCATCCAGGGTAGCCAGTAAGAGAGCTCCCCGTAATGCTCGTCACTAACCCCGCTATATCCGACTAACCCCGCTATATCCGGCCACCCCAACCACCACGCTAGTGACTAACCACCACGCTAGTAACTAGCCACCACGCTAGTGACTAACCACCACACTAGTACTAGCTATCACGCTAGTAGGCCGCCACCACGCTAGTAGGCCACCACGCTAATTTAGCAATGCCACACCTTTTTTATCAAGGCCTACCTTACTTGATATACAGTAATAATCCACTGAAAATCCTTAAGGTAAAAGGCAAAGGCCTAAGGTAAGACTACCATAAGTCAAAGAGGCGGTATAAGGGCCAGAAGGTTAGTAGGCCAGTAGGGCATTAGGCCAGCAGCCTAGTAGGCTACTATAGGATTTTAACATATTTAATACGGCCGGATATTACGTGGGCACACCGGGCCTTATTTAAAAAATATTTAATACGGCCGGATATTACGTGGGCATACCGGGCCTTATTTAAAAATATTTAATACGGCTGGATATTATGTGGCACACCGGGCATTATTTAAAATATTTAATACGGCTGGATATTACGTGGCACACCGGGCATTATTTCAAATATTTGGTAAGGCTTAATATGACGTATCAGACCTTATTTTTAAATATATAGTAAGACTGGATATATTGTGGTATAATGGGTATTACAAGGAGCTTTCTTACTGGCTACCTTGGATGCCTAGGCCTACCCTCTCTCTTAGATATATTTAGGATAGCTTTTCCCCTTCTTTCTAGATAGTAGAAAGGCAGCACAATCGAGTCTGTTAATGCACTACATACCTCTTAACTCTTGTCACCTTTCCTGCGTTTCTAGTTATTTATATTTGTCTTGCCTCTTTATACCGGCTTCACTTTATATTTACCCTCAGAATTGTAACAGGTTATAAGCCCGGGTTTTACTTCTTTATTTCACCCTATCTTTTATGTTCACCCTTTGGTCTCTCTTGCTTATTAATACTACTAATATAGCTAAATCTTTTAGCACCCTCGGCTTACCCTTTACTATCTCTGCTTACCTATTATCACCTTCGGCTTATCCTTCGGTAATCTATAGCATTATCCTACGGTAATCAATAGTATAACCTTATATCAACCTTTGGCATAACCTTACGGCAACTTACTGCATAACCTTACGGCACCCTTGGAGTAATCTACGGCACCTACAGATTTTATAGTGTAATATCTATTATACTATACTATCACGGGCTCGGGCTACGCCCGCGCCACAATATGGCTAGGACTCGGGCTGCGCCCGCGTCTAGCCTAAGAAGGGCAACAGACAGAGTCACGGGACTATACTAAGACTCCGATACGTATCATAATCGGGATATAAATAGACTAGATAGAAGGTTCCTACTTAGATCCTTTTCTTTCCTCTTTAGTCTATTTAATATATATCATTAACGCCTATTTGTAGTCGCCCTAGGGCCAGTCCTTCACATTTAAATAGACTCTCTCAGCCTTGCTATTATAACTCCGTATTATAGAACCAATAATGCAAGCGTTACACAATATCGAAATAAGCACGCCCAATAAGACGGGGGCAGACGGCACGGGGCAGCAGCGCCCCCGACGTAATACACACACCCAAATACAGCAACTTTCCGAGGGCATACAATAGATTCAATCGTAAATAAACTCTTTATAGGCTTATCTCGTAGAGTAGGCAAGCAAACCCCAACCGGAATACTAACCAATCCCGATAACACAATAGGGCAGACCTATCCCCCCTACTACTCTCGATGCGGCTTATACCCAACCTAAGTATAAGCCGATCCTAATAGGGGACCCCTTTAACGGCAAAAAGATAATATTTACCGCCTAGCGAACCTTTATATAATATAAGCTTAAGGTCGATAAAGACTTTATTAGGGACGAAAAGACGCAGTAGATATTTATCTTCTAAAACTTATCTTCTACAGTCTAATTATAAATCGCAGCCTTTTTTAAGAATAGCGAGGCCTACGATTATAATATAGCGAAATTCTTTAAATACCTCTAATATCTCTTTAAAGACCCGCATTAATAGGACCATATAATTACTAAATTTAAGCACTTTTTATGCTAAAGCCCTAAAGAACCTTTCGCTACTTTCTTCATCCGATTTAAGGAAAAATTAGCGCTTATAGGAAGAATTAGCTGGCCTAAAGAAGTAAAACTCAAATACCTCTATTCCGCATTAAATGCCAAGATAGCCGATAAGATTATTAGACTTAGGGTCTCCTATAATAACTACTATATAGTAGTTGACTGCTATCATTAAATTACTATTAACCTTAAGACTAGCCTAACTACTAGGCGCTACCCTAATCCTTCTCGCGATCGATAAAATTATTGCAATTCTCAAGGTCACTATAAAAGCAGAGCCTTACTAGCTAGCTAGATGGCACAAGACTGTCTGCGACCTGTGAACTAATCTTAGTATAAATACTAGATTTTTCACCAAGTCCTAAGACTATACAAGTGCTATAAAGCAAGGCAAGTATAAAGGCAAGGCAAATATAAGATAACCAGAAACGCAGGGAAGGTGGAAGTTAAGAGGCATGTAGTGCATTAACAGACTCGATTGTGCTGCCCTTCTACTATCTAGAAAGAAGGGGGAAAGCTATCCTATATATACACAAAGGAGGGGTGGGCCCAGGCATCCAGGGAAGCCAGTAAGAGGGCTCTCCGTAATACTCGCTATAATACGTCAGCAACCCCGCTATATCCGACCTTTCCAACCACCCTAACCACCGCACTAGTAATTAGTCACCGCACTAGTAACTAGCCACCACGCTAGTGACTAACCACCACACTAGTAGACTAGCCACCACGCTAGTAGGCCACCACACTAATTTAGCAATGCCACACCACGCTAGTAGGCCGCCACCACGCTAGTAGGCAACCACGCTAATTTAGCAATGCCACACCTTTTCAACAAGGCCTACCTTACTTGATATACAGTAAATAATCCACTGAAAATCCTTAAGGTAAAAGGCAAAGGCCTAAGGTAATACTATCATAAGTCCAAGAGGCGGTATAAGGGCTAGAAGGTTAGTAGGCCAGTAGGGCATAAGGCCAGCAGCCTAATAGGCTACTATAGGATTTTAACACCCCCTCTGATTAGCTACTATAGTAGCAAGCTAATCGTGTAAAGGATAGGGAAAGAAAATGCAGTAAAAGTGCTAAGGAAAAACATAGGAAAAACCTTAGTAAGTTAGTATAAGTTAGCAGGCCCTAAGGCCTAGTAACTCGCGGAACCTAGTAAATTTAGGGCCCGGCAGTGGCTTGGTAAGACCGTCAGCAGGCATACTATTAGTAGGTAAATAGGTAATTTTAACCAAGCCCAGCTAGGCTTGCTCCCTAATATACCGGAATTTTAATAGCGTATGCTTAGTGCGAGCGTGCTGATTAGGGTCATTAGAATTCGAAATGGAGCCCTAGTTATCGCAGTATAGCGGTATAGGGCGTAAAATATCAATTTCCAGCTCCTTGCAAAGGTTAGAAAGCCACTATACCTCACGGATAGTCTCAAGTAATACATCAGATTCAGTTTCTAAAGTAGATAGCACTACTAAAGAGGCTCGCTTAAAACGCCAGCTAATAGGACTACTATTAATAGTAGTAAAGAAGCCTCCAGTAGATTTAGAGGTTTCTTTACAGCCAGCAAAATCGCTATCAGAATAAGCGGTTATAATAGGCTATTGGTTGCTTTTAGTAGTACTAAAGCAAATAGCTAGGTTCTCAGTGCCTTTAAGGTAGCTAAAGCTGCCTTTCGCAGCATTTAGATGCACATTAGTTGCCTTAGATATAAACCGAGAAAGGTATTGGGTAGGGAATGCTAGGTCGGGTCTAGTCATCATCATAAGCCACATTATAGTGCCAGTAAGGCTCTGATAAAGGCTCTGATCAGTAGGGCTAAGGTCTTTTCCACTAGATTCATTAAGAATTCCTAGTTAAAGTAGAATAAGCTAAGGTTTAGTATCCTGTAAGCCGAATTTAGCTAGGACCTCTGCTATAAATTAGGCTTAGTGTAGCCATAATAAACCTTCCTTCCTATTTCGTATAATCTATACGCCTAGGAAGAAGGAAGCCAGACCGCGGTCTTCTATAGCATAGACCTTATGAAATTTCCTTTTTAGCTGGTTGATATAAGTTATATTTGGACCAACTAATAGGCAATCGTCAACATAAGTGACGATAAAGGTGCTGGTTTGCTTATTATAAAAAACGGCAGCATCAGAAGCTAAAGGTAAAAAACCTTCACTAGAAATCAGATCTTTTAGCCGGTATTGCCATTCGCAGGGTGCTTATTTTAGCCCGTATAGGGCCTTCTTTAGTAAAATAGCTTGCTTAATAGAGGGATCAAAGCCGGCTTCTTTAAATAAAGTTAGCAGCCGTTATCGTTGAATATCAGACCAAAGCTTGCTATCGCTATTAGTTAGTAGTAAGCTCTCTATAAATTCAAGAAATCCATCAGGAATATCCATATAAATGGTCTCAGAAAGTTCGCTATTTAGGAAGGCGCCTATAAAGTCGATCTGCTCTATTTCCCAGTTATTACTAGCAGCCAAAGCCAGTATAACCCTCCAGGTAGGTGGGATAGAGGTAGAAGCATAAGTATGCTGAAAATCCTTTCCTTCGACTTGCATAAAACCCTTGACTACTAATCTAGCCTTATATTTTATAGGCTGATTATTAGCATCCTTTTTAACCCGAAACACAGGCCTATTGCATATAATTTTCCTATCAATAGGAACGCTAGACTTAGGAATAAATTGGAAGACTTTAGTATCCAAAAGCTGCTCAAATTCCTTAAATAGTGCCTTTATCCAAAGGTCTTTTTCAGGGCTTCGTAGCACATCCTTCCAGCTATTAGGCGTACCATCAGGGGCCTTTTTAGCTAGCTTACGCTTAGCTGTATAGCAGGAATCCTATATCAGGTGGTGTAACGTATTACCTTCCTGAGGGAATAAGTCGGTAGGGCTGGTAGGGTTAGTAGGGCTGGCAGGTATAGCAGAGCCAGCAGGGCCAGCAGGGCCAGTAGGGCCAGCAAGGTCGGCAGGAGTAAGGCTAGTAAGGATATCTATAAGGTCATCCTTTACAGTAGCCGGGGACTATAGTATAGTACCTTCTGACTTAGGAAGGTAATCCACGGTGGCATTAGCGTTAGTAACGCTAGTATTAGTAGGGTCCGGCATGCTTTCCAAGTCATCCGGTATAACATTAGTATTAGTAATATTAGTAAGGTTAGTAGGGTCCGGTATGCTTTCTAGGTCATCCAGTAAAATAGCAGGTTCTCTGCTAGATACCCCCTCTAAACCTGTATTTTGCCCTCTATAAAAGTCTCCTTCTAGGCCACTAGAAATAGGGCCTATACCTTCATTTTAGTAAATAAAGGTAATAAAAGTTGTTTTAGTAACAACCTTCTTCTTTAGAAGGTAGACTAGATAAGTATTATTACCTAGAGTAGCAAGGAGCCTACCAGGCTCAGTACGGGGCGCTAATTTGCGGCTTTTTACACGCTTTTCGTATGGTATAAGCACTTCAATAGCTGCTCTAATGGCCCTAAGGTTAATAAGATCAGGGTAGTGCTCCGGCGTAATATAGTCATAATCCTTTATCAGAGTCCCTTCTGGGGGCAGGGTCAGGCCAGTGGGTCGCAGGTTCGGTACATACAGATACATGCAAATTTTCGCGTACACGCAAAGTACCGCTCTACTAAAAAAAAAATTTCCTAGCTTAATTCAGACAAGTAAGGGGCAACCAGTCGCATAGAGTACTAGTATATTAAGAGGCGCGCAAATTTTTGCGTGCATGCAAAGTACCACTCTACAATTAAGGGGCAACTAGTTGCTCTACTCTAAGTAGCAACCATTCGCATAAAGTACTTATATATAGAGAGCCACGCAAAATTCGCGTGTATATAAAGTACCACTTTATAAATGAGGGGCAACCGTTCGTATAAGGTATTAGTACATATAGAGCCACGTAAAATTCGCATGCATATAAAGTACCACTCTATAAATAAGGGGCAACCATTTGCCTAGGCAACTATTTACCTAAAAAACTATTTACCTAGGCAACTATTTTACTAGGTAACTATTTGCCTAAGCAACTATTAGTATATATAGAGGCACGCAAATTTTCGCGTGCATATAAAGTACCGCTCTATAATTAAGGGGCAATTATTTCCCTAGGCAAATACTTATAAAGGCACACAAAATCTATATGCATATAAAGTACCGCTCTTTAAGTAACTATTTGACTAAAGTATTACTATATACTATACACTATTAAACTCGCGTGTATATAAAGTATCCGACTGTTGTTGTTTTTTTAAGCCAAATCTGGAAAATCATCTAGCGATAGGGGTGTTATACCTATATACCTACTAAATATTAAATCGACTCAGTATATACTTATATACGCTAAATTTCGCGTGTATATAAAGTACTGCTCTATAATAAGGGGCAACCATTTGCTCCCTAGGGCAACTAGTTAAGTAAAGTATCACTACATACTATGCACTATTAAACTCGCGTGTATATAAAGTATCCAACTATCGTTGTTTTTTTAAGCTAAATCTAGAAAATCATCTAGCGATAGGGGTGTTGTACCTATGTACCTACTAAATATTAAATCGACTTAGTATATACTTATATACGCTAAATTTCGCGTGCATATAAAGTACCGCTTTACAATAAGGGGCAACTATTTGCTCCTTAGGGCAACCAGTTGAGTAAAGTATTACTATATACTATGCACTATTAAACTCGCGTGCACGTAAAGTATCCGACTATCGTTGTTTTTTTAAGCTAAATCTGGAAAATCCTCTGGCGATAGGGGTGTTATACCTATATACCTACCAAATATTAAATCGACTTAGTATATACTTATATGCGCTAAATTTCGCGTGTATATAAAGTACCGCTCTATAATAAGGGGCAACCATTTGCTCCCTAGGGCAACCAGTTAAGTAAAGTATCACTACATACTATATACTATTAAACTCGCGTGTATGTAAAGTATCCGACTATCGTTGTTTTTTTAAGCCAAATCTGGAAAATCCTCTGGCGATAGGGGTATTATACCTACGTACCTACCAAATATTAAATCGACTCAGTATATACTTATATGCACTAAATTTCGCGTGTATATAAAGTACCGCTCTATAATAAGGGGCAACCATTTACTCCCTAGGGCAACTAATTGAGTAAAGTATTACTATATATTATACACTATTAAACTCGCGTATATATAAAGTATCCAACTATCGTTGTTTTTTTAAGCTAAATCTGGAAAATCCTCTAGCGATAGGGGTATTATACCTATGTACCTACTAAATATTAAATCAACTTAGTATATACTCGTATGCGCTAAATTTCGCGTGCATATAAAATACCGCTCTATAAGTAAGGGGCAAACATTTGACTAAAGTATCACTATATATTATGCACTATAAAATTCGCGTGTATATAAAGTATCCTAAAGGCGCGCAAGCAATATACGTGATTACCTTACTGTAAAGGCTGGCAGGGGATTCGGCAAAAGGCGCGCAAGCAATACACATAACCTCACTCTAAAGGCATGCAGTGCATATAGCAAAAGGCGCGCAAGTAATATATATAACCTCACTCTAAAGGCATATAGGGCATACAGCAAAAGGCGCGCAAGCAATACACATAACCTCACTCTAAAGGTATATAGTGCATATAGCAAAAAGCGCGCAAGCAATATATATGACCTCACTCTAAAGGCATACAGTGCATATAGCAAAAGGCGCGCAAGCAATACATATGACCTCACTCTAAAGGCATACAGGGCATACAGCAAAAGGCATGCAAGTAATATACGTGACCTTACTCTAAATATAGGCAGACGCGCTATTAGTATATATAATATTACCCTAAAGGCGTGTATATCAAATAAACCACTTTAGACCTATAGGTCCTAACTATACTATTGATTTAATAGAAGTAAGATATATCTTCTTTATTCGTTTATTATTTCCCTTTATATACACACCCTATATTATAATAGGTACCCTTTAATTCCTAATACTAGTACTACCACTCTATAGCATATAGCGCTTTATATATATATCGTACTACTATATATTACCTTATATACTTATCTCTTTGGACCTGCAGGTCTTAGTAAGGCTTATATACCTACCTCTTCGGACCTGCAGGTCCTAGTAAGGCTTATATACCTACCTCTTTAGACCTATAGGTCCTAATAAGGCTTGCATGCTTATTTATTCAGACCTATAGGTCCCAATAGGCTTCTATCTATACTAGGCGAAGTGGTAATAAGGAGGAAAAGGGCAGATAGCGCTATATCTAACGATATAGCCTTTTTATATATACATGCCGCAGTTATATATGCGTGCTGCGGTTATATAGGCAGCCATAGCCGTACCGCGGCCTTATATGCTATATACCTAGTTAGATGCGCTAAATAACTAGCTGATTAACCGACTGACTAATAATTCTAATAGCGTTATTACCTTACTTCTTACTATTTACTACCTTATGACCTTCTTTTTTACTAGCTTTATTCCTAATCTTTTTATATATTACCCTTTATACTAATACTCTCCTTCTTCTTCTTTACTTTTACTCTTTTTTTTCTTTCTTATTTTTACTCTCCTTTTTCTTCTTTACTTTTACTTTCTTCCTTCTTTCTTATATATTACTCTCTTCCTTCTTTTTTATATATTACTCTCTTCCTTCTTTTTTATATATTACTCTCTTCCTTTTTTTTTATACTTTACTCTTTTCCTTCTTTTTTATATTTTACTCTCTTCCTTCTTTTTTATATTTTACTCTCCTCCTTATAGGATATAATTTAGGCTTATATATATATTATTCAGACCTATAGGTCCTAATAGGGCTTGTATACTTATTTATTCAGACCTGCAGGTCCCAATAGGGCTTGTATACTTATTTATTTAGACCTATAGGTCCCAATAGGCCTTATATGCTTATTTATTTAGACCTGCAGGACCTATAGGGCTTGCATGCTTATTTATTTAGACCTATAGGTCCTATAGGGCTTGCATACTTATTTATTTAGACCTATAGGTCCTAATAGGCTTCTATCTATATTAGGTAAAGCGGGAAAAAGGAGGAAAAGGGCGGATAACGCTATATCTAACGATATGGCCTTTATATATATATATACGGCAGTTATATATGCGTGCTATAGTTATATATGCATGCCGCAGATATAAGTGCGTACTAGGGTTATGTGAGCAGCCGCTGCTATAACGCGGCTATATATATTATATACCTATATACCTATTAGGTATGCTTATTACTTCCTATAATTTACTACTACCTTACGACCTTCTTTTTTACCAGCTTAATTTATAGCCTCTTTATCTACTACTTGCTATATTTATACTCCCTTCCTTTTTCTTTACTTTTACTCTTTTCTTTTACTTTTACTTTTATCCTTTTTTTTTTCTTTTACTCTTTTCTATCTTCCTTTTTTTTACTCTTATCCTTCTTTCTTACCCTCTATTTTCTTCCCTCTAGGATATAATTTCCCTACTCTATCGCCGGATTATAATACCTATATTATTATATTAATACCTCGGCCCTATAAATATTTTCATAAGGTTAGTAATATTATAAGTGGGTATAAAGAATTCCTTAAAAATAACTTAGCTAATATAAAGCTATAGGATCGTTATCCTAGTAAAATGCCAGTTTATATATCGCTATATAAGTAACGGCTCGTCCGGTCTAATATTATATTATCCTAGCAAAATGCTAGTTCGCATATCCCTATATAAGGATTAGCTCGGCCTATCCACTACTATATTATCCTTAACGAGATGGGGGTACCTATTAATAAGCTGCAGAAAATGATTTATTAGTAATATTACTTATACATAAGATCGACTACGCCTATATCGCTACACCCAGGCTTTTACTATACTTACCTTATAAGATAGGCAGTAAGAGCGCATAAGAATATCGCTACTAGCGAAGGATTCTATATTGGCGGCAAAATGCTAATTATTAGTCATTATATATAAGCAGTATTATTCGTACGCGAGATTAACCACGCCTATATCGTTATATCCGGCCGTCTACTATACCCACCTTATATGATAGTAAGTAAGAGTGCATAAGAATATCGCTACTAGCGAAAGATTTTATATTAGCAGGAAACCGCTAACGCCTATCTACTACTATATGGTTGATCTTGCATACGAGTAATATTGCTAATAGTAGTAGAATACGGCCGGGTGCAGCTATATAGGCATTATCCTAGACGAGATAGGGGTGCCTATAATTAAGCTGCAAAAGATAATATACTAGTAATATTACTCATACGCAAGATCGATTACGCCTATATCGCTATATCCGGCCGTCTATTATGCCTACCTTACTAGATAGTAAGTAAAAGCGCATAAAAATATCGCAATTAGCGAAAAAGTATAGATTAGCGGCAAAATACGTATGCTATTTTCGGCAATAACGAAAAGATATTTGGTTATAAAGACTTAAGGATTATATTATAATATCAAGCAAATAATATAAGACTATATATAGAAACTATCTATAGTAAGAAGTTAAAACTGCCGATTAGTATTAACGAGCCTATAGATATTAATGCTCTACTTTAAGAGGGAAACTATCTGCCTAAAAGTAGGCTGCCCCCGTCTTTACTATATAGTATGCGCTGACTAGGTCTAATTGCCTTTATAAAAGGTTCCGACTTTAAAAATAGCGCTTAATAATTCGGCGATAACTAGATACCTTTTAGCACTCTTTACGAAACTATTGAGGGACTAAATAGAAAATATAAAGTCTAGAAGGGCAGTTTGGCTAACCCTGCAGTTTTATAGCTGAATATATATATCTAAATCTTAGTTCCTCTTTTTATTGAGGGCGGTTCCTATATTAGCTAAGACCTTAATTTAGACTCGCCTACACTAGATTTATCCAATATAGACCATTAGACTGTTTTTTTCCTATACTATACGCAAAAGTCGACTAATAAACCAGAGAAGACTAGTTTGCATATCGCTATATAAAAAACATATCGGCCTATATACTACCATATTATCTTAGACGAGATTGGGGTGCCTTTTAATAACCTATAGAAAATAATATATTAGTAATCTTATTTATATGCAAGATCGATATTGCCTATATGGCTATACCCGGCCTTTTACTATACGTACCTTATAGTATAGCGAATAAGAGCGCAGGTATTCTTTAATAAGGTAAAGGATGTATATAGGGAAATATCTATTACTAAATAAATTAATAAAGATAATAATAAACTAGTCCCGGATAGCGATAATAGACGAGGCTAAGTAGAGTTGGTAATGCCTATTTGGCTGCGTTTAGAGCTAACTAATAGGACTATCTATATAGTCTTTAGCCTTATCGGGAGGGACTTAGCATAATAAGCAAAGATTAGGGATTAATTTAGTAGATTTCTCGTACGTTTATACAAATATAAGCCATTATCACTAGGCTCTCTTTTCCAGGTTATTAGGATATTATTCTTATAAGCAATACTATAAGAACTAGATGCATTAACTTTATTTACAGTTGCGGAGAGAAGGACCTAAGAATATCGCAACTAGCGAAAGATTTTATATTAGCGGCAAAATGCCAACTCTTGATAATTATATATTAGTACTATTACTTATACGCTAGATCGGCTACTCCTCTATCGCTATACCTGCCCGTTTTCTATACGTACCTTGCCAAATAGTAAGTAAAAGCGTATAAAAATATCGTAATTAGCAAAGGATTCCAGCTTAGCGGTAAAATGCCACCCGACTTTTAGTTATAATATATTAACTTCGTTTGCGGTTATAAAGAGAAAGACCTTAGAGTTGACTGATTAGCAAGGGGAATAACTCTACCTAGCGCTAACAAGACTTAGGCCCTTAAGTTTAGGTCTTTTAGCGGTATTAGCTTTTTTTTTTACTACCTAACTCGATATAGAGGTATCCCTAGGCTGTAGGTATTCCGTTTAGCTTATTAACGGCTAAAGAAGATAACGGCTAAAGAAGATGATAGCTAAAGAAGATAATTATTATAGCCCCTAGGCTGTAGGCATTCTGTCTAGCTTATTGACGGCAGAAGAAAATAATAACTAAAGAAGATAAATATTACGGCCCCTAGGCATTAATAATTTTCTATAGTGGCGTAACCGCATAGTGCGGGGCAATATTACTTGCCAGCTGATAGCAGCCGTCTACCCCGCTCACCTAGATTGTGCACTATATATACACTATATAGCTAGGCGTGCTTTAGTCTTAGTATATAGTATAGCTTTACCTAGCTGCTCTAACTTCCCCCTTCTACCTCTCATCCGCCTTAGTTAGCGGTAAAATACTAACTAACTAATAGTTATTCTATATTAGTATAGGTATAAAGGAGAACTATAGTTCTCTATAAACCTTGATGAAAATAGGCAGCTAGCCGGTGCTCTAGTATGAGATTCAGTATGCTTTCTTATTACGCTGCGAGCCATAACTAAAGTGCATATTAGCCACTCTTACCTTATAATCTTTCTAATGCCTAACTACTACTAATTAGTATAGGTATAAAGGAGAACTATAGTTCTCTATAAACCTCGATGAAAATAGGCAGCTAGCTAGTATTCTAGTACGAGATTTAGTACGCTTTTTTATTATACTGCAAGCTATAACTAAAGTGTATATTAGCCACTCTTAAGATAATATACCAGCAATATTACTTATATGTAAGATCGATTATGCCTATATCGCTGCATCCGGCCGTCTATTATGCCTACCTTGCTAGATAGCAAGTAAGAGCGCTAATTCTATATAGGCTGCAGGCCTTACTTAGTATACCTTTACTAATTTACCGTAAATAGATAAAGAGAGCATTTTAGGGGCTACAATATAGCACTAAGCGATAAAGAATCCGCTCCCTAGGATATAAAAGGCTAAAGCGAACGGCCACTATAGTATATATATAGACTCGCTCCTTCAACTAAATATTATAGCGGTATTTAATATAATAATTATACCCGCTTTATCTACTTACCCCTAAATAAAGGACTCCTACTATATAGAGAAGATCTGCAACAGACCTAAAAGTTACTGCTTAATTGCTAAAGCTAATGGAGCCATATTTAAGCTATACCGTACGCATAGCGGCACGATAATTAAGCCTATAACGGCCGAGGAGGAAGGTTTCGCTAAGCTTAAGCCTATCTACCTACTTACTAGTAGCAGCCTAAATAAGCAGCAGATATAGTAGCGCTTTAGGGATATAGCTAAGAAGGGGAATATAGAGCCGCCTATTATAGCGGCAGACTGGCTTACAGATATAGCTATAGCGTAGTAAATGCGATTTAAAGATAAGTTTTTAATTAAAAACTTTAGCCGAAAGACTCTTTCTTATAAAAGTATTAACCTATAAGGCTTTCCAGAAATATAGCTTAACCATCGCAATAAGGCTATTTTAGGCCTAGTTAATCGTCTTTCCAGAAAGATAGCTTAACTGTTGCAATAAGGCTATTTCGGGCCTGGTCAATCTGCAATAATAATGAGTAGATATTAAAAAAAATTTTGCGGACTTAAAGTTATTAGAGGACCCGTACCTAAAAATATATAGCATCGTTCCGGAAAGAGGGCTTTATATAAGCCATTCTAATATACTAACCATCGCAATAAGGCTATTTCGGGCCTGGTTAATCTGCAATAATAATGAGTAGATATTAAAAATAATATTGCGGACTTAAAGTTATCGGAGGACCCATACCTGAAAATATATAGCGTCTTTCCGGAAAGAGGGCTTTATATAAGCCATTCTAATATACTAACTATTGCAATAAGGCTATTTCGGGCCTAGTCAATCCGCAATAACGATAAGCAGATATTGAAAATAATATTGCAGACTTAAAGTTATCGAAGGACCCGTACCTAAAAATATATAGCATCGGTCCGGAAAGAGGGCTTTATATAAGCTATTCTAATATACTAACTGTTGCAATAAGGCTATTTCGGGCCTAGTTAATAGGCTTTCCGGGAAGAGGGCTTTATATAAGCCACTCTAGGGTCCGTTGCAACTAAAATAGAAATAGGAAATATAGCAGAGGCAGAGGATATAAAAGCAGAGGCATTTAATAATAAGGATTTATATAAGCATAATTAATAAGATAACAAGCGATAAAAGAAGGGAGATAAGGTTATAAATGTATAATACTCCTACTAGGTATTAGCTTATAGTTAGCGGCATTAGCTCCTAGTCGGCATTAATAAGCATAGGTTTAGTGCATATATTTAAATTCGGGATGTATATAAAGCCGATGATGTATGTGTTTTATATAGTGGGACTATAAGCCTTAGTGGGGCACCTATTGGTGATATATATATACCGCGGGCTGCTGTAAGTCAGGTGATAGGCGGCCACCTGACCTAAGCATATGCAGCGAGTCGATTCCGCCACTATATATCGGTGCATCCTCGCATATAGGAACTATTCTATACTGGCATTATTAGTGCCATATTAAGGGGTACCTATTTATATATAGGGTCGCGCGTATAGTATAATATACCTATTGATCATGAAGCAAAGGTATTCTATTATTTTGCTAATAACTATCTAAGAAAGTAGGAAAGAGGCAAAAGAGAGGAATTATACAATATAGCCTCGGTTATACGCGTGCTATAGTCATATGCCTCGGCGCGGTCAGGCCGGGCTGCCCGCATGCCCTATTAGGCATAAGGGGTAAACGGGCAAAAGTGGCTATATCGTACGCAGCAGCATATGGCATATCTATCGCAGTATATGCCCAATTAGGCACCTTACGATAGCGATTCCAATAGGCATAGTTATTATAGCTAGGCTAATGCAACTACCGATTCTAATATTCTATTTCTAGTAAGGTAGATATCGTTTAGTATACCTAATTATATCAGGCCTTTATATATAGCGCGCTATATATCGCCGCGCTATACTGAATACCGCCGCTATATCCGCATCCTTATCGTGTAGTAGATAGCTCGCTTATTCCTACTACTCTCCCTCTTTAAAATCAGAGTCCCTTCTGGGGGCAGGGTTAGGCCAGTGGGTCGCAGGTTCGGTATATGCAGATGCGCGCAAATTTTCGCGTGCACGTAAAGTACCGCTCTACTAAAAAAAAAATTTCCTGGCTTAATTCAGACAAGTGAGGGGCAACCAGTCGCATAGAGTACTAGTACATTAAGAGGCGCGCAAATTTTTGCGTGCACGCAAAGTACCACTCTATAATTGAGGGGCAACTAGTTGCTCTGCTCTAAGTGGCAACCATTCGCATAAAGTATTTATACATAGAGAGCCACGCAAAATTCGCGTGTATATAAAGTACCGCTCTACAAATAAGGGGCAACCGTTCGTATAAGGTACTAGTATATATAGAGCCACGCAAAATTTGCGTATATATAAAGTACTACTCTACAAATAAGGGGCAACTATTTGCCTAGGTAACTATTTACCTAAAAAACTATTTACCTAGGCAACTATTTCACTAGGTAACCATTTGCCTAGGCAACCATTGGTATATATAGAGGCACGCAAATTTTCGCGTGTATATAAAGTACCGCTCTATAATTAAAGGGCAACTATTTCCCTAGGCAAATACTTATAGAGGCACGCAAAATCTATATGCATATAAAATACCGCTCTTTAAGTGACTATTTGACTAAAGTATTACTATATACTATGCACTATTAAACTCGCGTACACGTAAAGTATCCGACTATCGTTATTTTTTGAAGCTAAATCTGGAAAATCATCTGGCGACAGGGGTGTTGTACCTATATACCTACCAAATATTAAATCGACTTAGTATATACTTATATGCGCTAAATTTCGCGTGCATATAAAGTACCGCTCTATAATGAGGGGCAACTATTTGCTCCCTAGGGCAACTAGTTAAATAAAGTATCACTATATACTATGCACTATTAAACTCGCGTATACGTAAAGTATCCGACTGTCGTTATTTTTTTAAGCTAAATCTGGAAAATCATCTGGCGATAGGGGTGTTATACCTACGTACCTACCAAATATTAAATCGACTCAATATATACTCATATGCGCTAAATTTCGCGTGTATATAAAGTACCGCTCTACAATAAGGGGCAACCATTTGCTCCCTAGGGCAACCAGTTAAGTAAAGTATTACTATATACTATGCACTATTAAACTCGCGTGTATGTAAAGTATCCGACTTTTATTATTTTTTTAAGCTAAATCTGGAAAATCCTCTAGCGATAGGGGTGTTATACCTACGTACCTACTAAATATTAAATCGACTTAGTATATGCTTATATGCGCTAAATTTCGCGTGCATATAAAGTACCGCTTTACAATAAGGGGCAACTATTTGCTCCCTAGGGCAACTAGTTGAGTAAAGTATTACTATATACTATGCACTATTAAACTCGCGTGTACGTAAAGTATCCGACTGTTATTGTTTTTTTAAGCTAAATCTGGAAAATCCTCTGGCGATAGGGGTGTTATACCTACGTACCTACTAAATATTAAATCGACTTAGTATATGCTTATATGCGCTAAATTTCGCGTGTATATAAAGTACCGCTCTATAATAAGGGGCAACCATTTACTCCCTAGGGCAACCAGTTGAGTAAAGTATTACTATATACTATATACTATTAAACTCGCGTGTACGTAAAGTATCCGACTGTCGTTATTTTTTTAAGCTAAATCTGGAAAATCCTCTGGCGATAGGGGTATTATACCTATGTACCTACTAAATATTAAATCGACTCAGTATATGCTTGTATGCGCTAAATTTCGCGTGTATATAAAGTACCGCTCTATAAGTAAGGGGCAAATATTTGACTAAAGTATCACTATATATTATGCACTATAAAATTCGCGTGCATATAAAGTATCCTAAAGGCGCGTAAGCAATATATGTGATCACCTTACTATAAAGGCTGGTAGGGGATTCGGCAAAAGGCGCGCAAGTAATATATGTGACCTCACTCTAAAGGCATATAGTGCATATAGCAAAAGGCGCGTAAGTAATATATGTGACCTCACTCTAAAGGTATGTAGGGCATACAGCAAAAGGCATGCAAGCAATATATATGACCTCACTCTAAAGGCATGTAGTGCATATAGCAAAAGGCGCGCAAGCAATATATATGACCTTACTCTAAAGGCATGCAGTGCATATAGCAAAAGGCGCGCAAGTAATACACATGACCTCACTCTAAAGGCATGCAGGGCATATAGCAAAAGGCGCGCAAGCAATACACGTGACCTTACTCTAAACACAGGCAGACGCGCTATTAGTATATATAATATTACCCTAAAGGCGTGCACATTAAATAAACTACTTCAGACCTGTAGGTCCCAACTATACTATTGATTTAGTAGAAGTAAGATATATCTTCTTTATTCGTTTATTATTTCCCTTTATATTACTTATCTCTTCGGACCTGTAGGTCCTAGTAAGGCTTATATACCTACCTCTTCGGACCTATAGGTCCTAGTAAGGCTTATATACCTACCTCTTCGGACCTGTAGGTCCCAGTAAGGCTTGCATGCTTATTTATTCGGACCTGTAGGTCCTAATAGGCTTCTATCTATACTAGGCGAAGTGGTAATAAGGAGGAAAAGGGCAGATAGTGCTATATCTAACGATATAGCCTTTTTATATATGCGTGCCGTAGTTATATATGCGTGCTGCGGTCATATAGGCAGCCGTAGCTATACCGCGGCCTTATATGCTATATACCTAGTTAGATGCGCTAAATAACTAGCTGATTAACCGACTGACTAATAATTCTAATAGCATTATTACCTTACTTTTTACTATTTACTACCTTATGACCTTCTTCCTTACTAGCTTTATTCCTAATCTCTTTATGCACTACCTTTTATACTAATACTCTCTTTCTTTTTTTTTACCCTTATTCTCTTTTTTCTTTCTTATTTTTACTCTCCTTTTTTTTTTTTACTTTTACTTTCTTCCTTCTTTTTTATATATTACTCTCTTCTTTCTTTTTTATATTTTACTCTCTTCCTTCTTTCTTATATATTACTCTCTTCCTTTTTTTTTATATTTTACTCTCTTCCTTCTTTCTTATATTTTACTCTCTTCCTTCTTTCTTATACTTTACTCTCCTCCTTATAGGATATAATTTAGGCTTGTATGTATATTATTCAGACCTATAGGTCCCAACAGGGCTTGCATACTTATTTATTTAGACCTATAGGTCCCAATAGGGCTTATAACTTATTTATTCAGACCTACAGGTCCCAACAGGCCTTATATACTTATTTATTTAGACCTATAGGACCTATAGGGCTTATATACTTATTTATTTAGACCTGTAGGTCCTATAGGGCTTGCATACTTATTTATTCAGACCTATAGGTCCTAATAGGCTTCTATCTATACTAGGCGAAGCGGGAAAAAGGAGGAAAAGGGCGGATAGCGCTATATCTAACGATATAGCCTTTATATATATATATACGGCAGTCATATATGCGTGCCGTAATTACGTATGCGTGCTATAGATATAAGTGCGTACTAGGGTCACGTGAGCAGCCGCTGCCATAACGCGGCCATATATGCCATATACCTATATACCTATTAGGTACGCTTATTACTTCCTATAATTCACTACTACCTTACGACCTTCTTTTTTACCAGCTTAATTTATAGCCTCTTTATCTACTACCTGCTATACCTATACTCCCTTCTTTCTTCCTTACCTTTACTCTTTTCTTTTATTTTTACTTTTATTTTTCTTCCTTTCCTTTACTCTTTTCTATCTTCCTTTCCTTTACTCTTATTTTTTTTTTTTATCCTTTACTTTTTTCCCTCTAGGATATAATTTCCCTACTCTATCGCCAGATTACAATACCTATATTATTATATCAATGCCTCGGCCCTATAAATATTTTCATAAGGTTAGTAATATTATAAGTGGGTATAAAGAATTCCTTGAAAATAACTTAGCTAATATAGAGCTATAGGATCATTATCCTAGTAAAATACTAGTTTATACATCGCTATATAAGCAACGGCTCGCCCAGTCTAATATTATATCATCCTAGCAAAATGCTAGTTCGCATATCCCTATATAAGGATTAGCTCGGCCTATCCACTACTATATTATCCTTAACGAGATGGGGGTACCTATCAATAAGCTACAGAAAATAATTTATTAGCAATATTACTCGTACATAAGATCGACCACGCCTATATCGCTGCACCTAGGCTTTTACTATACTTACCTTATAGGATAGGCAGCAAAAGCATATAAGAATATCGCTACTAGCGAAGGATTCTATATTGGCGGCAAAATGCCAATTATTAGTCATTATATATAAGCAATATTACTCGTATGCGAGATTAACCACGCCTGTGTCGCTACATCCGGCCGTCTACTACGCCTACCTTATACGATAGTAAGTAAAAGCGCATAAGAATATCGCTACTAGCGAAAGATTTTATATTAGCAAAAAACCGCCAACGCCTATCCACTACTATATAGTTGATCTTGCGTACGAGTAATATTACTAATAGTGGTAGAATACGGCCGGGTGCAGCTATATAGGCGTCATCCTAGACGAGATAGGGGTGTCTGTAATTAAGCTGCAAAAGATAATATACTAGTAATATTACTTATACGCAAGATCGACTACGCCTATATCGCTACATCCGGCCGTCTACTACGCCTACCTTGCCAGATAGCAAGCAAAAGCGCACGAAAATATTACGACCAGCGAAAGAGTATAGATTGGCGGCAAAATATATATACCATTTTCGGCAATAATAAAAAGATATTTAGTTATAAAGACTTAAGGATTACGTTATAATACCGAGCAAATGATATAAGACTATATATAGAAACCATCTACAGTAAGAAGTTAAAACCGCCGACTAGCATTAACGAGCCTATAGATATTAATACTCTACTTTAAGAGGGAAACTATCTACCTAAAAGTAGGCTGCCCCCGTCTTTGCCATATAGTATGCGCTAACTAGGTCTAATTGCCTTTATAAAAGGTTCCGACTTTAAAAATAGCGCTCAATAACTCGGCGATAATTAGACACCTCCTAGTACTCTTTACGAAACCATTAAGGGACTAAATAAAAAATATAAAGTCTGGAAGGGCAGCTTAGCTAACCCTACAGTTTTATAGCTAAATACATATATCTAAATTTTAGTTCTTCTTTTTATCGAGGGCGGTTCTTATATTAGCTAGGACCCTAATTTAGACTCGCCTACGCCAGACTTATCCGATATAGACTATTAGACCGTTTTTTTCCTATACTATACATAAAAGTCGACTGATAAACCGGAGAAGACTAATTCATATATCGCTATATAAGGAATACATCGGCCTATACACTACTATATCATCCTAGATGAGATTAGGGTGCCTTTTAATAACCTATAGAAAATAATATATCAGCAATCTTATTTATACGCAAGATCGATATCGCCTATATGGCTATACCCGGCCTTTTACTATATGTACCTTATAGTATAGCAAATAAGAGCGCAGGTGTTCTTTGATGAGGTAAAGGATGTATATGGGGAAATATCTATTGCTGAATAAATTAATAAAGATAATAATAAACTAGTCCTAGATAGCGATAATAGATGAGGCTAAGTAGAGTTAGTAATGCCTACTTAGCTGCATTTAGAGCTAATTAGTAGGACTATCTATATAGTCCTCAGCCTTATCGGGAGGGATTTGGTATAATAAATAAAGACTAGGGATTAATCTAGTGGATTTCTCGCACGTTTATGCGAATATAAGCTATTATCACTAGGCTCTCTTTTCCAGGTTATTAGGATATCATTCCTATAAGCGATACTATAAGAACTAGATGCGTTGACTTTATTTACGGTTACGGAGAGAAAGACCTAAGAATATCGCAATTAGCGAAAGATTCCATATTAGCGGTAAAATGCCAACTCTTGATAATTATATATCAGCACTATTATTTATACGCTAGATCGGCCACTCCTCTATCGCTATACCCGCCCGTTTTCTATACATACCTTACTAAATAGTAAGCAAAAGCGTATAAGAATATCGCAATCAGCAAAAGATTCCAGCTTAGCGGCAAAATGCCACCCGACTTTTAGTCATAATATATTAACTTCGTTTGCGGTTATAGAGAGAAAGACCTTAAAGTTAACTAATTAGCGAGGGGAATAGCTTTACCTAGCGCTAACGAGACTTAGGCCCCTAAGTTTAGGTCTTTTAGCAGTATCGGCTCTTTTTTTCACCACCTAACTCAATATAGAGGTATCCCTAGGCTATAGGCATTCCGTCTAGCTTATTAACGGCTAAAGAAGATAATAGCTAAAGAAGATAATAGCTAAAGAAGATAATTATTACGGCCCCTAGGCTATAGGCATTCTATCTAGCTTATTAATAGCAGAAGAAAATAATAACTAAAGAAGATAAACATTACGGCCCCTAGGCATCAACAATTTTCTATAGTGGCGCAACCGTATAGTGCGGGGCAACATCACTTGCCAGCTGATAGCAGCCGTCTGCCCCGCTCACCTAGACTATACACTATATATATACTATATAGCTAGGCGTGCTTCAGTCTTAGCATATAGTATGGCTTTACCTAGCTACTCTAACTTCCCCCTTCTACCTCTTATCCGCCTTAATTAGCGGTAAAATACCAACCAACTAATAGTCATTCCATATTAGTATAGGCATAAAGGAGAACTATGGTTCTCTATAAACCTCGATAAAAACAGGCAGCCAGCCGGTGCTTTAATACGAGATTCAGTATGCTTTCTCATCACACTACGAGCCATAACTAAAGTATATATTGGCCACTCTTACCTTATAATCTTCCTAATGCCTAACTACCACTAATCAGTATAGGTATAAAGGAGAACTACGGTTCTCTATAAACCTCGATGAAAATAGGCAGCTAGCTAGTACTCTAGTACGAGATTTAGCACGCTTTCTTATCATACTGCGAGCTATAACTAAAGTGTATATTAGCCACTTTTGAGATAATATACCAGCAATATTACTCATACGCGAGATCGACTATGCCTATATCGCTATATCCGGCCGTCTACTACACCCACCTTACCAGATAGCAAGCAAGAGCGCTAATTCTATATAGGCTGTAGGCCTTATTTAGTATACCTTTACTAATTTACCGCAAATAGATAAAAAGAGCATTCTAGAGGCTACAATATAGCGCTAGGCGATAAGGAATCCGCTCCCTAAGATATAAAAGGCTAAAGCGAATGGCTACTATAGCATATATATAGACTCGCTCCTTTAACTAAATATCATAGCGGCATTTAATATAGTGATTATACCCGCCTTATCTACTTACCCCTAAATAAAGGACTCCTACTATATAGAGAAGATCCGCAACGGACCTAAAAGCTACCGCTTAATTACTAAAGCTAACAGAGCCATATTCAAGCTATACCGTACGCATAGCAGCACGATAATCAAGCCCATAACGGCCAAAGAGGAAGGTTTCGCTAAGCCTAAGCCTATCTACCTACTTACCAGCAGCAGCCCAAATAAGCAGCAGATATAGTAGCACTTTAGGGATATAGCTAAGAAGGGGAATATAAAGCCGCCTATCGTGGCGGCAGACTGGCTTACAGATATAGCTATAGCGCAGCAAATGCGATTTAAAGATAAGTTTCTAATTAAAAACTTTAGCCGAAAGACTCTTTCTTATAAAAGTATTAACCTATAAGGCTTTCCGGAAATATAGCTTGACTATCGCAACAAGGCTATTTTAGGCCTAGTCAATCGTCTTTCCGGAAAGATAGCTTAACCATCGCAATAAGGCTATTTCAGGCCTGGTCAATCCGCAATAATGACAAGCAGATATTGAAAAAAATTTTGCAGACTTAAAGTTATCGGAGGACCCATACCTGAAAATGTATAGCGTTATTCCGGAAAGAGGGCTTTATATAAGCCATTCTAATATACTAACCATCGCAATAAGGCTATTTCGGGCCTGGTTAATCTATAACAACGACGAGCAGATATTGAAAATAATATTGCGGACTTAAAGTTATCGGAGGACCCGTACCTAAAAATGTATAGCGTTATTCCGGAAAGAGGGCTTTATATAAGCCATTCTAACATACTGACCATCGCAATAAGGCTATTTCGGGCCTAGTTAATCCGCAATAACGACGAGCAGATATTAAAAATAATATTGCAAACTTAAAGTTATCGGAGGACCCGTACCTAAAAATATATGGCGTCTTTCCGGAAAGAGGGCTTTATATAAGCCATTCTAATATACTGACCATCGCAATAAGGCTATTTCGGGCCTAATCAATCCGCAACAACGACAAGCAGATATTAAAAATAATAGTACGGACTTAAAGTTGTCGAAGGACCTATACCTGAAAATGTATGGCGTCGGTCCGGAAAGAGGGCTTTATATAAGCTATTCTAATGTACTAACCGTTGCAATAAGGCTATTTCGGGCCTGGTCAATAGGCTTTCCGGGAAGAGGGCTTTATATAAGCCACTCTAGGGTCCGTTGCAACTAAAATAGAAATAGGAAATATAGCAGAGGCAGAGGATATAAAAGCAGAGGCATTTAATAATAAGGATTTATATAAGCATAATTAATAAGATAATAAGCGATAAAAGAAGGGAGATAAGGTTATAAATGTATAATACTCCTACTAGGCATTAGCTTATAGTTAGCGGCATTAGCTCCTAGTCGGCATTAATAAGCATAGGTTTAGTGCATATATTTAAATTCGGGATGTGTATGAAGCCGACGATATGTATGTTTTATATGGTGGGACTATAAGCCTTGGTGGGGCACCTATTGGTGACATATACATACCGCGGGCTGCTGTAAGTCAGGTGACAGGCGGCCACCTGACCTAAGCACGTGCAGCGAGTCGATTCCGCCACTATATATCGGTGTATCCTCGCACGTAGGAACCATTCTATACTGGCACTATTAGTGCCATATCAAGGGGTACCTATTTATATGTAGGGTCGCGCGTGTGGTATAATATACCCATTGATCACGAAGCAAAGGTATTCTATTATTTTGCTAATAACTATCTAAGAAAGTAGGAAAGAGGCAAAAGAGAGGAATTACACAATATAGCCTCGGTTATGCGCGTGCTGTAGTCATGTGCCTTGGTGCGGTCGGGCCGGGCTGCCCGCGTGCCCTACTAGGCATAGGGGGTAAACGGGCAAAAGTGGCCATATCGTGCGCAGCGGCGCGCGGCATATCTATCGCAGTATGTGCCTAATTGGGCACCTTACGACAGCGATTCCAATAGGCACAGTTATTATAGCTAGGCTAATGCAACTACCGATTCTAATATTCTGTTTCCAGTAAGGTAGATATCGTTTAGTATACCTAATTATATCAGGCCTTTATATATAGCGCGCCATATATCGCCGCGCCACGCCGAGCACCGCCGCTATATCCGCATCCTCGTTGTGCAGTAGATAGCTCGCTTATTCTTACTGCTCTCCCTCTTCGAAGTATGTGTATAGGTTAGGTAGCTAGGGCACTCGCATATACCATATTGCTGAGATATATAGTAATGCCCGATCGCGGCCCTTGACCTCTTACCGGCCTCTTTCCCTTAGATAAGGCACCTACCTACGTGCGTAGGGCAGCGTAGCCATATAGGTAACCCTCCTATATGCATAGACCAGGTGAAGCTTCGGACCTGCAGGTTTGAACTGGCCACCTAATGCCGCCCCCGTTAGCAGCGCCCGTCCCATCGGCCATATAACCAGTCTTAGCCTAGCCGGTCTTATCCTAGCCGACCTTTTAATATACCACCCTAGTAATAGCAGCTCACCTATAAAGCCTAAAGTGGGTTTCAGTAGGGGCTGGTAGACTTAGCCTTAGAGTTATCGTAGGAGGGGATAAAGCCTGCCGCCTATCCCCGACTAACTACTCCTCCCTTATAGCTGCCTCTACGGACTAACCGAGCGAAGGTTGCCTAGTATATAGGCCAGTATAGGCCTATCTAGACCTGTATGTCCGAACCAGCCTCCCAGTATCGCGTATGCTAATACAGCCTAGAGCAAGCAATACACTATAGAGATACTATACTACCGTATAGGGTTCCTATATTCGCGAACGACCGCGTGCTCCTTGTGTGTAGGCTCGCCTAAGCCTGTTCGGACCTGCAGGTCCCAACCGGCTACACACGCCACCGGGTCCTAATATAGCCTATATTATGGAATCTACTATGGACGCACCATAATATATAGCTTGTATCGGCCTATAACTGCAGTAACCTTCGGCATAGGCTAGCATATACTAGTATAGACCTGTTCGGACCTGCAGGTCCTAACCGGCTACGCAGGCTACTAGATCCCAATATAACCCATATTATGGAATCTACTATGGACGCACTATGATATATGGCTTATGTCGGCCTACGACTGCGGTAACCTTCGGCATAGGCTAGCATATGCTAGCGCAGACCTATTCGGACCTATAGGTCCTAACCGGCTACGTAGGCCACTAGATCCCAACATAACCTATATCATAGAATCTACTATGGACGCACTATGATATATGGCTTGTGTCGGCCCACGACTGCGGTAACCTTCGGCATAGGCCAGCATATGCTAGCGTAGACCTATTCGGACCTATAGGTCCCAACCGGCCCCTCAGACTACTATATATATGGAAGTCATAAGCACTAGAGTGCATAAGTAATAGGCAGAGGATGATGCGCGAGCCCTAATGAGATAGCCTATATACTAGTAGGTATGGTGGTGCGGCTCTGCTGGTGCGGCTCTACTACTATAGGTCCTATAGTGGGGCTAGCAACTCCTAGTGCGGGGAAAAGCGGGGTATGCCTTATAATTCGGTGCGCCGACTTACCTAATACTCTTAAGTTACTACGGAATCATATAGGAACTACTATCGTAGCTTATTTACTCTTATTATAGATAATAGAGAATTATATATATACGATCTGACTATATTTCATCCTAGTACCTATTTTTTTTTTTTTTTTTCTTATAAATTTATTCTTCCTCTCTCTTCCTTCCTTTCTTTTTTCTTCCCCTTTTATCCCTCCTTTCTTCTTTTTTATACCGATAACTAAGACGGATATAATAGCTCAACCTACCTTAGCTGCAGATGCTATAAAATATAGCATAAAGAAAGAGTTAATTATCCCTATGGTATTATTTAGCGCATTCGATGAGCTATTTACGAACCTTTATATATTAACCTATAGGAGGATTACTAGTAGACTAGACGCTTAAACCTATCTGCCTAATAGGCTCACCGATAAAACTATCCGAATAGAAGACTAGGACGCTCTCGTATAAGTATCGCCCGCACAGCTATACTATAACTGCGTATATAATAGATTCATCTCTAGGTTCCTATACTACACTAGCACATAAGATAATAGCTCCTATAATTAGTATTTGCTCTATAGCCGCTACTACCTCAGAAAGAGTAAGTTGATTATACGCTAGGAGATATTGGCCGGTAAATACCTTATACTTCTTAATATAATGTGTAATAGAACCAGCCTTTAGAAGCTAGTCGATAGTGCCGCCGCCCGCCCGCTTAGCGCTAACGAAATATTAATAATAACGATAACGCTAGCATTCTAGTCTATAATGGCTATATTCCTCTGATACTTCGCGATAGCCGAAAGACGCCTATAAACGCTATATATCGAGGCGATAGAGTTCAAAAAGGCTATATACTAGAAGCATTTTTTGCATATTATAAACCCTTCTATATACTATCCCTATCTAGCCTATTGGGACTTTAAAAGGGACATCGCCGAGTCTCTTTACTAATAGCATTAGGAGTGCTTTAGCCGACCACACCCTATATAATCACTCTGCTATATCCCTCCCCCCCCCGGTAGTATCGCTTCTTCCCATACCAGCAGTATCGCATCCCCCCCCCCCTCACCCACTAATAGCATACTCTACGATATAGATAAGGATTAGGAATTTATAAAAATAGGCACTAGCACCTATTCTAGCGCTTATAATAATAGTAACGCAAAAGATGCTGTATACAATAACCGTAATAGTAGCTATTTTAAAGATAGATTCTACTTCGAAGATAATGTTATGTTATAGGAGTATGATTTAACTTATGAGTATTAATGATACGAATATATGCCGCTAGGCGCGCAGCAGTAGGAGGTGATTTACTTTTTTTATTTTTATTAACTACTAATGGGAAACATAAGGTGGCGTTTTGTTTTGTTTTTTTCGTTTTTAGCTAATACTAGGGGGGGGGGCTATATTGCTCGGCATACAACTTAGGTGCATTCGCAGGCATTTTGCTTTATATTTTATCGAATAACTATAGGGGGATATATTTTTATTTGGCATGGCATTATATTAGATGCAAACATATAGCATAGATAGATGCATACCTATATAGCTAACCACGAATTGAGAGTATATCACTATATATATGCGCCGTAATATGATAAGCTATACGGGCGGTAGGGTGGTTTAGACCTGCAGGTCCTAACCGGGCCGTATAGTCGCACTATAGTGTCGCCCCCTAACCTACTAAGGTTGTATATATATACCATAGTGACTACTACATAAGTAGCGCGGCCTAGCCTATATGCTTAATTACGTTCTAATGGGGAGGGGGGTGTTGGATATCGGAAACTTAGGTTGATCTAAGACCTCGGTCTAATATAATTCCGACCTAATAATCCTCTTCTCCTTCTTCCCTAGTAGGCTCTATATGGTAGTTCATTATCGTATATAAGAATAAGATATATCAATTATTACGACTTAACCGGGGGGGTACAGTAGTTAGAGTCTTCTAGTAATATAAAGAATGCCTACCGATATATATAGTCTCTACGACTACCTACTCTATAAAGACCTATATACTAACCTCCCTAATGGTGAAGCTTGCCAGCTTTATTTTAAGCTGCCAGAATATAGAGGGGGGCATCGCAGCAGATAGCACCTTATAATAGTACATAGCGCGTGGCATTATAAATACTTTCCATAGAACCTATAGCGCTACAGCCCTATATCTCGCCTTTACGTCTGCTTTTACCCTTTTTATCCCTTTTAGTCAGTTAGTAGTATAGAGATACCGTTAGAGTATTGCTTATCACTATAGTCTATAGAGAAGGTACTATTACTATTTTATAGGATCTATATATCGTAGATAATAAAGTACGATAGAATGGCGACGAAATAGGCAAGCAGGAGAACCGGCTTAGACTTATAGGTCCGAACCAAAACCACCCGCGATTTATAGCTGTATACCTAACCTTATCGTATATGCTCGCCTATTTAGCAGCGGAAGCGAGGCCTATTAAAGCAGAGAATTGATGCATTTCCTGCCTTTACTTTCCCTTTACCTTCCTTTTGCCTTCCTGCCTTTATTTTCCCTTTACCTTTACTCCCGTTCCCTTAATTTCTTTTTCCTATATAAAGCCTTAATTTCTCCCTCCCTTCTTCCTTTCTTTCCCCCTTATTATAATTCATACTCTTTTTTTCTTATCCTACTACTTACCCTGCCTTTTTCTCTCTTTTCCTCTTTTATATAAGTAAGCCTTAGCGTATCCCGCCCTTCTTCCTTTTTATCCTCTTTATAATACTATTTCCCTACTAGTGACTAGCATTTCACGTATCGTATACCGCTATACTTTATCCCGCCTACGACCACAGCCTAAAGTGCTATGACTAATAAGAGGGATCCCTACTTCCCCTGCTTTATAATTATATGCTATTGTGGCCTTAACGTCTGCCTTATAGAGGAAGGATCCACCGTCTGCTATATTTGCTATTGCTATGGGCCTTACGTAAAGTGCCGAACCAGGATGGAACTAATCAATCGTTACCCTTATATACGCGAGATATACTAGAGAATCGTGTATATAGTCCGCGACGAAGAGAGCACTATTGGCAGCGATATAAATAACCCCGACTATATACTACTCACGGACGATTTTAAGTTAGAGTCGATATTTTTCCTTAGCTTTATCAGATATTACGATAATCAGCTGCGTAATATAATTAGATAGGCAACCCCTGAAGAACAATCTATCTATATAGATGCGGCGATAGACTTTATGTAAGGCAGACTAATTAACGAGCAGCGCCTCTTGCGTATATAGGATGCTGCCGAGTTCCTCGCATATGCCTTTTCTTACTACTAGTTATTAGAATAGTAAGGCGGCCTTTTTCCTTTTCTATTTTTTCCCCTCTAACTAATAATAGCTAGGCCGTATATAGTTATAGTGGCGCACTCATAAAAGGGGCATAGGGTATTTCTTTTGGTATATCTTACTATACGTAATATCGTATAGAAGTCAGGTACTAAGGCGGCTTAGCATATAGATGCTTTTTACTTTCCGGGGCAACGTATATTGCAAGGCATAGATAATTAATTATATATAGAGCTAAAGGCGACTAGTATGAGGTATTAGTAGGTTTCCTATCTGAATCGATGTTATTTTCCGACCTATTAGGATTCTTGCTATAGTTAACTAACCTTATAATCTCCTTCTTTCCTAGAGCTACTTAGTTAAACGACTGGGGTAGTAAATAATCCCCTAATAGGAAGTCTACCTTTAGATTGCGCGCTTTATCCTGTAAGCCCTGTTGGTTATATGGTATATCGAATATATCCCTATATTTCTCCTTAATTTTAGACTAGCAAGCATTCTCGGTCCGGATAAGCCTAATAAGGAGGTTAGTATTATATAAAGACTATTAGTGGCGGCGCTAGGGGCGGCGCGCTAATGCCTTACGCTGCCGCCTGGATAGAAAGCGGTCGGATTTTGATAATATGCTGGCAAGGCGTGCTATAAAATAGCAAATATAATAGAGAGATAAGTCAGCACTATACCGAAATGCGTCGCCCTGGGCCGTCTAACCACTTACTATAGTAGATACTGTGTGGTAAAAAGAAGGTGGCTAGGTTAGCACGCTATAGATTATTTGCTATGCTATTGTAGTTAGGTGAAACGCTCCTTTTTATACTATAACCCTTACTTTATTTACTATAGTAGGCCTATATTAATAAGGTGAGGGGTGAGGCATAGGTAATACGCTATGCTTTCCTTTGTAGCCTTATAGCGCCTTCTTTGCTATGTATCCCTTATATTACCAAATGGAATTAATATCGCAATCGCCTAATTACTGCGATTATTATATATATAGTAAACCCGCTTTTCCCTATGCTCTTTTATAGGGTGTATAGGCAGCCCTGTAGAGCCGCACCACTACTTATTACGTACTACCTCGCGCGCGACCGTATATATAACTTATATCCTTTATACGATTTAAATCTGGCATACGAACCGCACCCCTATTGGCTGGCTATTAGAATAAACGTAGAGTATATGCTAGTCATATGCTAGTCCACGCTAATGATAGGGTAGGGGCAGCAGCCAGCTTTTCTATACTAAATTATGCGCTAGTCTACGCTAATAGATAGGGTAGGGGAAGTAGCCGGCTCTTCTTTAGCATATTCATATAGTAATAGTAAGGGTTAATATGGCAATAATATAGAACTTTTCTTTTTTTTACCCTCTTTCTATACGACTACCAACCTTACTATATATTCCTACTTACCTTTAGTACTCTAGAAAGTAGTAGCGCTAGCCTCTTATATTTATTGAATAAAAAGGATATATACGCTTGCCACCCTATACTAGGAAGTATGTCATCCCGCGCGCTTGCCACGAGCCCTATAGAAGTAACCCCCCCTAAGCGTCCTTATGGCCGCCCCCGGGTTAATCCTATAATATAACGACAGTATAGGAATACTAGGTAATGGCAGTAGCGCGCGTAAAGGGTAGTAAATGCTTTAAACAAAGCTATTTAGGATAACTAGCCTTTACAGCAGGAGCAGCTAGTATAGGCCGCGCCGCAAAGGATATCACCGAGGCTATCCGCTAGACCAGCCTCGAGCTAATACGGCAGCGTATCGCCGGCCCTATCTATAGCCTCTCTATGTGCCGGCCTGCGAAGGATATCACTAAGGCTATCCGCTAGACTAGCCTCGAGCTAATGCGGTAGCGTATCGCCGGCCCTATCTACAGCCTCTCTATATACCGGCCCGCAAAGGATATTACTAAGGCTATCCGCTAGACCAGCCTTAAGCCAACGCGGCAGCGCATCGCTAGCCCTATCTATAGCCTCTCTATATACTAATCCGCGAAGGATATCACCGAGGCTATCCGCCAGACCAGCCTCGAGCTAATGCGGTAGCGTATCGCCGGCCCTATCTATAGCCTCTTTATATGCCGGCCTGTAAAGGATATTACCGAGGCTATCCGCTAGATCGGCCTCGAGTAGCCGCAGCATTATATCCCTAGCCGCGTCTATAGCCCTACCTTTCTGCCGGCTATCCCCTATTGCTGACTATCTCGCCCCTATACTAGAGCCTTATATGGCGGTCGCCGGAAGCTCGGCATTAGGCGCCCTAAAGCGTTATATCAGGCGCGAAGAGGCCTATATGCAGTACCAGGGCAATATACAGTCACTTACTATATCGATAGAAGGGCTATATATCCTATAAAATGCAGGCTCGGCAGCTACTAATGCCCTACCTAGACCGCAAGGCGATACTATAGTTATACTAGATTTATATAGCGAGAGCGAGACCGAGGAGCACTAGAATACCCTAATAGCTAGTAATTCGGCTCAAATAGATAATAATAGTAGGGTTATACTAAACTCGGATAGTGAGAGCGATACTAAGGAGCGCAGGTATATCCTAGCAGCTAGCGACCCTGCTATATTATATAATAATACTAGGGTTATACTAAACTTAGATAGCGAGAGCGATGCCGAAGAATAAGAGTATATACTAGTGGCTAATAATACTAGAGCGGATAACGATACTATAATGGATACCGGGCGTAATAGCACTAGAGCGGATGACGATATTATAATGGATACCGGCCGTAATAGTAGAGCGGATGACGATACTATAACGGATACCGGGCGCGATAGCACTAGAGCGGATGACGATACTATAATAGATACCGGCTATAATAGTAGAGCGGATGACGATACTATAATGGATACCGGCCGCGATAGTAGAGCGGATAACAATATTATAATAGATACCGGGCCCGATAGCACTAGAGCGGATAATAATATTATAACGGATACCGGCCGCGATAGTAGAGCGGATAATGATATTATAACGGATACCGGCCGCAATAGTAGAGCGGATGATAATACTGTAATAGATACCGGCCGCGATAGTACTAGAGCGGATAATGACATAATAATGGATATCAGCCATAATAGCACTAGAGCGGATGACGACGCTATAGATACTAGCCGCGATAGTAGAGCGGATAATGATATAATAATGGATATTAGTTATAATAGCACTAGAGCGGATGATGATGCTATAGATACCGGCCGCGATAGTAGAGCGGATAACGATATAATAATAGATACCGGCCGCGATAGCACTAGAGCGGATAATAAAACTATAACGGATATCAGCTATAATAGTATTAGAGCGGATGATAATGCTATAATAGATACCGGCCGCGATAGTATTAGAGCGGATAATGATTTTATACTAGATGCCGGCGGCAATACTAGGTAGTACCCCTATCTTCTCTATCTAATAGAATACTATAAGAAAAGCTAGACTAATTATAGCCCCGGTAATAGTATCGGCGGATGGGGCTTTAACGATAGCCTGCTACAGCTAGAATACTATAGCAGCCTTAAGGAGACCGATAGCGAGCCGCTATATTATCCTTCTATAATACCGCTATTATTGCCTAATCTATCAGCTAGGCCCCTATCTAGTAGGGGTAACCCGCTTCTTGCAATCGCAAACCAAGCTAGATAGCGCCTCAATAATAGCGGGATTAAATATAGCGATACTAGCAGCGATAATAAGGGCGACGAGTTCCTACAGCGATAGGCCTCGGTATATAAGATTATCTTCCAAAAGGCGTTCTAACCTTTATGCTCTTATAGCGCACAAGAGAATGACGATAGCGATAGTAACGGCGATAATAGCGACGATCCTAAGGGCAATAGGGCCGCTAGGCCAAGCCCTAGCGACTTCTAGGATATAGCAGACTCCCTTAGTCTTAGCCGCAATACTATTACGCAGCTGCTTACGGTCGACCCTCTCTAATTATCCGTTTATTAGTTTTCCGCTCATTAGGTGGCTATAGGGGCTGGCGCCGAGGCCGACTAAAAGCGGCTATAGCCTATACGCTTCAGGCCGACGTTGAAACTGCCTATCTCGCTAAAGGCCATATAGAAGGCCCTCGCGCGCCTATATAATATAGAGATCCACCGTATATAGGATGTCGATAGTAGTTAGATAGGGGCTATATCGCTTGCTGTGGTCCCGCCGTCGATATATATATGCGTCTCCCTTATGCCGCCCTTTATGCTGTCTATCTAAGGTAATTAGGTGATCTAGCCCTATAGCGTCTAGCTAGGGAGGACACATTATACCTACCTAGGCTCCTATGCTATAGCATTTCGCGGTATTACCTTCTCTATCTTTATCCTCTTCCTAAACGCCTATATTATACCTGGCAGTAAGTAGGGCAGCTAACCGTTTACCCTAAGCTACTAAAGGCAGGCCGAGTTTGTAGACAGCGCCCTACTACCGGCCATCCGCAGCTATATGCCGCAGCACTATATGCAGGAGATGCCTATATTATTCGCCATAGCAAAGGCTAAGTCGCAGTCCAACCAGGAGCGGTATAGGGCTATATATATAGGGCCGGCAGATATAGCCGCGCTATAGAGGGGCGAAAGGCCTAGCTAATACCACCTATGCTATACTATTCCCGGCGAGCACCTGGACGATATATAGTACGACTTTTGCTGGCGCTATAGCTCTATCGAGGTCGCGCTAGTATTAGGTAGGATAGTCTGCTACTTTAAGCACCCTAAGCTCCTCTTCTAGGCGCACAATACAAAAAATATTATAATTAGCGAGATAGTAGAATCGGCATTAGAGAGCTTTAGCGCCGTTATTTTAGGCTCCCTCAAGCTAGGCTATATCGATCCCTAGTCTACTTAAGTCGATATTGGCTTCCGCGACGCGGCTAAAAGGGCTAGGTAGGCTAGGCAGGCTAGGCAGGCCGAGGCTTACGATAACGCTATAGAGATCGACCGCGATTATAAAGATAGCGGCGATATTAATAATAATAACAATAAGGATAGCGATACCCTTAGCGGCATAACGCTACTATAGAAGCACGCATATATAGAGTAGTATCACTAGACGCTATATAAGCCCTCTTTCGATATTAAGCTAAATAAGAGCCTCTTCTACTCCTATAGTACGCGCGAGGCGGCCACCTATATAGGCAAGGCCCGCAGCATTATTAGGCAGGGCGCCGCCTACCTGCACCCCGGCCACCCGCTCTACCGCAAAATAGGCATTATGCGGGCTAAGGGCTACTACTTATATAAGGAGCTCTTCGGCAGTATATTTAGCGACTATAAGCTCTATACTAACGCCGAGATAGCGACGCTCGCCCTGCCTAAGGCCGTAGTAGATAAGATATATATCGCGGGCTATAACTAGGGTAGGGCGACTAAGGCCAGCGCGCCGCCGCGGTCTAAGGTTAAGGCGGCCTAGGCGGCCAACCGGGCCTATCTGCGGACCCTATACGATAGCAAAATCGACGCCTAGGGCTATACGGCCAGGAAAGAGATCACCTTTCGCCTCGATATTATAGCCACACTTTACGCGCAGGGCAGCTTTTCTGCCGGCCGCATTAGCGGCATCTTAGGCGGAAAGGTGCGGCTGTGCGCGCGTATAGGCGGCGGTATCTGGGATACAACCCCGCTAGGCGACCCTTATTATTACTACTACTACCCTTACTAGATCCTCCTAATGTGCGACCTTAATACTATCGTCTTTACTAACGCTAGCCGCCTTATCGCTGCACTCAATAATATCTTCCTTATTAAAGCCTAGCCAGACCCGCCTAAGTCCTAAGTCGGCCACTCTATCGCGCGGTATTATACGGCGTTGCTATTCCTACGGCTACTGCAGCTAGGCCTAACTAGCGAGGTCGATATACCCTACGACGACTAGATATAGCGCGATATATAGCGGACCTGCATCCGCGGCGATAGTAGCAGGGCTATCGTTATACGCCGCTATAGGCTCGGCCTGCTCGGCCGGCTGCTTTACGATAGCTACCTCTAGCTCGATGAGGGGTAGGTCGACCCAATAAACCTATACCTCTCCTTCGCCACGCTAGCCACCTACTATATCCCCCATAATCCGCTTATAAATGCGTAGCTATCGCAGAGCATTATATAAAGCTTTACCACAAGACTTATCCGCACCGGCTTCCTAGTAAAGTACTATACGCGCGCTACCGCCTACTTACGCCAGTAGGTCTCTATATCAGACCCCCCTGCATCTGCGGCTAGGCGGGCGAATCGGAGGGCCTAGAAGCTCGAGAGCAAGGTTATTACTCTTATCGTTAGTAAGGTGGCGCGCTCGTATGGCTTTCACCTCCTAGAAAAGCTATATAAGTACTAGACCACAGCCGCCTAGGGGCTACAGCCCCTCCCCGGCGAAGACGTAGAAAAGCCTACTATCGCCCCTAAGGTCCCGGCGGTACTAGTAGCCGATGCTATTAGCGATGCCCTCCCTAGGATATCGGCAGCATACGCCCTATAGGCCTAATACATCCACAGCAGTCCGCCTACCCTCCGCCTCCTACTTAAGCGCTACCGCAATAACCTTAAGCCAGCCATCCTCCTCCCTATAAATATCGCTACCGTATACTACGAGGCATACTCTATCTACTTTAAGGATAGTTAACCGTCCATCTTTAGCGATAGCAAAACGGCTATAGTATCTCTCCTTTGGCGGCCAGGCAGCAGGCCCTGCCCCGACCCTTCCTACGACGCCAAGGCCTAATATTTCCGCGATAAATATGCGAACCTATTTTACTATACTATAGCCGAACTCGACTGCTACTATAACGATAGCTATAATAGCCGCAGCAGTAGTAACAGCAATAGCGATAGCGATAGTAATAGTCCTAAGGCCAAGATTAAGCTATACGGCATATACCTAAAGTGGCTATCCAAGCGCGGGGCCGGCAACAGGTAGTCCTAGCTTATCTATTATACCCTCTTCTACGATTAGGAGAAGAAGATATAAAGGATAAATACATTCTACAGCCTTTTTTAGATGCTACGCGATGCCTACTATAGGAACGCTCACCTAAGCGCCCTCCCATTCGACGATATTTTCTAAAAGTAGATCGGCAACTATATACTTATTATATTTAACTCGGACCACTCTAAAGAGGTCGGCACCTTACGATATATACCAGAACCGGCAAGCCATAATAACCCGCTGGCGCAGCGCGCTGCTACCTCTTACGCCAGGCGGGCTAGCGTTATCCCATCCTTCTTCCTTATCCAGCTCCAGGCCCCTATAGTATATACATATACCGATAGCTACGGCCCCGAGTCCTGCTACGACGACAGGCAGCAATAATACTACCGCAATAACTACCAGCACTTTATAACGCTTATACGGCTGCAGTAGTGGCATCGGGTACTGCCCATCCTACGCGCCGCCTAGCCCCGCGATATAGAGCAACCTACGATAATTCAAGCTATTACAGCACTTACCTACTACGCGTAGCGCCTATGCGATATACTTACTAACATCTAGGACCTAAACGGCATTAATCCACAGCTCGGTATAGATACGCCGGCCCCCTTGCCCTATAGGCAAAGGTTCGACCAAGGACACAAGGCCTAATCCCTATACGCCGCCAGCAACTTTAATATAATACGCGAGGTTCCGCGAGCTACCGTCGCTAAGTATAGCAAGGTCTATAATAGCTGGCCGGCTATATTCATGCCCTATAGGGAGTTAGTGCGGTTAATTCGGCGGCATTTAGCTGTAGTAGCCCGGTTCCTTACTATAGAGTATATCGGGTATATAATCGCCTTATATTACCTAGCCGATAAGTATACTGTGGAAGCGCTATTCTGCTATTTGTATACCCTATGCCTCTGCCTATCTTCCGACCTTAGGCCTAAGGAAGGCGATAATAATATCTTTATAGACAGCCTATCGCGACCCGCCTTCCAGCCTATATAGTACCCCCCTGCTAAGCTGGATGCCGCTAAGACCCTTAGGAATAGGTTTAACGAGGAGCATAGCTAGGGCGATAGCGTTAGGGACATAATAGCCTTCCTAAAGTAGAGGGAGCCGCCGCAGGAAGAAATCAGTATATTAACCGGGTTAGATAAGTTAGAAGCTAAATTAACCGATAGGACTATAAGCGAGAGCGATGCCTAGTCTAACGTATGGTCGGGCGGTAAGGAGGGCTAAAAGCCCCCCTTAGGACCTATATATCCTAACTATATTCGATCCGAGGTATAGATAGGGGGTCTAATAGGTAACTACTATTAACGCCTTAGGGGGCCATCCGAGGCCATAAATAGGCAAACGTGGCACTAGATACTAGTGCGAAAAGGCCAGGTGTCTATATACGCGCTGTATTATGCGATACGCTAGGTTATCTTCTGCGTCTACTGCCCTCTCGTCCGATCCCAGCTATAGACTATACTACTAGCTAGCTAGCCCTATCTGTCTCTTTCCTCTATCCTCCCTGGTAAGGTAGAAGTACAGCCGTCTTTTCCCCCTCTCCCCCCCCCTTTCCCCCCCTTATACCTTACTATGCCCCGCCTTAAGAGGAGCTGCTAGGATAGCAGCCCGGAACCTATAGACCCTCCTTTAGAATGCGAACGCAAACGCGAATATAAATGCGAACGCCTGACCAGGCTGCCTTACCCTGCCCTACGCTACGCCACTATATCAGTCTGCCTATTACCCGCCAACTCCCCCCCTAATACCGCCCCTGACGATGCAACCCTTACCCCTTTTAGGGCTATAATATAGAGCCAACCGACCACCGCAGAGGCAGATAGCCAGCTAGAGGCCTAGGACGCATATGCTCCGGCAAGCCTGCTAGACCCGGCCAAAGACTACACGCAAATGCTGGGCCTAGTGCGGCAGCTTTTAGAAGCCACCCGCGCTATTAAAAGGTAGTTTATCTACCGCGGCCGCGATAAGGAGCTAGTGGCCGCGCTAATACTAGACTTAACCTATAACCACTTAAGTAGCCTCGCGTATACTATACGCCGGTTAGGGGCGCCAATCGGTACTATTGATGCCCCCCCGCTATTCATCAGCCTCATATAGCTCTAATAGGGGGGCAAGCATATATAAGAAGACGCCTATCTAGATAAGCAGACCCTAATATAAGCCAACCTACTGCTCGCTATACTATACTGTAGGCCGGGTCCTAATCCCGACCCTACCTTACTCGACTAACTAGACGCGGCCTTTCTGCAGCACTTTATCGACCCATAAGACCCAGACCTAATATAGTTTTAGCAACTAATGCTGCTTATATATATATTTTGCCTCCTTAAGCTACTCCCCCCTTAGCCTAGCTAGGACAAGGCAAGCATAGTAAAGGCCATCGCCACTATATTCTACTGCTGCTATACAGACCGTACTAACTAACATCGACTCTTTACCTATAGGCCCTTTAAGACCCTTACCGGCTTATATGAGTAAAAGGCGACTGAAGAGGTAGAGATACTCAAGATAGCCAATTGGATCTATAAGGTAGAGGTAGCCCTCTAGAGCCTAGGAGACGTAAGCCTATGCCACCTACAAAAAACCTACTCCCAGCAGGCTATATTCGACACGCTTACCCATCTATATTTTAACGCTATCTACTATAAGCCCCGCAAGTCGAAACCTAAAGGCATAGGCACCTTAAAGTAGGACTAAGACGACGGCTTCTATACTAATAGTATCGCCATTATGCCGCCCCCCCACCGGGCGCTAATATATAGGTATTTCCTCTTTTGCCGCTAGCCGCTGCCCTCTCCACCAATAATATCGCGGCTTCCGGCCCCTCCCCCGCTTTCTTACACAGGGATACCCTACTTATATAGGGGCAAGGACTATAGTAGCTAATCTACTATTTCCCCCTGCTAGGAACGCCCGTCGACCCTATTACAGGTAGTAGCGACCCTCCTACTAGTAGAGGCAGATAGCCTACTAAAGGCCCTTCGGACCTATAGGTCTTAACCCTATATAATAAGAGCGCTAAGCCCGATAATAGAAAAAAGGGAAGGGGGTAAGCTAAGGAGGATAAAGTATCGGGTAGTAGAATATAGCGCTAGACTCTAGTTATATAAGGTAGGTAGTAAGATAAAGGCCACTTATATTTATACGCAGTATGTATACGGCTACGGCTATAACCTTACGCTTATCGTATAGGGGGGGCAGCCCGGCTCGCAATAAGGGCCGCTAGGACCTATAGGTCCCAACCGGCCTACAGAAACCCTATATATGCCTGCCTACCTTCCTAATAGAAGGTGGAAGGTGACTATTAGGTAATAGTTACGTGTGTTGTCACATATATAATATATAAAACGCCCCCCCCCCACTAGGCTAAGACGGCACGAATGCATTATAACGCGAAAAGTGGGTCGAGCCAGGCTATACCTTAGCATATCTTCCTATAGGAGAGTAGGCTTATGCGGAGCATTTGCCACCTACCTACCCTATTACGAGTTAACACCCGGCATATCGAGGCGAACCGCTAAACCCTCTCTTACCTTTGCCCCTAGGGGACCTGGCAGTAAGGCGCTAGATAATATAGATGCAGCAACGCACGATAGAGACTGCGCTAGGCCAGGCCTATAATACGGAGAGCCAGAGGCTATACGTCTAGTACAGTAGGTCCTAGCCAGCCAGCAGGGTAGAAAAAAGGTATTGCAGTATAGGTAGGTAAGCGCGGGTTCCACTCACTAATACCATTACCCGCCGCCTATACTACTACCAATACTGCTCAAATAGGCAATATCTATTATAACTATATACCTAATAGCTCCCAGAAGGAGAATAGGGACGCATATATTACACCATTAAGACCTGTAAGTCCGAAAATTAATCATTATATAAGTCTGTTCTACCGCTCTATTGCCTTACCGCCTATAGGTCTATAAAACTTCTTCTTTTATGCTAACCTTTTCCTTTTCCTTTCTCTTCCTTATATCCTATAAATTAACCTTTTTTAGGACCTATAGGTTTAAGCCACCCTTCCTAGATTACGCTTAGTCTTTTCGCACTATCTTAGAAGCACCCGTCTATACTATAACGGCCGACTAATCGACTTAATTATCTCCCGTATTTTTTAACTTATTAGTTTTTTTATATACTATTAATTTGCTGTATAAAATAAAAGAACGAAAAAGAGGTAAAACTCTATATAGAAGAGGAGGGCTTAAGTTTAGACCTATAGGTCCAAACCGCCCTCTATGCGACCAACCTACTAACTAGCGAGCTAGATAGATTACGATAAGATAGTGCGTAAAACCCGCTAAAGCACTAAGAGGACTATAATTCGACTTATAAGATGCGCTTAGGAGTCGCTAAGCTAGTAAGACCAGCAGCAGCCTCTAAGGCAGCATATCGCGTAAATGCTACTAAGCGGGCAGGTCGATATATATACTACGCTAGTCTCGGAGGCAGATAACTATAATAGTGCGCTATCCTAGTATATATAGCTCTTAGCTTAAGCGATAAAGGAGATAAAAGTGCCAGATAGTTAGGAAACTCCTAGTGATAGGCCATCGCATACTATTAATACGCCATAATACGAAGGTAATATATTTAATAATAGCTTATAACCCGATATACCAACCCCTCGACTTTAAATAAGGCGTAGAGTTCCCAAGCCATTAGCCGTAATACTAGAGTAGGAAGACGAAGTATAGGAAAAAGACCAAAAAAAAGACCTATCGGAAAGGACCCCTATATAGCAAGTGCTAGCACGTAGAGGTAAGAAAGGAAAAAAGTAATAAAACAATAAAGCAGAATGTTCCCCTATAGCAGTAGACGACGAGGTAAATTAGCGCCGCGATATATACTAGCTTATAACCACTCTTATCAGCAATATATAGGCTCCTATTTCTATAATTACTGTGAATAAACCTAAAGAGAAGGAGGGTAAGGCCGAAAAGCTTAAGCGACTCCCGGCGGCTTATTTTAAGCAGTTTATAGAGTATAATATAGCGCCCTTCCTACCGCCGGCAGACTAAAAAGAGTAGTATCGGAGGGAGAGTATATAGCAGGCGTTTAGGTATATAGAGGGCCCGTATTTTCTAGAGAATAAGCCTAGTTTACAAATAAGAAATTATAATATTATATAGTATAACCATTTTAAGACGACGCTTAACCTTAAGTTATTTGCGGATGAGATTAGTACGTAATAACCCCGGCTGGGACCTATAGGTCCCACCCGCCTTCCTAGGGTTGCCCCCCCCCCCCCCCCTCCCCAAACTACTAACTAACGCCTATATCCCTAGTTCCGCGCATTATGCAACTATTAATACAGCTAGCTGGGTCCGGCCTAGACCATATAGAGCTTATTAAACTGATGTCGGAGGCGTAAAAAGCATAATATACTTCTGGTGGCTAAAAGGGACCTTTCGATAAGATGGTGAGGAAGCTATTTATATCGATATATCGAATTAAAGATATAAAGGGTAAAGCTGCTAATAATAAACTTTTTGAGGTACTTAGTGCTATAGTTCGCCGCCTAGAAAACGCAGGGGTACGCCGGCTAATAGAGGCTATTATAAAGGACCTAAGAGCGCTATTTTTCCTGCCGATTACCGACGAGCTAGCGACTAGGCGCGACCTACTATCGCTAGTATTCGACTTTAACCTAATAGTAATAGGGTATGCGATACAGCTTCTTAAGTTTGCCCCTGCTAATATTAAAGAGTGGATAAAGGCTAGTCGCGTTTTAGGTAGGGAGGGCGATACTCCCTACTAATACCGCTATTTAACACCTATACCTACCATTAGAATAGGAGAACTTAATATCCCTATTCGGAAGGAACCCCTATTTATAGGCATATACTTAGCAGAAGACATCGCATAAGCTTTTACGATTATTAGATATATTAATATACAGCGAAAGTCGATAAGTAGCTAAAAGGTGTATTAGATTAAGCACTATAAGGCCGTTGCACTAGTACTACCTACGAAATTCCTTGGCTATTATAACCCTAATAATAAGCCTATAACGAGTAGTAAGGATAGGGAAGAGTAAGAGCCTTTTCTTAATAGAAATACTTCTTTAAGCCTTATTTATCGGTCTATAGTTTTAGCGCTAGGCGAGAAGTAGGATAAGATAGCTAAGCATCTGATAGGCGATAATAATAACGACAACGACGATAATAATAATAACGAAAACAATAACGAGGATAATAATAATAATAATAATATTGGTAAGGATAATAGAAATGATACTAATAGTGGCAACGGGCCCGACGAGAGGCTAAAAGGTACTACTAGCGATTTCGACCCCCTTAGTATACTTTTCTCTAGTTCTTCTACCCTAATTAATCGTCTCATAAGGGCGAATAGAAAAGGCCTCCCCAAGGCTTATAATAGTCCAATAAAGGCCGAGTAGGTGTCCACACTCCGCGTACTGCAGCATAAGGCCGTAGACCTTAGTATTATTATCGCGCAGCGTATATCTATAATACAGCAAGAGAGGCGGAGCTTTACCGCAGTCTTTTATAGTGAGCACCTTAAGTCTTATATGCGGGAGGTTTCCACATATCTACATTATATTGCAGCAACGCGCAAATCGCAGGCCCACGCTACTAAGGCCGGCAAGGCCCTAGATAAGATAAATAGCAGACTATAGGCCCTTCAATTGTAAGGCGCATCAGCAGATAAGCTCTAAGCGTAGCATAATTTGCAAAGATAGGCGTTTACCCAAAATTTTTCGGTCGATAAGATGTACTATATATTATTCCTCCTAAATGCGCATATCTAATCGTTCTAGCCACTAGAAATAGTAGATTTTAAAAGATTGCATCGATAGATAGCCCTTACCGCTAATTATAGACTATACGATATAGTCGGCATAGAGCCATTATTGCTATACTAGGTGGTAGACCTCGGCCGCATTATTGAAAAGTTAAAGAGGGGGGTTTCTATTGGCTTTAATCTCGATATAAGGCTAGGGAAGATAAAGATCGCGCTAGCTACTATTAAGGTAATAGCTCGCCGGACCGAGTTATATAATAAGTCTATCAAGTCCGGCGACGAGCCGCAACTATATGCACCTATGCTATTTATCCTCTTAGTTAATATCCTAAAGCAGACTATTAAGGAAGTAAGCGCCTATAACCTAGGCTTCCGCCTTATTATCTTCTACGGTTCTAATAAGAAAAGCATTAGCAATACTAGCGTAAAGCTATTAGAGGTAGGGCGGTTTCACAAAGTGATGAAGCAGCTTATAGACGCTACTCATCTCCCCTAGGTAAGCAGATACTACTATCGGCTCTAGCACGCTATGGCGCTACTCTAGAGGGCATAGGACCTATAAGTCCGAACCTGGCTAGGGAGCTCGGGACCTGTAGTTCCTAACCAGTCCTATAGAAAGAGGAAGCAGCTATTGGCGCTGCTAGGCTATAGCGCCACTCTAGAGGACGTAGGACTTATAGGTCCCAACCTAGCTAGGGAGCTCGAGACCTATAGGTCCTAACTAATCCTATAGAAATATATCAATATTGCTAATATATAAGCCAGATAAGTAGGATAGTGATTTTTACTTTGTATAATATATAGCGGGTCTGGATAGTTAGAATAACCTAAACGAGGTTTATATTTATTAAGAAAGATATAAATATTAAAGACGACCGAAAGATACTAGAGGCAGACGATAACGATAATTTAGATAGTAAGCTTTTAGATCGTAAGGAAAATAAGGAGGATAAGGATAAAAAAGAGGAGGAGTAGGAGGAGGATAAAGAGGAAGATAATATAGAAGATTAGGCGCGCGCAAGCACCCCTTATACCCCCTATACCCCCTATAAACGCAAGCGTTATAGCGATAATGCATTTGCATTAATACCAAAAAAACGGCGCTATGGTATTTACTGCACCTTAATAGAGAACGAGCTATAGCAGAGGATGCAAAATATTAGCGAGGAGATAGAGAAGAAGAAGAAAAAGGATATAAACTAGAAGTATACTACCTATTACGTAAAGATAGAACTTAGCTACTGTAAGATTTATACTATTAGTAAAGAAAGTAATAAGGACCTAGACGGCAACCTAATTAATTATAAGTAGCGGGATGAGAGTTCCGCTTTATACTCGTTTAAGCTTTTTATACTTAATAAGGCGCATATTGCCTGTAACTTTCAGAAGAGTTATAATCGCTATCTCAGTCTTATTAAGCGCGAGTATAGCATCTAGATTACCGGTATATTAATTATATCTGGCAATAAGGATATTATTGGATTCGCATGCTTTCTCTTTAAGTATATACCTATCGATAGAGTATAGCTCGCCGACTTTCTCTTCGCCGCTATCGACTGCCAGAGCCTTACCGCGCTTTAGAGTAGTAAATACGATCCCTACTCTAGGCAATTGCCTGGCAATATCGATATTAGGGATAGGATCACAGCCAAAGAAAAAGGCCGCATTATTGGCATTCTATATGACGATTTCGCGCTTAACGACAATATTAAGACGGTACTGCAGTAGTACTACGATAATAGTATACATCTATAGCAGGTCTGCCCGCACCTTATACTAGCTATAGGAAGGATAATTAGGTGGGAGTTCACGTTTAGTAACAGTATAACATCTGCACTAAAAAACAATTTTTGCATATTTCGCTTGGCAAGGGCTATTATTAATAGCCCCGATAGACACAGCATCATATTTCCTGGAATCGACCTCCCGCTACAAACGGTACACTACAAAGAAGTGAACTACAGCATTTTGCATAAAAAGTTGGTTAAGACGTATAGCGAGGAGTCGGCCTTATCGTCCTTTACCCCCCTATCCTAAGGCATAGATAATATTATTACGACGGCTATAGCTAGTAATAGGCTGCAGGCAACCGGTAATATCGAGAAACCGCCTAATAGGAACTTTAGCTCGCAGCGCGCCGGTAATATAATTGCTTTCGACGCCAGATTTAAAAGAGTTTTAGAATATAATTTATATAAAAAGATAATAAAGCGCAAAGAGGCCGTCGCCTAGGTATTATATGAGATTTCCTATAAAGGCATTAAACTTACCGACACTAAGATCGAGCGGATTCAGAAAGAGACCAATAAAGGTAGGGTTATTACCTTTAGTACTAATAGCTATCGGGACCTTATAAGGTCTGACCTCTATTACGGTCTTAGCACCTTCTTCTTAATAACGAACCTAGAGCCAGGATAGTATAGACTATCTATATCGTTAGACTAGCTGTAGTACCTAGCGCACGGCAGCCCGGTTATTAACCGCGTGATCTAGCTTATCTACCTCTATATCATCTAGGGCAAGGAGAGGCTGCTAATATTTTATGATTTACCGGTTCTGCAGATATAAGCTCCAAGCCAGCTATAGCCCCTTAAGACCTATAGGTCTAAAAAGGTCCTCACTTCGGACCTATAGGTCTGAACCGGTGACTATAACTAACCAACCATATAACTACCTAGGTACCTCTACGGCACTGTCCTACTTTGCGGGGTTCAGGCCTTTACAGCGCGTAGTACTAATAAGGGCTCTGAAAAGCAAGCAGCATTAGATGCCTTCCTTAACCCGAAGATAGGCCCATACGTTTTTATTACTAATATATCGATTATAGGCACTGGCGTCAACCTATAGCGATAATACTATAAGGGTATCTTTATTAATTTCCACTCGAATGCATAAATCATCCGGTAGGCATAAGCCAGGCTATATCGAATAGGACAGCTTCGGCATATTATTTGGTATATCATTAAAGTCGTAGACTCGTACTAAGACTATATAGAGCACGGTATACTTAAACGATGGACCATATAGCTTTAGGCCGATATGAAAGTACCGTCTTAGGCAGACGGTATTATTAAGGAAACCTTAGTATATAAACTATAGAGGCAGTATTTCGGTTATTCCTTTAATAGAATGGCATAGCAGATTATTAAGGACACCTCGCAGAAGGAGTTCAAGCCGAATGCCAAGTCTACACGCAAGTTAGGTTACATACTTTTATGCCTTATGAAGCTTATCTATACTATCCCTCCCGAGGATACTAAAAAGACGATATTTTTCAATAACAATATGCATAATATTTTAACATCCATATATACCATCTATCGGTCAAATACATACAATATACCTACCGTCCGAAGGTAGTATATAATATCTGCAGAGGAGATGTCGCCTATTATGTGGGAGGAGGCGAAGAAAGCCCAGCACGCGGCTAAATCTCGCAGTAAGAGCGAAGAATAAACGCAAATCCTACATAGGTTATGTGAGTATAGTAAGGAACTATTGGTAGGACGGGTGGATAAGGTGGAGAGTAAGTATCGAGATATACCGATTGATAGCAAAGAAGGAGAGGATAAGGACCTAGACGAATAATTAGCAGCTCATTATTTTTTCTTTTACTACATTTTGCTTTATACCAGACAGTTATTATATATAGGCAAGTCTAGATAGACGGAGATGAATTCATATATATACTGCACAAAGATTCCCTCTAAATATATAGTCAAGTTAACTAAATGAAAGTAAGCTTATATATATATACTACTGTAGCTGGCATACTTAGGCAGCCCTAACTACACTAGTGTCTAGTACCTCTATACTAATATATGTAGGAAACCTAAGGACCAGGGGAAAAACCTATATACGGTCGTGTGGCTATTGGTGCCCTATAAGGGGTATGATGTGATATAAAGGAGGCTTAATTGAGCTAAGCTAGGATATATAATGGTGGAGTGCCTATATAAGTAAGGTTATATAATATGCCCCTACTAGTCCGTAAAGGCTTGGTGTTATTGCGTGGAAATTTATTGCCCTACTGCTAATATCGTCAGGCTGCTGGGCTGGGAGTATGTAGGTAGTAACGCAGATGCCGTAAGGATAAGGCTTATTGCCCCGATTCATTCAATTGTTAGGGCTTGGAAGTACGGTTATTATTTTGGTGGGGCTTTAGGGCAATCGCAGTGCCGTAGTCGGGCGCGTACGTATTGTTATTTCCGAAAAGGGTGGGTTAAAGCCGACTGCATAATGCCGTATGCGTGTGTAAATTGGGGTGCCTCTTATAGGGTATAAAAACTTCTTCTCTTTCCCACCTGCTTTTATTTTCCTTTCCTTCTTCTCTTTTTCCCTTAAGTTAACCTTCCTTTTTCTCTCGTGAAATTATATAATAGTTCTTTGACCCGGTATACTGCCGCTTATATCCTATCTTTTAACTTACCTTTTTCTTATCGCGATACCTCCTATACTGCCGATTACGCTTAAGTTAGGTCTAGGGGCTGCGCACTCTTAGCCGTATTACGGTTATATGCAGTGCGGTGACCCTACGGTGCAGTATTATAATCAATAAGGTAAGGTGCCTTTAATTAGTATTATAGTAGTATACTGACCTCAATAGGTCTTAGCGGAGTGTGTTTTGATTATGCCTCGCTATATCGTCTTTATATGCCGGTAGGTATCCTATCTATTATAATGCATTTTCCTATTAATATTTTATTAGCTGGAGCGAACCCCCTGGAACCGTAAGGCTATCGAGCGGTATATAGCTTTATAGACGGCTTTTATATCTGGGGAAGAAGTAAATGGTTTAGTTCCATTTTATTAGCCTTGCTGACCTTAGTAGGTTGGTCTAAAGGAGTAGTCAGACGCCTAGGAGGCGGCTTGCCGCGCTATAAAGCTAACGGATTCTCCTACGCGTCCTACTACTGCCGCTACCTCATCGGGGTCTTTCGCCTCTATTCCATTAGCACCTATCCCTCTTAACTGCAAGTTTTTAGATCTCTTTAGGCGCGGTATTATGGCTCTTAAGGGCATTTAGGCCCGGTTGGATAGCGCTTTCCCTACTAGCCTGTCTCTCTCTACTACGGTAGAGACTATTGACCTTTAGAATGCCGCCGACCCCTTACCTTCCCCTATAAGTCAAAAGAGGGCAGAGATCGCGAAAATTTTATCTAATATATATACCGTAAGGGATAGTAAAAAGCCGGAAAAGGCTGCTGCAGATACTAGTATACAGACTCACGGTACCTAGACTTCTCTTAGGCAGAAGAGGGGCTTTAGTACCGGTCTTACTACAACTCCTCTCTCGAAGAAGAAGAATACTATAACCCCATCTCGACGTTTAAAACCATAGGGAGGCCGCTCTGCCGCCACTACTCTAGGAATGCCCTAAGTTATCCAGAATAATAAGCTTATATATTTTCTTTAGAAAACAATAAAGTTTTGGGAATTAAAGTATAAAACCTTAAGAATTAGAGATAGTATAGGGATTAATAGGTAAACTAGTAATAACTAGATAGCTAATAAATATGCCTTTTTTAATATTTATATAATATTGGAATCGCAATTGCCCTTTTAGTTAGGTATTACGACTAATATACCGTTATATGCGCTATGCATATGATATATTTGCCGCCGTATATATAGTAGACCTGCTTTTCCTTACGCCTTAATTAGGCGTATAGGCGGCCTATAGAGCCGTATTACTACCTATAATTACAGTATATATATAAAAGACTATATTATTAGGGAAAGTAGAGCTTTACCTAAGATTTGCGAAGAAATCGGAAGGTAAGGCAGGAAGGGCATAGCTTTTTCCCGCTTTCCCTATTTAAAATATAATAAAGCCGTCCCATAGAGATATTTTTTTAAATCATCCGGGGATTAGACGAAAAAAGCGGGTAAAGTACTATAATATTCTACTTCTACTAGCCTTAGTATTAAAGAATATATATCTACAAAAAAAGGCGGTGAGATTCTGCTATATAAAAGGCGGTAAAGAGACTGATTCTGCCATTAAAGTACTGCGATGTTTTGTTCTACTAAAAAATAGTGCTGAATACCATATAGAAAGAAGGTAGTATAAAGGCGGTAAAAAGGGTAGTAAAAACGACAGTAAAATAAAATAGTAAAAAAGGCAGGGCAAAGGCGGTAAAATACGGCAGTAAAAGATGGTAAAATAAGGCAGTAAAAAGGCAGTAAAATAAGGTAGTAAAAAGCGGTGAAGTAAGACAGTAAAAAGGCGGTAAAAAAGGCAGGGTAAAAGTGGTAAAATACGGCAGTAAAAGATGGTAAAATGAGGCAGTAAAAAGGCAGTAAAATAAGGCAGTAAAAAGCGGTGAAATAAGATAGTAAAAAGGCGGTAAAAAAGGCAGGGCAAAAGCGGTAAAATACGGCAGTAAAAGATGGTAAAATAAGGCAGTAAAAAGGCAGTAAAATAAGGCAGTAAAAATATAGTAAAATAAGATTATAAAAATAGCATAAAAAAGGCGGTAAAAAAAGGCAGTAAAAAGCGGTGAAGTAAGATAGTAAAAAGGCGGTAAAATACAGCAGTAAAAGATGGTAAAATAAGGCAGTAAAAAAGCAGTAAAAGGCGGTAAAATAAGGCAGTAAAAAAGGCAGTAAAAAAAACAGTAAAAAGGCGGTAAAGGTAAAATAAGGTAGTAAAAAAAGCAGTAAAAAGAGTAGTAAAAAAAGGCAGCAAATAAGCAGTAGCTAAACCAGACTAATATTTACCCGCCTGGCTACTCTGCTTTCCCTATGCCTTTAATACTAAAGAATTTAGTAGCACCCTAATATAATTCTTTCTATAGGTTTTACTAAGGGGTATTTAGTTATATATAAGGTTACGCGCGTAATATTATATACCGTAAGGTTACTAGTTAAAGATATAATTACTTTTTTAATTATAATTTAACTAACTAAAAGGGAAGATAGGAAGCAGAAGAGGAATTATATAATATAGCCTTTTATATATATACTATTATTATATATATTAGTATAATTAGGCCGGGCTGCCTATATGCCCTATTAGGTATAGGGGTAAAAGGGGTAAAGGTATTAAAATAGCTATCGTAAAGTGCCTAATTAGGCATATTACGATAGATATACCGCGCATACCTATTATATATAATATAGCTACTTTTGCCCTTATGCCCTTAAGCCCGGTAGAATATATAGGCAGCCTAGCCTAACTATACTAATATATATAATAATAGTATATATATAAAAAACTATATTATATAATTACTCTTTTTTACTTCTTTTCCTCTTTCTTAGATAATTATTAGTAAAATAATTAAATCCTTTACTTAATAATTACCCGGTATATATTACTATATATACTACCCTATATATAACTAAGTACCCTTTAGTAAAACTAATACTAATTAGTAAAGTTAAAGTTTACTTTATAGATTAACTAGGATTAATAAGAAGAGATAATTTAAAAAGATTATATTAATAAGGAATATAATTTATCTTAATTTAGTTAAAACGGCTTATATATTATAGACTAAAGGATAAATTAATTATATCTAACATTCTATATTCATCTATTATAAGGAATAATTACTAAATATTATAAGGTAGGCTTTTATTAGGCCTTATTTTTAGTAAGGCTTAATATAATATATCGGGCCTTATTTTAAAATATATAGTAAGGCGGTATATAATACTAGGCCTTATTTAAAAATATTTAATATAGCTAGATATTATATAGGCATATTAGGCCTTATTTAAAAATATTTAATACGGCTGGATATTATATAGGTATATTAGGCTTTATTTAAAAATCTTTAATACGGCTAGATATTATATAGGTATACCGGGCTTTATTTAAAAGATATTTAATATAGCTAGATATTATATAGCATACTAGGCATTATTTAAAATATTTAATATAGCTAGATATTATATGGCATACTAGGTATTATTTAAAATATTTAGTAAGGCTTAATATAATATATTAGACCTTATTTTTTAAAATATATAGTAAGGCTAGATATATTATAGTATAATAAGTATTATAAAGAGCTTTTTTATTAGCTACTTTAAATACCTAAGCCTATCCTCCTTTATATATATTTAAAATAGCTTTTCCTTTTCTTTTTAGATAATAAAAAAATAGTATAATTAAGTCTATTAATATACTATATGCCTTTTAATTCTTTTTACCTTTCCTATATTTTTAGTTATTTATATTTATCTTACTATTTTATACTAGTTTTACTTTATATTTACCTTTAAAATTATAATAGTTAGAGTAGGATAATATAATATATATTATATAGCTATAGAATTATTAATTAATATAGATATATTTTTATTTAGTATAATAGGGTCTTCCCTATTAATAATAAATAAAGGCATTATATCTTTAGAGGTTATAAATATAAAAGGGTAAGATATTATAGTATTATTAGAAGGGTAAGATACTATAGTATCTTTAGTTTTATAAGATACTATAATATCCCTAGTATTAATTAGGTAAGATACTATAGTATCTTTAGTAATAATAATAGTGCGAGTTAGGTAAAATACTATAGTATCCCTAGTAATAATAGTTATAATAGTTAGGTAAGATACTATAGTATCCCTAGTTATAATAATAGTATTAGTAGCTATAGTAACTTTACTATACTTGATAACCTATTAGCTAAATATCTAATAAATATAAAATAAACGGTCCTTATTATATATAATCTAGCTAATCTATAAGTTTTAATAGTAATTCGCATATATAAATCGCTCTAAGTTTGCTATATTAGTATAAAACGTTAGTATATATATTATATATAGTAGCTTAAAGATGCCTTTATTTATATTTAATAGCATTCTTCTATATCTTAATATAAAAAGATTAGATTCGCTAATAAATACTATTTTAGGCTTAATATTTAAAATATAATCTAATAATTAGTCTTTATTATTAGTAATATAAATATTAGAATTACTATCTATTATCTAGGAATCTTTAAGTAGATAAGGTATAATAGAGAGAGATACCTATATACTAATAATAGGCAGAAAAAAGAAGCTATTAATATTAAAATTGCTATCGTAAGATACCTAATTAGGCATATTACAATAGATATGCCGTATAATTAATATATATAATATAGCTACTTTTGCCCCTTTTCTTATACCTAATAGGGCATATAGGCAGCCTAGCCCAACTATACTAATATATATAATTATAATATATATAAAAAGGCTATATTATATAACTACTTTCTTTTACTTTTTTCCCCCTTTTTTAGATAATTATTATTATTAGTAAAGTAATAGAATACTTTTACTTAGTAACCTTACAGTATATAATACTATACGTGCGACCTTATATATAACTAAATATACCGAGTTTATATTAATATATATAGCAATATTATTCTCTTAGCTTATAGTATTATAGTAATTGCCTATAATTACGATAATTTAATATTAAATATTAATAAAAGCCTTTTTTTTATCTTTAAAAAAATAGGTAGAAAAGTAGGATAAATAAAATAGATAAAATAGGTAAAATAAATAAAAAAGAATAATAATAGGAAAGAATAATAATTTAGCCTTAATTAAAGAAAATCTAATAGAATAAAAAATCTAAATAAATCTAAAAGGCTAAATAATCTTAAGTAAATAATTTTAGGTAAAAGTGATTAATCTAAATAGTTAATCTAATTAATCTAATTATAATATACTATATTTATAGTATTTTAGCTTTAATAATTAAAAATTACTTACCACCTTTTTAAATTAGAAAAAATATTTCGCATAAGTAAATATATTAGTATTATTATATTCTTTTAAACTATATTTTATATTAATAATTTATATAGTAGTATAAATACCCTAATAGAACTTTTGCATAAAGGTAATTTCTTTATTAAAAAGAATATTTAATTATAGAAAATTATCTAATAAAATAGTAATAATATAATAAAAGGTATATAAATAAGTAGTTAGTATACCTAGTATATAGCAAAAGTTAAAATAAAGCAATAGAATTATAATATAAAAATATATAATTATATAGATTTATATACTATTTATTAGGGTTAGGTAGGGTTAATAATAGTATTAGCATAAAGGTATAAGAAATATAATAGTAAAAAAAATTAATATTATATAGAATATATAATTATACTTTTGCAACTAAAGTATAGCTATATATAGCTAGCTAAAGTCAGTATATAGCTATTTATTTATATAATAAAAAAGAGAAGTACTTAGTAATTTATTAGACTAATTAATAATTTATTAGTATATAGCTAGTAATAAATATATATAAATAATAGTCTAAAAGAAATCAATAAAATAAAATAAATAAAATAAAGTAATTTACTAAATATAAACTATACTTATAATTATTAAATAGTTTTCGTATATTAAAGTAATATAGTATATAAAAGATAAAAGTAGTAAAATAATAAAATTGCTATAAAGTAATAATATAGATAAGATATAAGATTAAAGTATAAAAATAATTTAATATTTACTTATATATATATATATTTCTTTACTTTTCTTTTTATTATTTAGGTAGGAATATCTAAAGATTTAAATATATAATAGTTTAATATAAAATATCCCTAGTAAAATTAATCTAATATAAATATTATAATTTTAATATAATATTATAGATATATAGCGAAATATGCATTTATAGTATATTAAAATTAGTAATAATAAAATAGTATAATTAATTTATAATATATTATATATTTATATATAAGGGAATATATATAAGTACTAAATACTTAACTTAATTAATAGCTATTATATAAATATAAATACTAAATACTTAATACCTTTTTTAATCTAATAATATAGCAATATATAAAGATTATTAGCAATAGATATCTAAAAAATAATAAAATAGATAATAATAATTAATTTTATTATAATATATAAACCCTATTCTAATCCTATATTAACCCTTTAGAAACCCTATTTTAACCCTATAAAAACCCTATAGAAACCCTATATATTGACCCTATACTAACCCTATAATAACTTTATAATAACCCTATAGAAACCCTATATAAACCCTAGATTAACTTTATAGTAACCTTATATTAACCCTATAGAAATCCTATATTAACCCTATATTAACCCTTTAGAAACCTAATATATTTACCTATATAAGTATCTTAAAGTGGCTGCTAGAGCTGGAGCTATAGCCGCAGCCGCAGCCGGTAGATCAGAGTCCCTTCTGGGGGCAGGGTCAGGCCAGTGGGTCGCAGGTTCGGTATATGCAGATGCGCGCAAATTTTCGCGTGCACGCAAAGTACCGCTCTACTAAAAAAAAAATTTCCTGGCTTAATTCAGACAAGTGAGGGGCAACCAGTCGCATAGAGTACCAGTACATTAAGAGGCGCGTAAATTTTTGCGTGCACGCAAAGTACCACTCTACAATTAAGGGGCAATTAGTTGCTCTGCTCTAAGTGGCAACCATTCGCATAAAGTACTTATATATAGAGAGCTATGTAAAATTCGCGTGCATATAAAGTACCGCTCTACAAATGAGGGGCAACCGTTCGTATAAGGTATTAGTATATATAGAGCCACGCAAAATTCGCGTGCACATAAAGTACTACTCTATAAATGAGGGGCAACCATTTGCCTAGGCAACTATTTACCTAAAAAACTATTTACTTAGGCAACTATTTCACTAGATAACTATTTGCCTAGGCAACTATTAGTATATATAGAGGCACGCAAATTTTCGCGTGCATATAAAGTACCGCTCTATAATTAAGGGGCAACTATTTCCCTAGGCAAATACTTATAGAGGCACGCAAAATCTATATGTATATAAAGTACCGCTCTTTAAGTGACTATTTGACTAAAGTATCACTATATACTATACACTATTAAACTCGCGTGCACGTAAAGTATCCGACTGTCGTTATTTTTTTAAGCTAAATCTAGAAAATCATCTGGCGATAGGGGTATTGTACCTACGTACCTACTAAATATTAAATCGACTTAGTACATACTCATATGCGCTAAATTTCGCGTGCATATAAAGTACCGCTCTATAATAAAGGGCAACTATTTGCTCCCTAGGGCAACCAGTTGAGTAAAGTATCACTATATACTATGCACTATTAAACTCGCGTGCACGTAAAGTATCCGACTATCGTTATTTTTTTAAGCCAAATCTAGAAAATCATCTAGCGATAGGGGTGTTGTACCTATGTACCTACCAAATATTAAATCGACTCAGTATATACTTATATGCGCTAAATTTCGCGTGCATATAAAGTACCGCTCTATAATAAGGGGCAACCATTTGCTCCCTAGGGCAACCAGTTGAGTAAAGTATTACTATATACTATACACTATTAAACTCGCGTGCACGTAAAGTATCCGACTATCGTTGTTTTTTTAAGCCAAATCTAGAAAATTATCTGGCGACAGGGGTGTTATACCTATATACCTACCAAATATTAAATCGACTCAGTATATACTTATATACGCTAAATTTCGCGTGCACATAAAGTACCGCTCTATAATGAAGGGCAACTATTTGCTCCTTAGGGCAACCAGTTGAGTAAAGTATCACTACATACTATGCACTATTAAACTCGCGTGTACGTAAAGTATCCGACTGTTGTTGTTTTTTTAAGCCAAATCTGGAAAATCATCTGGCGATAGGGGTGTTATACCTATATACCTACTAAATATTAAATCGACTTAGTATATACTCATATGCGCTAAATTTCGCGTGTATATAAAGTACCGCTCTATAATAAGGGGCAACCATTTGCTCCCTAGGGCAACCAGTTGAGTAAAGTATCACTATATACTATGCACTATTAAACTCGCGTGTATGTAAAGTATCCGACTATCGTTGTTTTTTTAAGCCAAATCTGGAAAATCCTCTAGCGATAGGGGTATTATACCTACGTACCTACCAAATATTAAATCGACTTAGTACATGCTTATATGCGCTAAATTTCGCGTATATATAAAGTACCGCTCTATAATAAGGGGCAACTATTTGCTCTCTAGGGCAACCAGTTGAGTAAAGTATCACTATATACTATGCACTATTAAACTCGCGTGTACGTAAAGTATCCGACTGTTGTTGTTTTTTTAAGCTAAATCTGGAAAATCCTCTAGCGATAGGGGTGTTATACCTATGTACCTACCAAATATTAAATCGACTCAGTATATACTTATATGCGCTAAATTTCGCGTGTATATAAAGTACCGCTCTACAATAAGGGGCAACCATTTGCTCCCTAGGGCAACCAGTTGAGTAAAGTATCACTATATACTATGCACTATTAAACTCGCGTGCACGTAAAGTATCCGACTGTCGTTATTTTTTTAAGCCAAATCTGGAAAATCCTCTGGCGATAGGGGTATTATACCTATGTACCTACTAAATATTAAATCGACTTAGTATATGCTCGTATGCGCTAAATTTTGCGTGCATATAAAGTACCGCTCTATAAGTAAGGGGCAAACATTTAACTAAAGTATCACTACATATTATGCACTATAAAATTCGCGTGCATATAAAGTATCCTAAAGGCGCGCAAGCAATATATGTGATCACCTTACTGTAAAGGCTGGCAGGGGATTCGGCAAAAGGCGCGCAAGCAATACACGTGACCTCACTCTAAAGGCATGCAGTGCATATAGCAAAAGGCGCGCAAGCAATATACGTGACCTCACTCTAAAGGCATGTAGTGTATATAGCAAAAGGCGCGCAAGCAATATATGTGACCTCACTCTAAAGGCATGTAGGGCATACAGCAAAAGGCGTGCAAGCAATATACGTGACCTCACTCTAAAGGCATGCAGTATATACAGCAAAAGGCGCGCAAGCAATACATGTGACCTCACTCTAAAGGCATGCAGTGCATACAGTAAAAGGCGCGCAAGTAATACACATGACCTCACTCTAAAGGTATGTAGGGCATACAGCAAAAGGCGCGCAAGCAATACACGTGACCTCACTCTAAAGGCATGCAGTGTATACAGCAAAAGGCGCGCAAGCAATACATATGACCTCACTCTAAAGGCATGTAGGGCATATAGCAAAAGGCGCGCAAGCAATATACGTGACCTTACTCTAAACACAGGCAGACGCGCTATTAGTATATATAATATTACCCTAAAGGCGTGCATATCAAATAAACTACTTCAGACCTACAGGTCCCAACTATACTATTGATTTAGTAGAAGTAAGATATATCTTCTTTATTCATTTATTATTTCCCTTTATATTACTTATCTCTTCGGACCTGCAGGTCCTAATAAGGCTTATATACCTACCTCTTCGGACCTGCAGGTCCTAGTAAGGCTTATATACCTACCTCTTCGGACCTATAGGTCCCAGTAAGGCTTGCATACTTATTTATTCGGACCTATAGGTCCCAATAGGCTTCTATCTATACTAGGCGAAGCAGTAATAAGGAGGAAAAGGGCAGATAGCGCTACATCTAACAATATAGCCTTTTTATATATGCGTGCCGCAGTTATATATGCGTGCTGCGGTTATATAGGCAGCTGTAGCCGTACCGCGGCCTTATATGCTATATACCTAGTTAGATGCGCTAAATAATTGGCTGATTAACCGACTGATTAATAATTCTAATAGCGTTATTACCTTACTTCTTACTATTTACTACCTTATGACCTTCTTCTTTACTAGCTTTATTCCCAATCTCTTTATATACTACCTTTTATATTAATATTCTCCTTCTTCTTTTTTACCCTTACTCTTTTTTTTCTTTTTTATTTTTACTCTCCTTTTTCTTTTTTACTTTTACTTTCTTCCTTTTTTTTTATATATTACTCTCTTCCTTCTTTTTTATACTTTACTCTCTTCCTTCTTTCTTATATATTACTTTTTTCCTTTTTTTTTATATTTTACTCTTTTCCTTCTTTCTTATATTTTACTCTCTTCCTTCTTTCTTATACTTTACTCTCCTCCTTATAGGATATAATTTAAGCTTATATGCATATTATTCAGACCTATAGGTCCCAATAGGGCTTGCATACTTATTTATTTAGACCTATAGGTCCCAATAGGGCTTGCAACTTATTTATTCAGACCTGTAGGTCCTAATAGGCCTTATATGCTTATTTATTTAGACCTATAGGACCTATAGGGCTTGTATGCTTATTTATTTAGACCTATAGGTCCTATAGGGCTTGTATGCTTATTTATTCAGACCTATAGGTCTTAATAGGCTTCTATCTATACTAGGCGAAGCGGGAAAAAGGAGGAAAAGGGCGGATAGTACTATATCTAACGATATAGCCTTTATATATATATATGCGGCAGTTATATATACGTGCCGCAGTTACGTATGCATGCCGCAGATATAAATACGTATTAGGGTCACGTGAGCAGCCGCTGCTATAACGCGGCTATATATGCCATATACCTATATACCTATTAGGTACGCTTATTACTTCCTATAATTTACTGCTACCTTACGACCTTCTTTTTTACCAGCTTAATTTATAGCCTTTTTATCTACTACCTGCTATACTTATACTCCCTTTTTTCTTCCTTACCTTTATTCTTTTCTTTTATTTTTACTTTTATCTTTCTTCCTTTTTTTTACTCTTTTCTATCTTTTTTTCCTTTATTCTCATCCTTCTTTCTTACCCTCTACTTTCTTCCCTTTAGGATATAATTTCCCTACTCTATCGCCGGATTATAATACCTATATTATTATATTAATGCCTCGGCCCTATAAATATTTTCATAAGGTTAGTAATATCATAAGTGGGTATAAAGAATTCCTTAAAAATAACTTAGCTAATATAGAGCTATAGGATCGTTATCCTGGCAAAATGCCAGTTTATACATCGCTATATAAGCAACGGCTCGCCCGGTCTAATATTATATTATCCTGGCAAAATGCCAGTTCGCATATCCCTATATAAGGATTAGCTCGGCCTATCCACTACCATATTATCCTTAACGAGATAGGGGTACCTATTAATAAGCTGCAGAAAATGATTTATTAGCAATATTACTTATACGTAAGATCGACCACGCCTATATCGCTACACCCAGGCTTTTACTATACTTACCTTATAGGATAGGCAGCAAAAGCGCATGAGAATATCGCTACTAGCGAAGGATTCTATATTAGCGGCAAAATGCCAATTATTAGTCATCATACATAAGCAGTATTACTCGTACGCGAGATTAACCACGCCTATATCGCTACATCCGGCCGTCTACTATACCCACCTTACACGATAGTAAGTAAAAGCGCATAAGAATATCGCTACTAGCAAAAGATTTTATATTAGCGGGAAACCGCTAATGCCTATCTACTACTATATAGTTAATCTTACGTACGAGTAATATTGCTGATAGTAGTAGAATACGGCCGGGTGCAGCCATATAGGCGTTATCCTGGACGAGATGGGGGTGCTTATAATTAAGCTGCAAAAGATGATATACCAGTAATATTATTTATACGCAAGATCGACTACGCCTGTATTACTACATCCGGCCGTCTACTACGCCTACTTTACTAGATAGTAAGCAAAAGCGCATAAAAATATCGCGACTAGCAAAGGAGTATAGATTAGCGGTAAAATACGTATGCTATTTTCGGCGATAACGAAAAGATATTTAGTTATAAAGACTTAAGGATTATATTGTAATACCGAGCAAATAATATAAGACTATATGTGGAAATTATTTATAGTAAGAAGTTGAAACCGCCGATTAGTATTGACGAGCCTACGGATATTAATACTCTGCTTTAAGAGGGAAACTATCTGCCTAAAAGTAGGCTGCCCCCGTCTTTGCTATATAGCATACGCTAACTAGGTCTAGTTGCCTTTATAAAAGGTTCTGACTTTAAAAATAGCGCTTAATAACTCGGCGATAACTAGACACCTCTTAGCACTCTTTACGAAACTATTAAGGGACTAAATAGAAAATATAAAGTCTGGAAGGGTAGCTTGGCTGACCCTATAGTTTTATAGCTGAATATATATATCTAAATCTTAATTCCTCTTTTTATCGAGGGCGGTTTCTATATTAGCTAGGACCCTAATTTAGACTCGCCTACGCTAGATTTATCCGATATAGACCGTTAGACTGTTTTTTTCCTATATTATACATAAAAGTCGATTGATAAACCGGAGAAGACTAATTCGCGTATCGCTATATAAGGAATATATCGGCCTATATACTACCACGTTATCCTAGACGAGATTAGGATGCCTTTTAATAACCTATAGAAAATAATATATTAATAATCTTATTTATACGCAAGATCGATATCGCCTATATGGCTATACCCGGCCTTTTACTATACGTACCTTATAGTATAGCGAATAAGAGCGTAGGTATTCTTTAACGAGGTAAAGGATATATATAGGGAAATATCTATTACTAAATAAATTAATAAAGATAATAATAAACTAGTCCCGGATAGCGATAATAGACGAGGCCAAGTAGAGTTAGCAATACCTGCTCGGCTGCATTTAGAGCTAATTAGCGGGACTATCTATATAGTCCTCAGCCTTATCGGGAGGGGCTTAGTATAATAAGCAAAGACTGGGGATTAATCTAATAGATTTCTTGCATATTTATACGAATATAAGCTATTATCACTAGGCTCTTTTTTCCAGGTTATTAGGATATTATTCCTATAAGCGACACCATAAGAACCAGATATATTAACTTTATTTACGGTTGTGGAGAGAAAGACCTAAGAATATCGCAACTAGCGAAAGATTCTATATTGGCGGCAAAATGCTAACTCTTGATAATTATATATCAGCACTATTACTTATACGCTAGATCGGCCACTCCTCTATCGCTATACCCGCCTATTTTCTACATATACCTTACCAAATAGCAAGCAAAAGCGCATAAGAATATCGCAACTAGCAAAGGATTCTAGCTTAGCGGCAAAATACCACCCGACTTTTAGTTATAATACATTAACTTCGTTTGCGGTTATAAAGAGAAAGACCTTAGAGTTAACTAATTAGCGAGGGGAATAGCTCTACCTAGCACTAACAAGACTTAGGCCCCTAAGTTTAGGTCCTTTAGCGGCATCGGCTCTTTTTTTCACTACCTAACTCGATATAGAGGTATCCCTAGGCTATAGGCATTCCGTCTAGCTTATTAACGGCTGAAGAAGATAATAGCTGAAGAAGATAATAGCTAAAGAAGATAATTATTACGGCCCCTAGGCTATAGGCATTCTATCTAGCTTATTAACGGCAGAAGAAAATAACAACTAAAGAAGATAAATATTATAGCCCCTAGGCATTAATAATTTTCTATAGTGGCGCAACCGCATAGTGCGGGGCAACATCACTTGCCAGCTGATAGCAGCCGTCTGCCCCGCTCACCTAGACTATACACTATATATACACTATATAGCTAGGCGTGCTTCAGTCTTAGCATATAGTATGGCTTTACCTAGCTGCTCTAACTTCCCCCTTCTACCTCTTATCCGCTTTAGTTAGCGGTAAAATACCAACTAACTAATAGTCATTCTATATTAGTATAGGCATAAAGGAGAACTACGGTTCTCTGTAAACCTCGATAAAAATAGGCAGCTAGCCGGTACTCCGGTATAAGATTCAACACGCTTTCTCGTTATACTACGAGCTATAACTAAAATGCATATTGGCTACTTTTACCTTACAATCTTCCTAATGCCTAACTACCACTAATCAGTATAGGTATAAAGGAGAACTATGGTTCTCTATAAACCTCGATAAAAACAGGCAGCTAGCTAGTGCTTTAGTACGAGATTCAGTACGCTTTCTTATTACGCTGCGAGCCATAACTAAAGTGTACATTAGCTACTCTTGAGATAATATACTAGTAATATTACTCGTACGCGAGATCGACTACGCCTGTATCGCTGTATCTAGCCGTCTACTATGCCTACCTTGCTAGATAGCAAGCAAAAGCGCTAATTCTATATAGGCTGCAGGCCTTACTTAGTATACCTTTACTAATTTACCGCAAATAGACAAAGAGAGCATTCTAAAGGCTACAATATAGCGCTAGGCGACAAAGAATCCACTCCCTAGGATATAAAAGGCTAAAGCGAACGGCCACTATAGTATATATATAGACTCGCTCCTTCAACTAAATATCATAGCGGCATTTAATATAGTAATTATACCCGCCTTATCTACTTACCCCTAAATAAAAGACTCCTACTATATGGAGAAGATCCGCAACGGACCTAAGAGCTACCGCTTAATTGCTAAGGCCAACGGAGCCATATTTAAGCTATACCGCACGCGTAGCGGCACGACAATCAAGCCTATAACGGCCGAGGAGGAAGGTTTCGCCAAGCCTAAGCCTATCTACCTGCTTACCAGCAGCAGCCCAGACGAGCAGCAGATATAGTAGCGCTTTAGGGATATAGCTGAGAAGGGGAATATAGAGCCGCCTATCGTAGCAGCAGACTAGCTTACAGATATAGCCATAGCGCAGTAAGTGCGATTTAAAGATAAGTTTCTAATTAAAAACTTTAGCCGAAAGACTCTTTCTTATAAAAGTATTAACCTATAAGGCTTTCCGGAAATATAGCTTGACTATCGCAATAAGGCTATTTTAGGCCTAGTTAATCGTCTTTCCAAAAAGATGGCTTAACCGTCGCAATAAGGCTATTTCGGGCCTGGTCAATCCGCAATAATGACGAGCAGATATTGAAAAAAATTTTGCAGACTTAAAGTTATCGGAGGACCCATACCTAAAAATATATAGCGTCGTTCCAGAAAGAGGGCTTTATATAAGCCATTCTAATATACTAACCATCGCAATAAGGCTATTTCGGGCCTGGTTAATCCGCAATAACGACGAGCAGATATTGAAAATAATATTGCGGACTTAAAGTTGTCGGAGGACCCATACCTGAAAATATATAGCGTCGTTCCAGAAAGAGGGCTTTATATAAGCCATTCTAACATACTGACTATCGCAATAAGGCTATTTCGGGCCTAGTTAATCCGTAATAACGACGAGCAGATATTGAAAATAATATTGCGGACTTGAAGTTGTCGGAGGACCCGTACCTGAAAATATATAGCGTCTTTCCGGAAAGAGGGCTTTATATAAGCCATTCTAATATACTGACTATCGCAATAAGGCTATTTCGGGCCTAATCAATCCGCAATAACGACGAGCAGATATTGAAAATAATATTGCAGACTTAAAGTTGTCGAAGGACCTATACCTGAAAATATACGGCGTCGGTCCGGAAAAAGGGCTTTATATAAGCTATTCTAACGTACTAACCGTTGCAATAAGGCTATTTCGGGCCTGGTTAATAGGCTTTCTAGGAAGAGGGCTTTATATAAGCCACTCTAAGGTCCGTTACAACTAAAATAGAAATAGGAAATATAGCAGAGGCAGAGGATATAAAAGCAGAGGCATTTAATAATAAGGATTTATATAAGCATAATTAATAAGATAATAAGCAATAAAAGAAGGGAGATAAGGTTATAAATGTATAATACTCCTACTAGGCATTAGCTTATAGTTAGCGGCATTAGCTCTTAGTCGGCATTAATAAGCATAGGTTTAGTGCATATATTTAAATTCGGGATGTATATGAAGCCGATGATGTGTGTGTTTTATATGGTGGGACCATAAGCCTTGGTGGGGCACCTATTGGTGACACATACATACCGCGGGCTGCTGTAAGTCAGGTGATAGGCGGCCACCTGACCTAAGCATATGCAGCGAGTCGATTCCGCCACTATATATCGGTGCATCCTCGCACGTAGGAACCATTCTATACTGGCACTATTGGTGCCATATTAAGGGGTACCTATTTATATATAGGGTCGCGCGTGTGGTATAATATACCCATTAATCACGAAGCAAAGGTATTCTATTATTTTGCTAATAACTATCTAAGAAAGTAGGAAAGAGGCAAAAGAGAGGAATTACATAATATAGCCTCGGTTATGCGCGTGCTATAGTCACGTGCCTTAGCGCGGTCGGGCCGGGCTGCCCGCGTGCCCTACTAGGCATAGGGGGTAAACGGGCAAAAGTGGCTATATCGTGCGCAGCGGCGCGCGGCATATCTATCGCAGTATGTGCCCAATTGGGCACCTTACGATAGCGATTCCAACAGGCATAGTTATTATAGCTAGGCTAATGCAACTACCGATTCCAATATTCTGTTTCCAGCAAGGTAGATATCGTTTAGTATACCTAATTATATCAGGCCTTTATATATAGCGCGCTATATATCGCCGCGCTACGCCGAGCACCGCCGCTATATCCGCATCCTCGTCGTGCAGTAGATGGCTCGCTTATTCCTACTGCTCTCCCTCTTCGAAGCATGTATATAGGTTAGGTAGCTAGGGCACTCGTATATACTATATTGCTGAGATATATGGTAATGCCCGATCGCGGCCCTTGACCTCTCACCGGCCTCTTTCCCTTGGATAAGGCACCTACCTACGTGCGTAGGGCAGCGTAGCCATGTAGGTAACCCTCCTATATGCATAGACCAGGTGAAGCTTCGGACCTGCAGGTTTGAACTGGCCACCTAGTGCCGCCCCCATTAGCAGCGCCCGTCCCATCGGCTATATAACCAGTCTTAGCCTAGCCGGTCTTATCCTAGCCGACCTTTCAATATACCACCCTAGTAATAGTAGCTCACCTATAAAGCCTAAAGTGGGTTTTAGTAGGGGCTGGTAGACTTGGCCTTAGAGTTATCGTAGGAGGGGATAAAGCCTGCCGCCTATCCCCGACTAACCACTCCTCCCTTATAGCTGCCTCTACGGACTAACCGAGCGAAGGTTGCCTAGTATATAGGCCAGTATAGGCCTGTCTAGACCTGCACGTCCGAACCAGCCTCCCAGCGTCGCGTGTGCTAATATAGCCTAGAGCAAGCAATGCACTACGGAGATACTACACTACCGTATAGGGTTCCTATATTCGCGAACGACCGTATGCTCTTCGTGTGTAGGCTCGCTTAGGCCTATTCGGACCTGTAGGTCCTAACCGGCTACGCACGCCACCGGGTCCCAACACAGCCTATGTTATAGAATCTACTATGGACGCACTATGATATATGGCTTGTGTCGGCCCACGACCGCGGTAACCTTCGGCATAGGCTAGCATATGCTAGCACAGACCTGTTCGGACCTGCAGGTCCCAACCGGCTACGCAGGCCACCAGATCCCAATATAACCTATATTATGGAATCTACTATGGATGCACCATGATATATGGCTTGTGTCGGCCCACGACTGCGGTAACCTTCGGCATAGGCCAGTATATACTAGCGTAGACCTGTTCGGACCTATAGGTCCCAACCGGCCACACAGGCCACCAGATCCTAATATAACCCATGTCATGGAATCTACTATAGACGCACTATGATATATGGCTTATATCGGCCTACGACTGCGGTAACCTTCGGCATAGGCCAGCATATGCTAGCGCAGACCTATTCGGACCTATAGGTCCCAACCGGCCCCTCAGACTACTATACATATGGAAGTCATAAGCACTAGAGTGTATAAGTAATGGGCAGAGGATGACGCGCGAGCCCTAATAAGATAGCCTATATACTAGTAGGCATAGTGGTGCGGCTCTACTGGTGCGGCTCTACTACTATAAGTCCTGCAGTAGGGCTAGCAACTCCTAGTGCGGGGAAAAGCGGGGTATGCCTTATAATTCAGTGCGCCGACTTACCTAATACTCTTGAGTTACTACAGAATCATATAGGAACTGCTATCGTAGCTTGTTTACTTTTATTATAGATAATGGAGAATTATACATACACAATCTGACTATATTTCATCTTAATACCTACTTTTTTTTTTTTTTTTTTCCTATAAATTCGTTCTTCCTTTTTCTTCCTTCCTTTCTTTTTTCTTCCCCCTTTATCCCTCCTTTTTTCTTTTTTATGCCAACAACCAAAATGGATATAATAGCTTAACCTACCTCGGCTGCAGATACTATAAAATACGGTATAGAGAAAGAGTTGATTATCCCTATAGTATTATTTAGCGCATTCGACGAGCTATTTACGAACCTTTATGCGTTAACCTATAGGAGGATCACTAGTAGACTAGACGCTTAAACCCATCTGCCCGATAGGCTTACCGATAAAACCATCCAAATAGAAGACCAGGACGCTCTCGTGTAAGTATCGCCCGCGCAGCCATACTATAACTATACATACAACAGATTTATCTCTAGGTTCCTATACTGCACTAGTATATAAGACGGTAGCTCCTGCGATCAGTATTTACTCTATAGCCGCTACTGCCTCAAAAAGAGTGAATTAATTATACGCCAGGAGATATTAGCCGGCAAATACCTCACGCTCCTCAATATAATACGTAATAGAACCAGCCTTTAGAAGCTAATCGATAGTGCCGCCGCCCGCCCGCCTAGCACCAACGAAATATTAATAATAACGATAACGCTAGCGTTCTAGTCTATAGTAGCTATATTCCTCCGATACTTCGCGATGGCCAAAAGACGCTTACGAACGCTATATATCGAGGCGATAGAGTTCAAAAAGGCTATATACTAGAAGCATTTTTTGCATATTATAAACCCTTCCATATACCGTCCCTATCCAGCCTATTAGGATTTTAAAAGGGATATCGCCGAGTCTTTTTACTAGTAGCATTAGGAGTGCTTTAGCCGACCACACCCTATATAATCACTCCGCTATATCCCTCCCCCCCCCGGCAGTATCGCTTCTTCCCGCACCAGCAGTATCGCATCCCCCCCCCCCTTACCCACCAATAGCATACTCTACAATATAGATAAGGATTAGGAATTCATAAAAATGGGCACTAGCACCTATTCTAGCGCCTATAACAACGGCGACGCAAAAGATGCCGCATACGATAACTGTAGCAATAGCTATTTTGAAGATAGATTCTACTTCGAAGATAATATCATATTATAGGAGTATAATTTAACTTATGAGTATTAATGATACGAATATACGCCGCTAGGCGCGCAGCAGTAGGAGGTGATTTGCTTTTTTTATTTTTATTAACTACTAATGGGAAACATAAGGTAGCGTTTTATTTTATTTTTTTCGTTTTTAGCTAATACCAGGGGGGGGGGGCTATATTACTCGGCATATAACTCAGGTGCATTCGCAGGCATTTTGCTTTACATTTTATCGAACGACTATAGGGGGATATATTTTTACTTAGCATGGCATTACGTTAGACGCAAACACACAGCATAGATAGATGCATACCTATATAGCTAACCACAAATTGAGAGTATGTCACTATATATATGCGCCGTAATACGATAAGCTATACGGGCGGTAGGGTAGTTCAGACCTGCAGGTCCCAACCGGGCCGTATAGTCGCACTATAGCATCGCCCCCCAACCTACCAAGGTTACATATATATGCCATAGTGACTACTATATAAGCAGCGTGGCCCAACCCACGTGCCTAATTACGTTCTAACGGGGAGGGGGGTATTAGATATCGGAAACCTAGGTTAATCCAAAACCTCAGTCTAATATAATTCCGACCCGATAATCCTCTTCTCCCTCTTCCCCAGTAGGCTCTATATAGTAGTTCATCATCGTATATAAGAATAAGATATATCAATCATTACGACTTAACCGGGGGGGCATAGTAGTCAGAGTCTTCTAGTAACGTAGAGAACGCCTACCGATACATATAGTCTCTACGACCACCTACTCTATAAAGACCTATATACCAACCTCCCTAACAGTAAAGCTTGCCAGCTTTATTCCAAGCTGCCAGAATACAGAGGGGGGCATCGCAGCAGATAGCACCTTATAATAGTACATAGCGCGTGGCATTATAAATACTTTCTATAGAACCTATAGCGCTATAGCCCTATATCTCGCCTTTATATCTACTCTTACCCTTCTTATCCCTTCTAGTCAGTCAGTAGTATAGAAATACCATTAGAGTATTGCTTATCACTATAGTCTATAGAGAAGGTACTATTACTATTTCATAGGATCTATATATTGTAGATAATAAAGCACAATAGAATGGCGATAAAGTAGGCGAGCAGGAGAACCGGCTTAGACTTATAGGTCCGAACCAAAACCACCCGCGATTTACAGCTATGCACCTAACCTTATCGCACGTGCTTGCCTATTTAGCAGCGGAAGCGAGGCCTATTAAAGCAGAGAATTAATGCATTTCCTGCCTTCACTTTCCCTTTACCTTCCTTTTGCCTTCCTACCTTTACTTTCCCTTTACCTTTACTCCTATTCCCTTAATTTCTTTCTCCTATATAAAGCCTTAACTTCTCCCTCCCTTCTTCCTTTCTTTCCCCCTTATTATAACTCACACTCTTTTTTTCTTATCCTACTGCTTGCCCTGCCTTTTTCTCTCTTTTCCTCTTTTATATAAGCAAGCCTTGGTATATCCCGCCCTTCTTCCTTTTTATCCTCTTTATAATACTATTTCCCCGCCAGCGACTAGTATTTCACATATTATATACCGCCACACTTTATCCCGCCTACAACCACGGCCTAAAGTGCCATAACTAACGAAAGGGATCCCTACTTCCCCTGCTTTATAATTATATGCCACTATAGCCTTAACGTCTGCCTTGCAGAGGAAGGATCCACCATCTGCTATATTTGCTATCGCTATAGGCCTTACGCAAAATGCCGAACCAGGATAGAACTAATTAATCGTTACCCTTATATACGCGAGACATACTGGAGAATCGTGCATATAGTCTGCGACAAAGAGAGCACTATTAGTAGCGATATAAATAACCCTAACTATATGCTACTTACGGACGATTTTAAGTTGGAATCGATATTTTTCCTTAGCTTTATCAGACATTACGATAATCAGCTATATGATATAATTAGATAGGCAACTCCTAAAGAATAATCTATCTATATAGATGCGGCGATAGACTTTATGCAAGGTAGACTAATTAACGAGTAGCGCCTCCCGCATATATAGGATGCTGCCGAGTTCCTCGCATATGCCTTTTCTTACCACTAATTACTAGAATAGTAAGGCGGCCTTTTTCCTTTTCTGTTTTTTCCCCTCTAACTGACAATAGCTAGGCCGTATATAGTTATAGCGGCGCACTCATAAAAGGGGCATAGGGTATTTCTTTCGGTATATCTTGCCATACGTAATATCGTATAGAAGTCAGGTACTAGGGCGGCTTAGCATATAGATGCTTCTTACTTTCCGGGGTAACGTATATTGTAAGGCATAAATAATTAATTATATATAGAGCTAAAGGCGATTAGTATAAGGTATTAATAGGTTTCCTATCTAAATCGATGTCGTTTTCCGACCTATTAGGATTCTTACTATAGTCAACCAACCTTATAATCTCTTTCTTTCCTAGAGCTATTTAGTCAAACGACTAGGGTAGTAAATAATCCCCTAATAGGAAGTCTACCTTTAGATTGCGCGCTTTATCCCATAAGCCCTATTAGTTATGTAGTATATCGAATATATCCCTATATTTCTCCTTAATTTTAGACTAGTAAGCATTCTCGGTCCGGATAAGCCTAATAAGGAGGTTAGTATTATATAAAGACTATTAGTAGTAGCGCTAGGGGCGGCGCGCTAATACCTCACGCTGCCGCCTAGATAGAAAGCGGTCGGATTTTAATAACATACTAGCAAGGCGTGCTATAAAATAGCAAATATAATAGAGAGATAAGTCAGCACTATACCGAAATGCGTCGCCTTAGGCCATCCAACCACTTACTATAGTAGATACTGCGTGGTAAAAAGAAGGTGGCTAGGTTAGCACGCCGTAGATTGTTTGCTATACTATTATAGTCAGGTGAAACGCTCCTTTTTATACTATAACCCTTACTTTATTTACCATAGCAGGCCTATATCAATAAGGTGAGGGGTGAGGCATAGGCAATACGCTATACTTTCCTTCGTAGCCTTATAGCGCCTTCTTTACCATATATCCCTTACATTACTAAATGGAATTAATATCGCAATCGCCCAATCACCGCGACCATTATATATGTAGTAAACCCGCTTTTCCCTATGCTCTTTTATAGGGTGTATAGGCAGCCCTATAGAGCCGCACCACTACTTATTACGTACTACCTTATGCGCGACCGTATATATAATTATATCCTTTATACGATTTAAATCTAGTATACGAACCGCACCCCTATTGGCTGGCTATTAGAATAAACGCAGAGCATACGCTAGTTATGCGCTAGTCTACGCTAATAATAGGGTAGGGGCAGCAGCCGGCTTTTCTATACTAAATTATGCGCTAGTCTACGCTAATAGATAGGGTAGGGGAAGCAGCCGGCTCTTCTCTAGCATATTTATATAGTAATAGTAAGGGTTAATATAGTAATAATATAGAACTTTTCTTTTCTTTACCCTCTTTCTATACGATTACTAACCTTACTATATATTCCTACTTACCTTTAGTACTCTAGAAAGCAGTAGCGCCAGCCTCTTATATTTATTAAATAAAAAGGATATACACGCTTGCCACCCTATACTAAGAAGCATATCATCCCGCGCGCTTGCTATAAGCCCTATAGAAGTAACCCCCCCTAAGCGTCCTTGTGGCCGCCCCCGGGTTAATCCTATAATATAACGATAGCATAGGAATACTAGGCAGCGGTAGTAGCGCGCGCAAAGGGCAGTAAATGCTTTAAATGAAGCTATTCAGGATAACCAGCCTTTACAGCAGGAGCAGCTAGTATGGGCCGCGCCGCAAAGGATATTACCGAGGCTATCCGCCAGACCAGCCTCGAGCCAACGCAATAGCGTATCGCTGGCCCTATCTACAGCCTCTCTATATGCCGGCCCGCAAAGGATATCACTAAGGCTATCCGCCAGACCAGCCTCGAGCTAATACGGCAGCGCATCGCCGGCCCTATCTATAGCCTCTCTACGTGCCGGCCCACGAAAGATATCACTAAAGCTATCCGCTAGACCAGCCTCGAGCCAACGCAATAGCGCATCGCCAGCCCTATCTATAGCCTCTCTATATACTAACCCGCGAAGGATATCACTAAGGCTATCCGCTAGACCAGCCTTAAGCCAATGCGGTAGCATATCGCCGGCCCTATCTATAGCCTCTCTATATGCCGGCCTGCGAAGGATATTACCGAGGCTATCCGCTAGACCGGCCTCGAGTAGCCGCAGCACTATATCCCCAGCCGCGTCTATAGCCCTGCCTCTCTGCCGGCCATCCCTTATTGCTGACTATCTCGCCCCTATACTAGAGCCTTATATAGCGGTCGCCGGAAGCTCGGCATCAGGCGCCCTAGAGCGTTATATTAGGCGCGAAGAGGCCCATATACAGTACCAGGGCAATATACAGTCACTTACTATATCGATAGAAGGGCTATATATCCTACAAAATGCAGGCTCGGCAGCTGCTAATGCCCTACCTGGACCGCAAGGCGATACTATAGTTATACTAGATTTATATAGCGAGAGCGAGACCGAGGAGTACTAGAACACCCCAATAGCTAGTAATTCGGCTTAAATAGATAACAATAGTAGGGTTATACCAAACTCGGATAGTAAAAGCGATACTGAGGAGCGCGGGTATACCCCAGCAGCTAGCGACCCTACTATATTATATAATAATACTAGGGTTATACCAAACTCAGATAGCGAGAGCGATGCCGAAAAACAAAAATATATACTAGTAGCTAATAATACTAGAGCGGATGACGATACTATAACGGATACCGGGCGCGATAGCACTAGAGCGGATAATGATACTATAATAGATACCGGCCGTAATAGTAGAGCGGATGACGATACTATAACGGATACCGGGCGCGATAGCACTAGAGCGGATGATGATACTATAATAGATACCGGCCGTGATAGTAGAGCGGATGACGATACTATAATAGATACTAGCCGCAATAGTAGAGCGGATGACGATACTATAACAGATACCGGGCACGATAGCACTAGAGCGGATGACGATACTATAACGGATACCGGCCGCGATAGTAGAGCGGATAACGATACTGTAACGGATACCGGCCGCAATAGTAGAGCGGATAACGATACTATAATGGATACCAGCCGCGATAGCACTAGAGCGGATAATAACATAATAATGGATATTAGCTATAATAGCACTAGAGCGGATGACGACGCTATAGATACCGGCCGCAATAGTAAAGCAGATAACGATATAATAATAGATATCAGCTATAATAGCACTAGAGCGGATGATAACGCTATAGATACTGGCCGCGATAATAGAGCGGATAACGACACAATAACGGATACCAGCCGCAATAGCACTAGAGCGGATAACAAAACTATAACGGATATCAGCCATAATAGCACTAGAGCGGATAATAACGCTATAATAGATACCGGCCGCGATAGCATTAGAGCGGATAATGATTTTATACTAGATGCCGGCGGCAATACTAAATAGTACCCCTATCTTCTCTATCTAATAGAATACTATAAGAAAAGCCAGACTAATTATAGCCCTAGTAATAGTATCGGCAGATAGGGCTTCAACGATAGCCTGCTACAGCCAGAATACTATAGCAGCCTTAAGGAGACCGATAGCGAGCCGCTATATTATCCTTCTATAATACCGCTATTATCGCCTAATCTATTAGCTAGGCCCCTATCTAGTAGGGGTGACCCGCTTCTTGCAATCGCAGACCAAGCTAGATGGCACCTCGGTAATAGCGGGATCGAATATAGCGATACTAGCAGTAATAATAAAAGCGATAAGTTCCTATAGCAGCAGGCCTCGGCATATAAGACCATCTTCTAAAAGGCGTTCTAACCCTTATGCTCCTACAGCACACAAGAGAATAACGATAGCGATAGTAGCAGCGATAGTAGCAATAATCCTGAGGGCAATAGGGCCGCCAGGCCAAGCCCCGGCGACTTCCAGGATATAGTAGACTCCCTCGGTCTTAGCTGTAATACTATTATACGGCTGCTTGCAATCGACCCTCTCTAATCGTCTGCTTATTAGTTTTCTGCTCGTTAGGTGGCTATAAGGGCTGGCGCCGAGGCCGACTAAGAGCGGCTATAGCCTATATGCTTCAGGCCGATATCAAAACTACCCATTTCGCTAAAGGCTATGCAAAAGGCCCTCGCGCGCCTATATAATATAGAGATCTACCGCACGTAGGATATTGATAGCAGCTAGATAGGGGCTATATTGCTCGCTGCGGTCCCGCCGTTAATATATATACGCGTCTCCCTTATGCCGCCCTTTATGCTATCTATCTAAAGTGATCAGGTAATCTAGCCCTATAGCATCCAGCTAGGGAGGACACATTATACCTACTTAGGCTCCTATACCACAGTATTTCGCGATATTACCTTCTCTATTTTTATCCTCTTCCCAAATGCCTATATTATGCCTAGCAGTAAGTAGGGCAGCTAACTGTTTACCCTAAGCTACTAGAGGCAGGCCGAGTTTATAGACGGCGCCCTACTGCCGGCCATCCGCGGCCATATGCCGCAGCACTATACGCAGGAGATGCCTATATTATTCGCCATAGCAAAGGCTAAATCGCAGTCTAACTAGGAGCGATATAGGGCCATATATATAGGGCCGGCAGATATAGCCGCGCTGCAGAGGGGCGAAAGGCCCGGCCAATACCACCTACGCCATACCATTCCCGGCGAGCACCTAGACGATATATAGCACGACCTCTGCCGGCGCTATAGCTCTATCGAGGTCGCACTAGCATCGGGCAGGATAATCCGCTACTTTAAGCACCCTAAGCTCCTCTTCTAGGCACATAATATAAAAAATATTATAATTAGCGAGATAGTAGAGTCGGCGCTAAAGAGCTTTAGCGCTACTATCTTAGGCTCCCTCGAGCTAGGCTATATCGATCCCTAGTCTACCTAGGTCGATATTGGCTTCTATGATGCGGCCAAAAGGGCTAGGCAGGCCGGGCAGGCTAGGCGGGCCAAGGCTTATAATAACGCTATAGAGATCGACCGCAACTATAAAGATAGCGGCGATATTAATAATAATAATAATAAGGATAGCGATGCCCTTAGCGGCATAACGCTACTATAGAAGCATATATATATAGAGCAGTATCACTAGACGCTATACGAGCCCTCCCTCGATATTAAGCTAAGTAGGAGCCTCTTCTACTCCTATAGCACGCGTAAGGCGGCCACCTATATAGATAAGGCCCGCGGCATTATTAGGTAGGGCGCCGCCCACCTGCACCCCGGCCACCCGCTCTGCCGTAAGATAGGCGTTATGCGGGCTAAAGGCTACCACTCGTATAAAGAGCTCTTCGGCAGTATATTTAGCGACTATAAGCTTTATACTAACGCCGAGATAGCGACGCTCGCCCTGCCCAAGGCCGTAGTAGATAAGATATATATCGCGGGCTATAACTAGGGTAGGGCGACTAGGGCTAGCGCGCCGCCGCGGTCTAAGGTTAAGGCGGCCTAGGCAGCCAACCAGGCCTATTTGCGGACCCTACATAATAGTAGGGTCGACGCCTAGGGCTATACGGCCAGGAAGGAGATTACCTTTCGCCTCGATATTATAGCCACGCTTTATACGCAAGGCAGCTTCTCTGCCGGCCGCATCGGCGGCGCCCTAGGCGGAAAGGTGCGGCTATACACACGCATAAGCGGCGGCATCTAGGATGCGACCCTACCGGGCGACCCTTATTATCACTATTACCACCTTTACTAGATCCTCCTGACGCGCGACCTTAATACTATCGTCTTTATTAACGCTAGCCACCTTATTGCCGCGCTCGACGATATCTTCCTTATCAGAGCCTAGCTAGACCCGCCTAAGTCCCAGGTCGGCCACTCTATCGCGCGGTACTATACGGCATCGCTATTCCTACGGCTACTACAGCTAGGCCTAACTAGCGAGGTCGATATACCCTACGACGACTGGATATAGCGCGACATATGGCGGGCCCGCGTCCGCGGCGATAGCGGCAGGGCCATCGTTATACGCCGCCGCAGGCTTGGCCTATTCGGCCGGCTGCTTCGTAATGGCTGCCTCTAGCTCGACGAGGGGCAAGTCGACCCGATAAACCTATACCTCTCTTTCGCCACGCTAGCCACCTGCTATATCCCCCGCAACCCGCTTATAAACGCATAGCTATCGCAGAGTATTATATAAAGCTTTACCGTAGGACCCGTCTGCACCGGCTTCCTAATAGAGTACTATACGCGCGCTGCCGCCTGCTTATACTAGTAGGTCTCTACATTAGACCCCCCCGCGCCCGCGGCCAGGCGGGCGAATTAGAGGGCCCGGAAGCTCGAGAGTAAGGTTATCGCTCTTATTATTAGCGAGGTGGCGCGCTTATACGGCCTTCACCTCTTAGAAAAGCTGTATAAATACTAGACTACGGCCGCCTAGGGGTTATAGCCCCTCCTTGGCGAGGATGCGGAAGAGCCTGCTATCGCCCCTAAGGTCCTGGCGGCACTAGTAGCCGATGCCGTCAGCGATGCCCTCCCTAGGATATCGGCAGCGCGCGCCCTATAGGCCTAGTACATCCACAACGGTCTGCCTACCCTCTGCCTCCTACTCGAGCGCTACCATAATAACCCTAAGCTAGCCATCCTCCTCCCTATAGATATCGCCGCTATATACTACAAGGCGTGCTCCATTTACTTCAAAAATAGTCAACCGCCCGTCTTTAGCGATAATAAAATAGCTATAGTATCTCTCCTTCGGCGGCCGGGCGGCGGGCCCCGCCCTAACCCTTCCCGCGACGCTAAGGCCTAATATTTCCGCGATAAATATACGAACCCGTTTTGCCATACTATAGCCGAACTCGACCGCTACTATAACGATAGCTATAATGGCCGCAGTAGTAGCGACGGCGATAGCGATAGTAATAGCGACGGTCCTAAGGCCGAGATTGGGCTATACGGCATATACCCGAGGTGGCTATCCAAGCGTAGGGCCGGCAACGGGTAATCCTAGCTCGTCTATTATACCCTCTTCTATAACTAGGAGAAGAAGACGTAGAGGATAAATACGTTCTATAGCCTCTTCTAGACGCTGCGCGATACCTACTATAAGAACGCTTACCTAGGCGCCCTTTTATTCGACGATATTTTCCAAGAGTAGATCGGCAACTATATACTCGTTATATTTAACTCGGACCGCTCTAAAGAGGTCGGCACCCTACGATATATGCCGGAACCGGCAAGCCATAATAACCCACTAGCGTAGCGCGCCGCCACCCCCCGCGCCAGGCGGGCTGGCATTATCCCGTCCTTCTTCCTCATCCAGCTCTAGGCCCCTATAGTATACGCATATACCGACGGCTGCGGCCCCAAGTCCCGCCATAACGACAGGCAGCAATAGCACTACCGTAATAACTACCAGCACTTTATAACGCTTATACGGCTGCGGCAGTAGCATCGGGTACTGCCTATCCTACGCGCCGCCTAGCCCCGCGATATAGAGCGACCTACGATAATTTAAACCATTACAGCGCTTGCCCACCACGCGCAGCGCCTGTGCGATATACTCACTAACGTCTAGGACCTAGACGGCATCAATCTATAGCTCGGTATAGATATGCCGGCCCCCCTGCCCTATAGGTAGAGGTTCGACCGAAGACGCAAGGCCTAGTCCCTATACGCCGCCGGCAATTTTGACGTAATACGCGAGGTTCCGCAAGCCACCGTCGCTAAGTATAGCGAGGTCTACAATAGCTAGCCGGCCATATTTATGCCCTATAGGGAGTTAGTACGGTCGATTCGGCGGCATTTGGCCGTAGTAGCCCGGTTCCTTACCGTAGAGTATATCGGGCATATAATCGCCTTGCATCGCCTAGCCGACGAGTATGCCGTAGAAGCGCTACTCTGCTACTTATATACCCTATGCCTTTGCCTATCTTCTGACCTCAGGCCTAAAGAAGGCGACAACGATATCTTTATAGACGGCCTATTGCAACCTGCCTTCTAGCCCGCATAATACCCCCCCGCCGAGCTAAATACTGCCGAGACCCTCGGGAATAGGTTCAATAAGGAGCATAGCTAGGGCGATAGTATTAGGGATATAATAGCCTTCCTAGAGTAGAGGGAGCCACCGCAGGAAGAAATTAGTGCATTAATCGGGTCGGACGAATTAGAAGCCAAGTCAACCGATAGGACTATAAGCAAGAGCGACGCCTAATCTAATGCATAATCGGGCGGCGAAAAGGGCTAGAAGCCCCCCTTAGGACCTGTATATCCTAATTACGTTCGATCCGAGGTGCGGATAAGGGGTCTAATAGGTAACTACTATTAACGCCTTAGGGGGCCATCCGAGGCCATAAGTAGGCAAACGTGGCACCAGACACTAGTACGAAAAGGCCAGGTGTCTATATACGCGCCGCATTATACGATGCGCTAGATCATCTTCTGCATCTACTACCCTCTCATCCAACCCCAACTATAAACCATACCACCAGCTAGCTAGCCTTATCCGTCTCTTTCCTCCATCCTCCCCAGCAAGGCAGAAGTACAGCCGTCTCTTCCCCCTCTCCCCCCCCCCCTCCCCCCCTTATACCTCACTATGCCCTACCCTAAGAGGAGCCGCTAGGACAGCAGCCCAGAACCTATAGACCCTCCTTCAGAATGCAAACGCGAACGCAAATGCAAACGCAAATGCGAACGCAAACGCCTGACCAGGCTGCCTCACCTTGCCCTACGCCACGCCACTATATTAGCCTGCCTATCACCCGCTAACTCCCCCCTTAATACCGCCCCCAATAATACAACCCTTACCCCCTTTAGGGCCATAATATAGAGCCAACCGACTACTACAGAGGCAGACGGCCAGCTAGAGGCTTAGGACATATATACTCCGGCGAGCCTGCCGGACCCGGCCAAAGATTACGCGCAAACGCTAGGCCTAGTGCGGCAGCTCCTAGAAGCTACCCGCGCTATCGAAAGGTAGTTCATCTACTATAGCCGCGATAAAGAGCTAATAGCCGTATTGATGTTAGACTTAACCTACAACCACCTAAGCAGCCTCGCGTATACCATACGCCGGTTAGGGGCGCTAATTAGTGCTACCGATACCCCCCTACTATTTATTAGCCTCGCGTGGCTTTAGCAAAAGGGCAAGTATACGCAAGAAGACGCCTATCTAGATAGATAGACCCTAATATAAGCCAACCTACTGCTCGCCATACTACGCTATAGGCCGGGTCCTAACCCTAACCCTACTTTACTCGACCAATTAGATGCGGCCTTTCTATAGCACTTTATCGATCCGTAAGACTTAGACCTAATGCAGTTTTGGCAACTAATGCTGCTTATACGCATATCTTGCCTCCTTAAGCTGCTCCCCCTTTAGCCTAGCTAGGATGAGGCGAGTATAGTAGAGGCTATCGCCACTATATTCTGCTGCCGCTATATAGACCGCACTAATTAATATTAACTCTTTACCTATAGGCCCTTTAAGACCCTTACCGGTTTATACGAGTAAAAGGCGACCGAGAAGGTAGAGATACTCAAGATAGCCGACCGGATCTATAAGGTAGAGGTAGCCCTCTAGAGCCTAGGAGACGTAAGCCTACGCCACCTACGAAAAACCTACTCCTAGTAGGCTATATTCGACACGCTTACCTATCTATATTTTAACGCCATCTACTATAAGCCCCGTAAGTCGAAACCCAAAGGCATAGGCACCTTAAAGTAGGACTAGGACGACAGCTTCTATGCCGATAGTATCGCCGTTATACCGCCCCCCCACCAGGCGCTAATATATAGGTGTTTCCTCTTTTATTGCTAGCCGCTGCCCTCTCTACTAATAGCATCGCGGCTTCCGGCCCCTCCCCCGCTTTCTCACATAGGGATACCCTGCTCACGTAGGGGTAAGGACTATAGTAGCTAATCTACTATTTCCCCCCGCTAGGAACGCCCGTCGACCCTATCACAGGTAGTAGCGACCCTCCTACTAGTAGAGGCAGATAGCCTGCCAAAGGCCCTTCGGACCTATAGGTCCCAACCCTATATAATAGGAGCGTTAAGCCTGATAATAGAAAGGAGGGAAAGGGGTGAGCTAAAGAGGATAAAGTATCGGGTAGTAGAGTATAGCGCTAGACTCTAGTTATATAAGGTAGGTAGTGAGATAAAGGCCACTTATGTTTATATGCAGTATATATACGGCTACAGCTATAACTTTACGCTTATCGCATAGGGGGGGCAGCCTAGCTCGTAATAAGGGCCGCTAGGACCTACAGGTCCCAACCGGCCTATAGAAACCCTATATATGCCTGCCTACCTTCCTAATAGAAGGTGGAAGGTGACTATTAGGTGACGGTCATATGTATTATCATATATATAATGTGTGAAATGCCCCCCCCCCACTAGGCTAAAACGGCACGAACGCATTACAACGCGAAAAGTGGGTCGAGCTAGGCTATACCTTAGCACGTCTTCCCATAGGAGAGTGGGCTTATATAGAGCATTTGCTACCTACCTACCCTATTGCGAGTCAATACCTGGCATATCGAGGCGAACCGCTAAACCCTCTCTTACCTTTACCCCTAGGGGACCTGGCAGTAAGGCGCTAGATAATACGGATGCAGCGACGCACAGTAGAGACTGCGTTAAGCCAGGCCTATAACGCGGAGAGCCGGAGGCTATACGTCTAGTATAGTAGGTCTTGGCTAGCTAGTAGGGTGGAAAAAAGGTATTGCAGTATAGGTAGGTAAGCGCAGGTTCCACTCACTAATACCATCACCCGTCGCCTATACTACTACCAATACTGCTTAAATAGGCAACATCTATTATAACTATATACCTAATAGCTCCTAGAAGGAGAATAGGGATGCGTATATCACGCTATTAGGACCTATAAGTCCGAAAATCAATTATTACGTAAGTCTGTTCTGCCGCTCTATTGCCTTACCGCCTATAGGTCTATAAAACTTCTTCTTTTGCGCCGACCTCTTCCTTTTCCTTTCTCTTTTTTATATCCTATAAATCGACCTTTTTTAGGACCTATAGGTCTGAGCCGCCCTTCCTAAATTACGCCCAGTCTTCTCGCACTATCTTAGAAGCACCCGTCTATATTATAACGGCCGACTGATCGACTTAATTATCTCCTGCATTTTTTGACTTACTAGTTTTTTTATATACTATTGATTTGCCGTATAAAACAAAAGAACGAAAAAAAGGTAAAACTCTATGCAGAAGAGGAGGGCTTAAGTTCGGACCTATAAGTCTAAACCGCCCTCTATGCGATTAACCTACTAACCAACGAGCTAGATAGACTACGATAAAATGGTATGTAAAACCCGCTAAAGCACTAAGAGGACTATAATTCGATTTATAAAACGTGCTTAGGAGTCGCCGAGCTAATAGGACTAGTAGCAGCCTCTAAGGTAGTATGTCGCGCAAATGCTATTAAGCGGGCAGGTCGATATATATACTACGCTAGTCTTAGAGGCAAATGACTATAATAGTGTGCTATCCTAGCGCATATAGCTCCTAGCTTAAGCAACAAAGGAGATAGAAGTGCTAAATAGTCAGGAAACTCCTAGTAATAAGCTATTGTATACTATTAACATACCATAATACGAAGGTAATATATTTAATAATAGCTTGCAACCTGATACGCTAACCCCTCGACCTCGAATGAGGCGTAGAGTTCCCAAGCTATTAGCCGTAATACCGGAGCAGGAAGATAAAGCGTAGGAAAAAGACTAGGAAGAAGACCTGTCGGAAAGGACCCTTATATAGTAAGTGCTAGTATGTAGAGGTAAGAAAGGAAAAAAGCAATAAAACGATAGAGTAGAATGTTCCCCTACGGCAGTAGACAATAAGGTAAATTAGCGCTGCGATATATACTAGCTTATGACTACTCTTGTTAGTAATATATAGGCTCCTATTTCTATAATCACCGTGAATAAACCTAAAGAGAAGGAGGGTAAGGCTAAGAAGCTTAAACGACTCCTAGCGGCTCATTTTAAGCAGTTTATAGAGTATAATACGGCGCCCTTCCTGCCGCCGGCAGACTAAGAAGAGTGGTATTAGAGGGAGAGTATATAGTAGGCGTTTAGGTACGCAAAGGGCCTATATTTTCTAGAGAATAAGCCTAATTCACAAATAAGAAATTATGATATTATATAGTATAACTATTTTAAGACGATGCTTAACCTTAAGTTATTTGCAGATGAGATTAGTATGTAATAACCCCGGCTGGGACCTATAGGTCTTACCTGCCTTCCTAGGGTTGCCCCCCCCCCCCCCCTCCCTAAACCACTAACTAACGCCTATATCCCTAGTTCCGCGCATTATGCAACTATTAATGCAGCTAGCTGGGTCTGGCCTAGACCACGCAGAGCTCATCAAACTGACGTCAGAGGCGTAAGAGGTATAGTGTGCTTCTAGTAGCTAAGAGGGACCTTTTGATGAGATGGTGAAGAAGCTATTTACATCGATACGTCAAATTAAGGATATAAAGGGCAAGGCTGCCAATAATAAACTTTTTAAGGCACCTAGTGCTATGGTTCGCCGCCTAGAAAACGCGGGGGTGCGCCGGCTAATAGAGGCTATTATGAAGGACCTGAGAGTGCTACTTTTCCTACCGATTACCGACGAGCTAGCGACTAGGCGCAACCTACTATCGCCAGTATTCGACTTTAACCTAATAGCAATAGGGTATGCGATGCAGCTTCTTAAGTTTGCCCCCGCTAATATTAAGGAGTAGATAAAGGCTAGTCGCGTTTTAGGTAGGGAGGGCGATACTCCCTACCAACACTACTATCTAATACCCGTACCTACTGTTAGAGTGGGAGAATTTAATGTCCCTGTTCGGAAGGAACCCCTATTTGTAGGCATATATTTAGCAGAAGATATCGCACGAGCTCTTACGATTATTAGATATATTAATACGCGGCGAAAGTCGATAAGTGGCCGAAAGGTGCATTAGATTAAGCACTATAAGGCCGCTGCACTAGTACCACCCACGAAATTCCCTAGCTATCACAACCCCGATAATAAGCCTATAACGAGTAGTAAGGATAGGGAGGAGCAAGAGCCTTTTCTTAATAGAAATGCTTCTTTAAGCCTTATTCATCGGTCTATAGTTTTAGCGCTAGGCGAGAAGTAGGATAAGATAGCCAAGCGTCTAATAAGCGACAATAATAACAACAATAACGACAATAATAACAATAAAAATAACAATAAAGATAATAATAATAATAATAATATTGGTGATAATAACGGAAATAATACCGATAGTAGCGATAGGCCCGACGAGAGGCTAAAAGGCACTACTAGCGATTTCGACCCCCTCGGTACACTTTTCTCTAATTCCTCTACTCTGACTGATCGTCTCATAAGGGCGAACGGAAAAGGCCTCCCTAAGGCTTATAACGGTCCAATAGAAGCCGAGTGGGTATCCACACTCCGCGTACTATAGCACAAGGCCGTAGACCTTAATATTATCATCGCGTAGTGCATATCTATAATACAGCGAGAGAGGCAGAGCTTTACTGCGGTCCTTTATAGTGAGCACCTCGAGTCTTATATGCAGGAGGTTTCCATATGTCTACATTATATTATAGCGACGCGCAAATCGCAGGCCTATGCTACTGAGGCCGGTAAGGCCCTAAATAAGATAAATAGCAGACTGCAGGCCCTTCAATTGTAAGGCGTATTAGCAGACGAGCTTTAGGCGCAGCGCAATTTGCAAGGATAGGCGTTTACCTAAAATTTTTCAGTCGATAAGATATACCATACGTCATTCCTCTTAAATGCGTATATCCAGTCGTTCCAGCTATTAGAAACGGTGGATTTTGAAAGATTGCATCGATAGATAGCCCTTACCGCTAATCACAGACTATACGATATAGTCGGCGTAGAGCCATTATTGCTATACTAGGTGGCAGACCTTAGCCGCATTATTAAAAAGTTGAAGAGGGGGGTTTCTATTAGCCTTAATCTCGATATAGGGCTAGGGAAGACGAAGATCGCGCTAGCTACTATTAAGGTGATAGCTCGCCAGACCAAGTTATATAATAAGTCTGTTAAGTCCGGCGACGAGCCGCAACCGTATGCACCTACGCTATTTATCCTCTTAGTTAATATCCTAAAGCAGACTATTAAGGAAGCAAGCGCCCATAACCCGGGCTTCCGCCTTATCGTCTTCTACAGTTCTAATAAGAAAAGCATTAGCAATACTAGCGCAGAGCTGTTGGAGGCAGGGCGGTTTCATAAAGTAATAAAGCAGCTTATAGACGCCACTTATCTCCCCTAGGTAAGCAGATGCTACTATCGGCTCTAGTACGCTATGGCGCTACTCTGGAGGGCATAGGACCTGTAAGTCCGAACCTAGCTAAGGAGCTCGGGACCTATAGTTCCTAACCAGTCCTATAGAAAGAGGAAGCAGCTATCGGCGCTATTAGGCTATAGCGCCACTCTAGAGGATATAGGACTTACAGGTCCTAACCTGGCTAGGGAGCTCGGGACCTATAAGTCCTAACCAGTCCTATAGAAATGTATCAATATTGCTAATATATAAGCCAGATAAGCAGGATAGTAATTTTTACTTCGTACGATATATAGCAGGTCCGGATAGTTAGAATAACCCAAACGAGGTTTATATTTATTAAAAAAGATATAGATATTGAAGACGACCGAAAGACACTAAAGGCAAATAACGATAATAATTTAGATAATAAGCTTCTAGATCGTAAGGAGAACGAAAAAGATAGGGATAAAGAGGAGGAGGAGCAAAAGGAGGATAAAAAGGAAAACAATATAAAAGACTAGGCACACGCAAATACCCCCTATGCCCCCCATACCCCCCGTAAATGCAAGCGTTATAGCGATAATGCGTTTGCATTAACACTAAAGAAATAGTACTATAGCATTCGCCGCACCTTAATAGAGAATAAGCTATAGTAGAGGATGCAGGATATTAGCGAGGAGATAGAGAAGAAGAAGAAAAAGGATATAAGCTAGAAGCATACTACCTATTACGTAAAGATAGAACTTAGCTACCGTAAGATTCATACTATCAGTAAGGAAAGTAGTAAAGACCTAAACGGCAACCTAATCAATTACGAGTAGCGGGATAAGAGTTCCGCTTTATACTCGTTCAAGCTTCTTATACTTAATAAAGCGTATATTGCCTATAACTTTCAGAAGAGTTATAATCGCTATCTTAGTCTTATTAAGCGCGAATATAGCATCTGGATTACCGGCATATTAATTATATCTGGCAATAGGGATATTATTGGATTCGCATACTTTCTCTTCGAGTATATACCTATCGATAGAGTATAGCTCGCCGACTCTCTCCTCGCCGCCATTGACTGCTAGAGCCTTACCGCGCTTTAGAGCAGTAAGTACGATCCCTACTCTAGGCGATTGCCTGGCAATATCAATACTAGGGATAGGATTACAGCTAAAGAGAAAGGCCGTATTATTAGCATTCTATATAACGATTTCGCGCTTAACGATAATATTAAGACGATACTGCGGCAGTACTATAATAATAGCATACGTCTATAGTAGGTCTGCCCGCACCTTATACTGGCTATAGGAAGGATAATTAGGTAGGAGTTCACGTTTAGTAATAGTATGATATCTGCACTAAAAAATAATTTTTGCATATTTCGCTCGGCAAGGGCTATTATTAATAGCCCCGATAGATATAGCGTTATATTTCCTAGAATCGACCTCCCACTGCAAACGGTATACTATAAAGAAGTAAACTACGGCATTTTGCATAAAAAGTTGGTTAAGACGTATAGCGAGGAGTCAGCCTTGTCGTCCTTTACCCCCCCATCCTAGGGCATAGATAATATCATTACGACGGCCGTAGCTAATAATAGGCTGCAGGCAACCGGTAATATCGAGAAACCGCCTAATAGGAACTTTAGCTTGCAGCACGCCGGTAATATAGTTGCTTTCGATGCTAGATTTAAAAGAGTTTTAGAATACAATCTACACAAAAAGATAGTAAAGCGTAAAGAGGCTATCGCCTAAGTATTACACGAGATTTCCTATAAAGGCATCAAACTTACCGACGCTGAGATCGAGCGGATTTAGAAAGAGACTAACGAAGGTAGGATTATCACCTTTAGCACTAATAGCTATCGGGACCTTGTAAGGTCTGACCTCTACTACGGTCTTAGCACCTTCTTCTTAATAATAAACCTAGAGCCGGGATAGTACGGACCATCTATATCGTCAGACTAGCTGCAGTACCTGGCGTACGGCAGCCCGGTTATCAACCGTGTAATCCAGCTTATCTACCTCTATATTATTTAGGGCAAGGAGAGGCTACTAATATTCTATGATTTACCAGTTCTGCAGATATAAGCTCTAAGCCAGCCATAGCCCCTTAAGACCTATAGGTCCGAAAAGGTCCTCACTTCAGACCTATAGGTCTAAACCGGTGATTATAACTGACCAACTATATAACTACCTAGGTACCTCTACGGCACTATCCTACTTTATGGGGTTTAGGCCTTTATAATGCGTAGCACTAATAAGGGCTCTGAAAAGCAAGCAGCATTAAACGCCTTCCTCAACCCGAAGACAGGCCTATACGTTTTCGTTGCCAACATATCGATTATAGGCACCGGTATTAACCTGCAGCGATAATACTATAAGGGTATCTTTATTAATTTCCACTCGAATGTATAGATCATCCGGCAGGCGCAAGCCAGGCTATATCGAATGGGATAGCTTCGGCATATTATTTGGCATATCATTAAGATCGTAGACTTATACTAAAACTATATAGAGCACGGCATGCTTAAACGATAGACTATATAGCTCTAGGCCGATGTGAAAGTACCGTCTTAGGCAGACGGTATTATTAAGGAAACCTTAGTATATAAACTGCAGAAGCAGTATTTCGGTCATTCCTTTAATAGAATAGTATAGCAGATTATTAAGGACACCTCGCAGAAGGAGTTTAAGCCGAATGCTAAATCTATACGCAAGTTAGGTTATATACTTTTATACCTTGCGAAGCTCATCTATACCATCCCTCCCGAAGATACTGAAAAAACGACATTTTTCAATAACAATATACATAATATTTTAATATCTATATATGCCGTCTGTCGGTCAAATATATACGATATACCTACCATCCGAAGGTAGTATATAATATCTGCAGAGGAGATATCGCCTATTGTATAGGAGGAGGCGAAGAAAGCCTAGCGTGCGGCCAAATCTCGCAGTAAAAGCAAAGAACAAACGCAAATCCTGCATAGGTTACGTAAGTATAGTAAGGAACTATCGGCGGGGCGGGTAGATAAGGTAGAGAGTAAGTATCAAAATATACCGATTAATAGCGGGGAAGGAGAGGATAGGGACCTAGACGAGTAATTAACAGCTTATTATTTTTTCTTTTGCTACGTTTTACTTTATACTAGACAGTTATTATATATAGGCAAGTCTAAATAGACGGAGATAAATTCATATATATACTGCATAAAGATTCCCTCTGAATATATAGTCAAGTTAACTAAATGAAAATAAGCTTATATATATATACTACTATAGCTGGCATACTTAGGCAGCCCTAACTACACTGGTGTCTAGTACCTCTATACTAATATACGTGGGAAACCCAAGGACCGGGGGAAAAACCTATATACGGTCGTATGGCTATTAGTGCCCTATAAGGGGTACGATATGATATAAAGGAGGCTTGATTAAGCTAAGCTAGGATATATAATAGTAGAGTGCCTATATAGGTAAGGTCATATAATATACCCCTACTAGTCCGTAAGGGCTTAGTATCATTATATGGAAATTTATTGCCCTACTGCTGATATCGTTAGGCTGCTAGGCTAGGAGTATGTGGGTGGTAATACGGATACCGTAAGGATAAGGCTTATTGCCCCAATTCATTTAATTATTGGGGCTTGGAAGTGCGGTTATTATTTCGGTAGGGCTTTAGGGCAGTCGCGGTGCTGTAGTCGGGCGCGTGCGTATTATTATTTCCGAAAGGGGTAGGTTAAAGCCGACTGCGTGATGCTGTATGTATATATAAATCGGGGTGCCTCTTATAGGGTATAAAAACTTCTTCTCTTTCCTACCTGCCTTTATTTTCCTTTCCTTCTTCTCTTCTTCCCTTAAGTTAACCTTCCTTTTTCTCTCGTAAAATCGTATAATAGTTCCTTAACCTAGTATACTACCGCTTATATCCTATCTTTTGATTTACCTTTTTCTTATCGCAATGCCTTATATGCTGCCGACTACACTTAAGTTGGGTCCAGGGGCTGCACGCTCTTAGCCGTATTGCGGTTATATACAGTACGGTGACCCTACAGTGTAGTATTATGATCAATAAGGTAAAGTGCCTTTAATTAGTATTGCAGTAGCGTACTAACCTCGATAGGTCTTAGCGGAGTGTGTTTTAATTATGCCTCACTATATTATCTTTGTGTGCCGATAGGTATCCTATCTATTATAATGCGTTTTCCTATTAATATTTTATTAGCTAGAGTGAACCCCCCGGAACCGTAAGGCTATCGAGCGGTATATAGCTTTATAGACGGCTTTTATATCTGGGGAAGAAGTAAATAGTTTAGTTCCATTTTATTAGCCTTACTAACCTTAGTAGGTCGGTCCAAAGGAGTGGTCAGACGCCTAAGAGGCGGCTTGCCGCGCCATAAAGCTAATGGATTCTCCCACGCATCCTACTACTGCCGCTACCTTATCGGGGTCTTTCGCCTCTATTCTATTAGCACCTATCCCTCTTAACCGCGAGTTTTTAGATCTCTTTAGGCGCGGTATTATAGCTCTTAAGGGCATTTAGGCCTGGTTAGATAGCACTTTCCCTACTAGCCTATCTCTCTCTACTGCGGTAGAGACTATTAACCTTCGGAATGCCGCTAACCCCTCGCCTTCCCCTATAAGTCAAAAGAGGGCAGAGGTCGCGAAAATTTTATCTAACATATATGCCGCAAAGGATAGTAAAAAGCCGGAAAAGGCTGCTGCAGATGCTAGTATACAGACTTACGGTACCCAGACTTCTCCTAAGCAGAAGAGGGGCTCTAGCACCGGTCCTACTACGACTCCTCTCTCGAAGAAGAAGAATACTATAACCCTATCTCGACGTTTAAAACCGCAGGGAGGCCGCTCTACTGCCACTACTCCAGGAACGCCCCAAGTTAGCCAGAATAATAAGCTTATATATTTTCTTTAGAAAATAATAAAGTTTTAGGAATTAAAGTATAGAACCTTAAGAATTAGAGATGGTATAGGGATTAATAGGTAAACTAGTAATAACTAGATAGCTAATAAATATGCCTTTTTTAATATTTATATAATATTAGAATCGCAATTGCCCTTTTAGTTAGGTATTGCGACTAATATGCCGTTGCATACGCTATGCATATGATATATTTGCCGCCGTATATATAGTAGACCTGCTTTTCCTTACGCCTTAATTAGGCGTATAGGCGGCCTATAGAGCCGTATTACTACCTATAATTACAGTATATATATAAAAGACTATATTATTAGGGAAAGCAGAGCTTTGCCTAAGATTTGCAAAGAAATCGGAAGGCAAGGCAGGAAGGGCGTAGCTCTTTCCCGCTTTCCCTATTTAAAATACAATAAAGCCATCCCATAGAGATATTTTTTTAAATCATCCGGGGATTAGACGAAAAAAGCGGGTAAAGTACTATAATATTCTACTTCTACTAGCCTTAGTATTAAAGAATATATATCTATAAAAAAAGGCGGTAAGATTCTGCTATATAAAAGGCGGTAAAGAGACTGATTCTGCCATTAAAGTACTACGATGTTTTATTCTACTAAAAAATAGTGCTGAATACTATATAGAAAGAAGGTAGTATAAAGGCAGTAAAAAGGGTAGTAAAAACGATAGTAAAATAAAATAGTAAAAAAGGCAGGGCAAAGGCGGTAAAATACGGCAGTAAAAGATGGTAAAATAAGGCAGTAAAAAGGCAGTAAAATAAGGTAGTAAAAAGCGGTAAAGTAAGACAGTAAAAAGGCGGTAAAAAAGGCAGGGTAAAAGTGGTAAAATACGGCAGTAAAAGATGGTAAAATGAGGCAGTAAAAAGGCAGTAAAATAAGGCAGTAAAAAGCGGTGAAATAAGATAGTAAAAAGGCGGTAAAAAAGGCAGGGCAAAAGCGGTAAAATACGGCAGTAAAAGATGGTAAAATAAGGCAGTAAAAAGGCAGTAAAATAAGGCAGTAAAAATATAGTAAAATAAGATTATAAAAATAGCATAAAAAAGGCGGTAAAAAAAGGCAGTAAAAAGCGGTGAAGTAAGATAGTAAAAAGGCGGTAAAATACAGCAGTAAAAGATGGTAAAATAAGGCAGTAAAAAAGCAGTAAAAGGCGGTAAAATAAGGCAGTAAAAAAGGCAGTAAAAAAAACAGTAAAAAGGCGGTAAAGGTAAAATAAGGTAGTAAAAAAAGCAGTAAAAAGAGTAGTAAAAAAAGGCAGCAAATAAGCAGTAGCTAAACCGGACTAATATTTACCCGCCTGGCTACTCTGCTTTCCCTATGCCTTTAATACTAAAGAATTTAGTAGCACCCTAATATAATTCTTTCTATAGGTTTTACTAAGGGGTATTTAGTTATATATAAGGTTACGCGCGTAATATTATATACCGTAAGGTTACTAGTTAAAGATATAATTACTTTTTTAATTATAATTTAACTAACTAAAAGGGAAGATAGGAAGCAGAAGAGGAATTATATAATATAGCCTTTTTATATATATACTATTATTATATATATTAGTATAATTAGGCCGGGCTGCCTATATGCCCTATTAGGTATAGGGGCAAAAGGGGTAAAGGTATTAAAATAGCTATCGTAAAGTGCCTAATTAGGCATATTACGATAGATATACCGCGCATACCTATTATATATAATATAGCTACTTTTGCCCTTATGCCCTTAAGCCCGGTAGAATATATAGGCAGCCTAGCCTAACTATACTAATATATATAATAATAGTATATATATAAAAAAACTATATTATATAATTACTCTTTTTTACTTCTTTTCCTCTTTCTTAGATAATTATTAGTAAAATAATTAAATCCTTTACTTAATAATTACCCGGTATATATTACTATATACACTACCCTATATATAACTAAGTACCCTTTAGTAAAACTAATACTAATTAGTAAAGTTAAAGTTTACTTTATAGATTAACTAGGATTAATAAGAAGAGATAATTTAAAAAGATTATATTAATAAGGAATATAATTTATCTTAATTTAGTTAAAACGGCTTATATATTATAGACTAAAGGATAAATTAATTATATCTAACATTCTATATTTATCTATTATAAGGAATAATTACTAAATATTATAAGGTAGGCTTTTATTAGGCCTTATTTTTAGTAAGGCTTAATATAATATATCGGGCCTTATTTTAAAATATATAGTAAGGCGGTATATAATACTAGGCCTTATTTAAAAATATTTAATATAGCTGGATATTATATAGGCATATTAGACCTTATTTAAAAATATTTAATACGGCTGGATATTATATAGGTATATTAGGCTTTATTTAAAAATCTTTAATACGGCTAGATATTATATAGGTATACCGGGCTTTATTTAAAAGATATTTAATATAGCTAGATATTATATAGCATACTAGGCATTATTTAAAATATTTAATATAGCTAGATATTATATGGCATACTAGGTATTATTTAAAATATTTAGTAAGGCTTAATATAATATATTAGACCTTATTTTTTAAAATATATAGTAAGGCTAGATATATTATAGTATAATAAGTATTATAAAGAGCTTTTTTATTAGCTACTTTAAATACCTAAGCCTATCCTCCTTTATATATATTTAAAATAGCTTTTCCTTTTCTTTTTAGATAATAAAAAAATAGTATAATTGAGTCTATTAATATACTATATGCCTTTTAATTCTTTTTACCTTTCCTATATTTTTAGTTATTTATATTTATCTTACTATTTTATACTAGTTTTACTTTATATTTACCTTTAAAATTATAATAGTTAGAGTAGGATAATATAATATATATTATATAGCTATAGAATTATTAATTAATATAGATATATTTTTATTTAGTATAATAGGGTCTTCCCTATTAATAATAAATAAAGGCATTATATCTTTAGAGGTTATAAATATAAAAGGGTAAGATATTATAGTATTATTAGAAGGGTAAGATACTATAGTATCTTTAGTTTTATAAGATACTATAATATCCCTAGTATTAATTAGGTAAGATACTATAGTATCTTTAGTAATAATAATAGTGCGAGTTAGGTAAAATACTATAGTATCCCTAGTAATAATAGTTATAATAGTTAGGTAAGATACTATAGTATCCCTAGTTATAATAATAGTATTAGTAGCTATAGTAACTTTACTATACTTGATAACCTATTAGCTAAATATCTAATAAATATAAAATAAACGGTCCTTATTATATATAATCTAGCTAATCTATAAGTTTTAATAGTAATTCGCATATATAAATCGCTCTAAGTTTGCTATATTAGTATAAAACGTTAGTATATATATTATATATAGTAGCTTAAAGATGCCTTTATTTATAATTAATAGCATTCTTCTATATCTTAATATAAAAAGATTAGATTCGCTAATAAATACTATTTTAGGCTTAATATTTAAAATATAATCTAATAATTAGTCTTTATTATTAGTAATATAAATATTAGAATTACTATCTATTATCTAGGAATCTTTAAGTAGATAAGGTATAATAGAGAGAGATACCTATATACTAATAATAGGCAGAAAAAAGAAGCTATTAATATTAAAATTGCTATCGTAAGATACCTAATTAGGCATATTACAATAGATATGCCGTATAATTAATATATATAATATAGCTACTTTTGCCCCTTTTCTTATACCTAATAAGGCATATAGGCAGCCTAGCCCAACTATACTAATATATATAATTATAATATATATAAAAAGGCTATATTATATAACTACTTTCTTTTACTTTTTTCCCCCTTTTTTAGATAATTATTATTATTAGTAAAGTAATAGAATACTTTTACTTAGTAACCTTACAGTATATAATACTATACGTGCGACTTTATATATAACTAAATATACCGAGTTTATATTAATATATATAGCAATATTATTCTCTTAGCTTATAGTATTATAGTAATTGCCTATAATTACGATAATTTAATATTAAATATTAATAAAAGCCTTTTTTTTATCTTTAAAAAAATAGGTAGAAAAGTAGGATAAATAAAATAGATAAAATAGGTAAAATAAATAAAAAAGAATAATAATAGGAAAGAATAATAATTTAGCCTTAATTAAAGAAAATCTAATAGAATAAAAAATCTAAATAAATCTAAAAGGCTAAATAATCTTAAGTAAATAATTTTAGGTAAAAGTGATTAATCTAAATAGTTAATCTAATTAATCTAATTATAATATACTATATTTATAGTATTTTAGCTTTAATAATTAAAAATTACTTACCACCTTTTTAAATTAGAAAAAATATTTCGCATAAGTAAATATATTAGTATTATTATATTCTTTTAAACTATATTTTATATTAATAATTTATATAGTAGTATAAATACCCTAATAGAACTTTTGTATAAAGGTAATTTCTTTATTAAAAAGAATATTTAATTATAGAAAATTATCTAATAAAATAGTAATAATATAATAAAAGGTATATAAATAAGCAGTTAGTATACCTAGTATATAGCAAAAGTTAAAATAAAGCAATAGAATTATAATATAAAAATATATAATTATATAGATTTATATACTATTTATTAGGGTTAGGTAGGGTTAATAATAGTATTAGCATAAAGGTATAAGAAATATAATAGTAAAAAAAATTAATATTATATAGAATATATAATTATACTTTTGCAACTAAAGTATAGCTATATATAGCTAGCTAAAGTTAGTATATAGCTATTTATTTATATAATAAAAAAGAGAAGTACTTAGTAATTTATTAGACTAATTAATAATTTATTAGTATATAGCTAGTAATAAATATATATAAATAATAGTCTAAAAGAAATCAATAAAATAAAATAAATAAAATAAAGTAATTTACTAAATATAAACTATACTTATAATTATTAAATAGTTTTCGTATATTAAAGTAATATAGTATATAAAAGATAAAAGTAGTAAAATAATAAAATTGCTATAAAGTAATAATATAGATAAGATATAAGATTAAAGCATAAAAATAATTTAATATTTACTTATATATATATATATTTCTTTACTTTTCTTTTTATTATTTAGGTAGGAATATCTAAAGATTTAAATATATAATAGTTTAATATAAAATATCCCTAGTAAAATTAATCTAATATAAATATTATAATTTTAATATAATATTATAGATATATAGCGAAATATGCATTTATAGTATATTAAAATTAGTAATAATAAAATAGTATAATTAATTTATAATATATTATATATTTATATATAAGGGAATATATATAAGTACTAAATACTTAACTTAATTAATAGCTATTATATAAATATAAATACTAAATACTTAATACCTTTTTTAATCTAATAATATAGCAATATATAAAGATTATTAGTAATAGATATCTAAAAAATAATAAAATAGATAATAATAATTAATTTTATTATAATATATAAACCCTATTCTAACCCTATATTAACCCTTTAGAAACCCTATTTTAACCCTATAAAAACCCTATAGAAACCCTATATATTGACCCTATACTAACCTTATAATAACTTTATAATAACCCTATAGAAACCCTATATAAACCCTAGATTAACTTTATAGTAACCTTATATTAACCCTATAGAAATCCTATATTAACCTTATATTAACCCTATATTAACCCTTTAGAAACCTAATATATTTACCTATATAAGTATCTTAAAGTGGCTGCTAGAGCTGGAGCTGTAGGTAGGGTAGGTAGGTAGGGTAGGGTTAGTAGGGTAGGGTAGGGTTAGGGTTAGGGTAGGGTAGGGTTAGGGTTAGGGTTAGGGTTAGGGTTAGGGTTAGGGTTAGGGTTAGGG